>NC_091399.1:39106226-40306226 GCF_032191515.1 Phaenicophaeus curvirostris
GAGCTCGTTTTAGATGTAGGTTGTATCTCCTAGGTGGAAAACAGATTGCTCACTTTTGGAGCCAGCTTTCTGGAGAACAAGTTCCTGATATTTTTTTGCTATTTTTTTTATAGCTATATTCTTGAAGGCTGTGGTCTATCAGTAGGGCCATTGGCATTGCTGGTCTGGATGGCGTTTGATGAATCCCTCTGCAATGTAGTTCAAACCATTTAGGAAAAGAAAACAGGACAGAAGTGCAGCTAAGTAGTTCTGCCCTGCTCCATGCATTTTTAAACAAACGTAGTGCAAAGATCTCTCATTAGCTGGCAAAGCACAGTCGTTAGAGGCGCTTTCTGCACCTTTAGCTTCTTTGTCTTCAATCACCGAGATGCCTGGCATTTCAAAAAGTCAAGTGGGGAGGATTAGACTCAGCTGAGAAAAAATATCTTTGCAAAAAAGAGATTGCAAATACCAGTTTGAACGGGAAGCACACTCACAGAGAAGGGCAGAGCAGAAATCACCCTCTACTTGTTTCCATTACAAAAGGGAAGAAGACAGTTAGCACCACATATCTACACAAAGATTTATCTGAGGGCAATTAAGAGATTACGAATACTTTTACTACAATCAAGCCTAATGTCTCAGAAGTAACAACTTTTTCAGTAAATAACTCATTAATGGGTCCATTGCTTTATGTACTTTGACAGCGTCTCTCAGGGAAAGTGAAAACACCCTTCAGATCTTCACTCTCACACAGAAATACGCCAGAAGAGTTGCCTGAATTTTATTCACATCAACGAGCAGGACAAAAAAAGCCATTTGAGGCAATGAGTAGATAAGCAGAAAATCAGTTCGTGTCCAATGTTTTAATTTCATTACACTGGCACTGGCCTATTTTGTACTCAGATCCCTTCAGTAATGGTGAATAAGAAACCAGAGGATCACTCGTTGCCCCCAATTCCAAATCAATTCTGAATACATTTGCCTTATGTTACTTATCCCTTACAGCACGTTCACAGTTATGACTAAATTGAGATTATAGCACGTGTATATGTGGTTCTTGGGCTGTATATCACCTAAAATAAAATCGATACATCTCTCTGAACATCCCTAGGTTAAACCAAGAGGGAATCAGACCAGCATTTTATAATCTTTCCAGCAACAATATTTCAGCCAGCATACACATTCCTCAGGTGCTTGTATAATACAGTTATATTCTAAACCACAGCCTTAAGCCTACAGGGTTTTTTTTTGTTTTTTTGGGTTTTTTTTTTGTTTTAATAAGTGCCAATAGCTTTCATTTTACTTACAAATCACATTCATGTATATAGGCAAAGGTTTCCTTGAAGCAAAGAGTAGGCAGTTTGAATATTATTCATTGTTTAGACTCCTACTGATACCTCAGACCAGTCCAGTCAGCATAAAACAGCATAAGCATATACAGCACTCACCCTGCAGAAGTTTTGAGCAAGTTTCTTTACTATACGTCCTTCATTCCCACAGCTCCAGTTCAGGACCCTCCCCCCACAGGTTTATTACACCTTCTACTAGCATTAACATGCTGCAGCTACTCCCCATTTTGGGCTAAGATGTTAAAGGAACAGAGCAAAGCTCCAAGTACCTCTCTTCCTGAGCAGGAACGGGGAGAGGAGCAGCCCTCCCTGTCTGCCCAGAAGCTGACGCCCAGCACCTGGTGAGGCTGACGCCCAGCACCTGGTGAGGCTGACGCCCAGCACCTGGTGAGGCTGACGCCCAGCACCTGGTGAGAACGATTACCAGCACCTGGTGAGGCCGATGCCCAGCACCTGGTGAGACCGATGCCCAGCACCTGGTGAGGCTGACGCCCAGCACCTGGTGAGGCCGATGCCCAGCACCTGGTGAGGCTGATGCCCAGCACCTGGTGAGGCTGATGCCCAGCACCTGGTGAGGCCGACGCCCAACACCGGGTGCCTTACCTGGGGTGGGGATAACTGGTCCTTACATAGTGATGGCCTGAGCAGGTTGGGCCTAAAAGGCAAAAGCAGAGCATGGGGTGTGTTTGGTTGGTTGTAAGGTAGATAGGTCATGTTTTGAGGGTAGTTGTGTTTTCCTGATCTCAAGCATTTCTGTGTGTCTGTTCTAATACCCCACAGACAGGGTCACAGGGAGTGGGTGGACAGAAGGCACAAGAAATGGTAAGGAAATACCAGTGCTTTTTGTGGTGTGGAGGCTCTGAGTCAGTAACTTTGTTGTTGGGAGAAGGAGGAGGAAGGACAAAGGCAGAAGTAGGCGTAGAGTTAGGCCTAGGGTAGGTGCAAATTGCATATGTAAGCATATGAAAGAGTTAATTAGCAACTGCTGGTAGTTACCTTCCTATATGTATCCTGAAAAATAACCATTATTTCAACAGTGAATCTGCTGAGTGGTGACATAATTCTTCTATCTTCCCCTTCCCTAGCTGATAGAAATGTTATGCAGATGTATTTCTGTAACTAACTGGACTGGCACCGTTCTCTCAGCTTGCTTGTGTGGTTTAAGTAAGCCTCCCATTACCTCGGTTTCTTAATCAAGCACTAGACTTTTAAATACTCTTACTCCTAACACAGCACAGACTCCACTGTGAATAGCTTTGCTCCCTAGGCACATTACTGTATCGATAATACAATTTAAGCCCTGATGCATGCACCTTCAATGTCCTGATACGCAATTTGAAAGGCTGTTACTTAAAAGGCTCAGGTTGCTGGAAAAATAATTCAATCAACAGCTGAAGAACAGTCTTCTCCAACAGCAAAGTGCTGCCACAGAGCAGCTTAAGTCACCCTAGCAGTCACTGACCCTGATCCCCTCCATAGTCCTGCTGGTGCCATCCCCCACAGAAACCCTGTCTCTGCTACCTGGATTCACACACAGCAGGGTCTCATCAAAAGCTATGAGCATCCTTTTCAGATAATAAAATGCTTAATCTGCTGTCAACCCACCAGTTATTACATAAAGGTGTAATTTACACTTGACCCTAACAGCTGGATAACAAAAGTAGCAAATAGTAGGTATTAAGTACTGATGACTTGTAGAGGACTGTACTTTACCTGCTACAAGATGTAAAATGCACTGCATTATGTGTTTACTACAAAAAGAAAATATTTTAAAAGCCCCCTCAGGCCACAACTTCCCAAGCAGTGGAAGATGGCATGGCTCGTATATCACCAAAGGCTGTCCCTCTGGCACTGATGATAAATGGAAGCTGCTGGATGAAGCATAACATGAGGTCTTCCAGGCTTTTCACCCATTTACACACACTTATTTCCCTTCCTTATCCTCTGACTCATAGAATCATGGAATGGTTTGGGTTGGAAGAGACCATAAAGACCATCCAGTTCCAACCTGCCTACTGGACCGGGTTGCTAAATGCCTCATCTAACCTGGTCTTGGACATCCTCAGGGATGGGTCATCCATGACTTCTCTGGGCAACTTGTGCCAGTGCCTCACCATCCTCACAGTAAAGAATTTCTTCCTAATATCTAATCTAAATTTCCCCTCTTTCTGCTTAAAACCATTACTCCTCATCCTCTCAATGCACTCCCTGACAAAGAGGCTCCTGTCCATCTTTTCTGTAAACCCCTCTTAACACTGGAAGGCTGCTCTAGAATCTCCCTGGAGTCTTCTCTTCTCCAGGCTAAATAAGCCCAACTCTCTAAGCCTATGCTTTTATAGGACATGCTGCAGCTCTCTGATCATCTTTGTGACCTCCTCTGGACTCACTCTAACAGATCCATGTCTTTCTTGTGCTGAGGACTCCAGAATTTAAATTAGCCCTTTGAGTAGCATTTAATTAAGAGGATGATAGTGCCTTTCAGGAGCACCCTGTGCAGGCCATGTGCAGAGGTCATCATTCTGGAAGCAACCCCAGCTTTGGTCACATCCCCAGGTCTCTGTGGGCTGGGTAGGATCTGGACGCCTTGCACAGCATCGTGCTCTAATTTGTAATTGACAGTCTTTTTGCAAATGCTTCCCAGCCAAATCAAGAGATTTCTCTAAAGACAGGCAGCTGGGTAAATGTCAAGAGCTCAAAAAGTAAATTATAGCGCAAACAGGTTTGATATTTCTATGAAATGAAAGTTAAGCATATTTCTTTTTAAAATACAGAATTTTATTTAAAGTAAGTGAAAACCATCTATTCTGACCTTTATGAGATTCCAAACAGTGACGAATTTGGTCATTATAAATAACCTTTTCCTAGCAAGAGCTTTACCAATGGGGACTTCCTTGCAGTAATATATGTAATTAATTTCCATCCTAGAAAACAATAAATGATATAAGAATCTTCTAAGATTCCTAATCTACAGTAAAACATGAAGAAGAAAAAACAATGAAAAAGGTAGTACCACTTTACAGTGCCACCATCAAAGATTTTATTTTGTGCTGCAGGTTTCCAGGAAGCCACCTCTGTTCCTCTACTTTTTCAGCAACGAATAAGTATTCTAGGATTTGCCTTGCTATTTGTCTGAATGATTAACCTGAAGGTGAGAATGAGATCATTAACCTGAGATTATTTGCATGTTTAGAGCTCTCATCATGCCTGTAGTGCCTTGTTAGCCAAACTATAAATATCACCAATTTTTCATTCTTCTTTCAACTGTACACTGACAAACATTATTCTATACATGTAAATTAGAAAGAAAAATCAATGGTCACTAAATGAAAGCCCTGAGTAATTAAGCCACAGAGCACCAAACCATGTCTCATGATGCACCCACATGGTGCTTTTTGAAACAAAAGTTATCCTTTTAGCACTGAGCACTTAAAATTTGCTCCTGTTTCTCAAAGCATGAGTCCCATACTTGCATTCTGCTTTGAACATGTGGGGTTCACATGATGCAGCTGCATCATCTGTTGCCTTATCAGACACAGGGCCTGCTGTTGCCCAGCTGAAATGGGAAAGTGAGTTATTTTTCCCTATTGGAGTAATTGTGACATTCACCACACTACAGATGAGAGCTGTGGTGTGAGTTGTGACTGAGTTGTTGCTCCCATGTGGTAAATACACAGGATTTACCCTGTCTGTTTTATCCCATAAAAAAAAGACCACCATGACACCCTGCTCCCACTTTGGCATAGCTCCTAGAAATAAAGTTGGCCGTCTTGGAATTAGGGGAGGAGAACCAAGCTGAGATTGAGTAGCCACCACTGCCTTGCACTGTCTCTCTGAGCAGCATCCTCAGGGCACCAGCTGCCCAGGGAGAGAACAGGATCCAGGCAGGGAGCAGGAAGGTGTCCTGTGCCCTGCGAAAATCACATGAGGATGCAGCAGAAGATGAACTACCCAGGGATGCAGATCCTGGTTGTTACTGATCCTTGGGGAGCTCATGATCTCACATCCCATGATTTTTGCAGAAAACAGGCACCACAATATGTGCAAGTAGCTGAGTTGTAGCTCAAACAGGATCACAGACTCTCCAGCATGGATGCTAAATGGCACTTTAAACTGCTTCAGTTAGAAAAGCTTTCCCTGAATGCATCAATCTGACCGTGGTGTTTCTTTGCTTGCAAGTGTTGTGGAACACACATCCCACTGGACATCAAAGATGTAAAAGGGGCGGACAAATCGAGCTGGGTTTCTTTCTTCTCAGACCACTTCATAGCTGAGCTTGTCCCACTCCCACTCATCCCTGAGACCTCATTGTCAGCACCACCCACACTGAGCAGAGAGGGATGTTTCATCTGACAACACACAACATTTACAGTTCAAACGCAGTCAACCACCAGATGCACTCAACGCTAGTAAACTGCTGCAGAAACTCCAAGTGGCTGCTGTTTTTGGTTAGAGTTAGTTAGGAAGGATAAGCACGGATTCCGTGTCAGCAGTATCAACTGCTGGCCCATGCAAGTTATCCAACCCCAGTGCAACACTGTCCTGTTCTCCGGAGCATCGAACTGCCAGAGTGCAGCCAGGCTGCTGTTCACATGTGTTGCAGCTGGAGGATGAAGACCTACTTTGGAACATGTGACCATCCACAAACCCATTGTGTACAGTGTCCTAGCAGACTGCCATGTTACCTACTGCTTTTAAAGGTCCCGATTCACTTTTTACACACAATTGTAATGGTGACTTTGTGGCCCATATCCCTGCTCTGTATGTTGCACCCCTTTGTTTAAAATGTAAGGACAGTAAATTTTCTTTGAGGTAACAAAGACCATGTGAACATGTGCAGATGACAGAAGAGGGAAAACAAACTTACTTTTCTTCATCACAATACCAATAGTTTGAAAACCATGTTGTCTCTTGGCTGTACTTTTAAACAATTTTCATTAGTTAAATTTAAAAAAGTCTAGAAGTGACAGATAATAAATTCTTCTGTCTTTCAGAGCATGTCTCTTCTTCACATTTCCTAACAAGATGCAGCATTTGCTACTTATTATATCTAAAACAGAAAATACAATATCTGCTCCATGGTTGAAAAAAAACAGGACATAAGACTAAACATCTTAGAAAGTTTCTGTAATAATTAAACACTTCAGCTTACTCAATTTAATTAAGAAATTCAAAGACTGCTATTTCAGAAATGGACCTCATGTAATTCTATGAAACCAACAGGTCAAATATTCAAGGAAACATAGAGATCATTGGACTGTGTTTTTGAAGCCACTCTCCAAATCAAGCTCCCTGCTCCTCACTTAAACTAAACCCTTTTGCAAAGCCAGAAGAGTGTTGTTATTGAAGAATAAACATGTTTCTGAATCTACAGTAATGTCAACAAATTAAAAAGTGCTGAAATAACAGCATTAGCATGCAGGAGACAGACACTGTCACAAGAGCAGTACCTGTGGATAGGAAGGTGTTTTTCAGACAGGACAGCCTTTAAACCAATTTCTGTCTGCAGAGCAATGCAGTGGTTAATTCCCATATTTAGAGGAACTGTGTTATGTCAGACAGGGTGAACAGCTGCCTGTTGACTGATATGTTCTGTGAGTCAAACAATGACCCTGCAGAAGGGAAGGGAGGCCCTCCAGTACTGCCACAGTCCCCAGGGGAGGTAGCACAGCACAGCCATCAGAACAAGAGTCCCCTCGGTACTTGGATGCTGACTGTGGGCAGGGGCAACAAGTGCAGGTGATGTCTGCTGGAGATAAAAGAGCCTGGCACATTCAGCACAGTTTGCAATCCATGAAACTCTGTCAGGGGCTCTGTAAACAAGAGCTGCTTAAACAGAGAAGATGAAAGAACTAATCAGTGCATAAATCTCCTCACACCAAGACATTAGAGGCAAAATATTTATTAAAGAGTAATATAGTTTTCTAGCTAGAGATGATGCATGGCGCATGGAAGACATCACTTGAATAAACATTGCAGCAGCATCTGCAAAAGCAACGTGATCATCATCAATCTATATTTCAGAAGAATGAGCAATGCCTCTATGGCCAGGTGCTCCTGTTAATAAGAAATCCTTCTGTGGAGCATTGAGTTTAAAAATAAATATTGGGACATTTGCATCTGTGCATTTCCATCAGATAGGCTAACCAGAACCAGACAAATAAGCACAAGTGAGCAGGGAGCATCAGTAATGGCAGGCAGTGAACACTGAGCCCCTGTTGCTGGATTGTAGGAATGCTGAAGATCCCTGAACAAAGAGCCCTTGGGAAGCTACGTTAACTAAGCAGAATACCTCACTGCATTAAATATAAATTGAGACCAGTTAAGTAAATAAGTATGCTATGTGAAACACAGAACCAGGCACTCCAGCAAGATGTTCCCATTGATCAGGAAAGGCCTCCTGATCTGATGTACGACATGCTGCCTGACAGTGCAGGAGCGTGCCACCGGACCCTGCCATGGTAGGGGTTTTTACAGAAAGCAGAGGACATGTTTCATGGAGAAATGAAAAGGAAGTAGCCAAGAAAGCCTTCTGTCTCTGAGGAACTGCTGTGTGAGCTAAACATGTACAGGAAAAGAAGGTGTTACAGAATCACAGAATCAGAGAATTGTTTAGGTTGGAAAAGACCTTTGAGATCATCAAGTCCAACCATAGCAACAGCTGTCTGACACTGCCAAATCCATCACTAAATCATGTCCCTTAGCACCACTTCTACACATCTTTTAAATCCCGACAGGGATGGTGAATCCACCACTTCCCTGGGCAGCCTGTGCCAATGCTTGACAACACTTTCCGCAAAATTCCTAATGTCTGGTTTGAACCTTTTCTGGTTACAAACATTGCAGCCCAAAGAAGCTAAAATCAAAAGAAAACCAAAGGAACTGGAGTGCTCATTAGCTCAGTCCCCACCCCAAGGAGTCCCCAAGCAGCTGTGTGTGGGCTCTGCAGTGCGCGCAGCAGGCACTCACCAGGCACTGACGTGGACACCACAGCTCAGTCCCTTTGGGTGCAATTACAGCTTTTCTTCTCTGCTGCAGAACGTCAGGGACTGCAAACCACTCTGACTCAATAGTAACATCATACACTGACAGTAACAGTGCAATAGAAGTCAAAACTTTTGGACATTGATGTCCAGTTTATGGACCCATAAAATCAGCAATGCATAAGACAAGCTGCCCTAGATGCCACACACTGTCTGCACCCTATTAACTTCATTCTGAACCCCCTCTAGAAGAAGGTTCTGCAATATCTGCTCACATTTCTATGTCTGCTATTGCAAGTCTGACAAGGCAGTAGATTATTTCAGTATATTTCAGTGTATTTTTACTAACTTAAGATAAATGTTCCAAAAATCTATGTAAGAGTCCCTATTTTTCTCTTTGGAGTCTAACCATCAGATGAGAAAAAGCTCAGGACAGAGAAGCCTGAGAGTAAAAAGTAATTGAAGTCATGTTCTGGAAAAAACCCCAAACAAATCTCTTTTAAAATAGCATAATTCCTGCCTCTTGGGTTTGAAAAATTGATCTCCCATTGCCCATGCCTCCCTCAGATTGCTGCTTTGATCATTGCAGCCTACTGTTCGGCATCTCCCACCTCCAGGGCTTTCTGACTGGAGCCGTACTTCATAGAGGCTGGTAGAAATGATTGTTATTTAGATACAGTTCCTATATTTTGAGTGCCATCAGTGTCCTTGAAGCTGTTCAAAACTAATAAAGGAAACCTTTGCTGTGAACTCTGTGACTTTATAAACAGATGCACAAAGATGTTCATTAATTTAGATGAGCCAGAGAATCAAAGAACTGTTTTAGTTTGCTTGTATTGCAGCATTATTGTTCTCTTATCTATTTCAGTTTGTGTGAAGATTAAGAGAAAGCAGACCTGAATTAAAGCATTTCACAGAAGAAAGGACTTGGAGAAAAAGGAATTCCCCAATTGTCTGGCTTAGTTCAATAGTCAGTTGGTTTTGCTTTGTCTTCATCATTCTCCAAAATTATTTTTATCACCCACCTAATAAATGCTGGGGACATATCCTCTCTCCCCTTCCTTCTTTTTCGTTCCTTCCTCTATTTTCCCCTTAACATTTCCTTCCTCTGTTCGTCATTGTCATTGTGACAAATAGAGTTTTGCAGATTAAATTGCTTTTCTGTTATAATTCCAGTATCATGAGAATGTTAATTAGGGTTGCTTATGTTTCAGAAGCTATTTAAAATGTACTGTAAGATCATACACTATTCTTCACCTTGGTATACAACTCCCACCATTGCTGGTAAAAAAAGAAGCTCCTAAGATTTGAAAACTGGATTTACTTTCTTTTTTCTTTTTAAATGTGGGTAGTATAAAAACAAAACAAAGTTTAGCTTTCTGTCTCAGGGTCTCTCAAAGTGCCTCTGAAAGTCACAAGCACAAAAGAAAATCAGCTGTTCCTACAGCTCTGCCAGAAATTTCCATCCTTGTCTTCTCTACAGGGCCTCATCACCACTACCAAAGGTTTTGTTGAAGAAAGACAGTAGATGCTTTGCCAAAACCTGGATATTTCCTCTGAAGGAAGGGCTACTTGGAAACATTCCCACTCTGTGAAAATGTCCCATGACACACTAAAACCTTTAATTGATTGCATTTGAAGGAAAGAGAAAGTCTTGTGGAGATATTTTTGTGGGGCATGGGGGTTATAAATGGCTTTTTTCCCATGAGAGGGAGCATTTCATAGGCTGCCAGAGTTGGGCTTATTTAGCTTGGAGAAGAGAAGGTTCCAGGAAGACCTTAGAGCAATCTTCCAGTACTTAAGAGGGGCCTACAGGAAAGGTGGGGAGAGGCTCTTTATCAGGGAGTGCAGGCATAGGGCAAGGGGTAATGGCTTTAAGCTGTAAGAGGGGAGATACAGATTAGCTATTAGGAAGAAGTTCTGTATTGTGAGAGTGGTGAGGCACATGCTGCCCAGAGAAGCAGTGGATGCCCCATGCCTGAAAGTGTTCAAGGCTGGGTTGGATGGGGCTTTGAGCAATCTGGTCTAGTAGAAGGTGTCCTTCCCATGGCAGGGGTGTTGGAACTGGAGGATCTTTAAACTCACTTCCAACCCAAACTATTTTATGATTTTGTGATTCTTTCTGGGTGCTAGGGGTGGCAGTTCTCTCCAGCTTGGCTCTCCTGGGAGGTTTGCCTTTGCAGAAGTGGCCAGTGCTGATACTTGCTACCATGTGGTGTTGGTAGCTCTTCCTTGCTCATACATATTGGTGTTTCTGCCTTTCAATGGTGGAAGATAAAACACAATCACTGAACTTGCTGTGAGTGGTTTAGCATGGCACGCTGAAAAATCAGGTGTTCTTATAACAAGAAAATCATCATTAAAGTTGATAGTATTCTTCCATTGCTTGACCACATGGGTTCCTGAGGGCTGGCATATTGGCAGCAGAACCTTGTTCAGTGCAAGCAGCTAGATAAGGGGTTGAGAAGTACTGAATTATAAACAATCCAGCTAAAAAGATATAATGGCAGAAAATGAATTAAAATTACAGCCGGCTGTTTCCATGAAATGGTGTAGAATGCAGCCTGTGATACAACTCTGCCTTGAAAGCAGGAGTGCATTTGCTGTCATTATTCTTGTAAGCTGAACAGCATAAAACAAGATATACTAATGGCAATGCTTCTGACAGTAGGTGAAATTGCCCGCAGCAGTTCTCCCTAGTTCACCTGTTAGAGTTACGTCAAATTAAAAGATTGGCTTGAGGAAATCTACTGGGGATTGTTCCTATCGAGGAAAGAAAAAAGAAATATTCGCCTAGTTTTCTTTTCCTTTTCTTTTTCCTCTTCCTTTTTTTTTTATAAGAGAATACAGAGTAATGTTATTGAAATGGATGTTACTATGACACTGCTGAGATGTGCTGAAAAAAAGACAGATTCATATAAATTATTTATGATTAATGTATTCTACTTTACCGGCGCAATTTAAATACAGAGAATTTGGTACTCCTTAACATTATTATGGAGATGTAAAAAATGTATTAGCAGCAAATATCTGCTGCTAATAACTTGGTGGACCATGTAGGAGAGCCTGTTTGGGTAGGAAAAGGGGGAGAGTAAAAAGACCCAGGGACGTGTTTGCAGTATCCCACTTGTGGCGTGTCAAGGGCTCTGGGCTCTGCCATCCAGCATTGGTACCAGCTGTCTATATCCCATCTACACTCCTGGTTTGAATCAGTTCTTGTAGAAACACAGCAGCTATGAAGGTTAATGAAATTAACCATGACACTGGCTGATTTTTTGAGGAGAAGCATAATTAACTACATATGTCTGTGTATGTGCATATGTATAAGCTATATACATACCAACATAAAGATATGTATATTTATTTATCATGAAAGCAGGCCTGGGCTGATCCCCCTCAGAGCCTGGCCACGAGAGCCAGTGCTCCCACCGTTTGCTCCCCAACATGCTGCCCTCCTCTGTACTCTGTTCCCATCCTTGCCATAACAGTGAGGATAACGTTAGTGGGCTTTTTATGATCCGAACTTCTGAAAAATAAGAGAAAAAAAAAGACAAACACCCTAGCTGTCACTTCCTATTGAGGCCAGGCTGGCAGATGAAGTGAAATAATGAAGTTAAAGCAGCCACATCTCTATCAGCAATGGCGTGTTGACTCACTTGGGCATCACATGTCACAACACCTGCAGTTCACAATGTCCTTGCGCAGGTAAACTAAATCTACTTTTATTCCTTTTACTCAATTTGTTCTCAGTGCCGGCTCTAAGGAAAGCCTCATTGGTTTTTGCTGGCCAGGAAGAGATCAGGAGATGGGCAGAGGAGCCTGAGAGAGCCCAACACTGTCCCACTGGTTCTTGCACACAATGAGGACCCCTGCAAGACAGAAACGGCTGTGGGCATGGGTAGGAAGGAGAACCTGTAATATGCCAACAAGTGTTGGTTCACAAACACATACTGATTTGCAAAAAATGGAGGCTAATTAATGTAGAAGGGAGCTAACCGTGCAGTATGGGAAGAGCTGGTGAGGGAGGCTACAGTGTGGTTCTGGCTGCTTAGGATTGGTTCTAAATCTGCTAATAACAGGGTCTGTGAAAAAAAACAACCAAAAAAAACCCCAAAAATATCCCCCACAAAACGCTGGAAGAGACTTGGCACGGAGGAAAATTCTACATCAACCCTTGAGAAGCTATTCTCAGTCAAGGAAAATTACCCAAGTATGGCCAAAACTAACAGAATGGACAGTTTAGGTTTTATGAACATAGAAGGGTGTCCAAGGCACTTGTATCAGCATGGAAAGAAGAGCATTGAGAAAGGCTGCAGATGAAAAGTACTCAGGACATAATGATAATCATAGGCTCACTAAGGGTGTATGTAAAATAACAATGTGAATAAAACATTGGAAAACCCCACTCTGTAAGTGTAATAAGAAAAAGCGTGCCTACTATTGAGATAAAATGTGTGGCAAGCTTCATTTTTCTGGATCACGAGATCTATAGCATCTATGGAGAGATGCACTTGGGCTTCTTGAGAAGCATCATCTCCGAGCTCTGTGTTCAGCTTGCATAAAGCTTAGTTTCTTCCCTGACATAACCTTGGTTATAAGATTCTGAATCTTAACATATGATCAAAAGTCAATCTGTTTTCCAGCTCCCTAGATCCCAGTGATTTCTGGTACTGCAGGCCCCATGTTCAGCTAAGAGACAGACCCTTACCATCTGTGGTGGCACCATCCATCCACCTGGGAAGCACCAATTAGTTTCAAAACCAGGGAGGTTAAAGATGTTCACAAAGCAATAATCTACTGCACAGACTGCACACAAGGAGCCTGCTATGGGAGCTGCAGATTTGGGTTAAAACCTGTGACATGCCATTGCCCAAGTTCTTCACCCACCTGGTAACACATAAGCAAGGATCCAGACAAATATGAGGCTCACCTTGAAGGGAATCAATTACACAGCCTCTTCCTCATCACTGCCTCACATGAGGGAAGGTGGGGTGCTTCAACGTGCTAACTGGCAGCACGCCATGCGAGAACAGGCTCCCAGTACAGCCACTCTGCAGGCATACGAGCCACTCAGGCCCAGAGAGAAGTAGGCAGAAAGTTGCCAGGGTTATTATGCAGCATTAGTTTTCTCAATCGCTTCAGCCAATTACTTCTGAGACGTTTTTGATTAAATTTACATAAAATGCACCCTCCCTCCCTCTACAGCTTGTTATAACTGCTGTGTTATTACTATTTCTTGCACAGCCCTTTCTGGGAGTAGGGAAGATCTCCAGCTGCAGAGAAGCTTGCCTTGCCTCCAGCAAGCCTTCAGAACGCCCTCACAAAAGCACATGAAGATGGCAATGTCCCAGGTTTTCCCCTTGTCCAAGTGGGTTTAGAGGTCACAGTCTTTGCTGTGAACTATTGCTACTGTTATTTCAGAAGGACATAACTCCTAAATGGTTTTATTCCTCTTTGAGAGAAGAGATTAAAGCCAGAGCAAGGCACACAGACCGGATTTGGAGATCTATGTGAGATTTTGGCAGGTTCTTGTAAGCATACTCATCACACAAATGTTGTGAGACGCTGCTGCTGCTCTGTGTCCATTGTTTCCATTCAAGCCCGATGGCACAGTGAGCCCGGCTCTGGTCTGACGGGCTTATGCTGGACCCTTAGACAGAGACCAAGAGAGGTCAAGACTGGTTGCTCCAAGTTAAATTGAGGCAGAGACGGGGTACGAGCTGGTTAAACCACCTCTGCATCATTGGGGCTGAAATACACATGTAAAAGAATGATCTGCAGCACAGCAGTAGGAAACTTCATATGGAAGAGATTTTTCCATACTGTGAAAAAAGGGAAGTGTATTAGAAAGTGAAACAGTAGAGCTCTGACCCCAGCGCTGTAGCCAGAGCCCTGCGGGAGTGGAGGATAGTGACAGTCCTGCTTCAGCAGCATCCATTCCCATTCAGAGCACTTGGCCAGTAGAGTAGCTATTAATTGTGAGAGCTGCTCCACTGATAAGAGCAAATGTCTCCCATTTAATAGTAGGTGCTAATGATGGCTGGTATTTCTAGCTGAGTAACTGGGCAATGCCATGGTCAGCATTCCCCGCAGCACCATGTAGGGTGAGGATGCCCATGCAGCCAGACGGAGAGCTGATCCAGTGGATGCTGAGACAGCTTTGGTGGATTCAACAGACAATGGTTGCTGCCGGACCAGGGGCTGAGCATCTTGAGAGGCCTCACACTGCTAACAGCAATGAGAGAGCACAGCTGGTGACTCTGCAGACTGTGGGCAGCTGGGGCTGTCTGAGCACTGGTCTTTGGGAATGGTGAGAACTGGGAGTGCGCACAACACCATAGCTGATGAACGAAAGGTAACCTGCTTCTTGTAGGCTCGGCTTTACCTTTTTCCACACTTTTTTAAGCTGTGCATTCACAATTTAAACGTATATTGGATGTACTTAATATAATAATTTCCTATAATTTTTAATCCCACTATTCTATTATGCCCACTCTAATCAGGTTGCCTGAATACATGGACATAGTGATCCCTTCTAGCCTTAAAACCCAGCAGCCCAATGTCGAGCTCTTCAGTGGGGCTGACCCTACCAGTTCAATTGCTGTCAAATGTGCTTATGCTGATTTTCACAGCTTCACATCAGCCTGAAGTAAACACGCTTTCTAGGCAAAACATGAATTTTGGAATCTGTGTGTCAACCCACCTTTCTTGTGAAAATCAAACCCCACTGCCTTTGACACTTCAACTTTAAAAATGAAACTATGGCTGCAGTTAGCATAGACTTGGTAAAGGCAGAAGAGACTCATTGCAGAAATCTGCATGGTACCAGCAATCCAATAGAATCTGAGTTCCTGAAAATACAGTTATAAGAGTGGCCAAAGTGAAGTGCTCGCTCACCACCCTGCATTGCTGAGCTCAGAATCAGAGCTAGAGCCCCAAACCGATGCTTTCCTGAAGTTTTTGCTTTTAAAGGTAGCTTTTGACTTTAAAATTTTACATGTATCGGGATGTTTTAAAAATCATTCATGCATGCATTATAATGCACATTTGAACAGCAATGGCTTCATTATTTCAGACATTTTCTTTTCATTCACAAATACAGGGCAAGGCAGCCGATAGTGACACGTCCTGCATGCTAACATAATTTCATTCTTTCCTCTGGATTTATTGCAGAGATGTACAGCTGAATGGACAGGAAAAGCAGTGGGCAGATGTGCACATGAGTGCACCGGGTAGGGAGTGCATGTCATGATTACAGTAGCACCAGAGACTGCCTCTAATGGCAGGGTAGGTGCAGGCAGCATAGAGTGAGTGTCAGGATGTGGGTCACAGCAAGCAGCTGTGAATACAGGACCTCAAGCATCCTAATAGACACCTTAAAATAAAATAAAATAAAAAAAGAGGTAAAAAAAAGCACCAAACTTTATATGAAATCTACTTTGGAAAACTATGACCCAGTTTGAAACAACTCACAACATCACCGCCGGCTGACACCAGTCACAAGTTTAATTTTGACTGTCCTGGTTTGTGATGATTTAATAATGTGCATTGTCAAATTCTGTCTTTAAATTTTAATTGCTAAAATTCATCTTTGAAGAATATTTTTCAGTATCAAGAATGTAAATAGAAATAGGGCTGAACAGAAATAATATGAATAATTCAGCCTTACAATATGCAAGTTTTATACTTGGAAATGAGTGATTCACTCCTACTGTATATTCAGTCATCACAGAGGGCAGACATTAAAATATGGCAAAAAATGTGAATAAGCCATAATTATTTAAGGGCATCATAAGGTTAGAATTTTTTAGATTGTATTTTAATTACAATGTACTTCACAGTGTGAATTTTATGTCCTGAGTTTATGAGAGCCAGTTTACTTAGAAACAAGAAAGTGCCTCGTGCCATCTTGCTGTGAGTGATGTGTTTGCCAGTTGGTTTTAAGTGGGTCATGGCTCTCTCAAAGGGCTCCCTTTTGCTGAAGGGCTCCCTTTTGCTAGCAGGAGATTTGCCATTGCATCAATGCAGGTATCTCTTCACAGGAGCTGGAGGACTGCAAGGCTGAGCAGGCTGTTTGTGTCAATGTGGTGGACAAAGCACTGAGGTGTTCATCTCTGCTGGAGCTTGATGCTGGTCTCCACTGTGCATGCTCCAGCAAAAAGAAGAAAATCACATTGACACCTCAGTATGCCCAGTGGATTTTGTCTTTTCTGGACAGAGAAAAAAATACATTGTGCTTGACACTACACCTACAATTTTACACCTCAGCGATTTTAATGTTATGAACAACAGATACCTAACACAGGCACCCAGTGACCTACACAGGAGGCAGCAGTGCTGCAGGGCTACCTGGGGCTCCAGCTCCTCTGCCGTAATTCATCCTGTGTACTTTGGATGGCAGACCTCCTCCCTGAATCACTGTTCTTTTTCACTTAGAAAATTCTCTCTCTTAAGCACACAAATATAGGGCTGTTGTTGAACTATGTTGATGCATTTATGCTGAGTTAATTTTCAGATGATGAGCCACATCAGGAATTTCCCAGGAGCAGACCCTGTGGCAGTCTAGCCTGATACCCTTCCTGGCTGTTGGCACTCCCACCATCTGCTGAAGACAATTACCATACTATTATTGCCTTCCAAAAAAATTCAAAGAGGCACCTGAAAGCGTGGCAGCACACAGCAGCCAGTGCTCCATCACTCAGCAGATGATATTGGTTCTGGCACCTGCTGAAGCCTTGTCTGACCATCACCACCATAGATATATTACAAACCATACCAAATATTTCTCCCACTTTTCCCTTTCTTTCCTCTCTTACAACACAATGGACTACAAAATATATGGACAGGGACCCCATGGAGGAGAAGTATGTGTCATTGCCCCCCAGGTAAGAGCTGTCCCCAATTCTTGGCCACACCAGGGAACACCCCTAACTCCATCCCAGTGGAGAAGGGGCTGTGTGAAACCACGGCTAGTGCTGAAACACACCTATGGTCTTACCTATACTCCAAATAGGCAGAATCAATACTCTGTAAAGAAAATGAGCAAGGAAGCATTTATATCCATGGGGTATTCAATTATTAAATGAACAGTAGAATTAATTTTAAAAAGACAAACTGATGCTATAATAAATACTAGGTTATCAGGTTTACTGAAAGAGTAGCAAGCAAAGGTATGGAAAAGGAACTGGTCTAAACAAACAGAAGTATGAATTATTAACAATGAAAATATAAACTTATATATTCCTATTAATTTGTAAACATCTGGGTTTCCTAGAGAAAAGTGAGACTTAATGCATTTTCCAAGTAACTGCAGGATTCCAAGTAGCAAATTGCAGTTTGACGACCTCTGCCAGGGTTTCCTGAGCAAACACAGATGCTGGGTCCTGCTGATCCGTTGACATCTCTGTTGCTGGAACTTGGAGATACTTATACCTACAAACAGCAGAAGTTAAAGTTGAGTGCAGCCCAAGTAGACATGGTGGCATAGGATGCTGGGGTGGTTGGCAGCTGGAAGTCTGGATGCGATATCTGCAGTATCCTGCAGTATGCCTGTGGCCAACCTAACAGCTCTCCCCATAACTATGGCCATCCCTGTGGTTTTCCTTGGGACTATTACAGTGTCCATCCTTGTGGCCATTCCTTTTCCTGTGGCTCTCCTCATGTCTGTCTCCATCTCTATGGCCATTGCCATAAATGTCCCCATGGCTGTCCCCTTTCCCCTCACCATGTCTATCCCCATGACTTTCCACATCTGCATGGCTGTCCTTGCAGCTCTCTCAATCCCCATCACTGTCCTCATGACCTGCCTTGTTCCCGTGGCAGCCCCTGTCTCCTCATTCGCTCTCTCGGCCGTGTCTTGGCCAGCAGCACTGGGGCTGTGCTCCCACAGAATCTGACTCTGGGTGCGCATGGTCTACAAACCCCCCTGCTTTGTCTAGATTGTGCTCCAGTGGGACCCATCACCAGCCCCCACTGTCCTGCCCATCAGTGCCTGCAGCCACACATACTTGAGGGACGCAAAGGTGTCGGGCAGGACTCCCTCCCGCAATGCACTTTGCAAGGTATGCTGGATACCCGGGAAAAAAATAGGGGTAAAAACTAATCAAAAGATCATAAAAAATAAATTGTTCACCTCTTTTCTATACAATATGAAAATAATTACTGCTGTAGCTCCCATGGTGTTTCATAGCACATATGAATAAACAGACAACCGACAGGCAGATGTCTGATGGCAAGTTACAATAAATATTCACATACATAACTATTACTAAAACATTTTCTTCTCTACTACTTCCACTTTACTTATTTCTAGTTGCTGGAGAAGCAGACATATTAGAATATTAATTTTCCGCTTTACTGAAATGATTTCAGAGTCAAGTGCCATCAGAAAACTGAATGCAAATGCGAGCAGAGGGGGTGTGACTCACACTAATCCCCTTCACTGTCTTAAAAAAAATATATATTTATTTGCATTTTCTTTTTTGGAGACTTCTTCAGTTTTTTAAAAAAATGCTTTAAAGAAGGTTTAAACCAGACACATATTGAGAGTACGTCCTCACAGATCTGAGTTGTTGTTTTCTGTCTCAGAGGGAGAGCTAGGAGGCTTTGCCTTCAGGGATCTAAGGGAAACCCATCTGGATCAAAGCCTCCCTGCTTGGCTGCCCAGGCTGTGCAGGCTGGTGCTGCTCAGCGAGCACGGTGGAGCCGCTCACCTTTTAGTGTAGATAATGCTGCCCCAGCACATTGTCAGTCGCGTTTTTGTAGCTGTCTCTGATCCGGGAGCGGTAATCTGCCAATGAAAGGGGTAATCTGCTCAAAGTGAAAAGCAGGCTGAAGGTTAAGTTTTGCATTTTCCACTGGATTTATACATAGTTCCTTGCAAATGGCCAATGTTGTGCATTCATTGAAATATTCATATCTGCTTATTTATTCATTTAAATTCATCTCTTAGGGATGAGGTATGGGAGGAAATAGCAGTTTATCACTTCTAAAAAAATTTCAGCTAAGCTTATGCTGTGGCAAAAAAATGGGCCCCATCTCTGCTGTGGTCAAGATGTGAAGGTCAAAGCAGCAACAGTTAATGCCTCAGACTGGACTCTGCTGTTGTGCACTGACTCAATATCAAATAGTCAGCTTGAGTGTTTTCTTCGCCTAGAAAACACAAGCAGTCCTCTGAGCAAGGAGACTGTATCCAAAAGACCTTGCTTATGAAGGCATTAAAATTATGTGGGTAACAATAATGTTTAATTTTAATTAGAAGATAAGATTTCAGGAGGGCAGCTTAGGTTTTTTAACATAGCTGGTAATGGCTGTTTGCTCATTTCGTGGAATTTATTATAAGATCAATAGGTTTAGGCAGCTGGGAAGAAGGGTCTCCAGTACCATTTAAGACAAAAAATGCTGTCTCTCTTCAATAAATCCAGTACAATCATTATTAAATCTTTTGGTAAATATCTTGAAGAAATTAGGTCTCCTAGTGATTGTGCTCATGGATCAAGGAGAGAAAAATGGAGTCAGATGGTTTTCTGGTAAACAAACAGGGAGAGTTTGTTATTTCAAGTAATGGATAGAGTGCTACCTTAAGTCAAATAAAACAATATAAACAAAACCAGGTTCACACATTTTTTTTCCCAGGTAGAATGTTAAATGACAAATGCTCCAGGCAGTCCTGGAGCTGTGCAGAAACCGGCAGAAACACCTTGTGCGCAGCGTGAAAACACAAATCTGGTGATTTATCATCCCCCTGCACAACAGCGCCTGATCAGAGCCACGCTGTGACAGGGAGGGAGCCGTCACCTGGGACAGCCACCCTTCTGTCTGGGGCATGGAGGGACAGTACCATCACCAATCCCACTAGTGAATGGGGTGACAGGGTCATGATACTGCTGCTGGCACGGGATAGGGGCTATGTCTCACACCCACAGTGCTTGGACCTTGGGGACAACCACTGAGAAATTCAGCTTAATGGGGAAAGGACACACCAGACTTGACACAAGGGACTGTATGGGATAAATATAGGGACCTATTTTCCTTCCAGACATGACCAGGACACCCTTTGCAAGCCATGTTTAAATCTTGGATGCTTTGCCCTGCAATCAGTCTTCAACAGGGAAGGCTGAAGTGGGTACTGAAGATTGTATGGAAAATATTTCAGTCTTAAAATAATTTCCACTAGATATGGATGTGTCTATCTCAACTTACCTGCACAGCACCTGAAACATGATGAGGTGTTCAGGGAGCATGAATATGTGTTGGGAGAGGTGCCAGGAGAAGAGACCCCGTGAGTACACCAAACTTGATGATGCACGGCTAGGGTGGTGGTTCCAAGCTGTGTTCTGACTTCATCAGTGCTCCAGCATGCTTACACATTCCCAACCCAGCCACCAGTGCAAGGATGGGTTTGTACACTGTAGTATGTGGGTGTAATGGCAGTAGTCACTACATCTAGGCATGGGGCAAGGGAAGCTGAGGCATGTGCACAGAGTCTGACCACAAGACAGTAAGTCTCATGAGCTCCTCCCTTAAGGGAACAGGATCTTGAAGGATGAGATTTAACAGGATCGCTGTGGATAGGGTTGCTCAGTGATCCCCTGACAACCACCTCAGCAATTGCAGCCCACCTTTCAAATCACAGCTGTTTTGTTGTTGTTGTTCTTGTTTTCTCCGAGTGTGGAAGCATACGTACATAACTTGTAATTTCAAATGGTTTGTTGCCATCACCTTTAAAGATCTGGAGACAGGCATTAATTACCTTCTCTTGGCTTTACTTCCTGCAAATGTGTTCCTCATTGTCTTCCTTGAGCCAGCAGTGCAGTTGCCACTCAACACAAAAGGACAGACACAACACATCTAATATTAATACAATAGTGTCCAAATATTCTGTAGTTCCCTGGTATCTGTCACAAATGGCTCCAGAAGAAATCTGCTGCTTTATAAGATCACATTTAAAATTTTGATATCTGCTTTAAAAGGGCAAACCCTGCCAGCTGACAAATAATAAGTGGGCCTTTTGTATTCTGTTCCATTCTTATCCATTTTTCATACTTTAGCAAGGTGAAGCTTTCTAATCAAGGAAAAGTAGCATGGGCAAGTGTAGATAATATATTTTGATGAAGGTTTGTAATGAATATGGTATTTATTAAGACACAAGTCATTAAAGGGAGCCTCGCATGGTTGTTGCACATTATTTTATTGATTTTTTAAAATGCGTGGATCAAGGTGAGGATTATACTTTACAAGAAACATTTCTATTTCTAATCTTTAATTTGATAATGCATCACTGTATTTGTTGATTTGTGCCATTTAAGGTTTGGTGGTTTTTTTTTTCTGTACACATGCTGTGAATTTTAAACTCAGTGCAAGCTTTGGAAGAAGAGGATTCAAGCTCTAGAGAGTAATGGTGAAAGTTTAGAGAATAGATTGAGGTTATTTCTTCTCTTTTCAACCTTTTATGTGCGTGTGCGGATATAGGGTGATCTAACTTCTACTGAAGTCAATTATAAAGCTGCTCTTTATTGCAGCAGTGAAGGAACAAGATCCTTGTAGACATAACAGGTGTTAAATTGATAGTTTTGGGAGATGAAGAATCATCTTTATCAACAGAATAAATACAGCCTGGGCATCAGCAATGAGAATTCCCTTGAACCTCTTGCCAATATACATTAATCATCATTGGTGCTAATAGGTTGTGATGAAGGTTTGGGTGGGGACAGTGCCCTCCGTCCGGAGCTGGGGCTGCCTCCAGCTGGCGCCACAGCTGGGCAAACCCACTGTTTTTGGAAACATCAATGCTTAGAGACTGGCTTCATTTATCAAGAAATCAGATGATGATGGTACTTATCACTATCAATCACTACAATTCTGGGCAGCATTTAACTTAGTGAATGTTTTTTTACCTGACATTTGCAGTACAGCCCCTCAGCTTTTTGTCTTCCTTTGTATAAAAAATACCTGGGTACTGATTTAAGTAAAGTATGAATTGTCATATAGTAAACTATTACTTTCTATTTAAAAAGATAGGAAAAGTAAATAAAGATTAAGATTAAGATTAAGATTAAGATTAAGATTAAGATTAAGATTAAGATTAAGATTAAGATTAAGATTAAGATTAAGATTAAGTCTAGGCTTTCAAAGCACTGTCTCAGTTGACTGGGGTCCCATGGCCATGTGAACAGGCTGCCTGCAGGGTGTCACATCAAGAGCCAGCTGCCTCTGAGACACAGAACTGGGTGCGTGGTGCTGGGGGGACATGGTGCCCAGCCAGCAGATGCCAAAACACCTACACTACCATAAACCTATTTAATGGAAAGTGTTAGGTAGGGAGATGCATGCAGGGCTTTGGTAAAAGTCCTTAATTCTTACACTTGTTCCCACTCTTGAGAGGAAATGATAATTGTTTTTTTAAAGGCTCTATTTGTTACTGTATTGCTCACTGATTGCCTTTGTGGGGAGATCAGTAAGGGAAAGTGACCCCTCGCTGGGTGATGCATCAACCAGAGCACGTGGTCGGAGGAAGGAAGGACACCAGTAGTGGCACTAGCCTGGACCAAGTCCACACTGGCCACTCCTGTTGCTTTCCCACCTCTGGGGTCAGGGAAGGAGCCACTACTGATCACCACCGGTCACCAGTGGTGCTATGTGATGGGAATGCTGCCTGGGTTGGGCTTTAAATACGCAGATGGCATTTGGATATCTTTTAAGGTAGGCACTAAGCTAGTGATTAAGCAGAATGTTGCAAATACAATTTTGAATTAATTAGTTAAATATAGATTATTGTTTCCTGTAACTGATCAGAAAAGTCTGTTATTAAATGAGTCCTTTGTGAAGAAATGCAGAATAAAAGAAAAAGAAGTGTTACTTTAATTCTTTATCTCAGTTCAGAATAAACTCTCTCATGATAGGACTGAATTGCAGTTTAATGCATCTCTGCAGGTTTTTTCTGTGGCTCCTCTAGGAAAGAAAAGCAAGCTTTTCACCTCTGCTGGACCAGCGGGACTCAGAAAGGGCTGGGGTAAAAGGACACGGTGAATGATTTGAAAGGACATTGACCTCAACTATACTTTCACCAAGACCTACAAGCCAGGAAGATTTTTCTTTTCTCTCTTGTGAGAGCTGTGTGGGCACTGAGTGATGGATTGCAGCCTCTATGCTGCCAGGCAGAGAGGCTGCAGAAATACCTGGAGTGTGTGCCTGGAGTCTGTGTGGCTGAGGACTGACTGGAAGTGCTTGTATCAGAGTAAAAACAAAGGGAAGGCAGAACACAACAGGCAGGCAGCCACAACCATGACAAAGAAGATAAGGAAGAACTGTTCTCCAGGCTCCAGAGCTCCTGGAGAGACTCCCGTCTTACCTTATGTTCTCCTGAAAATATAGCAAATCAAATACTATGGGCTTTTTAAAAGTGAATATCACTGGTCTATTGAAAGATTTGAGCAAGTACAAGCTATTTTTCAAATACTAATTTATTGATATTGGTTATCTGCTTTCTAAGGCTTTCTTACGTCACCCCATGCTAATAACCACAAGTCCCTGTAATCCACTGGTGCAGGTGTTTGTCACAATGGTGTTGGTAAAGGCACTCAGGCTCCACTATATATGGATTAAGATAGTATTTATTGGAGCTCACACTAGCAAGGAAGAGCAAGTAGTATGGTAATCTAGCATCCCTTCAAGTGCTGGGACCTCAAGCATTGCAGCACTGGACAGACATCCCACCAAACAAAAAGATGTTGACATGAGAACATGCTGCTTCACTGTAGGATAAAGCCATAGCCAGGTGGGCAGTCTATGTGCTGGTGCCAAAGGGAGCTTCTAGAATCTCCTGTCAGGATTAGATGAGGGAATCCATCCTACAGTCACAGGGTGTGGCACCACTCTGACCCATGTGTAAATGCTGTGTGGGTCACTAACCCCTCGATGGACTGTGGTCTTTTGGTTAGGACTATTGGTATGGTACAGACCAAGACTTTAGTAAAAGGGATACGCAAGGATGAGGCAGTGCATCCATCCTTGCTTGATGCTCTGGACTTCCCAGCAGTACTAATGTAATTTGCAATGAATTTTCATGAGATAGAAATCTGTCCCCTCCCTGTCACACTCAAACGAAATTCCTTTGGGTCTTCAACTTCTGGATTAAAAACCAGGCGACTGCCTAACTCTTGGGAATATTTCATGATAAAAGAATAACCTGCCTGTCTTGGGAGCCATTATCCTCATGATGCCTAAAATGTGTCTATTACTCATTTGGTTGATGCTACTGACATATTGCTTTCTGAGAACAATGTAGATTATTATCCCTAAGTGGAGGAATCACAGGGCTTTATGGAAACCCAGATCTCTTACTGAATTTGAGATGTGTTTTCCAAGTTCTGTAGCTTCCAGATTTTCATTCTAGTAGTTTGATATCTGACACTGGTTTTCTAAAGCAGCTCCCAGTTTCAAACTGTGCTCTTGAACGTGAACACTTTCATTCAGTAGCTCATATTTTCTCATTTTGAATAAATATTAGGTTTTTGAGTTTTACTGGGTTTTTTTAATTACTGTTCCTTTGTTGTGCTGACTTTATTGTTTATGGAACACCTCTTGTCACACTCCTATCTCACAAGCAGCCTTACTACCCCACATCATCAGGACAACATGGTTTTGATTTGTGTTAGACACTAGTTCTAATGGAAAACACCGAAGCAGGCATGTGCAACCATGCAAAATCATAGAATCATAGAATGGTTTGCATTGGAAGAGACCTTAAAGATCAATCAGTTCCAACCGCCCCTGACAAGGGCAGGGACACCTTCCATCGAATCAGGTTGCTCAAGGCCCCATCCAACCTGGCCTTGAACACTTCCAGGGACTGAGCAACCACAGCTTCTCTGGGCAACCAGTTCCACTGCCTCAGCACCCTCACAGTACAAAATTTCTTCCAATTTCTCCAAATGATAGAGGTAAATAAGGACAGGGCTTAGAGGCATCCTATTCGCTTGCTCTCATTTGGAGGAAACCTGTTGTTCTCCTAGAAAGTTTCCACCACAGGAATTTGTCCCTTCCAAGTCCCATCTGCTGCAAGGCAAATCAGGCTGAAGGCTTTTAGGTGAGGGGAAGAGGGGGGAGGACCCAGGGTGAGGAGAGCCATGCAGCGTTGGGGAGGGTTGCCCAGGAAGAGTGCCTGTGGCAGGGGAGGGATGCTCTGCTGGAAGGGAGGTGCTGGATGGTCAGCATCTGGGATGGGGAAGCCAGAGCATTTGCCATGGGGAAGACTGAGAGCGTGGTGGTTCTGTTGGGAAGGTGCTCAAGGTGGGCAGAGCTATGCTGCCAAGATGAGGGGCAACTGCATGAGATGTGAAGGAGCCAAAGAGAAAACTGAGCCTATGATACGAATCTTTGTAGCATGGCATACGGGCTCCAACTGACTAAATTATGCATTGTTTAATTGTGGATAATATATTTCAAATAATGCATTAAATTTCTCCTCAGATCCTCCGTTATTTCTCATAGGAGCTCCCTGATTTTTATATCCATTTATCTAAATAATTTCCTAATAATTTCTGAAGATAAACTTTGAAGTATTTATTACTTGAATTTTTAATATTTAAGTCACATTGATGAATTAATTACTTTGTATGTGATAATCACCATCCTTAGGTAGCTTTGTGCAGCCATGTTAGCCTTGAGGAATCTCATAGCCTTGGGAGGCATCAGGAAATACAACCCTGACTCACTGTGCATCTCTTTCCACTCCAGGAGCCAGATATGCCTTGTGAAACCTTCCACCTGATGCACAAAACTGTGTGGGTAAAAGGCTGAGGACCTGGGGCAGTGTTGCAATTATAGCTGGAAGACTAAAGCAGTCTTAGGTTAGATAGGGACAGACCCCCTCCATTTTAATGGTTCCATTGTACAAGAAAGCAGGAAAGAGAAAATGTAAAAACTGAGATCTTCATTGGGCCAAGGGAAAAAGTATTAAGGGCACACTTGGAAACAGCCTCTGTTATGGTGTGCTACATGCCATCTTGAGCCCAGAATGAATTAAATGGAACTTGTGGTCAAACAGTGAGAAATTATATTGTCAAGGTAGCAAATGCATCAGTGGGATTTTCAATTTTACCTGATGAAATTGCATACATTGCTGGGAGAGAACAAATGCCTCTAGGAGAGAGGCTGGTTGAACTGAAGCATGCAAGTGCCCACATTCAAGAGAAATTCTTTGGTTTTGTCCTGGTCTTTTCTCTAAGTGTATAGCAAATAAAACCTTAATGAGTGTTTCTGAGTTTGGGCTTGACCTTTCCAAATTAGTTGGTCAAGGATATGACTATTACTGAAGTCTCAACGACAGCAAAAGGCATAAGTGTTAATAACAGAAATACCCTAAAGCGATGACTGAATGCTGTTCCCTGCACAGGTTAAACCAGGCTGTTCATGGTGAGAGTGGTGAGTGAAGTCTGTGACACGTTGAAAGCCATCAAGGAAACTATTAAGGGGACTGGGGACTTTTCTTTCTTTTTTTTTTTTCCTTTCTAAGCGTGTGCACTGGGAAGATACTGACACTACATCAATTTCCTTGAAATCTCAGCACTTATTTGGCAACTGTGACCTCTACCTGACAGGAAGAAAAGGACCTTTCTATTTGCTCTTTTGTGTTGCAAATGCCTTGACCTTTATAATTAGTTTGATCACATGACAAAATACTGCTGGAAGTTTGAATGCTGAAGCAAAGAGTTGCCTAAACACCTGCTAAAGAAGCAGATAGCATAAGGAGCTGGGTAAGACTGACTTAACAGCAGAATCACATTGCTGCTATATGCCTCATCACAGTAGCATCAGATGTTTTGTCCCCAGTGGTTTGGGAAGGGAAGTTGGAGTTTCCCACAAAGAATCACTAAATAAACAAGTCGATCACATTGAAACAAGTTTTGTTGCTTAAATGGCTGCTTCTGATCGCAACTCTTTATTTGTTATATGCACATTTCCCCTAGTCTTTAAAGCGTCATTTTTCTCTAAAATGCTTAGAGTCAATTCCTAGGCTCAAAACTGCAGAAGACAGTTTGGGACCTGACCACTTTTAGAATGATTTATACTGCAGCTGTTGTGCTAGATGGGGGGCAAGCTGGCAGCAGGTGGGAATCAATGAAGAAAAAGGACCAGAACTATGAACAGTGAGATGCCTTCATGTTGGATCTTGAGCTGGGAAATTTGGCCTTTCTGCTCCCTAGACCCAACAAACAGAGATCAATAATTTTCAGGCTTGACAGTCCCTTCTAGGAACTTGTAAATAACTACAATGAAAACAAAGCAATCCAGTTAAGATTTTTAAAAAAAAAAGTAATATGAGCCATGATAGGCGAACAGCCTGACTCCCCTGTGCTCCTTATTCCTCTTCCTTGCTTTCTTTGTGTCATGACTTTGAGTTTCACTCATCAACTTGGAGATAGTTCTTCCTCAGGTTCTTTGGGGTGGGTCCCTCAACCAGGAGCTGCACGTCATTGGCTAGCGGAGGGCTAACAGCCTCCCTGCCCCTTCTCATCCTCCTTGAACTTGTCCTCCTCATCTTCCTCTAGAACAAACAGTAGTTAAGAACACTCTTTTTTTTTTTTCCTAAAACCTGTATCTGGCTTGAGAAAGTGTAGCAACAGCTCTGGGAGAAAAAGCAGGAAGGGATGATTTGGACTGGGGACACGGAAAACCTCCATCCCCCCATGAGGACTCAGTTGTACACAAGCTGATGGCTGTGCTGTGGCTCCGTATGTCATGAGGCTGATACTCTGTTTAACTGCAACTATCAACCATTTCCTTGTTACAGCCTATTCTGGATATCAACACGTAAATGCACCTGAAGTAGCAGACCTGCTGTGGAGTGTGGGTAACACCAAATGCTACAGCGTTCAGAGAACGGGGGACAATGAGGTGGGTTTCATAGTACTACTGACTCCATCCTGCCTCCCATGAACAGGGCTGCTGAGTTCACCTTTCTGGGGACCACATCCCAAGCTATACAGGGATAAGGAAGGACACCTGATCACAGCAAGACCTGACCACAAACTTATCTTGTTTTCCCTCTGCTTATGTCGTATATAACAAGATAGGTGTTATAAATCTTGAAAGAAACTGTTAAAACTAATTTTTGTTATGCTATATGACTTAGAAAGCTATACAACCACATTTTAAGGAGGTTATAAAGTGGGAGAAGTAGCCTAGAGGCAGAAAAGTAATCTAATCAAGGTACACAATAGAAAAGTTAATTAAGGAACCTTGGAGAGGAAGATAAAGGAAATGACTTAATCTGCAGCATCACCACCTGCTCCCCACAGCCTTCGTTTTGGCCACCCATGGGCTGGGGGAAGCCGTGCCTTCCTAGTGGGTTGCTGCCACAGATGGGTGTCCCTGGACCCACCTGGCAGGCTGCAGTGCCAGGTGAAGCACTGGGGTGGCCAGAGGTGCCTCAGAAGTGCCAAAGTAGTCAGGGAGGGTTATTAATATTTCCTAATAGCACATTCAGTCTCTGTTTGATGTCGTGTTGCTGACCCTCTGATGCACAAGCACTGCATGTTCTCTGCTGTAATGCATGAAGGGCAGCCTCTCTGGTCTCCCAGCTTGGGTTCAGCTAAGCCAAAAGCAGCAAAAAAAAATGGTGCAACACTAGAAATCATTTTCTCATTGATCTGATTTGGACAATTTACTCTTCTGTGGCTTTTTTTTTTTTTTTAACAGACACTTTTGAAACTAGCCTCACCATAGCAACACACTTTAATAAAGCATGTTGGAAATCAGCCTAATCTGGCAAAAGTGAATAGATAGTGCTGGTCTTTATACCCACAACAGAGATTCACTTGGGTTCATCTCCCAAAACCACAGTGAAATCACCAGGATTTGAGAGATGCTCGAGTGATCGCAGTGAGGGAGGAATGCAAATGTTGCTGCTGTCTGGATGTTTGTTCAGGCTGTGCAGCGCATGGAGAGGAGATGCAGGGATGAGGTGCTGGGGTGTTTGTACCCTGCCACTCAGCCTGCCCTTTCCTGCCTCATCCTCCAGAGCAGCTCATACCAGACAATGCTTTCTTCTTCCTCCAGCTCTTCATCCAGAACTGAAGCCCACAACTGTGTGCTCACTGGATGTGATCTTCCATGAGAAACTGAGTTTTCTGCATTATTTCAGGTTCAACCTGGGTAATTAGATATTTGCCTGCAAGAGCCTCTTATAAACATCAACATTCCTTCTTGCATTTGAATTTGACATTTTTGGGCCTGCTGTGTGAATTATTCAGAAAGCAAAAGTGGTCAGAGGCCATTTAGTCATAGGCCCATGCACAAGAAGGAAAAGTCTCATCTCTTTCTAAGTCAAACAGTTCCAAATACCGGAGGAGCAAGGGAAGAGTCAAAGGGCAATTACATACCTTATCTAGTCATCTGCTCTAACAGCAATTAAAGCTGTAAAACATTTCAGCAAAACAGAGTGCTTATACCTCCAGAGCTGCAGAGGCTTTTGCTGCAGGCAATACCTGCCTGCGACCCTCACTGACCTGGCAGCAGGCTCTGCCTCTGCCACTTTGAGTTTGTATGGTCAGAGTGTTAAGTCTGCTGTTTTTTAAATTTCTGTTTCCAAACACAGCTCCAAAATCATTCCTAAGCCCACGTAATGAAAGTAACACATATTAACATGCATATAAAGACAACTTTATTTTCTTGGTGAATTTCCTCTAATACATTCTGGTATTTCCATGGTATATTTATGGCATTTTCGTAGTTAATTTTATAGTTTTTCTTCATGAGTTTTTCTCTGCTTTGAAGAATAAATTAAACATCTTTATTTTTACCTTGTATGAGTCCAGTCTTCCAATCGGAACAAATGATTGTGTACTGCTTGATAGCTCTCTGTCTTTTTTCCCTTGTGTCCTCTTTCATAAACGTGACAGCGCCACACCACACTCAGCAGCAAATCATTTAGCTGCCCTTTGCCATTAGTTGATAAAACAGACTCTACAATAAATATGCTGCGTGAACCTAAACACAGCAAATAATGATTGTATCACATCATAGCTCAGGGTAATTAATGAGAGCTGATTTGTGGAAAAGGTCATGAGGAGAAGAGAGACATTTCACAGGAAGGATATATGTTACAATCATCTCCAATAGTATGAAGGTGATTGCTTCAGGAATAAAATGAAGACATTGGTGCTCGTTGTTCCCACTGGTAAACATGAGAGTTGAGAGAAGGTTGGGCTCAAGGGTGCAGGGAGCATCAGCTATGTCTCAGTTGGAATTAGGACATGAACAGCCAAGAACAATCCCTTCCATCCTTGCCGCCAGAGCTGTTGTTGGAAATCCTCCCACTGCACAGCATGCATAGTGGGTAAGACTGCTGGTGGACACAGCCTTTGTTCAGCTGGCACTCTGCTATACAGCCTCTATCCTCTGGGAGGGTGATCCTAAAGTTTGGTCCATGCAGAAATGCATAGAAAAATTAAGCCGAATTATGTCCCAACCCTAGCTAGCTGTCATTTAAATTCTACTTTGAGTCTTGTTTTGCATGCAAGTGGTCCATGTCTAGTTTAGCTTAATTTTATTCCATAGTAAATTGTATTTTACGGTGCCACTTTAAGAAGCTGACGAGCTTTAGGATTTGTACTTGAAGGACTGGAAATTGCATTTTGTTGCTTTGGCCTTTTCTTCTGTCTTTCTGGAAAATAGAGTTGACATGATTAATCTTTAACTGAAAATTGAACTTTTACTTCAGAAATTCTCAAAATAAAGTGTTAATACTTTGGATTTCCAATGGAATATATATTGGTGGAAGGGTTCATTGGAAGAAATAAAAAGAATAGAAAATCTTTGGCATCCTTAATTTGCATATAGTTAAGAAATAGAAAGTCTCACTATTTATTATTTAGGAGTGCCCAAATCCTGGTTTCCAACTGACATTTTGCTAAAATTAGATTTTTTGGGACTTCATGCTACCAGATTTTGTAACTGAGATGTGAAGGAATTTTTCTCATTTGTGCTCCAGTTTCAGGGCTATTTTTAGCTGATTTTCTGAACTTTCTTTTTCTTCCAGATCATTCTTGAACTTTTTTTATATTATAGAAGACATCTCCTTCAAGAGATGTTCTGCTCCAAAATAATTGAAGCATTTTAAAAAGTTCTGTTGTCATAAGGATAAGTGCTTTAAACAGGGACACCTCAAAAACAGTTGGATCAAATTGTTATGTTAATAGGATTTTTTAAAGTAATTAGTTCACAAAGATGCTTTTGTCTTTTCTCAATCAGAGCATAGTGTGACACCGCTAAACAAATTATTGTGAAAATAGCAACTTGTTTATTTTAATCAGATATTGTCATTGGAATATTTTATCAGTTATCTTACAATTTCAGTGGTGTTCACACTGCAGAATTGTCTCACTTGATTCTTATCAGCTCTGATTAATCTAATTTTCTGGGCATTTCACTTGAAGCTTCTTTCTTGCCTTCTGATCAGCTGAAATTGAGAGTTTGCTTTGATAACATAGCTCAAGAGAAAGCCAAGCTTTGATGGGAATCCTCTATTGGATTAAAATGCAGATTTCTGAGAAAGTCCCATTTGAATCTGCTGAAAAGAAAAACTTTTTTTTTTTTTACACATTTGCCTTTTCTTCTCATGTCTTTTTTATGTATCCATAAGATTTTTCTGCTGCTGTGAAGATTTCTGGTGCTTCTACTAGTAAAGTGCTTGTGCATCTTCCAAGGCTCCTGTTTGAGCTGTGGGTCTGTTTCCATAGTCAGGAGATTGCCTGCAGATTCTCTGTGGCTGGGTTGCCTGGGGAGGCTCTGGCTGGGAAAACACTCCAAATGCTGAGAGTGGGATTGCTACCTGAAAGAAGAAAATAAGTCATTTGTTTGTGAATGAGTATAAATGTGTCTGAAGAAGTAAATTCTGTCTCCATATTTCCATTAGGACAGTTGGGTTGCCTGGGAGATATGTGGGGTGCTACAGAGGCAGTCTTCAACAAAGGCAGAAAACAGAAATAGACTTAAAATAGTTTTGAGCAAATAGTAGTTTTTTTCAACTCTGTAGCCAAACAAGAAAATCTGGTTTGGGTTGAGGTGAAATAGATCTGCTTTACTTTGGGTGAGTTCAGAAGACTTCACATGATTTGTTATTTGATTAAATTGTTTTCTCTGGCTTTAATTCACAGCAAAAAGTCAGCAAAAACCTTCCATGAAGAAAAAGAAAGATTAACCTTTAACATAAAACTAGATAGATGCCTGATCACAGGCATGTCTCATGCTGCATCATTCAAGAGCTGCTTGTTCAGAAGGTGGGTTTGTACCCATGGGTTCCATCATGCTCTCCTGTCAGCACAGAGTACAAGAACTGTAGAGACTGCAGAGATGAATTGGCATTTTCTGCACTGGTTGTCCTAAAATGACTCGATCCTGCCCAGAGTAACTTGGGGATGTTCCACATCTTTGCATTACCTGGGGGTTGCTGGGGAAGAAGTCCTTGAAAGGCAGCTGAATTTTGCCTTTTTTGGCACTTGGTTTGGGAGGGGTTCTCCCATGCTGCCACAACACTTCCAATTTTGATGAAGGCAGCCCTAGAGAATTTCCTCTAGAGCACAGAAACCTATTCAGGAAGAAAAAACGTGTATTTCCCCTGCCACAATTACTTAGATAAAGACATTGGTTTATGGGCAGAAAATAATGCCAACATGGAGCATATTTGTCTTTTTTTATTGTTGTGGTGTGTATAACACAGGCTATCCTGACCTGTCCCAGGTATCAGGGTCCCCTTTTCTAGCTCCATTTTGCCTATTTCCACAGGGAATCAGGTCTAGCACTTGCTCTAGAAAGCACTGGATCCTGCTTTGCTATTTTTGATTGCAGGCTGTGGAGGGGATTTTGATTAATATGATTAATAACACTTTCTTTTTTCTTTTTTTTTTTCCCAGTGTGAAAAAAGGAGCTCCTGTTGTCCTGTGTGCTTTGAACACAGAACTTGACCAATGCATGACCCTCTCCCGAGCAGGAACTGTGAGACCAGAGACTCCCCACCGAAAAAATGAACTGCCATTTAAGATGTTGCACTTAATATCTGGATATATGTTCCAAGATTTCAAACATTTTTCCTACCTTCCTTTCGCTCTCCCAGCACACAACTGTCTGAAAAGTTTGCATAAAACCCCTTAATTCTGAAAAAATTAGACCTAGTGTAATTAACAGGTCCCAGCTGTTAGTACAGTGGCTGGGATGGAGACAGTCCTTACCTCACTTTTGCAGTGACATATAGCTTTTGTTAATATATTTTACCATTTGCTTTTTCAAGAGGGAAGACAACAGGTTAAAAATGGAAGATTAAAACAAGGTTTAAGTAAATGGAATTATTCCAGCTGATTGCATTCACAATTGCCTTTACTCTTGTGCCAGCTGGAATGAGTTAGGCAATTAAAGTCATATATTACTTTTAAAAATCAGCTAAGGGAAACACATCATACACACAACCCCTTCTAAAACCTGAGTGAAACCAGCAGGAGAAAAACACAAAGTGGGATGTCATAAAGACAAACTTCAGAGTGAAAAACTAAGCATATGTAAAGAAACAAAGACTTGTAAGACAGCAGGTGCCTTCAAACATTGAAATCTTCATACACCCTTGGCACAGAGAGGTAGGTATCAGGGTAGGGTTGGATGTCTTCCAAGTCCTCTGTGTTATTCCTCTGTGTACAATTCATGTGAGCAGAGCACAAGGCTTTCAGGCTGGGGAAAGTCAGTACTGCCCAGGACCTGGAGGCACCAGCACCCCTTCTCTCAGTCTCTGGTAAATAACTTAACCACCACCTGACAGCCACTTTCCTTTCTGCTTCTCCTCTTTCTTCCATCAATTGTGTTTCCAGGCCTCAACAAAAGAGAAGAAATCCAGTCCTTAATGTGGCAGGTGACCTAGGGCACCATGCACAGAAGTGGCAGATGTGGCTTAGGCTTCAGACTGATGAAGATGTTAAACTAAGAGATTCCTTTTCTAGACCGCATCTTTTAACTGCTGGGCTGAAACACAAAGGAAGATGTTGGGACTATGGTAAAGATGCTGGCTTCAGAAAAGTAATGCATGCTCTGCTTGAATCTCTTTCTGCACCCCAAAGTAGTGACAGCTCAGGGAACGTGTGGAGTTCAACTCTTTATTAAACATTTCATTTAGGAACCTTACTGTATTTTTAACATTTATTTTTTCATATTCAAGCTTCTGTATTTATTAATTTATGTTGTTATATGTGTAGAAATCCATGTGCTCTACTTCCTTGCTCTTGTTTATCCAAAAATGTAATCACCTGCACACTGGTTACAGCTTTACAAAGCTGCTACGCTAAGGATTTTCAGCACAAAGGAATTTTGTACTAGAAGATACTGTGAGTCTAGAGTCTGCCATCTATAAATTACATCAACATTTAAAAACAGGGAAATAAGATTTACTTTTTAACAAGAAAAGACTTAATTTTTAACAAGAAAAATATTAACACTGAAGCTGTAAATGTGCCTTTGAAAGGCTGTCAGCCACACTGGTTGGTGAGCATCCCAGAGAGCAGAGAACACACAGAGACCATGGTGCTAGCCCCACTGTCCTGAGGCTGGTCAGTCAAAACTCAGATGCTTGCTGGCATGGGCAAAGGTGGTGTAGAAAGCCTCTGTCTGTCTCAGGGCTAGTGAGACTCTCTGTAGCAGGGCTTGGTGCCTGTGGGGCACGGTGTTAGGGATAAGAATGTTTTCTTCATAAGTAACACAACTGAAGGAGCTGGCACATGAATAAATCACTAACTAAGTGGCCACCTGTCAGGTACAGCAAGTAAAACAGTGTGTTATATCTCCTTTGTGAGACAAAACATAAGTTAGCAAACTGTTTGAGACTGCTTTTAAAGACGTGAATCAGGTGTCTGGAAGGGAATGCCTGGTGTCATGTAGTTTCAAAACAAGCTGCAGCCTTGTGCCCTGCTGCTGTGAAACACCACTCATCTGCTGCTTTATGAAGACATTTGCTGCTCACTCCCATCGCTGTCACGGGGGCTATGGACAAAACCATGATAGGCTGCTGGACATAGAGCAAAGCAATTGCTCTCAACATTTGGAGCTGGAGATAACAATAATTTTGTGGGGATTTGCCTCTAAGTACTTGTAACTCTCCCTTAATGCCCAGGGGCTGGACTTGGGACACCGATATTGTTATTGACATTACAATGTGAAGAATCCTGCTGTCTTGTGTAATGATGCAGTTAATGTGTGGGTAATTCATCAGCACAGTGCACCTACTGCAATTACAAATCAAACTGTGTAGACCAGCTCATAGCAAGGGAGAGGAGACAGAAAAGGATGGTCTTCCCATGTTCCCTGCATGATGACAGGTAGTCTGAACACAGGTTCTTGGTGTTTATATTCACAGCAATACTTGCCTAATAAAAAAAGCCCTTACCTATTTGGAGGCAAGCTTGGAATTGCTGTGTACATAGTAAATTTTCAGTTTTACTTTATTAGCTGTGCAAGATTTATGGAGAGCCTGAAAACACCATTATTGTCTGTGATGTTCTGGTGGCAGTATTAAGACAATATTGTAAAACCTGTTAAATAGTCTAAACCGTAGGTTGTTATGGTACAATCACTGTAAATCTGCTCATTTTACAAACTGACTTAAAGAGCTGGTGATTTCCTGTTCCACTGGAGGAAATCTGTTTTCTCTCAGAGTATCTCCATGGCAAATCTGACTTGCTGCTGTCTTTTCAGCATCTCTTAAGTGCATGAATGTGCTTGGGTGAGGGGCGGGGGGGGAGGAGTTTTTATTTGCCTGCTTTTGTTTGCCTCTTGAAGTTACAGGTTTCTGGGGTGAAATGGGCTGGCTTCTGTCTCAGTGACTGGATGCCAGGTTGGGGCTTGTGCCTCCTAGAGATCAGTGTTGTCCTCCTGGCCAGAGTGATCTCCTCTTGAACAGCAGCCAGCACAATTAGCATGTTATTGAAAGTGAGCGCACAGAGCGAGACAGTCGATGTGCAGAGAAGTTGTCTGCTGAGTGGGAAGACAAGGGACAGGGATAGATGCAGCCTGAACTTAAGCTTTTATTCAAGATGCACTGATCACTATGGCGCTCTGTGCTCTGGTTTGCTCCGAGCAGTCGCTCTTCTGGAGCATTTTGGATATGCTGCTAGCACTGATGGGAGAAAGCTACTGAGCAATTGGAGTCTGAGGAGGAAAGGTGAGGGTGCTGTGGTCTGCACTGCCCAGGGTGGACAGCTGAGGGATGGAGCCCCTGAGCTGGTGCCCTTCTCCTGGAACAGCTGAAGCACAGCCATACCAGGTCTTGGTGCATCCACGTTGAGAGAACAACTGTCTGCCAGGCAGCACACTGCAGGAAGAGAGCTGAGATTGCTGCCCACAAGAGCTGGGAAATTACTAGTTTTTAAATGACAAGACCCATACTTTATGTCATTTTCATTTGGCTGCAGAAGAAAGACAGATGGTCACATTGTCTGCCTTATCAATAGCAAGACGCTTGTTTATGCAAACCTTTTGAGATTTAGCAATCTGAAAATCCCGTGGCTGGGGTGGCATGAATCCGCATTTGTGCAAAAGGCTCTGTGAAATGAAACAAAATAGTATGAGTTCTGTGCATTAACCGTCAACATTTAAACAAACCCCCAACACTTGGCACATATGCTCTGTATTTTTGAGGACGGGGTAATAGAGATTCTAAGGAAAACAACACAGCCACCCAAAGATCCTCCAGCCTATCCAATTAATATTCTTTCTCATTAAAACTGCCATTAACCTGGCTGTTAAATTACCATGTTTATTAGTAAAAATACTAAAACACACACATACCCTTTAATGACAGTGCATCAAATGAGAAAAAAATAAATGCTAATTTCAAGTGAAAGTAATAAGAGGTCAACAGTATTTTATCCTGTTATTACTGCCTCCTCCATCTGGTTGTTTTTTCCATTTTGTTTTTTCTGTGACAAGAGGTGAAGACCCAGGAATGCATGAACATGCTTAATTATTTGCAGAAAAAACATCTCAAACCTTTTAATTTTAAATGGAATGGAGGAAAAAACCACTCTGTTTCAGAAGCCATGGAGAGCAGGTAGGGAACAAAAGACATAGGGATGCACACTAGGAATGGTGTATTCTATTTTACCTATATTCCACCCTTTTCCCTTAGTAACAGCACAAGGGAAAAACTGATTAAAAATAACACCACTGAGACAAAGCTTAACAGTTTTGGTCTCCAAAATAAAATGTTCAAATTTCCCAATCTCTCCCATTTTCAAGTGCATAAAATGTGTACTGAATTATATTCTCCTGCGGCATGGGTATATATCCACTCTGAGTAGTTGCATTTATGCTGCTGTCCTTCAGCTGCATTTAATAAACACTTAATTGGTGTTATTTCAGGGACAACTAGAAAACACTATTATTTCTTAAGACTTTTCCCATTGTACAACCCAAATCCTAGAGATACATTTTTCATTTCACCACTCAAGCTTCAAATTCCAAATTTATGGGGAAAATGTTCTTTCCCAAAAGTTATAAAAAATGGCCCACTTATGGTGTGTCCTTGGCTGAGCCCTTCAGCTGCAGATGTGCCATTTGGGCAGCTGGAGCATGTGCCAGGCTTCTCATGGTTCAGGGGCAATAAAGTGAAGACAGAACACAAGCGAATCCACTACCAACACAGACAATATTAATATTTTAATTAGATCTATAATTAAGTAATTTGCTGTCATCAGCTCCTTTGGCAGCTAGGAAAGGCTAGTGCTGTGATTGCAAGTTATTAACAATGAACATCAGTGATGATCTTCCTGAATACAGATACAAACTTTGCAGAGTGAGAGTGGAATATATTAGGAAATGGAAACAATGCTTTCTTCTGAAGTGTCCTTCCTTCTTTAATGCTGCACAGCACAGGGCAATGAGGCAATGTCATCCTGCTGGGCTGCAAAAAAATCAACGGGGATTTTCAAGATGGAAGCAACATCACCTGAAAAGCTACTGAGGTGAATGTCTGTTGCAAGACAGACAGAGAAGCATCCTGTTATTTTTCATCTGGTTAGAAAGATTCAGACTTTTGTTCCCCCTCCCTTCACACCTTCCTAGCTGTGCTGGATGATGCTGTCCCTATGGGGACTTGCAGGTGCCTGGCCATCTTCTGACACTCCACTTCTACTTAGTCATTTGACTATCTCCAGTCTCCACTAAACACAGCAGTGTTTTGAGGGGTTGTCTCTGGTGAGCCTCACCAGTGATGATGGCTGGTCAGTGCCAGGACCCTCACCAGGACCCTACAGCTCGGGAACATTTCTTTACCCCTAGACCTTAGGAATGTTGTAAAACCTACTGATCACACCTTTAGTTACGATACTACTACAGTTTAATCAACTCCAAGTGCATGTCAGAGTAAGAATGTCCTCTACTCTGGGAAAATTGGTCTTATTTTTATCATTACTCTATAATTACTATCAATTGGAGTAGATTTGTTTCCATAGTAAAAAATATCCATTCGCACCAGAGGATTCTTTAGTGTTCTTTGGTTTAGCTTGCATAATCTTTCAGCAAGACATCTAAAACAGCTGTCACAAGGAGTCGGAAAATAACAATAACACATCTCTTATTCTTTCTAGCATTATATAAAGCATATAAAGCAGCATGTGTGTTTTTAAGTAGCAACTGAACATTTCTTTTCTAAAAGACAGACTTTTCATCCACACCATAATCTAAATATGTTTCATGTCCTGTAAGAATCCAATTCCATTCACCTCAGTAAAACTTTCTGTCATATATTAATGATATTTAGTAATAATAAAGAGAATGAAAATCTGGTTACATATGCTGAGTTGTACACTAATAGGGATGTAGAAAACCTTTAGGGAATGTAACCTAGAAAGTGGAGCCTTGCTGGGATGAATGTCAATGGAAAAAGAAATACCCGTGTGTTTGTGTAAAAAAGTTAATTTCCTCTATAAGTGAGGAAAAACAAACACATACAGTAAATGTTATTATTTCCATCAACAATTAGGTTAAATAAGTGCTTGATGGGTAGTTCTCAAAGGCATTTGTGTACAGGAGAGATACTTATCACAGTGCATAATGGTTATGTGTGGTAACAGAATTAAAATGAATTAAAACTCAGCTGCTATCTGTATGCAGGGGGAAAAAAGCCGAAGATATTAAAGCTTGCTAATTGGAAATTCTTAGTACGAGTGAAATTATGCAAAATTCACTGTCCTTTAATTTTCTTTGGTTTTCAGTATTGCAGAAATTCAAGAAGCTCAAGTCAAACACAATTTCAGTTGCCAGAGTTAGCCAAGAAAATTATGAGTCAAAAAGGAAAAAGGAGAATACTCCAACCCTATCTCTAGGTGATCATTTGTAATCACGTTTCAAGGTTGCAGGCAACAAATTCTCATACTTCATGATTAATTGCCAGCAAAGGTCAGAAGGAGCTCTTCACCCTCCCCTCCTCCTAGGTCCTTGTTTCTAAAGCTGACAAGGAAGGGAAAGCACTGTGATTAATCCCCAAATCCTTCCCTCATTAGAGAGAATAAGAAACGATCCAAAACCTCCTTGCAGTCAACACGAGTGTTTCTGTCCACCCTGAGGAACTTTGTATCCAGTCTCCAGCCATGGACTGAAAGGAGAAGCAGTAGCTGCCCTCTCAATCTGGAAAAAACCCAGTCACCTCATTGGGGCAGATGAGGTGTAAATCAGACCCACCTGTGCTTTGACTAAAGATCTTCTTATCAGGTTCTTTGAAGAAGATTTCTCTGTTGTGTAATATATTTGCATCATGCTGAAAACTCATGAGGTTATTGTATTCCTGCCCCACTGTATGTGTGGAACTCCATGTTATCTTGGCAGGAGCAAAGGAAGGAAGAACAATCCCTAGACATGTAAAGTTTGATTTCAAAGTGTTATACTCTGAGTTATGACTGAGAAGATGTATGACCAATTAAGTTGGGTCATGTCAAAGCAACCCAAGAATAATGTATTTTTTAAAGATTCTTTTTATACCCTTCTAGATATACCACTGATTAAAAATTATTCTTATCTTCCCAGTATTTCTTCCTTGAAGTAGAGATAACAATCTACCTATCAAACAAAATATTGACACACTTACTTGTAAGAAGAAGTTCCTTATTCCACTCTGAGTCTAATTGTAGGGTTGATTCCTTCTGCAGGCAGTGAGTACTATTAGGCTGTGAGGTTACTATAGTAATTATTCTTGTTCTTAAATAGTAGAATAAAAGCTAGAGCCAGAGTCTATTTAAAGTGAAAATTAGATCCACCCCCTGCCTGGCAGAGTTGAATTAAGAACTTTTATCTGGATTTTATCATAATTTTACCATACTTTCTTCCTTTTTATCATATTTTCTCTTTTTCCCAGAGTTTTAATTTCTGTCAGATATTACATTTTTAGCTAGATGGAAGATCACTGGCCACTCAGGACCATTTTGAGTACATAGGGGGGCTGGTACTGTCAGGAAAGTGCACCAGGGCTTTCTCAAATTTCTAAAAATAAGGTAGAAATACATACATTTTTATGGGTTGTATTCTCTTTAATAAAGTACAGCAGCTGATTTTTCAAAAATGAGATGACAGACACCACATGCAGCTGGATTGTAGTTAACAGCTTATATGAATACCTATGAATAGTTGGGCTGGTGCTGCCCTGCAGCCTGTACTCACTGTGGGGACACGGTGGGTGCACTGCCCACTCCACACCTCATGTGACCGGGTGTCTCGCATCCTCTTGGCAACTTGAGCTTGGGCCATGTTTTGCTTTTGCAAGAAAGCAATCAGAGAACATAATGCTATGGCTGGATTTGTTCCCTAGTGAGAAGTATAATTTACTGTTCTGCTAGATTTTGCCACTAGAGATAAACATATACCTGTGCATATATGCATGCAGGGAGATATAAGGAGACAGTCTGCACCAGGATAAGTACAGTGATCTCAACCTCATGAGAAAAACACAGAATGAATATATCAATTACAAGCATATTAATGTCATGGGGAGACACTCCAGGTTGTTTGTGGTCATTCTTAATCTAATAAAATTGTCTGGGGTTTTATCTGTGAATTTAGAATATGATAAAAAAAATGACTTCAGGAAACAAAGATGAAAGGTTTCTTTTTTTAGACTTGCTCAGAGCTGCATATCAAATTGTTCGGAGTGGAAATCAGATGATGTTTACTTCTGCCAGTCTTGCAAATTCAGGTCAAGCTGTGAAAGACCAAGTTATCTTTTTACTGGCTCTATGATGAAAGGTAAGATAAAAGTATAGCAGGGACAGAACTGAAAGCTGCCTTGTGTGTGTACATCAAGACATTGCTGCATCCTCACTCCAGTGCTGCGCTGCTGTGGGCCCAATCTCCCCACCCTCAGAGGGGTGGGTCACTGCTGTCTTTCACCTGCTTTGGTCCAGAAACCTGTTTTAAGAGTGAGAAGCTTTTGTATTTTCCAAATAATCCTATCTCTCAAACTTGTCCTGTATCTGTCTGGATGAGTATCCTGTCTCTGGTACCGGATGTTCTCAATGTTTTCTCTTAGCAATGAGCAGCATAACTTGCAAGGAAACATTGTCTTTTAGAATTTTAATATACTGTCTCTCACCCTCACTAGATCTATATTTATCCCTGTATGTGAGAAAAAGGAAACAGCAAGATTTCTTACACTGGTGTTTTAGGTCATTGCAGATACTTAGGAAGAGGTTTCTGATTACAATACATGCAATATCAAAGGACTGGTTCCAAAGGCTGATGGACCATTTCCTGTGACCCCGACTGAAGAGCACTGGAAACACCAGCTTAACAGATCTGGCGTCTTTAGCCTCTCTTGTCAGCTGTTGGTTAAAAATGTGGATCAGCCTCACTGGCCTAATTGCAACTCCAGTTCAGAGGCATCACCAATTGAAATCCGATTATCCGCCCATGCCTCCAGCACAGAGAGCATAGTGTGATCTCCATCTTCCACAATGTGAAACTACTTGATTTTTGATTTTACATTTTTTTCTTTACAGAAGTGTTAAACCAAAACCATTTCTGTTTATGTTCTATTTCCCTTTTTGACATTTTTATCACAAGAAAAGCAGCAAGAAATGGGCATTCTCTAAAAGGACTAGGAAATGCAATTCAGTATCTGGAGGCAACATGGGTTCAGGCTGACAGAAACAGCCTCTGAAATGGCACCGTCTTCTCAGCTGCTCCAGAAAGCTGCAATTCAATGAACTGTCACACTTTTTTAATTTTTTAAATTAAAATAATATAAGAAAAGAAGAATTAATGTCATTTATGTTTCCTTTCTATCTACAGAATATAATACATAAAAAAAGAAAAATGGTACTGATTGGTATCAGTTACAGATTTGCATCTGACCACTGTTGCTCTGCCTTAATATTGCTAGTCAAGCCAGTCATTGCTAATGAAGCCATATGTTGCAAACAACATGCCTGCAGGCTGTCCTCTTCAAACTGCAGAAATTTATTCCCAGAAAAGCTCGACATCCTTCATCCTCCAGAAGCAGCAAGGTTCTGCAGCCTGGGGCCAGTGCAAGGCAGTGGTGTTACTCAAGGGTGGTGTGAGCCTTGCGTGGGTCTGCTGTACTTCTGCCTTTCTCCTCCTGCCGCTTGTGGCTCTGCTGCCTGCAGTCAGACCCCAGGTGCATGCTCCTGCATTTTGTTCTGTTAAGCTTCATCCCAATTAGGTTACTCCAGTGCTTATTAAGGTCACGTTGTTAATTCTGTGCAATAGTCCAGCCCCCTCCTGTATTGGCAATATCTCTCCAGCTTGCACTGTCAGCAAATTTCCTCAGCGTACTCCGTCTCACTATGCCAAAGTCATTAATCAAAATTTTTAAGTATTCTCATTAAAGAGCCCTGAGGAAGATCCCTGGGAGCTTTCCATAGCCTGGTTGATGTCCTCCCGAAACTGCTGATGCCCCTCATTAGAAGTGGTCCCAGCCCCATCCTCCCCAGCAATTTCCCTTGCGGCAGCATATCAGCCACACACAGGCAAATGCAATCTCTGCACTACTTGTGGGCACTAAAATGACACAAAGTGCGGAAATAGTCACCAGATCACTGACTGGTGATTTTATCTTCTTTGTCCCTCCTCCCTCCTGTTGTCCTGCAGTGGGACAACATTGCAGAAACACAGACACTGTAAATCAAAAACTTTTTTGCCTGGTTGCAAGGTCAAAGGACCAATTTCTGCCTCAACATTTTCTCATCAGAAATTTTCTCATTCTAAGCCTGAGAACTTGACTGTTTAAATCACAAATGCAGGCCTTACGAAAACGGCCAAAGCTAGTACAGAACGAATGCTTTGTACCTAACTACCTGTACCTACCTCCTTATCTCAAAAATGTTTTGCACCTGTCTCCAAGCCTCCATGCTCCTTACCATTGTGAAAGATCCATGAAGCAAGGAGGAAAAGACAGGAAAATTAATGATGAGACTTACCCCAGACCCATACCCCACCAGAGCATGTGCGCAAGGTGATGATGACTACTGACCCCAGGTCAACCACCACCACCAGGAGGAGCGCATGCACAAGGGGAGGAGACCTGACACTCCTCTCTTGCCCTGTGTGGCCTGCTAGGTGGAGATTGGCACATTTCCACAGGCAAAGGTGGGGCGCAGGTGTATTGACTGGCATAAAAGACAGCTCTGGAGCAACCGAATTTTGAGGCTCTTCCCCACCATGAGAACACCTTGATCAAAGACAGAGGCAGTGGAACACCTTCTGGACTGGGATCCCTAGAGACACTGGGCATCTGTGGACCCGTGGTGGTAGCATAAACACCTTTTCCTTCCCTTTTCTCCCCATCTTTCTCCTTATTCTCTCTCTCTTTCTATCACAAGCTGCTTTACAGGCACAATAAATAAAGTTCCAGTTTGGATTGAAATTTAACTCTCTTGATTTGTTGAATTATTGCTTTTTCCTTTGTACTCTGAGATCATAAATGAAATGAACCATCATACATCTGCTTATGAGTGGACCGTGACACTGGTCTGAGGTGAACTATGGAGAAAACGCTCAGCTGTGGGATGAGGGTACAGGGGAGACAATGACCCCACTGGGTTGGGCTCCTCAGGGGTGGCCTGAGGGGCACAGCACCCCAACTCCCACAGTTCTGTGGCCCTGCTGCTCCTTTAGGTGCAGGCAGATGTTACCTTCAGCCCTCTGACCCAGGAGCAGCCTGGGGCCAGGGATGAATGGCCAGCTGGGACAGAGGAGGCCACTCAGCCACCCCAGGGCGTGCACTAGGGACATGGAAGTGCCCTCTCCCAGTGCATGCCGAGTGCTCTGGGCCCCCTCAACATACCTGCACTGAGACAAATGTTCATTTATCAAACCCAGAAACGTCAACATTTAGATAAAATAACCTCCAGAGGTAGGGCCCTAATGGTATTTAAAATAAGCAATGCCATCTTGAAATAATTAATTAAACTTCTGTTAAACCCATTGTATTACTCTAAAGGAGTGCAAGTATTTTTAATTTCTAGAAACTCATGTATCTTGCTATTTGATTTTTATGATTAAAAAGGGTAGAAACTTCAGGCAGTCACCTATTTTGCATGAGTGAAAGCAGCATGATTGTGCACATTATACCAAGGAAATAAAGCCATAGTCTCCCATGATTTCCTGTATTATTAATAGAGCGGCCGAGCTCATTATAATCTAATTTAAAGACAGATCTAGCACAGAGACTTATGAAGGATGATCTTAGTTCAGACCCTACAGCAAATTGCTTGAATCTTGATCTAATTACCCCAGAACAGCCAGTGTTACCAGCAGTTGGTATATAGCAGGGGACTTAGAAAAATTAGCCAGATCAGTGTGAGAAAATTGGGGGAGGGGAGACATTTTAGGTGTTTGCATTTAAAGAAGCGTCTGTGAATGGTGGGTAAACAAAAGGTGAGTGGCCTGGGACCCCTTGAAGTGCTTCAGTTGTTCATCCCTGGCCCAGCTCTTTGGCAACTGGGATAAGGTAGCAGGAGCAAGGAGGTTTCCCTGCACTGGCTGACAGCAATTAGAACTGCTGTGATGGCTGTGAAGTGTCCGAGGGCTGGTGAGCAAAGCAGCAGATCAATGATTATTCATGCCTAAAGTTCAACTACATTTTAAAGCAGCAATTGAACCGTTTGACCTCCACCAAATGCTATCCCTGGCTGAAAACTGTAAGCCAGAAGATAAATCCATGCATTTTAGTAGGCATTGGAGTCATAATCACTCTAGGACCCAATACATAACTGAATATTGCTCTTAATTAATGACACAATTAGACTTTGATTATGGCACTACAGTACCCATTATCATTTTTATCTATCGTGACCCTCTCATAGAAAGCACCCACATTTCCTTATATGCCACTGTATTTCTGTCTGGATAATATTGGAAAATAATTTATATAGTGGCATAGACTGGAGAAGCATTCAAATCATCTGTGTTATGATCTGATCAGCTGGGATAACGAGCAGCCAAAATAGCTGAAAACTGAGTTGTGGGCTCACTGATCACAAGGAAATGATTCCTAGCTGGGGCACAAAGGTCTGTTTAGCATTTCTAGTGCTTTACTTTGCGCCAAGGAGGTCACTGTGCCCTGTACCATGGTTATCCATGGCTTTGGGACCTTGAAGTGCTCACGGTATCTATGTCCCAATGTACACTCTGCACACACCTTTTTGTCTTCCTCATATATTTATTCTGTAACACCACCTACACTCCATTTTATCTTGGGCTTGGGCAACCCCTCCCCATCTTTGTCCTGCTGTTCCATGACTGATGTCTCAGCTGCTTGGGTAAGAAATGGTTGCACTGTAGAGCTCTGTCCCTGTTCTGGGCTAGCAGTGTCCTACTGGACCCCTGCTACAATTTGTCCAGAGCTTCCCTTTGCTTATTTACCTAAGTCACAATCAAAACTTTATGTAAGGGCTCTTACGAAACTTAATGCAAACAGAAATATGTATCAATAAATTAATATGTAAACTGCTTAATGCCACTTCTGAATTACTTCAATGGATGTCATCTAATGATGTGTAAAACACACAAAATGCTCTATCTACAGCTTTTAGGAAGAAAGGGAGGTTTCATCTAACATGTAGATTTATTATTCTTCAGTGAACTCAAACATTTGCTACTTCGATTTTTTGCCTCAGTATCTGAACAAAACAAACCAGACAATTCAAAGTGCTTCTTTATTAATATTTCCTGGATTTCCAAATGCTTATATGAGATCAAATCCACTATCATTGTAACAGCTTTCCTTTCACGTGATGTTTTCCATCAAGGAAGATTTTTGTTCAACAAATCAAGGAAAGTGTGCTCAGTGGCATGCCCAGAGACACCAGAATAAATCAGTGGGAACAGGAAGTTAAAAACCCAGCTATCTGGAGCATCCATCCACTGGTTGTCAACCCAGACATGCACATATTATCTATAAAGTTATCTATGCTGGTTCATAATGTCTAAAATATTACTCAGCCTGCCAAAAATACTCATCGTGTTTTACACACTGCTGTGCTATTTTATAAATCTGGAAACAGCTACCTGATCATGCTTAGTAGGAAAGCCCTTCAGATGTTCAACCAGCTCAAGAAAAAACCTCCGTGATAGTCACGAAAGCACTGGTTTTCATTTGCTGTTTAACAAAAAACAGAAGATCGTAGAACGTTGTACTTCAGGTAGCAACTAGCGTTGCACTAAAAAGCCAGCCCCCCCCCCCCCCAAAAAAAAACCCTGTATTTGACAACCATACCATGAGTGCAGAAGTTTTCAACAGTGGTGTGCCAGCATTTCAGAAAGAAAAAATCAAATTTTCACAAGTTTTTTTTTAAGGAGGGGAATCATTTTGGTTCCGACTTGTCATACCTTCAAAGACCTATTGCCATAGACACACAGAAGTAATCTAGTAAGAATAAAATGATGACACATGTTATGGAAACCTCTAGAGGAGAAATCCAGGATGAGCTATTTGCTGCAACAACCAAATTACGGGGAAGGTCTTTGATGGTCAGCTGTCAATCAGCCCTGTATGCCAGTTCTGTGAGCACTTCTCTTGATGGATGTAAGTATGGAAAATTGCATGGTAGCAGATCACTAGATTTGGATTGTAGATATGGAATGCAAATAATCTACAATAATTTAGCAACAAGTAGTTGATGGACAGTTGAACAACATTAATTACCAAGCCATAGTGGCTGGATGCCGCCAGTGACTGCAGACAGTTGCCCTTTATCTCTGAAAAGATGGGTTCAGGTCTTGACCTCAGTTTTTAATGAAAATTCATTTGGTGGCCTCATCCTCTGCAGTATGCTCAGATTAAATACACATATGCTGGCAGTGCTTGGCATTACCACCCCAACTGCCAGTACCAGTACCAGAGAGCTGCAGAAGCCAAACTGCAGGCGTGCAGTAGCTTCATCACACAAAAGCGTGTGGGAAGCCTTCCTGGCCCCTGCCAATCACCTTCCGGGTGCTAGCTGAGCTCACGGGGGCTCTGCTGCAAGCACTAAATTCACCCACAGTATAAATCTGCAGAAGCCGAAAGAGTTGCCAGGAAACTGAACTTTTAAAGTGAATGAAATTCATGGGAAAGAAAATAAGAAGTACAATGCATCACAGCATGTGTCAGAGGTCCCACATGCAACGTTATGGACCAGTACAGCGGATGGGCTGGTGGTGGGTGTCTGAAAACTGTGAGGACACAAATGTGTGGTGCCAAAAAAAGTATGACAGCTCAAGGACATCTTGTGGCACTGTGTGGGCCTTGTTAGCTGGAAAGGAAATCTGCATTCACACAAAACCCTGGCCCAGAGGAAGATTTTGAAATGAGAGGGTGGCTGGCAGCTGGGAGAGGGTGGGAAGATGATTCCTCCCTGTCTGTACTGCTGTCAATGGGATACTGCTGTGGAGCCTGGATGGGACAGGGATAGGACAGGGTTGTAGCACTCACAGTGCCCAGCTTGGGCAGCAGGAATGAGCAAGCAAACACGTGGGGCTAAGCCTGACCCTTGAAGGTGGAAATCAGCTGGGTGAGTGCAGCAGGGGATGGTGTGCATGAGACAGCCAAGAGGATGCACAACTAGAGGATGGTTCTGCTAGTCAGAAGGAAAGAGCCTTTCCCTGTCTCTAGTGACAGAACATTGGGAGAACTCTGACTTTAGCTGCTTCCAGTCCAGAGAGCATCTAATATCTGGTTTTCCACCTCTACTCTGCTTTACCTTGTCTTTGAAATTATTTTTGGTGTGCTTGTCTGTACGCTTGTATGTGCAGCTCTGTCCAGATGTTGAATGGTGTAACTGAACAGTTATTCTTCGATTAGACTGCAGGCATTCAATTGAAACTCAGATGCATTGCATCCTGGAGATGCTTTTTGTGCTGCAAAAACTGGTCAGCTGGTCTGTGGTCAATAAGGGTGGGTTGAGATCTAGACTGGTGTAAAAAAAACACCCTGCCTGGAGAAAGGCAAAGGAAAAGGTGGATAATAATATACTGAGAGCAGCATTATTTCCACAGAGTGATGAATATTCCATAAAACAATTTGGAAGGCAGTTTATCGAAGCATTAGCAGTGGCACTTTATAGCTCTGTGCACTGCATTGTCTTTCAATAAGTGTTATTAGAGCTGTACCTGAAAATTGTGGCGTTAATATGCTCCTCATACTGCTGGGATTTGATCTACTAATAATGATCGTTTGGGACTTGCAGTTTCTGCATGTGACAGAGCTGTCTTCTGCTAGAAATAACAATAACCAAGTAAAATACATGCACACTCACATTCCCAGTGTAACTAACAAAATTGTGCTAAGCAATTTCTAGATATGAACTACAGAACAATAGGCAAATTGCAGTCCTCAAATTTTCTCATTTCCTTTCTTTTACATTTCATTATGATTTGGGCTAAAAAGTGTTTGGATAGAGGCCATGGCAGCAGTTTCCCATGGCACTTTATGAGTTTAGGCATACAAATACTTTCAAAATTCTTAGTCAAGCCACCTTTCAAAATGCCATCCAGTATCTTTTTACACCTTAGGGATGTATTGCATTTGTGATTGCATGCAAACAAGAATATTATATGCAGGCCTGCAGATTGGAGAGGTTTTTGATGGAATAGCCATCTGCCGGAGCAGGGACTGGCAGCAATAAGATAAACAGAGATGTACAGTGCTTGGGGTCAGGGAACGTTTGTCACCATTTGAATCAAGCTGCAAGGAGAACCCCAGCCTAACCTCTCCCTAGACCCTCATGAGTGCATCTCAGGCAGCTTCACATTCCAGCTTCCCTGGGGGTGGCCCTACTGGGGTCATGATGATTGGCCTTTTACTGCTGCCTTTGGATTTTTGGCCTTGCTTATTTTTTTTGTGGCCAAGGTTTGCTCTACCTTTGGTCTGTTACAAAAGCATCAGAATTCTTCCCCATCACCTTGCCCTGCTGCTGAAGACATCTCCACCTGTGGCTCATCCTTCTCCAGAAGCAGCACATGTCAAAACTTCTCAAAAATCACCTCTGTATTGACACGTTTTCTTCACTGAGAAGGAGAAATATGTATGCAAATATATTCAAACTATCAATTGCTGGTGACCTTGCAGTTGTGAGAAGCAATGCTATTTTTCATTTGTCAGGCATTTCAGCTGTACTAACTGCTGTGGTGAGATAGAGCTGAAATCTCCCCTTAAAATTTCCCCAATTATAGTCCATATGTCCCACCATTTGCAATGAAAATGGGAGCTTCATTTCATCCATCATGGCATAAATATCATCCTTCCCATGTTCTGCTTTTGTATCTGATTCCTTCTTGTTCTTTATTAAAAGAAAAAAAAATCAAATTTTCTTTGAAATGTGCGAGTTTTAGCAGTATCAGGGAAGATTAGTGATCAGTGAATGAAGTAATGTCAGCAGAGTGGTGAGAAATTATTTTGGATCGTTAATCATCAGAGCATGCCCTGCTGCTGTGCTATAGCTCTGGCAGCACAGCCCGTAGTGACTGGGTAGCAGTGCCCAACCACATTTCTCCCAGGGAAGACATGCTCACTCCTGCCATCCAACCTCATCCCTTATTACCAAGTTTGCATGGCTAACTTAAGGGGTAACTTGAGCTTTTAATTTCCTGCTGGCACCCAAATCTGGCCTATGACGTTCTTGAGCCTTTTGGATAATGCAGGTGCACAATATCTGACTTATTCTCCCATTTTAACTATGAAAAATCCCACTGGTATTCAGTGTAGATTTAAAGTCACTTCAGGGTTCTGTCGTTGTTACAGGTTTTGTCCAGAAAGGGAGTGAGAAAATTCAAAGAAGAAAATAAAATCTAGAAATGCAGAAATACTGGGAAGAGCAGCCCCTTCTGCTGAGCTGCAGCCTTGGGTCGAGCAAGGCTCTGGTCCTGAGTAGCAGACACTGACCTGTTCTGTACTGACCTTGCACTCCTCTGCAGGACAAAACCCCACCAGCACCTGGAGAAGGATGGATGCTGCCTGCCTGTAAAACACCATGTAACAGACCCACATGTTCAGGTTTTCACATCCTACCTCTGCCTCCTGTTCAATGTGAATGTTTTTCCCCAGTGTGAGAAGACCCGGGCTAATTCTTATTGATGTGTAAGGTCCCACTTTCCACTGTGATCACTGATTGATTTCAGGAGAGAGACAAGTTTTAGTACATCTCAGAGCCTGACAACAGCTCTTCTAATGAAAACATAAATTTAAAAATGTATCAGTGACAATTTAGTTATATGACATTTTTAACACTTCTGTCATACACATATTTAAAGTAAAAATTAACAAGAAACTGAAATAAAAGATGGGGGTTAGTCGGAACAGATAAAAGAAAAACACTCAATCCTTAAGCCACTGCTCCATCTCTAATTCCCAGTCCTGTAACAAACACTCTAGTGGGGAGTAAAAGCCTTCAAGATCTCTTGATAGTTACAAGAAGAACAAGTTACCAGTCTTGGATGTAGAATTTCTTTGCTATTTGCAGTTTTGGTCAAAATCTTTCATAGCTTTTTAGGGTATTTTTGTGATATTCATGAAAGAAAAATCACAATCATTATGCAATAGGATTCCGAGATTTATTTGCCAGCAATGGGATAACTTTGCTGTAAAAAGCACTAACACAGTAATGAAGGTGCTGCCCATTGTCTTTAAGTACCTCTTAAGTATAGTCATTACATATTGAATGTATGTAACTCCATCTTTATGATTGGCTTTTTCATTTTTTCTCTCCCTCACTTTATAAGAGTGTTACTGAGCTAAATTAGCCCTTCCTGAAAGTGAAAGGCTTAAAAGTAGGAAAAAGATTAGAGAGAACATGACGAGAGGCTGGGAATCAGGAGCATGAGAGATGTTAAAACATAAGAACATGTCCTTGACTGAACTATGTTTTTCCGTGCCTGGTCTACTCCAAGAGCTGCATAATGTCTATGCACGGGATGGAGAAGAGACTTTAAATTTTAAAAATATTATAGTGAAATTTCTCTTAGAATAGCACAGCATTGTATAAGTTATTTATTGGTATAAACCTTGGAAAGACACCTCATGGAACAGCATTGTAATGACTGCAAAATATTTTCAAACTAAGAATTTTTGTTTCACTTTTATAAAACTGGATTGCAACACTGCTGGAGAGTCCCATCCACTGGAGCCCCATTCTGAATACCTTCTGAGGGCTTGGGATGTGTAGATCTCCCTGGCTGCTCTGGAAGCCTCAAAACTATAAATATCTACCCATTTTCAGGCTAGCTGGGAGCTCTGGGACTCTACTCCACCTGTGCAGAGTTTAGGCTGAAAATGCATTCCCAAGGCATGGATAGTCAGACACCTTGCCAGATCTGAGCCATGGCTCTCTGGAAGTCAGGTTAGGGCCTAACTAAAAATAATCCCATCACTTTCAAAGATAGGAAAATTGAAGTTAATTTGCTCTGTAAATTCTTATAAACTTAACTGAGGGGAAGGACAGACCTTTGGTTCATTGGAGTTCTTGCTGTGGTTGAGTAATTAAAGGCATACCAGCCCCTTTCAATGATGCTGGAGTGAAATTTAAGCTACATTCTCCAGTCTAATACTGCAGATGTGCTGTCATCCACGTAGTAATTTTTTATTATGATTCCTAAATATTGATGTGTTTTGTACTGTTATATCAGACCAGGACAGAATAACACATTCTACCTGTTCTGTAGACTTTTGCTAGTTCCATTTAATAACTTTCTCATGGTTTCATATCTCACAGTTTCTGTAAGTTACAGTATAAGTATATTCAGCATAACAAATATGTACTTATGTATGTACAGAGTCAAAACTCACAGCTTTGTTGAAGAAAATAAGTATATTTCAATTGATCTTCACTCTGCAACTCTGATTCTTATTCTTTCAGCATTTTCTATCTGGAAGTAAAAACCATTTGCTCTGTTCAACATCAGTTTGCTTCTGAGCAGGATGCGATGGCTGGTTGGATTCCTCCTGGACAGGCTCTGTGGTTGGTGCCACATGTTGTCTCCCCACGATTTTTAATGTTAAACTGCCACAGGCTTAGTAAAGCAAGTAATTTGTCAAAATTGATTTCTGTGTTGTCAATGTGTAATGCCATGGTAACCTGATGGTACACGTGCTGTTAGACTTGAGCTCACTCAGATGGGATTTCACCCTTCTGCTTCAAATTACATATACTAATTAAAATAACAGCATTTTCAAAACAAAAGCTTGTGGCATTTTATGGTGACATGTTCTAGAGATTTCAAAGGACAAGCAGAAGTGCTTGTGATGTTTTCTGTCTCATGAGCACGCCCATGTAGAAGGTTGACCACAGGAACCCTGGTCAACTGGCACTGGCACTAGGAGTGGTTGTTCCAACCCAATAGCTGCCCGAGGGTTTTGTGCTCATTCAAAAAGTCCCACATCGTACACACAGCTACATAAACACCCTACCTATAAGACTCCTTGCTGAAAATCAGAAAGCAATTTCTTCTCAGTATTCTGGCATATAATTGTATATTGCACATTTAAAAAATTAAGACACATTTTGATCGTTTAAATGAAATATGTGGACATTTCAGGTGCCAACATGCATTTCAGTTCCTAAAGAGACTCCTTGGGATGCTGGAACACTGGATAGAAAATTGGAGCTATCTAAACCAAGCCAAGAAAAAATTACTACTTTAACATGAGATCCCTCGAATCACGTGTACTGAAAGAACTGCACGTGCCAAACTGCCTTCCTGATTCTCAGCTTCAGAACCGGGTCATTACGACAAGTACACTCCATTATTTTCTTTAGGTTATTAGGAGTTTCCCTTCAATAGCCAGGAAAATCATTGGTAAAAGAGGTCTATTACAGCCTTTAAAATTGCCAGCACAATTTGTACTTAAACACACACAATGTTGTGCAAAAAATGTTTTTTATTTTAATTGAGTGTTGTTCTGATATGTTGGTTTGTACCATAAGAACAATAGCGCTTCTCACTTAGTTAAACTCAAAGTAGCAAATTACAGTTGAAAAAGGAGGAAGATAAACACACGTTTCACATGTTGAATCATTGAGTCTCAGACAGAGTCCAGCCCCTGATGATAGAAATGACCCTCTTCAGCCAAGACCTAAAACAGGAGCTCAGACAAGTTCCAGTACTTAAGGATCTCATGGCACCTTCCCTGAAATAAGAAGGGAGGTTAACAGGTTAATCTTGCTGTCCTGGCCAGATTCACACTTGAATAATTAACCTCCTGACTCTGTCTACATTTCCCCTGTATTCTTAGTCCTCTCCTGAAAAACTTGCGGTAAATAATGTTTTCCGAGCAGAGTGGAGGTAGTATTCTGTTTCAAAGGCAAGGTGACTAATCCTTTCCACTGTGTTAAGCAGTTTGAGATCATCCAGTACAAAAATCACTATAAACATTTAATATTCTTATAGAAGTAGTGTCAGCGCTGGCTGCCTGGGAACCTGTCCCAGGAGAAAAGGGCAGAGATCAAGGAAAGTGTTCAAAAGGATAATTAAATATTTAATGAAAGCTGTTAAATATTGTGGGTAAGAATTACAGCCAGCATAAATCAAGATGACTCTGCTGGTGGACCTGTTCTGCTTTATATCATGCAAAAGAAGTTGCTTTAGGATGTTTTTCTAAAAGCCATTTACATTTGCATGTGTTATTAAGATGTCATCTATAGCTGAGACAATGCCAGAGTTACTGTATTTCAGAAGACCAGCATAAAAATATATTATCAGAAGTAAAGATTTATATGAAGAAAATCTGTTTACAAATTGTCATGGACTGTATGTTATGCAGCTGGTATTGCTAACAGACCCTGAATTAAACACTGTTTTTTGATAAATAAAGAGACAGAAACTCTACTATTGCCACATTTGTGAAAGCAGACAGATGTGAAATACATTAAAGCAGCACAGCCCCAGAGACCTCAGAAAAGTGCACCACTTGATTTCAGTACCAGCCTGAATGAGAACGTTGGGTATACACCTGCCTGGTGCAGATCTGGTCCTGCAACCAATGGAAGACACAAGTCTTGGCAGATGTTTGAGTTTGCACCAGTTGCTTCCCTCATTTAAAGTCAGAGCAGCACATCTGGACTCTGTAACTTGGCAGAGATAATGGTCCTTAACTACAGAGAGAGTTTTTCCAGATTCGCCAAAGCTGGCCCTTCTCCTCCAAACATCCTCCCCCAGGCCATATGTCATCATTAATCCATTAGCACATATAGAGAATAATTGGAATTATTCTTTACAATATATCAACTTACAGTGTAAAATAAAGAGCCAAATGCAGAAGTGAAGTGTAATAGGAATAAGTGGGTTTAATTGAGGTCAAACTGTTGTTACATGTCTAGGAACTAAATTAAGTTGTAAGTTCAAGCAGGAGAAGGTTTAAGCTAACTCGGACAGTCCTTGAAGTTGTTTTTTGTACTGCTTCTCTTATTTTCAGGCCCTTAACTTTATCAAATTATTCTGCCTTAGATTCAGCAGGTTAAATATAAGACCAATATACAGGGAGAGAATATATGCTTTGGAAAACGAGTTTGTGACAAAACGCTGCTGCTTGCAATGTGAACATACGATCAGAACATGCACCACACAAAAACTGAGGTTCCCTTCTGCCTGTTCCTGAGAAGTCTTTTTTTTTTTTCTGCCTATTACTGAGAAGTCCAGTTTTTTTCATGTTAAAGGTAAAAATTGTGAACATTTTAGGGTTTGGGCTGCTGTGCTTGGACACTGAAATTGCAATATCAAATAAATGTAAGGTCTGTATTTACTAGTCTCCTGCATCAGCTTGTACCAGTGAGGAAGAGGAAAGAACTAAAGATAGCAGGGAAAAATAGTGTCTGCATATAAGACACAGCTCGGTGAGTGGATATTGATCCCACAGAAAGCAGGGTCATTGCTCTGTACATCCATAGAGTAGTTGCACCCCAGGAGGGCAGTCGTCTCTCTGTCCAGTCCAGCAGTTGAACCCACTGTATTTCCCATACATCAGTTGCCACGTGTCTTTGAAGACTGTGATTTGATGTAAGTGCCAGGCAAAACGGGATCATTACCCTATATGTGTAATGGCTTTGAACAGGAAGTATTAGACAGTGAAGGCAAAAGCTGTGGTGATGCACTAGCAGCAGGTTCTGGAAAGTCCACTACAAACAGGTGTTTAGCACCGACAAATCTTTTGGTTACCTGGATTTTATATCAGGCAGCAGCTTCTGCTGCACGGGTAATTCTTGAAAGATCCCAGCCTGGCCAGAGTCACAGTTTCTAACTTATATTGGGTCCCGCTGTGTAGAAGAACATGTAGAGAAAGCTGACAGCAATCCCTGACAGCTACTCTGCTTGCCATGTGGTCCTCAGGTAGCATGGGGTGCAGGTAACAGCAGTGTGCCCAGACTTCCAGGAGCAGGATATGGGCAGTGACCTGCTGATCAAACTGCAAAGGAGCGTTCAGGGAGTGGATTCTTATGGGAACACGGAAACTTGAGGCATCTTGAGGAAAAAATGCTGTGAATGAGAAGCTCCTTCCTTGAGAGGATCTGAAGAGGTTTAAGAGTAAACAGCTTATACCAATGGATTGAAAATCATGTGATTTCCACAAGTGGTATTCCTTGCAGTAGTCTTCTCCGGAGCCTGGTAACACTTTTGGTACATATTCCTGTCAACAAAGCTGGTGAGACAAGTAAGGGATAGCATCTGGGCTTGAGGCTTCAGCTGGGGCAGGAGAAAAATATCTGTTACCCCAACAGCAGGCAACCACTGTCAGTGTTGGTATCTGATATCCCTGTTATCTTACTGATTTCTTTTGTTCCAATGAAGTCTTGGACAATGACAGACGGCATATGCCAGAAACATACCTGCAGGAGGATGAAGATTTCATCAGAGGTCTTGGCCTTAGGCAAGAGTGGTGTCCTGAGTGCCATACTGCGACTGCATTACCAAAAAGTCTTGACACTACAAGCTGTTCTTCATAACCATGTGTCAGCGCGTCTCAGAAAAAATCTCACCACGTGGGATGACTTCTGCCGAATTCTTGTTGCATTTCACTGTTGCTATCTCTTGCTCATGAAGAGTGCATGTTCTTCCACTATGGCTATACTCACAAGACCTCAATCATGATCAGAATCATTACTACAGTTGTAACCTCTGGGAATAGGTTGCAGCCTCACAGATTCCCTGTCATGTAGGCTTTTGTTACACAGGTGTTGGGGAGAGAGCATGAATGGGACGTCAGGTAAGTCCATTTTGTGTGGCTCAGTAACCGCAGACTGTGTAGAAGAGCCAATATCTCCAAAAGTTATTTATGGCATCCTCCATATAAATATGCACATGGGATATGCTCAAGAATATCACTTTTCATATTCTTCCCACAAGTGCTTGTCCCATTAATCTTTTGCTGTCATTCCTTTAGGCACAATTTTAAGTTAGATGTAGTAAAGATATATTACTTTGCAATGATATTTTCAGTGCTGTCATGTGAATATATAAAAAAGACAAACAGTAAAAAAATGTTTGTATGTTAGCTGTTGGAATATATACATTCAATATATGTGATTTCATAAAACGTGAACTATATGCGGTTGATAATGGTATGTTTCAGAAACACTGAAATTTTCCAAAATTTTATTTATCTTTATATTGAAAAATCACATTTCTGTCACATGCACAAACTCAGCTTCCACCTTTGGGCTGCTTTCTGGCTCTACATTTAATTCTTCTTGAAAGTTCTTTGTTCTGCAGAACTGGTTGACTATCTTACAAAATTAGCCTGGTGACCTCATCTCTCAGACCCCTTTTTACTTCTCTCTGTGCTTCACCTTTTTCCAAAAGGAACAAAACCCTACCACTATAAAGCAACCTAAAAAAAATGTTTCATTTCCATGACATCGGTAGGTTTGCACTGATCCTTACCACAGCTGAGTGGCATATGAGTGACTCTCAGTAGTCATCCTTTGACTGACTTGGGTTACATTTCAGTCTATGAATTATATGCTTTAATAATTTAGCCTAATGCTTAGTGTCCACTGAAGTCAGTATGACTTAAGTATGTGAAAAAAAGGTTTGCTGAATCAGGGTGAAAAATAGAATTATGTTGGTTAGCCTGAAGCCACAAGTGAACTAGTTGATAGGGAATGAGTTCATTTAATGTGTATAGGAAACAAAATTTGACCTTGAAATCACTGATTTTTAAAGGAAAAGAAGTGTAAATCTCTTAAAAATTGAGCCTTTGAATGTTAAAAAGGTATGGCATCTATTTGTAGCAATGCATATAATTTTTGTAAATTATTCAGCATTATTTAAAAGTCAATGAAAACGTGTCTGCTCTTCTGATGGAGCAGAGTTTCTTGGAGGTGAGGTCAATCACTGATCGGAAAAATATTAAGTAATCCACTGTAGTTATGAGAAACTCAGGGCGTAATTGCTAATTCTCCACCCGTAGTGCACTTCTTGTTTTTCTAATTTATTTTTTTCCACTCTTACTTCTTTTCATTTTAGTGGCAGCTCTATGTCAAGAAGCCTGGCTATTAGCTCCTCACTTTTAACACACCCAGTTGAGATACAAAACCCAGAGAAGCCAACAGCAGCAGAAGCAGCAGGAGCAGCGCTGTTGTTATAGTGTAAAATGATATCACATTTTGGTAACCCCGGTTCTGAAACTGTTTAAAATGAAAATACTTTTCTTCAAATCATACTGTGCTTTCATGTGTGAAGATGGTGCTGGGAGGCGGTCTGGCTCTAAACATAGCGCTGCAGCTTCTTTTAAGCCTTTTTATGAGAAGCAGAGGACAGAGGTCCACTCTAAATAACAGGCGAGGGGAAGCCTGCCTAGAATATAATAATGCTCTGTAATAGGAGATTGACAGATCACTAAACATCGCGCTGCGATGTCAGGAAGAAATGAATAGCATGTTATTTGGGAATTCCTCCTGCCTCCTCCAGTGCATTGGGAAGCCGGAAGGCAGTAGAATGTTAGACTAAGCCTGGAAATGTGATGGCTCTAAACCAACAGTTTCATCACAAGATATTTATTGGGGTCACACGTGAGCCTTGCCCACTTTGGCCTTTCTCCAGATGCGTTATCATCATTTCTGGGGTGTGTGGGATTTACCATATATCTCAAAATCAGGTTTTAGCTCGTGGAGGCGATTGACATTAGCTGGCCGCTGTATTTGCCCAGGAACAAAAAGCACTGCTAAGCCGGACATCACAAAAATCTCTCACACTGAAGCACCTCCTTCCCTACCCTTTTTATTTGTTTGTTTTCTAAATATAGGTCCCCCATCTGTTCATTTTTTTATATGACAATCTGCTTTGTTTCCATTTTATTCTTTAAAGCATAGTCATAGTTGACACCAACAGAAGTGAACTTGCATGGGAAGAAGAGGTTTGAAAGGCAGGCATGAACCCTGCAAGATGGGTCACACCAGAAGGTTCTTGGGCCAGACCTGTGTGTCCTCATCCCATTTGCCAGGCAAGGAGACCTCCAGCAAAGAGAACTCTGGATCTCACTCCCACTTCCAGTATTGTCTGCATCAGGTGCAATGAGGTTGCCAATCAGTTTCAGCTTCACAGAACGTGCTTTATCATGACTTATTTTCATGATAAAGCCTTTACTGAGAAGGTCAAACACCACTTTTGGTTACAGCCGTTTTCTGCCCCCCTGCTAGTGATGGAGGGCCAAGGGGTGGTGGGTGGATGTGTAGTAGAGCCAACCTCACCAGTAAAGTGCAAAGAGATTCCAGAATTTTTTATAATTTCTATCTACTTTCAATATTTCAAGTTGAATTCCTCATACATTTTTCATTCTAAAAAGTAATTTGTTTCAACTTACTGATCACAATCTTCTTGCCTGGCAAGTCTCCATGACCTCCACTTCTGCAAGTGTGTGGCAGAAGCCATGGTTCAATCCTGGCTCTAGTTCAGCTTCATTCACCATCCTGCTCCACATACTCATAGCTGGAAGTCAGCACATTTGAGGATTTGACAGAGAAAGAAGTATTGGGGACAAATAAATGGCCTTGAACTTGCTCCAGTTTTTCTGCGCCTTTAAATTAGGAAAATATAAAATTAGACAAAATACCTTACTTTTCAGAGTCACCAATGTGTGTGTGTTTTCTGATTTAAAGTAATTTCAGCTTATATTTCCAAATTTTCATTTGTATTAACAAATGTCTTTCAATACGTTTTATAGTTTAAGAGGCAAAAGCTTAAGGAATGCTTAGAAGAGCAAAAAACATATAAAAGAGCATCAAAGAGTTAAATGAACCATTTCTTTTTTGACCTGGAATAACTTCTAGATTTCTTGAAACTGCCAGAACATTGAAAAGTCATTTATTGGCACAGTTTTAATTAAACAACTGCCTCCAGTTATGATTTATGCTGTCATTCAGAAAATTAGGCCTTCACACTGTGCTTAATTTTTGCCGCAGCTCATAAGGACAATATTTATCAAGATAAGCTGTGATTTGGATTATTCCAGATTTTAGGTGCGAGCTTGAAGTTACTTTGGATTTCCAGAAATGCCTCTGCAGCTCAGCCACCATGGAGCTGGACACTCAAATGCAGAGGTGGAATTACTACTCATCTTCTAGAAATCATGGACTGATTCTCTTTATTGCACCAAAATACTGTAAATTGTATTTTGGTGAAAAGTGACAGATGTTTAATATCTTTTGCAGCAATGTGCATTCCCATTTCATAGCCATCTTTTGTAGCACCACATTAGAGGACAGCACTTCTATTTTATTGCAGGGTGTCATGTGCTGTAGTTGTAGCGAAGACTTCCTACATATTAGACAGACCTCCCATATATCCTTGTCTGTCTACTGTATTTCATTAGATGGAGACAAAAGAGGTAGTTCTGCCATGAACTTAGCTATTTGTGTACTTCTCTTGAAGTCTGTAGGACTACTCAGGAACTGAGCACTGATATCAGTATTTGTGTGTAAGGCTGTATGTGTCTTTTTATGTATATGTGTGTATGTATTAAAAAAGCATTCACAAATGGAGAAAGAGAAGGCCGGGCTACGTCTAATGGATTGTCATAATAATAGATTCCGATTCATACTCACTGTCTGAAAACATCCAACCACAAGATAAAATAACTTTACATCAATCAAATTCTAAGTGAATATGTTATTAAGGATATTGTACACTACCAAAATAACTGTGTGAGAGATGTGTGCATTCAATACCTTTCACGGTTAGTATAATGTGGTACAATAAGGGTCACTGCCTAAAACAAGGCAAAATAAAACAAATAGAGAAAAATCAGCCACACTGTCACTTCTCACACATTGCTCTCTATGGTGCTCTTTTTGTATTCTAAGTCAGACTTTTCTCTCAAGGAGAAGAATACGACTCCCCCTTTTACCTGCCTTTCTCAGTAACCAGCAGAGAAGGTGCTCTGTTCAGCACTGATTTCTACCTCACACCTCTAAAGCAAACTGAAGGCCATAATCATTGCACAAACTGATCTGGCATTTGTGGAGTTTTCAGGCATGTGTTCTGGTGTCCAGAAATGATCCTGTAGTTACAATGTGGGAAGTCACCAATACCCAATTGGTAGCACTGCTAACTAAGCCAACACTAACATTCCTACTCTAACAGTCTCCTTTGTACTGATGTCCCCATGAAGGGCACTGCAGGCTGACAGGAGAAGAAGGGAATTTATAGCTCCTGACCAAGGGAGCAAGTCAGAAATGCCTGAGAGGACTATGTTGCTGAGCACTGACACTGAAGACTCCAGACTGGCAGAAGTTCAGGTGTCAAGATAGGTGGTAAACAACCAAAAACAAAGAGAACATGGAGAAATCATGCTGGAGGCATATCGGAAAAATAGTCCTAGAATACAGTGCTCATATTCTCTGTCCTGGTCTACTTGCCTCCCTCCAGGATCCCATTTCTACTGCCACAACAACATCTGATTGTCCAGTTTGCGTGATCGTGACATAAAATGATCTGCAGACTAAAGACTGGAAGAATAAAATAACTGGATCCTCTGCTCTTAAGATCAACAGGTAAGATACATCACAAATCGCCCCCGGGCTTGGGATAATGCTGTTTGGACAACAGGAAGCAGAGAACACACACTTCTTGGAAAAAAAAGAGAAAGTTCTATACAATAATGACATCCGAGACAGAAAGAGCACAGTCCTCTGTAAATAATTTCTGCAGCTACCTGTAGTTTAAAAGCATTTTCCAAACATTGTGACACAGAGATCAGCAGGACCATACGCAGCAGCTGGTGTGACCTGTTGTACAGAACAACCCATAGCACCAGGAGTTAAAGCACCTCATCTGGAAAGCACACAATTACACATCGAGAACAGCCAGTTAGCTGACTGTTAATGCACTGCATGTTTATTATCTGCACTTTATATTATTCTGGTTTCTTAATTAAAATGTTATGTGATACCAATTCAAATGCTGTACGGACATCCATTAAAACAACGCTATTACCTTTATCAACAGGGCTTGTAATTTCATTAAAAGAAGATGTCAATTTGCTTTGACAGGATCTATTAACAGTGCATCATACTTGATTGGCATTGTTTATATTACCCTTCCTCAACTTATTAACTGAGTCCCTTATCAGCTGTCCCATTATTTTTCCTGGCACTGCTGGCAGTCTGGCAGCCCTGTGATACCTTTGCATGCCAGCACAACCTGAGCTGTGCCGGTCCCAAAGGAGCACTGAGGGGCCCGAGAGTCCTGTGGTTAATTCTTTTACAATATTTTGATTTATTTGGAGGTTCTGGCTTTCAAAGATCAGGCTTAGTAGCATGTTTCTAATGTATGTCCTGAGTTAATACTGGAATGAGAAGTGCTTTGACTTCCTATGGTACGGCCGTGTCATTTGACTTCTTTCCAGGTGTAGACCTGCCATAGTTACTGGGTTTTTCTGCCTTTTCTACTTGAAAAGCTTTCCATTTCCACCTCAAAATACACTAATCCCATAACTGGAATTATTTTTATTCATAATATTAATTAGAAAAGCTTTTATTACTGTTCTGAATCCTGCTAGATACTGATTTTTCTTCTGCCCTTCACTTCCTTTAATATTATTCTGAATTTGTATCCTTCATGCATATTTATTACTGCCTACTTTCCCTTATTCCATTTGCTTTTCATACAAATGTCTGCAGTTTTTCTGTAGGTGAGCAGAAGTCTCTCTAGGCAGCACAGACACGTTTCTTCACCACACTTTCGAAGGACTTCAGGATGTTTTCATAAAACAGATCATAACTGTTTTCAGAATTTTGAGGATTTCTTTACATTATGAAATCTGGACTTCATTTTAATAACATTTGTTATTGAAAGCAGGCTGTGATCACTTGAATCCAAGCACCAGTTTCTGGTGGTGTTCTAAATTTCTCCTTATGTGATAAATGAGGCCTGATACAAAGTTTCCCTCCATTACATGGAAAACTGTTTTCTGCTCAGCAGTGATTGCCCAGAGCTATACCAGCACCAGGAAATTTCCAAATTATGTCCCTCAGACCAAAAGTTCCTCATGCTAATGCAATGTCCTCAGCAGAAGACACCTGTGGTTTGATATCTGCAGTCTCTCAGGATATAAGTTTGTTCAGAGACATTATTATCTTCAGAAAATAACAATTCTAGACTCTTCTCCTTTCTGTCCTCTGCTTCCATCAAGGAAGAAGCCCCTGATTCCACTGTTGCCCTCTATATTCCCACCATCCCCAAATCACCTCTTAGCAGAAAAGAGACTGAATGCACCTGCAGATCATGGACCTTGCTTTAGAAGGACATAGTGTATCATTGTCTTGGTAATGTCTGCAAGCTTTTGAAATCATTCTTGCTGTGAAATCCCTATCAGGAATCCTGTGAACCCTGCTGGATCTTCTATTGCTCTCCCAACAGCTCCACAGCTACCGGCATTGGACCAACACCTGTGCCAGTGTGGGAGCAGTTTGCATCCTCTTCCAGAGATGGACTTGAAACAGCAGAAAAGTAGGAGCTGGAAGTTAAATAAAATCTCTATTATTATTAGAAAAAAATAGTATTATATATTAATTCCTAAGATTTTGTTCTAGATCTCATTTTATTACATCTTAGGTTTCCTCTTAATTTAGAGTTTAACATGCCAAACTCTGAGTAGTAATAATAATACATTACCTAGGAAATATATATATATAAAACTCCAAAACGTTGCTACTCTGATTATCGTTTTGGTACTATCAGAAGTACAAAAACACTTGACAGAATACTTTGAAGGCATGTTTTGTACCCGCTTCTCCAAGGATCTGGATTGTTTTCCCTTGGATATTTGACCTTTTTTCTTGGTTTTAAAGAGTGAATTTTCATTATAACTATCCTTCCTGTAGTATTTGTAGGTGTAAAGGCAACCACAAACTCTGAGGTAGTGAATTGGTAAAAGCAATACAAATTCTTTAATGTTAGCATATATCATGTTTAAAATGTGACATGCAATCTAATTTTGTATCATTTAAGAACATGTAAAAGGGTTTTTGCTGGTTGAATTATCACACAAGATGGTATAAGAAGCATTTCAATTAAACTCATAGTCAAAATGCCGTCTTTATTTGAAATATTGTGCATAAAGTTATCCAGGCATTACATTGAAGAAGGAGAATTTAGCGAGTATGAAAACAGTCCAAAGTTTCTTCCATGAATCGATGTCTCTTCCTCTTCATAGTATGCAGTTGTTTAATGGTGACATTTAATAACGTACGTGAATAATTGCTTGAGTTTACTGCTCATTACTTCCTTACAAACCCAGGAAAATATAACAGGTCTTTGATCTTTTTAATAAGAAAATAATTTTCACTATAAACATTAAAAAAATAAGTGATCTTTACTTATAATTTGCTAATGTCATCATTGTGTCTCTGCTGTATTTAAATTCTTAAAATTATAATTTCAATTGCATTTGTGCAGACTCTAAAAACAGGACTTAAAAGAAGAGTTATTCGTTTTTATAAGTAAAGGTTTTTTTTAAATAATTCCTTACAATCCGCACTGCAGTAGCTGCAGATTTACTAAGACGGTGTCTGACATGCACCTCAGCCACATCGGGTGGGGATGGTTTTTGAAGGTTCACTGCAGGAGTCAAGTTTTCAGCCTTTTGGGTGTTTGCTGAGGGTCGCAGTGCCAGAGCTTGGCAGGAACTGTCAGCTGTGCCAGGAAAAGCCTTTGCGTCTGCAGTGGTTTGGCAAAGAGCATACAGCAGGACTAGGAAGAGTCAAGGCTCACTCAAACATCCCGAAAGGACCAGCGGGGAGGATCTCTGTGACAGATACGCATCTTCTACAGGCAAGCCAGGAGGATCTCTGTGACAGATACGCATCTTCTACAGGCAAGCCAGGAGAAGGATGCATCAGCTTAGTCCTGCTGAATGTCTGCTGTGTTACTGCTCAAAAAGATTTAGATACCTTGGCTCAAGACTGTGAAGAAATACTCCACATTGTATTCTGCAGTGCACAACTTTGATTACATCTGAGCAGACATTTCACAGACTCTAGTATCTGTAATAAAGTGACCCCAAAAGTTTCTGAAGTCTTAAGGCCTTGCAGGTGGCCATGTGCCTGGAGATCATCGGCAAAACTGAACGAACTTAATTCAAGTTCAGCTAGAACTGTGTGCATCACGGCAGTCCCAGGCACAGTGCAAACCAGCCACAAAAGTGTTTATTCAGATCCATGCCTGCGTTTGCATCCTGCAGTAAGTCCCACACTGCCGCCATTTCCCATTGCTGCTCATTTCTTGCTGGGGTGTTCAGAATTAGCTAATTAAATTTATATGAGCAGCAATCAATCCTTTCACTATCACGTGGGCATCTCCAGACTCTGGAGATAAATAGACTTTCAGAGGAGAACGCCAAACGTAGACATTAATAATAATGTTGGTTTTGACAAGTTCTCCTCAATTTGCAATGAAGAAAATATGGCAGGGAATTAATTGATTACAGAGAAAACTAGAGAATTCAGGTTGGGTCAGAGCTAAGATTTTATGTGAAAACATATTTTAATTCAAACTATCCAAATAACTGGCTATTATTTGATTTTTTAATGAGGTTCTTAATTTATTACCTTAGTCTATAACTCGATTTAAATTAAAGGGTTTTGTTATCATATTTTTCTTTAATTATTTGGAAATGTATTTTTTAATTTCTCTGTATGTTACCCCAGACTGGAATTAACCACTAATTTGACTGGGAAACTGTGCTCTGGTTCTTAGAATAGACTCATAGAATCACAGAATAACCAGGTTGGAAGAGACCCACCGGATCATCGAGTCCAACCATTCCTATCGAACACTAAACCATGCCCCTCAGCACCTCGTCCACCTGTGCCTTAAACACCTCCAGGGAAGGTGACTCAACCACCTCCCTGGGCAGCCTGTTCCAGTTCCCAATGACCCTTTCTGTGAAGAATTTTTTCCTAATGTCCAGCCTAAACCTCCCCGGCAGAGCTTGAGGCCATTCCCTCTCGTCCTGTCCCCTGTCACTTGGGAGAAGAGGCCAGCACCCTCCTCTCCACAACCTCCTTTCAGGTAGTTGTAGAGAGCAATGAGGTCTCCCCTCAGCCTCCTCTTCTCCAGGCTAAATAAGCCCAGCTCTCTCAGCCGTTCCTCATAAGGCCTGTTCTCCAGGTTCTTGGCACACTTAACTTTTTTGTCTGAGATGGGTTTTGGGGATGACCCGTCACAGCTACCAAGCTGCAGGGCCTGGACAACACGAGATTTCAGGATGCTGATTCTGTACTGCCAAAGGTGGATATATGGGTTGTTTATTCGTATGGTGCACCCACTTTGCTGTCTGCAGTGGGAAGCAGAGGCTCTACTCTTTACCTTTTGGAAAGACTACGCAAGCACAGATCCATGATCTATTTTTGAATCAGCCTCTTCTTACAAATCCTACCTTGAGAAATGAGACACCATGAAGAGCTATGCAGGCTCCTTTACCAGAAGGCTGGCTAAGAAGATACACACAAATATGTCAACAGCTCTCATGAGGACACTCACTCTTAGCATGACAAATAATAATTTTTGATTATTCCTATTTTAAGGGGTACTTGTGCTAAAAAGCCACAAGCAGTAGAATTGCATTGGCTTTGAACATGCAGACTTCTGCTGTACCCTCTTTGAAATGCATAGAGATAAAACAGCTGAGCTTAAGGTCCTGAATTATGAACTCTGTAGTATTACAAAGGTTTTTCACCAAATTAAGGGCAAGGCAGAAATATGCATCTTGTTTAAAAGCAGTCTCTAGTCTACATCATGCATTGGAAACCAAGGTAGTAAGGCAGCACTTCTCCAGAGGAAAGTTCCCCCCAAAAGCCTCTCCTTTGCTGACACTGCAATTGCTAATACAAAAAATAATTTAAAAAATCAAATTCATATACATGCAATATACTGTCTTGTCACCTGATGTAAATTGGCATAGTGCTCTGTAGCTAAATACAGCTGTACTGATTTTTACCCTCTGGAGAGTAAATTATCATGGTTATATAACTCTAATTAGTTTTAACGTAGCAAGAAGTCCTCTCTACAGCATGAAAGGGTGGATCCTCATCTCTTCAAATGGGCTTCTCATATTACCTGGAGAAACAGAAAAGACTACAGGATCTTGTTCTAAAATCACCACTCTTTTAAAATACATACTTAGAGAGCTGACTGCACCTGTGATGTATAGATTCACCTATACTATTAGTTTAAACATGATAAAGGAAACATAGAATGGATATACAGGCTTGTTATATGGTGTCAAAAAAATATGTCTCCGATAGGTTTCTTCGTCCCTATAACATTCATCAAAACACAAAATCTGCATTTATGAAAGTACAGTAAGAGAAGGCATGCAGGTAACGTGTTTCCATGCAAGTCAGCTGGAGCTGCCAGGTTCCCCTTTCAGTACTGACTGGTGACTGTTTGAAAATATGATGAACACAAAGAGAAGCAAATAATCATAGAATCATAGAATCACCAGGTTGGAAGAGACCCACCTGATCATCGAGTCCAACCATTTCTATCAAACACTAAACCATGCCTCTTAGCACCTCGTCCACCCATGCCTTAAACACCTCCAGGGAAGGTGACTCAACCACCTCCCTGGGCAGCCTGTTCTCTAATTGATTTTTCTTCATCATTGTTTGATTCTGTCTTCTTGCACGAGGACCCCGAGAAAGCCATTGCCAGCTTAGGATGAACATCCCTCCAGAATGTGAGAAGGCTATAGGAGCATAGAGCCTGTCTTATAACTCATACTGCGGCTTTAGTAGGAAATTAAATAGTCTCCCGTATAAAGTACAAGGATTAAGATATTTATAAGAAGTTAAACCAAAACATTTGCACAGCTATTACTTGACAGATATTATTTCTTAGTAGGAAGTTACTTCTCACTAGAAGGGAATTCTTCTCCCTAGGTCTTAAATAGAAATGGGGAGGCAGCACTCTTCTCCAGCAAGGGATAAATCCAGTCTCTGCCCTCAGGTCACAGTGCTCATGTCCACCTTTCTCCCCAGGAATGGCACCGCAGCACCTTTCTCCTGCAAATGCTTTTTTTTTAAAAAAAATTTTTCTTCTCCCTGAAATAATTTCAAATGGACGTTGTATGGTGAGTGAAGAAACAGAAGAGACCTAATGGACAGATAGATGGAAAATAATGTGCTTACTTTTAGTAAGCTGATTCTTACTTTTATTTCTTGAAAAGCAATTACATAGGAGACAGTGCTCTGGCTGTGCATAAGAGCAGGTTTGACTTTCATACATCTATTGCCTTGTGTGCAGGAAGGAGTCTCTCAACACAAATATTATTCACTTCTAACTTCTTTCTAAGCTTAAAGGTCTTCAGTAATGAAAGGAGAGAGCAATCTAATCAAAGCAATACTTGATATGTTAAGTGAGAACAGTCTCACAATTGGCGGGCTCAAACATTTTCCAGTCACAATTAATGTCAGGTTAGCTAAAGAATCACAAGTGAAAAATAAAGGGATGGGCACTTTAGGCAGCAGGAATGTGGTGAAGGCTCAAATACTGCTCCTTTCCAAAGCCTCGTGAGTTCAGCTTACTATATAATCAAAATCCTTCACTTGAAAAACTGAAGAAACCAGATAGATGCCTTTAAAATCTTAAGGTTTCTCCTAACTAGAGGTAGAGAGCAGATGCTTGCTGTAACAGAGCATAAACAAGCAATACTTATATCATGGGAAAAGTTTTTGATGGCAGTACCAAATTTTCAAATAAAAAGACTCCTGAAACCATAACCCTTTCCATAATAGTATGGTCTGAGAAAAGTGACTGTCACAGTAGTCATTGCCATTGCAGCCCTGTGGAAATACCCCTGGAGTTACAGGTTTTTCCTCACCCTGTTGGGTGGCTGCAAGCAAGAAGAGGACAAGCAGGACCTTTGGAAAATGGAAACCAAGCTGCATGCTGGGCTGGCCATACCATCCTGAAGTCCTTCACTGATGCAGCCTCTCCCTGACCTTCAACCTCATCATGGGCAGAAGTGCTTTGCTAGGACCAAAACTGACTGATGAAGCTGTACTTGCCGATTTCCAGAAGCATCCCTGGACATCTAAATGAGACCTCATAAAAGGATACTGTATTAAACTTTGAAAAATATAGAATTCATAGTGAGGTTGACAAGCCTGGTACACTGTTACCCTTCTGATGATTCAACCTGCACTGTATTCTAGATGCACTTGACAACAGAGGGAATCTGGATGTCATGTGCAATCATGCTTATCCATTTTCTCAGAGATTAAATCAAACCAGTGAATTATAGTTTGCAGATAGCGGTGTCAGCTGGTGACCCTTTGTATTTGTTGCTCTGCAGAAAGAAAACATTGGAAGCACCTCTTCCTCAGGAAGTGTAAAGATCTAAACTGACACATGACTCCAAAAGTGTATGTGACATTAAAAGGAAGAAAGGCAGAGTTAGTTAACAGGAAACAAACATGAAGTGACATGGTTACATTTGTCAGCTGATGTTATAACCCTATCATTCATGGGTTTTCCATATAAAATAATTTCAAATTGAAATTAAAACCTTCCAAGCCCTCCAGTTACCCCGATTGACAGCCTGTGGTGATCACCAGTTGGCTTATATTGTCATTTCATCAGCAGCTGTCACTTTTTGTAGGCAGGAGGATTTAAAGGATAAGGGAAGAATTATCTCTTGACATAAGTCTCAGGTGTTTGAAGGAAACAAGCAGTTTATAGATCCATCTGAGTGTGGGGGACAAGATGTACCCTGACCTGAGTCTCTGAGATTGTGAGCCCTGTACGTCTGCCTTGTGCTCAGTCCCAGCAGGAAGACGGCTATGTGCAATGGCTAGAAATGAACTTCTGAGTAACGCAAAAAGGCAGAATATTACCAGAAAAAAAACCAACAAACTTACCAATGGGTGAAATCTTACATCACATATCGACCAATAGAAGAAATATGGAGTTTTACCAGATTACTTTAACTACTAGTTATACTGAAAACAAAATGGTTGCTTGACAGTCTCCTTATTTGTCAAGGAAAAGCATATAAACAGAGGGAGTTGCTGTCAAAGGCTCTGGAGAGAGCCATCCAAGAATGAGAGCATCATGTTTAAATGTCAAATAAGCCTTGAACATGTCTATTGCTAAGATGAGTTTCAGCTCACTCAGGGCTCATCCATTCAGGGAATGACCACCCCGACCCTCTCACCACCAGGACCTCATGATCTGCTGTTGCAGTGCTCCTTCAGCCGAGAGGGAGCAGAGGCCATGGGAAGACCTGCATGGCATGGGCTGATGTGCATCACCCCAGGCAGGGAGTTGCAGACAGCCCAGGCTGAACCCTCCCATGCCAACCTGCTCCCCAGCCCCAGGACAGGAGCCACTCACCATTGGCAGCAGGACAGGATACCCATCTCCCTGAAGCTGCAGGGACCCTCGTTACTGATGGGGATTGGAAGGGGCAAAGGAAATTGTAAACTAATCAATGGAACAAACTTATTTTGTCCCCAAACCCACAAATAATTCACAATGCACAAAGTGCATTGGGAGGGGAATAGGGGGACATGGGGAGGGGAAGGTCTGTGTGGGACCTGCTCCTCGGATGCCAAAGTGTCTCTGATGCCTGTAGAAGGCTTGGGCAAAGCAAGAAACCTCTGCCTTTCATTTAAGAAATTAATCTTCCTTCTAGTGTTTAAAACACCCAACAGAAAGTACCTTGGGTCAGCTGCCTCCTTTCTAACAAGATGTAATTAGTGCTCTGGATTTGCACTAATTGCAACATTTCTCTTATATCAACCTAACTTAACTATCACAAGAGAAAGTAAATTTATACCATTATTTTCCGGGGTTTTTAATCAAATAGGTAAAAAAATAGAAAATGTATTCCCAAGAATATACTAAGAGAAATGACTGGTTACACTTTGCTCAGTTACTGGAAGGATGATATATTTACTGCAATTATTAAAAAAAAAATGGTAAGTCCTTATAAATTAATGAAATGCAGACTGCTGGAGGAAAATACCCCAACCAAAACCCATCCTGCATGCATGTTATTGCTTCCCCTGAGTACATTCTAGGGCAACTACTCAGAAATCTGCACTGCTGGGTCCAGTTATGCAGTACAAAAAGAGACATGAGCATACTGGAGAGAGTCTAGTGAGAGGCCACCAAGATGCTGAAGGGACTGGAGCATCTCTTCCATGAGGAGAATCTGGGACAGCTGCAGTTGCTAAGCCTGGAGCAGAGCAGTCTCCAGGAAATCTCAACTGCGTGTATAAATACCTGCAGGGAGAGTGCCAAGAGGACAGAGCCAGGCTGTTTCAGTTCCAGGACTAGGGGTCACGGGCAGACACAGAGACACAAGGAGGGTCACTCTGGACATCAATAAACATTCTTTCAGTGTGAGAGTGACCAGGCACTTGAGCAGGTTCCCCAGGGAGCCGGTGGATTCTCCATCCTTGGCAATATTCAGAATCCTCCTGACATGATCTTGGGCAACCGGGTCTAGGTGGTCCTGCTTGAGCAGGGGTGTTGGACCAGATGAGGCCCAGAGGTCTCTGCCAACCTCACCCAGTCTGTGATTCTGTGACTGTGTGATTTTTGGTTATAGAACTTGCCATATATTAAAAATTAAATATGTCTTTTGTCAATAGGCTTTTGACCAAAGGGCTTTTTGTTCTTGGTAAATTAGTAACGTTGGTGATTGAGTAAGAAAACCAGTTCAAGGAACAGAAATCAAAAATGAACAAAGGTTGATCTGAAAATATAATGCTTAAATGGTGAAAATAACTTTCTGTAAATTAGGCACCACAGAAATTTCATAAGGCCAGTGATCTTTCCCATTTATGAGAGGCAGCAGAGTCCAAGACAGTCATCACTTAGGGCAGAAATACAGACAGAGCATTGAAAGCCAGTAAACGATAATGCTAATAACAGAACCAAGAAGAACTATACAAGACATTTAATATACTATTTTTCTGGGCACCTGCCTGGAAAAACACAAATTACAAGGTAGGGATTGGCAGCAGCAAGCTGGCAGAGGTGGCAACTGAGGAGCAGAAGCCTTTGGCTAGGTCACAGCATCCCACTTCAAGTCAGAGCATCCTCCAGGGTTACAGCTCCTGTCTGGGACCAAGTGCCACATACTGGTGTGCTCTTTGGAGAGGTGGACATAGGTGTGCAACAGGTGGGATGAGCTAGAATACTCTGAGGCTGAGACAGGCTGTGACATGAGGCTACAGACATGGCATAATTGGCTTTTGAAGCATCATAGTCTGCTCGGGTTGCCAGGATGCTCCTCTGTCCCCCGCCGCACTGACAGATGATGTATGGAGCCTGCCTTCCCATTTTCTGTTGGCCTTGTGTCATCTCCAATCGTTTCACAGCTGGCTCCCAGTGGATATACAAAAATAGTACTGGGGGCTTTGGGTGGCTTTCCCTAAATGCTTGCCCTCCAATGACTCACAGCATTCATCACCTCTTTTTTTCCCCAGCTGAAGCCCACATTGAAGGGGAGCTGACGTGAAGAGCTGGTGCTGCCCTATGGCCACAGCCAGGAGACCCAGATATGGCTAGTGTGACAGTGCTGTAGTCTTCATAAATCTGCCCTCGGCTGACACATGCCTTGTTTTGTACAGGAGATATGGCTACAAATACTTGCCTCTCTTTCCTCTGTCAATATCCTTTCCCCTGAAATGTTAATAATTTGGTATGCTGCCATTGTGTGCTAAAAACGTAACTTCATTGTTAAGGAGCATGCATTCAGTTCTTCATGTTACCTGGTAATTTTACCATTTGCGTTGAGTGTGGATTGTTTTCTCAATTTTAATTTTGAAGCTGTATTTCCTTCCTCCTTTCTGACCGTACATCAGATGAACACAAGCTTGTTTTTGTGTAAGTGCAAATAAAACTGAGCCCTGGTACATGGCTGTGTCCATGCCCTCCATGTTTGCTCTCTGCAGCTCCCACCATTGTCTCTGCCTCTCTCTGCATCCTGCATCTTTGGCCTCCTCAGTGGGTGTACATAGCCTGAGGAGGTGAACAAGAGCTCTCTCAAGTCTGAGTCAATATTTGACAAACAGGAGGAAATCCCTGCTGATGCCAGGCGCATTGTGGGCTGGGGCTGCCCCTCGTTGCTGCCACAGGTAGGGAAGGGGAGAGGAACAGTGGGAGGGCTGGGGGTCCAGGAGGTGACTGGAGCTAGGGCTGCCTCCTCCAGCCCCACCACAGCACCTTCTGCTCTGCTTGCTGGGTGCCTGTCTGCGTCCACATCTTCAGTAACTGCTCCCATCAGTTTTGTGCTGTGCACAAGTATAAATACAGTAGAAGAAATTTCTTTATATTGGAAAAGAGACTGGGCCTCCTTTTCTCTTCACAGGTACTGTGCTCTGGTGTGAGAAACAGGCAGTTCAGAGCCCTAGCTGTAAGGGAAGATGTGATGGAGGAAAATCACACCTGCGGATAGAACAGATGCTGAAGGCATCAGTAGCCATAGCCATGAAAACACCTTGTTAGAGGAGAAAATTTGTTTCTCAGGGTCCTCTACTGGGGAAGCAGTAATATATTTTTCTTGTATTGGTGCAATTTTACAAGAAAACTCCTTTTTTTTTTCCTCTTCCTCACTGTGCTGGCCATACCACATTTCAAATGCATGCCTTACTGCCTCTCATTTATACGTTATTACCTCCTTTAAAGTGCATTGGTCTGAGTGCTCATCCTCCATGCAGGAGACACCAGGATGTTCTCCTCGTCTCTCTTGCTTTGTTGGGCATGTGTGGCTGCAGGAGACTGTGTTTATGTCATGTAACAACCCTCTTCCATCATGATGGTGGTGTGCAGTAATTAGCACATGCTTCAGTTTACTCCATAATAGCAGGCTTTGTTCTCAGTCATCATTCATTTCTTACTTAACCGTGAAAACCTGGAAGTCGCATCAGCTTGAAAAATATGTTTAAGGGGCATAACAGCATATAAATATATTGGAAGGGCATAAACATGACAGATGTGAGAGATTTGTTTACATTGGTAGAAGAGAGAAATTACTAGGAGAAACGGGGTGAAATTAATAGAGAATGTATTTTCAGGCCAATTGTCAGCCTGCAGTGCTTCCAGCAAAGGGAAGCAGGGGAAATTCTGGCACTAGAGACCTTTAAATCATACTGAGATAACTGTATCATGGAACACCGGACTTCTGATGTTATCACCTCCAGTATGATGGGGTTGATGTTATCACCCCAGCTGGGGTTGTTTAGCCTAGAGAAGAGGAGGCTGAGGGGAGACCTCATTGCTCTCTACAACTACCTGAAAGGAGGTTGTAGAGAGGAGGGTGCTGGCCTCTTCTCCCAAGTGATGGGGGACAGGACAAGAGGGAATGGCCTCAAGCTCCACCAGGGGAGGTTTAGGCTGGACATTAGGAAAAAATTCTTCACAGAAAGGGTCATTGGGCACTGGCAGAGACTGCCCAGGGAGGTGGTTGATTCACCTTCCCTGGAGGTGTTTAAGGCACGGGTGGACGAGGTGCTAAGGGGCATGGTTTAGTGTTTGATAGGAATGGTTGGACTCGATGATCCGGTGAGTCTCTTCCAACCTGGTGATTCTATGATTCTATGATTCTATGATTCTATGATCTCATCTTCTGTTGCAGGATCCACTGTAGTTCCTTGGTCACAACAGCTGGTTTATACATGTGTGGTATCCGAGTAGTTACTAATCCCAAATGAGGAAAGGTTTGGATCTGGGAGAGAAAGATGTGAGGCTGCCAATGACAGAGGACACACGAAGGGAGCTATTATGAGAGGGGCTGGAGGTCAGCCGTAGAAGGTGATGGAGTTATGGTATGGAGGGTGATGGAAATGTGATCCATGGGCACTGGAAATGTGGTGGAAGAAAAGCTTGAAGATCTTGATTATTTGAAAAAATCCCCTGGCTCCAGTCAAATATCACAAATGGAGTCTATAATATTATACTAAAAACACAGGACATTAAATACAGCAGCAAATTCCTTTATTTTCCCCCATGTACTTGTAGAAGAAAAGAAGTAGTTGGCAGGAAACACTACATAGCAAAATCTCCGTGCCACTCAGGTACTAGAGAGAGCACATCAGACCACATCCCCTATTAAACACTGAATCAAATTGAATTTCCAGGGAGCAGTAAAACGTGTGGTGAGGAATGCACAGCTCCTGGGGGAAGCCTCTATCCCTGTGACACTGCCTTGAGCTGACAGCTGCCCTAATGTGGCCACATGTGCCCCACATTGCATTACAGAAGATACTACTGTGGTCCAATCCAGTCACTTGGGCTTCAGGAGGACCATAACATCCCTCCTTGCATCCACTGTTTTCTCCAGATGATGGATGTGTCGCCTTTTGGTCAGCCTGATGCTCATGGCAGTATAATTAACATGTCCTTATCTAACTGATCATTTCAGGTGATGTCATTAATATACATGAATTTCCTAATAAAATTACTGGGAAAGACTTTTAAAGTAGGGCAATCATGGGATATTTTTTCCAGAATAGCTGTAATTAAGTGACAAAAATATGATTACCTGAAGTTTCAGTTGCATAATTTACTCTTCCTTTGGTCCTTGGAAACCTCAGTGATTTTTCCAGATGTGGGGACAGTTTGTACATGGTATATCTGTATCACAAATTGGATAGTTCCAGGGCAGGGCAGAGCCTTCCTTCCTCAGCCAGATGCCAGGGAGCAGCACCCAGCTGAGCAAGTGCCAGCTTCACCACCTTTGAGTCAGAAGCAGGAGGATGCTGGGGGAAGCAGGGACAGACAGTGGTCCTTTTGCACATTCAATTTCCAGTCAGATGGACACAGTCAACCACATCATGGAAAAAAACATGCAGCAGTGATGTATCCTGCAGCTGTTTACACAAGTCTCTGCCTGCTTCTGTCATAAATTTGACTTGCTCCACAGTCTTTAACAGCATTTATGGGTCTATCATAATCTCAGAGTCTCTGAGGTACCTGATATATTCTGGGACAAGTAGGAACAGACCACAAGTCTTTATTTCAGGCTTTCTGAAAACCCTGACAGAGATAATTTTCTGAAGTACATTCAGGACATATTTTTCTTTTGTGTGTTTTAGATAACTATTATTATTTCCAAAACCTCTGGGTCTGAAAAAAACACCGCAAGTTGCTGTTGGCAAGGAGGTCTAGTCCTCCAGCATCCCTCAAGCACTGTTCACAGCAGGAGACATGGACCTGTCCAAACACAGCAGGAGTGTGAGAAAGGTCAAACTCCACTTCTGCAAGCCAAATCTCTGCTCTCTTCCACCTCCTTAGCCTAGATGCACGTATATCACTCCTCTTTCTTCTATGGCATAAGGTATGCTTTGAGGCTGCGGAGAGCTAATAAAAAACCATTGCCAGGTGTGATTTGTATTCTGTAAACCTAGAGGGCACATTTTCCCAAATCAATGAAGTTCTGAGAACTCAAAGTTCAAGGCATTAATTAAGTTAGGAAGCTACATAATGGCACAAATGCCTTAATGGAAAGCTGGGGATCAATTTCCAGTATCAGTCTGACTCTGACAAGCACTTCTGCCAAGACTGGTGCTCGCAGTTCCTGGGTGAGTGGTGGGCACCACGCAGTTACCCTCTATGGTGAGTTTCCAACCCCTGCCCCATTTTGTGCATGTGCACATTTTCCTTCTGTAAATAAAACAACCAGTTATACAGATGCATTACTATTTGTAGCAGGCATGTGGGGATGCACATTAAATTATGGAAAAACAAGGTTTGAAGTTGCAAGTTCTAGTACTATGGAATATTGCCTTTCCTTCATTATAATATAGTGACATCGATCAATGCAGAGGAGTGTTTTCATGGGCACACGGTGTTCCTAAAATGTGTTTAACTGGAACACAGCATACATTTTAAAAGACTACATTCCCCTTGCATGGAATGCTGCTGCTCTGAAAAAAGAAAAAAAAATTATTATTAACAATTCTTCTAGAAAAAATGACAAAAATAAATCCTGGAGAAACAGTTGACTTTCTTTTCAAAAAAGTTTTAAAGGCATTTCAGATTAATAAAAACTCTCTACTATTTCATTTAAAAGAGGTAGTCCCTTAGTAAACAAACTCTTGATAGAAATTTTACAGCCCATCTTTATCAATAAACCTTCCATACTACCTGAACAGCAAAAAAACACAGGCCAATCCCTGAATAAAGCTTGGTTATATTAGTAACTTCTATTTAAAGACATTTGGTGTAATATTTTAAAATAATTATTATTGCAGCAGCTGCAAGATTTGGTAGATTAAATTTAAGCACATTGTGTTTATTGGATTGCTGGAATTAATTCACTTATTGTGAATGTCTAACCACCCCAGGACAATTCATGCACTGTGCTGGCACTGCTCTGCTGCCAGATGGGCTCTCCTGAGCTGTACACGAGACTTCCTTTAAAATACTAAGCTCGGTGAGAGACCCATCATCAAGCAGACCTGGGAGAAGTTGTTGAGCAGCTGAGCAGACCCTGCCTCCTTCTCTGCCAGCATTTGCTGCACAAACGGAGCAGATTTGCTGTGGACTGGTTCAGTAAAGACCCAAAGGAACACTTAATTGATCCCAGGCACTGCCAATGTAATCACTTTAGGCAGAGCAATGTCCTTTCCTGCCATGAAATTCCTTGGAAACCCTTGTTTAAATTAAGATCACAGACTGTGGTGCAGAGAGGTTTGCACTGGGGGCTGTTCACTGAATTCCCTTTATCTGGCACACCAGGAAGTCGGAAGGCCACGATGCAGGCAGGTTTCAAGCAGCAAAGAGGAAAGTTTAGCTTCTGGATCAATGCATACAGACTGAAAAAAGGACGTCATTCATCCTGGAGTGCTTCACCATCCCTAGTAATGAAGCCAGTGAGGAGTCTGAGGCAAAGGGTGTATGGGGAGTGGCCGAGGGAGCTGGGGCTGTTTTGTCTGCAGAAGAGGCTGAGGGGAGACCTCACTGCACTCTCTACAGTTCCCTGAAAGAAGGTTTTTGGTGAGCTGGGTGTTGATCTCTTCTCCAGCCTAACAAGCAGTAAGATGAGAGGAAATGGCCTGAAGTTGCGCCACGGGAGGTTCAGGTTGGATATTAGGAAAACTTTCTTCATTGAAAGGGTTGTCAAGCGCTGGAACAGGCTTCCTAGGGAAGTGATGGTGTTGTCATCCCTGGAGATGTTAAAAAACACGTAGATGTGGTATTTCAGTACACAGCTTACTAGGCATGGTGATGTTGGGCTGAAAGTTGGACCTGATGATCTTAGAGGTCTTTTCCAACCTTAATGATTCTATGATCCTTTTTAATTCCAGCAGCAAGCAGGTATGAATGTCTGTTATTCCAGCTCCCTGGTGTTATACAGCTCTACATTATGTCATCCTCTTTGTGTGGGGTACTTACCTGTGCAACCCATGAGGGACCACAGCATCTCTACCCCTCTGACACAGTGTGACCTTATGCAGGTTTCTCTTCAGTGAACATCAAGCAGTTCAGAACTGAAAACAGGCAAGGCCATAACAGGAATGACCTTTTCTATAAGCATTTATGCAAATTGAAAGAATATAGCGTTCCTGTTTCCACATGCATGCCCATTGGATTCCCATTTATCATCAGTGCAATGATTGTAGTAATACTGTAATCTAAAGTAAATTATTTAAGCATAGTTTGCTTTGAATCACCTGTTTTTTACTCAAATTAAGGTGAATGTCTTCAATCATCACTGAATTTAAAGTAAAATTTGGTTTGGACTTCACAAATAGTAATTCACACAATATCCATGCAGGATCTGTGTTTTCTGTATCAATGAATTAATATTATATCTTAAAATGTGAATGAAAGGAGATAAAAACTTCATACAAATTTTAAAGTAATTTTGAACTAATAAAAATATTTTGCTTTAATGAGTTTGAAATGTTGTCATGATGTTAATCTTTGAAATTCTTAAATTTTTAAGTGGAAGCAGTAATTACTTGGGCAAGTTCTTTGGAAACTGAGGATCAAAAATATTTTATTTAAACTGTTTAAATAAAATATGTCAACTTTACTGAAATACTTGGTTTCAATATTTTAAAAACAAAATTTTACTCAACTTTTTTTATGTTTTAAACTGAACTTAATTTCAATGACAATAGAATTTGTCACTGAAAGATCAGTTGTCTTTGAAATGTAACTAACATACAAAAAATTATCAACTGAAAGCTTTGAAGTATCCAAATCCTCAGAATTAGCAATATCTCTAGCATAAACAGAGCCTTGTGTCTGTCAGCTCTTCAGAGGACTTACAGGCTGCATAGAGAGATTTAAGTGACATCTGTCTAAGGAACTGGGCTTTTCCTAGTGAAAAAAGGAATGAGAGAGATTTACTTTACTAATTAAAATCCCATTCCTGTCATTAGTGCAGAAACTTAAACAATCCTCTTTGGAAAGGCTATGTCCCCACCATGTCAGAATTTTCCTCCAGGTCTGGTGGAAGCGAGTCCTGAAGAATTGCTCTTGAGTAACACGGGTATCTGTAAAAGAGAAGAAAATTCTCCATAAAATTGTAAGCATAGTTAAAGTTGGTCGTGTGAAGTATTTGAATGCTTTTTTATATCCAAAATCTCTTAATTAATCCCATTTTATAGTAGCAACATCCTCTGGAAAGAGTTCAGTCATCCCTAAATGAGAATGAGAAATGACACTGTTTGTTAGAATTCTATCTAAAATTGTGCTTTGACATAAGGAGACCCACAGTACTGGTTTTCCACCATCAACAGCTCCTGGCATATAAATTGCAGCTCTGTGTGTGAACAGCAAAACTTTCCAGACACCATATGTGTGTACGGGTATCAGACATTTGTACTTCTGTCTCTTTTTAAAAGGAAAATGAAATGTTATTTACTGAAGGCAACCCATATACTATCTTTCCCACATGGGATGCCTCAATTTCATTCAGTTTTGTCTCCCAAATGTTCTCTAACAGGTGGCCTGTATAAAAATAATCTCTATTTTTTTCAAATGCAATCTTACTACATTGTCAAGTGTTTAAAGTTCATATGACAGGTTTAATGAAGGGGTTTGTAAGAAAGCCATCATGCAGTACTGAAGAGATGGACATAATTGTTGGATGCAGTAATTCAAAGACACTACAGATTTGCTTAACAAAAGTTAATTGAAAAATAATATAGGTGCAGCGTCAGGGATAGCAGAAGCTTGGCTCAGCACCACCACGTGGGTATGATAGGAACATTGACTGAATCATAGAATCATAGAATCACCAGGTTGGAAAAGACCCACCGAATCCAACCACTCCTATCAAATACTAAACCATGTCCTTCAGCGCCTCGTCCACCCGTCCCTTAAACACCTCCAGGGAAGGTGACTCAACCACCTCCCCGGGCAGCCTCTGCCAGTGCCCAATGACCCTTTCTGTGAAAATTTTTTTGCTAATGTTCAGCCTAAACCTCCCCTGGTGGAGCTTGAGGCCATTCCCTCTCGTCCTGTCCCCTGTTACTTGGGAGAAGAGGCCAGTTCCCTCTTCTCCTCAACCTCCTTTCAGGTAGTTGTAGAGAGCAATGAGGTCACCCCTCAGCCTCCTCTTCTCCAGGCTAAACAAGCCCAGCTCTCTCAGCCGTTCCTCATAAGGCCTGTTCTCCAGCCCTTTCACCAGCTTCGTAGCTCTTCTCTGGACACACTCCACAGCCTCAACATCCTTCTTGTGGTGAGGGGCCTAGAACTGAACTCAGTATTCAAGGTCCCATCTACAAAAAGGGCCGCAGGGAGGACCCAGGAAACTACAGGCCTGTCAGTCTGACCTCAGTGCCAGGGAAAGTCATGGAGCAGGTGATCTTGAGTGCTATCATGAAGCACATGCAAGAGAACCGGGTGATCAGGCCCAGTCAACATGGGTTCACAAAAGGCAGGTCTTGCCAGACTAACCTGATCGCCTTCTATGACAAAGTGACCCGGCTACTGGATGAGGGAAAGGCTGTGGATGTGGTCTTCCTGGACTTCAGCAAAGCCTTTGACACAGTTTCCCACAGCATTCTGCTTGAGAAACTGTCAGCCTCTGGGCTGGACAGGCGCACACTCTCCTGGGTGGAAAACTGGTTGGATGGCCGGGCCCAGAGAGTGGTGGTAAATGGTGTGAAATCCAGCTGGAGGCCAGTGACAAGTGGGGTTCCCCAGGGCTCAGTGCTGGGTCCAGCCCTGTTCAATGTCTTCATCAATGACCTGGATGAAGGCATCGAGTGCACCCTTAGCAAGTTTGCGGACGACACTAAGCTGGGTGGAAGTGTCGATCTGCTGGAGGGTCGGGAGGCTCTGCAAAGGGATCTGAACAGGCTGGACCGCTGGGCAGAGTCCAACGGCATGAGGTTTAACAAGGCCAAATGCCGGGTCCTTCACTTGGGGCACAACAACCCTATGCAGTGCTACAGACTGGGAGAAGTCTGTCTAGAAAGCTGCCTGGAGGAGAGGGACCTGGGGGTGTTGGTTGACAGCCGACTGAATATGAGCCAGCAGTGTGCCCAGGTGGCCAAGAAGGCCAATGGCATCTTGGCTTGTATCAGAAACGGCGTGACCAGCAGGTCCAGGGAGGTTATCCTCCCTCTGTACTCGGCACTGGTGAGACCGCTCCTCGAATCCTGTGTTCAGTTCTGGGCCCCTCACCACAAGAAGGATGTTGAGGCTCTGGAGAGAGTACAGAGAAGAGCAACAAAGCTGGTGAAAGGGCTGGATAACAGGCCTTATGAGGAGCGGCTGAGAGAGCTGGGGTTGTTTAGCCTGGAGAAGAGGAGGCTGAGGGGTGACCTCATTGCTCTCTACAACTACCTGAAAGGACGTTGTAGAGAGGAGGGTGCTGGCCTCTTCTCCCAAGTGACAGGGGACAGGACAAGAGGGAATGGCCTCAAGCTCCGACAGGGGAGGTTTAGGCTAGACGTTAGGAAAAAATTCTTTACAGAAAGGGTCATTGGGCACTGGCAGAGGCTGCCCGGGGAGGTGGTTGAGTCACCTTCCCTGGAGGTGTTTAAGGCACGGGTGGACGAGGTGCTGAGGGATATGGTTTAGTGTTTGGTAGGAACGGTTGGACTCGGTGATCCGGTGGGTCTTTTCCAACCTGGTTATTCTGTGATTCTGTGATTCTGTGATTGAGTCACCTTCCCAGGAGGTATCTAAAAGATGGGTGGATGAGGTCCTGAGGGGCATGATTTAATGGTTGATAGGAATGGTTGGACTCGATGATCCTGGAGGTCTTTTCCAGCCTAGTGATTCTGTGATTCTGTGAGCGGTCTCACCAGTGCTGAGTACAGAGGGAGAATAACCTCCCTGGACCTGCTGGTCACGCCATTTCTGATACAGGCCAAGACCACCAGCACAGAGGCATGGTGCCAGGACAGCTGGCATCTGCACAAGCTCTGCAGAGACAAGACTGCAGGTATTTCAGCCCCTCTACAGGCATGGTGGGCCCAGCTTTGCCTATGCATCTTTAGGTGAGGTGCTCCTCTGCCTGGGGAGTGGGGTCTGCTGGAGGTCCCTGGGATGGTGGCTGCCTCACAGCCTCTGGTGTTTGGCTCAGCGCCACCTGGCCAAAGGCATGATCTCCCCCAGGATCTGGATGGGGCCGTGTGGGAAGTCCATTCCCATGATAAAATTTCAGCATGGCTGGGAGGAGGCTTATGCTATGGTAATATCCCCTAGAGAGGAAATCCCTTACCTGCAAATGAGCATTACCTCTCTGATCCTCACGTAAGGTTAATACATATAATGGTTGTTTTAGTGCCATACCCTTCCTATTGCTGGCAGATGTGTGCTTTCTGCAGCTGCATCATCTGTTTGCAAAGTCACATAACCTTGACAAAAACTAAAGAAGAAAATTCTTTATTTTATTTTATTTCGCTTTACTTTATTTCAGATAGCTCTGTCCTAGCATAGTAGGACCAATTTTAATTGATTATACTGCAATTTTCCTCAAACTCTCCAGCAAATGTGATGCAGTGTCACACCTCAATCACCTTAGCAGGAACCCACTTCAAAGACCTTATCATTCCAATTTTTCACACATTCTCTCTTTCTACGTGCATGTTTGGTATTTCACTCTTATCTCATCTGCCACCTCACTGCAATAAACCAGAATTTCTTAACAAGAGCCATTCTCAGTCTCAAACCTAATAAAAAAGAAAAGTTTGTATCAAAAGTAGGCTGTTGGCGCTTCTTTTTTTTAATGATTAAGGGGTTTTATTGTTTTACAGAAAGAAAATACTTTTGCCCATAATTTAGACACAGTCTGCGACTAATGAGAAGCTTGTGCCAGCACACACAAGCAGCACATCAAAACATACACCTGGAAAACAATTCTCTTTCTCCCATTCAAAAGTCTACTTGCCTGACTGCAGGTTCCCATAGATGCACATAATTAACTCAGCAACCAGTATACAACCATACAATCCAGCCTCAAAGCCTCATTTGGTGACTCCTACAGATGGAAAGGAGCATCTGGCTCCACTTCTCTAATGCATCATGTTATTTTATAGGAAACTTGGATAAGTTCTCCCTTACAATGTGCCATCTTCACTACTACTCATGGTAGTGGCACAGAAATCGATACCAACCTCGGTGTTGATAACTAGCTAATAATTACTGCGATTTCAGTTTTATTCCTTTCCTCTTTCCTTCTAGTGGTAAAGATACCGTGGATTAATGATGACCTTACCTCACTGATCACAACAGCAACATTTCCACTTGCTTTAAAACAAAGCCCTGTGTTGCTTTCCCAGGGGAATTTAAGACCCTCTGGCATGTGGCAGAAAAACTTCCCAGCACTCAGCCCAGAGGTTTTTGGGTTGTGCTGGTGCTCCAGCCAGCTCACCATCACACACCTCATCATGCAGCCCCTCTTGAGAAATCACTGCTACCTAAAATTTACAGTTTAAAAACACTGTAGCATGCAAGCCTCAGCAATTTATCTTTGACTACATTGTTATTGGTTCAGCTGTGCTCCCCACAGAGCACTCGGGTCATATATTGGTTTCCAAGCAGACATTTCTAGTTCTTGGATGTCTTCTTGGAGATACTGACCCTTGAACCTGGGAGAGCTGCCCATAATTCAATTTTGCTATCTTTATCGCGTCAAATATTTTCAGCTGAAGTCCCAGCAGCATCCAAGATGCACTTACTCCTTCACTGACAATTTGTCCACAGACATAGTGATGGAAAGGTGATTACAGAAAAAAAAAAAAAGTGAGAGAGATAAATACCTCTATAAATACCTCTAAGTTCTTTAAACATATATAGAGAAAAAAAAAAAACCTAAAAGTGGCAACAATATTAGTGGTGTTTATATATGGGCCATTCAATGCTGTTACCATAGAAAACACAGTTGACATTTATTTTTGTTATGATGGTCAGGATCGAGTTCAATATCAAGAGGAACTGCTATCAAGTTAGATTTGCTTTTGATGCATTTATTGGCCTATTTTATCTACAGCTCTTAAGTTTTCATCGTATTCCTTTATCTTGTCTTGGCAATAGCGCTGAACATTGTTAAATAACTAAACATAGACAGTTTCCCAGGTAACGTCTCATACAGAAGATCCAAATCTGCACGTTTTTGGGTGCCATATGGGTCCAATTACCCATTAACATACAAGGAAACCAGTTGGATCCAATATTGCATTAAGGTGTACAATATGTAAGGGAAGACTTTTTTCTACTGGCATTTACTTGCTGACATTTAAATTTCCTGTCAATCACTGGACAAGACAGTTATTTTCACTGTGCCATCGAGACCAAGCTGTCTTGAAGAAAACATCACAAAAGGCACAAAACCTGTACCTTTCTGATGGTACAACATTATTATCTTGATGCTATATTTTGTAGAGGGTTCTAATGATTATTTTTCTGCCTTTTTTTTTTCCCAGAACAAAGTTCTTGCTTTGATGCTTTTCTTTGTATTGTTATAAAACTGTGCTGAAGATTTGGAACCTGTCATGGAACTTGAAAAGATCAGGTTGCAAATTATGTCCCCCATATTTCTTTAAAAAAGCTGCATGACTCTCAATCAGCAAATATTATTCCATGATACTGTGAATCTACCATCTGTTTTTTTCTGAATCTAAGTGAAATATTAACCTCATTCCTTACAGGTGAATCAAGATCCAGGGTCTTCTGGGTACATCACTAGTAATATTTATTCCAAGAGGACTTCAGGAGAGCAGCCACTGCTTGCCCCGGGCTCCCATGCCTGCCCTGGGTAGACATCCACTCATTCCCACTTAGATGAAGCCTTCCTGAGCACTGGAATTTTTTCCGAAACAGCCATCCTAGCCTCACCCAGTTTTAATTACTGTTGCACTGGGAGGAAATATCATGGAGATTTCACTCTCATGACTCAAGCAATTCATGTTCTTCTACTGCATATATAAAAAAAGAATCTCAAATAAGTAACAGCCTCGTGATTGTCCCTGAGCCTTTGTTTTGAGGCTATTTCCTACTGATCCTCTTTTTATTGTTTTTTTCCCCAGCTCATGCAATCTACTTTACCTCTGCCCAAGGGTATGGCTCCTGACAACATACAATCCCCCCACTAGCACTCTGCAAGGTGAAGCAAATAAAGCTGTGCCCTCCATGATCTAAGGTTCAGCTCTTTTCAGTACCACAGCCATCCAGTTCTACATAATGATGATCTGCAAACATTTTCTTCAAAAGTTCTTGTTTGAAACATTCTCATATAGGCAAATGCCTTCAACCATCTCTTCTGAATGTGTGCCTCCTCTTATGTTGTAATGAAGCTGAGGATGAAGACTGACTCTTAAATGCAGTTGGAAAACCCTGAATAAAATCAAAATAGACTCAAAAATAGATTTCTGTTTCATTTGAATTTCAAGAGGAGGGAGGGAAATGCAATCAGAGGCAAAGAGAAGAACTCAAAGCCACAGACCATAGAAGGTACCAACAGGCTGTGGGATCTCCAAGAATAACTAAATCAAAATAAATCAAATACATTTGACAAGAAGACACAAGCCCTAAGTGTAGAGGACCTTGAAGGTATGGGCTGCTGATATATGGAGAGTTTATGCTCTCACTCTCCTCTGCAGATCCCAAGGGAACCAGTATGGATATTCTGGTGCTTATCCTTTGCATCTCCTTTGCATCTCCTTTGCATCTGCTTTTTATGAAAAACTTGTTCCACAGGTCACTAAATAGTGAGGCTTTTCAGGCCAAAGCTGACAGTTCTGCCTATGGTTCTGCTGGGAATAAAAATTGATAGTGAAGACAGATACTTTTTAATGCAATTTTGTTACCATGAACACAGGAGAAACCAAATAATAGAACATTTATTTACTTGCAGCTCCAGGCCTCTTTCATCCAGCACTCAACTCAGAAAGAATGGAGACCTCTTAGTCTCTTATAAAGGCCATACTTCCAAGGTTAGTTCATTTTGGATGTTTTGCTACGTTTTTGTCTTACACTCCATGTGTTTTGTCTTTTCTCATTTCCCTTCCAATACTCAGAACTTATTTCTCTTGCTTGGTAATGACTTGGCTTCCATTTAAGCATGTCTTGAGTGCTGCTGTGTTTTTCCGGCACTATACTCACAATTACTGTAAGCCTACTGAAGAAACTGGGAGGTAAAGTCTCTTTCATACTAAAGGTCAAATATCTTCTTCAGAGGAGAAAATCTCCCCAGCAGTGAGCAGGATGTTTCTTTGTGCCAGCACTGTTAGTACAGGCTTCCCCGAGTGCACCTTCTACCCCAGGGAGAGATGAGATTGGGATTGTGCAGGACACCACAGCACTGCGATAGGAAGTTTCTAATCCTGCATTTCTCCCCTCTGGCATGCAGGGCTCAACATCAAAGCTGAAATAGCCATCAACTGCAGTTCATATTAATGCAGTGTACAGTGTGACCAGAGACAAGACCAAGTAAAAGGAAGTGCTAGCTTGCCCTGCTAATCAAGAGCTGTGTGCTGGGGTCAGCTGGCTCATTAGACCCTAAAAGACTTCCTCACAAACACTAGGAAGGAGGTAGTATTCCTTGCTGGAAAATAAAGTACCTACAAAGTGAATCCTGCAAAACCTGCTCTTCTTCTGCACTCTACAGAACCACCCTGCTTGTCTGCCCAGAGTGCTTGCAGGCAGGACTGTCACTGATGGGAACACAGACCCTCTGAATTGACTCATTGTCTCAAGTGCTGCAAAGAGCACCTTGTGACACTGCTTTGTCCCCACAGTGCCTAAAAGTATGACACAATTCCCATTGGCTGGTCTTCTCCTGAAACAGGGCTACATGGTGTCTGTGCAGGCATCAGAAATGCACAAGTGAAATAATAGCTTTAGAGCACACTCCTCTGAAAAGAAGAAGGGGAAAAACACCTCACTTGGACTTCAATCTTTTGCCCAAATATTGAAGGCAAAAGCAATCCTACTTGTCTACCAGAAGCTATGTACGCTACATGAGTTATTTATGCTGCTTGTATCAATCTTTCTTACAGGGAAGCATTATTAATGTTGCAAGTATTTTTAACCGTATGCATGTCCCTCTTAAAATAAAAAAAGTGAACCTTGAAGTTGCTGAATGAAGACTGCATTTATCATCTTCAGCACAACTGCCATTAAAATACACAAATTCTCAAGCTTTCTCATCTGTCATATGTGGGATTCAGAGAGAGCAGCCAGCTCAATGTTACATGATTTGCATAAAACCCATCACCCATCCAGCCAAACTTTCACATTTTAGTCTAAGACTGCAAAAACCCTTACTGTACTGACTATGCATATTTCCCAGAGCATTAAATCCCCTGGGAACGCCTTTTTGACAGGCACTATATTGCAGGCAGTAAACTCTGGACACTGTCAAGCGCTGCCCTGAGGGTGCAGGAGGGGCTCCTGTAGCCAGGATCCTGCTGTTTCATTGCCCCACTCTGTCCTGGTGATCCCTGCAGAGGCGAAGAGCTTTGGCAGAGGTTTCCCTGGCTGTGTCCACACAAATCACTGAAAACACTTCCTCCTGGTGAAGCTGACAGGTTTTCTTTATGTGTTCAATGCTCTTTCTGACTTCTATATAGGGTCAGAAATTTAAAGTCAGCCTAAAATTCAACCCGTTTTTGTAGACACACGACCTCTGCAGAGGACTCTCTGCCCTTTGCAGTTGCTTATCCCCCCAGGGCAGTAAGTGCCTGCTGCCTATGGAGCATCCTTGTCCCCTGCTGCAGCAGTCCCTGGCTCTTCCTGCTGCCCCGGCTTGCCCGAGGCTGCCCTAGGCATCAATATTAATAGGACTGTGTGCTTAGAAGTAAGTTGCTTTCTTCACAGAAGGTGCATGTTTCAGTGATGAAACCAAAAGAATCAGAGAGTTTTATGAAGTCTTTCTTGGTACTGCCATTAGATCTAAGCAGGTTTCACAAAATGCAGGTTTTGGACAATGCATCAGAGTGATGCAGGTAGAAGCAGAGCATCTCTGCTGAGATGTGGTGGAGTAGCTGGCCAGCTGCCCTGCCCAGCCTGTGGATGCTGCAATTGCTTCTGCTCTGGCATAGGACTGAGAGACAGAGGTGATAGCAGAGACTGGCTATGAGAAGTCCCCTTGACCTATGCGGGGGACATAGTGACATAGGGGATGACACTCCATCCCCACTGAAGATCCTCTAGTGTGGAAAGCATCATGTTTGCTGAAGGATCTTGAGATGCTGTAAATTCTGCTGCTCTCCCTCTGCTTCCGTTGAGTTTGGGGTGTTTTTCCTGGACACTCCCATGGATGGAGGAGTGAGGGTGTGCTCTGTGTGGGGCAAACACGGTTTCCTGCTGGCACGGATGCTCATTGGGTGACAAAGGAGCACCCAAGCAGGCACAGGGCCCTTGCACTGTGGGGGGCAGCTGTGGGGGGCAGCTGGACCCTGCCACAGAGCTCCCCAGTGCCAATTTTATTTTCTTTTCCGGTCTCACATTTCCACTGTGATCACTCCATTTTTTACCTCTGCAAGTGATGCTCACAAATTAACAATGCTCAACATTTTAAACTCGATTTCACACTTCTTCCTGAGTTCTGTGAAATTTCTGTCCTTCCTCACTGACAGGGACTCGCAACAAGCATGTGTGAAATATCTGCAGAGGCAGCAGAGAAGCAAAATTTGGAGCTGTAATAATTCAGTGGTAAATGTCTGTACTGTGCACGCAGGCACTAGACCCTTTCTTAAAAATAACTCGGATATACCACTGCAGCTCTGCAAACCCAGCATCTGCCTAGGAAACAGGGAAATGAATACATTAGTGTTGCCCAAGCCAGATGATTAATAATTAGCCTTTTAAACTATCTCATATTTTTTCCATCTACTGACAATGGCTTATGCATATCATAATCGTGTTTCACTCAAATGCATTACAGCCTTTTTTTTTTCTTCTTTATTAAGGTCTTAAAAATAACCTTTGGTTAAGCTTAAGGTAAAAAATAATTTTTAAAGTCTTGTAATTTACTCAATTTTTCAAATCTGCACAATCAAATCTACTAACAAAAAAAATGGCACAATGCAATCATCACTTCTGTTTTCAAGAGTAAAAATTTGTATGGCTGTTTACAGGGCTTCAGAGAAGTACACAATACATGTCGCACTTACCTGAGTAAACAATAAAATAGCCATAATTGCACCGTCCCATATGTTTCCATTCAGATATTGATAAGAATGTTATCACACTTTGGAGACACTGATTCATTGTGTTGTGGAGGAGATATGAAAAAAAAATATATTCTTGGTGGAAGTTCTTAATATGAATTCCTTCCCTGTTACGCGTATTACAGGAATTTCAACCCATCAGGAGATAATCACATTTCATTTTCTCTCTCTTTTTTTTCTTCTCATGGTCAACACATACCAGCACAGCTGAGGTGTATGATAATCAAAGCCTTCTTCATGGTTGAATAAATTTAATACTCTTGCTTCATCAGTGCAGCGTATTAAAAAGTCCCTTGACATATTTAGCTTGATTGTTTAAGGCATTACTCTAGAGCCATGCTATTACAGATTTCACATACAATATGGGGGGCCTTTGCTTTCATTTATCTGTAACATGACATAAGAAATTGAATTGAAATAAGTTTCTTGGAAAAAAAAAGCCAATTGATAAAGTCATAATACAATCTCCACAATATAAGTGGAGAAATAAATGAACATTAATTCAGTATTTGTAATAGCAGCTAGCACAACTAGCACAAGTATTTTGAGCTGTAAATAAATAATTCAACAATGTAATGTAATATGAAATAGATACTTGTTTTCTAAACAAACAAGTTAAAAACTGTTCCACTATGTTTAAAATGTTAACTTGCTTTTCTACGGCATAATTTGATATGTGTATTAAAAATGCACATTTGGCTTCTGTAATTCCACGTGTGAATCATTCCTTTCTCCCTTTTTAATTTGTCAGGACCCCAAACATTTCTTTTGACTTGCTGCAGAGGAGCCCTGGATTCAGGCTGAGTGACAGCTTGACATTGATGCACAGTGTAGATTCATGCAAGCCCCAGGAGCTGGGTACTGCCAGTTAGAGGGAAGGACGCTCCCACTCTGGCTTTTGGCACAGTTAATAAACAGGTACGTGGAAAGTGGTTTGGGATGTTGATCTGGACCTGGTTGTACAGGGCATTAATATGTCTTTATTATTGTTTTCTCTGATATGTTTTTCCTAAATAAAACGGTCTTTCTGTGAGACCTCAGGTGACAGTGGTTCCTCCAAGCTTGACCTGTTTCTTCTCAGACTCACCTGAAACCCCCTTTGGCAAACTGAGAAATTTAGAAGTGAGAAATGTGTTCAGCATCCATGAGCCACGCAGGACGAGAGTTTGGTGTGCTGGACACTTGCTGTGTCACCCCAAATTCACATCAGCACTTGGGCATAGGGAACATGCTGCGGAAACTCTCTCGTGAGAACTCATCTAGAGTATTGTGTCCAGTTCTGGAATCCTCAACATAAGAAGGATATGGAACTGTTGGAACAGACTCAGAGGAGGGCTACAAAGATGATCAGAGGGCTGGAGCACCTCCCAAATGAGGACAGGCTGAGAGAGTTAGAATTGTTCAGACTGGAGAAGAGAAGGCTCTGAGGAGACCTTATAGTGACCTTCCAGTACCTGGAAGGGGCTACAAGAAAGCTAGGGAAGGATTGCTCGCAAAGGCTTGTAGTGGTGGGACATGGGCCAATGGGTATAAACTGGAAAGGGGCAGATTTAGACTAGACATAAGGAAGAATTTCTTCACCATGAGAATGATGAGGCACTGGCACAGGTTGCCCAGGGAAGCTGTGGCTGCCTCATTCCTGGAGGTGTTCAAGGTCAGGTTGGATGGGGTCTTTGGTAGCCTGGTCTAGTGGTTGGTGTCCCTGCCTATCGCAGCAGGGTTGGAACTAGATGATCTTTCAGGTCCCTTCCAACTCAAACTGTTCTATGATTCTATGAAACAGATGGGACTAGTGCTTTCTCTGCCATCACCTCTTTCCAGCCCAGCAGGAACCGCATCAGAAACCTCCCAAAGGAAGGATCTCAGGCCATTTTAAAAAGGTCTGGCCCTCAGTCCCCAAAGCAGCATGACTTATGGACAGGCACCAAGACATCACTTCTGCTTGGCATCGAAGTGACAATCTAACCAACTTAGCTGCAAGACAATTTGAGTAACTTCAGGCAAAAAATTTCATCCCTGCTGGGCAAGGTTACATCTAAATTAGCGAACACCAAAGCAAAAACACGTCAATTTTCTAGTTAAGATTTCTACATTTGATGCCAGAATGCAATTGGAGTAAAACGTATTCAACAGTATTGGAGACTCAATCAGTGAGCCTAAAGCAAATGCCTGGGTCTGTGATAAATTAAAATGAGGCCTCATTGTTAAAGGCCAGGTTGCAACTTATATGAAATTCAATTAAAGTTAAAATATCTATTTTCCAGGTCTTGCTAATAGAGCAGATGGTAATGACCCTGCCTCAATAACTTCAAACTTGCTTTGGGATATATTCAAGGATGTAGATTTTGCTGTCATTAATAAATCATTTTGTATTCCACTGCACCACCAGAATTGTCTTGGTACACCTGTGACTGGAAATCGAAGGATATATTGCTATAATGTCTCTTAATATTGTTTTTAATAGAGCAGATTCCTTCTGAAACTGGGACAAAGGTTTGAATCCAGTGGTCTGCTCTTCATCAATGCTCAGCTGCAGGACAGTGCCCCACTCCCCTGGACACAGGTTGGGAACCTTGGTGATAGACTAGCAGCAGAGTCTGGCCTTTAATATGGTTTACCATATTAAACACTTGTAAATGCCAGAAGGGATAGAAATTTGTTTCTTGCCCAATTGCCAGTGGAAATAAAATAGACCTAACCCTCTTCTCCCAGCATCAGCAATATTTCTGACCTCCTTCTCCTTTAAAATGCAGGAGTGAAAGGTGTGGGTGAGTTTCTGGGCTCCACCAGGATCTGGTGTCTAGATCCTTGAAATCAGCATTGATTGAAAAGAAGTGCAAGTCTCCATAGCAGTTCATTCTGTGCTCTAAGGGTTTTGTTGGGAAGCTGAAAAGTGTATCTACTGGTGTTGAATGACTCACAATCTAACCAAATCCAGCCTTCAATATCCACTAATTAAAGTCTGCATTTTTGGCTTCCCTGTTGGGGGCAAACTCCTTTTTTACTTTGTGCAGTCACCTGGAGCAGAGAGCAGCTAGACCCCACCCCCCTCCCCGACCCCCCCACCATGGAAAACTAAGCCCACTGCAAAAAGCCCAGAAAAAAGGCTGCTTCACACCCTATTACTTCCAGATCCCTCAGGCAGTGACGAGGTTCACTGTCATTACACAAGATCTTTCTCATAGACGGGCTTGAAAATGTAAGCTCTGCCAACCAGCTCTGTAGCCTGAAGCTGGCACAGTGTGTGGATTTTAGCATAGTTTTTGCTTCCATTGTATAGACTGCATCTGAAGCAGAATCTCCCCTAAGATGATTTTTCTGAAAGGCTCATGCCATCCCTGGATATAAACACAGTTGGGCTAAGAGTAAGAAGTTAGTCATTCAAAAATATAAAGAAAAAAACACCTGAACTTGGGGTCTTGTTCACCTCAGCCTCTGATAGCCCAGGGGGGAAAAAAGATGCTGTGCCGTCCTCTAGAAATGACTCTTGATTTATGAGGTGTTTTGGTGAGTTGTATTCACAACATGAGCACTGCACTCTCCAGATCTTGGTATACAGGAAAAAACAGGAAAGGAAAGCAGGAAAAAACTTTCGGGATAGGTAAGAAGCAGCACTGAAGCAATGAACTGCAGGATGTCACCCACAGGGGTTGTGGCTAATCGATTTCAACACCTTCAGGTGAAGGAGAGCCTTCCCACTGTGGTGAGATTTCACTGCACTGCTTGGGCCAGCAGTGACCAACAGTTTCAAGACAGATGAGCTGCAAACGCTATTGCCAAGGGATGATTCATCAGCGACACTCTGAGTTTTCAAAGGAGATTTAATATCTACGTTTATGAAGAATTTTATTCATTTGGTCTTGTTCCTGAAGCAAAAGATAGACAGGGTTTCTCCCTACTGGAACATGCATGTCTGAGTGAACTCTCTCCAAGCTGACAGCAGGACAGGATTGGGACACTGGGAAGGCAGCCCCCAGTCTGTGTCCAGGCTGCTTTACTTGCCTGTCCTCCCTGGGCATGAGCACACAACACTGGCTGAAATGTTCACAGCACAGAAACAGACAGAACCCACAGAGCACAACCTCACATGTCTGCACAGGGCTGAGAGAACCATGACTCTGAAACAAAGGATTTGCTGCTGGGATAGGGCACCAGGCAGCTCCCTGTGAGAGGCACCACACAGGTGCTTCAGCTGAGGATGACACAAACCTTTGCCTTCAAATTAAAAGGGTTACTAAGTAAAACACCGTGCTTATAAAGGTATTTATTGTTAGTATGGAGTCTATTACTATGTCATTAGTAATAATAGCACACAGATAATGAATTGCACTGTTCTCCTAATGATTTGAGGTGTGGAATCATTCTTCTAACTTCTGTTCTTCAGAAGACCACATACCAGGCAATTAATATTGTCACTTGCATACCAAAGATCCTAACCCCACTGTGATTAGAGCAAATGAATAATTTTCCATCCAGCAATACTGAGAATAAAACTAAGATATGACTGAGAACAAAATTCTTGAGTTGCAAGATGTAATAATTAGCATCCAGCAGAGAAGTGGGGAACAGTTTACAAAGGCTTGATCTGAAGTCTTATCAAGGGGCTAGGAAGCCTCTCCCTCTCCCTCTCCCTCTCCCTCTCCCTCTCCCTCTCCCTCTCCCTCTCCCTCTCCCCCTCCCCCTCCCCCTCCCCCTCCCCCTCCTCCTCTCCCCCTCCCCTTCATCCTCTCCCCTTCATCCTCTTCATCCTGCATAAGAGAAACAGAGCAATAAATTCTCTGCAAAATATTGTGGCTGCCACCACCAAAAGCAACTATTTCAGAATCATCCAAAAGGCAAGGAGGGTGCATCTGCTTGGCAGAGGTTGTGTATGAAGTGAGCCAAGGAAGAGGAGGACAGAGAAGGGGAACTCCCTGGCACTGCCAGTGCCCAGGGCACAGCCACAGCACTGCCTGCTTATGCTCCCCAGTGTCACTGTTAGCAATGATGCTTGTCTTATAAGACAGCACTAGACTGTAAGATTTTAAGGAGGTTTTGCTGCTAATTAAAGATAAAAGTTAGCACTACAATCCAGGTGACCCTTTCCAAACGTGATTGCTAAGCCTGAGGTTGTACAGCTGCAGCCTTCAGAGGCGATGAGTGTCTCCTCCTACCGTTACACACATTGGGTATTTTACTTTAAAATGAAGTGAGTTGTGACGGGTTTGGTTAAGTCTCTCTCAGTTACTAGCAAGTCAGAGAGATGGTTCGCCCCTACCTTGGGACAGCCACTCCCCCTTGTGCCATGAGAGAGACCATGAGTCCCAGCTGTGCTCCTGCAGCCCCACCTGGGCTGAGGCCACCTTTCCATAGACCACTTGACTTGCTCCTCCCAATTATTATTCCCTCCCTGGGGATATCTGGGGCTTTTCTTAGTCCACTCCATTTGCTTAAAGCTACTTGAACTGATAGTGTGTTTCCAGGGAAGCTGAACAGTAACTGACATGGGAATTTTAAAGTTAAAAAAATAGAAAAGCAACCAGAAATATCTTATTTGAAAAGGGAGAGGAAAAGAACCCCCATCATATAACATTTATTGTGGAGAAAAAATCTATTATAAATGATTATGACAATAAATGAGGGATGAGTCATTTAGTTGATTGATATTTTTCAAATTAGTACTTTTTTAACACTAGCTGAATCTGGAAAACAGGATTGAAAATACATCAAGGAGCACCTGGGACAGCAGAGGCTCTGTAAGAAATAAATTAATGAAATAGCCTTACATCCCAACAATGTATATACACCCTGACATCAGAGTGAAGTAGCAGGTTTTGTTATATATGACAGAGCGCCACAATTAGCTCCTTCATATATGGGGTTTTTTTATGTATCTGCATGTGTGTGATGAGGAAGAGGGAGCAGCTCACCTAGGCAGAGGTACTGAAAAAGCCATAATGGGAATGTCCAGTCCCCCAGTGCATCAACTGGTTGTTTCTACCCTGCCCAGGCAGCGAGCCAGGGGGAGGGTGTGGGAGCACCTGGAGGCCAGACCAGGCTGAGGGATAAGCACAGCCAGCACTCTACTCTGCTGGGCCACAGCCCTGCCCTTGGCTCAGGATTGCTCCGCTGCTGTGATGGTGATGCAGCAATCTTTATCAAATACAGTACATTTGCTTTATTGTATCTGGATCTAATTAGAGATATTTGGTTAGCTTTATTTTTGGGTGTAAACTGCTGTATTCTGAATTCTCAAGACTGTGATTCCAAAATGCCTGTGCCATTACCCGCCTCTTGAGCTGGATGGGCTTCTCACTACAGCCTGGAAGAAATCAGGAATGTGCATTTTATGAACATTAGTTTGTAAATGGACCCTGAAGTGTTGGTTATGTCCCATAAACCCCTAAATAGACCAAAGAGATTTATGTGCCGAGTGTGTCCCTGCTCAGCCCTACAAGGAGGGCAGGAAGGTTACCTCCTACACAGCTTCAGGGAGAGGGCTATCAGTATGTGACGAGCTGAGATCCTCTTTCATTCATTATTTTAATGTTTTAGGGATTTTACAGTACTTATCAACACCACATTGGAGAACCTATAGACTCTGGTAAATGTCTTTAATATAAAAGTACCTAAACTGCTCTAATGTGGGCTGGACTAGTAAAAAGGATTATCATTACTACACTTATTAACACTTGCTGGGATTATTATTCCTAAAATATCTCACCCCATTTACTCTGAGGCACCACTTGCGTTGGCAATTTTTCCCTGTTGCCACATTATTCTTGATACCAGAGGTGGGACATGTGTATCTCATCCAAAATATGTTCACCTGAGTGAAAGCAGGCATGGGATGTTTCAGATCTGATTTTGCTTTTCTCTAATAACCTCACTGGAGTTTTTGTTTAAAGCCACGACCAAGTGTACTTCACATCCAATTTCATGACACCCAAACTGGCAAGGAGATTAGAGGCTTGAGTACAATTTTCAACTATTGCTAATAATATGCAGGACACCATTTAGCCATAACCTGAGGTATAATTGCTGCTCTTAATTTTCACAGGTGCACTGACCCAGAATTACTCCTTGTTTCCCACTTGAGGAGAGTGGGACCTGCCTTTTACCCTGCAGCTCCAGCTCTTGAGCGATGTGGCAGTGAACCAGAGACTGCTTCCAGCCCCTTGGCTCAAAAGTGAGTTTAACTCTCCACAGTGTGTACACATATATATTTTATGTTTATTGCACATTTCTCAATAATTTTAAATTCCAAATCTCTATAAAACTACTTTATTCTAATTTCCCAATGCAATTTCCCTTTGCTGTTGCTTCAGGAAATCCCTTTCTCTGCTCTGTCCTGATCTCTGGCTCAAACTTCCCAGATTTTGCTGTCATCTCTGCCAACGGCCCATTGGACTCCTTGTCGCAGTGTCAGATGATCATGGCTTCAGAAAGCTGAGATGTTTTTAAGAGCTCTTCTGCTGGTGATTTAGATATTACCATTTGCAAAAACATTCCAGAGGCACAGAGAGCAGATGGACCCAATGATGTTATTGGCGTCCTTCTCTCAGTCTGCACTTTGTTCCTTCGTTGACTGTGTCCAAGCAGGTTTGCTCCCAGGGGTGGGCACAGAGAGGCACCTGGCATTGCTGGGCTTTTTTTTTTTGCTGTTTTGGGTTTTTTTAAGAGGCTGCTACATATGGCATTTGCTTAGAAGCATGAACTGAGCTATGCTTATGCCAGTTTGCAGGGCAGTCAGGCCAGGTTTGGGGCTTCGTGCTCCATCCATTTACTCAGATCTCACCAATGACAGTCAGAGCTGTGCATGAAAATGATGACAAGATGTGACCTCCATCAAGAATGGTTGCTAGTTATAATTGCCTAAGCAAAAATATAAGCAGCCAAGCCTAAAGTGTTCTGAAGGGAATGCTGGGTCTGTCACAGCCCAGCAGCACAATCCCATTAAGTTGTAATAAAACCACACAGCTGGGACATCTTCTTTTAACTTCCCTATAATACAGTTTCTTTCTCGGAGGACACAAAAGAAAAGCACTTTTATTACCAGATAGGATTCCTGCAAGTTAATTCTTCCTGCCTTAGGTGGGAAGAAATCCCATTTTCAATTGAAGCTTATTTATGTTAATTCTGGGGTTTGAATATTTTTAAAATAGCAATTCCTGCAGCCATTGGTTAGTGTTCGCAACCGAGGATGCCTCAAGTCAGGTACCTCAGATCTATGTTTGTCCTTTACTGACTTATTTTTTCAAGGCAAAATAAACAGTTACTGAAGTATTTCTTTATGACACTGGAAATGCATGAAATGGTGGTTTTGCAGTTACAATCAGCCCAACAAATTTTACAAGCAAGTTTTTATAAATACCATTTTGGTTCTTAAATGTTTTATGTGGAAAATGAAGAGCTTATGAATATTAATAAAGAAAACATGAAAGTGAACCAACAAAGGTGCTAGACTGAAAAGTCCTGCATGCACAGGGTTTTTCCACCTCCTCCAGTGAGGGAACGACTTCCAGCTCTGCCATACTCAGACCAAGCAACATACTGTGTGATGTGAGGCAAGGGGGCTCTAGTGCTTGTACCAGCCTGGCCCCAAGCAGGCACAGGAATGGCTCAGAAAGTAAAAGTTCATGCTTTATTGGCAGTAAAAAAATTTACATTTTACAAGCATTCTTATTTGGTTTTTTCTCCATAAAACTAGATTTTTAAAACATTTATTTTCTTTGTTTTAATTATATTTTAAATTTTCGCTCCTATGGCTGAAAACAGGCAAAGGGCAATCTGCTAAACTCATCTGCCCCTGTTCGGTAGGAAAGACAGGTTCCCAGGATAGTGCAACACATGGAGAAAAGGAAATACAGAAAAATACAGAATTTGCATGTTTGCCATGTTTCTGTGGCCACTTAACATCACAGCTTGAACAAATACAATTTGATCAGGAGGAAATATCTTTGACTAGTACACATGCAACTTCATTTTGCTAAATGTTTGTGCAGTCTTCAGGAATACATCTTAACTTTGCAGCAAAGACAGATTCATTCTATAGAATGCCCCCATCCTGTGCTGGAAATAGATTCATGTTGTGACATTTTCTCTTCTTGCTGCAATTTTTGTCACTGCAATGAGGTATCTGGGGTTGTATTGTCTCGTTTTCACATTGCCATGCCATACTCTGTTGACCTTTTTAATATTCAGTATTTTGAATGGTTGACCATTGCACTCCTCCTCTTCTTATTAAAAGGGGAGCATAACCTGTTGCAAAGGACTGGGATGACCAGCCAATTGAAATGAAGAATTCTGAAAAGGTCAGATTAGCGCAGCACTCCGTATATTTCACAAAATATATTACATACTGAAATTCTTATGCCTCCTCTCCATGACAAAGACTGCTCCAGCAGCAAAAATAAAAATAGGTGCAACATCAATCTAGTGTTATGCTAACAGTGCTAGAAAAATTGTGGGACTGTATAATTTATCCCATTGTTATTATGTTTTTAGCTTCTTTTTATTACAGAAAACTTAATTTACATTTGATTCAGGAATCTATTTATGGTGCTGTTCAGGCTCCTGGCATTTCTGAGAGACTCCTCAGCTGTACGAAAACTCTCTATGGAAAAAGGTAAAACTCATTCAAATAACAAACATAGGTTATTCTGCTTCTTCAGCAACTTTAGAAGCATTTTCAGCGCAGTGTTTTCGTCAGTGTTACCATTATCAATGGGCATCTCCCACTCATTGTCCCATGCACAAACAGCACATTGAAGCCCAGTTCAGCATATACAGTGGGGCTGCTGCATCTAAGGGAGGGCAAAGCCAGAGAGCAATAAGGGCTCAGTTTGAGCCAAACTTCACCTGATGCCGTTTCAGAGCCCAGCTCCGGCACAGAGCTGGGGAAAATGCAGAGTCAGCATGCTGTGCAGGTTTGAGTGTGCAGCTTATCACAGTGTGGCTTGGATCCCACCGAGATGCAGGGTTTTGTGTAGACCTGGTTTAGGTCCACACTCCTTAGCAAGAACAGTCTGACTAAATCATAGAATCATAGAATTGTTAAGGTTGGAAAAGACCTCCAAGATTATCAAGTCCAACGGTCAGCCCAACACCACAGTGCCTACTAAACTGTGTCCCAAAGTGCCATGTCTACACATTTTTTTAACACTTCCATGGATAGTGACTCCACCCCTTCCCTGGGCAGCCTGTTCTAATATTTCGCCACTGTTTCAGTAAAGAAGTTTTTCCTAATATCCAATCTAAACCTTCCTTGGCACAACTTGATGCCATTTCCCCTCATCCTGTCACCTGTTACTTGGGAAAAGAATTAATTACTTCAATAGTTAATCAGAGCTGATGATTTGTGTTTTGTGAACATTCCCAGTATTTTCAAGCTTGCTTTGAGAGTTCCTGGAAAAAATAGAAACACTAGAAGTATTACTTGGAATTTAATTTTGAAGATATACTTACGAATTTTCACAGAAAGGGTCATTGGGAACTGGAACAGGTTACCCAGGGAGATGGTTGAGTCACCTTCCCTGGAGGTGTTTAAGGCACGGGTGGACGAGGTGCTAAGGGGCATGGTTTAGTGTTTGATAGGAATGGTTGGACTCGATGATCCGGTGGGTCTCTTCCAACCTGGTTATTCTATGATTCTATGAATTTTTCCCAGCATGATCAAACATTAGTCTCCATGTTTTGTTTGGGGCTTCTTTACATTTTTCTCATTTATAGTTATTTAATGACGTACCAGGACTATTACTACTACTGCCAGGAACTCACTGTGACTAAAAGGCCATGCTACAGAATACGGGAGACCTTTAAGTCATCACTTACTTTTAAATCACTAAATGCGGAATTGTTGAATCAGATCGCATCATTTGTCCAAATCTGTTTGAAAAACAGAAAGAAGGTTTGCTTGTTTCTTTAACATTCCCAAGGCAGCAGTTACAACACTAATTACAGTCCAGGCAGTTTACTGTGCTCTGCAGAAATTATCCCAGCCAAAGTCAAGCCTGGGTTAAACCCCAGGTGAGGTAGGTGGTTTAGAAATAAGAACGCATTGAATAAATATTATTACAATTTCCATTTGTCAGTTTATCAATACTATTACCTGTCACACAAGACAAATGACAGCCAGGTCAAATTTAACATCTTTATTTTCTTTCTCCACATAGCTAATTTAAATATTGGTTTACAAATTGCCTTGGGAGATTATGAGCTGAAGCAAAAGCTGGCTGTAAGGCATCAATTTTTCCTGTCTCTTAAACAGGAATTACAAGCCTGAGACAATCCACAATCTAACTACTTAAGAAAAAGTAAAAGGATTATTCTTTGATGTGAGTTTCTTTCAGTACTGTAATACGTGTGTTTTCTTGTCAAAATGACTTGTTGTCCTCCAGGGCACACCAAGCCCTCATGCCAGGGCAACATTCCCTGTGGCCCCTCTCTCCTGGTGCTCGCCAGCACCAGCTGCAGCCTATTCCACATTTCTCACCCCTTCTGCCTTATAAGGCTGTCAGGAATGTGATTTTACTGTTTAAATCCTTTTACACATGCTGAGCACTTATTTCTTACCCTCTCATCAACAACATGTAAAGGCTTCAGCTCATTAAAAGGTCTGATGTTCCCCAAAGCAAATGAACTTGATCCATTTCTTCCTTTTCATAGGATGGATAGTCAGCTTCTCTACAAACAACAGAAAGACTACAGATAGGTTTCCAAAATTCTTTATTTCTTTCCTTCTTCTTTCTCTCAAGATTTTTATGAGAAATGAAGAGGAATTACATACCATGAGCAGACAGAACAAAAGCCAAACCTGTGACAGAAATTATTTCTAAAAATATTCCTGAAATTAACTTCATAAGGAACTAATATAGCAATTGTTTAAACAGATGTAGCAATCCAATAAAACTGGATTGCAATGTCATTATCTACCTAAAGGCCAGTTTTAAGGTTATGTCATTTCCTTATCCAGGGCTTGCTATGTTAAGTACACACTATGCATATTTTCTAAGATAGAGTTAATTTTTTAGAGGCTTAAAAAGTAAATTACACTCATGATTTCAAGTGTTGCAGATGACCAGAGCAAAGACCCCTGCAAGTCAAATCTGCTGCCAGCACAGCAACCACAGTCTACTTCACTTCTCTCTTAGATTCCTACTTTAAAGATTTAACTTATTTCCATTTGTATTTTCCTAATGAAACAAATCTCAGTCTCATCCAGATTTCCCAGTGGAAATGGACTTCAATAAAATCTTTAAAGCCCAGCATGCAACACCTTGTTGGCAGGCAGCTCAGCCAAGCACGGCCAGGCAAATTCTTGTGGGGGCTGTGCCAGTGGATCCTGGGTGCCCACAGAAAGCTGAGCCCCTCACCAGAGTGGGGACAGTCCAGCCCAGCCACAGGGGACTACAGAGCCTACAGTGCCTATTGGGGAGCATCTAAACCATTTATCAGAACCATCAGCTGCACCAGGCTGCAGAGAGACTGTGGGAAGCACAGCTGAAACACATCTTGTAGTTACTCCTTAGCTTCGGAGCATTTGTAGCACTAGGCGACAAAGTTTTTGAGTTTTTAATAGATTCTAAAAAAGCTGCCCTGGTTTTCCAGGTTTTATTGCTCTAGTACTAGATATGTGTCTTTCTGCTTGTTTTGGATTCAAATGTATAATGTTAAAGGGAATACGAAAATCTGGAAAAAACCTATAAAGTAGGTTTACAGTTCCTGTAAAAGTTCCTAAGCAACTGTTATCACAGCCAAAATGGAGTTGGCCACAGGTTTGTTAACATCATTCATGTACTTGAGAGAAAAAAACATAACAACAATGAGGATAAATTCATGCCTTATGGAATATTTTGTCCTTATGGTAAAGGCATTACTTTTCTTTTCCAGAATTATGTTTGTTTATGACTGTCAGTAAGAAGATCCAACCAGTTTCTCCAAAGCTAGAGAAGGATCAGCATGAATGTTCAGACCATTTATGGGTTACGTGGATTACACTGGGAGTAACGGTGGTCATGACTGGAGCTAATCACCCTACCCTCGTCTTTTGTGGGCAAACAACACAATTTCCAGACCTACTGGGAAAGAGGTACCTGAGTTTGTGTCTAGAGGAACTGGTACTGACAACATGTGTCAAGTAATCCCTATTTGAATTACTTTGCAATTTTTCTACTCTAGCCCAGCACTTCTACTACTTCTGCAGTAGTATCGTCTATAAAATCTCTTATTTATTATCTCTTTTCAGACAACATCAAAGAATTGGCCTAACCTAAAGAACAACAGGCTTAAAAGAAAGCACTGCAGCATATTAATAAGTTCAAATAGTTTTGTGCTGCAAGCAGCAAAATACACTGCATGCATCTGGGAGATTCAGTACACAATTCTCCATTAAACACTTTTTGGCCTTAATTTTTATTATTTTAAGTCCTTCCAGAATTTCCGTTTAGTCACCCTTTACGATGTCTTCTTGTTACAATGAAGTGATTCCTTTTTCTCCTATCCTTTCAAACATATATGTGCAAAGCCTCTTTCTTCAGTGAAGGTGATCTCAGAATTTGGTTTTCCCTGCACTTCCCAGTATCTAAGTTTAAAAGGGTCTTTGCCATCTGACAGGGATCACAGGATCTTCCTGTTAATGGGCAGCAAACACTTTGGCTAATTTCTGTAAAACACACTGTTTAATGTGATGATTCCTAAAGCTACTTGCATCCTCAGTTTCTGTACACCCATACAAAGAGACATATATCCCTACCAGGCAACAATGATGATGTGTTACTTGATGCCATGTCAGAATGGCACACTGAGGATCACACTGCCATGTCCCCAGCCCTATCCCACACTGCTCCAGAGAGAGGTGCTGGGCTCCCTGCTCCCAGAAAAGGCTGAACCTGGCACACAGCAGTGCTCTTTAGCAGTTATTTCTACAGGCATGAGACACAGCAGCTTGAAACGGTTAATTCACTTCCCATAATCATACTTCACATCACACAATCTTGATTAGCATAAGGAAATGCAGAAGAAATCAAAATGCGGAGAAGAATTTTCTAAGAAACAGATTTTCTCTTCCCTTAGGAATTAAAGAACAATAAAAAAAAACCCAACATGACAACTATTCTGCAATCACCCCTCTACACAGTTGATTGTTCAGTAATGGTGCTCAGAAGAGTCGGCAATACATTTAATGTTTTTCTCTGACACGAGTAAATTTCTTAATAGGTTGTAAGTTCATGTCCCAATAACAGATAAAACAGACTAACCATGTTTTTTTTCTTTGACACCCTTTCTAATTATATTTTAAAATCTTCTTTGGATTCATTATATTCTGCAATCCTGCCAATTTACATCATTTACTGTGATGCCTTCCCTTTGGAAGCAACAATCCCCTACATGTTCACCGCTGTCAAATTTACAGAACGTGGAAATGTTCAGATAATCTCTCCAAAATGGTTTCCTAGGCATTTGGTAGCCTGTTTTATTTTTCCTGTACTCAATGGAGAGTGATCAGAAAGACGCATCAATAAAACATCATTGCACAATAGCATCTCAAAGAGGTTGTAATTATTTACTACCATGGCTTCATTGTACTCACACCCTACACTTGTTATGGGAACTTACCTCTGCTTTGATGTACACGTTTCAATAAATGAAATGCAGTAAATCAGAGACCTGAGAATGACACTGGCTGCGCTTCACATGGCACAGACCAGTTAATAAAGATCACTCAGTTCTAATTGCAGATGACTTCGCATGGCTTCATAACCCATTCTCCCGATATGCTATCTGGAAGATGTTAAAATCAGAATTTTATTTTATTGCATTACTGATGTAGCCATAGCAATTAATGATTTGCAAAACAACAATATTAATTTGGTGTTGATGGCTACTGCCAACCCTAACTATTTAAGGTTAAAATGAAATTAAACATTTTAATAGATTGGAAAGAAAAATTTAGAATGCTATTGACAACCTGAAAGTTCCCTAATGCCAAACAGAAATTATGGGCATGACCTCTTTTTCTGTTTATTAATTAAATACTGAGCTTAAAACATAATACCACTAAAAGTTTCAGAAGTCGCTTCAACACAAATAAGAAGTGGGCTGTCTAGAGGTAAGACTCAAGAAAGCAAATGATCACTGTACCTTTCAGGCTTGATGTGGTTTATGCTAGTTTCACACTAGGTGTTTTAATTGTACCTAGGTCATGTTTCATATATTTTATTCATGTACCCGCTTAACTACTGGAGTGTGGCAGGCAATCACAAACTAGATGAAATTTTTACCATTCGCTTTAGAAATTGGAGGTGAGGAAATGAATCACTTTATTCCACTCATGCAGTTCATCCCGACCATTTTCACCCTTGGGTGCCATGGTGCGCAAGGAATAAGGCAAAATCCCCAAATCACAATGAAGCCACATAATCTCTGTCTCCAGGTCCGGCCAAGTCTTTGGGTTTTGAGGAACAGCTTTCAAGCAGATGGGTTTGGGTTTTTTTTACCCAATAGCTTTCTAGGACAAGGGTTTTGTAGAAGCAAGGACTTAAATGAACTTCTCACCGCTTCAAATGTCATTACAAAATTGCAATACATCCTTTTGCTTGTAGTCTTCGCTTTTTGATTGCTTCTGCCTTTTAAGAAGACAGAGTCATCTTGACATTTTTAAAAGAATATTCATAAATAAGTTAAGATGATGAATCACAGCATCACAAAAGCTGAATTGCATAATTGTAAAATACCCACACAATTACAGTAGTTACCTATAAACATCAAAGGAAAATTTATCCTTTCAGAAGCCACATACAACCATTAGCCAGCTAATCCTGAACGTTTAATTTTGCTCTATACTATTATCTATGCAAGGACTAGGATGATCCAAAACTCTTGAAAATTATAAAGGCCCATCATTTTGTGAGACTGCACCCACGAGAGTGTACAGGATGGGAGGTCGACAGCACACCCTTGATGTCCCAAAGATAAGATACTTGAGTTACATAAAAAAAAGGGTTGGTCAGAGATGACTGAAGGCAAAGAAGCAAATGACAGGAAAAGAAGAAAGAAAAGAACATTTTTCTCTAAAAAAGATGTGTCAAAATATGTCCCTACATGATTAAGGCCAGCAATGCTAAAAAAATTATCAGCTGTTTGTAACCAATGTCAATACTTTTTCAAAGGGTGCTGCTGTGACCCGTGCTCAACCATGGCACCAGGAACCCCTCACTCCTGGCTTTGGCCCTCACGCAAAAGTGGGCACAGCCACCATCAGGGAATATATCCCAGTCCAGCTACATCCACCCCTTCCATGATCTAAAAGCCTAACTACTCTTTTTCTCAGAAAATAAGCTTTCCCTAAAGAAAAAAAAATACATTTCTGGTTATAACGTTGTAATTCCTTTCATAAAATGAAGACAGAAACAGAGCTGATTTTCCTCCTTTGCCAGGAGGTCAAAAGGATTCGCTGGCTGGTGAGTCACAACTAACACAGAAGACCTTGGTCAAATGGAGACCCTAATAATACCCATTGTTTCCCCGAACAGCAGGCTTCCCAAAAGCACAGACATGCAGCTATCAGCAGGCACCACTGTGTTGTTTATATGGCAAGATTTTATAACAGACTCTTTAAGAAAAAAGGCAGATTAAGACATGCTGTATTTCATAATAGTGTGGCTAGATGTGCAGGTGATTAAGGCCACTGTTACTCTGCTGACCACCTGTGTGCAGCCGGTACTGCCTAATCAACATGTCCATAAACATCCCATATGATTCCACTGTTTTCTTTGTCGTCTCCAGGACCATGATTCTTCCTGCGCCCATCCTCTGTGCCCCAGCTGCACTCAAGACCCCGCTGTACTGTGTACTCTACTGCAATGCAAAGATGGACAATAAACTCCCCAGGACAGAGTCAGAGCACATACTGCAGACAGGGATGACCAACAGGCAAAAGAACAGATTATTGCAATTAGTGTAGTCAGCAGCAGGCAGTCATGAAATTCTACTCGATCACTTCAAACAAAAACAGCCACAGCAATGTTGCTTTAGGGTTTTAGAGTCATCTGAGCTCCTTCTCCTGTCTTTTTCCTCAGCCATATACAATTCTGGCAGTCAGGCACTTCTGGCCTTATGGGAAGCTATTGTTTTCAGCAAGCGCCCAACCCCCTCCCCCTCATCTTCCCCAAGTAGGTAACTGGAAATGTAGATAATTATAGGAAAAGGTTTTCAAACACACACTTCCTAACTGACACATGCTCAGCTCTTGATGTGTTCTGTGCCTATTCTCATTAAATTTTATACACAGCAAACCTGAACAAAAAGCTTGTGCAGTGTTAGGGAACAATGATTCCTTTTCGCAAGTAAAGAGGAGATTTATGGAGAAAATCACTTCAATCTGACAGCCACTGACATCAGTTCTTAGTTCATGAAAAGTGAGTGGGACCTGATGGATCCTCTTTTCATCAGAAAGCTGCTGTTTTTCTTGACTTAGCTTAGAGTGGGAAGTGAATAATGAACATTGTTGATGATTAAAAAAATCTTACCTTTTACTTTAGCCAAAATTCTTTGCACTTATGACATGAATCACTAAAAAGATTCCTATTACATACCCCAAAGCATTTCATTAAAGAATATTTTTTCAAGCACCTTCTTTGAAAAAAAAGAAAACGCTGTTCTGTGAGAGCTGCAGCCACAGCAGGAAGACATAAAAGAGGCTGATTTTGAAAAGGTGACCTCCTCCTGTGCCCAAGGAAGGTGAAGCATCCACACCAGTGCCTCACCACTGGCGCAGACAGGGGTGACACATACACCTAGCATTGGAGTGTTTGTCCAGAAAGCCATTTGCTTACGTTTAGTTCCTACTTGATGCATGATCTTCCTTCCTTCCATTAACAACACATATCTCTCAGCTCACTGCAAAGGGAGCTTGCAGGACAGCTATGAGTGAGGAAATCGTCTCTAACAAGTCTTTTCCTTCAAAATGTTGCACCTGAGGATTACACTTCCAAATGCCACCTCGGCAAGCAGCACTGCTCAATTTTCTATAAGTGTGAGAGTTTTATTTCATGTTCTTTTGAAGCACCAGCTAGAGAGCTGACAGGAGCAGAGAATTGCTTTGGTAAACTATAGATGTACCCTATGGACAATACCCTCCTCATAAATAGGTGGTGGAACAGACACAGGAACCTAAGGCTTTCTAGTGATCCTACCAGCCTTGTCCCAATTAAATAAAGGTCAGCTCCAGAGGCCAGACAGGTAGAGGCTGAATAGGAAGACAAATCAAAACACAGTGTTTTCAGCATGCTGATTCCTCCCCATTTATTTCTGTCTGGTTTCCATGCAATTTACTCAGAGCATGGACAGAAAGACAGCCACATCAAAACAGAGTTGCTAGAACATCATGAAAGGCTGATGTTACTGGGTTATCTTTTCTGACTTAGTGCCTATAAATGGTGTTTTGCAGGGGGAGCTTTGTAATTTCTTTCCCTATTATATGGACAAAATGAGCATGTATGATTTGGATTTTTGTTAAATGAGATTGTAGCAAAACTAATTTCTTCAGTGTATTCCTGGGTAGATTTGGCTGCAGCTCAAACCATACCCCCAGTTTTTTAGGTGAAAACCCACATAAAACTCTGATTTTGAAAGGGTATTTTTGGGTAGGAGAGTCCAGGCTGGGCGCTTCAGATCACCAGGACCACACAAAGTGAGAACATTAACTTTTAAAGTCAAAGTAACCCACATCCATAGAGAAGAGAGCAAGGAGGAAGTTGTCACTCACAGTCTTGAATCCATTTTCTTTCTAGAAATCTCTTTATAGCCAGGAATGATTTTTTTAAAGTTTCTTTTTTTAAAGTGGCTGAGAGAGCTGGGGATGTTTAGCCTGGAGAAGAGGAGGCTGAGGGGTGACCTCATTGCTCTCTACAACTACCTGAAAGGAGGTTGTAGAGAGGAGGGTGCTGGCCTCTTCTCCCAAGTGACAGGGGACAGGACAAGAGGGAATGGCCTCAAGCTCCGCCAGGGGAGGTTTAGGCTGGACATTAGGAAAAAATTCTTCACAGAAAGGGTCATTGGGCACTGGAACAGGCTGCCCAGGGAGGTGGTTGATTCACCTTCCCTGGAGGTGTTTAAGGCACAGGTGGACGAGGTGCTAAGGGGCATGGTTTAGTGTTTGATAGGAATGGTTGGACTCGATGATCCAGTGGGTCTCTTCCAACCTGGTTATTCTATGATTCTATGATTCTATGATTCTAGACACTACTACTTCGGAATCAGGATCTCAACTCTTTTCTATCCCAGACTCTATCAGATTCCCCACATACCACCGCACCAGCAGCCACAGTTTCTCAGACCAACCTCTCCTGTCCCTGCTGGGGATTTTCCTTATGCTAGAGAGATTTTGGAATGTTCCTGGGAAAACTCTTTTACCTCAACAGGAATCATATATCAGACAAATTAAAGACTGCGCAGTCCCCAGGAGTGTTGGCTGGTCTCAAATGAAGCAGATAGGTTGCTGGGCACACAACTGCTGTGGCCCAGCCGGCCTTGAATATCCATCTGCACACCAAGGAGACCTGCAAGGAGTAGAGCATGCTAGCAGGTTTATGCTTTTCTTTACATTTCAGGTAGCTGTAAGTTTGTTTGTCAGGAGAAGAAATAAAGAGAACTGACATTGTAGAATAAGAATTTATCTTCTTGTGTCTGACACTTTGATTTCAGAGTCTCTAGAATTATTTAAGACTCAAATGGATGCAAACAGTCCTTTCGGTCAGAGAATATTCAAATAGTACTGTCTTTAAATCACACTTGCTTGTGGCAGATACACATTTTGTCAATTCACCATATGCAAAGAATGTACCTATATATACATACATTTTTTTACATCCATTCATTTATACGTAGTGATCCTTCTACAGAGCACACCTTAATTTGCCTGTAATCCTTGAATGAATGATGTGCATTGGAAATAGAAGAGTTTTGACATGTATTAACAGCCTTCTGTTAATTAAGCAGGCCTTGCAGATGCTCCCACATGGTACCACTATGGGAGCCCCACTTGACCGAGTCCACGCCAGTAACCCAGAAGCCTGGCAGGAGGACACAGCCACCCTCATGCATGTGCGTGACAGTGCCTGAGGGGATGGACAGGGCAGTCCTGCATCTACAGCATCCACTGAGCTACTGAAGATCTTCTCCTGTCCCTCTTAATTGCCTTATGACAGGCCACGTCTGCCAAGAAATAATTAGGCCCTGTCCTGTTACCTTGAAACACTCACAACCAGCTCTGCTTCATTTGCAGACAGATACTCGGTGGTTAATTGGTATTTTCCTTTGGTTTTACATCAGAAGCTTTTCAATAATTTAGTGGAATATTTTAGCTCAACCAGGAGAGAGAACATATAATTTATTTTGTTACTTGATAGAAATAGTTGTTCTTAGCTTGCTGTGGTAGTATAAACTGTGAATGCCATATTTTCTAGTGTTCTTTTTCCATGAGATTAGTAAATTTAATTTCAAATTCTGTATTCACAAGTAGTGCACTGGCTGAAGGCAAGCTGTAGAACAGATGACAAAGGTTATTACATTTTTTAAATTATATTTTAAAGATGTTTAATAACTGCGGAGAAAAGACTTTTATGAAAATCGAAACTGGCAGATTAAAGAATGAGTTACACAGAGCTATTTTAAATACACATGAAGTAACTTTTCCTATCACATCTTAAAGGGCCGAAGTCTTGTTCTCAAGACCAAAATTTTAATTTGGACTAGGATTTACCTGAATCCAAAATTATTTTCTATAGATTGATTCTAAATGTAGTTACAAAACAACCACTATTGACGGTCAGCAACTTTCAAACACAGTTTTAAGACTTCTTTTCCTTGTTGCCAACATTAAATTTATGTTCAAAACATGGGTGATATTTTCCTGACTCATGTTCAGACTAAAAGTTAAGCTTATCAGAGCTGTGTTCTGCCTTGATCTTGAGACATAAAGGGGTGCAAAAGCCAATTCCACAGTTTTCAACCTGATCATGCAATTTGGAAATAATTGGACGTTCTCTGCAAGTATGAATTAGAGTAGGTCTCTGGAGTTTTCTGTACATAAAACAGAGCCCACCCACTCCTCCGTAGGCTTCTACTGCTTCTGAAAAAGGATAAATCCAAGTAGAAACTCATGTTTTCTGCTGAAGCTGTCAGGTGTTTCTAAAACCACAAAGGAATAGATCATAATTCAGAAGGTGACTTGTAAGTTTCCACCTTATTTTCAAAACACTTCCCTCTTGCATTTGAGAATAAACAATAAGGGAAACCCCTACCTTCCCACATGGAGGTAATCTAATAAAGGCCATGTTGCTGATGCTCAGCTCCTGGTCAGTGTATGGGTGCTTGGGTCGCACACCCACCACCAGCACAGAGACGAGCAGCACCCATGTTAGCCTGGTCACACCAAACCTTGAGACCAGGTCTGAGCCTACCACAAACCTCCCCTTTACTTGTGCTCTCAGCAGAGAGACTTTTGCTCTTTGTCACGGTCTGCTTCCCAAAATCATACATGACATCAACTTGTAGCCTGCGAGGGAAGAAATGTGCGTTTGTGGTGAAACCTTGGCCCAGAGCATATTGGGTACCCTATTAGAAATTTGTCTGGTTTCTGATAGGGCTCCTAGTGTTTAGTTATGCAAATAACTGAAATTTATGTGCTTTGTAGTGTATCAGTATCTGCTCAACACTCTCCAGCCCCAAACCCCAAGATGACTACAAGGAACATTAAGGTGAAGCAGGGACCTGTGAGAACTCTGTACAGTGTATGTACCCCATCTGTCTTCCTGGTCACTATGAGTGCCACAAAGCACTCCAGTAAGTTTGTTGCCCTCTTCCTCTTGCTATAAGCAGTGGGAGAAATGGGAAGTTTTAATCAAATCACAAGCAACTGGTTTTATCCTCCTAAAACACTAAAGCTTTTTTAAAAGGATGGTATCCAAAGGAAAGCATTTGTTCAGCCTGGAAAGTCAATCTAACTAGTTGAGCCTAAAGAACTAGTCATAAATATGTGCATCCCACGTATTCTGTAAACTTATAAATCATACTTTAGAATTTACATAAATTTCCAATTTTTTTGCCAACTTTGTATTACACATTAAACTTAAATTATAGTCTCTACTTCTGGCATTGTCTAAGAAAAATGCTGCTATCAACAGACTGATATAATTGCCACTTCTCTAATTATTTGTGGGAGTAAGGTACAGCAAGTAGGATACTTTTAAGTGATAATACAAAACATTTTCTACTTCTCTGCACCAACTCATAAAAAGGTCATATGAATGTTTTACAACTATTCTCAATTAAGGAATAAAATTCACACAAATAGCTCTTTTAAGCAAATCCACTGATGTGATCACCCTTAACACCTAGAAATCTGTTTGGACCAGGGCTGGAGACAGCTCTGCTGCCTTTGGGCAAAGGAGAAGCTGTCCCTTTGTTCTCTATCTTGTAATGGTCAAGACCACAGCTTTGCCTTCCTCGTGGGGACCGCTCTTCCACACGTACAGGAACACACTGGAGGGGTCCCATCACTCTCCCCACCACAGAGATCAAGCTTAAAGGAAGAGGTGCTGAGCAGGTGTGAAATCCAACCCTGTCCAGCCTGGCACCTCAGTTTGCCATGTTCTGCTTCTCCCTGCAAGCGCTTCCAACAATATCAGAAGCATATTTGCCTAGAGTTAAGGGAAGTTAAGACTTATACTGATGCAAATAGATATGAGCATCAAATTATTTTAAAATTTGTTTGCTCTAAGCTCAAAAAATTCATAATCAAGAAAGTAAACTTCTAGATAGAAATAAAAAACACTATCTACTAATATTGATTATTTTTTAATTTCTAATTAGTAAGAAAAACTTCAGACATCAGCACAAAGTCCCTGGTAGGAAGGGCTTGGAAGGAGGAAGAAGTCCAGACAATTTTAATTTCATACCTCTGAAGGCCTAATTAGAAAATCCAGAAAAAGTTTATTTTGTGTGATTTAAAATACCAGGCAGATTTCAGTGGTGCAATAGCACCAGAATCACACCAGAATTTCAAATGGTCTAGCCAAATGACCCAAATCGGTTGGCATCAAATCTGGACATTGTGTGCAGCGTTACTATGCAATTAAATGCAAGGTGCTAAAAAGGTAAAAAACTACTGATCAACATTGCTTTATAGGTTAACAGCCCTGATTACATTTGGTATTCTATGTCTGGATGAAAAAAAAAAACCTGCAGAACTTATGCATACCTCATTTTATTGTGAAATTTCTTTGGATGAGGTTCTTTATAAATAAGAGTCAAAAAAAGTAGTTTTCAGCAGTGAATATGATTCAGGGAGGTGAAGGTTGCTACTGAAGTTCCTTGGTGACCAAGGTTCAAAGTTTCCATTAACAGCATGAGAATGTAAATGGGCATCAGCTGGGCTCCCTTGGAGTAGATGAGAACCAAGGGACGCAGTCATGGACTGTGGTCTGCAGCCACCACACAGAATTCCAGTGCTTTGCAGTTGGCCGTGTCACAGTGACAGCCCTGCTTTGCTAGATGTGCTTGCCTCATTGAGCCTTGCCTCACAACTCTGGCCGGGCCCGAGTTCAATGAGCCTTCTCATTAGTAATGCAAAGGTAAAGTATAGAAGACAATCACAGAAATAACTTCAGAGGTGGAGAAAACATGCAGTACTCTCATGGACCTGAAGAATTCAGCGGACTCTGGACATTATCTCCAATTAGAGAGGTGACTGAACTACAGCATCTGAATGCTTTCAAGAGGAAAATATTGGATTTTGCAGTCCCTTTTAGTCTACCTGTGAACAATAGGGCAAAAGACATTGCTGCAAACAAAGGCCAGATAAATTAGACTCTGGAAAAAAACGGGTTTTTTTCCCTACCCAGCAGTGGGAGATGGCTCACCTCTGGAGCAGAGACTCAGAAGAAATGCTGAGTTCCCTTGACATCCCAAAATCAACATGAGGTGATAGGCGAGGATAAGCACTGTTCAGGGCACTTGAAAAAGAGGTGGGGTGAAGCTTAAGGATCCTGGATGTATTCAACATCTGAGAAGGTAATTTGGTCTTTTCTAGCCTTAGAGACTAATTTTGAAATCCAGACAATACATCCTGGTCCTGGCTGAAGAGAAGGAAGTTTATCATCTTATGCAATAATGCTGAGAAGCCAACTCAGTGCAATACAGGCTATGGTCAGCAACCTCCCCTCCAGGAGGAAGTTCTCTGTGTCTGAACACCCAGGTCTAGTACTGGCAGAGGGCAAAAATAAACCAACCTAACCTAAGGCTTCAACACTTTTTATTAAGCATTGTTTCCTTCTCTTGAATACTAATAGTTACCCTCACTGAGGACTGTCTCTCTGATCATAATTAGCCACCAGCCACTTTCACCATACTCTTTTCCCAAAAGCATGCTTATTGTTGTGATGATAAGTATTCTTTCAATAATTGAGTTCTGAGACTCATGAGGAAAATTTGCCAATAAAACAGAAAAAAGCCCCAAACAAACAAGACCATTGCCTGAAGGCAGATCCAGAACAGAAGACTTCAGCCTGAAAGCAGCATGTTCTCACAGGTCAGAAGAGCATGGAGCTGTTACTTGATTCTCACAACTGGCATGCTTTTTGTGTTAGCCAAGCAATGATAGAGATCGTGAAGATAGAGAAACATTACCTCTTGCTAGACTATACTTGGACCACCTTCAAAAGTTGAAATAAATATAACCCCACAGCCTTGAACTCAAATTATTAATCTCATTGATTTTTTTTTATATGAGTGTTTTCATGTGGTGTATAAAAAGCTTCCTTACACATATGTCCTTTCACACTATTCTAAAATTCCTGTGCATCCTGAACAGAAGTTCTGACTTGTTTTAATTCTTCCAAATAAAACAGAATTTAGAGATAGTCTCAAATGTTTACCCAAGTTTATAGTAAAGAATGGCACTTCAGCTTTTTGTAAGACATCATGAGAAAATTGAAACAGAAACTGTAAAGAAGTTTGTTAAAATACGTATGTGTACTGATTGACTCCTAAGTTAATAAGTAGGAAAATGTATCCAATACTGTATGTCACCTTAGTTTATCTACTGAGAGTGTTTTTTCAGTCGAGTATCTAGTACTCCTTAGCACTGACAACTTATTCCAAACAGTCCTTCTGCTTCCTCAGTCCTGTAAAGCCAGAAAACATAGATATTTGACAAACATTTCCAAAACACATTAAAGTTTGAAAAACCCCAATGTTTGAATGAACATTTGATTTGCGTTTCACCTTCACCTCACCACATGCATCCCGGAGCGAGGTGGTTATTAAGGATTGTGGATCGCAGATCTGTAGCGCTCAAGGCAGGACAGGTAGTCACCTCTATCTGTTGTTAACTTCATGGAGGTCAAGCACACACAAAGCTCCTAATATCCTCCTGGATAACTGGACTGACTATTCTTGATCACCCCCTGCCTAACTCATCTTCTATTAATCAGCAGGAGGAGAAGGTGGTCACAGTCTGACCATACTTGTTCTGTGCAGAGTTCCTCAAGTGATAAATTATTGCTGAGCAAATACTCGAGACATTGAAGTTTCAAAAGGTAGATTCAGACATTACATCTATTAATGGAGCAGTTTGTTCAATACGAGACTCATCTCGCAGTTTCTCACAGCAATATGTCACCAGGTATCAGCTTTTCGTTTCCTCCAGAAAGCACTCCTGGCCAGTATAATCCAGTCTCAGGGAAAACAAACAGCTTGCAATTAATGAATCATATATGGCCTTACTCCAACTCTTCTAATCTATTACCACCCTAGAGTCCTGCGCAGACTTCACTTTCTGAACACCCACCTTCTATTTGCCCTTACAGTTTACAGGGGAGCAGCAATTTCCCAAAGCCTCTCCTATGATCTGCCATCTGATCAGAAAGATTTTGTCTGAAGACATGGGAATGCCATTCCATGAGTCTGTTTCAAGTTGCACAAAAAAAATGGTTTGTTTCAAAGCCTAATACATGGAAGGTATCCTCAGCGAGTTTCCAGATGACACCAAACTGAGTGGTGCAGTTGCCACAGTGGAAGGATGAGATGTCATCCAGAGGGACCCGAACAAGTTGGAGAAGTGGGCCACTGTGAACTTCATGAGGTTCAGCAGGCCAAGTGCAAGGTCCTACACCTGGGTCAGGGCAATCCACAGTTTCAGTACAGGGTGGGGGTGATGTGATCGAGAGCAGCCCTGCAGAGAAAGACTTGGGGGATGCTGGATGATGATAAGCTCGACATGAGCCAGTAATATGCACTGATACAAGCCAAGATGCCATTGGCCTTCTTGGCCACCTGGGCACACTGCTGGCTCATGTTCAGTCGCTGTCAGCCAACACCCCCAGATTTTTCTCCTCCAGGCAGCTTTCCAGCCAGACTTCTCCTAGTCTGTAGCACTGCATAGGGTTGTTGCGCCCCAAGTGCAGGACCCGGCACTCGGCCTTGTTAAACCTCATGCCATTGGTCTCAGCCCAGTGGTCCAACCTGTTCAGATCCCTCTGTAGAGCCTCCCTATCCTCCAGCAGATCAACACTTCCACCCAGCTTAGTGTTACCTGCAAACTTGCTAAGGATGAATTCAGTGCCTTCATCCAGGTCATTGATAAAGATGTTGCACAAGGCTGGACCCAGCACTGAGTCCTTGGGGGACACCACTTGTGACCGGCCTCCAGCTGAATTTAACACCATTTCCCACCACTCTCTGGGCCCGGCCAGCCAACCAGTTTTCCACCCAGGACAGTGTGCGCCTGTTCAAGCCAGAGGCTGACAGTTTCTGAAGCAGAATGCTGTGCGACACTGTGTGAAACTGTGTCAAAGGCTTCTGGGTGGACATCAAAAAGAAGAGATCTTAGTTTAAAACTTTTCCAGACAAAGTAAAAAAATATCAACTTTACAATCTGGCTATAGAAGGGGCCCCAGAAGTGGACACCTGCACCTCCCCATCCTGTCAGCTCTGGTACAGAGATGAAGAGGAAGATCAACATACACCCAAGTTGGTTCAACACAGCAAAATTCCACAACCTGCAACTCTGGAAGTAGAAAATATTGCTAGCAAAATGCTCTCAACCATTTAGTGTGCTAGCTACAAGGCTAACTCATGACCAAAGGTAAACAGCCTTAGTTTTAATAACATAAAACCCACCCAATTCCTTCAGTATCATATTAATCTCATAAATCAATATTACATCTCAGATTGCCCTGGATGCACAGAAACATTTTTTATCATCATGCTGTACTGGCCTGTCCTACTACTCCTGTTCCGTGGCACCAAGTACGCTCTTCTCCCAACATTGCATATGTGAATGGTCACTGCATGCCATGAAATATTAAAGGAGAGTACTAGGATGATTTTAGGGATTTAGAAAGCCCCATAAGCCCTCTGCATCGAGCTGTTTTCTCAGTCTGAGACTTGCAGAGATCCATCTTAACTTTTATGGAGAAGTCTTAAAGAGTGAGTCAGATTTTCCTGGTAGTTACTGAGAGGCACTTTTTGCTCCTGTAAACAAAGCCAATCTTTGCAGAAATACACGTGCTTTAAAACATGCTTGGAAACTATTATGATTGTTCTACCAAACAACAGATCCCTTGAGAAGCAAAACATTTTCTATTCACACATCTGTACAAACTCCTGTTTAGAAGGGTAAAGGCTGACTTGCTTGATGCACAAGAGGATTGATTGGTGCTCTTACCAAACCAAATCGTACATCATTAGGGATTAATTTGTATTACTAGGAAATAAATATCAGCATTTGGCCCTTCATCAGAGTAAGAGCTAGAATCATAGCATCATTGATTCATTAAGGCTGGAAAAGACCTGTAAGATCATCAAGTCCAACCCTTAGCCCAATATCCTTGTAATACTACAGCCCATCCTCATCTCCCACCACCATCAGCACCTACCTAGCAGTCTGTAACCCAATATCCCTACATACTGACTGTATTGATGTTAACTGTATGACTATGCAAATCAACCACGCTACCTCCTGCTCACACTGCTTTTATGGCCTCCCGGAGGAAACCAATTAATTCTCCACAGCTAGCCCAAGTTAGGCTGCTTTACAGACTTTTTCACACAGGACAAGCTCCCTCTCCTGCTAGGAGCCCCTTATCTTCCTCTGTGGCAGGCTGCAGGATTGCTACCTTCCCTCACTAGAGCAGACAGGTTACATTTACCTGGTTGTTAAGCATGTTGCTCCTCAGACACCCACAGGTTAGTATGGTGCCTGTGTCCTCACAGCACAGGCAGGTTTTCTGTTTGGAGAAGGCATCCTTTGCTTGAAGGGCTTGTCTATCTGCTGCAGGTAAAAAGACAAAGAATTCAGTCCCTGTGTTGTATTTTAGTCCTTGTTTAAGTCCTTTTTTATAAAAGCACAATTTAAACATGAAGTTGCATTACTTATTTTTGAGATGATAGTGCATCATATCTCTGCAGTGCTTTCTCAGCCCTTTCTCCAAAGGGAACTTATAAAAACTTCTAGATTTCTGTATTGCTGTACAACTGGAAGAGTCAATGCCTCTTTGGAGGGGTGCTTCTGTGACAGTTTTGTGTCATTGCTGTCTCATTCATATTCTCCTCCAGTTGTGGTCTTCACAAAAGCACAGATATGATATTATTTCACAGAAATTCATTGGATAACTGAATAGCATCAGAGCATTGTAAATAAAGGTATGTATTTGACTTTCAAAACAAGTTTCAAATGCACTGTACTCCTATATATCCTATCTTTTCTTTTTCATATTTATGTCTTTTCTTTTGCATTTTCTGTTTGAATTATTATTGTAGCTGAGACATGATTTACATTTAGTATAGCTCCAAACAACAAAATGTAACATTATGTTATACAAGGCTAATCTTTCCTTATACAAATCTAATACCAAGGAGTAGTGTGTATTCACTGATCTAATACAATCTAGGAAGGCAGATTGTTATATTTAAATATGTCCCAGACAGGAATTTGATATAGGTGACGATCCCTAAGCTGTTACATATACACTTGAAACACATTCCTAATGATAGCATTATAATCATGAAATGATGGTTAAAGAGTAGATGACATTCTGTTTACTGTGCTTTATGTTCTCTGGAATAGTAGGGTTTTAATGATAGGGAAAAAAACCCAAAGAATTTCACCTACTTATATGTCTCTTGTGCTACCACATGCTGAAATAATAGATACATAAAAGGATTATAACTAGAACCACCCTCCTTTAACCAAAATATGAAATATGTAAGGGAAATCCTATCAACTCGTGAATATTATATAAATAGAGCTAAAGTGGGGAAAGGCAAAAGCCAAACAATGTGCTAATAGGACCATAGTGAAATGCACTTCTGAGAAGGATGCCTAGAGTAAATGAGGGAGTTTGAAAGATGGCTCTGGCATTAGCATGTTAATTTCTTGTGCAAGGAGAGCAGTGAGACTCATTACTCCCATTCAGGGCCCTTGCAGGACTCTTACCATAACCCTGCTTGGAGTGGCTTGTTTGGTCAGGCTTTAAACCTAGGGGGTTAGTTCTGGCTCAAACCCCAGACGCCTTGGGACCTTCTGCAAACAAATCCACACGCAGGGGAGCTGTGCAGTTTGATCACATCAACCTGGTCACCGCTTGTGAGGAATCCTGCCTTGGAGGTTGTCCCCAGGATCCAGCTCAGAGGGTTAGCCAGGCTCCTCTGAAGTTGTAGTGCACAGAAAGACGAGAGACAGTAACTGCAGCAACCTTGGCTACCCTGTGCACTAGCACTGCTCTGCAGTCAGTTTTGGTGTGGTTGTATGGCACCACGTATTTTGCAACTAAACATGAATTGGATCTCCTTGTAGGAAAACTGAAGAACCAAAAAACCGAAACTTCTACCAGATTTCTCTTACTGAGATACTCTTTTTTTAAATCCTTCAGATATTTGGCTAAGAACGGGAAGTGGAGGGAACTTCCCTTTATTTCCAGTAAGATGCAGTTTCCCAGTCTGGTGGGGAGGCAGGGCTTCAGCCAGCAGCAGGATCAAGCTCCCAGTGCTCCTGCAGTCCGCACGCTCTGGGATGGAGAGTCCCACAGCTCCTGCGGATGGACACCATGGGACACTGCTTCTCTTCTGAGGTTAGCAGCAATGAAAAACCTCTCTGGTCCCACTGCCTGTCCAAGCTAGCCACACAAACATGTGTAAGCAGGGGATGGATCTGGTGGGAGAGGACCTGATGGCCCACTCCACCCTGTTTAGCATCATGGTACTATCCAAGCAGCAATATCTGTTCTGCAAGTTGTTAGTTACCCTAAACTAGATAACTCATCAACAGTCAAAATTGGAACTTAAATTTTGGGGTGTTAAACTTGAGTAATTTTAGTTGGGGGTCTAAATGTTGGTGGTTTGGCCTGTCTTTAAATGCACCATAATAAAGTGGGCAGGTTTCTCTCCCTAGGGGAGCTCTAAGGTGAGTTGGCAAATAAGCTGAAGTAAGGATTGGTGCATGTTTTAAAAAACTGCTTTCTTTGAATATCTTTTGATGTTGCTGCCCTGCAATAGTGCATGTGCACAGGGGGTGAGGAAGGTACACCTGAGGCTTCATTCCAAACCCTGAAAGCTCTGTGTTGCTGAAATCTCACCCAGGATCTGGCACTGAGATGACTTTCCCATCATATATTCTGAAATTGCAGTGTTGGGATGACAAAGCACTGACAATCTTAAAGCCAGGCTGTGGCCAGCCTACCCTTCAACATTAAAATGGATGAAATGGAAGTCAATTTTTCAGCTTCCAAAGAGCCTGTGGTAGGGGAAAAACATCTCCACTCTACTTGACTCTTCATATCTCCTTTTTCATTCCCAGCATGGCTGGAGGATTTAACATGTTTCTTGCTGTCTCCGAATGCTCCACAGGAAAGCAGCCAGCATCGCTGCACAGGCAGTGTGGACAGTACATGGCAGGGAATATCCTTTAGCCCCAGGACCTGTGCCCTGTGCTGCTCCACCTACGCTGCTTCTTTCTCCATGATGAGAAAAGGAGGCAGATACTTGTTAATTCGGACTAGAACTCCCCAAATGCTGCACGTGCCATGATCACTACACAGCAGTCAAGGCTCCCCATGGCCATTGCACAATTGGTTTGCTCTTGGTGATGTTACTCATTTGCATTGGAGAGGCAACAGTGGCTACTGGGGAGGTAAGGGCAGTGCTGCAAAAATACTTGGAAAAATGCAACCTCTGTTGTGAGGGATTAGTCTAAAAAGCAACACTAACCAAAACTTGAAGAATGGCAAGGCAAGGAAACTGCATAATTTTTTTCCTCTGGGGAGACAACCAAGAGCACTATGCAGGACAGTTGCATGTTTTGAGCTGAGGGGCACTGCCAAACTGTGGCAGGAATGAGTCCAGACAGCCCAAATCCCAGACTGTGCTTTTACTATGACACCACTTGCTCCTTGGAACTGACATAAAATTTTGACCTTTCATACTTGCACAAACCACTGTATGATAACATTCAAGTTTGATTTTCTCTTATTCTATTGAAAGTGGTGTGTTAGCACGGAAAACAAGGTGAAACTTGTACCCCATTGCTTATTCCCTTTTTCATTAGCAAAATAAGCAGTTTCTTAATCCTAGAGTCCTTCACTTGTTTCTAGCTAGAGCAAACACATATGTATGTAGAGATTTTACTTTTGTTACACTGGACATCATCTGCTATATTTTTCCATTAATTAAGTTAAAACTACATAGATAAATTTCTGGTTTCCTTTACCAGCCATTCCTACACCTGCATTCTTCTGAAGTGGTAGGAGCTATTCGCGACTCTGTTGTAGCAGTTAATGCCTCAGTAGTGATCTTTTTGCAGCTTGTCTCACTTGGAACCTTGGGTTATTGTTAATACTACTATTTAAAAATCTATAATGTTTCTCCAAATAAAATGAAAAATAATGCCACTAACGTTAGGGCTCCAAAATGGACTGACAAACATGTCAAACCATCACGTCACCTTTGCTGCCAAAGACCTTCCTAATCAGCAGAAGCTGACAGAAATTTACTTTCTCCTCTGAACAAGCCTTTTTCTCACCAAGGAGTCTTGTGCCCTAAATCCCTAACAGATGCAAGCCAGAATTCAGACTTTGTACACACTTTTAAACGCTGAAGAATCACTGTATCAAGGCAGAGTGGAACTGGCATTGCTCAGGACAGGGAAAATTCTGAAAAGGAGAATTGAAATGGTGATGGAAAAGGGAGCTTTTGATAAACCACAGAAGACGCATGCCTACCGATATCCTGCTGTACCAACATCCTAGCTCCATTGCACGCATCCCTGTTGGTCCCTAGCCCTGTAGTTTTAAGAGGAACGTAACAGGTGGTCTGAAAACCCTTTGCAATATGGTTAAAGTATCTAAAATGCATGACTGATGATTAAAAACTCACCTTGTGCCTTTGTGTGGTACCTACTTCCTAAGGAAATAAGGAATCTCAACAGTGGGCTTCCCGGACAGGTACATCTAACTAAGTTAACCTCAGTTTCATCTTGAAAGTTTGTATTTGAATTGTATGGTCTTGTAGATATTTGCTGTACATATCAATGACACAAAAAATGTGGAAGAAATTACATCTTATGTTAAAAACGGATGGGAGACTTACGCGTGCTCTTAGCTTCCCACAAATCTGCTCGTTGATGAGCATTGTTTGCGTTACAACAAAAGCACCAACAATGACATGCATAGATGGTGTGATCTTGGTGCACAATAGCCATTCATGTCAGCATTTTGTTATAAACCAGGAGCTGACACTTTTATTGCCTCTTTTTTGTTTGTTACTGGAGTCATCCCTTTGGCTTTGTTCCATCCCCAGACTTCTGCTCATTTGTGTCAATGATATCATGCTATGATACTACAAATCAGGAGAGGTTTTTGTATTAACCAATCATTTTTCAAGGACTCATTTTTACTGAAAATTAGCTTACTAGATTTGTAGGGCAGCCCAATAAATGCACACTGGAAAGCAGAAGAAAGAAGGTCATCCAAAGTTTTTATTAACACATTATGATTCTGCATGTGCAGACTTTAAGGGGCAGTTCTCCCAGTAAGGGATTAACAAACCAAAAAGTCTCAGACTTCAGGGCAAAAATCTAGTTGGCTTATCTGGCAAGGGAAAGGGTGTCATAATAGACAACACCAGCTACAGGTCTGCCTCAGCTGTGATTTTATGAAAGGTATGACTGGATGGTAGTGGTGTTCAGAAAGAGTATTTGTGTTCCATGGTCAGTTTTAATTCAGTTGTATTTTCTAAATTTCTGTTATTGCTGCCAGATTTCAAATGAACATATACAAATATGCAGTAAAAACATAAATTTTTTGCACTGCAAATTTACTAGTTTGGTTTTTTTTAACTGAAGATATTGTTTGCTTGTACATTTAATAAAATGGATACATTTCAGGAAAACCAAATATTTCAGATAATACATTTTTGTTCATGTCAAAAGCTCTTTGTTCACTGAAAAAGCACTTAATGGAAATATTTTAATCAGAGCTTTAAAATATCAGATGTCTTCAATGAAAGGTCAGGTCTCCAGAGCAGAACAGGGAGCAAATAGCTCATGAGGGTTAATTAGCAACGAAAAACTAAACAAAAGCTGAGGGTTTGAAAGGGAGTCTCTGAAGGAGAAAAGGCCCTTAAGATACATTAATGGGTTTTGAAAAGCAGGATGGACTTTTTCCACAATAAATTCCCTGGTGTGCCAAGATGAAGTTCCAGCTCATGCTACACTGCACGTTATTTAATGTAAATATGGTTTTGTGCTTCTTAGGCTACTTATTTCATTATGTTTTTAACAGGCTTCTTGCAGAGACACCTGAACCATCTCAGTACAGCTTGGCAAAGTGACTGCCTCACGGCCTGTCCTGTCGGTCATCGGGAAGTGACGACAAACAGTGGGATGCAGTGCTCGACAGTGGGAAGTGGTGTTGGGCACTGAGAATCAGTACCAGACGGTGTGGTGGAAGGGAGTGAGGAGCATCTCTAAAAGGCCATAGCAAGCACTGCCCTGCTGTGGAGTACTGCCAGGGGGAATCTTTGTTCCAGGAGTCCCAGAGAAGGGGTTAATCCTTGGAAAATGCCACAGCTATACAGCTCAAGGTGCTCTGCAGAGAAGGAATGAGCTCTATCTCCCCACCGTGACAAGAGTACCAGACTGTATAGGGAGAAGCATGGCTGGGAAGGGATGCCATCACCCACAGAGGTACAGCTCACACCTCTAACTCATAGCTCACCAGCCTGCATCAAAAGCATTCTTGTAGAGGTCTTGTAGGGAAATAATTAAAGATGAGAATTGCTTCAGATCTCCACCCTCTCTAGAAATCAGTAGGTCATGAGAATGCTGAACCTATTAAGTACATCTGTGAACTTTTTCAAAGACTGTAAGTAGTGTGAAGAGTACACTTACCCAGTAGAATCCATCATAACAGGCACAGAATTTGCCAGCAGTATCTGAGCAGTGTGCTCGGGAACTTGGATGTAATATCAGACTTTCAAGTAAGAACAAACTGCCATAGATACGTCTTACGTTCCTGATCCTTTCATATTGTACATCCAATTAACCTTTATTTACCGAGGAGTGATGACACTCTAATTTGATTGGCATCACTGGTCCTGGTATCAGTGGCTGCAGTTCAGAAACTGCTGGAAAATCATGCTTTATTAATACATCATTAAACACTTTAAATGGATTCCAATGGTGTATGCCTAAGGAAGGAGATAATTCAGCATTTGTTAGTTACTGACAGATACAGAATTGGAATTTATAGTGCAAGTCTTAATGTCAAAAAAACCTAATGTGCCAGCAATTGAATTACAGCATCATTTTGTAGCCTGCACACCAACTGCTTCTTTAGCAGGAGGAATGGTGACTGCCAATGACAACTCTCCTCTACTTGGATATAAGAACACCGTAATACAGTTACACCATTGAGACCAATCTGAATACAGACAGAGCAGCAATTTGATGTATTTGTAATGTGTGTATGATGAGCATTTAGTCTGCAATACCGTTAACTATTAACTGAATGACATCCTTTAGAGGAAAAGCATATTGCTAGCATTATTTTTTATTTAATGAGCATTCAGTCTTTTCCAGACTGAATTTGCATCTTCAACTTGCAGTGAATTTTATACATATATATCTTTATCTCTACACAATTTAAGCAGCAAAAGGATAGGTGTACTCCATACTATGCAACTTATGCTTACAGCATTTCAGTGACTAGAAGACATAGAACAGCTTCCCGACCAAAGATTTTCTACATCTTCATTCTTTCTTTTTCATGAACCCTGAACCTATGATCTCTTCCTACATCTCTCCTCTTCAGTCTCCATCCAGAAATCATACAGGGCAAATAAAATGAAATTATTCTGTTTTAACATAGAGACTTCTATATTAACTATTATCTTTTGAAACAGGAAATCGAAACTTCTGTCTAAAACTGGTGGGCACAGCTATGACTGACATGCCATTCAAGAATAAATTAATTCAGTGCTCTGCTGTGTGAAAGTGTGTGGGATTTCTCCTACGAATACTCTTCACGGGGATCAGTGTGATTATTTGTGGAAGGATATTGAAGTGCACCCAGGTACCAAACAGGAGGAGAATGAGGAAGAATTTCTTCACGAAGAGAGAGGTGAGGCACAGGAAATTGTTGCCCAGGGAAGATGTGGATGCTCTATCCCTCAAGGTAATCAAGGCCAGGTTGGATGGAGCCTTGGGCAGCCTGATCTAGTGGGACCTGTCTCTGCTCATGGCAGGAGGGTTGGAATTAGATGATTTTTAAGGTCCCTTCCAACCAACCCAAACTATTCTATGATTCTGTGAGGGAGATGACACTGCCTCAGTTCACCTCCCTCCAATCCAGCAGCACAGCAACTGCAGCCCAACGCAACCTCAGCAGAGCTGAAACCCAACTCTCCCTTGGATCACTGCTTTGAGAGCAAAAATTACTGCTCTGAGAGCAGAAATTACAGGCACAAGGAGTTCAGGCAGTAAAGAGGTAGAAAAGGCAAAGGTGTCATATTAAATGAGTGGAAGAAAGGAAAGAAAGAAATGACAGACACAAAGAGAGAATAAAAGTATGAAACTAAGAGAAAAGCTAGCTTCACTGTAAAAAAGAAATTGCAGTCATGCAAACAATGGAAACTGAACAGCAGATTGATATGTGGGAGAAATGGACTGACTACTGGGAGCAGAAAATACATAGAACAAATTATTCCATCCTTTTAAAAGATAAACATTCCTGCCACAGCTTCTAAAACAATCCATCATTCCTCCTGATGCCACTTGAATCTCTGGGTGTTGGTAAGCTACCCGGTCAGGTACACTTGGGTGCTAATAACTGAGCCTCACCAAGGCCCACACTCAAAGCACTGAAAACCTGTCTGGAGTAAGTCTTAAAAAAAGTTTTCTTCTTACAGCCTGTGGCAGAAATGTTAAGTCTTAGCTGGACACAGCTTTGTACTAGTTAATACATCACCAGAGATGAGGTTTAATATAAGTCTTATCAAGGGGACATAATTAGTAGGAATACTCCAAATTGCTGCATGATTTGATGCGTTTTCTGACTTTTCACAATGAAGGGACTCCATCCTCTGACCCTAAGACATTGACATTGCAGATTCTGCATTGCCTGTCCTCCAGAACAGAAAAGATCTTTGCTTTGGGGGAATTTAATCCTTACCCTGCTGTTTGGAGGATAAAAGCAGAGCCTCAGTGGGCAGAATTATCCTAATGGTTTCAAAGTCCACAAGTAGTTTGTGGAAAATCATAAGTCCCCTTTTTTCCTCCCTTGTAGAGAGGACTTCACTGCATTACGGGAAAAATGAGCAAAACAAACTTGGATAACAGAAAGAGTAGGAATATTGTGAATTGTGCAGTAGGATGTGCATCAGATAGCTGAGGGAAGAAAGCAAACATAGGACATAAAGGGGAAAGCATCTATTTAGATGTGTAAAATTATTTACTCACCTCAGGAACAGGGCCTAGTCTATTTATCCACAAAAGCAATTCACAGAAACATGGTTATTGCAACTCATTCCATAAAAAAATTGGAAGAGATACTTATTTTTACTTTGATGGGAAAGAGGTGCTGGAGAGCCCTTCAGCTGTATTTAGCCAATGCACTTGGCCAGTGTGGTTGAATATAAAGGGCTGCAAGACAGCAGGAAAAAAAACACATAGTGTTTGGTGCTCACTGTCAAGAAACACTGATAACACCACAGGTCATTTTGAGGCTGGACTTTGATTGGGACAGAGAGAGTTTACAGGGTAATATCTGAAGGGAGGTCTTTGTTGCATCTGCAGCTGAAATATTTCTGAAGGAATTGTGTGGATTAATGACCAGTGACAGTAGGGAAATAAGAGGTGAACCACAGTGGGAACAAGAAGGGAAAAGGCAGACCAGAATGCCTATGGAGACAGGCTGCTGCTTTAATTAGGCATGACTTTAATGACCCATTCTTTTGCCAGAGAAGTGCTGGAGAGCCAGGAAGCAGTGTGTGAGCAGAAGTGCCTCAGTGATTAGGAACAAGAACAAAAGCTGACAGAGCAAGTAAATCAGGTGCAATGATCAAATGATCCTGTGCCTGATCTCTCCCCTACAAGACAAAACAGGCTGGGAAGAACACCTGGGACAAAGTCCCTTCAGCAGGATGGGACGGGGTAAGGTTCAGGAGCCTGGTGCAGCTGCTGCAGCCACCCCACACTGCACAGGGCACTGGAGCTGCAGAAGCAGCAGGCATCTCCATCCACATCAGCATCCCTGCACACTTCAGCATGTCTGCTTACACCAGCATCACCACTCGCATCAATGTCCTCGCTCACACCAGTGCCCTCATTCACACCAGCAGCCTCATCCACACCACCGTCCTCACTCACACAAGCATCCTTTTCCACATGAGCATCCTTGTTCCCATCAGCAACCCTGCTCACAATAGCATCTCTGCTCACAATAGCATCTCTGCTCACACCAGCACCTCCAGTCACAACATCATGCCCACTCACAGCAGTGTTCTTACTCACACGAGTGTCCCCACTCACATCAGCATCCTTGTCCACACCAGCTTCCTTGTTCACACCAGCATCCCCGCTGACATCAGAATCCCTGCTCACACCAGCACCCCATTCACACCAGCATCTCCACCCATACCAGCATCCCTGCTCACACCTGCACCTGGGGCTCAGGAGCATGAGGATCACGCCAGCAGCCAGTCCCTGGCTGGTGAGGGGTAGGGGTAAGGCTGTGAAAAGGGTCAAACTCCTGGAGGCATCATGGGAAATCTTGTCTCCAGCGAATGGTGCCAGCTTCTGCAGGTGTCCAGGTTTTCTTTCCCTTTCCACACACTAATCCTGCAGAAAGCCTCTCCATGGGGCTGGAATATTGCTTTCCTTCCTCACCATGCAGATACGTCACAGGGTGTGGAGGGGTTGGATGGTGTGTCTGCATTTCTCTACCTGTTGCTGTCCTGCTGCCATTGGCATCAGTGCCTGTTGCTGCCTGACTTTGGCAGGAGCGGTGCATGGGGTGCTTCTGCATCCACAGAAGAGCTGTCCCCACCATGCTGACCATCGGTCCCATGGTTTCACACCATATCAAAGCCCACTATCCCTGTTCAGACCCTGGACCAGGGGCTTTTCCCTGTTCTTGGCACCACAGCAGTGTGACTGGGAGGTGGGGCAAGTCCCCATCTCATAGCATTGGCAGACAGGCTGTGCTAGATGCCCCCACGCTGGCTGATTTCCACCTCACTGCAAAGAGCCAGGGTCATCCCCTCTGGCTAGACCTCACCACTGACTTTGGAATTTTTCAGAACAGTCTCATTTCATTTCAAATAGCATCATTCCATTGCCCTGTCATTACTGTCTGTGAAAATTGGATCCAGACGAGCTCAGGATGACACTGAAGACCTGACTTGGTGCAGTCAGATGCAGAGATAATATACTGCCACAGGTCCTTCAAAGCAGCAGCACTCCAAAGGACATTTCTTTTCTCCAGCAAAAAATCAACGTCACTCCATAGAAATGCAGCTATGAGCTGGCGAAACATTTTTCTGTGTGTCCTCAAAATTAGCTGCAAGAGAATGGGTCAGAGTTTCTCTTCTAAACTCTTGCAGTTTCAGCCACGCATGTGGCAGCAATTACAGTTCCCTGTATCTCTGTCGTAAGTCTCATTCTTCCCCTTCTTAATCTGTTACTGAAATCTTGCGTAGATCATCCAGGTCCTTCATTTTTCCCATGGTTTTGGACTCTTTAGGGACTACTGGGTGTATCTACCTCTCAGCTTGCCAATGTTTCTTGTGGGGAAGGTGATGCAGAACTGCCAATTTCATGCAGGGAAGCCACTCACTGGTATACAGAGAGCAACAGATAAAGTTTGATGAATGCGAGAGTCAGATAATATCAAACCCTGCACTAACTCCATCAGAAAAGCCAGTCACAACCACATCAATGGAGAGGTGCCTGGAGCATTCCTTGTCCATACCCCAACCCAGAGAGCATTAGCTGTGGGGACTGCAGAGCTACTGCCCTGGGCAGGAGCCTGGGTGCAGAATTTCAAAGATATTTAGATACAGAAAGTCGCATATGTTAGTCAGTGGGATGTTGCAGTAACACAGTTCAAGCAAAATGTCAGTCATTTCAATGGGCATTAACCAGGGATTTGTGTGTGTGTGCGTATTGGCTTACTTTTAGTCCACTGGAGAGATTTGCTGTACTGTTTGGCTGGTAAACGTTATAGGAAGTACATCCCTAATTGACCAGGGAAATACTTTGAGGCTGGCTAAATGCTTTGGGAACCAAAGTGTCATTTTCAAGACACTCAGTCTATTAGCAGTTTAACCCTCTCTGAACAGCAGCAAATTGTATTCATTTAGGAATGAATCCCGCTGATTTTTCAGAGGTATTGTCTGTGTTTATCTTGCTGTGCACACTTTTCCTCAAGGTTGTATGCTAGTGTTGTGTGTATTTGCAGTCCTGAAGCCAAATTAGCTGCATGTCTGCTCAAGAGAGAGCATGGAACAAGAGCACAGCAGTGCTGCTCCTGTTCGCAGCCTGATAGGGAGGCTTTGCCTAGGTCTTAGACCTTTCTGTACCTCTCTGTGGGGGTGAGCACCATCACCTATTGCCCTGTGGCACATCAGTTCATCTGTATGCTTTTATGTACAGTGGGCCTTCTGCTGCTGGACACTACTGGCTTTTTAAAGGCATCTGCATGCCCCAAGGGAGACATCTAATCAATCTTTTCAGTGGCCGCAACCTGCAGCCCTGTTCACCTGTGTGACACTTAGCCACACGAGGACACAGATGGACCCTGCCTGTCTACCCACTTCTTTAGGTTTGTACTCGCTTCCTCATGTCTCTCATCTTTGGGAACTTTCAAACAACAACAACAAAACAACAAAGATCTGCACAAAGACAAAGGTGCCACTCAGCAGGCACTGAGGACCTGTTGCCTTCCCTCCTGCTTACCGACCTGGCAGTCACTTTGCTTACCATGTGACTCCATGTGAGCATCTTATCAGCTACATGCTCAAAGTAAACAAGTCTGAATCTGAAAATAATGGAAACAGTAATGCAGTAACCGCAGCCAACTATACTGCTTTTAAGCTGCCATAGACTCTGGAGTCACTGAATCATTTGACATGGACTGACATAGACTGGTACAAAGTGCAGGATAGAAACCACAGTATCAGGGAGAACAGACATCAGTCAGGGAGAGAATCACAGGTCCAGCCATTCCTCCACCCTTGTGGGCATTTTCACCTTTTCAGCTGGTCCAGCTCACGTTGGTGAATCTCTCCAGGATGAACACAAGGGAGAGGAAAGGTGAATCTGGATGCATGGAGGGTTGGTGCAACAAAAGCCTGCAGCAGTGGCACAGCAGTACAGCTCATGAATGGACACAGCAGGTGAGACACAAGAGCTGTGAACTTCTCAGATGGACTGCCTTCCTCATCATCATCCCTATAGGCAAATGTGATGCGCGTGCTGCTTGTGCATGAAGGAGGATACTGGTATCAATATTCATGTTCTGTTTTAATTTTAAACCCCAGGAAGACTACAAAGTGTTGGTAATACAGTTCTAGGTAGGGAATGGGTATGAGCAAGAATACAGACTCCCTTGGGACTTTTCTAATCTTCTCAAGCAAAAGAACAGATGAACTCAGCATGCAAAAGAAAAAAAAATCCTGCATTAAAAATAAAAAATCTTGAAAACTGACCAGAGAAGCTGTATTTGTGTGGGGAAAATATCCTGCAGTGGTGATAACAGGGACTGTTCCCTTGTGACAGGATATACATCAGAAAGGCAGTAGAAGGTCTCCCTGGTCCCATGTGCCATGGAGGTGGTGTCGGGCATGCCTCCTCTAAGGTACCCAGGGGAACTGGCCTCGCAGCCTCAGCATTTTGAATGCTGCTTGCAATGTGCCCCCATACGAGACACTCTGGCCCCTGGGGTACTGCACCACAGTACCCATCTCTGGCAAGCCCTAGCACAGAGGGCTTATGTGACATCCAAAGCAGGAGCAATCCTGGTGATGCTGCAACCAGCTGCGCTGGCGACAAAATGGAGCGTTTCACTGCTGTCAGAATGAAGCTAGGAAACATCCCAATTACCCACCTGCCCTTTCAACAGAGGGATTGGAAGCAGGGGCTCTGTAAATGGCTGCAGCCTGCACTGTCGTAGCAGCGTGCTGTCATGAGCAACTCTGTCATCTATGGGTTCCCTGATGTATAATGCAGAAGCAGCAGATGCAATTAGATGCTCTGAGCCTTACAGCAAGGGTTCTGATCAATGTGACATGTGCCACTGCTTGGAAGAGGACAGCTTGGGTCAGTGCGTAAGCCCCAAAGAGAACACGGATGTCAAAAAGCAGCCCTTTCCTTTTATCTTGCTGCTCCTAACTAGTTTTTTTCCTTTCACAGTCTTTCTCATTATGGCAATAATGAGACTGAGAACTGTGATGCTGAATACAGACGAGCACATACCAATCTTATGGTTTTGGAGAATTATAACAATGAGCCATTTCTTTCCACCTCTGGTCTAGAAGTTGTCCTGTCTGTGCCTGGTGATGACCCAATGTACCCAACTGAGCTCCCTCCCCCAGACAATGACCAAGAAACCTCCCCTCTGTCCATACCTCTTCCTCTTTCACACTTGGGCTTACTTCCCAGTAAGCACAAACACTCTGTAACGTTGGTGACTCAAATGTGCCAAATCCTGTCCTTTGTCTTCTAGTTCCTCATCATTCATTAGCAGTGTGTGCAGATTTGTCTTTTGAGTCCTCTACTCTTCTTTTATTCTTCATATTTAATGAGGCGCAAAGAACTGTGCAATAGAGTCTCATCAAAGCTGTCATTTATCTGTTTAACTGTCTTTGTTATATATTAGTAATAAATGTTCTAAAGCTTTCTGTACGTGGATATATTTCTCCTCATTATTCCATGTTGTTTTCTCCAGAAATTAATTCATATACTCTTTCTTCTGGTCTTCTTTCTCTGGTCTTTGTCTTAGAGCGCTGCTGCTGTGTGTGCTGTGCAACCATCCTGAGATGGGACCTAGAATTTCATCTAACCCGTCCTTGAGAATTTAGCATAGGCAGGAGCTGCAGTCTCCTAATGCCCCAATCTTTATGCAAACCTTACATTAGGATGGAAACATGAGGCCCAATGAGCTGGAGCAGCACTTTTTTTCTGAGCGGCTTTGCCCAAGGGGTGGATTATAGCTTCACTTCGAACACTCCAGCCAGATGCCAGCCTGGGGGGAGGGGGGTGTCTCACAGGCAGCAGGGACTGTGAGCACTTCTCCCTGTGATGCCCCTGCTCCTGCACTCAAGATACCTCAACGATAAGTGCCATGGGAACAGAATCAGCAGGGATGTAGATAAGGAAAAAAGACAGCCCATTTTTGTCTGTTTATCTCTTTTATCAAGGCAATGCCCAGCTTTCTGGCACAGGGGGAGGAAAAAATGTCCTTTAAAAGTGCACGTTACAGAAAATTCCAGTGAGAATTTTCTGCAGGAGTAGGAGGGAGCAACACAATCAGTAGGGAAACATCTTCTTCCCTGGACAGGGAAGGTACCTGGTGGAAGAGATCTGGAGTCCCTTGAGACAGGAGAACCAGTGAAGCCTGTGGCCACTGTGGGGTACTATGGACAGGGACTACTAAACAGCAATACTTCTGGATCTGTGCTGTTTAATTTGTGGCCATTTCTGCTTCTGTAGCTGGCACCAAGGACAATAATGTGTTTTGGCCTACTTCTCCTCCTCTCATTTCTCACTGCTGTCTTGCAAAGGCATTTGCCCCCTTCCAGAAGGGAAGGAGCAGCAGCCTGGGGCTCACAGGAGGCAGGGGAAATGGGAGTCTTCATAACCCCAAACAAAGGTCATGAATTATTTTCACACTGCCCCAAGTTCTCAACACTTTTCCTGTATTAATTGTAATTATACCGATTAGTTATATTTACTCATTAATTAAAACAGCTATACAGTGTTTATTTTAGCACAGACAAATGAGGAACTGTGTAATTTCGTACAGCTATTGCAGTGATGATAAACTAGAAGCAAGGCTGATCCTTCCCATGGTACCCATGGAAAGCCTTGCTGCAGGGACAACACCACAGACAGGACCATGATGCTGCAGGGTCAAGCACCACGACCATGGTTGTGGCCATGCTCGGTGTCCTGTGGCAGGACAGAATTCAGTCCCTGAAAGAGAAAGTGTGAGTTCCCTGAGCCCTCCTGACCAGACATTTCAACACTTTTGAAGAGTCTCTCTTCAAGCTTACAACAACAATAAAAATGCATAAGTAAGCAGGAAACAGAGTAAATTATTAGCTAATTACAACCTGCTTTAGAAGAACATTTCTAATTATTAAAATAACTAGCTAGATTAAGTTCAAAACAAAACCTCCATAAACTCATCCTGAATTTATCCTTGAAAGTTTCAAGTGTCTCAACTGAATGCATTCACCTGCTGGTATTTCAATTAGCACAATAGAATTCATAAATACTTTTTCTTTGTTTTTCTTTTTTTTATTACCTCCCTGTTTATTTTATTTGACATTCCTGAATATTTTTAGGATTTCTGTTTTAGACTGGGTGTTCAAGAATATGTCTGTGTGTTTCTGAACAAAAAAAATGTTTTCATTTTTGAACATTTCACTTTTTCCTAGCAACCTCTTCTATTTGTTTACTGTATTTTGCATAGAAATCATTTCTGCCTGAGCACCCTATTCATCTCAGGTTTCCCAGTTGCTAGGATGATATGTTTCTTCAGTAGGGTTTCTTAAAAATATTTCATCAGTATGGTTCATTCATCTTGATCAGCATTACAATCTCTGTTAGTGTTTCAAATCCCTCAGAAATTCCTACTCTCCACTATCACGCTGGGAATGCCTTTTTGACATTAAAACATAAGACACTGTAAACAATCTAATCCTCTGCTTTCCACACACATTGCTTTTGTAGGACCTGGCTGCTGTATCAATTTTTTTTTGATGTAATACACATGTATTTGCATGTGGGAAGAGCCATCATGGAAAAAAACAGTGCAGGTCAGTAGAGATGAGACAGTAGTATAGTGCTCAGCGATGTGCTGCACACACTGGTAGCAGCTGTGTGGACATTCCCAAGGTCTGCAACACAAAGCAGAATTTCACTGCATGTAGCTGTTTGTCAGTACTAATTGGCTTGTTGTTACAGCCTGGTTTGACCAGAGGTTGAAATTTCAAATAAAATTCCCTTCCAGCTCTCCCACACTGGAGCAAGAAATCTTGGGCATTTGGAAAAATTTATTAACTGAAAAGCTTATCAGGCACTGGAACAGGCTGTCAGGGTGTCACCATCCCTGGAGATATTTAAAAGATGGGTAGATAAAGTGCTTAGGGGTATGATTTAGTAGTGTACAGGTATGGTTGGATTTGATGATTTCAAAGGTCTTTTCCAACCTAATGATTCTATGACTCTATGATTCCCCAGGACCACAGCATGGGGTCAAGTCCTTGCTAATTTACTTCTCTTTCAATACTCCTTGGATGCTTTCCCTATAAAGTTCCTAGCATCATCCTCCATTTGTACTTCCTGAGTTTCTAACCATCCCTGCTCTCAGAAACATGTTGGCAGAAATAAGCACTGCTGAGAGAACAGAAATGTCTGTTGGAAATAATAAGGATTTGTTTCATGCCTCAGAAAAAAACGCAGATCTCAAATCAGAAAAATGGCAGGATTGGCAGGTAGGTCGATCCATTCAGCTCTCACTGCCTGTCTTACACCCAGGCAGGAGCAGACTCCATCCTGCCTGCACTGTCCTGTTCCACCAGCCTGGGCTTCACTCCCCCATGGCTGAATTTGCCTGCTCCCTCATCCCTTCCAGGTTGCACAGGTACAGTGCTCTGCTTCTGGAGGCTCACTTGGGATGCTGATAAGCAAGTTACTATTTGTTTAAAATTCCATTACCCAGACAGGTTATAGTCCCTAAAAATAAATAAAAATCTGATCATATCTTACCAGTTCTGGTAGCTTCATTTGTCACTTTGTGAGACAAAGTGCTGATAATACCAGTATATTTGATATTCAACAATCTGTCATTTCTTTGTATGCTCTAATATATCTCAGATTAATTGATAAGATATTTATCACTTGGATTTTTATGAATAAATATAATCCACAAATACTGATGCTTATTCTAGAGGATTCCTTTTTGATTCAGAGATGATAAAAGCTAGAAGAAAAATTCAGAATTACTTCAGATGGTTGGAGATCAAACCAGTACAGACCATCCTCCCTTTTATTCCTGTCAGGAGTTTCCAGCCTATTTGTTTATGAACCATCTTTGTCATTGCATAACTTTGTTGCTTCTTGAGTTTTCATTGCTCATTAGGAATTGTTACAAAACTAAATGGAAAAATGAAGATGATCATATGAGACTCTTTCCTCTCTATAGTTGGCATCAACCTGTGGCACCAAAGCCCATGTTTGAGATTATTCTGCTGGCAAGAACCCTCTTCCCTGTCCTATTGCTGGTTTGCAAGAGACCTTGTAGCAATTCTTTCCTTAAAACTAATCCTATCAAAATATTACAGCTAAAATTAACCTTTAGAGTGACCATGTAGGACCAGCATTACATTTCTGCGCTGCTATTTTGAAATCAAAATGTCAAATCCATACTAGGCAGAAGAGTCATCTAAGCCCTCCTAAGCTTGCGTGTGCAGTTTGGAAATGAGATATACAGAATAATTCTGTAATTGTTTCTTGGTAATATAGTTTATGAGCAAAGTCTCAGCCAAGACAGATCAACACAAGGAGAGGAATATATAAAGTGTCTGTCTGATAAGAGAAATTGTAAGCATTCAGGAAGCAAAAAATTAACCCGAAGAGATAGTTACTTTTCTGGCTGTGCAACCACCAACCTTCTTCCTTCTCACCCTTATTGAGCTAGACATCTTTTTATATTAGCTTTTCCATACATTCTGTTAGCTCGAATTATGGTTAAATTAATTCTGGGCAAAAGAATATATATTTAGAACTCGGGTAAAGGTTAATCTTGTGCCCAGATGACAGGTGAAGAAAAGTTGGGGGTTAGCCAATTCCCAAGAGGATATGTGAAAGCCTTTGTGAGCTGCAGGCTGAGCAGTCACCTTGCTGGGTTTGCATTGCCTGCTGTCTTCAGATGATCAGGGGCTGCTGGTGGGCTGCCTGCAACCAAACCCCAGTGCCTATCCCCAGGAGTGAGTGCTGCTGCATCTCACCTCCTCCCGCTGTGCTGTGCAGAGTCCTGGTGCTGGGTCTGGCTAATTGGGTACATAATGAGTCTGATCTTGTTCTTAGTGGAGTCAATAGTAGGTCTGGCACCAACATGTCATGCTTCTTTTCCTGTTTTAATTTACACTGATACTTTGCTTCATTTAAAGGCGTCTCCTTACTTCAAATGACTTTTGATCAAAGGGTGAGTCATCTGTGCGGGTTTAGCTGCATACATAAACAGGCACGTATTTTTTCATTATCTACTTTGGGAAGGTCGTTGCATAAAGATCGCGTTGGCAGTTAACTGGACTGGGCTTTTCTCATGACTTCTTGAAGAATTTCATCTCAGTCAGACAGAGATGCTGCCCATTGCAGGAAAAGAAGTTGCAATATTAAAAAATGTCACTACTGTAAATTTGGCAAAGATGAATAAGAAGCTCTAGTATCAAAATTGCCACTGCTGTAAATACAACAAAAATGAATAATTGAAATAATTTCTAGTCCCATTACAGAAACTGTATGTTACACACAAATATGCAGCTAATGGTCATGCTAACTATAAATAATTCTTCAGTGTGTTGCCTTATCTGAGATATCTGCGAAGGTGGGAGAGAAAATACAAGATGATAAATGCGTTCGCACACATTTTCCTGAACCACAGGAAATGTCTGCTTGCTGGAGCAAGCTGAAAGAGGGCTGCCAGACTGGCTGAAAGAAACTTAAAAAGGGACTGGAAAAGTTAAATGAGGAGCAGAGACCTGAAATTACTTGTTGACTTGTGGACCAGACCCCATATGAGGGATGAATAAACTGACCCCAAGCTTCAGCTGCTTCAGTTTTGCGAAGATCCACCCCATGGGGCAGAATGACTCATGGCTGCAAATATTGCTTGCCTCTGAGGATGAGTAACACAAAGTGTTTTGGGGCAAATGGCTCAGAACAGCTGGTGTCCCTCCATGTGTAGAGCAAGATCCTCACCAACGTGAGCTTCCTATAATCCTCATACATCTTCTAAAGCAAGGAAAGAATGAGTCAGAAATCATTTCAGAGCAGTTTATTACCCAAGAAATTAAATCTGTTGACTCACACACTAAACCCTCAATTTAACAAACATGACATGATTTCCATATTACCAGATAAGTAGTGCCACATCCTAAATCATTAGATAATAGCGTAACTGGTGTGTACAGATGCTCCTTAGAGTTCTTTCAAAGCTTTTAGCACAAAAATAAGCAAACAAACAAACAGAACCAAACAAAACTGCTTGTGTTATAGTGACAGAAACAGGATGCCAGCAGAAAAGCAAGACCTTTGGTCTTCTGCTGAATAGGTGGTGAGCTGACTCTAGATGAGAGTTGTCTGCTACTTGAAAGCATAAATTCTGGATGCACACTCCTATTTCTCACTGTGTTGCATAAAATGAACCTTCCCGCCATGCAGGTAGCCAGCTTTTCAAAGATAAAATTCTCCCTGTCAGAAAACCAAATCCCATGACAGTGCCTGAACAGATGTGTTATGGCACAAGCTAATTTCTAAAGACATATGCCTGAATGCATTTCGTGTGTATGTATGCCTGTATCTGCTAGTTGCAAGCTTTTGACTCTTACTTTTTGGGGATGGAGGAATATTATCTGCAAATCAAATTCCAATATCCAAGTGCAATCCCACCACTCCAGATGTGGGATGTTCTTGGCTCTGGGTGGAAGGTGCCTGTGGGGACACTGTGCAGGAGACACTGAGTAGCAGCCAACACAAATCCTTGGGTCTCCCCAGCTACAACTGGACACAGGATTAAGGTAGATTGCACAAGCAGGCACAGGAGGGAGAAGATCTTCCAGTCTTTCTGCCAAATTTTATTCTAGGACATGCAGAAGGCTGTTTCTGGGCATTCTGAGGCCTTGAGGGCACAGGGATCAGCTGGTCCTGCCAGTGCCCAGGTAGAGCAAGCTGCCATGCCAACCCATGGGGAACCCTGCAGAGGGGCAAACTCTGCATGGAGAGGAATGGCTTGGCCATGAGCTGGAGGATCCTAGAGTAAAAGAGAAAAACGTGCTCTTTGTGAAGAATTCTGCTGCTGCTGGATTTTGCACTTGATACATGACACCTGGAAAACCCTTTTTCAGCCTCATACAGAAGGACTGTGGAGAGGGATTCCTTTCTCTCCCATCAGTCATTTGTCACAACATGGGTTAGTCAGAAGCTTAATGCTCATTATTGCCAATCCCTTTCTACGCAAGGCTCTCTCCCTGTCATGTGCATGAATGAAAGAAGAAAAGACACACAAAGAGCATTGCAGCACTGAGCATTTATTCAGAAGCCAAATAAAAATCCACAGCCCAGTCCGTGTGTGAGATGAAGTGACCAGATTGTTTTAGGCTAACGCAGATATCCCACAGCAAAATAAAATATGGTGCGCTGTTAACAGAGACCTTGTACCCTTGGTGTCCATTATATCAAGGAACAGATTTAGGCTCCTGTGCATGTTGAGTCACAGTATAGGAAAAGTGTGGGCAACATGAGCACTATCTGAAATTTTGCATTCAAGTCTTGTTGTTCCCTATGAGAAATGGACATGTGCCCTCAAAATGTAGTTTGTGGCCAACACTTTCTTACCTGTCTCAGCATAAGAGGAGAGAAAAGGGGCTGCTGCTGCCAGCATCATAGCCAGTGACCCCATGCAGCAGTCTGCTAAAGCAACCTCTTGGGAGGAATGGTAAGGAACTGCTTTAAAAGTGTGAGCTGTTTTCTGAGAGCTAGATTGGAAATTCTCTCCTTAGGTGAATCAGTTCTCCCTCTGAACACAATCTCCTATAGTATTCTAGAGATGTATATATATATAGTGTCCATAGCTGGCTTTGTGTGTTGATATTGCTTTAATCCAAAAAGGGACATATTTCTCACTTGTGATCAGCACTGGCTTTAATGAAATCATGCAGATGGTTTTTCCCCTGACAGAGACTAACACTTGTGTTGTGTGATGAAGGTTATAGCTGCCATCCAGGCTGGAGTCACGTACAAGGGAAATTGTCCTCAGCATCAGAACGTGCCATCTAGCACAGAGTCAAGGGTCAGGAGAAGCCTGAAAGCTGCAGGCCTCCAGGTATTCCTTTGAGACAAGTCTTTGATTGCAGCATTGGATAGAGATATTTAAACTAGTTTGAAATGAGCTCTCTTGGACCAAAGCTAGCAGCACGGGACATGAGGGAGCTCCTTTGCTTCTAATTGAGCTGCCCACCATGTTCTTGCTTGGCTTGAATGTAATGCTGGCGTGTCTGCTGCCTCCCAGCCACAACAAACTGAATGCTTGCAGGACATGGGTCAGCTATGTCAAAATCCTTCCCTGTGGACCACAAAGCATCCTCTAAGCCATACCTTTGGGGTGAAAGCTGATGCAAAGGAAGTCAATAAAAAAAAAGTCATGAGGCTGTTTATGAGACTTGAGACCTCCAAGTGCCCTGAGAACCCCATCTGCACTGACATAAATGGCAGCCTTGACCCACAACGTGTGGAGGGAGAAATTAACTTTGTCATTGGTAGACCCTATTTTGGGGGTCTCGCTTCATGGACTCAGTATTTTCTTGTTCTTGTCTTCTCTGAAGTTATATTTTTTGTGTATAGTAGACAGCAGTCTTGAAAAATAGTTGTCTTCATTGCATATTCGGCTGCCTGGCATAAGAGAGTCAAAGATTAAGATCAAGAGAATATCATGTCATGAATAATTTAGTCACTAAATTTAGCATCTTACTCTGTGGAGGCTATTTGGAAGGAAATATGAGTTCCCTGGTATTTATCCTATGCACAAATGTATTTGAAAAATACTCTCAAAATATTCCATCATTGGCTTGAACATGAATAGTCAAAATTAATACTGGTCAAATAGCTCACTTATTTTTGCTCCCCTCTCTGAATGAGGTGCAAAGGCATTACTCATACACACATTTTTAAGGGAAAATTTAGGGTTTGACTGTCATTAGGTTTAGCCTTAATAAGAGGTGACACACAAATAACCTGCCTTTGGAGCAGCTAGGTGAGGAAAACTTGAATTTGTAATTCTTCCCCTGTGTTCCTTTATTTATACCTGTGAGTGCATAGCTAAAGTAGGGCACAGGAGTGGGTGTGTTTGCTTCCCCACCAAGGTTCACACAGGGTATATGTGAGAGCACCTGGTGCATTTTTGTTCAAAGGCAATAATAATAAACAAGGAAGGTGATAAACAAAGCAGACACAAACCAACGAGCAACAAACACAGGCAACAAAGAAGCCCAAAACTCTTCTTGTGTGAGACTAGTAGGGGAGTGTGTGCGCATGTGTGTGTGCGCACACGTGTTCATGTGCTTGTGTGTATACGTGTGCGATGCAGGTGTGTACCTGTGTGTGCTCATGCATGTGTTTGTGTGTACATATCCACATGTATATCTGTGTGCACATGTTTATCTGTGTGCATGTGTGTGTGCATGTGTGGGGTGTGTGTGCATGTGTGGGGTGTGTGCCTGGGGGAAGCGGTGGCTGATGCCCAGGGCAGCGGAGAAGGAGTTACCCCTCCTGAGAAGGGACTGCTCCACTGGCAGAAGATAAATGCTGCCTCCCAGGGTCTCAGGTAAGGGATATTGGTAGGAAACTCCCAAGTCTGGTACCTGTTACTGCTTTTCCATGTGGGAGGTGATGAAGCTGCAGTACATAGCGCAAGGGTGATCAAAAGAGATCTCAGGGCCTTGGGAGAGCTGGTGAGGGAATCTGGGGCCCAGGTGATTTTTTCATCCCTTCTCCCAGCTGCGGACAGTGACTTTGGAAGGAACAGCTGGGCGCAGTCTATTAATGCATGGCTCTGTGGCTGGTGTCACCATAATAACTTTGGGGTTTTTGAAAATGGGATGGCCTACATGGCATCAGGTTTACAGATTTTGGGTGGGAGCCACCTTTCTCAAAGAGGGAGGAGGGTCTTTGCACAGGAGCTTGCAGAGCTCATTGATAGGGCTTTAAACTAGATGTGAAGGGGGAAAGGATAGCCTATGACAAACTGTGGGAGGACACACAATGGTTGGAGGGATGGAATGCTGTTGTGGGCCCCCCACCTGTTACCCCGGAGCATGGTGGGGATTCTGTGGCACAGTTGGAGTCTTGCAGAGATGAGTGGGAGGCTCCTGAGGTAGGAGATGCCAGCAAGGAAACTTCTGCTGAACACCTTAAGGGAAATAAGGGGTGTTCTACTAAGAGGGCGATGCAGCCAATAGCCCAGCTGAAGGGCCTCCATACAAATGCACGTAGCTTGGGCAACAAACAGGAGGAGCTGGAAGCTACTGTGTTGCTAGAAAGCTATGATATGACCACGGTTACTGAAACTTGGTGGGACGAATCCCGTGACTGGAGTGTGGCAATTGATGGCTACAGGCTGTTCAGGAGGGTCAGATTGGGAAGGAGGGGTGGAGACCTTACCCTTTGTAACAGAAAATAGATAAAGTGTGAAGAGCTGTCTTTGAAGTAGAAAAGACCGAGGAAACAAAAGAAACCTCGTGGTTGGTGTATACTACAGGCCACCTGATCCAGGAGAGCCTACCAATGACGCCTTCTTCCTCCAGCTGCAAAAGGCATTACACTCACTAGCTCTCATCCTACTGCAGGACTTCAACCACCCTGACATATGCTGGAAAAGTAGCACAGCAAGCTGTAAGCAATCCAGGAGACTCCTGGAGTGCATCAAAAATAATTTCTTAACCCAGACACCCTGACTGTAGGGTAGGCAATATTGGATCTGGTGGTTACCAATGCAAGTGAGCTCATCAGTGACATCAAGATCAGAGGCAGCCTGGGTTGCAGTGATCACGCACTGGAGGAGTTCAAGATCCTGAGGGATATGGGACAGGTGAGGAAAATAGTCAGGACTCTAAATGTAAGGAAAGCAAGCTTCAAGCTCTTCAAAGCGTTAGCAGGAGCCCCTGAGATAGGTTCCTCAGGGGCAAGAGAGCAGAACAGAGCTGGCAAATGATACTTTCCATAAAGCATAGAAGCATAGCATCACTAGATTGGAAAGGACTCACTGGATCATCGAGTCCAACCATTCCTATCAAACACTAAACCATGCCCCTCAGCACCTCATCCACCCGTCTTTTAAACACTTCCAAGGAAAAAAATAAAGTGGAAGAGCACTCAGTCCCCAGAGACAGGAAATCAGATAGGGAAGGGAAGAGATCAACGTGGCTGAGTTGAGACCTTCTGGTCAAACTGAAGACCAAGAGGGAACTGCACAGGCAGTGAAGGCAGAGACAGGGAACCTGGGGCGAGTGCAGGGATACTGCCCAGTTGTGTAGGGATGGGGTCAGGAAGGCCAAGGCACAGCTGGAGAGACATTAGGAGGAAAATCTCTGAGATGAGGGAGAATCTCCGAAAAAAAGCAATATTAGGAAACTCATCAATCTAGATTTTTTCTCAAGGCCGAGCTACCTTGGGAGAACTTGAAAAAAACACCAACCTGGGAGACCCAGGTGATTTTTATTTTTTTATTGCAGCAGAAACCTTATTTTCATCTTTCATGGAAGGATTTAGAACAGCCCTAGCCACATCTATGGCATCCCATTAGTCTTTTAGACAAGCATCCACTGCTGCGTAGCTTTCAAAGTCCTACACTGAGGTGCTCAAGCTTTCTGTCATCAAAAGTTAGGCATGATACTGCCATAAGCTGTGCTCCCCATATCCAACATGCTGCCCAGCCAGGGCTGGCATGCATAGTGCTGCAGGATCCCTGCTGTATCACTCCCTATGCCAGCCTGCTGCTCTGCACCAGCAGGAGGACGGCAAACACACAGCCCCACACCAATTAAGAAGCACCAAAATCTTCTGTGCTTAGTGCTTAATTTGAGGAGCATCTGCTCCTGGAGCACCAGCACACAGTGGTGGCTCAGCAGCTTTCCCTGCTGCCACGTGTCTGTGCTTGACTGTGTTTATCCTCTTGGCTGTGGAAAGCATGAAGGAAAGGAAAACACTTTACACAAGCATACCTTCTATCCTATTAACAGCATATATTTTTATTTTATTATTTTTTTGTATCATGTATTTTCTGTGGATGTAGGACCAAGTCATGAGCTTTACAGTTTGATGGTAGTCCGTGTTGCAGAGGATGCTAGGAAACAATTCATCACAACTTTCATCCATGATCTAAAAAAAAAAAGAAACCTCTGCTGAAGTGTAGAATTGTTTATTTTATAATGATTTTGCAGGCTAAGAGGCCATGTGTGTCTGAAGGAGAACAGAAACTCACCCACCTACAGAGGATGCAGATGCAATACCGACATGCAACAATGTATGCCCAGACATCAGGAATGCGTAATCAGTCCCTAGTAATGCTTCCTAGCCCCTAGTAACACCTAGTAGCCCCTAGTAACACCTAGTAGCCCCTAATAACACATGCTCAGCTCCCAGTAATGTATACTCAGCTCCCAGTAATTCATGCGCAGGTCCCATTAACATGTGACAAAACCCTAGTGACACATGCCCAGAATCCAGCTGGACAACACCATCAGCTTTCCTGGGGAGAGGGTCTTCAGGTAGGGACCATTCAACACATTTTCAGTATGCTCTGGTTTGTGACCAGGCTGCCCTGCAGCTGTGCTGACATATAAACACAAGGATAAAGCACTTATATGAATGCATAATGGATTTTACATCAAATCAGTGTATCAAGTGTCCACTTTTGCAATGCACTTGGCCAGCTGTCCCTCTCCAGGCATAGCTGGGCTTCACTTACCAACTGCTGCGCCTACAATCAGCTTTTGAAATTGCATTCTGCTTATTTGTTTAAAAACAACAATACACTACCAAAGTTTCACAAATTCATCATGAAATTGATTAAACAGTGTAAGTAACATGGTGGTTTAGAATATTAAAAAAATATTAGAAAGAAAATTAAAGCATTACAGGATTAGGACTTATCTGTTTGACTTGAAGTTTGCTATAATTCAATTAAAATTAACAGTTTCACACTGATTAGTGACAGCATTATTCATCTTTCCATGCTTTTGTTTTTCTAAGTGGAGTGGTGTACTGTTCCTAATGAGGTTAAGCTTTTTGATGGGGATGCTGACAAAGGTTTCAGATTTATATGTCAGGAGGGCACTCTTCATTTATAAGGGTCCTTCTTCTTCACCCTCATCCAGTATCTCTCTGAGAAGATTTTCTCTCACAGTGTTCATCTTTGCGACCCTTTGAATCCTCTGTTATAATTTTTTTTTCTTACATGAAGCATGAGAGATTCTGTTTCATTTTATTGATGATGAAGTGTTCTCTGTTTTTATTATTGTTATGTGTCGTTACTTTGTTTTCACAGAAAATCCAATCCATGGCAGTAAAATTATATTAGGGATATAAAGAACATTGAATTACAATGTTGAATACAAGGCGGACAATAACCTTGAGTTTCTTGTTTTAAGGACAGATTGGTCTGTAGTTGCATGACACACACATGCATCCACATACATGCACTCTTTGTTCACAGAGAGCCTTAAAATTCTCTTTTAAGAATGCTGATTGACACCCTCAGTTGTGCACAGAAAGGCAGAGGCTCTGGCCTGTTTGCAGGGCAGGAACAGTGATCTACTTCTTCTTGTGCGGGTTCCCTGCAGTCAGCCCCAAGCAGTGTCCACGCTGGCAATGCTTTCCAAGGTTTGACTGGTATAGTGTGAGGTTATGGGGCTGCCAGTGATGGGGGGAGCCCTGCCTTGGAACTGCTGTGAAAATAAACTAATATAAAAACAGACTAAGGTATTAATGATGGCATATTAATGGTGGCATTTACCAGCACTCCAGAAACTGGTAAATCCAACCCCAGGTGCCATGGGAACCAGCTTCTGTAGCTGTTATGCAGCATTCAGCATTAATGGACCACTGGGAATTCATGGGAAAAATAAATGTAATACATTTTCAGGGCTATCTGAGTCAGACTATTACCTGACCTAAGTAGATACTAGCAAGTCTTAATGCTTATGACAATATAATGCTGTAAAAGGAAAAAATATAGCTGATATTTCCATCATTTGCTCATTCATTTGAATCCATATTCTCACGTATTTTTCACAGTGTGTAATAATAAATCTGAAAAGGTTAATCTTGAAAGGTGACAGAAGCTCTTCATTTTCTGGTAAAGAGCCCAGGAAGGCAGCAGCGGGCGGGTGGTCGATGGGTGTAGGTCCACCAAGCAGGCAGGCACAATGCTCTCCTCCCCATACACTCCAGCTGCCAGGAGTGCAGCCCTGCACCAGGTTGCACAGACACAGCACCACTGCCCGGCCCGCTCCAGCCCAGCACCCCAACAGCTCCTCTCTGCTTGAAGCAGAGACATCACTTCTGCTCACACAAGTAAAACATTTTCCAGCAGTGGCAAAAATCAATGGTTGCGTATGTAGTTATATCTCTCTAAATATACATTTATAATCTTTAATCTGTATTTTTGTTCCATAAAGATGGGGCATAACACACCTTGTTTAAACAAGGAAAATTATGGTTTGATGCAAATTATAGTAATTCTGTCTTTCATTAAATTATTTAAAAAGAGAGTCACCAGTTGTAATAAAATAATACTTTGTGAATGAATTTCATTGTTCTTACTTCTTATCTTTTCCTAGTGAAAGGTCTGAACCACACTGTTTATCAGTTTTTAATCAAAAGCACTATCAAAGATGAAAGAAAGAGGCTGAGGCTTGTGTTTGTGCTCTGATTCCCACTTATCCCTGCTGGAGCCCTAAACGTGCCAAGGGAGCATGTCCCACTTGCCTGGGAAGGTGCAGGAGCAGTGACACCTTCCAGTGATCACCTATGTAGTGCCCACCCTGGATGGGTGCTGTCCATCCCACAACCGATGCCAATTCTCCAACATCTCCACATGAAGGATACTGTGAAGCCTGTAAAAATGCTTTTTCCTTTTTCTAATTTATGTATTCAGCTTAGAACTCAATATCAAAAGGCTACAGGAAGCCAACCGTGACATTTAATTAATATGTTCCATCTGCTTTTTAGCACCATTTTAATTATAAATGGTTAATTTAGTCATGGGGTAAGTTGATCGTAGACAGAGAAGTTGGTCAGAGCGCTGTACATCCTAAAAGCAATGCTGGGGTCTCTTCCTGTGACAAGACCTCTCTGCCTGCAAGATCTCACTGAAGCTTATTGTAGCAGTAATTCATAACAGGGGTATGGGATGCCATACAGGGAAACCTGGAAAAGTGATGAAGCCACCTTGGAGTGGAGGCCATTCGAGATAAAATAAGATTCTCCAGGCCTTGGGAAGACCTCTGGGAAATCCAAGCAGAGTTTTAAAAACTCTTGCTAATATTTCGTGCTTGCTGAAAGCTGCTAAACCCTATGGTGCCAACAATGTGGGCGATGCTCCGGGCTGAGCTGTCTCCAGCTCGCCTGCAGGCATATTGACTGTAAAAAGTAACTTAAGCTAAACTTAAATTCAAAAGCTGTTTACAGCACCCTTATTTTTTACTTCCTCCTCACTCCCTCTGAAATATTTCCTTTTGATATTTTAATTTCTCTTGGGCTGACTTTAAGGAAAAAGTTAGGTTGAAACAGATGGTTGTCAGCAAACCATTGCCTGCAAAGCACAATTGAGAATTAGTGTACAAAAACCTAAAACTTGGCAGCACCCAAATCCTCTTGATATAATTGTCAAAAGAAATCTGGCTTGGAATTTTTTTTCGAATAATATTTTCAAAATTTAAGAGGCTGAAAGTTTAAACAAACAAAATACACTTTATTTGAGTGTATGCAAGTGGCAACCGGAACCGCTGATGGTAATTCCCAAAAGGAATTTGTTTGTGTGACCCACAAAACTGCTGTTCAAGACTCTTTTTCACGAGTGCTCTGGGATAGCTGGATCAGCTGCCTTAATAGAAGGACACAGCATCCAAGGCACTGGATTCAGAACAAGAATATTGAACAAGTAACCCATGTCTTCCACTTTTTGGTGGCTGTGATCTGCAGCACAACCCCCCCATCTGAGATGTAAGGAACAGCCCTGCAGAGGCAAAGCCAGGCAGGGTGAACGCAACCTGTAGCATGTCATATCTGTCTTCCAATACAAAAATATTCATCACTGGGCATTTATTAAAAGTTTCAGTTTTGTTCTCTCTTACAGAGAGAATTTGCTTACTTTGGCACAGATGACCTGTATGGCCCTATTAGACATCTTTGTGCAGAAGACAAAAAAGTCTGTAAAATTTAAGTGATAGGTTTTGTCACAGCAGAAGAGTATTACAGGTTGAACCTTTAGCTCTTTTGGTCTTCAGCCATTATCACTTTCTTTATGGATGCTTACTTTATAGATGAGGAGGTGTTTTCCCATGAATCCAGTGTGAATTTATTCCAAGCAGTGTGAATGATTACAGATAAAAAGCATGAACACAGAAGAAAAAAAGTTTTTATTCTGGTCTCACTTTTCTATTTAAGTGTGGTATCTTAAAAAACAAAAACAACCACAAACAAAAAGAAAAAAAAAACAAAAATAATTTACTGACAGCAAAACCCATAGTCCCAGAAGAGAGATGTGAATGCCTCTCTACAGCCCTGGGCTATCCCTGACTCTGTCTGGGGCTGCAGTGCTGCTTCATGCAGCAGCCCCAGGCTGGGCAGTGGATGTCGTCATGAGGCCACTGCCACCAGGAGGAACACCCAAGGTCCAGTTCTCACACTGCCTGTGAGGAACTTTCTCAGCTTTGCTTGTCTAGGTCTGGAAATGGTTTACAACAATTCTCAAATAAGCAAACACCACATGGCTTTCTGAAATGAGAACTGATGTACAAAGAAGTCGTGCCTGGTTCTTCTGAGTAATCCCAGAGAAAACACTGGCACTCATCTTTCAGGAAGAGTAAAACAGGAGCCAGGTCAGGCAAATGGGTTGCTGGGGTGTTTGGTGAAGTAGAAGATTCAGTTGAATGCTGTGATTCAGAATCAATCAGCACTGGAGCATATCCTCAGAAAAATAATCTCCACTAAAGAGAGCTCTAGCTCTGCACTGCGTCCTTCTGAGTTTCAGTATCCCGGTCATGCTGGCACACGGCAAGGTTACGGGGAAGTCCTGTCTGGGTGGTGTCCTCTAAAGCTGCCCCAGCTCCCATATGGTGCTGGACATTGTCCCCATGGTGCTGAGGTCTTAGGAACGCAGGGCAAGTCCAGCCTCAGGGATGCCCAGTCTGGCACGCCCTGCCCTGAGTGAGATGTGATGAGAAGCATCTCTGGTAGTTCTGCCAGCCAGAAACGGCACAACGACACAAGCAAAGCCGAGCTCTCACTGAACACAGGTGGCAATATCCAATCCTCACACATGAACAGAATGGAACACATCTGGGTTCTGGAGAAGGCAAGACCTCCCACTCAGCAGCATCAGCGGTGCCAACCCATAGCACCGATGTGAGCTCAGCAAGTTTGTTTTCTATTAGAGCTTTCACTTACATCATGGTGTATTTAATTCCATTGCATTGAAGTGCTTATAGACATTGGTCCATCTCTGCAGATAGATTTGGGGTTTTCCCAAAGATTGTTTTCCCAGAGTAGTGTGAAAGGGAAAAAATTTGGTTTTAGGAAGCTGGATGGGACTATAACGACTTTTAGTGATGGCTGATTTTTGCCATGTTTTTCTGTCAAACACAAGGCTAGTGGGTCAGTGTGAAGGTGGTGCCTGGAATTATACCTACTCTTTCAAACATCCTTTTTATGCAACCAGCATGTGACAAACTCGCACATCAGACACCATACATGGGATAAGTCTCTCTTGTCTTACTCCACTGAGAAATGGGCATAACATCACTAATATGCCTGACAAAATCAGGTCCATATCTTGGAGGAGAGGGGAGATACTAGGAGCACAGAACTGGGGTACAACTCCTCCTCCCTCAGTCCTGCGCACTCTTGTCAGAGGGGATGCTGGCTAATCAATAATGAACATCACTCAGCAGATGAGATGTTGATAACTTCTTGAAAGATTCATAACATTTATCTGTGATGTCTCCATTAATATTATTGTCAGGTAAATAACTCAAAATGCACCACCTCATTTTTACACCTGTCATTTTGTTTGACAGATCTCCCAATTTGATACTCATGAGAGAACTAATACTCTGTATTGTCCCCTTTGCCTAATTGCAGACAAAAGGCCATTCATCAGGTGGTGGTGGGCGGTGTACAATGAGGTCGAGGCAATCCATCACTGCTTGCACTCCTCAGCAGACTCGCCAGGCAGCTCTTGTGGGCTGCAGTGGTGGAGGCGAAGTTCCCAGGATGGTGATGCCTGTTGGAGCTTGTGGGGATGATGAAGTCTGAGTTAGGCTTGCAAAGGCATTCTGGGCACAGATCAGGGCTCCTCCGATCTCACACCTCTGGCTTTGGTTCTCACTGCAGATGGCCAGCACATCCTTAAAGCACCGCATCATCACCTCCCCTGCCAGCCTGTCATTTATGGATACATCTGCACTACATGGCCAGTGCTCACTGCTTTTTAGCCTTTTCTCTTCAATCTTTCATAAAGCATACCATTCATTTCAGTATATTTTCCCAGATTACATTTTCTAACCATCTATAAAACCTTGAAATTAAATCTAGCTTTAAGGTTAACATATATCACTTCCATTAGTAATGATCATTAATCCATAGGTTTGGGGTTAAGCACTTTTAATCATTAGAAGAAACTTAACTTTTTATTGCAACAGAAAGCAACCTGTGAAAATAAAAACATGACAGTCAAAATATAAAAAGATCATTTAGTGCCAGCAATGAAAACTCAGAAATCAGCAATATTACCATTTTTTCTAAATAATAAACATTGTGGTAGTGCCAGGATACCAATTTTGGTCAGGAGTTGGGGTGCTAAGCAAAGTATTAATGTACAGCACATGGGGTACAAGGTGGACCCTGTCCCAGCTCTCCCATGAGGTACTTGCTGCAACTGGAGAACAACAGAGCAGCTTGCCCCTGATCCAGGGCAGATGCTTCCATCTTCACCACCTTCACCTCCCTCACACAGGGGAGGTTTTCTTTCCTTTTGAAACCTCAGAAATCTGAGGGAGAAGAAATTCAACTCTTCTCTCAGCTGTAGCCATGGAATGAACAAAAGAAGGACATTTGTCTAGAGCTGAAGTTAACAAATCTGTGCTGGTGTCCTTTAGCAAAGAGCTGGCCGTGGCTAAATCTGCATCAAGATGCTGTGCTAACTGCAAAAATCAGTGAAAAATTAATCAAATTAGATGAATCTGTTATTTTTAATAATGGAACAAATCCCACATATTCTTTCATTAAATTCATACCCAGAAGGGACCATTAGGATAATCTAATGTGATCTCCTGCACTTCATATAGTAATTTCTTCATAACACATGACTGCTTCTTCCAGCTTCCACATTGCTTCCAGATAATGCCATGGTTTTCATGCACAGACTCCAGGTCCCTGGGTAGGCTCTTCTGGCTGTGAACTGATTTTGGTAATCAGAATATTCTTGTTCCTGGTAAAAGTTTTCTGCTTTTGGTTTTTAGCTATTCCAGTCAACTGTGCTCATGCTGCAATGCACCACATGCTCAGTCTCCATGGGACATCTGTGAACAGTAGTCCTGCTGCCCATCGGACATCCCTGGGAGACCTACCTCAGGATTTTCATAGTGGAAGGACACTACAAGTCCACCTCATCTGGCGCCTCTCTCCAAACTGTTGCCAAAAACGTCCCTCTCAGAGTCCAGCTGCATTCCCACTCTTGCTGAGGGCAGATATGCTGCCTGATACCTGTATGTCCACAGGTCTTGTTCATCCTCTCTCTCTTTCATCACTGAGGGTTCATACCAGAAAAAACTACATCCACCGCCTGCCCTTCATCTACTAGGCAGGTGACCTTGTCATAGAAGGATATCAAATTAATTAGACAGGGCTTTCCCCTGGTAAGCTCATGTTGACTGTGCCTAATGATTTCATTGTCCTTTAAATGCCTTTCAATAGCACCTAATAGGATATTCTCTATAGTTTCTCCATGTACTGAGGTTAGACTAACCAGTCTGTCCTGGGTCTTCCTTATGCTCATCTTGTAAATTCTTACTCTTGTTACATTCCTGGACATTGCCTCCTTCTTACCAGAACCTTCCTCACCCCAGACAGGGCTCCACCGAGTGGAATGTCCACATGATCTCCCCTCACCACAGCTGATCCACAGGGCTGAGCTATTGCCACCCAGATTATTAGCACTCACTGATATATGTCCTCTGCAACGCAGTATTGTGTTAAGGAGAGATCCCTATGGCAACTTGCTAGAAACACACCAAAGAATGATGGCTTCCTGGTTTTGATTACATTTTTAGATCATTTAACTGTTTTAAATCCATTTAATTTCTGAGGCATTACTGAGTATAAGGCAATTTTTCAAAATGCCTGGGGCAGTAAATCAAATTATTTCAGGAAACCTGTTTCATGACAGTTACCTTCAGTCAGCAAAGTTATCATCTCCCACGGCAATTTTCTTTAAGACACATGCTTCATAAAACCACTTTCCTTGGCATTAATTGCGCTACAGAACTGAAGAATTCATTAGTGATGACATCTCAGATGAGTGTTTTTCTATTATTATTCCTGGGCCTGACAACTGGTCATTGGTTACCAGAATTTTTGTATTTACCCTTTTTAAGCACAGATACTAATATAATTTCTCCTTCTTAGCAATTGATCCATTGTTCTGGGGTTTGTTAAAAAATATTATTAATGGCTCAGAATATTCAACTAATTTAATTTAATTCTCCTATGTACAAGTTATCTGATCACGTCAATGAGAGTGTCTTTAAGCAGTACTGTCCCTAAGTAGGTAAGACAGAATTTTGATTGTTACAGGCATGCAGATTATTTCTTTCTCTTGTTCTTAATTCTACCAACCATCATATTCACCTCTCATGCTCGTTTCTATTCCCTAAGGACCCAGACCGGTTCTCATTCATCGTTTTCCTTTCCCCCATTCCTGTTCCAGTTGTGCACAAGGGCAGCATTCAAAGCCCTTTCTTCCTCTTTTCTTGTGGCTGCAAGGCACACAGTGCCAGACACCCCTCCTGTCGCCATTCTCTTTTCTTTTTCCCAAACATTTCTTGATTTCAATAAGAAAGAAGCCACCTTGTTTTCAGTGTGACTGCTAATGCTTTCTTGTTATTTTCCAAGAGTGTTGAGTTGTAGGATCTTTTTCTTCGTATGTGCCTTGAAGCCTAACTCCTCTATGTTCAGCTGTGTTGTGTCTCAGCCATGTCTGAGCATATGCACCATGTTTACTCTCTCCACGTCTTTGCTTTTCCTTGCAGAAGACAGAATGGAATGGCACCACAATGCACCTTGTTGTCAATACACTTTGCTAGAAAGCCGATTAAACACATCAGTAAATAATATCTTAAAAAAAAGAAGTAACAAAAACTGGGGAAAAAATAAAAAACATTTTCTCTAGAAAACAATAAGAGTTTATCATAAAAAGCTGCACTCGGGCTGCCTGCTGGTTACTATGAAGTTATCCTGGCTGGAAAATGCCCAGTTGCCAACTGGGCAAACCTCTTCTGGCTTCTTTGACATCTTCAATTTAAATTTTTCTTTATTCTTCATCCAGCAGTTTTTCTTCAGCATCACCTTTTATGGCAGCCAGACCGAAGACCAGGCAAGGAGTCAGAGACTATCTAGATGGTAGTCCTGCTGATCCTACTTTGCCATATTCTTGGGTGGAGAAGGCAGTGTAAGCAGGACCAAGATCCTGGACAATCCTACTTCCTACTCCCCACCATGATGCTCTCTATGTGGGCTTGCGTGGGTTGCGTTACACCTTACTTGCCAGTCATTGCAAGGATAATTTATAGATGGATTAAGCTGGCAGAACGGAACAATCAAAAGACAGTGCACAGTGCTGACTCGTCACCTCCCATGGCAGGCACATTTGCTCTAGCCAAGTAGCACAACAGCTCCCCTTGCAGAGAAGTGGGGAGCAGAGAGGAAAATTGTACAGGATTTATGTGTCTAACAGTGCACATCCCACCAGCTAATGCCCTGTACTCTAGATACAACATTATTGCATACGCATAATCAGGAAATAAAGAATTTCCCATGGCTATTTTGGCTTGATTTTCTAGGTATCAGCTGATATGCAGGGAAGCATTTGCCTACTGAGTACAAACATACTCTGTGACTAAAGTGTGCTCACAGCAGACTGAAATGTTAGTAACAGTATCACGTAAATGTCTTTTACCTTTTGCTATAAATTCAGAATTTTAAATTACTCATTAAGGTCCGTAAATTCTCTAGAAAAAAACCAGAGGTTATTCTTGAAAGGAACCCATGTGATTTTTTGAAGAAAATGAGTGAAAAGGGCAATCTCAGAAATAGCTTACAACAGAGGTGTCTGAACAGATCCTGATTAAATTTGGCCTTGAGGTAGTGAATGAATCCAGCTCCAAATCTCAGAGCAGCACTTGGAGGGTGCAGGCTGAGGTGGATCAAAAGCCAGAGCAAATCTTGTCACAAGCCCCTGTGAAGTGAAACCAATGAGTTTTACACAGCTTTACTTAAGGGCTTTTATGTGTGTAAAAATCTCAACCATAACATGGCACTGACGTCTTCTTCATTTAGTTTTCATTGATCTCTTTTAAAAATATACATTGAAATAAAAGCAAACACATGCATGAGCAATGGTAAAATAAACAATAGGAGGCCAGAAAACACACATGTACAAATAATGAGAATTACCTTCTGCACCAGTGAGAATCTAAAGAAAAAGCTTCTGCTGGTCCCTTCCTGCTGCCCTGGCCAGGTCCCTGGTTCTGCCTTTCCCCAGTGTCTGGGTGATGAATTAGGAGGAAGAGGCAGGACTCTGACAGATTTTCAAGCTTTAAGATTAAATGCTTGAAAATGCAGCAAATAAAATTAACTTGAAGAAAAATTATCATTTCCCCATGCATTAATATCAATCCTGCAGTACAGAAACTACAAACGAAAGATTCTACTAAAGACTTAAAACACAAAGCTATTACATCTCCCCAGCTGCTGGGGAGACCCTGAAGCTGCTTTGAACAGCCCCAATGTAAAGAGTAACTAACTTGGCTGGCAGAGCCACTTTGCATGTTGCATAAAACACTTTATTTTTTGATTTTGTTTTAATCTATTTCTTATTCTAAAAGGAACACCTGAGAACAGTTATAATCATTTACTCACTGTACATATATTTTAAGAGCGTTCAACACCCCCTTGTTTGAAATTCAGTGGCCAGCGGGGTAGGTCTGTGTGGAAAAGAGAAATGGAGCTGGTCCGCTCAAATCCCATTGCCTCTACAAAATGCTTTTATGGTTTGCTGCAGCCCAACTACCTCTTTGTTCCACAGCATATATATTTTAGCTCTGGACGGCAAAAGCAGCTGAAATGGTGTTTTGATTGAAAAGTTCTTGATTTACCACTGTGGCAGTAATGAATGCAAATTTCTGTGCCGCCAAAGCATTACACCTGATGGTGCAAGCTAAGTAGTTCTGTGTTGTCATCCACAGAAGAGAAGGTACTGATTCGGTCAACATTTTAATTTCACTATTGATTTAATTTAACCTAATAGTTTACTTTCCAGAAGACAGGGTTTTTTTGCAGCACTTGTTACATGCAAGATGTTTTACTTTTCTTCCTCTGAACTGAAAATAAAGCAGTGACTAAGCTACAGACTGCAGGGCTGTATAAGCTTAGTGCTTGCCAGAAATCAGGAGGGCAGAGTTCAGAAGGAGTGGACCAGTCCTGCAGCCATTTTTGCCTGCAGGCAGCACTGGTGGGTATCAGTCATTCCGGCTGGCTTCGCCTGAAAGTCTGAGAAGTGTTACTTGGAGCAAGGCTTTCAGGCTTACCCTCCTTATGGGTGTCCCTCCCCCTTCCAAAATTAGTGACAGATTGCAAGCGCTTTGGTTTAATCTACTCTAAATGCAGTGTTATAAACTGAAAGATAATGGCAAAAGCACTGATTTTATTGGATTTTGCACAGACTTTGCAAAGGGAGAGGTCACCACCTGTAAAGCTCATCCCCTACTGTCTGTGTGTCTCCTCTCTGTCTCCCTGGCAGGGATGCTGCCATGCCCTGTTGATGTTGGTCTTCATCTCACTCAAAGGCAAGAGCAGGACCCTCCATGGGAAGGCAGAGTCCCTTGCCATGCCCAGCCCAGCAGCGAGTGTGGGGACCTAGACCAAGGCATTGATGTCCCTGCAGCAGAAACCAGTGGAGGGAAGATACCTGATGGGACCTGCTCATCTCAGCCCAAACCAGTCAGAGCCAGGACCAAGCTGCAGATGAGGTCGGAAGTCAGTCAGGGGTTCTGAGACCAAAGGAGGTACAGCGAGATGTACAGACACATCTGATGCAGTGCCCCAACAGCCAGCAAAGGGATTTTACCACCCCAGATCCATAAGTCCCCATCCACGGCCACGGAACTTTTCCTAAAACGTCAGTATTGGTCTGCTAACATTGCATGTTCGGATATGTTTGTACCATCAGATAGATAACCCAGTGGTGTTTGTGTTTAGCATAAAAGCCAAATTGCATGCTCCGCATTCTCTCAGCAACTGAGGAGCAGAGAGACTTCTTCTAAATTTAACAACTTTGAATGTGTTGACATACATCAAATCCAGATCTGGGGTAGGTTTAAGTGACACATGTCATCTGACTGGAAGGTTTATGTGTCTGCCAGTGTGAACACAAAAAGGCTCAGTGTGTGTGGGGAGAAACAGAAATAAGATCTGTGACAACAAAATTTGCTTGCAGATAATTAACCACATTTGTAAATAAGTAAGGACATATTTGCACCCCTTTTGTTTCTTCTCTTTATGACCTACAGGTCAGGTCTTGCTGTGAAAATATTAACAGTGAACAGATTTCCCAGTCACACATCCAAGCACTCACTGAAGATGTATTTGCAGTTCTCAGACAGACGTGTTTGTACTAAAAGAGCTCTCAAGCCCATGCAATGAGAGTTCCCATTGAGCAAAGCAGGGTACAAGGTTCAACCATGAGGGTCCAGCTGTAGCGTCAGAGCCATAAATAATCAAAGAAAGCTGCTCTGGAAAAGGAACAAAATCCTTTGAATACATGATTAGGAGTTGAATGAAACCTTCATATATACATAAATGTTTATCTGTGTTTTTCCAACCAGAACATGACATTTTCCCAGGAATACTTACCTTGCTTACTGTACCCAGAACATCATCACTATTGCTGAAGTACAGAGCAGCAAGCATTGATCTGAAAGAAATAGATACACCAAAAGTGTCCTGGAGATGATTGTGCTCAGCACCTTGAGCACCCTTTACTGCCAAAAGCATGAGGATGATGCTGTAGCTGTAGTGTATCTAGCTTGAGTTGTAAAATGTGCCCTTGCATGTGAGGAAATCCATCACCAAACTCTTGAAAGAAGTCCTGAATCAGAGAGAGATAGGATTCTGCATCTTCTCTATGTAGATTCTTTACACTAAGGTTATAACCTCTTTCTTGGGTCCAGCTAATCAACACCCTGGACTCAAAAGCCAGTATGGATTTTCCACAGCACTATTGATTGCAATTCTAGTCTAATCCTTTTTGTAAAGAAAAGGAAAAAGAATCTTTAGTTAAGTCTCTTCAGGATTCTTAGATGTGCTGCTGTTATTAGAGTGAGGAAAGGACTACAGAACAGGTTTGAACACTTATATCCAGTCACCTTATGCATTACACAGTGGTGATTTTTTTTCTCTCCTACAAAACATCCAGAAAATATCAGGATTCAATTGCTCAGGAATGCCTGGATGCAGACACACAAATATACCCACTTAACCTTGTTCCCAGCACATCTAATTGAGTTTCAAGAGGGAGCAGCAAACTGCCTTCATGCACAAATGAGGAACAAAGAGAAATAAACATTAAGGGAAGCTGCAGGATCAAGCATCAGTTGTTTGCTCGTGCTATACAGAAGATCACAGTTCATTTATTGCCCATACTAATGTAGGTAATCACATGTATGTAGATATGCAAATTGACGCATGCATAGTTTTTAACATTCATAACACTGCAACATTTTTTACAAACCTGTTGAGAGCACACTCAAGTTTCATTCTCTCCTTAATTGTTTGGAAACAGATTTGATACTTATCACACATTTTCCTGTACTTCTAATTGCATGGAAAGCAATCTGCAGCGATGGGTTTTGCATATATTTCACTGCATTTTCTGACATGAATGTCTATGCAATTGATTAATGACATGGATATTCTTACGTGTGATGCTTTTATGGGCATTTGCGTAGGGCTGCATTGATCTCTCATTTGTAAAGTTGCCGTAAGTGGCAGGCAGGAGCTGAGGAGGAGATATGTGGCTGTGGGGGCTTTTGGAGGAGAGGAGCTGGTCCCAAGAAGCTCTATAGAGCAAGCCCCCAGTCCAACAGGTCTCAGAGAAATAAGCTCCTGCAGCAGATTCGGAGACGCTGGGGCCACCCAAGCAACTGCATACTGATTTAAGGTGTTTTAAGGCTGGAACAGACAAGCCGCTTGCATGCCTCTCGGACCCACTACGTTTTGCCCCAGAGTGCCTTAGAACCCAGCAGATTCTTGCCACTGTCTGCCTTCAGCAGATCTGCGACCAGTGTCTCACTTGGCTTCTGAGTCTTGCTCTGTGGACAAAGCTGTGCCAGACATCTAGACAGACATGGACACGAGTTTTTGCAGGCCACATGTAGCTGACCATGAGGGGTGATGCCAGGCACTGCTGAGCTGGTCTGACAGAAGCAGGGCTCCCTAGGGAAGGGCTGTGCCCGCTCTCAATGGGGCTCTCCTCCAGCACAACACTACCAATCCCAACAATTTCTCTAACCAGGGTTTTGCTGTTGAGAGGACAATGGGCTTCCCACAGTCTCATTATTGTAGCTACATGTTCAAACCTCTCTATTTCCCAGCTCCTCAAAGTGTCCAACACCACAGCTCTTCTCTGACTTTGTGTTAATAACAGGCACTAAGCAGCCTATGAACCCCCAGGGAAACCACAAGCAGCTCTCCTGCTCATCTGGGACAGACTGCCAGCAGTTGCTGCAGGAGGAAAAAATTAAATTTTAGTATTTATTCAAACTGAAAACAAGATGGAAATTTGAAAACAATCTCAATTTAACCCTGAAATTTCAGGGATTTGCATTAAAACACCCACTACCACTACTGAAACTGGATTGCCAGGCTGCTCAGAGCACATAACTATAATTTAGCATGGCAGCAGATTTTTCAACTCATTTTTGTATTACTCATTTTGCAGAAGTGTGTTTCTGCTGAATTCAGTTCACAAACCAAACTTTGGTCAGATCTTTCTTATATTTCTTTCACATCTCCACTTATGTGAAGTAAATAATTTCAACTTGTTTCATTCTTAATCTGCTGTTTTATAGGGGAACCCACTTAACCTCATCAAATTTTAAGTCTAAGAATGACTGGGAAATTTAAAGTTACTGAAATTTTTCCTTCTTATTCTACTTGACTATCAGTCAGTAATAACAGTGAGTAAGATCTTAAGACATCTTGATTCATGCTGAGATTTAATTTCCCTCTTGTACTTTCCTTAAGAAAGAAGTCTTGCACTAACACAAAAGGTCAACAGAAGAGTTATAACCTGCAGAAACTTAACTCCAGTTTCCAGAAAAATACTGAAATAAACAACTGAGCCAACTGTATGTCCTCACAAGGAAACAAAGGGAAAATAAAAAGTCAACATTGATTTTTCAAGAGAACCTCAAGTCAATTCATTCTAATATTTTTTGGAGGCACAGTGGTGGACCTCATGGGAAGGAGCCTTGAACAAAGCTTCCTATGTTTGTGACTGAGCAAGGCAAACACTGCCCAGGTGAAGCCGTTGCACAGCAGATGGGAAAAACCTTGGAAACCTGCCTTGGAGAATAACAATCATTATCCAAACAGACGAACAGACAGGGCAGAGCTTTGTAGCATGCATTGTACATTTGAAGAACTCTGTCCATTTCTGGGCACTGAATGTCAACTGGTGAGATTTAGGAGAAGCAAATTGCCGAATAACATTGAACAGTGTTGTTTAACTGAAAGCAGAGAAAGGGCACGGTAGTTTTGACATACATGCAAGATTTCTGTAAGAAAGGCAGGATAATCTGATCAAACCCACAAATAAGAGCTCTAACTCCAGTTTAGATGCAATCCTCAGCCTAGGCATTAGAAGGGGGAAACTAATGACAATGTTTTTCGCAGAAATACACATTTTGGGAGTTTGTCAGCTGCAGTCTGTATGAATCTGCAAGATAAGCTCACACATGGACACGAAGATGGGTTCAGGGTTTATAGTTGCTTGCAGTCATGAATTTTTATGATCCCAGAAGGAAGCCAGCTTCCATAGCATGTTGTGATCAGGGTGAATGTGTGGGCTGCTAGATCAAGCCAGATCTGTTCAAAGTCAAGCCAGCTACTAATTTAATCTCAAATTCTTCCTTTTAGAAACAAACATCCACAGCTCAGTCATTTTAATCTATTACAACCCCTTGGAGAACAAAGTACATGCACTGAGGACAGGTTCCGCATTCCTCAAAGTCCACATGATGCTCTGCCAGGGCAGGCCATAGCTGAAGATGACATGAATAAGGACTTTCTCCTGTGCCCCAATGGAAGGAAAAAAGCTTTCTTGCATGCTGACCTTGAGCTCCAGCAGCAAACCTCCAGCTAGTGCACTGCAATTGCCATGCTTTGTTCATGGTTCCTGGCAGAGGATGGTCAAAATCCATCCTAAGTGAGGGTGCACAGGAATTTATAGCTGGAAAAAAAACCAAAAAAAATCAAAAAGCTTTTTCAGGCAGTGCCCTGAAAGTATCACATAAATACGTACATGCTATTAGAAATCACTTCTAACGAAAGGAGTTGTTAATCATGAAATTGAGTATACTTTTGGAGAGTGCAGAGAGCATTGAGAGTAGAAAGGGGGAAGGTAGAGCTGGTGAAAGTGATCCAGAATCACCCATGTAGAAGATATAAGGATGTCTGGGAAAAATATTGGACACAGCAGCACACAGCAGTCAAAGAAACTCATCTGCAAAATTATCCATGTACCTCTGCAATCCATTCCTATTCCTTCAATGAACACTCTGTGCAACACTTCACATCAAGATGTGATACAAATATTTAATGAAACATATAAACAGTCCTCAGGATGTTTGTTTTAAATAATGAATAAAACATGAACAGAGGGTTCCTATCACTTAGCTTCTAGTATTTTCACCCACTGTAAATTTATTTGAGAGGCCCCATTAGTGTTTGAATAATACCAGGATAGATGTTCCTACTGTCCTGAAAGACAGGCATAAAAAAAAAAATAAACCCCAAAAGCATGGAAAAGCACTTTTGTTTGAGAGGTTACATGAGATTATGTGTTTTTGAAAAGTGCCTCACCCCTCTCGAGGTGGTGCTTGTATGGGAAGCATTATCCTGCATGGAGGTGCCCTGAGCTGGTTAACCTTTACTGGAACACAAGGAACAGGTACCTGCACAAAGTGAGGAAAAACATCTTTTCTATCAAATTAAAGGGATAGAATTTAGTCCTTTAAACTGATTGTAAGCTGTAAAGATTTTTTGTTCCAGTAAAAGTATTGATCAGTAGGAGATTTGCATAGTCATCTTTCATTGTATGGGGCATTTATGCCACCAACAGCTATTGCAACCTTGATTAAGTAAAATAGGGGGAAAGTTTAAAGTCTGCATTTAAGTCATGCACATTTTTTTCACACTACCAGAAAAAAAAAGATTTTTTTTTACTAGAGTAAAGCTATTTAATGTATGCTTTGTTTTTCAATATATTCAGCTAGCAATAGATGCTGGTTTTGCCATAACATCCTGTAACCTTTAATGGCTTGCCAGATTTTCAGTGTGAGCATGAGAAGGAAAATAGTGGAACAGCTTCAATCTGATTTTTATACCCTTTTAAGTATTTCTCAATAACAAGAGCTCTAGCAGGAATGCCATTTTTAATTACAAGAGTTGTGCTCTATTTGCGTATTAAATCACAGTCCTCTGCTTGGAGGTGGGCAAGAAGGCTTTCTAATGTCACAATCAGAAATTAGACTCAATATTTAGACATTTCAAATGGCTTTTATTTTCTAATTCTGATAACTACAAATGACCTCCCATTGATACTTACCTTTTCCAGCGTGCTAAGGTATAATATATACTCAAGCACTGGTAATCAAAAATAAATGCAAAGAGGTTTATGTCTGAAAGCTGTGACTTGTGCCCCAGCAGCGTTTTGTGGGAAGCTTCTCCCTAGGAGCAGTCACACCTCTGGCACAAGCTGAGGATGGTGGGCAGCATGGGGTCTGCTGGGATGCTCCCATGGCAGCCCAGACCCAATGCTGCTTCTCCAGGCTCACTGCACCCTCCTCACCCTCCCCACCAAGGAGCTGCCCTGCAACCCACTCCCAGCCATGGTGCTGCCTGAATCCAACCACCTGTTTCCAAATTTCCACTTCAAAAGAGAGTGAAGTTGAGTCCCATGTGTCTGACGGGAGACACTTCCCCCCACCCCAAATAATGTTTCTCTGCAAGTCCCTCAATCACAGCATCATTCTTCCCTACCCTATTTCAGCACAGAAACTGACCCATCTGCCAATTCAGGCCGTATTTCTGTGGTGTTATGCCCCAGGGTGTAGAAGCCACTGGGGATGCTGGGAGGGGTGAGCTTGTACCACACTATCGAAAGCATCAGTATGGACTAGAGCAAAGCTCAGAAACCTTCTCCCTGCACTCCTGTACAGTTATTTATGAACTATAGAGTCCCTTGGTTGGCAGGGTCATCACCCACTGGGCCCGAGGGGTACACAAAGAACATGGCAAAGGAGGCAATGTGGGCACAGGGTCATATCCTATTGCTGGCCATATGCAGTTCATCCAACTATTAAGTTGCATCTGGATTTTTCCCCTGTAAGATTTCAAGTCATGCTGCCTATTCCCATGATCAAGTAAGGAACACTTCAGAGAACAATTAATTTTTCCAGGGCACAGAGACACTAATTTAAAAAAAAAAAGGAAAAAAAGAAAATGGTCAAAGTACTGCCTACACCCTCCATCCCCGCCCCTTCCCTGCCAGCAGTGGGTACATAAGAGCTGGGATTTCTTTTTCAGAGCAAGATCCAAAAAGAAAAGCCATGAGACTAAAATCAGACATTGAGTGCCTGAAATCAAAACCCATATAAGTGATGGACATTTACCCTTTCTCCCAGGCTTTAGATGTGTCTGCAGGAAGAACTACAAGTGCTCTTGTACTGCTGTAGCAGGCAACAAAGGCAGCACAATCCCAGGCCCCCTGAATAGCAATGCAAGTGCAACGTCTTGGCGCCCGGGGAGCTGGCAACGTGGAGACCAAAGAGGCAGCAAATCCTCTCATGCTCAGAGATCAAGCAGAAAAAGTTCCCAACAGGATTCCAGGCATGTAGAGTGATGCTCACAGTCATAATAGCACTGTTAGTAAAATTTGATGTGGCAGGTGGGACATCTTTTGCTGGGAAATAGAATCTAATCTTTAGAACATGAGTTCCTGGTATGAGTTGTCGGGAGCATAGCAGGGACAAGACTGCAACAGCTCCACACTGATTCACTGCACTCATGAGGAACCCTTCTGAAAACATTTAAATTGAGAATGAGTTCTTTGTCTGCACAAACTCTCCAGCAGGACCAGTTCTGTATATATTTCTGTGAGGAAGAAGACAACAAGCGGAATCCTCTTACTTTACAATTACATTACACAGGATTTCTCAGCCAGGAATCTGGGAACCGCAGTAATTTCAGGTACTTGCCCAGGAACCTCTGGTGGTATGGCAGCGCCAGCACACTGTCTGTGCCCCAAGGGGTGAAACAGGGCCACGAGGATTCAGGGTGTTCCTGTGGGACCAGATTCTCTCCACTTTAATTCCTGCAGGGCTGGGACCATTGCAGACAGCTGGGGCCAAAATGGGGAGGTGGGCTTATCACAGAAGAAAAGTCAACAGAGTAGGTCAACAAGGGCAGTGCTGTCTTACTGTGTATGAGTGCAGAAATACAAAGCTTGTGCATACAACAGATATCAGGCACAGTCAAGCACTGTACACATGTACAGTCTGTCTTTCCCTTGTGCTTTCCCTCCTCCAGGGTAACTGCGGTTCTTCCTGTGGAGTGAGCAGCTGCCAGCCCCTGCGCCTCAAAATGTGAGAGCATACGAAAGACTTGACCATAGAATTGTTAAGCCTGCTGCTTGCTTTCTCTGCCTACACAGAAATACGATGAAGATTATCTGTGCTAATGAATTTGACAACTTACAGGGGTTTATCATCTTTCAGGGACTTCCCCTGCACTTCGGCAAAGGCACCGTGGAGAGTACAGACACAAGTATTGAGGTTACTTTTCCTGATCCTCCAAGAATTTTTAAAAACAACAATAAAATCAGCTAACAAATTTGAAATGCAGTTTAGTAACTGATCATTTTAAAACAATAGATTGCAAAGAACACCTTTTCTTCTGGTACAGTTTTAAATTCCATCTGCTATTGTAAATAATAGACTTCCTGCAATCTGTGAGCACATAAAAACACAGGCATACTTCTTAGAAGCTGAATGCTTCATAACAGAAAATCCTTTCATGTCTATATTTTATCATTCTTCATATTTTTTGTTTTCAACACAAGTAGTTCATATATGCATATTAGAAACACAAGGTAACACTGAATATATTCTGACTTTCTCATCAGTAACTGAGTCTTATTGAGCACATGATGACTTTTTTTGTCAGGTAACTATGGTGATACATAGGAGGCTGGGATTTCTTGTAGGTTTTGTTGTTGTTTGGGTTTGGTTGTTCTGTTGGTTTTTTTTAAAGATAGGCATTGTCCTTTTTTGTCTGTGTTGGAGTCATGGTTACTAAAAAACATTTTTGATAAGATAATATAAATGAAAATATAAGAATAGCACTTGTTGATAAACACCATGAATCAAAGGTCAAAGCAGGCTGACAAACAGCTGTGGCACTTTGTTTGCCTTCATGTATACCCATTTGTTTTTACATAACACATTGCCACCGAGGTGAAAATTTGGAACACAAAAATAACATATTTGAATAGAATGAGGTCAGGGTGGATTTGCCAATCTGGTTTTTGAGCATGCATATTTAAGCCAAAGTTATATCACTTACTTAAATCAAGGTGCTATACTGCTGCTCTCCTGTGTTTTGCTGTTTAGCTTTTTACAAAAACACAAATTTCACGTAAGCGTTGTCTAACACAAGTATCTCAGCCCTGTGTTGTGCATTTCTTGCATAGCCTTTGGGGATTGTACAGGCTGAACTGCTAAAAATTAGATATCCCTCTGATAATAGTGATCATCATCATAAATGATGAATACCCCAGCTAGCTGCATCAGCTGTGAAAGCATTCCCAGCATGAGACTTCTACTTGCTTTCTGTGGAAGCCTGAAACATCAACACATTCTTATAAAATTATTTCCTAGACGTAGGTGTGATGTGGTTTAATGTTATTATCAGACAGACCAGGGGAAAGAGGTCGTTTCAACAGGCTGAGCCACTTTATTGAATATGTCTATCATGGTCAAGAACCTACTCCAAGGATCTTGGCACCCTCCCCTCTTTAACCCACACTCCATTCTCACAGGCAGGATGAGTGAATGCCCAGACATCCAGGTAGTCAAACAGAGACAGTTAATGTGCAATCAGCAAAGTAAAAAGCAATTATGAAGCTGCTGCAGGGGGTTTGTAATCCAATGACTCCTAACACATAATATCTATTTACAGAGTACAAATACGTAGTGCCTTGAAGATTAATATCTTTGCTGATGCCACACAGCTTTTGTATTTCCTTTCCTCTAAAATTCAGCATCCCAGCCTCCTCCACAGTCTAACACCTGCTTGAGGACACGGTGGACTTTTATCAGATGAAGGCAGAACAGTGTTCTGTTTCAGAACACTGCTCATCCAGATGCACACAGAAACAGCAAATTACATATAGATTAAAACAGCAGTTTAGCCAAGCAGAAAGGTCAAGCAAAGAATTTTTTTTTTTTTAATTTACTCATGCATCAGACAAGTTTTCAAAACTCTTACAGATTTTCCTTTCTTCATAGCACAGTGTGCTACTAATATAAAAAACTTCTGGTTAGCCCTTATTACTCTAGTAACGCCCACCACTGAGTTGACAGCAGCTGCTCCTGGCAGGGAGAACGTACCACATACCTTGACCCTCCAGCTAGAATTATCACACCTCCAGCTGACAACAGCAGGGGAAAAGGAACTGCTGAAATATACTTTTCTAGCCCCAGTACAGGAAGGCTTTCCCAGATGGAGATAGGGAGGCAGAGACCGACCCACTCTGAGCTGGGCTTAATGCATCTCAGCTGGACTAGATCATGGCTGGGCAGATCTGGTAGAAATTATGGCCTTCTGCCCACTTCAGAATAAGGTCACTGCTGAGGACAGCTGTTCCCCAGAGGTGCCCCAGAAAACGAGCATCTCTACTGCTCTCTCCGGAGCACATTGCTGCTGTCTAGGGATGTGCAACAACGCAAGCTTGGGCACGGGCTGGGGATGCTCTAGGGAACAACAGCTTTGCCTCCTTGAGGCTTTGCAGACATTGCAAACATGGAAGAAAAGGAAGGCATATAATCACAGAAATAATTGCTGAGAAACATCAGAAGGGGTTTGTTTGCAGAGTGTTCTCTGAATCTCACAATAAAAGGGCATAAAAAGGACAGTAATTGGCCACTTGGGATAAAGTTAATGGTAAATACTCTAATAAAAAAAAAAACGGACTGTGCTTCAAGTAGATCGCTTATCATGGTATTTCTCCAATATAAAGACTTCTTCCTACACCTCTGTACTTTTATGCTTAATTTGCCAGTGACTTCTACAATTATAGCATCTAATCAAACCAGAAAAGAACCTTTTGTTGCTCTGAATTAGAAAACATATCTGCCTAGGTGGAGAACTTTTCTCATGTTAAATTGCCCTCTCTGGAGCTTGGTGTTATGCAGTTTGGGGCTGGGGCACATATGGCCTGGAGGTTTTTGGGGTTTTTTTGACTAAGCTGAACGCAGAAACATGTGCCTGGGAACTATGGGGTCTAAGAACAGCAGGATTCATCATGATTTTTTTAAAGTGCAGTAATAGTGTTATGAGACTTCAAGGGAAAGAAAAAAAAGGTTTTGTTCTTTACCATGGAGGATTTTTGCATTTATATAGAAAACAATAATAAAATAGAAATTGGTTTGTATTTATAATGGAAAACAAACCAAGCCAACGGCAGGCTGACCATGCCTCTGGTTTCACTGCAGAGCTCTGCTCAGTTCACCAGGATCACTCTGGGAAACAGTCTGTCAGTGCAGAGCTAAGCAGGGATGGTTTTCCTCCAGTGGAATGGCAGAAAGCAGTGAAGCACTGGCACACAGGAAGGCTGAATTAGGCTCTAGTCAGACACACATACAGTATGGCAGTGAAACCTGTGTGGCTGCAGCCTGAAACACTGAGGTTTTTTGGTTCCAGGCATTTAATACTTGAGAAAATGAAAAAGCATGTGCTAAAGGGCTTATCGTGCTCTTGTTGTTTCTGTTGAGATTGGAGGGAATGTTGTCAATGGCTTTAGCACAAAGGAAACTCCGCTGTTCTCTTATAGGCTGTAGAGCAGTATATATTATGACGTTATATATATATAAAATATATTATGACATTAACTTAAATTCTTTCCTGAGTTCAATTTAATGTTTTTGCATGGTACGCAAGAGAATGAACTATTTCAGGCACACCAAAATCATAGCTGGCTTTCCAGTTGCTGCTGCTTTTGAAAAAAAGGATATGATGCAGAAAAACAAGTCCTGTCGCAAATCACAAGCTGGCCAGACTTGAAATTTCACTGTTGAGTATAGCACCTAAGTAAATTTACCTTGCTACACTTGGTTGTTTCAAGCAAAGCTTAGAAAAATCACTGACAGAGATCTATGTTCTTGCTTTCTTTTTTTGACAGTGTTTGGAGAAACTACATATTCAACAGCAAATGTGTATGAGAAATCCATGCAGAAAAAAAATCAGCACAAGGGCATCAAATTAATCTAATAAGGGTGAGCACTGAAAAAAACCCCTGTTGATTATACACCTGGAGAAATTTGCAGTACTCTATCAAATCTTCAGTGCTCAGTGTCAGACTACACGTAAAATGTTATACATCAAAACTGTACAGAAGAGTGTCCTAGGTGACATGGCATGGTCTGTGATAAAGAAAAACAGGCTGCAAAACTGTTATCATCCTTTTTCAGTCTTAAACTGGATGAAAGCTGTTATTTTTAATCGCACAGTGTATGGGTGGATAATTCAGAGCGAATCGTATAATCAATGACTTTCACTGTTTTTTTCTTTATATATATCATCTAGGGTCACTTCTCCTGCATGCAATGATCCTTTTGAAATTATTCTCTGAATTATTTGGTTCATTTGTTCATTTTTCAAATGAAATTTAGTAATAATACGTCTGCCTGGGAGGCTGATGTTCAGAATTTGCATACACAAAAATGGCATTGTAACTTCAAGTCATTTGACTGCAACAGAAAGAGCTCTTCCAGCTAGACTTCTGGTGCAAATACAACATACACATTAGATGTATTGGCTGTAATTTTTCACCTCAAAACTTCCTACAGTGTTGAATCCACTGATTCAATAACAAATAAGATCCACGATCTATTTACATTTCAGATACAGGATCATAAATTCAGATTAACTCCAGTGAAAATAACAGAGCTTTGGACATGTGAGATCAGGATAAGAGCCACCAGATTTAAGCAATGAAGATCCAAGCAATGGAAAGTAAATTTGACAGAAGAGATGAATAATGGTAAGTGCTAATTGCTTTAGATCTCAGTACAGCATGACGAAGATGCCTGCTTGCTTATTTCCTAGTGATAGAGTGTGGATAACAAGTTTTTTATGTTGGTGGTGTTCTTTTCCGTATTCATATTATTTTGTGTGACCTATTTTCAAAACCATTATCCTTTATGTGTCATGGAAACTAAAATGACTGTACAAGATCTTGGTTTTGTACTGGCCAAATAAGCCAAGAATATACTTTCCATTTAAAAAAACATGGTCTATTATAACTTCTGTTTGTCCTCTTGAAGGAAGTAAGGAAAAACTCCTTGGTGCTTTAACAATTTCTGCCAAGAAAAGAGGAAAATCTCATAAGATATTTACTTCAACGTTTTATCACCAATACATCATTCGGTAGGAAAATGCCAAAAGTAATCGCTGCCTGTTGCTGTTGCAGTGTTAAAAGGGGCACTAAAATTACACTGTGCTTCCACTCCATTTTCAGATCAGATTTGCACAGGTCCTTGAACTGTGCACTTTTAAGGTTTGTTCTTCCTGCCAGCACTCCCACTTACAGCTACTGACATTTATTTCCCTATTTTTGTCTGAATAAATGCAATTTATTGGAAACAACTACACTATCAAATCAATAAGACATATGGTACACATCTAAATACAAATGAAGTTGTACATGTAATAATTCTGCTAGGATTTTAGAGCTACATCTTTTAAAATGGTAGCTGCAAGGAAGGCATAATTGCCAGAGTTCTGTAATGAAACAGAAAAGTGTATTATATCACCCCAAACTGGCATTGGTCAGTCATGTCCACTGGCATTTATGGGTTATTCTTTCCTCCTTTGACATGAGCAGCTTTTCCTGGGCTTGAGAAATCCTTTCTAACAGGGGGCCCTAACTTCTCCTTAACCACCCATAGCTGGACACTGGGCAGGTGGACATAGCATCGTGGCAGAGCTCGCTGTTGACAGTGTATCCAGGGGTCCTCAGTCCAATCTCCTCTCAAACTAGACCTGGGTACTCAGAGCCACCTCTGCTGATGTCTGAACATCTGCAAGGATGGCACTCAAACAGCGCCACTTCACAGCTTGGTCCAGTAGTCTTCATTAGCCACCTTCTCAGATTGGAACAGAGAAGGTGGTATTATTGCTAAGTCAAAATAATGCCTTTAAACATCACCAGGAAAGGGTAAAAATTGTTAAAGTGACAATAATGTGTAGCTGAAGAGGACATCTTCCACCACAGCTTGCCCTGGTGAAGAGCCAAGTGGTGTTACCTGTGACACGTTGGACATGTCCTGCAGAAAAACCTCTTGACGTGGTAGGTCTGCAGGCGTGCAATTGCACAATGGGAAGGAGCAGAGAGGGGAAATGCCCATTCTCAATCTCCTAGAAGGAATCATCAAATTTCCTTATATTTTTAGTTCTCAGAGAAAAGAAAGAAAAAGGCTTCTTAATGGTGCTTTAATCTGGAGCTGTGGCCATTTACATTCTCATAGATAAGTTTAAGAGAAATTATCTGGACCACAACACAGATTTCACTCATGCAGATCTTACGTTAGTGATTTCTGATAATTAAAACATCGATGAATAGGAAACGAAACGATAGTGTTATGTTCTAATTGCTCATTTAGTGCGAGGATAACACAGTACTGGATGCTTCTCATCCTCCTATTTTTTAAGGGGTATCATGTATTATAAGCAATGTGAACTGAATATGGGAAAGGTTTTCATCTGTTAGTATTTTCTGGCATTAAAGAAAGAAAAATTGGGTGATGTAATAAAGTGAATAAATATTAAATCTCCTTGTACAAAACTGAAGGAGAATTTTGACACAAAAAAAAGTGTGACAAATTTGGCCTTTTATCCTCACCTACCTTTTCCTTCAGCTGGAAGGCATGGAGGATGGGAAGTACCTGGCTACACTCCTGGGAGTGCTTCCCTGGCTCTGCTGGGGTGGGACCCCCAGCTCAGAGTGGATGAGCCTTGTGGCTCAAAGGAACATGGGTGGGTAAAAGGAAAATAAGGTTTTTTTAAGGAAGCTTTCTTGTGTGCTTCAAACACAGGGAGTTTACTACTAAACGTATGAAAGAAATACCCTACTATTCTCCTTTCTTTATACTGTTTACCCTACTACATTATTTAGATTTAAATTATTTATATTATTTATCCAATTTAGATTATTATACTGCATTAATTATATAATTTTTATTATTTATGTCATTATATTATTCATTACACTTAGCTCAGCTTTTGCCAGACCATATGTATTGTAGAAATTTATTATCTTCATCTCCTAGTAAGTTGGCAATTAAAATGAAGCTGGTCAAGAACTCTTCTTACTTCCACTCTTTCTTCATATACATGCATTTATTTTTACATATCTGAAATTATAAAGACATAGATAATAAAAAGACTTTTAAAAATCCTTATTAATTAAAATGTCTTTAGATTTAAATGAACAGTACATAGGAAAATCCATTGTCCAAACATATGTAATCAGTGATGAGGATTCAACTCTGATATTTTTCTATTTCCGCCTTATGAAACAAGGCCAAGAGTACTTTTAGGCTTCAGCAGAAGGAAATCAAGGAGGCATCTGGGCTGGTAAATGCCACCCACCTACCTACACAGCTAAAGCTAAGCATGCGCATAGAGCCTGTAATCATTCTGGAGACTTATGAAATCTGTATTTTGTCTGAAGACATTTCTTGAACCAGAAGAAGCTAAGGTCATCAAGGCAAAAACTCACTGAAAATTACTCATTCAGCTCACCTATCTGGTGGGACACTTTCCATTTAGCTAACAGTCATAGTCTACAAGGCTGCTTAGAAAAAAATAATTATTTTGCTTGTTAAATAATACTTGCATAGCTACAAAAGTGTGTTAAACCCATTTCTTTGTTAAATAAAGTAGAAACAAGCTGTTTACAATTGTGCACCAGTAACTTCCTAAACTGGTGTGTAAGGTGAGGGGAAAAAAGGTCTGGAACCCTCTCCTGGAAATACTGTTGACCATAGAGTCTTCATCACCCATGGATGAGATAGCTGAAATGAAAGAATACTCATGTTTGAATATTTGGAAAGTGCTGCCTAAAAGATCATATTTTATATTTAATTTAAGAGTTGTTGAAATTAGATATAGCATTCAGGGAATTATGTAATTGAGCTTAACTGACAAGGTATTGATGACCTCCTTCTCCCTCATCAGAGAAGTCTTAGCACCTGTCTATAATATGAAAGAATGAATTTCAGAAACGGTGAGAGGATATGTTCATATCCAGATGGTTTTACATTACCTTGACCACCTGCTCTGCTGCTGGTCAGTCACGTCTTTACAGTAAGATGATAAGAACCCGTGTCAAAGAAGGGAGATAAAAGATCAATAAATATTTAAATTAAATTACACGTTAATCAAAGACAGGAATTTTTGTGACATTCACCCAAGCAAACCTGGGGAACTCAGGGAAGCAATCACTTATGTTCCTGATTATCTTCAAGCTCACAGATGTCCCAGCGGACTAGGAAAGGAACAGAGTATTTATTTTTAAAAAGGGGGAACAAGGGAATTGCAGACTAGTCAATCCATATTCAGTGCCGACAAAGACAGTGAATCAAAGCATCAAGCAGGTGATTTGTTCAGAGCCAGTGGTAATAAATAGAGCTGGCTACAGTGATTCTCAGTTTCACTCAGAATTTTGGGCTTTGCTGCTGGTGTCAGTCCAAACTGATAGTTAGGTTTATGCAGAAGAATAAAAAAGTGATAGAGCAATATCGTAAACATTGGCAACTTACAAGAGCTAACTGAAGCAGTTATTGCAGTCAGATCTTTCTTTCATTTCTTTGGAACTTTCTTAAGTTTCACACATATAGGTAATTTTTACAATCTTCTGTATTTGTTCATCATGGCTTGAATATATTTTATAAGTACATTTGTGTAAAGCGTTCTTTATGAACACTTTACTTCAAATACTCCAAAGAATAAATGAATTTTTTTTTGTAAGATTTCCATGCTGGTTGCCCATACTTACCTGTCTCACTGAGAACCCAGACTGGAAAAAAAAAACCTCTTTCAGCACAAGTTTAATTTGAGACCTTGATCAAGTTTTAAGAAGCCATGGGTCTGGGGTCACGAAGCACGTCATAGTTGGGTCATTTGTTTGTGAACAAGTACAGCACTGCTGCAATGCTCCTTCCCCTCCTGCTTAATCCTGGCTTGGATCCTTGCTGTTGGGAGGCAGGATGCTCTCCAGATCAGGTTTTAGAAAAAGGGTCCCTGCTGCGTAGCTGAGGCAGTGCCAAGCATGCATGGCATGCTGTGTCCCCCATGGCTCTGCTTACAGCAGCGTGGATGTCTGTATGCAGCATCACTTTGCCCTCATCTTTGCCCAGGAAAAAGAATATGGCAAGACAGACACCCATCAAACAGCAACCTCAGATGTGAGGGCCATAGAGTGAAAACAGGCTTGTAACAAGAGAAAAGAGGGTTATTTAAGTCTGGAGGATTCTGACACGCTTCGACACACTTTGAATCCAAATGTGGTTCCTCCAGCTTATGAGAATTTTGCATCTCAAAGCAAAGCTTTAACAAACTGGTGTCTGGAGGAGGCTACAAGATCTGTCTAAACCAGCCTCCAAGCTTTCACCATGAAATAGGTGGCCATTATTTATCTTAGATAAAATGCAATTTGCTCTTCTAGTTAAGCCACTTAAATCATGCCATGTGTATTCTATACTGATGAGGAACATTCAGTTAATTTCTTTGATGTACTGTCTTCAAAGTCCTTACCATAACACTTTTATACATATATAAAGATGTACACATTTCTTTCAGTGTCTCTTGTGACATTCATTGGAGCTGGCAAAGAAAATAAAATACCTTAGCATTGTGGAGCCAAAATTATTAAAAGGTCATATTTGAAATTTTCTTCTTCTAAAAGCATAGTGTATCACTAACTGATTGAAAGATTCTTGAAACCTAAATAGGCTTTAAAAATAACGTATTTACATATTTTGAGTTCCTCAGATAGTGGCTTGTGTTTTCTCAAATAGGAATTTTTCCTCTCCCCTCTCTCTTTTACCACACTCCCTCCTCACTACAGACATCCAGGAGAGGAAGGTTGATTTCATTTTTACATAGTTAAATTATTCAGTGAAAGCTTAAGATCTACTGCTGTCATGTAATTTTACTCTTTGGCATGTCACAACTCGCGCACCAAGCATCACACTGTAAGTAGGTCACAGCAGAATCCACCCAGCATCACTTAGTGCATTTCTTCAGTAACACCACTCTGCACCTGTTGCAGTGAGAGTTTTCTCTCATGAGATGCCTGGATCTCAAGTAGCGATTTTTATTGCAGACCGTCCCAATAAATTTATTTTTAAAAGCTTTCATCAGCTTGAAATTCCTAAGCCAGTAGAACTTAGACAATATTGCACTAGCATTTTACTCCAGCATCATATTGCTACTGTTCTAGTTACTACCTTCAGGCAAGATAAGAAGCATCACACAAGATGAGCCAAGGAAGAAAAAGTAAAAATATCAACTGAGTAAAAATTTGTTTTGAAGCTTCTCTTATAAAAAAATACTGTGAGATAAATAAATTGCATTTATAAATTTTTAATTATCAGTTTAGTTTCACAAGTGACATGAAGAAGGACACCAGGTATGTATCCCTTTGAAGCATGTCCACCTCACACAGAATTAGTCTCCTAATGATCCTGAGGCAGCTCAGAACTTAATGCAAATGTATATATACACACATGTCTATAGATATGTATAATAAATATACACACAGCCCCTTCGTATCTTGCTGAAACAGGATGTTGCTTGTTTTTTATTAATGCGCAATTACTTTTTGTGTCCTTTTTCTAAATAATTTTCTGCTGTTTTTCTGAAGTGCTAAATGTTTCTGTGTTCCCAACCAGGATTTCCCTGAATAACACTGGAGGAAATAAGAATTTGCATTTAGTTAAATAAGATCTAGCTCTAGCATGCTGAAGTTACTGCACTTGAAAGATGTATGCATGTAACATTGACTGTTCAGAGTTGTATTCAGGTCCTGTAAGAGCCCATTAATTACAGCAGCTGAACAGGTTCATCTGTGCCAGCTCCTCACAGATTTTAGGGAAGTCCCCAGTGAGTCTGGCAGAGCCCAAGGAGGGGACACCCTCGTCACCCCTCCCCACACCTGGGACCCCCCCTCACATTGTGTGGACATGCATCACCATCCCCAGCTGTAGCCACTGCTCTGGAACCTCCAGGGCATTCCCTGGTCTAACCCAGCTTCTGCCATTATGCTTTATTGAAGTAATGGCCAGTATTCCATTTCACTAATTATCCAAGATCGGTAGCATTCCAGAAACAATATTGTAAGAATCAACAGGTTGTATCTTCTATCCTACTTCCATACACGGATACAAGACAGCTACTAAAAATGAGCTAAAAAGTTAACAGTGGACTTGCTAACAAGTGCACTTCCTATGGAAGGCAGTTTGCCACAATTCCAAATATTTTTTATAACCAAGGATCTCACCTAGGAAGCAGACATCTTTTTACAACACTGGTACCAAATGACTTTGCATAATAAGAATGTGGATTGATTTTGCAAAGCAATGCATTTTCAGAAAAGAAAATGGCTGGTGTTCTCACGTTATGAGATCATCTATACGTGAACAGTTGTGCTGCTCAATAGTTGGACTGCAGAAGGTTCTGTTACTGTGAGTGGATGGGCCTTGCTATACTCAAAATTATTGATGAGCATTGTCTGAACACTGAGCACTCTCTGAGCACTGGAAGAGTGCAGAGCAAAGAATGACAACGCATCCTTTCTCTGATGATGTGTGGTGTTCAGTCACATCTATCACTGCACTAAACTTTTCCCTGTGTATCACTTCTTTTGCCCAATAAATGGGATGCTACACTACCTCTACTGACTTTTCCAGCATTTCCATTAAAAAAGCACACCCCTTCACAGTATTCACAGAAGGATGGAACCACAAATCGCAATACAAAGGCCTTTAATGCCCCCATGTCTGAGAAAAGAGCAGTAGTCTGCCGAGTTACATTGTCGGATGTAAGCAGATACTCCTTTTAACTCACGCTGCAATTTTGCCATCATTTTAATATATATTTTATATATGTTTATCCAAAAATACAGCCATGCATTACCACCCTAAAAGCTCTTGATTTTAAGCAATCATAAAAGCGTTGGATGTTTTCAAATTGCACTGCTCTCCTCTAATCTTGTTTTCATAATGAAATTTATTTAAGTCTAATATAGGCATGATGTAGAGTAATGTATCGTCTGCACCTCAGAATGAATGTTAAAAGTGTAAATTCATTATTTCTCCTTCAGTAGATCTCCTTTTTATCTCAGTTCTATAGACATTACAGTAATATTTTTCTCCTGAACATACTGATGAGGATCCAAAACTAATTTTCACAAAAATGAGAACTCCTTAAACACATTTGCTTATCATATTGTGCAGGCTCTTTTAGCTGCACCAGTGTTCTTCACTTTAATCTCCACTTTAATTTTTAAGTGTGTCTCTTTTTTTTCAGCCTTTTTCTCCATCTGCAGTGGCGAGGGCCATGTTTTCTCCATTACCTGTGAACAACTCCTCCTGAAAGGTGAATCCCTTTTGTTAACACAGGGGGGTTCGTTTGCACAGGACTATCCTGTGACACAGGGAAGGGAACAAATCAGCCCAGGAAAAATCTGGGAACTCAGCCGTTTGCCCTGACTTAAAGTCCTTCCCTTCTTCTGATCCTGGTTCAAAACAAAGTGCAACCAAATGTTTAAGAGAAATTTATACTGCTTAGGCAGGCAGATGTGTCATTCTCTGTTCACTCACACACACTCATTCATCACTTCAGCCATTCACTAGAGCTGATAAAACCTTTGATGTAAGGTCTGCAGTTAGTAATTGGGCTTAATCACTTCCAAAGAAACCATTTCAGTTTGCAGAAAGTTCATAATCTTAAACAGAACCATCAAAACCTCAAAAATCCCACCCCTAAAATAATTACAATTTTAAAATAGATCAGTGTAATTCTATTCTTGCCATACCTGGCTCTTTTTGCATAGCTGTATGGAAAAATAAAGAAAGATGAATTTCAATAAAGCAGCTATCCTGAAAGCTGTTATCACAAGATTGATTAACTTCTACTACTTTGTTTGAACAATAGGTTGTGGAGAGAGAAAAAATATATTTTCCCTCAGTCTCAATCCATGAAAAAGTTATTAGACATTTTTTTCTCAAATGACATGGAAAAAATCAATACGTGTTTTCCAAAGATGCATGCAATTTGCTTTAAGAATTTGTACTTGCATGATCTTCAAGTACTATAAGTTGTTTGGTAATTATTTGTTTCTAAGGTTTTATAGATTCTTATTTATTGTCCATGATTTTACATTGCTATAACTTTTACCGACTTACTGAAGTGATTCCTTATTTACAGGAATGGATGTTTAAAGGAAAATTAAGTTGCCACTCTATTCATCAGCTGGGTTTGTCTTTAATAAAAGGCGAATGATGCACGGATATCAATGACTCCAAGCCCAACTCCGTAGGTGGCAAGCCTAGGCACATGTCAGGCTTTAGCACAATACATAGCATTCTTCCTGCAAATTATGTGCCTGAGCCCCTACACCTCTATGTAGCCTTTTGCTGCTGGGCTGGATCACCTCCCACATGATGACAGGCTGAGAGAATGGAGGTTGTTCAGCCTGGAAAAGAGAAGGCTCTGGGAAGACCTTCTAGCAGCCTTACAGTACTTAAAGGGGAGCTGCAGGAAAGATGGGGAGGGACTCTTTATCAGGGAATGCAGACAAGGGGTAATGTTTTTAAACTGAAAGAGGGGAGATTTAGATTAGAGATTAGGAAGAAATTCTTTATTGTGAGGGTGGTGAGGCACAGGCAGAGGTTTCCCAGAGAAGTCGTGGATGCCCCATACCTGGAAGTGTTCAAGGTCAGGTTGAATGGAGCTCTGAGCAACTTGATCCAGTGGAAGGTGCCCCTGCTTTTGACAGAGGGGGTGTGGAATTACATGATCTTTAAGCGCACTTCCGATCCAAACCATTCTATGAATCTATGGTTCAAAGTGGGCTGTAGTGTGCATACAGATCAGTTGCTGCCCAACTCCAGCTTCACATTGAAGCCTCCAGGATATGGGCATTTTTTTATCAATCTTTTGCAACAAGAAATATCTTTCCTTGAATATCATCAGAGCAGTTATTAAGGTAAACTAAACAAGTAAGCAATTTAGGGGCAAAGTATTTGCAGGGGAGCATAGAGCAGATTGGGTAAAATAAAAGACCTTTCCTTATGTATATCCTTGCCCTAAATAAATACCCGTAGGGTTCTTCTGACAATTTTCTTCTTTTGCATTTCTGTCCTAGTTTCTTCTAGGAAGTTCAAAAGTGCCATGAGACCACCTGCTATATGGCATCCGTAACCAATTTGATATCATGAATCACTGAATCACATAATATAATGTAATAATAAGCAGGTTGGACTGCAGTGTTTATTAGCTGATGCTCTCTTAAATAAGTTCATGCTGAAACAGAATCCTTCAGCCAATTTTTTCCACTTACCCTGCTGTTCAGGGGCAAACCAGGAACATTAAGGAAAAAATCAGAGCTGAGACAGGAACTGCTACATATCTGAAAGCTGCTCGGCCATATGAAGAGATAATAAAAGAATACAGATAGCCGAGCACATTTCAGTAAAGAAGGCAGCCTTAATTTTAGCTGGCTGGCAGATGGGTTTTCTCATTAGCCTGTCTTTTCATCTTATTTTCTGGAATTAAGTAGGCTCGGGAGGGACCCTACGGGACTGGCCATCTTCCAAAGGCTTGCACAGCCCGGGCTGCACAGCTTCCCACTCTGGACCTGATCGCCCTTTCATGTGGAGTTGTTCTCCTTGACATACTGAGTCAAATAAGGGTTTTTCTGCACAGCTTAGGTTTGCAGGACTGCAGTGCTGGCCAACTGCATGGAGTGGCCACCAGACTCTGCACTCTCACCTCAGTGGGAGCGACAGCAGCCTGACACCTTAGAAGGGCAGCATGTGTGGCAGGGCTGGCACTGAAGAGCTGAGAGGAACTGAATGCATTACAATCTTTTTCAACTCTTTCTGGAGTATCAGAGACCCTGCTAATGTGAGATGAGATCTCCATCAGCCTCCTTACAGGAGGGGCAGGAACAAGTTGATCCAGCAGAAAAACTCAGTAGATGCGTATTTCCTCTATGTACGTGTGGTTTAGGAATGATGCGTTCAACATCCTAAGAACGACCCTTCTGATTTTGCTGCTAGAGTCCAGGGAGATGCTCTAACAGTGCCACCATGCTGAGCAGCGACATCCTGGCCCCCACAGATCTCAGCCCCAGGTTGAGAGAGGGGATGGGAATGATCCATCCTGAGGTGTACGAAGCCCTCTTCTGTTCCTGCTGTACCCCCAGGAGGGAGCAGCGCCAGGCAGCAGCACACCTGGAGATAGTGGGGCAGGAGATGTCAGGTCCCTGAGTGCCTGCATGCCTCCCTGCCCCTTCATTCCCATCAGTCCCACACCCCCACTGTCATCTCTCCCTCTCCTGCACACGGGCATCACAGAAGCATCAGCTCTTCATCAGGCAAAGCCATGGTGTGATTCCTTCATGTCGGGCTGGTCTTGAAAGCTCTTATCTATGGGAGTAATTTCAGTCTTCAAAGGGACTATTGGTATGAATAAAACCTGCTCCTCGGGATTTATAGGACAGGCCCCATAGTTTGCAGTCCATTGATTCAGTATTATTCCTTTGTTCCCATAGAAACGTGGGGGTTTTAAGGAGTAGTTTGAAGCTAAGTCAATGAAAATAAAACAAAACAAAACCCTATCAAACCTTTGTATATACATACATTAGAGGAAGAAAATACAATCCTTGACTCCTTTCTGCATCCTGTAAGGCAGAATAATTTAGTTGGGGAAAAAAAACCAGCACCAAACCCTCTCACAGATAGGATTCTTTTGAATTGTTTGCTTTTTTTCTGATGCAATTTCAGCAAAATGCTTAGCAACACATATAGAAGGAAGCTGCTAAATCACTGTATTAATTCTAAAAAGCTTCATTTCTTATTAAGTCACAAGAGATAGCTCTTACTTTGTTTCCAGCAAAAGGTAATTTGGGCTTTATTTTATTTAGAATGTTGCCCACCGCGCTGGAGAGGCGAGATTTCTTAATTGCTTTGTTGCAAAAACAATTTATGTGGGGTTTTTAATGAGTCTAATTTTCTTTAAAGTTTTCCATGTATAATTGTGACAGCATTTTGAAATCAAATAAATTATCCACATAGCTGCCTCAGTGCTCCCATCATTAAACACATGAAGATGCTTCCTCCACAAGGTTTATTGTACAGAAAATGTGTATACAAAGAGGGAGTTTGAGTTGGCGTTTCAAAAAACCCACAATAAGCAAGAGAGAAAAGGAAGGAGTTTATTACCTGTATCCTAGAAGCTGTCCTCCTACTACAGAGCTGGGAACTGAAGACAAACATGGTGAGTTGAAACATAGAAATGAGTCTTTGAGAAGAGAGCAAAATGTCTGATCACGAGAAGAAATAATCACACTGTGCTTTTCCTGAGATCCACCTTTAAAGCAACTAATAAAACTAATGCTAGGCAGGAACGGTGCACTGGTAAAATGAATCTTGGTGGCCTACATCTGTATTTTCTTCCATTGCCGTGACCAAGAACGATGACAGTGAGAAACACACCAGATTATGCCTGTAAAATAAATAAACCAGCAGTGTGGGGCTCAGTTACTGAGGTCAACAGTTGCAAAACTGAATGCAAGCTGCAGCCCTGGGGCTGGCAAAATGCGGAATCACACTGCCCAGTTTGTGTTTGACTCTATGTACGAATATCAGCTTTTCTAGTAATTGAGTAAATATTTGTGGATATCATATTCTAAAATGATGGCTTGTCTGCAGTTTTGCCTCTCATCAGCACTCTGCTCTAAATACATGCTCTGTAGTAATGGTACCAATGGTGACAGAACAATTTGATCCTTGCTAGAAGGAACATTTTGTCTTCAGGTGGAGCAAGGGAGCAGGCGGTATCAGCAATTGAGGGGCAGAAGGCTCTCTGAGAGAGGACATGGGCAATGTGATCCTGTTCACAGTCCAGCTCAGCCAGAACTTCTGGATTGTTCTAACTCCTTCAGAACCTCAGTGGAAAAAGGAGATGAGAAATTGCTGACACTGATATCAGGTTCAGGTGGAAGAGAGCCTCTCTCCTGATTCACCGGGTACTCTCACCAAAAGAGAGAAGAGGTTCATCACAAAAAAGAGGGAATATAAGCCACAAAGTGACGGAGGGTAGTGTAAAAGGAACTATTGCAAAAGAAGAGAAAGAACAGTGCTCCCAAGCTCGTGGTGAGGGTCCAGGAGAATATGTCTCTCTATTATTTAGTGCTTGATGGTATATTGCAAAGAAAATATCAGCACCTCCCACTAGGATTCAAGTAAACAATACGTGTAACCTGGAGTGTCAGATGTAAAGGGCTATGAAGTAATTCCAGTGTTTCAGGGAGCAGTTATGACAGACTGCAGGAGGAACATTTATAAAATACGTATGTTAAAATCCATCACTGAAAGAATCCATAGAGATAACATTAGTGATGAATCCCTCAGTTGAGTTAGAACACGGCGTATGAAGGACATGTTAAAGCACGCAGAGGGTAAAAGGTAAGTCTGAAGGAGCAGTGGACTAATAGCAAGCAAGCAGGCTTGCTTATTCCTCTGCATCAAAAAACCCCACGAGACTTCATGAAGCTGAATTCTTCTCCAAACCAACAACAGCCTCACACCTGGATGCACAGCATGCCATGTCTTGGTGAGGTACCTGCCTGAACAGATGACTTATTAATTTTATTGAGCTCTGTGATGATCACAGCGGGTACCTGAGTGTTGTCCTTGAGGAAGGAGCCAAATCTAGGGCAGTTCCGCCTCTTTCCATGGGCTTCACCATTTAAAATTTTTGTCTGTCATCACATGTAGGTGCCTTTGGCTTACTGTTGATGTATGGACCTGCTGCTATAACTATACATCTCATGCCATATTTCAGTGAGGTAATGGTTTATAACTTGCTATTGGGGCTCAACTGAACAAACAGTCAACTCTCCAAGCAGCTCTGGGACCAGCTACTAATGGTGGGCAGCATAAGAATGAAGCGTGAACACGAGCTTTCACTGCCTCTGCGGGTCTGATTGATCTCCTGCCACAGATGTGCAGGACAAGGAGGAACAGTGCCTTGAGGCTGAGGACAGAATTGCACTCACACAGCCCCAGGTGCAGGGCAGCAGGGGCAGAGCCTGTGGGTCTCCCCAGAGCCTCCAAATCCTGAACATCTTGCCGGCCCCAGGGTTTGATTAGGACAGCTGATATGTGTGTCACTCCTGGTCTGCATCCTGGAGTATGGCTGGACTCAATTATCTCCAGAGGTCCCTGTTAACCTCAACCAGTCTGGGAGGCTGTGATGTTTTACCTTAGTCTGTATCGCAGACTCTCAGAGGCCCAAGAGCACAACAAAGCATAGAATCATAGAATCATAGAATCATAGAATCATAGAATCATAGAATCATAGAATCATAGAATCATAGAGTCATAGAATAGTTTGGGTTGGAAGGAACCTTAAAGACCATCTAGTTCCAACTCCCCTGCCATGGGCAGGGATACCTCCCACTGAATCAGGCTGCCCAAGGCCCCATCCAACCTGGCCTTTGAGACCTCCAAGTATGGAGCAGCCACAACTTCCCTGGGCAACCTTTTCCAGTGCCTCACTACTCTCATGGTGAAGAAATTCTTCTTTATGTCTAGTCTAAATCTGCCCCTCTCCAGTTTATACCCATCGGCCCTAGTTCTATCACTACAAGCCTTTGTGAACAGTCCCTCCCAGCTTTCTTGAAGACCCTTCAGGTGCTGAAAGGTTGCTATATGGTCTCCTCAGAGCCTTCTCTTCTCGAGGCTGAACAAGCCCAACTCCCTCAGCCTGTCCTCACACAGGAGCTGCTCCAGCCCTCTGATCATCTTTGTAGCCCTCTTCTAGACTCGTACCAACAGTTCCATATCCTTCTTATGTTGAGGGTTCCAGAACCGGACACAATACTCCAGGTGGCCTCTCACGAGAGAGGAACAGAGGGGCAGAATCACTTCTCTTGACATGCTGGCCATGCTTCTTTTGATGAAGCCCAGGATATGGTTGGACTTTTGGGCTGTGAGAGCACACTGCTGGCTCATGTCAAGCTTCTCATCAACCAGCACCCCCAAGTCCTTCTTTGCAGGGCAGCTCTCCGTCACATCATCCCCCATCCTGTATTGAAATCAGGGATTGTCCCAACCCAGGTGTAGGACCTGGCATTTGGCTTTGTTGAACCTCATGAGGTTCTCGCAGGCCCATTTCTCCAATCTGTCCAGGTCCCTCTGGATGACATCCCATAGTTCTGGTGTGGCAACTGCGCTACTCAGCTTGGTGTCATCTGCAGACCTGCTGAGGGTGCACTCAATCTCGTTGTCAGTATCATTAATGAAGATATTGAACAGCACTGGTCCCAGTACGGACCCTGGAGGGACACCACTTGTCATGGGTCTCCATCTGGACTTCGAGCCATTGACCACTACTGTCTGAATACAACCATCCAACCAGTTTCTTAGCCACTGACCTGTCCACCCAACAATTCCTCATCTCTCTGATTTAGAGATAAGGATGTTGTGGGGGACCTATCAAAGGCAGAAGTCCAGATAGATCACATCTGTTGGTTTATCCATGTCCACTGCTGTGGTTACTCCATCATAGGAAGCATCTAAGTTGGTCATACAGGACTTGCCCCTGGTGAAGCCATGCTGGCTGCCATTAACCACCTCCATGTGCTTTAGCATGTCTTCCAGGAGGCTGTAACAACCCAAATCTACATCTATGTCTCCCCCATCCAGGTCCTAGGAGCCCACCTCAGCCCAGGACAGGGCCCTTGGTCCTGCCTGAGCTCCATGTCCCAGCCCAACTCAAGACCTGGCCTGTCACCTGCCTGGCCATTCCAACACTCAGAGACACCTGGTCCCACAGGGGCATATACAGCAAATGGTCTGAAAAGGTTACAGCTGAATGAAATTTTGTAAAGGCTTCAGGAAGAACAAACGATTCCAGCTAAAATCTCAAAAAGTGTCTACATTTCCTCACCTGGCTGTTGATCACAAGCTCTCAAAGGTGCAAGGTCTAACCATGAAATACACACACCACTCTCGTTTGTAAGCTGCAGGCACTAGTGGTTAATTTACATGATATATAAGTTCTAGCAATAAAAAATTCATGAAGCAAGGGTTGAATCCCTCTGCTGCCAAGCAAATGGGAACATTTCCACCACCGCAGGCTAATGATTAATTTATACACACGTACCGGGACAGCAGACAAAAAGTCCTGTTTATTGTCTAGACAAGAGCCGGTTCCACCTTTCTTACCCTAAAGAGCATTGCCACTTCTAAAAGTTGAGTAAAAATCATCAATAATTCTTCAGAAAGGGCATTAAAATTAACCTGCCTATTCAGTTATACAAGACAGGAAGGGAGGGAGGTTTAGCTGTATGCAGTCACATGTTTGTCTTATAACTTCAGGTATAAAGTTCATAATGACACTATCGCAATCCCAAAGGTGTAAAATCCTAAAAATCGTCCCCAGAGGAACAAGGATTAGTGACAAGAGGAGTTTTTGTCACTTCCTGGTCATCTCCATCCCTGAGAATTGTGTTGGCAATGTTTTGACACTAGTGAACTCCCTGTGCTCTTTCCTCTGTGGCGCTGGAGGTGGCAGCAAGCTCTCCCCATGCCCCTCTTCCCTTCCCAATGGCACAGCCACCCAGCCACCCCAAGCCCAGATCGCAGTGTTTGCTGGGTCCCCTGCCTTGGCTGGCAGAGTTCAGGGAGGCATCCCATGGGCCGGGGCACACAGCAGGGCATCAGGGAGCTGTTCTCTACCCTGAGGACTGGTGGCAGATGGGATTTCTCAAAAGATTTGGTCAGGTAGATTAGAAGAAATTTTCCTTTGTTATTGGAAGCCCAGTGCCTAAAGAAACTACATGCAGCAGTGAGAACTCTTGATCAAATAGCACACAGTTTTCAAGTCAATTTTCTTGCTCCCTTTCTGGTGACCTCTCATTCAAGCAATGGCTAGTATTGCACCTGCTTTATTTGCAGAGGTTTGAGAAGTTCACAGACCAAATTATAAACATTTCACTCTGACTGACTACACATTTCATAATTACTTTGAAGTCTGGCATTTCTGGTTTAGGGGAAATACGCAGAACTCTGGCTAAAGTATTGTTTGGGTAAAAAAGCCAGAAGATTTCACTTTAGAAAGGAGCAGGGAAAGGGGAATTAAAATTGTGTTTATTAGACTAAAAGTCACATTTTCCACCCACAATTTTGCAAGCAGCCTTCCACAGAAAAACAAGAAGAAGGTCACCAATGCTGCGATTCTGTTGCTAATGCTAGTCAGCTGCCACCCCTTACTCATTTTTTATCCAGCACGGCAGTCCACAGAGCACATGTAGCATTTGGGCTCATGACTCACAACAGGATAAAAAGAACCCTGCACGCTGGCCTGTGAAGGAGGAAGCATTTTGTGGAGGAAGGAAACCAAAAGTCAGCAGGTTTCATGTTTTCTCATCTCTTCTCCAGCACAGCCAAACATTTCAATGGTACTCTGACTGCTGATGCTTCACCTCCTCTCGGATGTGTCACCTCCATGAGACGACAACTCTAAGAGTAATGTGGCAGTGACAGCTTATTGGTGTTGTATGACTCTGTAACGGTGTCATTCCTGAAAGTACAGCTGTCCAAAAGGATGAATTAACATGATGGCTCTTGTACGGCAAGAGTCTAAATACTGACAGCTCGGTAGTCACGCAGGTCACCACGTTAGACGCTCTGGTGCTCATTCTGTTCAGCAGTACCTCACTGTTTCAGAACAGTAGGGATCAATTTTTCATTCGTAATAAGTGAAGTTCAAAAGCCATGGAGTTTATCAGCCTGTCCGAGACAGCTGTGAGCATTGCCAGGTGTTTTACTTGTCAGGCTGTTACCCACAAAGTGTTTTTTCTGCATAACAATGTTACAGCTGGAAAAATGTTGTTTCCTAAGAGCCTATTTCCAGATGAAATGTTATTACTTATTTATATGCCCACGACATGTGCCTGGAAATTAAGAGATATTCGCAGAAGTGATTCTCCAATGACCATCAAGTACATGATGCTGCCAGTGCTTATTCCTTACATTTGGCTTTCTCTTATCACGAGCAGTAAGTATGAATTTGATTCATTTCTTACATGGCTTCATGTGATTCATCTGAACTTCCTTTCATCCCAATAATTCTGCACGATGCGCTACATGAACATGAACTGAGCGATCAACATAGGCTCTGCCTGACAGTGAGACCTCGTTTTGTCCACACATCAAAGCCACAGGGTAAAAGTTCATACATTTGTTTACACCTGAGACATGTACTGCAGAGAAACACCCTCTGCCCTCTACCCAAGCACAAGGATTGGCCAGAGCAGTGGTAGTAGGGCCACTGAGGTCATCCCTCGATGTCCTCTTCGTGGCAGCATGAGAAACGTCACAGCTCTTCTCCAAGTGCAGACAAATGATTTTATTTCCAGTCTGAGCAGTGTGTCAGGCTACAGCCAGCAGCAGGTTCAGTGCCACAAATGCTGCAGGAATGACCTCAGAAGGGTCTGAAGAAAATAAACTCATCCTAGGCTCCTCATGTTATTTCCCTTCCCCAGTTTTCAGGAACGCACAAGATGCACAGCCATGTCCTCTGGGATACGACAGCATCCATGGAGAGTCCAGCAGAGCTCAGCTGAGCAGAGAGGGATGCCTGGGCAGGGCGAGAAACAGCCCAGAGCATCCCCACTGCTCAGCCAGCAGTGTCCTGGCCAGGCAGCTGACACCCTCTGGCCCCACTGCGACAAGCGTACGGCTTGCTCACTCACTGCAGGCCATCCCTCACTCTGTCGAAGAGGAAGCTGGTTTTTTATCTCTTCCTTTGTGAGATAATAATGTTTTTTCTTAATTGAAACATGTTCAGCTTCTCCTTCTTCCTTCTTGTTTCAAAAAGTTCTGCCTCTGCCAGCAAAATAAGAGCCTGTGTTGCTGGGGGTTTTTTCAGAAAATGAGAGTTTTCTCTTCCCCTTTTTTTTGCAAGATTTCAGCTCTTTGACTTTGGAAAAGAAATCATTGTGGTGAAAGTATTTCTTGAAATGATGACAGAAGCAAAATTATATTCCTTTGTAGAAAACAGGGACATTTGAAGACAGGCTTAACGTCTTTGTTCTTTGTTCCGGGAAGTATGAATTCTCAGGCTCCTGGACCATTAATCCTTCCCCGTTCTTAGTTTTTGAAGATGAACATTACAGAGAATGAGGCATTGTGCTTGAAAGGTCTTTTCAGAAAATAACTTTTCCCTCCACAATATGTTCCGGTTCTCTGATAATATGTAGGATAACTTGGCAATTTGTGGCTTTTCCTCATAAATATTTATTTTCCCAAGACACCACAGTGTGAATGGGCTCCCAGAGCTGCTGCAGCCTCTCCCTGTCATACACAGCAGAGCGGATTTAGCAACTGCCCCAACCCCAGTGCCTGTTGGGCTATCTCCTGAAAGCTCTGCTCTACTGGAGGATGCTCCGGCCACAGCCGTACTGCTGAGGGCTGGGGTACCGAGCATCTCCTCCTCCCTCTATGCCCCCAGTCTCCTGAAGGTGAAACCATAGAATCATAGAATTCTTTGGTTGGAAAAGACCTTTGAGATCATCAACTCCCACTGTACCTGTCCACTACTAAAACATATCTCTGAGCACCTCATCTATCTGTCTTCTAAATACCTTCAGGGATGGTGACTCAGCCACTTCCCCGGCTAACCCATTCCAGTGCCTGCTAACACTTTCCCCCTACTTGGAACAGGTCTTCTTTTCTCTGTAAGTAGTAGTTCTACGTCCATTTCTCACTATATTGCTGACTCCACAATTTTCCATACAAATTTCCTAAATTTGCTATCATGAGGTTCAGCAACTTAATTTACTAACTCTCTTAGCATCTTATTAGGAATGCCAGATGAAGCTAAGTGTTTTCCAATTATTTCCTTTATCGTGTGCTGTTCTTAAGGTAACTTTAAAAATTAAACTTAAAAATTCTTCAAATACATTCATTTTAAGTTAGAGCTTAAAGAGGACACCAATATTTCATGACTTTTGAGTCAGTTTTAAGTTTAGTTGATCCCATTCTTCATTAGTACTGAATCTGCTTTTCTTTTCACAGTTTTTCAGTCCTGGTATATTAGTCCATGCTTTTTAAGATACTCATTCCCCAGTGTATTACCCACCAAAATTTTTAATGTCACCCATGTTGTTCAGACTAGATGTTGCTCCTGGTTAGAAAGAATTGATTCCCGCATGGAAAAACTCAGGCTTCCACATCACAAATCCAATTTGTCCCTCTTTTATTCCCAGACCTTCAGCAGGCTGAAGGAAAGCTATCTGAGTCTCCACAGGGTTTTCAGCAAGTTCTGGCATCACCAAAAGCTTTCACAGAACTGTGTGTCACAGAAAGTAAAAGAAAAATGTAGGGAAATGTGCAGTGTTTGCAGAAAGCATGTGTTTAGATTTCATTCCTGCCTCTGGAACTTTTTCCTTTAAAACATATTATGCAATTTTTCTATCAGTTGGAAAAAAATATTGACTGTTCTCTGGAAAAAAAAGAAAAAAAGACATTTGGCTGGATTTCTTTTTGGTGATCTTTACTTAAAATACCCGATACTTCTACGTACTGCTGCAGAGGCAGAAACCCATCTTCAGCAGAAACTTGAGTGTGTTGTACGTGCACAAGAAAATGAGAAAAGGTCAGAGCTGCAGTCACGGTGCCGAATGCCACACCAGAACCATAGGGTAGTCCCCAGGCCATCCTGGCACCACCGGGGCATGGAACTAGGAAAAGCATTGGGATGGGCCATGGTGAGCACCTGCTCATGGACTTTGCTCCAACTGCACCAAAAAGCCCTTCCTGCCACTTGCTGCCTATGCCAGGGTGCAGGAAAACCTGGTCTGCTTCTTCCCAGGGACAGAGAAACGTAACAGGGGGAAGAGCTGCCCAGAGACCAGAAGTAGCACCCACTTTACAGGCAGGTATAGGATTAGTCTTTCCTGAAGGCAAATTCTTCACTGCACAAGGTGCTGTGTCATCCTACTCCTCACTATGGATTTTATTTAAAAACAATAATCAATGAAATTGAAAGCATCCCTGGACTGACGAAAGAAGGCTGGTTGTGCTGTTGTGCAGGCGTACCTTGTTCAGCATACAATCCTGCACCAACAGCTCTGTGAGGTGGGCTCTTGGGCATGAGGGAAATGGCTTCTTTTGGAAAACTTATCTGCAGATGAAGCAACAATTTCCCTGTGAGGATTTGCAGGATGATCTGAAACAACTTCAAGCTATTATTGAAATTACCTGCATCTCACATTCCCTCTTTCCTGCATTATTGTGTGTCTCTCATTCCTTTACCTGCATTGATACTTTTGGTTAAAAATCATCCTTTATTCAAATTTTTTCAGGGCTTCCACGCCTACTGCTTCCTCTCCATATTAAAATTATGGTGAAACCATAATATTTACATTAAGATCTTCCCTGTGCCTATTAGAAACTTTTTTTGTTCCATCACTTAGAATATTCTTCTTGTGTAATTTGGTTGCATCTTTTTCTTGTCTGTATTTTCTTTTTTAATGGAAGGATTTAAGACACATTTTCCTTTTAGAGGAATTGTAAGGTTACATTTCGTTATGGAAGACTGTATTTTTGCAGTTGCCTTTTCGACCTGGCTGTGCTGCACTGATGTCAAATATTTTCTAAAAAAAAGCCCAATTTCCAAAGTTTTCCATACAGAATTTACCCAGAGTTGTTAGAAACATATTACAGGACACATCCAACTCAGGGTGATGGATCTGCAAGGTTCACAGTCCAAAAAACCCTGCTGGGATATTTCTCTTGCCCCATTTAAAAAAGGAAAATGCCAAAATCACAGACAAGCTTTACAAATGGAAGGAAGGTGCACGAAACACAAGCACCATACACGTCTGGCTGAAGGGCCTTTTCTGCAGGTAATAAACTCTCTGGTGCTAGGGCAGCGCACTGGCAGCTTTTGCACTCTCTGTTGTTGCAAAGCTCTCCATCACTGTCAGCGAGGTGAGAACCCCCAAGACAAGCAAACAGCATGGACAGCATGGGAGAAATTGGCAGGGTTTGCTGCCCAGCCAGTACGTGTTCATGTTTTATGTTATTACTCAAAGTATATTAACACCAGACTATGACACATGTGGAAGTGTGAATCTGAGGACCATTCAATACTGTGAAGTTTCCCACTTTATCAGTTACAGAAGCATCTCTGCGAACTTTGTGCTGTGAAAATTCAGCATTTGAGACGCTTACAATTTCTCAGCTCTTAAATGCTGTGGAGTGGTCTCAATAAGGGTGTGCTGAGTGGGTACAACATACCCCTCGTGCTGCACCTGCGTGTGTGCATGTGCGCTGCCCATTGAGGGCTGGTTCAGCTCTCCCTGTCAGCAACGTTCGTGGACCAGACTGTGTATCTCCCTCTACAGAAGAACTAGCCTTGGGCTTCCTACTATCCCAGTTCTTCTCCTCTTCTGCTAGTGGTATCAAGCCTCTCTGACAACAGTGCATGCTGTAGACTCTCAAAATGTCACCGACGATAACTAAAGCAAGTACAAAATATAGGGATAGTAACAAAAAAATGCAAACTAAACCCAACAAAACCAGGCAATTCTCTTTTACAGAACCACTTGGAACACCTGTGATGAAACAGTTACAATTAGATCAAGTTCTTTAGCAAAACCAAAGAGTTTCAGTGATACATAGGACGAGTAGTGAAATTTGTAGGCAAGCATTATGTGTCTCTGCTCATTACAAAGAAAGAAAACTGGGAAATGTGACCAATTGAAAACTGAAAAGGATGCTTATAGAAGTATCAAACCCACTTCTGGAATAGTCATACAACTTAATTTTAGAAATTAAAATTAACAATGAGACACCAGCCTTGCTGGTCTGGTGAGATGTTGGTTTGGACATAGAGAAAGCTCCTCTAAAAGGATTTTCAGAGACCTTGGGCAAGGTACTAGTCACAATATGGTTCATAGGTTTGATTCAGTTTTCATTCCAAAGTCAAATTATAACAAAATCCAAAACCTTGAAAGTTTTAACAGAACAAAACTAATATTTCTTGCAGCTTTGTGCAATGCTAATGAGGAGATGTTGAAAGTACCTTCCAGCTCCTGAAGTTTCCCATTCTCTATTTCTTAACCTGAACAGAGTATGGATTTCAGGTTTCGCACTCAGCACTACAATCCGAAGATTTTTCCCAGCCTTTTCCTGCGTGTTAATGAACTCCCTCAAGGTCCCAACTGCAGTGAGAGATAAAGATGACATTTGATGTCAAACTCAACTCAAATTTTTTTTATGTAATTTTAAATAAAAGGCATCTGCACCTTGGCTGCATCCCCTGAATGCCAGGGAATTCTGGCATGAAAGAAAACCTGTGTCATGATGCCAGCACATGTTGGTGCTAGATGTAGCAGCAAAGCTGATTTCTGGGGTGGAATCCATATCTTGGTGTCATCACAGAAAAGGCAGTTGTCAGCTTTTTTCCCTTCAAAATGCAGAAACAGAAAAATAAAATCTGTATGCCCCTAATCCTCCAATTTACACATGTGAAAAAAAATGAAGGCTGGAGCCTTCTGGAGTGTTAGCCGTAGTGTACTCACAGCAGATGTCTTATTTATTTTATCACATGTTACCTGACTAGATAATCCAAGAACCAGAGTAGGTAAGTCCACTAATGGTAGTGGAAAACCACGGAGGCTGGGCAGGACAACACATCATATAAAATCTATAGTTTTATAAACATATAAATGTTATGTATCTATAAAAAGAATCAAGACACAAAGTATGCTTTAGCCTGCAAATTCCTCAAAATAATAAGTCATACAGGATGTAATACAGCAGCAGAAATTATGAATAAGAATAATTAGGAGTGCATTTAGTTGCATTAATACAGTTAAGATCAGAATTTTGCTCCAAACCTTTTTCTGTTTTCATCTCGACTTGCAGAGCCTCACAGCGCACTGCTGTCCAGGTCAACCAATGTCAACAGTCATTGTTTCACCAAATCCACTGTCTCACCAGCCTCATGGTCAGTCTGACAAAAGTTAGATGTGAAACTGCAGGTAGCACCTTGAGCACAGGGTGTAGGACAGATTCCCCAGGGTGTAGTGCTTGAAGCCCCAAGGGCACAGCGGCAGGAGCAGCCCTGTAGTTGGTAGGATGGCTTGGGCAGGTCAGACAAACACAGCCAGCACCAGCCTGGCCCCTCACACCTTGAACCAGCAGCAGAAGGCAGCAGACATCTTTGGAGGCTGCATGAGAGCATGGATGAGGAAACTCTTAAACTGACAATAAATAAAAGCACAAGGAAGCTTTCTTGTTAGACACTTCCCATACACTCCTAGAAAACCTCTCCGGGTCTGACCAAGACCAACAGCCAGGGCGGCTCACGTGGAAACTGCCCAGGAGGTGCAGCTCAATGATGGGATGTAGGAGCATCCTCTGATCTGGGAGAAGGCAGCAAGACCAGAAAGTGTCTTGCCCTAAACACAAGAGGAGAGACCTGGTCATTGTGGATGGTCTCAACAGAATATAAACCATACTGTTGCATTAATAAAAAAAAATAGAAATCATATTTGGTATATGCAAATTCTATAAATCAAATAGATATGGGCCTGGCTGCCTGAGAGTAAAGCCCCATTAATTACTTAGATAGTCTCAAACCAGGTGTCTCAAATCCAGTATACACCTTTCATACACATCACTTCCCTTAGGGGCAGTAAAAAAAGTACATAAAATAAAACCCAACATAAAACATACAAAGAGAAAACAAGTCAACATCATCTCTGAGACCAGCACACCACCTGAAGAACCAGCCAGAAAGATTATTTGGATTAGTCTTCCAATTATACAGCATAGAATGGGGAAAAAATGATTTTTATAAGGCAATGACTCCAAACTTGACCGACTTCTCCAAAGCTTTTCTGAAAAATCAAAACAACCTCATGATCAAATCTGTGCATTGCTGCCAAGTTTTGTTTGTTTCTCCTCCTGAAAGGATTCTTTAAACAGCAGCAAGGCAGGAAGCAAAGAGAAAGGCACCACACTGACATCTAAAGACATCAGTGTACATACAGCATTGTACGTAAAATCCCTGAATGAAAATAATCTGTTCATCCACCCGTTCATCTAAAGCAAATTCCTTCTTGCTCTGCCGATGAGAGCAGCAGTGGGTTATCCCAGAAGCAGGTTATCCTGGCAGCTGCTGCAGTTTGCAGCCACCTAGCATGCTCCTGCGGCTGCTTCAGGCAGGGGGTCTGGGTGCTGGGGCAGGGATGGGCACAGCAAACCTTGACACAGCAAAGCTTAGATCTAGTCACAGCCCGTACTCTGAGAGTCATAACACCAGTATGGTTGTGACGCTGCTCTTGATTGATCCAGCAGTTACGTACCTCATCATACTCCTCCAGAGGCCACACGCTTCTAAAATGGTGTTTGGGCCTGCAGATCTCATTGTGGTCATAGCTCAACATCTTTTTCTATCCAATTTTGAAAAATAAAATGAATCAAATATGATTTGCTAGAACACGGGTTTTACCAATGAGATTTTGCACATTGCTCATCCGCACGTCTTGGTCATAACAATCCCTACAAGTGGCATCATCAGCACCAAGTTGGGGTGAAGGCAGAGGGGACAGGGAGGGTGAAATCACTGCATCTTCTCCATTCTCCCTGGGGCAGATACATTCTTCGGGGTTCCCCAAGGGCAACTGCTGCTGCAGGGGTCACTGAGCTCCCCAAGACAGAGAGCAATAATGAAGTTGCAGGAGTACAGGCTTGCACTCAAAATTTTGACACGGAAAGGGCTTCATCTGGCAGGCAGAGTCCACCTTGGTCTCCTCTGAAAGAACAGACAGAACCTAGCAGAGGAAAAAATTCTGAAGTCAACGCTCCTCAGGTTCTACCCATCTCTGTCCACACCTGAGAGGCAAGCTCAAATCAGAAGCAAAAAAATTACACAAATTTGCAAGAGTTTAAGGGAAAGTGACTATAAACAACGCTAAAACCCCAGTTACTTCAAGTACGGCATCCTGCAGGAACTGCTGAGGCAGATGGATTCTGAACAAAGATTATTTTATGATAATGCCACAGGGTCAAGGAGCTTAGCGCAATTCAGAGCTCTGTCTGAGCACTGATAAATTCAAAAGCAAAGCTCACGATATTCACACTTAGCCCACTATGAAGGTGGAGCACTGAGAGGAGATGTCAGGCAGAAAACGGGCAGTATCAGAGACAGGCACGATGCAAAGGGACCCTTCTGTGAACCCGGGACCCTCTGGTTTTCCTCTCTTCTCCATCTTCTGGGGCAGAGATCCACGCTGCAAGAGGGATATACATGAAGTCAACCCCCACTTCTGAAAATTTCGATATTGCAACCAGACTTCTATATTATTAACGTTCTAGATTTTTAATTTTTTGCATTTTACTTTGTTACACAAAAATAGGATGCGGGATGTAAAACCAACATCCATGCATCACGTTCTACAGTCTCATTGAGGAAAATACAAACACCTACAAAACAAGTCAACATCATCTCTGGTAGGTGCTGGTGATAGAGGCAGACCCTTCGCTGGATGGTGTGCTTTGCACTCAGATCCCAGTCGTTGCTTCAAGACCACATGTGGAAGAAGCACCTGCAGAAATCCCTCAGAGGCACTTTGTAAAGCTTTGCTTCCTCACCAACACACCCAGAGCCATGAATAATAAACAGAGTTGTGCCACATAAGGTACCAGTTACAGTCACAGACTTCTTACACTTCAGTGTTAAATTCCCACAACAAACAGCTGCTGTGGCTCCTCTGCAAGGCAGAGTATCACCCTTCACTCACAGCCACATGGAAAACGAACCAGCCCAGTGTGTTTCCAAGCCAGCTATTATTTATTACCTACCAAATCTGAAATCTAAATAGAGGTTTATTTGCACAGCACTTACCAGCTCACCACTTGTCATCTTCCTAGCATTTCAGTACTCCTAACTTTGAAGGGCCAGTGTCAAATCCTTTGAACTGGTTTGAATCTATAGCAGGCATCTGCGTGTATGTACAGAAATATATGTAATGCTTTACAGAAGTATCTGATGCTATCCTCTAGTTCAGAAACTGTGGAAAATTGTGCTACAAGCATGTGTTTTTTAAGGTTTATGGCTTAACTTCCACAGTTTGGCTAGATGAGACCTGACAGTTTATCAGCTTGGAACTGGTATTATATAGCCCCTCCCCATCCTCAGAGCAAACAACAGACTGTGTGTGCAGGACTATACAGAACATAATGCAGATATTCCTTACAGTGCAAACTCAAACAGGTGCACATTGCAGCACAGTGGTGCTGTGGACTGTAGCAGCTACAGAAGCTGGAGCAATTCACCGTGCCAGTACCCACTGCTCTCACCACTCATTCACAAATAGTCCTTGGCAATGGGAATGGCGTGAATGTTAGCCGCACAAAGGCTGTGCAACTCTGCTGCAGAGGCAACAGCCAAACCAAACAAGGAGTTCAGCTTTAAAAGAAGGAAAAGTGGTGTCTGGGTTGAGCAGAAGGGGGGATGTCACTCTCTGTGCCACTGAAACAGAAACGTTGTTACCATGAATAAATAAGAAGTGATCGTTTTCTCCTGTGTCTTGGGCTCTAATTCTGGCATTAGATGGGCAATCTCCTATCACCATATTGCTCATAAAATCATTTTAATAATTACTTTCATGCTTGATCACACCCTCCTATCATTAATAGCACTGGCCGTGTGCAAATATAGCAAATAGTGAATGTTGGAGGTTATTTGAGCATGTTACTTTGAAGCTGAACTGCCACTTACCTATTGGGGGGGTGCATTTTTCTGGGGGAAAAAAAAGCCTATAGCGTTTTGTTTACAGAACATAAAAAGAACTGTGGTACTGAGGAAGAGAAAATGAACCATAAAATGCTGTTGTTTTGCCTGTTCTTTATTTCCTTCCTAGGGTAGCCAACCCCTCTTGCTTTCTATTGTATGCATCACATTGCGTTGTCTTTGTCATAAAGGGGCTTTCTACGTGTCACTCTGTTCTGGAGCTTCTTCCCCTCTGGACCTTGGCTGCACGACAGATATGGAAGCCACTTGTGAGGGCCCTCAGGCACTCCAGACACACTTGATATTTCACAATAAGTCTGTATTTATCTAAAAAAGAGCTCCCATGTACTTGCACCAAATTATTTACACCATGCTTGTGTATTTGGCCTCTATGCTCTGCATGAGCTGCAGTTTCAGGTTTCTGACAAAGAGTTTCTGTAAAGTCCCTTTATATTTACATGGAGGTCCCAGCATAGCTCATGTAAGATCCACTAAAAGCAAAATTGCACTGGAGGAGAAAGCCCTCTGCAGAAATAACGACAACCTGTAAATGTGAAGAATGAACTGACAGAAGTAGTAGCAAAAATTTTATCACATCCAGCCAGTACAGGCCCAGGGAAATTTATAGAATAAGGTTAATAAAAACAGGATGGAAAATAAATAGTGGAAGGCAGGCTCAAAGCAGCATTTATTTATTTATGTTGAGTGCCTCATTCACTGCTGACCTACTAAAGAGATATCCAGAAAACTGTGCAGTGCTCATCCAGTGAAAATCGTGCAGGGCTACAGCAAGTTCCAGGTGCAAAGGCGCTGCTGATGTAAGCTCATCATCTGTCCAGGTTTTAAAGTCAACTGGTAATTCTAACACCATCTAAATGTTCACATTTTCCAAGCCCTCAAAACATTGTCTTTCCAAATACTATTCTTATCAAATATAATTCTTGCCATTCACGGCTTTTGCCTGGCAGTTTCAGATGACTAATGAGTTTGCTAACAATGTTCTCACACCATCTTTTTGCTCAAAATATACTGATATGATCTGGTTATAAAGCAGCACAGCAAACAATATGTGGACATTTATTTGCTCCCATCATCACCTCAACTTGGTGCGTGTCCCCCAGACAGACTCTCCTTGGATAATAGTTGCTTTTCACACCCAGCTAAGTGAACTGTAGTAGAACTGCATAGAGAACAAGGAGGAAAGTAAGAGATTCCCTATCAGACTCTTCTAGAAACTCATTTTTGTTACTTAATAAGAAAAAGCGTCCAAGAACTGACAGAAGAAATACTTTCCACTTGTGCCAAAATAAAAATAAAGATTTTTCTCAAATGTTAGCACCTCAGGTCAAAAAAATTACCCTTCAGGTGAAATACTGTAGAAGCTTGCTGTGGAAAAGGCACCAATCCAAATTCACTCTATGTGTACTGACTTCTGCCCTTTTCCTTCTGCCATCTCTCATTGTTTCACATGCTCACCACGCTCAACTGAAGAAGTCTTTATGGTGCATTCACGCCAGCTGGAGTTCAAGGAGTAACTGAAGGAAAATAGTGAATTAAAGAGGGTGAGGTTATTGTAAGTTACTTCTTCCTCTGACTCCTCATCTGGCAATTTAACCATCGTGGATGCCAGCAGAGTTCAGACAAGCTCTCCTGGGAATCCAGCAGCAGTCCACCCGTGCATTGCCTCCAAATGTAGCCCAGTGCACCAGCAGAAGTGGATAGCTGTGGGTAGGCTGGAGGTGGTTACACTTCAGATGACAAGAGATTCAGTTGTCCTTACAGCCATATTTAGTAATGGTTTGGTCACCTGAGGATCTCTCTCCAGCTCTCCAGGCACTGCAGTAGCATGGGTTTGCCTGCCAGCTGCCTGCAATGTCTCAAACACTTTAGGATGGGAGGAAGGTCCTCAGATGCCGATGTTTAGGTAGATGAGTCACAAGCCAAGTACCACCAATAGTGCCTCTTCCTAGACTTGCTGAGATTCACATCAGTATTTTGCCCTTTCTCTCTCATCATGATAAAGCTGTCAGAGTACTGCCCATAGCGTTGCTTTAGGAAACCAGTTTTCAGGACAAGGAACTAAGAAACCATTTATACAGCAAATTTTAAAATGCAGCAGCATCTTCTACCATGAAAGAATCTCTTATGTTCATTTTCAGTCTCATAACATGATCAATAGTCAAACAATTTTTTCGGCTCCAGCTCTCATGTACGTGTTAACTTGCAATTATGCTCACAGGGTGTAGGCGCAGAGTACAGCATTGATAAAAACTGAAATACCTTTCTAACCCTACTAAAATATTTGCCAACTTCCTGCTTGTTTCTTCTTCTTAAACTTGCTGAAATATACACTTCGTCTTTAAAATTATGCAACCAAAAAATCTGTACAATTTGTTAACCAAAAACCTGTACAAGGTAGTGAAAAATTTTTCTTTATCAAGCTGACATAAAAAGCAAGTAAACGTATGCCAAAATTCCTGTTCCTGCTCTCTGGACCTTCCAGCCTTTTAGTAATGAATCTGCAATATTAGAAAACAGTGTTTTCTTCAAACTTATCTTTCTTTTCTATTTCCACTTTACTCATTTCAGTGCTCTGCTGAGCAGCCTTGAGCATCCTGAGAATCCCAATCAGAATCCACTGTGCTGCCCCATTTTTGAACTTTGCTTTGAAAATCAACTTTAATTGTCATTGCGTTGGCTTCCAAGTCTGGATAGCCTACAGCTGTCCTGGCTGCAGTGGTCGGCATCACCAAGAGGGAAATCACCAGGCTGCAGGCAGCAGAAACCCGCTCAGCCTCTCTCTTGGCTGCAGTACTGCATCACCATCTTGCTGAACAGGTTTGGACTGTGTTAATGTGCTGGGCAAATTAGTCAGCCAATCCGTTGGTGTCACCCAGGGTCTTTCCATTAGTTTTAATGGGCTTTGGGTCAGACCCTTACACAGGAGTGGCTAGCAAATGACCAATCATAAAAACACCTTCTGATAACATGCTAAATATTCTCAAACATATAAAAATGTTCTCAACTGTTTATGACAAAGAGCAGCCACTCCTCATGACACTGTGCTTGCACAAAAACTCACCATAGACTAACACAGCCACAAGATTTTTATGTCATTCTGTGAACATTCTGCATGAGGAGTGCTGCAGCGACCATTTCAGAAGCTCACTCAGACATACCATTAATAGAAGCAGGTTTGAACCTTGGAATGCATTCAGATCCCAAAATATCCCATTTAAAAAGGACCAGCAGACAGGTAACAACTTGGCTGCTGTCTCCCACAAAATGTCTATGGCTTTGGATGAGAAATTAGAGCTGTGATGAACGAAGTGCCTAAAGTGACAATGATCTCTATCAAGATGAGGTTAAGTTTGTGAGAGAGACCTTCTGCACAGCAGCGTACCAACCACTGAGCTCAAGCAGAAAGTAACCGCAGCTGCTGCATCTTACCAGGAGCATGCAGGAACCCAAGACAGCATTGGCACTGCAAGGCAGACACAGCAAATGAAGCTGCTGAAAGGAGGGCAAGCAGGGACAGTACACAAGGATAGCATGATAGGATCATTGTAATGATGCTGTTTGGACAAAGCCTCTGTCCAGCCAGGCTGCTGCTGAAGTGAGTCCTTTTGGCTTCCCCAGCACTACCTGGGGAGGGAGGTTTCTAAAAGCAGAGGCAGCACCGCTGGCTGAGAGAAACCCTGGCTCTTTCCACTGCTGAGACCAGGAGATGTCAAACTGGAACTGAAACACCAAACCCAGAGATTTATTTCTCCTTTCTTGTCCTCCTCCTTGTGCATTTACGTAATTGACTTTAATTAAGCTCGCATAGCATCTAAACCGTGAAACCTAAATGTCTCTGGGATCAAACAGCAGCATCAGGAGAGAAATTACTGCAGCGTAACATATAAATATTATTTCACAAATGAGAAAGTCTTAGGCTGTTTTTCTTTTCCCTAGATCATTTTTTTAAACTTTCTGCCTGCTCACTCTTTTGCTTCCCCTTTGGTAAGAGATCACCAGCAACAGATAAATAGTACCCAGGAGAGAGTTGAAGTCAGTTTTAGAGGAAGCCAGGCTGCAGACAATATAAATATTGTATTAGTCCATTTCAGTAAAAGGTCTTCCCAGCTGCTGAGACTGAGTCACATCACCAGGAAACCAGAGAGCACTGTGCCATGATGACCCACTGCAAGCAAACAAACTATACTTAATGCATTTAACCAATAAAATACAGAGATTCTGGGATTTGCCTGGCTCTCTCAGCCATGTACACATCCACACCTTGTTACTGACAGCAACAGTGCCTCTTCTGAACAGTTTCTCTTCCTTGTTTTGGATAGACACACAACCTTTACCAGAGACACCATTTCATTTAAATCCTCCAGGCTCCGCTCCTGGAGGAGCAAGGCAGGACAGTGGGCTGTTATTGCACGTATTTTCTGGTGCAATAATTAGTACTTTGAACCTTCTAGCTTGGAGTCGAGCCTCAACCCTTCCCTAGCCTGCTGTCTTTCCTCCTCTGCAGGAATATTTTCCCCTGCCAGGGTGCTGACTCTATACAGGTCACCCACACCCCATACCAGACCACGCTCCTGCCCTGTGCTTCTGCAGTGTCAGGATAACCTGGATGTCAGAAGTCTACATGGGGAAGCACGTGGAGAAGAAACCCTTTCAGCGTTACCCAGCAGGGACAGAGACAGTTTCTGCCTCCCTAACTGGCAGCTGGCAGGGCAGGGTGTCCAGAATAATGTGGCCAGAGCAGCACAGCGCTCGCCTCTTCTGCCCTGGCATCCACCAGTTCTTGAGGGACTGGGTATTGCTGACCCTGCAGCACAGGAGCAACATAGACATGGATCTTGGTTCACCCCAAGCTTTAACTAAACTTCCTATACTCTGGCAAAAGCAAAAAACAAATGACTGGTTTCATAAATGCGGCTTTTTCCCAGAGTTTCTAGCTAGCTATAACCACACCAAACCCAAACCCAGTAATCCAACTGATTGCATACCTGCTGCAGCAAACAGCCACTAGACTTTTCATGTTTTCTTTTGTTAACTACAGAACCACTACTGCAATCACCACCTTTGGAATAATCAGGGCCAATGTTCAGATCCTCCTCATTAATCCCACACTCATGATCTTCCTTCTCTCCCACAACGAGCTCCTCCCACTATCAGAAACCTGATTAGCAAATGAATACCAACTATTTGTGCAAAAGGAGCCCAAACTCTCAATTAAGGATTTAATTTCTTCCATTTTTCAGGGATTCCTTACTGTGTCAGATCCCTCCTTTCTTGCTGTGACCAGACTCCCACTGACTCACGATCAGTAATTACCTGAAGTTCACAAATATTTCATACAGCAAAAATGATGTAGACTAATTCACATCTCTTTTATGTTGCTAAAACACTAAGCAATTTCACCAATTTCAGCAGTTACCCTAGTTTACTTTCAGTGCAGGGATGATCAGATGTCAACTGGTAATTAATATACACTAATTGCAAGCCCACTGTGTGAGATTCAGATATTTATCTGTCCCTCCTGACATCCTTAAAATATTTAGTAGAAGGTAGACACTAAGAACATTTCAAACTGTGCAGTTAAAATTAATCATAACTATGACAAATTCAAATAGAGGAGTTATACTTATTTGCTTGGTTCAGCTATGGGAGTCACTATATGCACATACAGGAGAACTGTATGCAAAAGAAAGTTATTATTTTGCTATATTTTGACCTTCCTCTGTTCAAAAAAGTCTTCAGAAACTCCAAGCAGAGGGTGTTAACAATTTCATCACGAGGACTAATTGCTGTGGAGCTAGTGCAGCGCAAATCCAGCAAGCAACTCAGGTTCTTTCTTTTCTCCTTAGAAGACATCATCTATACATGCAGCTGTAAGCTTGTGGAATGCAAACAAATGAAGTATCAGTGTGATAGCTTCACTTTCAGTGAATGTAAATAACTAAATAATTAATCATTTAAAATATTAATGTTGATATCTGATGGTTTTTCATGTGTAGGTATTGCTGCTTGTAAGATGAGCAGGAATGTTGAAATTTAAAGGAAATGCGAAGTTTGGCATCAGCTTTTTGCTGATTAGAGAGAGACAGTACCTGGAGGTAATTGCTTGAAGAAGCAGCACTAATTTTGTTTTCGCATCCTGCTTACAGAATAAAGACTTATTCTAATTTGTATATTTTACAAAGTCATGAAGTCTGATGCTATAATCCTCATTGTATTTTAACATGGGCCATTAGGATAAATGGCAGAACTTGCATGCTGTGAATGCAATAAACAGCCCCAAATGTATCTTACCTATCTATATATTTTTTAATTATGTTTAGTCTTTGGAATATGAACTATATAAAGGACAGGTGAGGGGAGAAATGAAAAGGAATATACATACTGTGTGACATCGTTAGTATTCCAGGGTGAGAAAGCAGCAAACAGATAGTTTACCATGTGCCCTTTCATTAGAAAGGCCACCTGCCAACTCGTTCCCATTTTCCCTTTACTGAGTTATCAGATGCATATAAATGAAAGTATTCCTGGGATAGGCAGAAACGCTCATCTGTAGTAAGAGCGTGCTGCCGTTTGTGAATGAGCCTGGCTGCAGTAGCTGCTCTTCAATATATGCTAAATAGAGCACCTTTTAGAGCAAAACTTTGAACGTATATTGTCTGTGTGCTCTAAATTAAGCAGCCCATGAATTAAAAAAGCCCTTTTATTCCGACAGTAACAGCAGCCTTTGATATAGTTCTGAGTTTAACTTCTGGATGGTTCTTTGGCAGCAAGTGTTGCTCTCATTACCTTGCAGGTGTGTAGACTTAGTCACAGCAAGGAGAAAGGATTTTGTTTACTCCAGTGAAGTCAAAGTAATACTGCTGCAGTTCTGGCCTGGGAGCCTTAACCTCCAGTGCCAACCTGGGGCTTCTGCAGAGAGGGCAGCCGGCCACCCGGGCTTTTGCTGGCAATGTTGCAGAAAAGGCTTTCACTTCCTATCACACTACAAATAGCCAGAAACTGGATTATTCAGCATTGTTTATTCACTCCAAAACAGGGATTGGTTGTGTTTATGGCACAGAAATATAGAAGGGCTCAGAGAAATCCTACAGAAGCCACTGAGTCCCCCTGACACGCACCCACACACAAGTATTTGCACATAAACTTACATGTGTGCACATACATGCTTGCAAGCATGTGATGCACATTCTTTGGTTCAGTAAAGCTCTGGAAGACTCTCCAGGGTAAGAGCAAAACACCCATCTCTCTTTGTCTTCCTGACCACTTTCTTTCTCTGTGTTTTTGGAGACATAACATATGAGGGTAACATATGAGTTACCCTTTTCTGATGACAGTAAATTACTGCACTTGTTTCTCCTGGGAAAATATCTTTGTGACCCCCCCTAGGGTGTATCTTAATCTACTTGCTTTATCATGTAAGATAATCCTAAAAACTTCAGGAGGTATTTGAGGAGGAGAAATCAGAGGCAAATTGTTGTTAACTGCTTTTTATTTTGTATGAATGCTCTTCCTCTTTTGTTTTTTTCTTGCTCTCCAATCCCTCACTTTCAGTAAATGAATGATTAATTGCATTAGTCAACTGCTTACCCTATCATAAGTGATATTAAAATGTTGGCTTTATTAAAAAAGGTTTTAATATTATTGGACCCACTTAGTAGCGTCTGGTAACGGATGATATTACACAAAACAAGAAATGGAACATTTATAATTGTTTACTCAACTGCTCTCCATGCCAATTGCATGAAGAACCATCCCAGGAAGCAGCAGCACCAACTGGCTGGTACAGTTTTCGTGTGCCATCAGCTCATGTAGCAAGAACAGGGAACAATAGAGAATTTCATGTTTGCAAGCTTTTACCAGCTATGCTGAGCTTCCTATGTGCAGTGGCTGTGTGAGTCGCTGAAGGCCACGTGAAGCAGGATCTGCTCCTCCACACGCCCACTGCCATGTCCACTCTGGGCACTGCTCACCAAAGGGTGAGCCAGAGACTCTCCTTTGTTGAGTTAAAAATGCCAGCCAAGGGATTCAGTTTTGGTGGCCTCAGTCATGGTTTATTTCTTGGTCTTTATTTCTTTCTGCTGTCCTTCCATTACCAGCTCTGCAGAGCTGTCCCAAATTGCTGGAGCACAGGGACAATGCCTTATCATCCATGACTGGTGGATGTCCTTCCTTCCCAATGACCTCACTGGGATCTGAGAGCAGTCAGGGACATATCGAGAAAGTCATGAAGTTCACAGCAGCTATCTGAGATGGGTTTCTCAGGCTAAACACCAAATACAAGGAAAGAACAATAACGCTTCTGACTGTCAGTCCTCTGAGAAGCTCCAGTGGTGTTTAAATAACCTGAAGAATTGAACATGTTAACATCAACCTCAGCAATATTGACTGTTCCCCACCAGCACACATTGCCATATGATCTGCAACATGTCATCATAACCACAAATAACACAACCAGCTCAGGCTCTTGGAAGGGAAATAAAGTCAGAGACATTGGTTAAGCATAAATCGTTCCCAGATGGTGGTTTGTTCCAACTTACGTGTGCAGCATGGGAAGGAAAGAAAGCCTACCTAAAATCAGACATCAATTCCTAAATTATGTCATAAGAAAGGCATTCTTGGCTTACTAAAATGTAAGTGTAATGGGACTGGGATATGCCCTTTATCAAAAGTAGCCTGCTTGGGTTTCTGTGTGTTCTTAGCTAAAAATTTCTATATGTTTTCAATGAACACCAAAATCAAATGAGAGTTAGGCTACTCTGGAGGAAAAAAAAAACCTCAAACAACTCTTAAAAGTAGATATGATCTTCTCAAAGAATGCTACAGAAATATCCACAGATTAATGGCATATTACTATAGAGTATCAGGCAAAGAATTCACTGATCACAAAAGCCACCTGAGATGGACAAATACTGAGTAACCAAGTAACCATTAAAAAGAACACAAGATGTTTTTCAGGCAGAATTCCTCCAAACTCACCAAACTTCCCTAAAGTTTATTTACATTAAATCCCATATGCAAGAAAACAAGAAAGCTTTGTACTTTGATTCTGGACAAAATCACAGCATATCACCTGCGAAAGGAAGTATGGCAGTTACAGAAATGCTAAATGGATTCTTGTATCAGTACTATCACAGTGATTACCAAATAAATTTATAATTATGAGACACTTAAAGTATTATGAGAAATAAAAGACCAAACATACCTCATTATCGGTGAATATGAGCAGAAATGATAGACTGTATCAACATGCCATGCTGAGAAGATAAAGATCATGTTACCACTGAATTTTTCATATCCTGCAAAGGTCAAAATCACTTCACCATAAAATTTTTAGTGTCACAAAGCTTATAAGTTTTAAACGTGTTTTTGTTCTAATCTAGTCATGCACACAAATTATTGGAATCCTTAACTTGCTAGAACATCAAATAAAAAAATCAGGATGTGATAGTTGTCATCATAACATTAGAGTGAATATTTCTGAAAATCTAATCCATTGGAGATGGTCATAATTACTGTAAAATTGCTTCTGAAACTAATTTGTTCGTGCAAACGTAAATGAAAGAGAATGACATTTCCTTTTTCTTTCTTTCTTTTTGTACAAAGAAGACAAGAGGCACCAGCTTCCTTTAAATATTAGGGTTTTACTAAGATTTTGATCCCTCTTTGAAATTTGTTAATCAAGGACCTCATTAAGGAAGTAGACTTAATGCTCAAATATTGTGGAGCTTTAGTCAAGATGTTAATTTTAACCACAGGTTCAGAGCAACCCCGCTTTTCTGTCCTGACTGCAGTAACGCAGCCTGCCGATATGCCCTGCAATCACACCTAAACACAGAGAGTGCAGAGCAGAGGGGCGTGCAGCAGTCTTGCAGTGGCTGTTTTCTGCTCAGTGATCAGATGCTGGAGGAGAGGTCATTGGCTTGGAACAATGAGCTGTTACAACAATTGCCCACACCATACCTGATCAGCCTCTTGTCAATGAGCAGAGTTGACACATGCTGTTTTCTAAGAATAACCAGAGGCTTTGCATGTCCTGTTAGTGCCTGCACTAGCTGTGTTGATCTGATGTTTTTGCACGCAGCAGCAGACCCTTGGGATAAGGCTTCAGAGTACTCCAGGGCATCAGCAAAGAACGATTGGTATTGGCTTTCTTTGCTCTTCCCTTGCTTCATGTGGCTACCCTGGACTTACATACTTCTGCATTTTGTGTATCTTGCCTCTGCCAAGAATTGTTAGGAATGGCTTTTATTCAGCTTCAAAGTCACTGTGCAAAGTCAAGCCAGTCAATTTCTCTGAAAGCCAACAAAATATATTGAGAACGATCCACTCGTACCCCTTAATCCTAGCACTGTTTGGCTACAGCAGTGAAGCTTTGCAAGCGAGGGAACCTGCTGGCTTTCACATTGTGCACTGTCACATTCAGGGTCCAGCGCTCTGCTGCAAGCAGCTGCTGGGCAGGTGGGGAGCGTGGGCACGGGATGGTCCAAGGTTCAGTTCTGAGGGGCGATGGGCAGCTGTGGGCTGGGACCTAAATCTCCCAGACAGATTTCTGCAAGGTTGGTATTTCTGCCACATTGGAAAGAAGGATGAAACTATAAGAACTCATCATACTCAGAGAATTGTGCAATGCTCCCTTCTTTCATATGATCTTCCTCTTGAGCTAACCCTCAATTGGCATGTCTCTTTGGTTTTCTCATGAGGTTCAGTTCAAGACTTTCTTAGTTTCTTTTGGAGTGCCATAACTTCACTTCAGCGATTTGCAACAGGAAGAAAAACACATTCAGTGTTGGCCTCAGGTGTGACTTAAAAGCAATTCTGAAGCATATAAAAAGTCATCGCATTAAGGAAAATGTGGGTTTCTCTCAGAGGCATGTGTTTGTGCATGCATATACCAAATATTTATCCCATACCTATTTGATAAATGCCTTACTTCTCAAATTGCAGGTAAGGGAGTTGATTCTATAGTAATTTTGTACTTTAATCATGACAAATTTTGCTTTTATACTAATAATATTGTCATCCCGTTGTTGTTGTTTCAATTTCTTTCTCTACTGCTGATAAATGAAACTTAATTGAATTTAATATTGTAAACCATAGGAGCAAGCCCATTAGCTACTCTGAGCTACTTGAATTGTACTCGTTGTTATCAATTAACTAACCAAACAATAAGATGCTGACTCAGCAACTGGAGACTAAGATCTCCTCCCCAGTTTTTTACCAGCTTCAGTCCCAGGATAGGGAGTCTTCGTCATTGGTACATTATTCATGAAATTAATGAAGCCTTGTCACTGAAAGATGTAAATTTTTGGTACTCAGTGTTCATGAGATATTTTGCCTCATGTTGTCGAGAACAGAGATGCCATGAAGGTTACTGTGGACTAATGAAGCAAAAGGGTCTGGATTTTCTGCAATTGCTGGAATTTATAACTTCCATTTCCATTAAACAATATCTTCATGTGGGAGATCAGGTTTTCAAGAAGGGAAGAGAGTGGGACCAATTTCCAAAATTTCCCCACGGTCTCTGTAGCCTGTAATGCTTTTATTGTCTCCACTAAACAGGTACATGGTTATGACACACAGAAAGTTTTTTTTCTGAGAGTATTCTTTGAAACATTACCTTGACAGGAACCAGCTCATGCCTGAAAACAAGGCTTTTGATTTCTTCCCTTATCTGTGGGCTGGAGAGTGGTTAGCACATGACAGGGTCCTTCATAGTAAAATCTTACAGAAAGAACAGAGTTTCTTGCAAGTCATGCTCTGTCTTGACAAGAATAGCATTTGGGCAGAGTGTTTGGATTTGAAATTTCAAGGGTGAAAAAAGGGTGTTAAAATTCTGAGCTAAAGCGTGTTTATTCTTCCAGCATAAATTACACAGTTGCTTAATATTGTTTACTAGTGTAAAAAATGCGCTTATAACATTCAGGCAAATATAGCAAACATCCAAATGCACATATTTGATAGATCTCTCAAAGAAAACAAGGTAGGTACCAGTATCCATGACAACAAAGCCACTAAGATCCATGGGAATGTGAGCAAGATACTGTTTAGCATTATGTAAATTTAAGAAAAAAACAGTACTACGAAGGGCAGGGGGTGTTGTGCATACATGTTAAATTTATTACCTATCCCCACTCAGACGTCTTGATGTTTTGGGGCCACAATGCTGGGGGGTTGTCAGGAGGTAGGAGAACCTGATCTCACTGCAGAAAGAGCAGCCCCAATACCTTATCAGGCAGCCTGGGAGAGCAGTGGGCAGTCCAGAGCGAGCTGTGGGGATGATGCCAGTGTGGGTCTGCATCCCCTGCATCCCACAGCGGCACGCAGGATCGAGGTGGGAGAGGAGTGGTGGTGGCACAGCTCTGGAGTTCTTCTGGTCACCTGCCCACCATGGGTGGTTTTGTTGGACATGCTCTAGAATGTGAAGTCCCATAAACTGCTATTTTCAGTGTTTGTTCTAGAGGATATGTCAGCCTTCATCAAAAGTTTGACTATGCTCTACATCAGCATGGGAAAGACTGGAAGGCAGAATTCGTATAATCTGTTACTCAAGCAAGAAACTTCCGATACTGCTGAATACAGTTTTAAGGGTTAACAGTTCATTCTACTGCCTCAGTTTCATAATTCTTTATTTCTGACATAGCAAATTCTCAAGAGCAAAAGTGGCTAGAAAGTGGGTAACTTTGGGACAGCAATTATTTCATTTGAAATGAGGGTCACTGGATAAAGCACAGTACAGTTTCTCTATGAAAGGTTTTATGGTTTTGGGGCGGGGGTGGTATCCACAAATACCTTTTTATATTTCCTGAGAAAAAAGCTGTGTGAACCCAGAGTGCCAGCTGAAAAATCTGTTGTTATGTTTATGAACTATACAACTGGCCAGATTTTGTGACATGAGCAGCAATTTAGCAAAGGAACAAAAACAAAACAATTTGTGCCTGGGTGAAAACCATCTACACAAAATGTCAGCTCAGGGCAACTTCTTACAGATAGAATATAGTAATTATAACTCCTGAGAGCAAGTTCATAATGGAATCGTTGGCACAACCTTAACTACAGTGATAGGAACAAAATGGTGTCAGGTGTTTGCTACGGTGAATTAAGGAACACAAGGTTCTGTGCAAATCTGCCAGCTCTCCAGTGTCCGAGAGATGAGGGCGTGAATGCCAGTTGCCCATCAATAGCTGGAGGACTGGAAGAGCCAGCTCTTGGAGTGCGGGGGCCACGCTCTCCATGGGCAGGGCTGGGCTGGGACCCCAAATCCAGAGAGGGTAGCAGCTCCCTGCCACAGTCCTGGCAGAACTAGTGGTCCCACGGAAGGATGAGAGCCAGAGACACAGCTGTTTACTTGGGCCATCGGCAGAGAGCTGGTAGTTGAATTCTCCTCCTCCTCCCCAACATTTTCCCGTCTTCACACTGTGAGATTGGTACGGGGCCATTTTTCAATGGCTGTGAGTACCACACCTCAGTGCTCAGTGGCAGCACCTTGGACCACGGGGTAACATTTGTGTGTGAACATCACCTTGCTTTTATGGTACCACAAGAAAAAATCACATATGGGAACCATAGGCTGATGGGGAGGCGCCAATTACCTGTGTAGTCCTCTCTGTGATGGGATCAGTGAAGGCTTACTGAATACACACAACAACCTTTTTGACTGAATTGATTGCCTCGAGGATTTTCCTCCTGCCTCCAACCCACTAACACAAACAGGAGCTCCGGCACGGCCCTGGCCAGACCCACCAGTCTGCTCGGTGTTGTGCTTTGGGTGGCTCACAGCCGTGCCAACAGGAATCCCTGCCCTGACCCCACTCCACCCCCAGCATTGCCCTTCTCCCCAGCACATCAGCCTGCAGTTCTTCTGCATGCTTACTCTGTTCAATGAGAAGGGAAATCAACTGTTTCGCAGCCTGCTTCACTGCCTGGATAACACACCCTGCCCTTTTGTATCTAGCGGGGCTGAACATTTTCAGCTTGGCATAAATTAATTTAGCCTGCAGTAGTAAAGTGCATTACAGAGATGATTATATTCCTGTACTAAAGCGTGTGCACCTTAATAAAAGCCCAGCTAGACTACATATGGAAAAGGCAACACTGCGGATTTATCTTTTTTTCTGCATTCTTTTATAGCCTCCATTTGCTTTTGTTCCCTTTTTTTATCCTTTTTGCTTTTATGTTTGCAAGTGATAAATTTTTCCATGTTTTACATTTTATATGTAGTTTATCTCTTTATTTTGTACTCATTTTGCATTGAAAATGGAATGAGTCTTTAGAATAATACAGTCGATATTGAATTTTTTAAATTGCTGTTGGGTATATACTGCATAAGGTGGTTATCTGATCTCTAACTTAATCATTTGAAAATATTGCTGTGGGGAAAGCTGGCTTGGTAACAATGAGACCCCTATGCTTTCATAAAATTTATTTAACTATAACCCATTATAAAGCATTAATATAGATTTCTTTTACTTTCTGTCGCATTCAGGTCAAATTTATTGTATCCCATTACTGAAATCACACCAAAAATGAATTTGGAAACATACACTTTCTATGCAGGATGTTATTTAAGCTTATCACAATATACTACTGCACTCTGGATTTCCTAGTTACTAAAGTCAGTAAAAATAAACAAAATGAGGGGTTTGTTGTAGTTCAAAAGTTGAGGCTCAGGGCCGAGATAGAACTTTATGTATTTGTTCTACTGGAAGTAATGGATGTCAAAAGCAGAAGGAAAGCCAGTTAAAACCCTAAACATTTCCAGTACCTTGGAAAACCCTTCGCACAGCACTGGAATTTCAAATGCCGCAGCCACATCTCACTCCTGTCTACTGTAGCTGGAACAAGAAGCACAGCACCTTTTCACAATAATAATCAGTTTCTGGTATACTATTAGTGTTGTTTTAATGCTTTGCATAAATATCTGTCTCACATTCTTTACTGGCAGTTCTGCAATGTTAGCACAGTGCCGTGCAGTGCACGGTCTTAACTCGGCACACAAGCAGCAATCCTGCTGATGGAAACGCCCCATTCAGTGTCAGTCTGGATAGATCAGCCATTGCGTGGGGAAAGAGGTACCATACATCTACTAAACGCACTTCTGCCAACAGCCCGCATTGCTGCCACAACCCACAAAATTACTTCCCAGTGCCAGATTTGAAATCCAAGTGCATCGTGGTGACTGTAATGAGGAAAATCCAGAGTCACTCCACTGGCAGTAAGGCACCCATCTGGCCTCGCACCAGGCTGACTGGGCACAAAACTCTGCTGTGTGGGCTGGACTCAAAATTCCCAAAAGTCTGTCCCCCCAAAGCAGCGATGCCTCGTGTAGATGCAGCAAAAGCAGTTCAGAAGAGAGAGTCCTGCGAGGTGAACCAGGGCCAGGGCTCTGCTCGGTCCCAGTCACGTCAGAGCTGACTATGTAAATGCCAACAGCAACTCAGGCCTGAGGCATCAAAACTGTGCTGGCTTGGGCACCCATTGCTTATTGAGATGAGCTGCTGCTGAAGAGGTTTTCCTGCTGGACATGTTTCTGATTTTCACTGGACCGGATCTACCTACGTAGCATTCAGCCTGCAGGACAGTTTGGTACGGATGATAAATCATGACAAGGCGTGTTGCCATGCTTAACGTCTGCAGGCATGGATGCTTCAAACAAAGCTTGGAAGCTGCAGTCTTGGAGAGTTCCTTGTGTCACAACTGTGTTTTTACTACTACATTAATTCAGGCTGCTAAAGGGATCTAAATGGAATTATTTCTTCTAGAATTTTTACTCAGTGTTACAGTGATCACAATGCAGAATGAGGGCAATGTTAAATTGTAATCTCCACCAGAGCCGACCCTTGGAACAACATTCGGATCATACCATCTGCTGAGGATCGTGCCAAATCAGGCAGCTTTGGCCCTATCTGACTACGGTGGAAGTAGAGGAGAGGAAGCAGCTTCCATTGATAAGCACCTAGATGGACAAATCAAAATACCTACAGAATCAGGGAAAAGGAGAGAGTTTGACTTGAGATATTCTTACGTTGATTTCTCTTCACATTGCTAAATGTGAGATATTGTACCTCAAGGACTGTATATATGAAGTTAGAGAATTATATTTAAATAATGTGAATCTATAAAGTCCATTTTCCCATTCTTAACTCACCCTGAAACAAATTTTGGAGGCATTTATGTCAGACTGCAAAAGCAAGCAGGGATTCTTTATTTTCAGTGTAACCTAGTCATTCTGGTTTTCATGAGTTTATCTCTATAGGACCCACAGATTTTTCATGCTTTATAAGCAAATCCAACGCATCTGCTCCAGCTCCCCTTTCCTCTGGTGTTCAGCATCAGAGGTTTAACAGGGAAGGCGACAAACTTCCATAGCTGATAGCTAACAAATGCAAGATGCACAACAAAGCTGCTATAATGCCATGTCTTGCCAGACTAACCTGATCGCCTTCTATGACAAAGTGACCCGGCTACTGGATGAGGGAAAGGCTGTGGATGTGGTCTTCCTGGACTTCAGCAAAGCCTTTGACACAGTTTCTCACAGCGTTCTGCTTGAGAAACTGTCAGCCTCTGGGCTGGACAGGCGCACACTCTCCTGGGTGGAAAACTGGTTGGATGGCCGGGCCCAGAGAGTGGTGGTAAATGGTGTGAAATCCAGCTGGAGGCCAGTGACAAGTGGGGTTCCCACAGGGCTCAGTGCTGGGTCCAGCCCTGTTCAATGTCTTCATCAATGACCTGGATGAAGGCATCGAATGCACCCTTAGCAAGTTTGCGGACGACACTAAGCTGGGTGGAAGTGTCGATCTGCTGGAGGGTCGGGAGGCTCTGCAAAGGGATCTGAACAGGCTGGACCGCTGGGCAGAGTCCAATGGCATGAGGTTTAACAAGGCCAAATGCCGGGTCCTTCACTTGGGGCACAACAACCCTATGCAGTGCTACAGACTGGGAGAAGTCTGTCTAGAAAGCTGCCTGGAGGAGAGGGACCTGGGGGTGTTGGTTGACAGCCGACTGAATATGAGCCAGCAGTGTGCCCAGGTGGCCAAGAAGGCCAATGGCATCTTGGCTTGTATCAGAAACGGCGTGACCAGCAGGTCCAGGGAGGTTATCCTCCCTCTGTACTCGGCACTGGTGAGACCGCTCCTCGAATACTGTGTTCAGTTCTGGGCCCCTCACCACAAGAAGGATGTTGAGGCTCTGGAGAGAGTCCAGAGAAGAGCAACAAAGCTGGTGAAAGGGCTGGAGAACAGGCCTTATGAGGAGCGGCTGAGAGAGCTGGGGTTGTTTAGCCTGGAGAAGAGGAGGCTGAGGGGTGACCTCATTGCTCTCTACAACTACCTGAAAGGACGTTGTAGAGAGGAGGGTGCTGGCCTCTTCTCCCAAGTGACAGGGGACAGGACAAGAGGGAATGGCCTCAAGCTCCGACAGGGGAGGTTTAGGCTAGACGTTAGGAAAAAATTCTTCACAGAAAGGGTCATTGGGCACTGGAACAGGCTGCCCAGGGAGGTGGTTGAGTCACCTTCCCTGGAGGCGTTTAAGGCACGGGTGGACGAGGTGCTGAGGGATATGGTTTAGTGTTTGGTAGGAACGGTTGGACTCGGTGATCCGGTGGGTCTCTTCCAACCTGGTTATTCTGTGATTCTGTGATTCTGTTAATCTATGCTCTGAAGCTTCTAACTAATAAAATCAAATATTTTTAAATATTTTCTGTATTTTCCGTAGTTACAGTATGTGGAAATTCTTAGTATTTATTATGAATACGACAGCTTTCAGCAGGGAATTCAATAGTTGTTCATTGTTGATGTAAAGTAAGGGCAGTTTTAAGTTGGTTGCCGCCTCTTTTATGAGACATAAACTTGTGCCTGACTGTCCCTGGATCTTTGAATTTCTTACTCCACCAAAAGAAAAGGTGAATACTTCTCTTCCTTTTGATTTCAGGGGTCATTCTAGTCACCAGTGCAAGTTGCTAAACCTCTGACACCAAAGTCGACTGCAGCATAAATCAGTGGATGGATCTAGTCTGTTAGATTCTTTATGTATCTAGGGGAAGTAGATATCAGGTTTGATTTTTCAGGCAATTACATGCCTTTGATTTCAAAGGCATTTCTCTGGTATAAAACCAAGGTATCAGAGTGAAGAATTAGTCTACCTGAAATTAATATCACTTTCCATACACTGATGTGAGGGTACAGGTGTTTCAGTAGAAAGTAAAGGATTAAAAAGATAGGATGCTGAGGAAAATGAATACTTGCACAAATGAAAAGCAAGTAAAGCAGACTTTGAATGTTAACTTTCCTTCAAGTGTAATTTTTCTTGCATTATAGAAATGGTTAACATAAAAGCATTTCATATTTGTTTTTCTGGAAATTCTTGAAGGAGTACATTGTATATTCCCAATAGAGAAAAGCAGCACTGTACAATTGATGAAAACACTGCAGAGAGCCAGGCTCATTCAAGTTTCTGCAGCTGTGGTATACACTAGGATTTTCTGCACCTTATTTCCCTGTGCCAGGTGAGATCCACAGCTAAAGTTGCCTCCTGAATTCCTAGTAGGATCAGTATTAATTTGAGGAAGTTATACTGATTATAACTAGTGTAGCCAGCCACACTTTGGAACGTATTAGATCTTGTCCTGCACACTCGGCTGTGTCCAATGAAGCTGATTTCCTCCACAACCATGAAGTGAGGATTTGGTCCTTCATATTAATTCTAATTTGATCATTCCCAGATGAGTCCAAAGGGTCACCGAGTCTTTCTGAAAGGGATAAAGTGATATGAAATCCCAAACTTCACAATGAGGATTCTCACCATCAGAGCTGCAGGAAAGCCTGACCAATGCCTTGCACACTTGACCTTTAAAGTAACACGTCTTGACTGCTTCTGCAATGTACCTCATCTCCAGAGTTTATTGGGTTTTCAAGCAGTGAGAAGAAGTAACCCACTACTGATAGAGGTGGGTGCTTCTTTTCTTATAGACAAGAATCAAATTACAGGACTTATAGCACAGCGTAGTTCTAATGTCACCCATCAGAAGAAATACAATATGTCCAAATCCAGATTTTTCTTTCAGGATTGTTAAAAATGGTATTGAGTAAAGTTTTCATGGGCCTCCACAGTGATGGATTGGAGGTATGACACCTTTCCCCACTGTTGCTCTGATGACCTTCTCAGGCTGTTGGGAACTCAGAAGGTTTAACACAGATTTTCTTATTCTGTAACCCTTCAGGAACATCAGATAAGGCTGTGGGTGTCTGTAGACTGACACACAGGCCCCAGGAATCACTGTGGATAGGACATGCTTAGTGGCAATGTCAGCAAATTCAGACTGTGCAGCAGCCTGATGGAGAGACGTGGTATGTCTCAAACGTGGACCATGACCCACCAACGTGGCCTTAGGGAAAGGAAGCTTGAGCTACACCATGACGAGTGCTGACAGCACATCCTTCCCCTCTACCCAACACTGGTGAGGTTACATCTGGAGTGCTGGGTCCTGTGCTAGGCTCCTCACTGTAGGAGAGACATGGGCATACTGGGAAGAATCCAGCTAGGGGCTGCCAAGTTGCTGAAGCATCTCTTCCATGAGGAGAGACTGGGAGACCTGGGACTGCTCAGCTTGGAACACAGCAGATTCAGGGGGATCTCATTATTTATAAATAAAAATAAATAAAGTTACAAAGCAGGCAGATTAAATATAAATCATTATTTCAGCAATTCTCAGCAATATGCTTTCACTATTATTACCACAGGCACTACCAATACCCCTCAATCCTGATGATCTTGCCAACAAGACCTTTTTGGCCTCCTATATCTTGATTATATTAATCGGAGTTTAACTACTAAATATAAGAAAAGCAGCTACATTTGTAAATCAGTTTTCTTTGACTGTCCAGACCTGCATGTCTCTGGGAACTGTCTGTACATAGAGGCTAGGGGTAAAATTAATAGAAATGTTCTAGTAACAATTTAAGAGGGAAAAAATATCACAACTGAAAAACTTTAAAGGCAGCAGAAATCTTGCCGTTTTATTTAGCAGGCTGAGGAGTCAACCCTTTGTATTTCTCAGCTTATTCATTTAGGACTGAACAGAATCTTGCTGAAAACCTCTACCATTAATGCTATGTTGCTGAGGGACCCACATAGTCCAACCACATTCACCTACCTATCACACATTTTTGATGATGCAGGTACCCGTATGGTGGGCATCATTGCCCTGCTCGGGATGGTCAGCCCCTTCCCTGGGGCCACATGCCACTCTCCCCTGGGAAACGGCACGCTCCTTGCAAGGAACACAACAGCTTCGCTCTGCACAGCAAAAACTGATGTTTCAGCCACAAGGCGGCTTGGATGGGGCTTTAGAAATCATGCTTATTCTTCTCAGTCTGAATTTCAGGTGCATCAAGCATCAATAGCTCCCACTGACAGATAAAATGCTGCCTGTCTGCAGAGTTTCTTAGAAATGAATAAGTGTTTTGTTTTTGTTTTTTTTTAAAAAAAAAAACCAACAAATTGCTGGTTAACTAGTGGTGGGATAGAAAGGGAAGAGCTTTTCCAGCTTTCAGTCAACTGAAAAGTTAATGAGTGAGCGAGATCCCCTGGCTCTGTTAAGCATACCTTGGCACAGATGTAGAATTCACCAAGGACTGTGGATCCATGGACCAGTCTTACCTAGAAAAGTCTGAGTGTTACATACATTAAGATAAAAAACCATTCTATCTCCCACCTGTGCTCTCTGCCCTCACCTGCTATCAAGTGGCCACCCTGAGACTGGAGCTGGGCACGAGACTGCAAGCTCTTCATGCATGTCATTCCTTTTGTCTCCTCAACACCCTTGAAGAAGTCTGCGTGGCTTCAGTCACTTTTTGTTCAACAGGCTGTATGTAAGCAAAGCCGTACTTATCACATTTTTTATGGGTCTGAGTAGAGGCTAGTGCTCTACCTGCAACGTGGCTGGCATTAATGGCAATTACCCGTCTGCATCAGGAAGGGATATTCTCAAAGCCTATGATCAGATATTTCTCAAGTAAATCACACGAGATCAGAATTACGTATTGTATGTCAATGAATCAAGTGAGATGCAAATTGAAACATAAGATTTTTCTCTGTAATGTACAATAAAAATTCAGTGGTTAGCAGTTGATATGAAGCATATAGATATGTTTTCAAACAGGTACAACAGCTATGAAATTAGGAATCGCTAAGTCATAATGCATTTCAGCACAATACTGATGAACCCATTTTTCTGGCACATGTGAAATGACTAGCTCATTTTAATTCTTTATAAATAACAGATAACAGCTTGAGAGGCATGCTCCATGTAATTCATTTTTATGACTCTGTTTCCTCCACACTTGATGCTCCCGTGCCATTGGGGTCAGGAGAAGAGGCTGTATTATACATTCTCTTCTTCCTTTCCTCCTCTTTGCTGCTTTATAATGTAGCTATCGTAAAAAAAAAAAAGGCAGCAATTTAGGGCATCAGAGTTCCGGTTGACTGATGTGGCCAGAGATCATGTCATCAGTAACTTTTCATTTATCTGTGCTTTATATCTTTACTGTTGCTTTCTAATCAGCACTCCCACTAGGTACTGGTTTTCTATTGAAACAGTGACTAAATGAGCTGAGAATTAGATCTATATTACACCAGCAGTGGGCATTGCAAATATTACCAATGCATTAAAAGAGACATTCAAATGAAACAAACAAGAACAAGTTCTTTCCTATTCCAGAAATTGATCCTGATTCCACAGTTTAGTGGCTGAATAGCGTTCAGGAGAAAGCAATGAGTTCTGTCACAAACAAGCTATTATATGGGATCATTAACTGAAATAAGGTGACTGTTACTCTACAATTTCATGTTTCTTTGTTCTTAGAAGATTGACTAAGCTGGAAAAAGATGGGTACTTTGTTGTGACAACAGTTTAAGGCTCAAAACCGCAAAATTCTTGGTTGTCAAGGGATTATAATTATGCATATAAGGAAGGCCAGAAAAAATAAACACTGACCCACTACTGATAAAGGTAGGCAGTGCTTTTCTTGTAGACAGAATGCTGTGTGTGTGCCCCCGTCCATTAAAGAGGTAGCACCACCTTAATGTGAAAACAAGACATTCCTCTCCCTCCTCTGGAAAGGCACTAGCCAAAGGAGATGTCAGAGCAGCTGTAGCCCCAGCAGTATCCACAGGGCTGCCTTTGCCATTTCTGCAGGGCACGTTAAAAGAACACTTTTTGAGCCATTTTGAAATGGGTTTTTTCCCTATGTATTATCTGTTCAAAGATTTTGAGACAATCAGAATATTACTGCAAATATTTTAAAATGCAGCAATCAGGAGTTGAGGAAAAACACAACAAAATATTTGGGATAATGTTGGACATCATTCTTCTGTTTCAGAAGTTTCAGTCCCCCCCTCACAGAAGATATAATATCATCCTAACTACTGATTGCTGAAATAATGGGTAGTAGCTGATTATCAGCTGATCTGATGTGTAAATATTAGTCAACTAAATTTATGTTTATCTGTGTACTTTCAGTGGAGTTTAGTCCATGTCCATATTTGCTTTGAACTCCCTTCCATTTACCACACCCTGTGATCTCTCTTGCCTCTCCTCACTGTCTCTATGCCCTGGAGAGGAGGGAAGAGCCAGGAATCCCTGCCCCACCAGAACCTCAACATCCCTCACTCTGCCCATCAGAGCTGTTTTGTTTATCCTTTCACTAAGCAGCTTCTTTTTGCAGGCCTGAATATGTGAATTTCTATGTTGTATATTGCTCCTGGTTTCCCATTTGCAGTGAGCAAGAAGCCAAGGGCGAAGGAGCGGTGACACTTTGCTCTTGGTCTGTTCCCTGGGCAAGAGCAAAACAACCTGCTTGTAGTGGCCTGAGGAGCAGCCTCCTGCCAACCTCCCCTGTCCCTTCAGTGCTCGTGTAATTCTGGAAATGTATAAAGGCTGCAGCCCAAAATCTCTGCAAATATTTGCTTTAATGTTTAATGAATTTGCTTCAGCAGTGTTTACCTTGCTTTTGTATTCACTTTCTCAAAACATTCATGCATGAAAGCCTCGTAAATGCAATCCAAGACTGAAGCAGTATTCAAAGTAAGAATTTCCTCCCCACTTTCATGCACAGCACTGCCACAGCATCGATGACCCCTCCAGTCACAGAAAGACACATTATTCAAACTTCAGAGGACTGATCGCTCCTTCCAGGAAGGAAGAGAATGGGATACAACACTGTTACCCATTGACACAACAGTTGTAAAAGCAAGATAGTTGACGTGGTGGCTCAGAGTGGCCATCTGCTCTACAGCCTCCCGTTCTGAGTTTCTTCAGTAACTAGCTAAGAGGAGCACTTTGCCACACATACCTCCCCAGAGTGAGGAGAAGCAGAGCTGGGCGAGGCTGGCATTCATGGTTTGCTCATGGCACGGCAGGCGCCACTGGAACCCCGCACAGGAGAGGGCTGCAGCAGTCAGTCCTCTCTGCTGCAGCTAACCTGGGCAGAAACTCCACACAACTCAGCTCACAGCTCACTGAGGGCTGTAAGAGTACCTACTCTCTGCAGAGCACTTGAGAGAAGGCAAATTCCTCTCTATTGTTAGTACCTTCCAGTGGACAAAACCAGGTGGTCACAGGAGACTTCATCTCCCCTTGGGCTGGGTTCCCCCACTTGTTTGTAGTCATCACTGAGGGTCATAGCATCTTCCCAACATAGACTAACCCAAAAGGGAACTTAATTATACAGATAACATAGTTTGTATCACAACTAATCAGATTTCTTGTTACAAAAGAATCTCTTATGAAGTGAGAGGTTAAACACTTCTTTTTTTCTGAATGGCAATATGCGCAGCTGCTGAGAGTAAAATTGTCTGAAGTGGGTGTTACACCCACTCCAGAAATCTTTTTTTTAAAGGAGCAAGTTAAATTGAACCACTGACATTCTCAGCTCTAGAAATGCAAAAAACAAATTATTTTTGCCTGGATTTATAAGCAAGGACAAAATCGAATTCATTGAACTTCAGTGTATTTGAAAGTGATTAAAATCCATATCTCATCACAAAAAAGGAGTCTACTACTTTTTCTAGCAAGAGGCGATTGTAATTCCATTGTTGCACTGCTGAGGATGATGGTGGCACATTGTATATTATTTTTATTCACATTGACTTCCACCTCACCCCATTATAATCAATGTTAAAATTCAAATCAATAGGACTGCGTGTATGCGTCAAGTTGGGTTCGTGCATGAAGGTCACTCATGAATCATAGTATAACAGTGCAACCACAAATCTTCAAAAAGAAAATAAATGTTAAGGCATAACCGTCTGACCTAAATGTACTTTTTATAGCAAGCAATACCCATTCTCCATAAATACTGTGAAACCAAAAATGAAATTTCCACAATGGGGTACTTCTTCCCATTTATTGTGCAGTTGGATCAAGGTAAAATAATGATTGGTTTCTGTAGTCAGAGGAACATGGGCACAGGACTCCCCTTCCCTTTAGTTACTCGTGTTTGGATTTCTTTGTATTAGATGGGATACAAGAAGTTTGATCTGTGTATTCCCATAGTGTTAATACACGATTTCCTTTAATAGAGGAAATAAAATATGAGTGGGTAGTGTGTCTTACGACAGATTAATTGTGAAGTTAACATTAGATGTTATTTCAAAAACTCACAAAATTGACAAGTGGTGTGGCTTGATAAGTTGTAATAAAAAATTTTGTTTGGTCTGAACACTAGTCAGAAATAATGGTTATGTCTTCAGACTTACAACAAGAAAATGGTTTTAATATACTTTATAATTTACTTAAAGAAAAAGAGAGAGGGTGGTAGTGCACGGCAAGGCCAGAGGCTTGGAGATTGAAGGCTGAATTAAACTATTTAGATTAGGCCTGGGTGTTTCAGTGAATGCTTCCTGAGAATGGGCAAGTGTGAAAACTTACTTGGAAAAAAGGGTAAAAGGTAAAAATCTTGGGAGGCAGAGTTGCTGATGCTGAATAAAAGTGAAAAATACAACTGGGAGCACAATGCTGCACGAGAAAGCTCTCTGCTCTTGGGCTCAAAGCACGCTGGTGTCTTATTTAATAAAGGGAAGAAAAGCAAGCAGGGTGTGGAATGGCAACACGACAAACTCACGTTCCCTTTGACTGCTTTCACCTCGACTGCTCCACTGAAATATAGTGGCACTCTTCCCCAACTGCATCATAAGATGAGGAAATTTGCCTTACAGAGTTTTGCTAACTGCAGGAAGAGCAGTTAACAAATAACCAGACGTAGATGGGTAAATCCCAGAAAAGGCTGGGTGCTGGGGTAGCCAGTCATGGTGCTGGAGCCCTGGCACACTCCAGCTCCACACCCCAAGGGAGAGGCAAAGCACTGATCTCTGACAGCAAATCCAGGTGTCATGTTATGAAAGCTGCTTGCATCTGCTAACGCACAGGTGGTTAAACAACTGTTAAACCAGAGCTCTGCCCTTCCAACAGCTACATCCGCTCAGAGTCCTGTGGTTTCCACATTTAATCCCTGACTGCTCAGCAAGCAGTGTTTTGGGAACTTCCTTCCACAAGTTCCTAAAAGAGATGATGCTTGTGAGGATGCTGCTGTTCTGCAGTCCCTGTGCTTTCCCAGGCAAGTGCCTTTCCACCCAGCACCATGGGATGTGCAGGCACGATTGTAAACAAAGACCAAGGTTGACTTCTAACATGCAGAACACTTTTATCTGTTTCAATAAAAAGGAGAGGTGCAGAAATAATGCTAACACAACAGCCATCGATGCCATGAGAAGAAACATCAATTTCAAAATATTTTCATTTCTTTTAAAATTAGAACACCACACAATGGATATTACCTGGTACTTTATGATGAACAATTTTCTTGAATCTCTGTGCTCCTACTGATGAATTCAGAGATAAGCAGGAGTGGCAAAATAAGTTTTCAGTAGACGTTATGCTTCCTGGTGTCTGCAGGATGGAAGTAAATGGCACACAAATCTTTGTCAGGTTTGAAATAAACAATGCTTTTGTTTTCTTTAATGAAAGAAAATATCCTTTAAGCATATTATTATAACGAAAATCCACTCAAACTGTGGAGATATCTAAAGAGCACAGCAGTAATGCCCATATTCCCCCATGGAGAGAAAGAAGGGACAGAGTCCTGGAACAGGGATCCCCCAAGACACCTTGCCCAATTCCTGGCATCAAGGCACCACAACCCGCACTTTCTCTCCACAATAACAGTACCACCCATACTGTTCTATTGCTTGTGAGAGCTGTAGCCCCATTAAAAGTCTAACAGAAAACTTGTTTTATCGTAAAATATTGTATTTTTAAAATGGCATATGTAGATTGTCTTATTTCAAGCTCTTCCTGCAAACCAGGGCTGTCACACTGCTGAATATACATGTAAATCTTTGCCTGCTTGTATATATCAATATGTACATATAAATGCATGCAACTTTGCATCACTTGCATGATAAAATTACAGAAGGATATGGAAATGCAGCAGGGAAATGATAGCTGCGCCTGAATTGTGGCGTGTGCATCCCAGCTACAGCGGAAAGAACAAACTTGAAGGCATGTGAAGCTGAAAGCTGCTTTTGTATCTCCTGTGTTGTACTTCAAGTAAAGCAGAGGGAGCCTGCACGCCAGCATTTGAAGGAAATAATAATTCTTGCTTGTGAGAGGAGGGAAGGCAGCATTTTACATTGCCAAGGGCCATTTTTAGCATAGAATGAGCAAGTTGTTTAAGCAGCCGTCTCACACTGAGTTCTAAGCTGTCAGTCTCCTGTCGTCACAAGGATGCAAGCAATGGATGACACGCAGAGAACTCCTGCGGCACCTGGAGGATCCTGCCACATGAGGGCAAGGCCAGTTTTCGGTCTGTGAAGCTTGGGACCATTCTCTGATACCTGATGATGTAGGCACCCACCAAACAGCTGGTTTGAGAGGGACCCTGCCCCTTCTAGGAGCTCAGGGGGCTGAAGAGGATTGTTTTTCCAACCAGCTTACTTTCCACACAATCACTGGACAGTCAAATTTCGCTGGGATCACCTGATGTGCTGACTCTTTTAAAAACCTGTTACTCTGATTTGGTGGCCAAATGGAGGAGGAGTGCATTTGGAAGTCTAGACCTCGCACAAAGAGATGACTGTGTCTGCAACTGTATACAGGGCTGGAGAAGAGGATCTCCAAGGAGAATGCTCACAGCACACACTTCTAATGGTTAAATAAAATAGGCTAAGAGAAACACCAACACATTTTATAGACTGTGTGTATCTGTGCCAGACATGGTAGAATGTTCAGGAGAGTGCTATAAATATTTAAATATATTCTCCCCTTCATGTGGGCAATGCTTGCAACTCTCAAAGCTTAAAAAAATCTTATTTGGGGGGAAGGGAGGGCTGCAAAAATGTTGTATTTGTTGCCACCTGTGACACCTACAGCTCAGAGGTCAGGCAGGGTATGGACAGCCCATGCTGGCATCACAGTTTCTTTGGCGCCGGGCTCACCCTACATATGGCCAGGACTCTGCAGGCACTGCACACCAGTCCTGCACAGCCACCAGATGACTTTTCTGCCTGTTTGGGGAAGAAGACGACTTTCTTCTGAGTTATCAGCCCCAGTAAAAGCCTCAGTCCCATTATAAAGTATATCTCCAACCATCATAACCTGCTGGGGAAATATCTATCTCCAGGCTCAGATCAGAGGCTTCTGGCCTGAACATAGCCTTCTGACTGGACTTTGGCCAGCTGCCATCCAAGGAGCTTTTCTTTTTCATTAAACTTGTACCTCTTATAGTCGTAGAAACCAGAATGATAAGAAATCTGTAACTTAGCTTGCTTGTGGAGTGGAAACTTTACAGTCTTGGATAAGAAGGATATTGCTCACATAAGTTGACACCAAACAGGTGCGGGGAGCCCTCACAGCCCTCTGATGACTGCCCTGGTTATTTTTCCACACTGCCTTGAGGGACAGGCATTCCATGCCCAAGGCTGCTGGCAAAGTCCCTGTGCACCAGGGTCCTGCTGAACCCCACACCACAGACTTGGTGCAGACCATGCCTACTTACCAGCTGAACGTCTTCCTCTTATCTCAATCAGCTATAATTGTGCAAAGCCACACTGTTAATCTCATATATTTCAGATTAATTTCAGCAGCACCACCATATTGGCAACCCAATTAACTAATTATTTTATGTGTTTGTTTGCTTTTAAAATATTCCCAGTAATAATTGCTGGCTCTGTTATTATAAATGATGCCAGAATCTATTTCAATTATTATTACTTTTAAAGCACTAATGACATTTTTCACATCCTCCTGGATACTTATTACCATAGGAAATTGCAACGGGAGTCCAGTAACATCTCTTTCTATAACTGATATTTATGTTCTTGTTGCTTCCATGACCTCACCCTGTGCTCCAGCATCAGCAAACACAAGATCAAGGGTGTTGTCCTGTACTCCTTTTAATAAATTACAAGGCAATGGCAAGAGCAGGACTTTTCTGCAAGGCTGAATTTATGACAAGCTCTGAAAAAAACATTAAAAATATCAGTCTAGTCATACAGAAACGTGAGGTGGGCAGCTGGAGCTAATGCTCACCTTCCCTGGGCAAAGAAATGAAGCAGTTTGGCTGCGAGCTATCCCAGTGACTCTACTTCCCATGTCACTTGGCAGGAAACAAGAGGGGTTAGTTTGCCTAGATATGCATCAGTAGGAACCACTATGCAGTATATCAGGCAAGCATGAAATCCAGGAAGTGGCATTATCAAAAGTCTGAGAACTTGCTGCAAAGGCAGAAATCACTCTACACATGCAGAAGCACAGGACTTGAAAGGCAAAGGCCTTCAACATCATGAGTTTTGAACTACTTGCCACAGGTCCAAGGATGTGTCAGACTCCTGAACCCTCTACATAGAATCACAGAATCACCAGGTTGGAAAAGACCCACCGGATCATTGAGTCCAACCATTCCTATCCTCTACATGAGGAGAGAGACCTGTAAAGCATCAGTGTGATGCGACTGCTGAGGCCAAGCAGATATCTGCAGAGCTGCATCCAGTGCAGCCTCACGCCTTTCTATTCCCCAAATCAATGAGGGAATCTTGGGACACTGCAGCCAGCAGAGAAAGGCTGTTCATTCCAAGAGACACGGGCTCAAGCTCCCAGGTTTGTGGGACCATGTACCTCACCCCAGCTTTCAGAGGAGCAGAGAAACTGGGGTTGTCCACCCTCTCAATCCTTGCATTGGATAGAAATAAATAGAAAAATAAGCCTTCAGATACTAATTTCAACTACCCTCTTGAAATGCCTTTCTTTCTTAGGACAGAGGGACTGTAAGGAGGTGGTGGTGGTATGAAACTCTGCCTAACTGCTTGTTTATTTAATTAAATCCTAAAATGGACCTTCACAGTGCACCGAACACTGCAACAGAGAGACGTACCCCCTCTCTCTTTGCTCTTTTGGGCAAAACTTAATACCAGTTTGGTGATTTTGCCCAAAATCCCATTTTACCTAACCAATATTTCATAGGACAACCATGCCAACAATACATGAAACATGAAGGTGCTGAGATCCCCAGAAAAGCATGTGCCTCCTCCTTGAATAAGTGCTACCACTCAAAGCATGCTGGAGTTTCTGTGGATGGGCTCAAAATGATTGTGCTTAGCTTCAGCCAACGCCCTTGCCCACACCCTCCCCAGCCCATCATGTTGCAGCATAGCCACAAGACACAGCTTTGCAGTGTCAGGGAATGGAAGCTCATTGCTGGTTTCCATCAGGAAGGGGCACTGCTGCTGTAAAAAGTCACCCAGCTCCAGTGTTTTGTCCATGGATATTGAGCTTGCGAAATAAATATTGAAAGGAAAAAAGAAACTTGGATCCTATTGAAACAAGGGCCTTTCATAAAGTTACTAGGATAAATCCGCATTGCTTCACTGGTTTCTCCCAGCCCACGTGAGACTAGGTCAGTGGAGTAGAAAGTGTCAACCTTCCTCTCATCTATATCCCATTAAAATTTGGGTCTAACAGGTGTTGTTACAGTCAGAACTTAATCCTAGGCCAGTAAGTAAAACCAGAATCTGCAACCAAATTAAGAATAAATGTACAAAAATAATACACTAGAGATATGCATTTAAAAGATCCATTTACAAATGTACCTTTTAGCATCTGCATCTGCCTTGGCAATAAGTGGAAGATCAGCTGGTTAGCATTTGCAATGGAATTTATTCTGTGAACTGAAATGAAAAAACTGTAGCTTGATGTTCACGTTACGATACGCTGGTCATCCCAAATTTCTCCCCTCACTACCCAAATTGCTTTCTAAAGACTCGATCCAAAGCCTACTGAAATAAATAGGATTTTTTCCATTAGCTGCAGCGGACTTTGGATGGAACCCTGCCTCTTGCAGGGATGGTTGCTGAAAGTCATCACCGTATAGGAATTGGGTTGTGGTTTTTTAACTGGTTCAGTAATATTCTCAGGCTGAGTTCTCAAAGTGCAATGCACAAAAGAGATTGTTTTTATACAGTTTTAATCATAAACTCTAGTATCTATGAACAGAGAAATATATTGTCCTTCCCCAACATCTGAAAGGTCAGATATCCATCACGTACACTGCACTCTAGCACAGACTCATACCAGTCTCAGTTTCCTGGGCTTACTCCTGATTTATCACTCCTCCAGCTGCCTGGGTAACATCTACAGTATGCTGTCCACACAGGCTATGGTATAGATTTGGAAGGATGTATATTGAGGCTCCTATATGTGTGCTTGGTACCCAGGACTTCTGAAGCAGTGAATGATGTTCCCATCACTCCAGAGCACTCTGCTCTCCTGAATTGCTCCAGCTGACTGTGCAACAGAAGCTCACGCACAGCACACTGCAGCAGCATACTGGATTACGGATGACACTCAGTATGCAGCAGTTCTTTTATTCTCTATGGGAAATAACCAAAGACTTATGATACCCTAGAGTTTTGATACCCTAGAGCTTAATGACGGTAATAATAGTGTTGAGTGCTTATGGGTAAAAAACAGTGGAGCACCTATCAAAGCAGGTATTGTATATATATATATATTTTATATATATTATTTATAATATATATATTAATATATTAATTATAATATATATATACAATATATATATATTGTATTGAATCTGCTATAGACCACCAGGCAGGAAGAAGAGGCTGAGAAGTTATTCTACAAGCAACTAGGAGAAGTCTTACAATTGATAACCCTTATCCCAGTGGGGGACTTCAACTTATCAGATATCTGCTGGAAGTATAATACAGCAGAGAGGAAACAGTCTAGGAGGTTCCTGGAGTACATGGAAGACAACTTCCTGACACAACTGGTGAATGAACTGGCAGGGAAGGCATCCCAGCAGATCTGCTGTTTGTTAACAGAGAAGGCCTTGTGGGAGATGTGACGGTTGGATGACACCTGGGGCATAGCGATCATAAATCACAGAATCACTAGGTTGGAAGAGACCCACAGGATCATCGAATCCAATCATTCCTATCAGCCACTAAACCATACCCCTCAGCACCTCATCCACCCGTCTTTTAAATATCCTCAGGGAAGGTGACTCAACCACCTCCCTGGGCAGCCTCTGCCAGTGCTCTATGACCCCTTCCATGAAAAATTTTTTTCTGATGTCCAGAAAAAGCCTGAACCTCCCCTGGCAGAGCTTGAGGCCATTCCCCCTTGTCCTGTCCCCTGTCACTTGGAAGAAGAGGCCAGCTCCCTCGTCTCTACAACCTCCATTCAGGTAGTTGTAGAGAGCAATCAGGTCTCCCTTCAGCCTCCTCTTCTCCAGGCTAAACAAACCCAGCTCCCTCAGCCGTTCCTTACAAGGCCTATTCTCCAGCCCCTTCACCAGCTTTGTTGCTCTTCTCTGGACTCGCTCAAGAGCCTCAACATCCTTCTTGTGGTGAGAAGCCCAGAACTGAACACAGTATTCGAGGAGCGGTCTCACCAATGCTGAGTACAGAAGGAAAATAACCTTCCTGGACCTGCTGATCACGCCATTTCTGCTACAAGCCAAGATGCCATTGGCCATCTTGGCCATCTTGGCTTGCATCAAAAACAGAGTGGCCAGCACGTCCAGGGAAGTGGTTCTGCCCCTGTACTCAGCACTAGTGATGCCACATCTCGAATCCGGTGTTCAGTTCTGGGCCCCTCACTACGAGAAAGACCTTGAGGTCCTGGAACATGTCCAGAGAAGGGCAACAAAGCTGGTGAAGGTGCTGGAGTTCACGTCTTATGAGAAGCAGCTGAGGGAACTGAGGTTGTTTAGCCTAGACAAGAGGAGGCTGAGGGGAGACCTTATCACTGTCTACAACTACCTGAAAGGAGGTTGTAGAGAGGTGGTTGTTGGTCTCTTTACCGAAATGATAGGTAATAGGACAAGGGGGAATGGCCTCAAGCTGCACCAGGGCAGGTTCACGTTGGACATTAGGAAATATTTCTTCACAGAAAGGGTTGTCAAGCACTGGAACAGGCTGCCCAGGGAGGTGATTGAGTCAAAAAGATGGGTAGAGGAAGTGCTTAGGGATATGATTTAGTAGCAGGCATGTACAATTGGACTTGATGAGCTCAAAGGTCTTTTCCAACCTAGGGATTCTATGATTCTATGTTTTATCCATTTTCCACTAGCATTTTCCTTAGACTGATTTTCAAATACAATCCTGCTCGCACAGTCCGTGACCAGCTGCTGTACATCAAAAAGAGTCAAACCATTGCAGAGTGGAACTCAATAATTAAACAAGTGAGACGGCATAAAAAAAGAACTTTAAGTGAAGCTGGCCTAGATTCAGCATCAGAATATCAATTTGAAAGCTCAAGGCCAGAACCTGCATCCTACAAGCCCTTACAGCTACTAAGATGCGTCTCTGAATTCCTGCAGAGAGGATCAGCTTTCTACTTAAACTTTCTCACATCCTCCTCACAGGACACACGCTTTTAACTTGGAGATGTCTCTGACTTCCACTGTAAATTACTGCAGCTGCATAGCGTAAGAGTAGTAATTGCAATGCCAGGCTTGGGCAGTTTAAAAGAGCTACATCAAACACAAACAAACAGGTCACTCTTTTTCCTGCTTATATTAAGGTTATTCAGTAGTCAGAATTGATTGTGCAGATAAAAAGATAACAGGACTCCTATCTGTTCATGGGATATATTGCCAGACTTGTATCACGTAATCAGGTTGCTAGACTGCAATCTGACCTCCTCTTCTTCCTCTTGTTCTCTCCTACAAGAAAGGCTTGCACAGCAGTTGTTGGCAGTAACAAGCGTCTGTTTGAATCCTGGAGTTATGCCTATACAAAATCAAATCTACTGATCCCAGGTGAATTGGCTTTAATAATTTTCTTTGTCAACATCACTGAGTATAAGATTGCACTGGCCCCAAGCAGTACTTCAGCTGCTTCCAAAGGAGAAAGTGCTGGTGCAGAGAACACAAAGGTGTATTTGTCAGAAAATTGATTCTCTGGAAGGAAACCCCCAAATTTACCAATTTCCAGGTTTGGGGATTTTTTCCTCCATCTGTGCAGAACACAGCTGATGCATAGCTGGGGGAAACACCATGGAGAAGAGAAACATCAAAGACTAATGAATGCTACGGAGAGTCACTGAAATCCACAGCACAACTGACAAGGGCCAGTTACTCTCCAAGACCTGAACACCTACTTCATCTCCAGGGAAATCAGTATTTCAACCAAGCCTTTGCAACTTACACTGAGAGCAATCCCCAATACTTGCATTTACCCCTCACCCCCTCCCCAAAACATGTTCCAGTTTGTGCTTCCCAAGGTGTCCTAAATGGTCTGATATAACCAGGTGTTCAACATGAGATGTTTTAGCAGCAGCAGGAAAAAAACACCTCCCCTGCTAGCCCCACACAGCTGGCTGGTTTGTCATTTGGGCTTCAGTTCCTGTTGTCTTTTATTTATCCCAACCTCTTCCCTCAGAGACCACTTGTGGAAGTTTGTCTGCTCTGTTGTCCATTCCTGTAATTATTCTTATTCACAAAACAGAAGGGAATGCACCGTAAGTAATTTCCTAGCTTTGAAGTTAGGACCTATGTGATATAATACCCAGCACAATGCGGTACTTGCTCAGCATCCTTGGGTCCCATGCCTGTATATAGTCCCCTCAGCAAACCTCGTTATTGTCAGTTTACAGCAAACAGCTCTTCCCTTCTGTACTATCCTCATACATAAAACACTGCAGTCTCACTTCTTTTTATCCTTCAGCTATAGCTGCGATATTTAATTGTGGGACAGTTACTGCAATTCCCTTTGGTTCATGTCACAACTTTTTCAGCCCTGGTTTCATGTCTGCTGCCCCTCAAAGAGGGAGTGGGGAAGAATGCAAACAAATTGGCTGCAGCAGAGTGTTTCTAGTGCTTTTATTCTGTTATTAACTACTCTATTTTATGCCTCATGAATCCTTTTGTTCTGCAGCATCTCCTCAGAAGACAACTCCAAGCACTGGGCAGTGAAAGAGTCCTAACTGAAAACATCCACTGTTGCTAATGCTGTGTCCTGAAGGGCACAACCAGCCCCCTCGACCCACCACATGCCTGGTTTGTGATCTTTTTTTCCAAGGCAACGTTTGTGGTACTTTGAAATCTTCCAAAAGAGCATGTGACTTTATCTTTCCCCTGAAATAGCAGTTGAATAATAAAACACTTTACACATGTGGTAGTTTTAATTTGTAACAATGAGGGCTTAAAAGGTGACAAAATTTGCGTGAGGAAATGATAAAGGTATTAACATCCTCTCTCAAGGATTTTCTGCATCTTATTTAATAGTTTTTGGCTTTTTAAAGTATTTGCCAGCACAATTTTCTCGTTTCAGCTGGGCACAGTTTGTGATCTCCATCTGAGTAATGTCAAATCATACTGTGATACACTCATAAGTGTACAAATAAAAGTCTGGTTTCTCTTTCTCAGCTTTCTGGATACTATTTGCAAATGCAGTCTTGACATGGGAACATGACTTCTGCGAGATGTGCACCCTGCGGCTGCAGCGAAGCCAGCATTTCCTACCTGATTTCCATCTAGGGTGAAACAGCAGTTTGGAAGCATCTGCCCTTCCAAAAGGAAGAGCCTGTCCTGGCTATCGAGCACTGGCAGACATGTTCCCTGTGCAGGGGCTGCCACAGAGGCATGAGATGTGCAGGCAGCAGGGAGTTCTGCACAAGATTTTGCAATAACCCTGATGCCTAGGAACAACCTAGGCATGATACATCCCAAGATGGTATATCCTAGGATTGCATAGACACATGGAAAAGCTTTCTGTCTTATAAGAAGAGAGAACAAGAGAGGAAGAAGAAAAATCTCTCTCACACACACACAGAATTAAAGTAAATTACAAGAGAGACAAGAAATACCAGATTATTCATATTCAAATAGGAGCTAGACACCTAACTGCAGACTGGTTTCATTTGCTGTCATTACACACACAGGCAAGTAGACAGAAAAAGGCTTTTTACGTTTTATTAGGCCAGAAAATTAACTCCAAATTTAGATATCCTTACAACAGACTGCTGTGCTGAACCACAAAATTCTTCTCATTTTGTTACACCTTGACTCAGCATTTTGAATAATTTGAGTATTTTACCATTGTGTCTGTATCTGCTGGGAGAAGTACCAGCATTTCTCAACCACACCTGAGAAATACCTTGCACATATCATACGAGTTTTAGATTTTTTCCCTTCAAGGGTTGAAGAAGAGGGAATTTTTGAGATCTGTGCTCTTTATTTCCATCACTTTGATAGGTTTGCATTATGACCATCCCCTTTCCAGAGTTAACAGTAAACTCCACGTGGTGTGTCAGTCCTTGGTGTGCACCTTGTAGGAAACAGAGTTGTTCTGGGAAACTAGGGTACAGGTTTTCAACATCCTTTGTGCCTACAGTGTGTCTAATTCTGCACTGTCCTGGCAGAGAAATGAAAACAACCGAAAGCTTTTACAGGCCCTTAATTGTCACTTTCTCCAGAAAACAGATGTTTGGATGCCTGAGTCATAATAGTCTCCATTCATTACAATGGTGTTCTTGTGCTGCTAACTTTAAATAAACAGCAATGTTTTGATGAAGTTTGCAAAAGCATAATTAGTCCTACAGGCACAATATTTTCAGACTTAAAATGCTTGTTCTCCAGCTGTACTTTTTAGATTTATAATTTCAAAAGCAGCTGATCGTAGCCTTCACTGAAGCTTGAAATTTTGGGGAGGGGGAGGAAGCGTTTAATAGCATTTACAGTCTTATTAAAATGTATGCGCACAGAGAGATGCATACATGTTTCTCCATTTTCTTTGTAATACGCATCTGTCACAATCTAAAGAAGTGAGAAAGAAAGAAAAATCTAATATAAACACAGACTTTAACATTAATTCTGTTGGGATTCCATAGCATGTAATCCTTTTATCATGCAGTTCTTTATTCCCTTAATGGAGCAAAACACACTCAAATAAGAGAGTCACTCTTTCAGAACCGCTGAAAAGGAAATATTGTAGTAAAGTATGACAGAACAAGATGAGAGGAGAAAACCACCAGAGGTGCACCTTGCTAAGCAGGTCGTGGCTGCTGCAGGGAAGAGGAATGCTTTCACCCAGTGCTCACAAGATGGGGGCACAAGGGATGCCCTGGTCCAGTGCTATGAGGATTGCAAACTCCTTGAAATCTGGAGCTTTTGTGGCTATAAGGCCCTCTGATGTCAGTTATAATCAACTTCGTCCTGGAGAAAAAGACTGCTACAGTGTGCTCAATTTCAAACAAATTCAATATTTTGCTGGTTAGCTTGTCTTTTAGATTTATTTCCCAATTGACTAACTTGTAAGAGCTTTTTTCATGTACAGTGACTTCTACTCTTAGGCTTTAGGAGCAGTGCAGGTTCTGCTGGGGCTATAGTGAAACAGTGAGCAATTTTTTATTTATTTTACTCTCTTAAAATGTCAAGACTTAATAAGGCTTCAACCTTAGCTCAGCTGCTTGAGTAAAAGAGGCACATAGCTCTTTGTTGATGCCAGACTTTCTGACAGCTCCAGCATAAACCCAACACCAGAGAAACAGGGTCCTTTCCCAGATGGGAATAATTCCTCCAGGACCGGTATGGGTGTTCAGTGAAGTTACTTGTCCCTTTAGCATCTCAACTAAGCTGAAAAACACCATTTTCCAAGGATGGTGGAATAGAGCCTTTCAAGAGGCTCAGCTGCATTTCTTCTCTGCTCTGTACAATTCAGTCTTAGAACAAAACTCGATCTTTGCATTCCAAGAGATAAATGAACAAAGTAAGCAAAGTAAATATAACTCTACACTGTCCGTATTTTTGAAAGCTACTACTGGCATTGCAGGTGCAGTTTTTCCCCACAGGGCTGGTTAGGCAGCACACAATTGCAACTGCTGACCACATGAGCAGGAGCACAGTCCACAACTCCGAATGCCTGGTTTAGCTCACATGAGCAGGGACAGAAGCTGAGCACGGACCACCTGGGGCCCAGATTTCCCTTCCTCAAGGGTGACTCAGAATTTACTCCGACTTTACTGTAGTCTTGGTGGCATTGCTGTTATGGCCATTCCCACCCTGCAGAAGATCAGGGCAGTAAATACTCACTGTTACAGAACACCTGATGATACCCGAACAGCAATATCTGCAATATCATAGCTTTGCATGGAAGGATATGTTATGTATGTGAAAGGGACGGACTGTCTCTGCTGAGGATGCATGGGGTTGTGGCCAGGGCAGGTTTGCATCTACCTCTGGACAGGGCAGATATCCCTGGTGTTTAAAGTTATCCAGAAGAAAACACAGTTTCTATTGGGTTTCTGCACTTTAAACGGCAGCATTCCATGGCCTTTTGCCTGCAACTCTCAGTGCTGTACATGGAGCACGTTGGTCCAGCAAGTCAGCATCAGCCTAGTTCCTAATGTGCAGTGTTGGAAGCTCCCTTCGTTTTAATTTAACATCAGTTTCAGAGTTTGCTATCTCAATTGAATCTGAACAGGCATTTCTATATTCATTCATAAGCTTATTTCTTTCTACAAAATTACAGCAGTTTGGGTTATAGTAATTTACTGTGTTTCATAGTGGGAATTCTTGGGACCTGTCAGAGACCAAGCTCTGTATTTATCTGTGCCTACTGTTTTTCGCTTTTTTAATGTAACCAGTGACCATTAACCCTAACTGATCCCTCATTCACGAAAGCTGCTGCTTTCCAGAGGAAATAACAGAATGCATTCTTAAACATTTTGACCAGATTTATTTCCTGTGCTAGCTAAAGTAAAGAGCAGTTACTTTTGAAAACCACCTATTTGTTTGTATTTGTATATTTGTCTTTGAAACCCAGAGCTGTTTTCTTTGTACCAGCCACAAGACAACTCCCCTGAAGGAGCAGTGCTCTTGGAAAGGCTGAGCTACAGTTTCCAGGCAGCCCAGGAACTCTGTGCCTCTTCTGGGGACTTAGGGCAGGGTGGCCTGCAAGACCGCATGAAAACAAACAGAAAAAGCATGCAGAAAGCTGCTGATAGCCTGAAGGAAAGAGAGAGTGTGAAGGAGTACTCAAAACAATAAAAGCTTGGAAAAAGCAGAAATCTCCAGAGACATTACCCTAAACCAGAAACATAACAACTTCCAGCTTGAATAACCCTTGCTGCTTCTCCTCTTGCTTTGATCCATCTTTAATCTAAAAAATAAGATAGAACATTGAAATCACTCCGCAAGTATAGCATAAATGTGCTAATGTGCCAGCAAGGATTACACTGAAGATTTATTCATCATTGCTTTAAGGATTTTATAGATCATGCCTAACATGTATCACCATTTCTATATTGTAAATTCCAACAATTTGGGAGCACTTCAGAGACTGAAGCAGAAAGGGAGAAAACAAATGCCTCATAAGAACCTTCGCAAACCACACAGATTTTCAAAGCAGGCTGTGTTAGAGGTTAGTTATTCTCCTTCATTTGCTATAGCAACGGACACTTTAGCTGGAATGTGTATGATGTCACACCATTTTCTGCCTTCTTTCTTTTTCCCTCTAACCTCTCAGATGGCCTGGAAGTCTGTAAGCATCTCTTAATAGACACTTGTTATGAAAATCTCTTCCTGGGAAGTAGCTGGAGATAAAGATCTTTCAATCAGAAATAAAACCCAAAACCAGAATGGGCCATCTCTTGTGCAATTGTGCAGTGGTTGGGTGTACAAATAGCCAGAAAGAGAGAAAGTGTTCTGTACTTATGTATTTTTTAAGCCAACAAAGGTAAATCTGGTGCATGTCTTCTGTAGACCAAGCATTTACAAAAGAAAAAATATCCAAATATTTTAGCAGACATGGCAGAAAAAAGCAAAGGTCACCAAAATGACTTTTTTCTATAGAAGAGAGTTGTCTTCAAAAATGAGGCTTGTTTATTTTCATTTTGTTTTCTTTCTCAGACCATTTTGTTGGGGTTTTCTGACTCAGTCAGTGCAGTTGTGTTTGCAATGAATCATATTCATAGAACGGTTTAGGTTGGAAGAGACCTTAAAGATCATCCAGTTCCAACGCCCTTGTCATAGGCAGGGACACCTCCCACTGGATCAGGCTGCTCAAAGCCTCATCCAGTCTGGCCCTGAACACTTCCAAGGATGGGGCATTCATGGCTTCTGCAGGAAACCTGTTCCAGTGCCTCATCACACTCACAGGAAAAGATTTCTTCCTAGTATCTAATCTAAATCTCTCCTCCTTCAGCTTAAAAACCATTACCCCTTGTCCTGTCACTGCACTCCTGATAAAGAGCCCATCCCCATCTTTCCTGTAGACCCCCTTTAAGTACTAGAAGGCTGCTCTAAGGTCTCCTCAGAGCCTTCTCTCTAGGCTGAATAACCCCAATTGCTCAGCCTGCCCTCATGAAGGAAATGAACAGGTGCTGGTGGTCTCCAGGTGTGCTGCAGCCAAGCTTGCTTCCACACACGGAGGCACAGCAGCACGCCAGGCTCTCCTCAGGAGGTACTTTTCCAAAAATACCATTCTTTGGACCTTTCTGGCAGCAGGTTTTATAGCAAGGAAAGGATGCTTTCTGATGCTGACCTGCAACACTGCTGAGAAATAAAATCACAAGGAGTTAACCAACAGCCATCATAGAACATTTCAACTCATAACACTGAACAGGGAAAGGGATGTTCATGAAAGTGGCAAAGCCTACAGTGAAAGGGCCTGGCTGTCAGCAGCTGTGAACGCACTGTGCGTGGAGGTTTATAAGTACAGAGGATCTGGCCATCATTTTTTATGCAAATTACTTTCTAAGTGGTAGCTTATTGAGATATTTATTGTCAGTGATTATTCAAATTAAGAAAGAAAGCTGGTAAACTTGCTTCTTCAGAAAATTTGTGGTGATTTGCAGCACTAATAAATACAAACACCAAGTAGCTACCCAAGTGCAATCTGAAACTCCTTTATGCAATTTTTTATTGCTTATTGGTTTGATAGACATTAAAAAAACGATCTGTAATACTGTGATCTCATCTTTTAACTGATTCCTGCCTGATATCCATTTTGTAAAAACATATATGGTCTAGATATAGGGTTTGTCATCATCTCTCAAATCAAGAGAATGGAAGACAAAATTTAAAGTTCTTAACAAACGATTTTCAGAAGATCAAGTTAGCTGGTTGAATTGAAAAATAGCTACAAATGTTTAAGGTTGACTTGGGGATTGGAACAGGGTGATCTTTAAGGTCCCTTCCAACCCAAACCATTCTATGATTCTATGATTTTGTGACTTGGAACAAAGTATTCACTATTGCCACCAAAGTAAAAACAGGGGAAACACTTTCTATAATCTAAACGTGGGAAATCTAAAGACAATGTGTTTGATAAAGCAAAGAAGCATCTGAAAGAGAGTTCTGAGATTGTCATGATTTATGCACAGCACACTTGATAGACAGTTTGACAAAGTACACATTAACTCCATTTTAACTTTTTATTCTTTTAAAGCAGAAAAAATACAGGTTGAAAAACTTCACTCATCTCCACAGTGAGATTTGCAGAGAAATACTAAATTTCATGCTGTCATCAGCACATCGAAATTGTGCTGAAACATGAGAAGCAGCAGAGAGAAGACCTCCAAGAACAATTTGCATCTGCAAACCTCTTTGCATATGAAATTTGAGAAGATCAACGATTCGTTTTAGTCTGAAATTTTCAGAAGGTGACTTAACCTGATAGTAGAGGACTCCATCTTAACACACACAAAAGTGAATTCACATTATGAAGAAATGAGTCAGTTGTGAAGAAATCAAATGGATTTTTTCTTCTACAGAAGAAAAAGGGCTCTGGGAAGGATTTTAGAGATTTAATTTTAAAATGTCTGTTATGCAAAAGGTCAGACTAGGTGACCATGCAAGAAACTTCTGCCATATAATCCACAGATCTGCCAACAGAGATATTTAAACTGTTTCCCACCATTCAGATTTAAAATCATTATGTATTATTAAAATCAGTGTTCCAACTGGACAAATTTAAAATGTTATTAAATTCAAAACTGGCAATAAACACTAAGAACTACTGCAATAAATCATTCAGGCTCAAGAAGGAGAACATTTCATAGCTGTAACTGCGTATTGTTGAGGAATCAGCCACTACTGCTGTTACCAAAAAAGGAGATCCACCCCAAGCAATGCTTTGGTAGCCATCCATCTCTGATCTTCACACATCTGCACTGTAGCCAGTATGCACTGAAACAGAAAAATCTTCCAGGAATAGATCAGAAAAGGCTGCTATCTGAATTACATTGAGTAAATCCTCCACATTCCACATGCTTTGTGAAAATTAACATATCTCTGACAGCTTCAGTGATCTGAAAGCTATGACATCCCACTCTGAGTGTGGGACACAAGACCAGTGCCCTCCCAGACAGCTGCTGGGCAGGAGACAGTGCAGTCCCATCCCCTCCCTGGGACAGCATTGCCACCACAGGGCCTTCATCAATCATCAGTATCGCTCCATGGGGAAAGTCAGAGGATGGCAGAAACTACCGGGTTCAGAGTTCTGCTCTGTAGAATTGCCCAACTCTGAAAGCTGTGCTTTTCTTGCTTGGTTTTTGCAAGCACAGATTGATAAATGCATATATGATGCAAAGGTTCAGCAAACACTTATTGTATGTTAATGGACATATAATAAAATTTATCTATTTTTTTTCTATAAATATGCTACTGTAATACTTACCCTAAGCTCAAATGCAAAATGGAAACTGGTAAATAAAAGTATCCCATGTGCTTTCTGACAAACAGCAGTGACGTGCAGTTCATTTCAGAAATAATCCTTACCCCACCAAACAGTCCAGTCCTACCACCAGTATAGCTGCTTGAAAAGGGACCACATGGGCTCATACAAATCATTACTGGGAGAGCCATGTATTTCACACCTCAATAACAAAACAGTGCAGAAAGGATCTGAACTCTTGACTTTGACAGGAACTTAAGGAGCTTAGAGGAAATTAAAGAATATTATAGAAGCATGAATTATAAAGAAGGAAATACTAAAGGATTTTTCCTACATTATGTCCCACAATTACTTTAATTCCTCTCTAAAGCCAAGAGGCTTAGCATGATCCCAGTAAATCACCAAGCAGTGTTTGTAGGGAACACCAAAGTGGGGCCTGGTTCAAGCCCTCAGAAGCCAAATTGATCTCTGCTCTCTCCCGCTGCCCTTGGATGGGATGCTGTGCTATCAGAGGGACCACCCACTGGCACCAGCTCAGCATCTGCGCACCTGCAACTCCATCACTCAAACCCATGCCCTCAGCGATAAGAAGCTCCCTTCTCAAGCTGCAGAACACTGTCATCGTACAAAGGCAAAAAATTAAGGACATTCCTCTTCCATTTAACAGCCTCCCATTTCCTAAGCTTTTAAGACCATCTTTTAATTATGTACAGAAGAGCAATGTAACATCTAAAAGGATAGGGCTGAAGAGAAACAGATGCAAAAGGGAAGGTCTTGAATCTCTTAACTAAAATACCAATATGGTCCAAATCTACAAATATCTTATTTTAAAAAGAACAGTTACCAGGGCTTCTAAGCAAGAGTAATACTCAGAGAATATACATGATAGGAGTGCCATATACTTCCTAAATAACTTGCTCGTGTCAATAATAAAAATGAAAGGCTCTGACCCTGGTAGGAACTAGGATGCTGAGCACCAGCTGGATTCAGGATGCTCCTGGCCCCAGCAGCTCCGAGCAGCATCAGTCACTGCTGCAGGGCACAGGCACATGCTGCACTATAGCATAAAACAAAGTGTTGTCTCCCCTGAGTAACAGCAGAATGTAATAGCCTATGATGTAGATTTACAGTTTGAAATTTATTTCTGAGTAAATGGTAAGTAAAAATTTTTACTTTGGACTCATCAGTATGTGATGAAACAGCAGCCTTAATAATGAAGATAAATTTCTGAGCATGTCAAAACATTTATAGAGAAAAGTCAAAGAATTAAAAAATGCACAGTGATTCCTTAGACACTCAGATTGAAGTTCAAGCTAGTATCCCATCTGTAAGATTTAGTTTCATTTCAGTTTCAATTATAAGATTTTATTCTTGCTATTAATTTTCACTGTCATCTGAAATCTAAGGATTTGACATAGTAAGACTCAGTTGTGGTGGGAAATAGAAGCTTCGTTACCATTTGCTGTGATCAGTTAAGCAGGGCACATTTTTAGAATTAAAACAATAGATAAATTAGCAAACATTAGGCAAAGATTACTATAAATCACACAATTACTTCTTTTTATAAATATTTTGATGATTTTAATTTAAATTAACTTCTCTGCTCACCATTGCTGCTTATTTTCTATCATCTTGAGATTCATTGTTTTATTGCTGACATTGATTTGCCCCTGCTGAGACACCCAATTTCTGCCCAGCTCCTCCCTGCTTCTCATCTCCACTCCCTCATGCTTGTTTTGGGAAGGGCACAGAGGGGCTGCCACTTCTAATCTCGGGACTTTCCAGTCACTTGCAGGCAACTGTTTCTTTGTGTTCCCTTCCCTTAAAACATGTAAGTCTGCCATGCATGGGAATTTCATGCCAGCAGTGGCCCATGTGGCCACTCTGAGAGCACAGACCACACATATAAAAAGGTGCCCAAAGGTGGCTGCTTAACGATCTTCCTTCACTTGCTCTCATCTTCTTCTCTAGGTTCCTGAATTCATTGCCAATGCAGAGCTAAAAGAAACCAAAATCCTCAGAAGGTAAAAGAAAAGAGAAGAAATCAGAAATCAGATCTCTCTTTCAAGTGCAGATGTAAAGGAATGGTAACTCCAAACTCAGCTCTCTCCACGAAACTTTGAGTTAAGATCTATCTTTCCTTCTACTCCCCCAACCGGCACCAAAATATACATTTAATTTTTCATGCCAGCTCCAGCAAGCTACAGAATCAGCTGCTGGGTAATGCTTTACAAAGATAAATTTACGCAGGAGAGAGACAAGCACAGGGCTTCCGTTTTATTGGGATGGAAGCATCAAACCATGGGCAAATCTGTGCACCAAGCTGGGCTTTCATCCTCCATTGCTTGTCCATCAGTAGCTTTGTTGGAAAGCCGCCTTGCTCGTTGTTGCAGCAGGCTGTCTGTGTGTGGTACACAATGATCTGCAGTGAAGAAGCCAGCGGACAGCAACAATGCTTTATGGTATTAATATTTCTATGGGTCACCTGAGCTGCCTGGCCCTGGAGGGGCACAAAGAGAACTGGGGCAACTGCCATGGGGCCAGTGGTGATGAATCCGCAGGGCTTGCTGCAGCCAGCAGTTCTCAGCCCCTCGCTGTTTGCCACCAGGGCCCTAGCAGAGTGGGAATCATACCTCTAGGATAGGAAGTCTGCCTGGGGTTGCTCAGGGACAGGCATGGTGCAAGGAAACGCTGGGAGCGGAAATGTTGGGGCATCCCTGTGGCACCCAGCAGCCAAGGATCTGCACCCTGCCCACCATCCTTGCCCAGGGAATCTACTTAGGAACACAGGGCACAATGAATATATGCACAGCAGATTAGAGAAACACATAATCTAAAGCTGAAATACTATTATTTATTAGGTTGATTATTTTCGGAAGGCAGATGTATAAAATACACAACCAATATCAAAGGCAACTCTGCATTTTGTCAGATTTTCCATTATGCCACAATGTCGTCTCTAATCGACTTTAAAATACATATTAATGGAGGTTTGAAGAGGAGCTAAGAGCATGGCCATGGGCGCTGCAGGTGCTGGTGCCACTAGGCAGCCCCCTTGCCTTTTATCCACAAAGACACCTGCCTGCTCACAGGGATGCTGACACAGGAGTAGAAGCCCCACTGCATCAGCCCAGGGGAACATCATAGTTGGAGGGACAACAGAGCAACAGTGCATGTCGTCGGGCTCTGCTGGGATTTGCACGCTTCCCAGATTTGGCTCCAAGTGTGGCCAGTTGGAGACAGAGGTCTTCAGCTGGGCATGGAGGTTACACAGCCTACAGAGGTGAAGGGCTATGTATCTATGACGTTGCCAAGTGAATTTGAGCATTGGTGGGTTTTTTACTTTCAGCAGATGAACAGTGAATTTCTTCTTTTGTTGTTTGATTGCCTGTGGGATTACTATCACTTAACTGCAAGGCAGCTACATTTAGGAATCTTTTCTATTGATCAGGATTCTCTTTGCACAAACTTAACAAAAAAGGAGATTCCTCCCTGAATTCACAATCCAAGCCTGTTGCATTAATTCTTGGGAAGGCTAAGGGAGTTTTAGTGGTCCTTTTGACGTGGTTAATTTGCAGCAGAGAACAGATTGCCACCTTGGAGAAGGTGGCACTGCCTATTTCAGGAGTCACAGCTGACTCCCCAGGGAAGCATGGGCTTTGAATTAGTGCTCATGACTGTACCCCTACAAGCATAATGGCTGTACTGCATCCATACCACCACCTTGACAAAACCCATCCTGGCTCATCCTCACAGCACAAAGGGCACAAACCACTCACTGAACCAGTGCCCCCGCAGTGCTCCCAGATTCAGAGAACTGCCTGTTTCCCTGTGATGGAATGGGGTCTGTCCCTTGGCTGCTCTGCTGTGCATCCTCACTGCCAGTCCTGTCCCACAGCTCAAGACCAGCTGTTAGATTTCCTTCACACAGGAATCTTGGGCTGTTACATCCAAAACATACTTTAAAACCAACAAATAAATGCAGGCGAACACAGACCAGGTTTTCCAAACTATCTACATTCCACATTCCTACTGACGTAATTTTGAACACTGCACTACATTAACCACTGTATTTTGACTCCTACGCTACATTAACCACTCTCAAATCAGTTTTCACACAGAGAGGACAATGATTATACTTCCATGACCACATTATATAAGTAAGTAGCCTCAAAGCCAAAATAACTGGCCATAAAGGAAACTCTCAGGGCTTACAGTGGACAGCTTTCCTAGGAACCACAGAGGCTCTCTATGTCCAGAAGTGCACCTACCTGCAGCCAATGTCTCTTTGGCCTGGATCTATGTCATTTTCCTTAGCAAAGATGGAAAAAACGCTGCAGTCTCATTTGTAGGAGCCTCAGGATTCTCTGTAAGGGCAGGAGTCTGCTGGAGCCACAGCCAAGAACAGAATCCCAGACACATGTGTTGGAGGCCAGGTGCAGCTCCCAACAGGTACAGCACAGTCCCAGAGACAGACACATACCTTGCTGATGCTGAAATCACTGGGAATCACATTCCAAATGTTTTTCTGAAATCTGAGTTTTATTTCCATTATCCAGTTTTCATGATCTTAAGTGGCAGAAATGCAACAGAGAGAGAAGAAAGGAGAAAAAGAGAAGCATGGGAGATGATGGATCACAGATTGCAGCTGCAGGCACACATCTGGAGCAAATAACACAGCAGTACTCATGCACATTTAAAAGCTTAATAAATAATCCTTATTTATCTCAAAGGTGTATTAGCCATTATCAAATGGGGCTGCATGACTAATTTCCAGGCTTTGAAAGGTGGGGATGGGTTAGGAAAGGCACCAGTACTTCAGCTGGGCTCCCCATGACAGCAATGATGTGGTTTGTGAGAGTTTGGGGCTGCTGGGCTCAGGCTTCCTGTTTGCCTGCATTCCCATGGCAAGACACAACCTGCTCAGCTCTGCAGCTGTTGAATAGTGTCTCTTCCCTCAGTGGGGAAGAGGCCACTGCCACAAGGTGCCTCCTCCTGGGAAGGCATCAGGTGCCTGTACTGAGACTGGACTGGAAGCACACCACCCCACTTCCAGGGCAGATACTTCCATCTCTCCTCAGCTTGTGGTGGGAGAAGTTTCCTTCACAAGCCTGTACTCTGCCTTTGTTAGCCCTTCGCTGTGCGCCATCAGTGAAGAAACTCACTCAGAGCAATGCTTCTGTAGTCAAAGATTGTATGAGCATTCCCCTCGGCTCCCCTGCCCTCCTACCCTTTGCTGAACCAGCCTCCCCACTGGCACAATGATTCAGATGGAAATCCTGGCTGCAAACCTTTTCAGCTCCACAAACCACTTCCATTTACGCCATGCACGATAAATGAATCATATTCACCCTCAATGCAGAAATTATTTTTTATACCCTTGAATGGAGCATGAATAGACAGGTCCTATTTCATTTTTAGGTGGCAGCTCCCAGGGCAGTGCCAGAATGCCATGACACGTCTCCAGAGCCTGGGCCATTGAGCACAGAGCATAGGAGCAGGATGAGACTGGGAGGCGAGACAGAAGGACGGCCTGGCAGCAGAGATGGGCTCTAATGGGGATTTTAACAAAGTTATCAGTTTTATGTTTAAGCCACTAAAGATGTGATACTGACAACAGCACAAATAAATTGGAAGTCTGTTACACAAACACTCCTGAAAATTTTATATTTACATGGCAACCAGCTTATCATATTTACATGAACATCTGCTGCAGGTTCACTAAAATCTTTAAAACAGATGGACATGAAGAAAGAGCTGGTAATTAACAAAGCTATACGTTGATTAAATCAGCGTGTGGTTAATTTTAATGATTACTGATCCTTATTGGGGTCCATAAGACTTCTCAAAATCAAATCCACTCTAGCTGACATGTTGATTAGCTGCAGAGCCACAGACACTAGTGCTGCTTGTCCATGTGCCACAACACCCCAACGGCTGTTGGGTGGGCAGCACTCTGCATTCCTCCATGGGGTGAGGGTCTGATCCTGTTTCCAGAGAAATTAGCTGGAGAAAGTAATTGTGGATCTGTAGCCAGGAAGGACCATTGTGAGCATCCACTGTGGACTGGACATAGAACTTTCCAGGATTAATTTCTTTCCAAGTACAGCATCCTTTCAGAAAACCACAAACCAGTCTCCATTAAGACATTTTGGTAATGAAGAGCCAGCCACCAGCCCTGGTAGAATGCTCCAGTTACCAGGTCTCCATCATCAAAAATCTGCTTCCTGTATTCACACTCACAGGCTGAGATCAAATCATGCCTTCTTCATCTCGTTCTTCAGCAGACTGACTCTTTTGAGCCTCTCAGTGCCTGGCTTCTTCTCCTGGCCCTTACCCCTCCCCACGGCTCCCCATGGCCTTGCATTATCCCTCTGTGTGGTCCCTCTCACCCACGTGGTCCCTTTCCCCATGCAAATCCAGCACAGCTTAGCAGGTTTCCACAGCAGTCAAATTCTTACTGAGCAGGGCTGCCCAGATCTTCTCCAAATCAGGATCCATGTGGGCACAGAAGGTGCCAGCCATGTGCTCACCTCCCATCTCCAGCTGCCGCCTGGTGGTCCAGCACGTGGGACAGATGTCACACGAGTGCCAAACCAAACACCATACAGACAGCTGGTAGATCAATACTCTCATCACCTACCTCATTTGTCGTCTCATTATGAAAAAAAAGTCGTCCTTATCTACTGGTCCTGGTTTCCATACCAGCAAGTTGATTGACACTAATTAGAATACATTCTAATTAATTATTCATTAATCAAATCTTATACCAGCTTCTGTTATTGTGCCTGGAATCAGTGATGTGATAACAGGCCTGGACTTAGCCATGTCATAGTGATCAGTCCCTGAGTACTGGCACAAATTTTGGTTCCTCCACCTCCTGCCTGTACCTGACATGCCTGAGCAGCAGGGCAGAGCCTCATCTGCGCTGCCTGGACTGCCAGTAATCAGAGTCAACACCAGCAAGTTGGCCTGGCAGAAAAATGGGCTGCAGTCTAAACCATCACTTTTCCATTTCTTTCTGGCCAGTTGTACTGGTGAGGAGAAAACAACAAGATGATGTCAGTTTTTGAAGTACTTTGAATTTGCATGATCAAAAACTAGTATACCGACAGTGTACTAGTATGATTTTATGGCACCCACCAAGGAAAAAGTGGTCGTGGTTTAATGATCTGAAGCAAAACACTACCCAGTTATTTAGGGCGTGGCTTAAATACCACCAAACCCAAGAAAACTGACGGCATTAGCGCCAGCCACTTATGGTAGAGAAGAAAATACAATTACTTGGGTGGACTACGCCAAGACAAAAGAGGTGGGTCAGCTTCCCTAAACTATCTTACCTGGAAAAGAATAAGGTAACTAATGAGCAGAAATAGCACAATTTCTGGTGACATGCAGAAAAATATGGCAATTCAGCAGTACAAATCACCTGGCCAGTACAAGGTACCAACACTGGCTCAGTGGGAGCAGGTACCAGTCAAGCCATCCTACTTCTCCTTTAAGAATACTCCGAGTGGGCAGGAGAGTTTCATCGAACTTCTTGTCACTATTTTAGGTGGAAAAGGGTAAAAATTATTTCTGGAGACCAGAATTTGGAAAAAAAAATCTCTTCCTGCTATTTGACTATGATTTCAAATGAGCAAACTGCAAAAAAAGAAGGTCAGTATCATAGGGTTAATTTATATCAAGGCAACTATAATTTTTCTGTGGAAAACAAAATGCCGCTTCGACACTGTCTGGATCTTCTCCAGGGTAGCAATCTGCTTTACCCTAGCAAATTTGCTAGTAAGTCTGTTCATCAAGTCACATTCACAGGACACCACACAGGCACAAGTTTCTTTTAATATTTGGTGTAAGAGTCCTGAACAGCCGTATAAGCATTTTGGGATAAAGCATGAAAGAATATTCTCTTGAGGCAATTTCTGCCACACAATGTCTCCAGATAGCATTGTAGGGCTTTCTGCACATCCCAGAGAAGAGATGTAGAATAAAATTGGTCCATCCCTAGTGGAAAAAAAATGTATTAAAAATATGCTGACCAATTCTCTATTTTGGAAGTGAAAAATAAATCAAATAGGAGTAAATTATTGATGGATTCTTTTGTTAGTAACGTAAACAACTGCCTCAGAATCAGGATAATGGGAAGGCAACGCCACTGGTCTGCTGCTATAGCATGACATTGCAACAGTGACAACACAGATTCCCATTACAGTACGAGAAGTGCAGGAAATTGCATTTCTGGCTGCTGGGACTCAGTAGAGAATTTCTGTCATCCCTTTCTACCAGCAGGACCAGGAAAGTCATGAACTCAGAGGCAAAGGCATCCATCCCAGACTCCATGCAGGATGTGGCCAAGCCCTTGGTCCACACATCTAAGGAATGACCAGGACCTGCGTCAACCAGCTGTTGAGTTACTTACCATTGTTTCAATAGAGCTGGAAAAAAGCATGAAATAACCCAAACAAAGACAATGTTTGTATCGTGGGTAATTTCAGTTTTGATATGCTTGAAGCTGAATGGTTTAAACAGACTTTAAAATCCAGTCTGATGTTACACTAATTACTCGAAACAGATTCATCAAACTGTGCGAACTGCTGAGTCTGTATTATAAAAACTTTTCCGAAATACCAAGCACTGGGATCCAAAATGCTTCAACGCATCTTTCGAATACAGGATTACCATCATACTCTCAACACACTGGCAGTTTATAAGTGAAAAAGTAGTACCGATATAAATTTAGAGTTGGTATAACCACTGAGGGCCTGGAACCATACCATTGCCACTACTGGGAACAGTCCCGGATTCACCTAGCAATGTATTTACTGAAAAAGCATTGTTCTTTCTGCAAACACTTAAAAATAAACAACAAATTTTAATACTTTAAAAAAAGCCCATGTACCACAACATTCCTGTGCATTTCACTGTAGCCATGCCCTGTAATTTTGTGTATGAAGCTTATTCCTTCAAAAGTCTGGGCGAACGCAAAAGATTTTTACAGACTATTAAGAAGCATGGTTTTATTGATGAGGAAACGCATAAAAATTGCTTGATTGCTAAGCAAATAGACAACTCTGATTAAAAGTGAAAGGACTAAAAGAACCTCTACAATGCTAAACTTCTCCATCCCAGATAAGAAACACTGCCATATGCTGCTGCATAGCTTCACTCCCATTCAGCAGTCACAAAGATCAACAAAATATTGTCAGGAATTATTTCAGATAGCATGGATGATACTGCAGAGATTAGTTTAATTAAACCGATAAATCCCAAGCACAGATCAAAAAGCATCCAATACAGAGAAAGTTGAGTGAAAATTGGGAAGTGCTGCCAAGAAGATTTGCAAACGTCCCACCAGTCCAGAGTGGCTGGAAAGGCTTGAATGCTAAAATAAACAAATAAATAAAAGGGAATAGGAAGTACCAGGTAACAGGGACATGGGGTTGGACTCTGCTGCAAGGCTGGCACTGAACCATCAGCACAAACGGCCCCCAGAGAGGGGCTCATGCAGCTAATCCACCCGGGCCAGGTCTCTCCTGTTGTGCAGTTGTGAGGACCTCCTCGGCATCCATGCAGGGCAAAGGGGTCAGTGGTACAGGGGATCCCACCCCAACACACTCACCCTGGTAAGGAGCTGTCTGAGCTCCTCATCCTCCTCCTTTACCTGCCTTATCGCATTTTCTATTTGTCATTTTCAGAAGAATGGTGCAATGTTCAGGAAGAGTGAATTAAAGAAATGTTAACAGGAATATTCAGAGGTAATGGAAAAAGTAAAAGAAACATGCAGAGAGGTTCTTTATTCAGCTACTTTCCATTTGGAAGCCAGCTACTTACCAAACAATGGCAATGCAAAAGAGCTGCCAGAAAGAGAGAGGTCAGTAATTCCAGCCACACACTTCAGAGAAAAGCCTTCACAACATACCTTAGCATATACTTTACATAGATACATTTTAAAAAATTAGAGGGAGAATGTGTATTGTAATACATTTTATACAGTATCTTCCTGGCCTTTTGAAGCAAGTGACATTTGGCATATTACTGACAATCACAAGCGGCACTACTTTGGAAACCTAGCAAACCAGTAAAAAATAAATACCAGTATCATTACAGGAAATACAAATGTAGGCAGAAGCAACCATTAAACCTCCAGAATAAACCTATGGAACTCACTGCCAATGGATATTACTGAGAGTGAAAGTTTAACAGAATTCAGGAAAATAAATACATATATGGCTACTTAGATGAAATACATATTTCAGTTGGGTATTACAGAAGACTATAAAAGCCCTTCTGTGTTAGCACAGAAGTGAGTACAGTAGATTTCTCCTATGGACAAACGTTTTCATAATGATCCATTTCTCTGTTTTTTCTATGCCTTCTGGAGCATCTGAACCTGGTAAATCATAGAATCATAGAATCATAGAATAACCAGGTTGGAAGAGACCCACCGGATCATCAAGTCCAGCCATTCCTATCAAACAATAAACCATGCCCCTCAGCACCTCATCCACCCGTGCCTTAAACACCTCCAGGGAAGGTGACTCAACCACCTCCCTGGGCAGCCTCTGCCAGTGCCCAATGACCCTTTCTGTGAAGAATTTTTTCCTAATGTCCAGCCTAAATCTCCCCTGGTGGAGCTTGAGGCCATTCCCTCTCGTCCTGTCCCCCGTCACTTGGGAGAAGAGGCCAGCACCCTCCTCGCTATAACCTCCTTTCAGGTGGTTATAGAGAGCAATGAGGTCTCCCCTCAGCCTCCTCTTCTCCAGGCTAAACAACCCCAGCTCTCTCAGCCGCTCCTCATAAGGCCTGTTCTCCAGCCCCTTCACCAGCTTTGTTGCTCTTCTCTGGACTCACTCCAGAGCCTCAACATCCTTCTTGTGGTGAGGGGATTAGAGATGAAAGGGGGAAAAAATGGGTAGATTGTTGGTCTGATCTCATATAACAGTCCCTTAATTTTTGAGTAATCAGATAAGACTTAACTGGGAAAAAAATGAAAACTATTAAGCAAGAGGGAAAAACAATGGAAATGGAAACCTAGAAAGCTAGAGACCTTGTGGCTGGATTGGATGGTAAATTAGAAATGAAAATGCAATAGACTTTAGCAGCAAAAAATGTCAATGCAATAAGGAATTGCATGAGCCAAGGCCTTCCATCAGGAGCAGGGAGGATAGAGCCTATTACCAATGTTCTAGATTTAAGCAGCTTGAAGAAGTTCTAAATAAATATCCAAACATATGAATACTTAACCAAATCAAGCCTCAAAACCCTTTTGGATTTTTTGCTTTGATTTCTAACATCTTTATGTTTAGCCTCTTTTCTGAGAATTCAATCTGTTGTAAAAACGAATCTTTCAAGATAAGCATCTGCAGTTGCCAAGAGACTATTGTATAAAGCCTGAGGATGATTTAGCATCCTTGCAAACTGGGATTTCAGAATTAGAAAAAATTGCTTTGCTTTAGCAGCAGATACATTTCAGATGACTGAGAACACACCAGTGCTTCTCAGAACTTCTGGTTTAGCTATTCCCCCCTCCAATACACAGCTACTTTACTTAAACAACACTTTCTTCTGAGGCCCATTACCCCAGTCGCTGAATGAAACACACCAATAAATAAAGAGAAGTCTCTAAATGAGACACAAAATAGTCCTTTTGTTTCCAAACGCCCTGCAGCAACTTTCCCATTGCCAGAGCTCCATTTACTGCTCTGTAACGCAATGAAATGCACAAAGGAAGAATAAGATTTCCTGCACAGTTTTTCCTCTGAAACTCAAGGATCTGACAGACTGAGTGGGGACTAAGACTTAGAGCCATCAACTGCCTCTAAAAATAAGCCTTTCTGATATTTAATGTTGTAAGTATTTAAATATTATGATGTAGTGAATAGTAAGAATTATTTTGTCTTTGAATGTGTAGTTGCTTCAGTCTTCTTATAACAAAAATGACATCTTTCAACTGTCTGTTATTGTTTGATGTAACTAAATCATCATGTCAAGGAAGTCAAAATCACTTCAGCCTCAATATTCACTGGTAATTTCCTTTGAAGAAGGTAGAAATTTATTTAGCTTGACCTAACGATTGAACTAAGTAGGTTTTCTTTGAGCTGTCTGCCAAGCTAGACGTGTTTATTTTGTGCACTTCAAAGTTGCATTAGAAATGTTCCTTGTAAGTACAAACGGCTCAGGAAGCTTGTAAATGACTGTGCATTATTGAGATATATCCAATGCTAAAACTTGGGGGTTTTTTAGAGAGCAGTGTTGAACCAGGAGGGAGGGGCTTCCAATTATTTCCCTTGAATGCTACAGAAACATATTTGTCCAGGCATTTCACTCAAAGGCAATGAAGAAAAAGCAGTCATTTAGAAAATGTAATCATCTGTAAACAGCGTATTTCCTAACACGCTGGAGAAAATGTTAACAGTAAAATTTATTGAAGACATAATTTATAAAATTTCAGCTTAGACAGGGACAGAAAATTTTATTTCCACTTCACAGGTAAGATGCACTTTGAAATGCAGAGCACTGAACAAGCCCAGGCTGGTCAGCAGAGAATATACATGATGATGGGGCATGTGCCCTCCCCTGCATCTCCTCTCCTTGTCATCTCAGTAGCAGAAGTGGTGGTGCTTGCTGCCAGCATAAGGTTTCTTGCAGTGTTTCCACAGCGTTTCTGCACTGTCTGTTTCACCGCTTCCTGATGACTTAGAACTGGGGAGTTCATGGGAACCTGGGGGTGAGGTGAGGTCTCTGTCCTCCCCAGTGTCATCCAATTGCATCTTACTGCTGCTCTGCAATAAAGCGGCATTGCACTATGCAAACACATACAAGAGAGATTGAAACAGGAATGGATACTCTGGGAGAGGTTTGAGCAGTATGGAGAGCTGCAACTGTCCTAAAAATAGGTGGAATGGACACTACAGCTTCCCATGTGTGGCAAGCCCATGAAAGCCACAGAAAAGATGTGGGATTTTCACTGATGACCCAACAGCATTTGAATGTATGAGGTTCACTGTTTCCAAAGTCCCTGAAAGCCTCCACAGTCTGACTGATTAGTTGCAATTCTTGCTCTCTGTTATCCACGTTGTAAGAAACAGCAGCTCAGGAGAAAGCCATCCCCGTGGTCCGGAAAAAAAGCCGGCAGGGGAGAAAGCCAGCTTGGTTGAATAGAGAGATCTTGAGGGATATCAAGAAGAAGAGAAATGTTTATGGGCCCTGGAAGAAGGGACAGGCCTCTTGGGTGGACTACAGGAGGGAAGTGAGATTGTGTAGGGAAAAAATCAGAAGGGCTAAGGCTCAGCTAGAAATTGGATTGGCCAAGTCAGTGAAAGATAACAAAAAATCTTTCTACAAATATATAAATAATAAAAGGCAGACTAGGGAGACCATACAGTCCCTATTGGACACAGAGGGAACAACAGTAACAGGGGATGAGGAAAAGGCCGAGGTACTTAATGCCTTCTTTGCCTCAGTCTTTAGTTGTAAGGAGGGTCGTTCCGTCTGTGTACTAACCCAGGAGCTAGAGGAGCATAATGAGGCTCCCATGATCCAAGAGGAGGTGGTCAGAGCCTTGCTAGCCCGTCTGGACAGCCACAAGTCTATGGGGCCGGACGGGATTCACCCTAGGATACTGAAGGAGCTGGCGGATGTGCTGGCCAAACCCCTTTCCATCATCTTCCAACAGTCCTGGAAGACTGGGGAAGTCCCACTGGACTGGAGGCTGGCTGATGTTGTGCCCATCTACAAAAAGGGCCGCAGGGAGGACCCAGGAAACTACAGGCCTGTCAGTCTGACCTCAGTGCCAGGGAAAGTCATGGAGCAGGTGATCTTGAGTGCTATCATGAAGCACATGCAAGAGAACCGGGTGATCAGGCCCAGTCAACATGGGTTCACAAAAGGCAGGTCTTGCCAGACTAACCTGATCGCCTTCTATGACAAAGTGACTCGGCTGCTGGATGAGGGAAAGGCTGTGGATGTGGTCTTCCTGGACTTCAGCAAAGCCTTTGACACAGTTTCTCACAGCATTCTGCTTGAGAAACTGTCAGCCTCTGGCCTGGACAGGCGCACACTCTCCTGGGTGGAAAACTGGTTGGATGGCCGGGCCCAGAGAGTGGTGGGAAATGGTGTGAAATCCAGCTGGAGGCCAGTGACAAGTGGGGTTCCCCAGGGCTCAGTGCTGGGTCCAGCCCTGTTCAATGTCTTCATCAATGATCTGGATGAAGGCATCGAGTGCACCCTGAGCAAGTTTGCGGACGACACTAAGCTGGGTGGAAGTGTCGATCTGCTGGAGGGTCGGGAGGCTCTGCAAAGGGATCTGAACAGGCTGGACCACTGGGCAGAGTCCAATGGCATGAGGTTTAACAAGGCCAAATGCCGGGTCCTGCACTTGGGGCACAACAACCCTATGCAGGGCTACAGACTAGGAGAAGTCTGTCTAGAAAGCTGCCTGGAGGAGAGGGACCTGGGGGTGTTGGTTGACAACCGACTGAATATGAGCCAGCAGTGTGCCCAGGTGGCCAAGAAGGCCAATGGCATCTTGGCTTGTATCAGAAACGGTGTGACCAGCAGGTCCAGGGAGGTTATCCTCCCTCTGTACTCGGCACTGGTGAGACCGCTCCTCGAATCCTGTGTTCAGTTCTGGGCCCCTCACCACAAGAAGGATGTTGAGGCTCTGGAGAGAGTCCAGAGAAGGGCAACAAAGCTGGTGAAAGGGCTGGAGAACAGGCCTTATGAGGAGCGGCTGAGAGAGCTGGGGTTGTTTAGCCTGGAGAAGAGGAGGCTGAGGGGAGACCTCATTGCTCTCTACAACTACCTGAAAGGACATTGTAGAGAGGAGGGTGCTGGCCTCTTCTCCCAAGTGACAGGGGACAGGACAAGAGGGAATGGCCTCAAGCTCCGCTAGGGGAGGTTTAGGCTAGACGTTAGGAAAAAATTCTTTACAGAAAGGGTCATTGGGCACTGGCAGAGGCTGCCCAGGGAGGTGGTTGAGTCACCTTCCCTGGAGGTGTTTAAGGCACGGGTGGATGAGGTGCTGAGGGATATGGTTTAGTGTTTGATGGGAACGGTTGGACTCGATGATCCGGTGGGTCTCTTCCTACCTGGTTATTCTGTGATTCTGTGATTCTGTGAAACTCACAATTAATTCTTGCTGGTTGAACTCTTAATTTTCTTGTTGTTCCTTTCGACCTTAACTGCAGGTGAACTGAGACACAAATTATGCCTACTGGATACTGCAAAGCATGTAGCAAGTAACCTTAAAAAATGGGAGATATTTTAAGATCAAAAAGGCTTGGTGTTTCTAGTCATCCTCAGTCTTTAATTCTTGGGCATCATGCCAATAAATTATAGGTTCAGATAAACGTACTCTTTTCTAGGTTCTTAGAAGACAGCAACAAAAATTGATAAATGTCTTATCCTGCTCAGTAAAATAATAAATGGAAATTCATATTTGGCATTAAACTAGCAGAAAAGAAAATGCTAAAGGAACTCTTGCTCAGAATTGCCTCAAAGTGTTTGTCTTTCCTGCATGCCAGCCATGGAGGCAGCTAATGATGATGCTAGAACAGTTTGCTGACTATTAGGGAACAGTCTGAAGCACCTTAAATTGTCCCAAGTGGCAGCAGTTGTGCTATGATGTGGATAGAAAGGTCAGAAATAATGGAACTTTGCTACTTCATTGTTCACAATAACGCATAGCAGCTCCCTCTGCTTCACTGGGAAAACAAACCTTCCCTTCATTTCCTGGCTCTGCACCTTTGACAACTACAGAGGTTCCCACTCCACACAATACATGTAGGCAAGTCTAATTATTGGTAGTTGCAAAATTTGTGTTAGAGGCTTCCCATTAAAATTTCCACACAAGTCACAATGCTGAACAATTAGTGGAAAGCAGAGTGAAGATGCATTACAATGAGGACATCAATCTAATAACCAAAAATTTAGTTTAAACAAAAAATGTTATCACTGGGTGGAGAGGATGGACTGAATTGTATTACAAGGTAATTTTTAAAACAATTGCAGTGAAATAGTACCAGTTGCTATACAGGTCAGAGTGAGGCAGGCAGGAAATTATAAACTAAGGTATGTATCTGAACTCATCTCATAACAATGTCTGTTCATTATAGCATCATACAAATCAGAAATTGTCAGGCCTTCAGGTTGGGTAAATCAAGAGCTGTTCATATTGCTTTAGTGTAACAATACCTGTTTACACCAATAGAGAAAACGTGACTTGAAGTCCTCCTCCTCATATTTAATCTTCTGGCCTTTGCTAAGCTATCAAAAGATGGTTTTATAAAAAAAAATTACTCTGCTAATTTTATCAGGCTGCCTTCAGAGGCTGGAAGCACTGAGTCTGATTTTTATCTTGGCAAGTTGGTATAAAAATCAGAGGCACATACTGCCCTGGTGGCAACACCCTGAACTTCTGCAGAGCAGTGGAGATAATCCTCTGACACCCCCCAGGGTTTCTTTTCTAGTTGAGAGCCCGCATTCTAATACTGATAAAGGGCAAGTGCTGCCTGCCTTCCTTCATGCTAAAAATCCACCTAGTTCTGGTGGATCTAGCCCTGCTTACTATGCCCGGAACCTAAAATAATAGATTTTTCTCTGCAAAACTTCACACTGAGGATCCATCTGTAAACTGCAGACATAACCAAATAAATATCCTTTAGATAAACCTTTGAATAAGACTTTCTAAATCCCACATTTATGACAGGGGAACTTGCTTATTTTTTTTTGCACTTAAAACTCAGATCCACCACTCATGCATTTCCATGAGTCATTCCATCATCATTCCATTATTTCTTCCCCGTATGTTCATGAGAAGTCATGTGAGTCTTTAAAAATAATTTTAATCACCCTATATTAATGCTTGAGTACAATTATTTTCATTTACAATGACCTTTCAGTACACTGCCCCATGCCCATGAAATGCAGAGCAGCCTGGCCAAACCTTCATCAAGGGAGTAGGACCTTGGGCATCAGGGACCAGCTCATAGGCTACTGGGATTAACTCCTATTTATTGTAATGAGAAATTAGCTATCAATGTACTTCCAAATGACTTGCCAAATATGAGGCAGGCAGTCTATAGTAGAGCAAGAGGTTGAACACAGACAGGATAAAAAGTAGGCTGATGAGTGACTCACCTGTGATTGCTGTGCTGCTGCTTTGTTTAGCTGATGACCAGGAACACAGTTGACAGTTTTGTAGGAACGTCTGTCGATGCCAGGCTCCATAATGCATTAGCAGCGTTACTGTTCATGATGGCATCAGTGGCAGGAAAAAGAGTGACAATAGGAAAGAGGAAAGCCAATGAGCAGTGGGAACACAACTGGGAATTCAGAAAAGCAACTAATTGGAATTTATATTAGTTAGGGGAATCACAAACCTATTTACAACATGCTTATCATACACAAACGTGAACTGTCATCTAACTCATGGTTACACACTGGGTTTCGTAGTGGTGCCACAGAGAAACAATTCTGCCACACTCGAGCATGCCCATCTGCTCTGGTATGGAAATCTCATTGAAACACATGCTATGAAAATACAACATATGCTTACCTTCAGTCAAAGCAGCGATGCTATAAATGAGCAGGAGCTCCATGCGTAGCCAATATAATATATTCAAAGACAAATCCACTACGGCCCCAGTCCTCTTTCATACAGTCAGAGGTCTCAGGAAAAGAAAAGTTGCAAGATGTCTGCAGCATGCAATGGAGCACCCGCTGACTCACACAATGAACAAGCCTCATTGCATTTGCTGAATAACAGCCCAGAGTTTGTCCAAAGGCCATGAAGGGGCAAGGATCCTTACAGTGCTGACACCTGCCTTGGGCAGCACAGGAGCAGAGCAAGTCTGAAACTGCGTCGCACCTAGTTCTGGCTGGTTTGAGTGTTTGCTCCACTTGAGATATATGTTTCAGGTTCACATCATCATGATCAGAAGCTCAAGACAAAGTTACATGCTTTTCGTACAAAGTATGCTGAGCCATCTTTTGGCATCAGGCCTCCTGCTTTTGCCTTGCTCCAGAGGCTGGCTAGGGCTTTGGCCTGGGAGGATGCTGCTTCTGGAGCAGCTTCACAGTGATTTTTTCTGCTGAAGTCCTGATGGGCCCCATCCGTGCTACCCAGTGCGGGACAGGTCCAGCTGGCCAAGCTGGGGATGCCGTGCCCCATATCGTCCTCACTACCCAACACGGCTGCCAGAGGAGAGAGGACAGAGGCCTGTGAGTGGGCTGCAAGCCACCAACTTTGGTGGAGAGCAATAGCATCTAGGGAAAATTATCTAAAAGAAATTCACCCCCTGCCTGTGAATACACTCTTACCTTGGGATATATTATTCTCTCCCTCTCTTAAGGCTTGGGTTCTTTGAAAGCTGGCTTCAGCTTCAGTCTTTCCCCTTTTGCTCCTGGAATAAGAAAGTTTGTTTAAGGGAGTGGCAGCATTTTTTTTCACAATTGCTTTCCATGCCAGGGTTGCTTTGCTAAATATCAACTCTGTGTTGTTACAGGAGTGACTGCTCTTCATTTATTTTCTTTTGTCCTCCATCCATGCCCATCATATCCCAGTGATTACATTCAAACAGTTCTTGAGGTACACTAGACATATTTTCTCTCCAAGAGTCCTGATGGCTTTGCAAGTTAATTAAAATAGAACTTCAAAGGCTTTTTTAAACAGACTATAAGATCTTTGGTTTCATGACATCTGTTAAAATGTACAACTAAGGATGTCATTTTTGGTGAAAAACAAGTTCTTTTACACTCAGCCCATTTATTTGTGTATTTATTTAGTGACAGAGCATCTCATTTATAAGAAACATGCAAAAGCAATCATTAATCATACTTCTGTCATAAAGCAGCTTCCCCAGCAGTTAACTAAAAATCCACAGAGAAGCTGCTTGAATGAGCGTGTTCTGAGGACAGTCAACGAAACCGTGCCAATAAAGCTGATCGAGTCACCTCTTTTTTTTCTAAGTCTAGCAGAGATTTGGCAGAGGAAAATAAAGAATTGGCAAACTAGATACTGGAGTTATCTGGAAAGTGTACAGCACTATGGATGAGAAAGAAAAGTAAATCAAAAGCAGTCAGTGCTATCAGGATTTTCCATGTAACAGACCCATTTCGGGTCCTTTTGTATCACTTACATATCTCATAGGCTGCATCATAGCAGCAGTCTGATGCTTTCCTACTCAAGTGTGAAACAAGTGACCTCAACCACAGACAGCCTTGTTTGACAATGTTACCATGTTTGAGGCTGTGCTTACTTTAGCAGACAGGTATTGTCCAAGCCCTCCTGCCTGCCTCTGCCCAGAGCCCCATGCATGCCCAGCATACAGGGCTCTCGCAACGCCCTCAGTGGCAGCTGTACCAAAGAAACCTGTCACTTCACTGTGGGCACTGCCATGTCAGTGCCTTTTGGGCACAGTGAAAGTTCAGCATTTATGTTAAGTTTCCTCTCCTTTCTCCCTGCTGTGCCTAGCCCACCTCGGGAGGGCTCCACTGAGGACATCAGACCTTGACATCTTGTGTTCACTTGGGCATTTGCATTTGTAATGCACCTCCCACCCATGCCAAAACTGCACAAGAGGGGGAAAGGAGAAGCAAAATTCCTGAAAAAGAGAAAAAAAAGCCAGAAGGTTGCACTGAAGGTTGCTTACTCTGAGAGACACAGATAAAGATCCAGTCGATATCTGAGGTAGGGGATTTGGCTGGAATACCCACACATTATGAGTGTAAGGACCCATTCAGGAAGGTAGGTCAGACCTACACCACCAGTTAGCCCAAGTACTGGTTTTGTAACTTCACAGAGCAACCTCAAAATCATCCTTCTACATGGCACATGCTTTGGCTCTGGCTCCTGGCTGTGCCAGTCCTGCCTATCCCTGCCTGAGGGGATACGTACTCCCTGAGGCATAGAAAGTGAAGTTCACCTTCAGCTTACCATCCACACTCCTAGTAGAGTGCTCTTCCCCACATCATAGCTGAGGAGGCAGCACATGAGGGAAGCCCAGGCCCTCCTTCAGGAGGACACAGGGCTGTGATGGGGTGCACTGGCTTCCAGGCTGCTCCAGGCTGGGCATCATGAGGGCAGTGTGTGGCTCACACCTTCCCCCAGTCCTGCCTGCAGCTGCAGGGTTGCCTCCTGCATTAGTCCCACAGAAACACGAGTCAATTATTACTGCATAAAAGGCTATGATGTAGGGGGTCAAGTCCCTCATTAACATCAAGTGGTGAATCATTGAAGTTGTGCAGATGCTGGGTTTGGCAGCTACAAGGACTGTAGTCTCTTCTTCACAAGGTCCCACCACTTTTGAAGCAGCCCACTGCCACAGCAATGGAGGAAAAGGCACCAACACAAACACAAAGTTCACTCAAGCTGAACATCTTCTCATGGCTGCATGTCTAAGATTTGCAGCCAGACTTTTCACCATGTTATCAGAACAGTTGCAGAAAAGGTTTCACGCTTTTTTACATAATTCTTTTTTAAAAAAAAATATGCTCTGCCTTGTTCTACGCTGCAATAACAGTTTTAAAATGCTGGCAAAATCATGTAAAGCACAACATGTCCATTCATTTTATTTCCAATTTGCCCTAATCATTATTCTTAGCTTCTGAAAAGGACTCTGGACATGAAACAGCCAATGCAAATTAACTGTGAGAAATCTGTAGGAGAGTTAATTTCAGTACATCAAGATGCTAGACCTCTCCCCCTGTGGATCTCAGCATTCTCACCACCTTCTGAGCATGAGGAAAAGTGTCTTTCCTGTAAGGGTGATGGGGCACTGGAAATGGCCACCCAGGGAGGTTATGGAGTCTCCTTGTCTGGAGATATTCAAAGCCCCCCTGGATGGGATCCTGTGCAACCTGCTGGAGGTGACCCTGCTTTAGCAGGGAATTGGACTGGATGAACTCCAGAGGGTCCTTCCAACCCCAGCCATTCTGGGATTCTGGGATTCTGCTGGTGAAGACCTCTCAGTGCTTCAATAACCCTCTGGGCACCCCAGCTCCGGCAGGGGTGTGGAGGACAGGGCTGCCCTCTTCGCCAGCACCCATCCCAGCTGAGACCAACTGTCCTCCCATGACTCTTTGCTTCTGGCCATACTCTTTACATTCTGGGATGATCTCTTTGCACACTCACCTGTCCCTCACAGGACTCCATTCCTCTTGAGGTCATCTTCAGAGAGCACACTGTCCTGTGTCTTGCCTGGGCTGAGAACTAACGTGCTTTCATGTTGCCACTCAGGCTGACACAATCAGCTACTTTGAGACACAGGCATGAAGGTCATTATATGTGCAAGTGATTAATGGACTAATGTCTTTCCCGAGTTCTTCTTTACGCTTTAATGAATATACTCGGTGTTCAGCATGAACCGAGAGGGTTTGCAGTTCAGCTGGTAAAACCCATCTCGCAAAAATCAATGAAAGATGAAAAGATCAGTGTCCATTACCAGAAGGGTCAGACGCAGTTCATCATCTTCACAATAACATAACAGTACTAGTTGTACTGTTTATATTTGCTGGTTCCTGTTTATTAAGCATTAATAAAAAACAAAACCCAACTTTGTGTCTGTACTGTGCTGCAGTAAAATAGAAATTGTCCTTAGCAGTCATTGATTTAAAGGTAAAAGGGCTCAACTAATCCAAAATCCTCCGTTATTATGAGTCTTTTGTCTTAAACATTGCTTCTGCATTTCAGAGAATGTAGATTTTGAAACACAAAACACAAAACCCAGCTGACTTACAGAGAATTCCAGAAAGCTGGGTGTCCAGGAAGTGGAACAAAGACAGGGTGGCATTTCCACAGGATCATTCTTCTGAAATGTGTGGTCAGCAGCAGGGACTGCTTCCACTGCCCTTAGGATTTTAAGTGAACAGCCTGGAGTAGGGGGGAGGAAAACAAACCTTACTTGTGGCTGGTTGTCTCAGGGGACAGGACTCTCTCACTAGGCGTGGACTCCTTGGTAAGTGCAGAAGAAGAATCAAAAGCAGGTTGAAAAAAAAACAAAAACATTATCCGCAGGTGGGGTTTGTGGCAAACTCTGCAGTAGGATCACAAAAGTAGCTGATGTGACAGCACAAGAGTAAAATCAGCTGTGAGAGCCCCAGGCTGCAGTACAGGCCTTCGGGAGAATAAGTCAGACCCTAAGCAATGTCATCCATGGCATGAGTGGAGGGAGAGGAGCTCCAGCTTTCTTCCTGTCTCAGGTCTAATGCTGCTTTCAGCCATGAAGTCCATAGTGTGTGCAGCTGCAGTTGCCTCTCTTCTCCATAAACAGCTAAAAATATTAACTGTGTTGCAAGAGAATCTCAGAAAAGTAGTAAAGATTTATGCTACTGCACTAAAAACATCCTATACCTCCCCTTTAAAAGGCTGTCTTCATCTTCTCACACTCTGATTTCTGAACTTTTGTGCTTTTTAATTATGTAGCAGTGAGAAAACAGAAAGGGTCATCATAAAAAAAAAGGGCTTAAAACTGAAAATAGGTTAGATCACTGATATTGTGAAGTACAAATATAGATGGTACCAGATGGCCTAGGCTACCTACACTACCTCCATGCATCACAAAGCTCAGATGGCCTCAAACTAGCCAGATCTAGTTGAAAAACATTATCGAAGCACAATTTTACTTTATGTATTTTTTGTTAAACTGGATGGGATATTCGCAGCCTTAAATACTTTGAGTTTATCATAGATAAGAGACTTTTTTGCATCATGACATGGGGTGATTTGATACATAACTTTCCTTGACTATCTTTCCACACACTGCACAATGCTGCAACTACAAGATATGCCAAGTAGCACACAGCTATAGCAATTTTTTTGGAATCTCTTGTATACTACTGTGAAGTGAATTGTGACATCTTTTGAAGTAAAACCCTCTTGCAGAAATAAAGCAGACTCCTAAGGAAGAAGGATGATGGTATTACATTAGTTCAGCATGGCACAATATTCTTTCCTAGAAAATAGCATTTAGCAAACCTTGTATTTGCTTTATCATATTAGAGAAGACAGAAATCCAATAACGTTCACACATTTTCATAATCTGTTGATAAGTGCATATATCTATGTGGTATCAGCATGGGTTAGAAACAAATATCTCAACATCTGGAAGTGAGTTTGAAATGAACACTGCTGAATGCAAAAGAGGATTGCTGCAAAGCTACAATAATGACATAGGTCTTGGTTCATCATGACCTCAAACTTGTTGACATCTTCATGTAAATTAGTGAGTATCTCAAATCTCTGTTGTTATCAATCATTAGCACAAGGATGACAAAACAACACATCATGTTTAGTGTATCTCTTACAAAACTCACTCCCACTCAGCACTTCCATGTGACCCACTAGAAACAAAGGTCAGAGACACAGCCATGGTCATTGCTCAACCCGTCCACCATAAGTGACCTGCTTCAGTTTCATGTACATTGTATTCTTCATATAAGACATAATTTAAAACATGTGACCTTCACTTGCTGCTTGCAACCAGAGTAAGGAATTAAGAAAGGAAGGTCCATCTTTTGAAAAGGTCTTTGCCACTTCCTTCCACGTCTGCAATGCTCAGAACCTGTCACCTTCCCTACAGGACTGCTTGTATACTTTCTCAAAGCACCTCTTCAATGACCAAACATGCTACTAAAAGAATGGCAACCTCCTAATGTAACTTGACAGGGCAAAGACCCTTTCTTAGGTAGTGCTCTGAAAGTGCCAAAAGTCACAATAACCTCTGCAGCATCATGCAAATATAGCTTTTGTCGTTCAGTTTGCTCCAAATACATTCAACACAAATTAAAATTGTTGTGAATCAAGGGCTTTCACTCTTCTTATAAAACTCACCTTTGTCACGCCTACCAGAGATTGTTCATGCATTTGTAAATGTGGAAATGTGTCATTAAGAAGAGATGACTTGGCGAAAATTCAGTCATTAAATGCAGGTAGTAGATCTACTGAACCACAAATGCCATGTCGCAAGGCTTGCCAGGACATTCTTACCTCCACCTTCTTCCTTCAGCAAAGTGCCTCTGGGGGTGAAGGGGACCCATTCATACCATGATGTTTTGTAGAATCACTATTTCTGCAGTCTAAGGCAAAATATTTCTGAATCAAAGGGCATCAGTAGCAATAATATCAAATATGACAAGACAAGTACAAACTGGGTCTAATAGCTGAAGACTTTTTGACTTTTTAAGATGTTCAATTGAACATTTAAAAGGTTTAGTCTCATATCAGGTCTAGAAAGCACCCTGGGGGCAGGCTTAAGTAACTATGCCATTAGGCAGTGAGCTGCAAATTGCCTATTAAGTCTGACTGAAACTGTAAAATTGCTTTTCACAATGCAAATTAATGTAAATAAGAACAATTGGTTACACATATCACAGACTATCAAATTGACAACAGATGATGCATACTGGTTTTTCCTCCTGAATTAGCATTGCTTTAAAGTTAAATTTAGTGTGTGTTTAAGAGGTCTGGATGTTCCTATGATAAATTTTACTAATGCATTATAAACAGCATGCATATCAGGATGTATATCCTCTATTATATGAAATATAAACCTCTTCTTAGGCAAGTCAGTGATGTATTCTTTCAAGCCTAATAGAAACTCCACAAAGCAAGCCATTTACTCTGTAACATATTCAGCCATATCTTAACCTCATTCAGAAGAGTGAGATTATGAATCAGTTATGAAGCCATTAGGACAGAAGCGAAAAGCTGTGCATTTCAAAAGCATCAACAAATGATCAAAGTCCCTGTGTCGAGCCTTTGGGCTCCAGTCACTCACCAGTGGGAGCAGCTGTGTGCATTCCTAATGCTGTCATTGCCAGCAGTTTTGACTGGGCAACACATTTTTTAAATTTGTTTCCCAAAAATGCAACACAGTGTAAACCAGAAAAGTCGCCTTCTCTACCTCATCTTAGCTTAAATGGAGTCACTGTACACAGGCACAACCAACTTAACTGCTTGGGAAGAACAAGGTCTAGGTCAGGCGACAGACATCTTCAATACTGGTAGTCTACTTCTATTCCACAAATTCATCTTTCAGGAACATTTCTGACAGTAAGGGGCAGATGCACTGTGGCAGCCAGAGCAGAGTTTTCCAATTTAGCGTGGGGAGGTGTTCTTATCAAAGATTTTCCTTATCAGTATTAAAATGTTATCTGAATTTTTACATTCCCATTAGCTACAGAAATAACTTCTGTAAGATCATTACAGACTCTTGCATAAATCAGATATCCTGATAGCTCCCCGAAGACTGCAGCTCACCTTGGTGAGGGATATAGGTTGTAAATGATGCATGGGTAACTACAGTCCTTGACAACAGCTGCCCATATCACCGGGTGCAAGGGACAATGTGCCAGACCTGTGTTGTAAACTTCCAGGCACCACATGCATGGCACAGCCCTGCACAGGGGCATGAGGAGCTAGTGGCTGGACAAGGGTAGCAGACAGATGCCTATAGACCATCCTGGGTTCCTGTGGCCATGCCTTACTCCCATAAGAAATGCATCAGAGGCATCTCGCCAAGGAAAGCTGAGCCAATCCTTTATCAACACACTTCCAGACTTATGTTGTCAGAAAGAAAACAGCAGATGTCATGAGACCCATGAGGACAATTAGCAGGGGTGGAAACTCAGCCTACATCTTGCATGGACACAGTCAAGGGTGATGAACATCTTGATGCAGGAACTGCTATAATTTCAATTTATGTTCATCTCCTTCCTTCCTTCATTGTAGTGCTGTTCTGTTTTCAGCAGCATTCTCTCCTCTTCTTCCCTCATTTTAATTGCTGTTTTAAAGAACAGTATTTGCAAAAAAGAGTCTGGTACAGGTGTGCAGGTCAAATAAACACCACGTTTTCTTATCTTTCAGGTTATAAATTTAAAAAAAAAATTATTAGCTGCAAGCTGGGATTTCAGCCTTGGGGATCTTTCAGTAGTGGTCAGCTTTCTATCACTCCCTCTTATTAAGATATTGGTAGATATAGACTAATTAGATAAAAAGTAGTTTGACCAAATTTGAAAACATTGACCTGTATTTTAGCTTGGTTATCTTTGTGTCCTCTAGGGTTTGTTCAGATCTTGCTGTATTTGGCTTTGCTGAATGCATTACAATCTTTTTGTATCACATTACTCACTATCTGGAACAGAACATTAAAAAAATTAATCCCTGTATCAGTCAAGCCACCTTTCTTCTCCTATAACATTATGGTTTTAACTGATGTGCTACAGATGATAGAGGCTTCGTTTAAATAAACTAAAGCTCACAAACATTCAACGAGAAGATAAAGTGGTATTGACTATGCTGCATTCAGCAGTCCCCTTCAGAATCAGTCCCCTGGAAACAGCTGGAAGCTCAGTGGTGATGAGCAGCAAGAACACGTACAAAGGGGCACAGTGGGACCAGAGCCATTCGGCTGTGAAGGCTCCTTGCAGCCTTTCAGCAGCTTCCACATGCCAGAATGCCTGTGACCTGTCTCCACCTTGCCTACAGCAAGTCTTTCTTCTCTTCTGCATTTTCCATAGTTTGATTGTTGTGGAGCTACACCTTCAGTGTTCCATCAGGTGCTGCTCCTGAAGTTCCGAGGAGCATCACTTAGTAAGTACATCTGAACAGCACCTGCTTCCCCCATGACTACTAAACCCATTGCCAGCAGGGGCTCAGCCAGTGCCCGGTCCCATGGCCCTGCTTGACTAGTGTTGGCTGATAGCTCAACCTGGTCAGATTCCTCCAGCTATCACAAGACTCGTGTTGGTACAAATAACACTCAGACCAGCTTCTGCAGAGGGTGGAAAATGGCCTCCTCTCCTTGCAGAGTCATCTCGTCACCCTCCATGGGAAAATCAATAGCCCAGAAACTAAAAAATGTCTGGATCCCTAGTGTTTCTTTGCCCCAAGTCTCAGCTGTGATCTCCTTTGCAGTCAAGCAAAAATTTGGTGGGAGCTGTTGTTCTGCTCTTTAACTGAATATATTTCTTTGATAATAGTGTTCAGCACATACACCTGGTCTGAAAACGTGTATTACCTGACAACAAAGTATAAAATGAATACTGAAAAGCACCAAATTTGAATGTTAAAAGGCTTCTTTTCTAAGCACCATGGCATTCCCTGTAAATCACTGACAGTAAAATACAGAACTTTGATACTGTTACTAGCAGACACAGTCATTTATTAGGATTTTTGAAATTCCAGAAACAGAATCCCTATGCACATAAAATCATAGTGATTTATTTTAATGCATTTTGTAAGTAAATTCTTAACAGATGGATGGAGCACCAGAAGGGTAACACAAGGGAGTCAGCAGGTGGACAGAGAAGCCAAGAATGGACTGGCACTGATCAGATTATCAAATCCAAATACCTTGAGACAAGCACAAGCTGCCCACAAAATAGGCTGGCGCTGACCAGATAAACAAGCAGAAATAGCAAGGAACAGCAAACTGTTCACAGCATCCTTTTCCAGACCCAGGGCTCTTTTCTAGGGGCCAAGCACTGCCACAAAGGCTTCTGACAGTCATTCCGCCTGTACCCAAGGCTGAAGACACCATGTGACGGGAGACAAAGTGCTGTTGACTCTCATGACTTGTGGCAGGAATTCACTGCGTCATACGTAAGCATGAACATGTGCCTGGTCTCTTTGGCACTATTCTGTAGGCACACATATACACACGTGTTTTGAGAGCTCCCCATTGTCAATATAATGTGTCCTTATAAATGCTCTTGCCAGAGCAAATCAAAATTCAATTAACAGGCTGTCATCCAGTTTTACAAATAATCCTTGTCATTTTGCCTAAACAAAAAAAAATTTGTTTTTAGAACAATTATAAAACTTGGACTTAATGACCAGCTATGCCTTTGTCCTCTTTTGCTTTATGACATTACCTGCCTTGTTTCACTCTAGCGTTGACTTTTCTGACTGTCCCTGCCTGGCACATGGCACTTACCTCAGCCCAGCTGTCACTTCAGAGGTTGGGTTTCATCCAAGTCCACACCAGCATCACCACAGGAAAATACTTTCACTCTGGTCTGAAGTGCTGTCCAGGACTCAGCTCTTTACTCCTAAGGACTGATTTGAAGTAGACTCCTGACCTTCAGCCTGCATTCAGAACAACCCACATTGCAATGTCTAGTTAAGGCTATTCCATGTATACTTTATGCCATGATTCACAACAGGCCTCTTCATCACTCTTATTGCCTTATCATCCCATTTCCCTATTGAAAAAAACCAAACAAACCCACCCTTTCATCTTTCCTGTAACATTATCTTAAAAAAAAAAAATGAGGGAATACTATCTTTGGCTACAGATCAGCAGAGCTCTTGCCCACACATTTAGCTCTTGTCATGGATGCTGGACTCAAGGAGGGATTCATCACGCATAAGGCACAGCAAGAGAAACAGAGAGACAGAAAATTCACAACATTGAGTACTCAGAATAAGGAAACTCAAAACTTGCAGAAGAAATCAATCCTTCTGGGTCTCTTTTCCGCTATAGTGATCGTAGGTGTTGATGTGACACTTACAAAAGAAAAACCCTTTCCATAAAAACTTGTAATTTATATTTGTCGGTAGTACCTTTTAACAAGATCAGCCTGAGGGACAGTCAGTGTGTGCCATTCCACTCATTACTTCACATCTGTGTATATGTCTCTTGACAGGCCCTTCTACAGTTGAAAAGATTGTTTATGATGCTTCAGGAGAAGAGAAGCTTTGACTGGAAAAACCAAAATCCTAACCAAAACTGAAGTGTTGGTTTCTTTCTCTTATGCTTGAAAATATAAATTTACTCAAAATCATTTCCAGAGATTATTATATCCACATCACACATCTGCAAAGAGTGAAGGAGTTATGCTTGTCAAAAGAGAGGCTGTAAAATGTTACTGAAACAACCTCTTGCTATTTTATAAACATTTCCTGATCCCTTTCTGTTCTGAAAGTGGTTGCACTGTTTAATAACATCTAGATGGAATTATTGTAATTTCTTGTTTGCAATTCTGCCAGCATTACCATTGCAGAAACTGCATTTGGTAGTCATTGCTGCTGCTCAAACCATCCAAGAGTGGGTCCATCGTGAGCTTTGGCCATCAGATACTCCCCTCACCCCAGCATAACTTTCCTCTCAATCTTTCAAGGCAGAAAGAGGCTCAAGAGTAGATTACTGATGTGAATTTTTATCTACAGAGTAAGATCATTAAGGTCTCATCCTGTAGTCTGATAAGAATCATTAAATATAAGTGAAGTCAGCTAAAGACTGAGTACCTTGTTTTATTAGTATTTAAGTATTGTTCATTATAAATCCTGAATATTCTGGACAGTGTGCTTTACCCTTCTGTTTTGCAGATTTACTGCTTTTCTGTGGCTCCTTCTCCCAGAGCTTTTGTGTGTTTGCTTTACTTGCCTTTTTCAACACAAAAACCTGCCTTAGGTGCCTAAAATGTAATTTTCAGCCACAACCTATGTAATACTTTAAATGTGATTGTGGCAAGGTTCTTTGAGTGATGATACGAATAGATAAATCAACACCTCTTTACAGCTGGTGTAAGGACTGATTTTTTTCCTCCCGGCTGAGTTTTCTCCACATTTGTGTATTGACTTAATTCTCAGTGATCAAAGCACATATTGGCTTCTGGATAGAGAACCAATATGTTTAAACTGAGATGTGTCTCACAAGCCAACATATTGCTGGTCAGGATTTCCAAAGAGGACTGTTTGCTGTGACCCCCTCATTTCCCTGTTTGAGTCATATCTCTTTGTGTGGTTAACTTGGAACATTTTCAGCATGTAATTTCTCAGTATCTTATTTTTTATTTTTGAAGAAATGGAGGGTCTCAAAATAACTGTTCCTTTCAGAAAGACTTGGCTGAACTCATTGTGCAAGCAGTGTTCCCACTAAACATGAAACATGAGCAAGTATTACCACCAGCCTCACCATAAAATAAATTACTACCCCAGATACTGTGAAGCTATAAGAACCAACAGGGACTTCAGCCTCCAGGACACAACAGAAGTGTCCAGTGCACCTGCATGTTCCTTGCAAACAGCCTCAGTAGAGCTGTTTTAGCAGTCATGCTGGCAAAAGGATGTGACAGGAGGTAAGATTTGCAGGTAGGAATAATGTAATTGTAATATGTCAATGAATAGTTGACTTCTGGTATAGCTGGAAAAAATGCAGACAACTCCTACCTGAGAAATGAAACAGAAGCTGTAAATGTTACTCATTGTCATCATTTATGAGAAACATGGAAGTTCCTATCAAGACATGAAGTCAGAATCAATCTGCCATTAATATCTGTATGCAAAATGACACCTTGTGTTACTTCAGTGCTGTTTAAGTGTTTTACTATCACTCAGTTGAAACATCCAATGCCTAGTTCATATCCAGCCACCAGGTATTTTGCTGCCTGAAGTTTTACTGGTGAACTGAAAAATCAAGGCTTAATCTAGTGGAAAGCCCAAGGCAAAAAAAAAGAGCACTTTGCTGTCCTTATCCCCAGGGCTGTAACAGGAGCAGATCCTAGATGGGGGACTTGCCACTGTGGCCATGCTAGAGCTAATGCTCAGCAGTCTCATATCTACCACACTACATGATACCATCCAAGCCTGAGTTTATCAATACCAGCTTAACTTCATGCTGAGGATTTGTTCCTGGATTATACCCACCCGACTAATTAAGATTACAGTCTGGCTGAAGAACTTGTGTGAGCATGGTGAGGGGAAAATAACTCTTCTGACAATGTGGCCACACTTCTAATCTCTTGGCCAAGATCTCAAATATCCTTTCAAGTCTGGTGGAAATAAGCACAAAATACAACATAATTCTGCTAATGTAAATACATCTGTCATAGTGTGTTAAGTAGCATCTTCTTTTTCAAACTTAGTTTCTATGTCTTTGAAAAACCCCAAAAAGCAAGATTCCTGGCAGCAATTGTCACTCTGCTGTGGCACAGAGAGCCTCCTCCAGCCTGTGCCTGGCTAAGTACTCATTAATAAGCCTTGGATGAGTGAGAGGCAGCAACATCCGTACTGCATCCACGCTGGCACTGAGCTGCCGTGGTGGCTCCAGCAGGTCCTGCTGGCCAGGGCTCTGCAGCTGCGGCCAGACCGCACTCCAAATGGCACAGGGCTGTGGAGGAGGGAGAGATGGCCAAGTGCTAGACCTGCCCAGCACATCTCTAACTACAGAATGAGCTTACATTTTGGTCAAATAAGCTGACATATGAAAACTGAAGCTTTTCACAAGAGTGACCACTCAGATAAAAAGTGAGAGAGAGATGCTGCTTTGCCTCCTGTGGAAGAGAAGGGAGCCCAGTGGTGCAAGTATCACTCAGACCAGGAGAAATCCTGCTGAGAGCCCTGTGCTGTATGGTTCAAGCTGGATCTCTGTAGCTAAAGTGAGTCGTTGAACAACAAGTCTACAGAGTCAGTTTCTCTCAGTTCCAGTTAATAATTCATTTTTTTATAAACAATGGGAGTTTTGTAACTCTGTGAATGGGTAGAGTCTTGGTCTGGAATGTAGTTCAGAATCAGGATACAAAATTGTTTCAAAACACAGAACTGAGCCTGGGTTTATTCATCCCCAGAGATGTTTGAGCAGAATGCTTGGTCCAGCTTTCTTCCCTCCTCCTTTGCTTCTGCAAGATGCCCAAGATCTCACTGCTCCAGGACTGAAAAGATGAATCTCACAGTCCCAAGTGATGTGGAAGAGGATTCTGCTTTCACAGCCAGACTCACAGAAAGTTCTACCTCCCTTCTCAGTTTTTCTTTTAAGCTTTGTCTCTAATTTGCCAGCCTGCCATTTCACAGGTGGAGTGGATTGCTGTGTTGGAGTCTGCAGGCACCACGTTGTGTCTTTGGACAGTGGGAGCAGGGTGGCTGTCTGAAAACTCACACTGGAGATCCAGGGGAAAAGCTGTGACCAAAGACTACAGGCAGAAGCAAGAACAATATGAGCTCTTGCATCTGATTAAATTAAAATCCTTCTCCAGCAGCTTGTCGCCTAGGAAAAACAAAGCACCAATCCAGTGTTTGACCTCACCGCTTTCTAAGTACTAGAGTACTTGCATTAAGTGTGCAGTTAGGTGATCTCTGGACCAGCTCTTCCCAGCTTACCCTCTCTGTGGCTTCAGGCATATGGTCAGGTAATATGCAGGTAAAACTACTCCCTTAATCAGGTCTCAAGAACATCAACAGAAAACCGTATCAATCCTTTGTGTAGCATGGGGAAAGCTGGATAGCACAAAGTTATTCAGTCGTGCTAGAGAAGGTGCCAGGAGAAAAGTCGATCCTGGCACATGTGCTGAACTTGCAGTGAAGCAAAGAACTCTTGCAGGAGGGCTGGAATATGCATCTTTGAGATGACAAGCCTGTCACTCCTTCCAGCCTTAGAGATGTATCTGCTGGGAATAGAGCCAGGGATGCCATTAACAGATTAGAGTGAAACATGTCAATAATGGACACCAAAAAAGAAAGAAACAAAAAATAATAAAAGACACCTACCCCTCTAGCCCCTGTAATGGGCCACAGTACAGCAAAAAACAGCATGAGAGCAATTTCTACATACAGCTGTCACTGCACTTCCTCTGCATTTTGCAACAGAGCATTTAAAAGGTCAAATAAAAAGACATTGTTTGCAATGTAAAAGTCAATGGCTTGAAAACATGTTGCAGAGTAATCTGATGGCGCAGTGGTGCCTCTCTAGAGCTGCCTTGCCATGCTCATTGCAATGCAGTTTGCACAGCTGGGCAAGTCCATGGGTGGCCAAAGCATGGCAGGCAGGTGGCTCCTGTTAGAAAGTGAAGGATTATGCAGAAGGCAGGACACTTCCCAGGGAATGAGATTTCATCATCTATTAACACCAGTGACCACCTAAAGCAGGTGGTCATAAGAAGAAAGGGGGGACATAAATACAGGTTTTGTTGGAATGCAGGATGCCTATAGTAACCAACTCATCATGGTAAACAATGATTTGACAACTGCTTTCTGCACAGAGAGCCAGAAGCCCTCGTTTAACACCAGAGCTTTAAAAATCCCTCTGGCTGGTGGAAGTGGAGCAGCATTTAGAAGGTATTTGCTGGCACATGCCGATACATCCCACAGAGAGAGAAGTGCGCAGTTAGGTTTTATTGCTGCTAAACCAGCATCCCAGAAGTATCAGGAGGGAACACCTGGATTAGAATGCAATCCAGAGTCTTGACTGTTAGTCTCATTTGACTTCCTCTTCCTTATTTCTCTGTTTGTCCACCAAAATAGCTCTTAAGCTAGCTACCATGACATTTTACAGATACCAAGGATATCTATCCCCACTTAATTCAGGCTTGCAGCATGTCTGTACTTAGAAGAGAGAAGCTGAACAAGCTAGCTAAATTTATATGCAAGCCATCAGTTGCAGATTGCCTCTCTCTGGCCTCACGGTTTCTACCCATTACTATCTTATCACTCCGATCCAATATGGAGCATTTAAACACTATACCAAAATCTAGGCTAGATAAATATACCTGCTTGCATAGCCACCATCAAAAATATTCTTCAGACAGCAATATCAGACAGTATCTTAGCATAATTCACAAGCTTATGACAAAGATTTAATATAATATGTGTACAAATGAGTATAGTAAAATAAAGTAAAGGCTAACAAGCCACCTGCTTCATGACACAAGCTTCTATAAATGTCATGAAATTTTATGCTCTCATAAAACAGTGCAATGGGAAAAAAACTTCCATTATTTCACTGCAAGGGACAAAAGCTTTCATGGAACTTGCCAGGACCTGTTCAAAGAAAAACAAAAATAAACACACAGAAACAAATCAAGAAGGACGAGGCAGTAAAATTCCCCAGAAAGCAGCCTCCTAATCGAGGCTTACCCGCATAAGGGTGTTCTCATATCACAGTGTTTGATTGCAAAATTTCTAGGACACAGACTGGGTCATCCTCCCTCTTAATAATGATTTGCAGGTTTTACCAGCAAATTTATCCCAGTCTGAGCAAGAGTCATGAATCACACCTATGAGGAGCAAGAAAACAACAGTAACCCATTTGTATCGCAAATAGAGAAACTGAAACCAAGCTGGGGCACAGTAAGGAAGGACAACCAGTCAGTGATCTGCTTCATCCAAGGAATCATTTTGACAAAAATATTTACACTGTTAAAGTCCAGATTTCTCCCCTTCTTTTCTACCCATCAGACAGTGAACTGCTGTGCATATGGTCAGCTTCTGTAAAAACAAGACAGTAGCACTGCAAGACACCCAAACACAAGTGCTTTGTCCCCACGTTATACACTGCTTGAAAATTTCTGTTGAAACTTTTCTACTCATGTCATTTATGTGAAGAATGGGAAATAGATAAAGTTTGAAGAAATTAGTCTGCAGAAAAATAAAAATTAAACAAAACTATTTAGTAGTATTCAAGTATCCTGTTTCGGACATACATATTGAGGAGAGCACATTAATCTTTCATTTCAACATTATTTTTAACATCATTTCATGTCTATATCAACTACTTCATGCTCAGTCTTTCAGAGAAAAAAAAAGAGAGAGAGAGAGAAAGAAAAAAGATTTGCACCTCAAAATTCCTTGCAGAGCAGGAAATCATGGAATCACTAGTTTGGAAAAGACCTCTTGGATCATTGAGTCCAACCATTCCTATCTGCCACTAAATCATGTCCCTGAGCACCTTGTCTACCCACCTTTTAAACACCTTCAGGGATGGTGACACAACCACCTCCCTGGGCAGCCTGTTCCAGTGCCCAATGACCCTTTCTGTGAAAAATCTTTTCTGGATATCCAGTCTGAACCTCCTCTGGTGCAGCTTGAGGCCATTCCCTCTTGTTCTACGACCTGTCACTTGGGAGAAGAGGCCAGTATCCTCCTCTCTACAACCTCCTTTCAGGTGGTTGTACAGAGCAATAAGGTCTCCCCTTAGACTCCTCTTCTCTAGCTAAACAACCCCAGTTCCCTCAGCCGCTCCTCGTACAACTTGTTCTCCAGCCCCTTCACCAGCTTAAATAGAGATGAAAATGTCTTTTTTTCCTAAAGAAGCACTATTCCCCTTGCTGTTCTCTAGCAGTGCTGGCTGCCACAATACCTTTGCTGGTCTCCAGCCAGCACAGCTGCACCTGCGTGCACGCTGCTAGCACCACAAAGCTCTCCAGCTTGTTGCTGATCTGCCAAACCCCCGACTTTTCAGGCAAATATTGCCAGTAACATTCTCCAATGAACTTCCCTTTCATCAGCACCATAAAACCAAAACTGTGACCCACTCTTGGTGAGGACTTGGTCCGTCTTATCAACTTCTCCACATAGTGGAAGTGGAGAAGACATCCTGTGGGCTGGTTGCTTGGGTGTCTGTCATGGAAAATTGCTGCCCAGCAATAGTGGAAGCTCCTAAACTCTTTGCAGACATTAAGGGCAGTCTCAGACAGGATGGATTAATAAAGGGTTATGCAAGCAAAAATGGTACAGGATTCAGGATACATGCAAGAGCCATGGGATGCCATTTACCCTGTTAATCTAGGTAGTATGCATTGCATATGTAGGTTACAGATATTAAAAAAAGAAAGTGTATACATACCACGTATCAGAAATGCTGTGTGCAATAAAACCTATGATTCACACTTGTTAACTTGAGGCTTTACTGCATTGTCTTTGCTATTGCAAGCTTCACTAGCTGTGCTTCAAGAAAAACAAACAAACAGAAAAGTCCCAGTATTCACACTTTACTGAAATTTCTGTTCAGGGATCTGCTGCCATTGATCCCCTGAGGTTCATCACAACTAGTTCCCTGAGTGAATTACTGAAGAAGGCCCAAGGGAACACTCTGCCCTACCTGCTAGGTACACAGGTGGCATCACATATTTCAAAATCTTTTTATGAACTTCAGAATTTAAAATAAATGTACAGCAAATATCCAGAAACTTTTCACATAGCCAAGGAGGGAAACAGACAAATAGCACGTTCACTGTACCCAAACAACCACAATGTGTTTTGGATTTTACATCATATTTAAATCCCAACTCCCAGGATTCAGCATCCTGTATAATTATTAAAACTATTGAAAGTCATTAACAAACTTATACTAATCAGTCTGCTAATTGAGGCTATCTGCTTCCCATTACACAGAGACAAATCAAGCAGGTTAAAATAGTTCTCAGCCAGCATCTGCTGAAGTAAGCCAAAATTAATGATAAATAAAGTTGAGTTCCTTTGTGGTCAATCTTTCTCCCATCTGTACCTTTAAATATGCTATCACTATTTGTTAGTCCAAACCAACTTTGAAATACGCTCCCATTCTCTCACAATGTCTTCCCAACAGCCTTTTAATCAAAGAGGAACATAAATCGAAACACTCTTTTCCCTACTTGAATGTGTTCACTTGTCCACTCACAGACAGCGCAAGATTTGGAAGTGGTGGAGAGGAGGGTGCTGGCCTCTTCTCCCAAGTGACAGGGGACAGGACAAGAGGGAAGGGCCTCAAGCTCCGCCAGGGGAGGTTTAGGCTGGACATTAGGAAAAAATTTTTCACAGAAAGGGTCATTGGGCACTGGAACAGGCTGCCCAGGGAGGTGGTTGAATCACCTTCCCTGGAGGTGTTTAAGGCACGGGTGGACAAGGTGCTGAGGGGCATAGTTTAGTGATTGACAGGAATGGTTGGACTCGATGATCCAGTGGGTCTCTTCCAACCTGGTGATTCTATGATTTTATGATTCTATGACTTCCCATGCCTGGCAGCTCAGTGTGCCGAGCTGTGGCAGCATTAGCTGTCAGCCTGCCTACACTCTGCAGAGCAGCCCACTGGTACCCATCCTCCCAGCTGAGAGCTATCAGGGTGTGTAGCCTTAAAAACATAGTGCGTAGGAAACTACATCTTGGCATGGCTGTTGTGCTCCTTATCTCCAGGTGATCCTTCCTCCTCCAGCCCAGCAGTGCAAATGACATCTGATGTGCTGCAGAGGGCCCAGCAGCCACTCGTGCTACTCACTCCTTAGGCAGGATCTAGCAACACAGGTGCTGGGTTTTGCACTTGCCAGCTAGCTGGCAGCAGTCAATAATTTTTTTTCTTAAAAGAAAGTAGTAGAATCCCAATACCAGACCCACTGAGAAAGTGCTAGCAGCTACCCGCATTGCTTGCTCAAATGCTAATTGATACATTGGAGGAATAGATGTAGTACAGCATCTGGGCAGATCTCCAGAGTCATTTTCGAGAAAGGTATGTTCAGCACTGCATGTACCGGGCAAGGCTCTCCCTCTGTCTCAGCGCTACCAGCATCGTTCAATATAGCGCACAGCATGCTCTGCTTATTGCCTAGTGCCCAAGCAGATAACCAGGATCTTCCTTCCCCCAGAGGCAGCTATCTCCAGACATCAGTAAATTAGAGAGTCTCCTTGACACTGATAGACAAGTTGTCATGGAGCTATTTTTCTCTTTAACAGAGCTGCAGAGACCTCTGCCTGTGCATCTGGCTCATGATAAATGGCCCAAGGTATCCATTTGCTTGCTCACTTATTACATTGTCCACGTCTTTGCTCCAAGTACTCGCATTGCTATTGCTGTACGGTGACTGGTTCCCACACTCCCCACAGGCAGCAGCTATTTCAACAGTAAGAAACTGAAAAGGGCCCCGAGATCAAGACCTTCTACAACAGCTTCTCAGTCTAACAGACAGCAACTCAAAGGACATTCTCCAGCCCAGGAGGAACTTCTCCAGAACTCACCAAACTCCAGGCATTTGACAGCCCTCATTCCCCTTCTGCTGTGACACTGCCTTCTTTCTCAGCTCTGAACACAGTGTATAGAGCTGACCCGGGCTGCTGGCCTAGGCTGAGCAGCCACCAAGAGAGAAACAATCCTTTTGGGGACTTGCCATTCCTATTCATCATGGCTATATTTAAAAGCCTGGCTTCTGAGAGGTTTGAGTTATAAACACATGCTCATAACCACTCAGAAAAATTTTAAAACTAGCTATATGCCCAGCCTAAACCGAAGCTGATGAAAATACTGATATTAGTAAGAATTAAGCATATTTTCAGAACAAATAAGCTCTGAGGAAATCCTGGCTGCATCTTTAGAAGCCTACCATCTTTTAAACAAAGTCTCTCACAGACAAGAAATGTATGCTTTTGTTTAACACACTCACACAAAAGCTTAGATAAAATTCCACAGAAGATGACCAGAGAAAAGCTGCATTCAAAATTGAGTTGTTTTAGTGCAAAGAAGCAAATGAACTTGGAAGGTCACTGGCACCTCTTGGCTGCCAGCCCACAGTCTGGGTTTGGAGCAGCAGAACCAAGTAGCTTAGGCACTGTGCACAGGGTGGCCCACAAATATCAGCCAGAGCTCCCCTCTGATGAATGAGATGGGTTTATGGATTTATTGTACACATAGATCAATAAATTGGGAATCATATGGTTGGTTATTGCTGAAACAAGGTGATTTGAACCTCTCATCTATTACAGAATTTTGGCATTTACAATTTGATAACAGTTTTCCCCTCCCTTTCATGTTTTACATGTGCAGATGGATTTGACATGCTACCAAATGCTTTTTTATGAATATAGGGTTTGGGGGGGTTGGATTTTATTCTTTTCAAACTAGAAAGCTGTTCTATGAAATTTAATGCATGAGTTGTCTGTCCTCCAACTTCATCAGTTTCAAGTTTCTAAGCAAGAGCCATGAGGAATCTTTCAACCATATACATTCAAGACAGAGCTTTTATATACAAAATTAAACAAAAATCCAACCGATGTCCCAGAACCAGCAGGGAGAGTATTGTTCACAGGCATGGCTGACAGAGCTGGCATCTGTAGCACCTTGCTGATTAGCAAGGATGTGAGAAAGCGCAGGAGCCTGAAGTAGGAACTGCAGCTGTGCAACAGGACCAAGGCAAGGCAGGGGAGAGCAGTCCTGGTCAGAGTGCGCTCAGAGCTTCCTTTAATTGTATATCCTTGAGTGACTCAGCAGTGGAGATGCTAATTATACTGAGTAGACACAGACCTGTCCCGCTGGTCCTTCTCAAACAATGGATTTCACATTAGAGACCTCCCCATGAAGGGAGCCCACTTCTAGCAGCTTCGCATCAGAACCCAGAAATTACTGTTTACAATTATTGTCCTACCTCAACAACTACCGCAATTCATACAGGATGAGAGGATTTGCAAAACCAACCTCAGCTCTTACAAACTGAACTCAGCAGTCTGTATCAGAAAAATCCCTGACAACCTTACATAAAGGCGCCTTCAGGCCGACTTTCAAATTGCACTGAGCTAAGCTCATGCATTTTGATCCTAGGAGAACAGAGAGAGGAAAGTGCATGGGAAATATGGGGTTTTACAGTTATACCACTGCTCTGGAGAGCTTGCTCAGAATCCATTATTAATGTTCAGATGATGGTTTGGCCAGTTAACAGCCCCAATCCAAGGATTCAGGCACATGGCTTTCTGCAGAGGAAAGAGAAGACCAGACCCTGGAGGTCTGCTGCAGAAGTGCTCTGAGAGCCCGAAGACTCAGGCTGAAAACATGTAAGGAATGTTGTTTTGGAGGCATTGCATGACCCCACTTCCCAAATGGGATTCAAGAAAATAAAGAGGGAAATACATACTTATTTTCTTTGATCTACTGCTAGCAGACTACTAGACTGAATTTGTACTGCAGGTTGGGTTAGATCCTCTTTCTCTTCTTCCTACACCTTTCATGTGCAAGCAGGCATATCAGCTCACCTCAAACATATCTCAGAACCCCATCTTGTGCACAGCTGAGACACAAAATTCACTAAAGAAAGAAACTGCTAGGGCATATAAACCACATTAAAATAGTAAGACAAAAATACTTCAGTGGCAGAAATTCCTTAGTTAGTCACTGCTGGGTTACTATAACGTCCCTATCTTGAGAGTTTTGTATCATCATGTTTCATAGAACACTGGATGAAGGGTGTCATCATGAGAAGTGAGGAAAATAACAACCATGTCGGAAAAAAAAAAATGTGGATAAGTTAGCTGAAAATTTAGCAAGTTACAGATTTAAAAGTTTGGTTTAATTTCCCCTGTTCTCCAGAATCACAGATATCAAACAGTGTCTCTGGCAATCAGCTTGTGATTGTACCCCTTTGGAGGGCTGTGCAATTCACATAGTAGTGAACTTCTAAACCAATATTTCAAAAGTTTGTACACTTAATTGTCCATATCAGCCTCTCCCCCACCCCTCTATAAATAAGGGGCACTGTGTAAATATTTTTCAGAAGGAAACTGTTTCATAGACTTCTGGCTGGAGACACTCCATAGTGAGTTGCAACATCTTTAAATGCGATAAACCTTCCTGTTCTAGGAAGGCCTATGCAAAAAACTTATTATTTCTTCTAAATCTATTCCAGTTTGTACCATAGACAAGCTATGATCACTTGATCAGACCGAGCATCTGACATGAGCTCACAAAAAGCAAGAAAAGATTTGCACAGATATTTGATTGTCAGGTTTTCCAGAAGAAGATTAAAAAACGAAAAACTTATCCAAGGCATATTTTTTTCAGCCTTTGCAGTGAAAATGCAAGTCTGATTCAGCTCCAACACAACAGAGAAGTCCCACCTAGCACAGAATGGTAAAAGGGGGTTTTCATTCCTTGTGGCCTTCCCAAAAGAATTAAATGGGCAGCCATGATGTATCTGTATCCACTACCTTTGATGGTTAAAAAAAGTTAATTAGAACTTCTGAAACAATGAGACATCCAATTTTTCAAATATGATTCATCCTGTGTCTGCATTAGTCTCATGAGGGTCATTTTCATAGTAAATTAATCTTTCTAATGTCAGACTTAAATTATCAGCAGTGGCACCATGACCACAGTGTCACCAGCAGTGATGGCCTTGCTGCAGATAGGCGTGGCAGTGACACTGATGATATTGAGTCTGACAATATAAAAAATTAGCTTAAAATTAAAATAACTCCAATGACAACAAAGGCAACACAGGCTCATTCAGACCCTAAGCAGATCTGTCTTTAGCCACAAGCTCTGTTGCTTTGTTTCTCCCATCCGGAAATGATGGGACTAACACCTGGGTCAAGACAAGTCCGAGAAAAATACAGGATGGGCAGAAAATGGATTGATAGTAGACTTGAACAGAAGGACTTGAGGGTGTTGGTGGAGTAGAAGCTCAACACTAGCCAGCAGTATAAACTTGCAGCCCAGAAAGCCAACCATATTCCTTGCTACATCAAAAGCAGAGTGACCAGCAGGGCGAGGCAGGTGATTCCATCCCTCTGCTCCACTCTCATGAGACAACACCTGGAGTTCTGCATTCATTTCTGAAGCCCTCAGCACAGGAAGGACATCAATCCGTTGGAGAGAGTCCAGAGGAGGCCACAAAGATGATCAGAGGGCTGGAACATCATCTATACAAGGACAGGCTTAGAGAGTTGGGCTTAAATAAGCCTAGACAAAAGAAGGCACCAGGGAGACTTTATAGTTGCTTCCCAGTACCAAAAGGAATCCTACAGAAAAGCTGGTGAGGGATTCTTTATCAGGGAATCATAGAATCATAAAATCATAGAATAACCAGGTTGGAAGAGACCCACCGGATCATCGAGTCCAACCATTCCTATCAAACAATAAACCATGCCCCTTAGCACCTCGACCACCCGTCCCTTAAACACCTCCAGGGAAGGTGAATCAACCACCTCCCTGGGCAGCCTCTGCCAGTGCCCAATGACCCTTTCTGTAAAGAACTTTTTCCTAATGTCCAGCCTAAATCTCCCCTGGCGGAGCTTGAGGCCATTCCCTCTTGTCCTGTCCCCCGTCACTTGGGAGAAGAGGCCAGCACCCTCCTCTCTACAACGTCCTTTCAGGCAGTTGTAGAGAGCAATGAGGTCACCCCTCAGCCTCCTCTTCTCCAGGCTAAACAACCCCAGCTCTCTCAGCCGCTCCTCATAAGACTTGTTCTCCAGCCCCCTCACCAGCTTTGTTGCTCTTCTCTGGACTTGCTCCAGAGCCTCAACATCCTTCTTGTGGTGAGGGGCCCAGAACTGAACACAGGATTCGAGGAGCGGTCTCACCAGTGCCGAGTACAGAGGGAGAAAAACCTCCCTGGACCTGCTGGTCACGCCGTTTCTGATACAAGCCAAGATGCCATTGGCCTTCTTGGCCACCTGGGCACACTGCTGGCTCATGTTCAGTCCCTGTCAACCAACACCCCCAGGTCCCTCTCCTCCAGGCAGCTTTCTAGACAGACTTCTCCTAGTCTGTAGCACTGCACAGGGTTGTTGTGCCGCAAGTGCACGACCCGGCATTTGGCCTTGTTAAACCTCATGCCATTGGACTCTGCCCAGTGGTCCAGCCTGTTCAGATCCCTTTGCAGAGCCTCCCGACCCTCCAGCAGATCGACACTTCCACCCAGCTTAGTGTCGTCCGCAAACTTGCTCAGGGTGCACTCGATGCCTTCATCCAGATCATTGATGAAGACATTGAACAGGGCTGGACCCAGCACTGAGCCCTGGGGAACCCCACTTGTCACTGGCCTCCAGCTGGATTTCACACCATTTCCCACCACTCTCTGGGCCCGGCCAGCCAACCAGTTTTCCACCCAGGAGAGTGTGCGCCTGTCCAGGCCAGAGGCTGACAGTTTCTCAAGCAGAATGCTGTGAGAAACTGTGTCAAAGGCTTTGCTGAAGTCCAGGAAGACCACATCCACAGCCTTTCCCTCATCCAGCAGCCGAGTCACTTTGTCATAGAAGGCGATCAGGTTAGTCTGGCAAGACCTGCCTTTTGTGAACCCATGTTGACTGGGCCTGATCACCCGGTTCTCTTGCATGTGCTTCATGATAGCACTCAAGATCACCTGCTCCATGACTTTCCCTGGCACTGAGGTCAGACTGACAGGCCTGTAGTTTCCTGGGTCCTCCCTGCGACCCTTCTTGTAGATGGGTAGGATGAGAGGTAACAGTTTTAAACTGAAAAAGGGGAGGTTTAGGTAAGATATTAAGAAGACATTTTTCTCTGTGAGGGTAGTAAGGCACTGGAACAGGCTGCCCAAACGCTGTGGATGCCATGTCAAGGCCAGGTTGGATGAGGCTTTGAGCAGCCTGATACAGTGGAAGGTGTCCTTGCCCATGGCATTGGGGTTGGAACTGGATGATCTTTAAGGTCTCTTCCAAGCCAAAGCAATCTATCATTCCATGATCACCTCTAGCTTTCTTCTTATGGTGCTTGAGAGGCACTGTTGAAAAGTGCCAGACATCTGGACCAAAGCCACCCATTCCTGCTGCCCTTTGCCAGTGGAGAGACAAGAGTTGTGATGACTACTGCTAGGATCTTTTAAGGAGGAAGGAATTGTACATGTACCAGGCACCTGATAGATCCCTGTCAGACATACATTGATCACATTGTCTTCTAGTCACTCAAGCATAGAGGAGTTGAGCCTTAATGCTGCTATAATTAAACAAGATTTTCTTTTAGCTTGATTTTAAGCACGGGGTATTACAGCAAAAGCTCCTCATTGCTGTTCAGTTGTGAAATTCTAAGAGGTCACACCATGCACTGGGAGTTGGGTAAATAAAATACAGCAAGCAACTGTTCTAACTATTCAACAGTCTTCTTCACGGAGACTGCAGTTCTCTTTTGTGGAGTTTTAAGCCATTCACTGAATACATCCTGGGAGTAATTTTATTTGCTGCCTGTTTGCAAGCGAGTCAGATAATATTTCATATTTTTCTTGGCAAGATGAACTTCAGAACTGGGTTCTAGCAAATATACACTGGGTTTTAAACCTCATTTTATATGCCATCAAAATTCTACAATATTTGACCAAAATATTCCTTTTTGGCAAGCAATCTTGCCAGGAAATTCATTAGCCAGGATTTGCAAAATGTGATTGAAAAAAATCAATATTAGCACAAGCAGAGCAAATTCATTCGCTGCTTAATGTGGGTATTGCTTGTATTTTCTTTTAGAGTCTCACCTCTAGTGTCACTTACAAACTAGGTTTAAATTATGGCCAGCCTGCGAATTTCATTAAACCTGGAAGGCATTTTGCTGAAGAACTCAATAGTAACACTCATTAAAAAAATATGACAGCTAAAAATAAGACACATGACGTTTTTTCCTCATGCATTTCCCATTTAACTGGCAGGCTGGGTTTCCCCTTCTGCCCTGGTACCCGCTGCTCCCAACAGGCACGGACATAGGATCCCTTCTGCTCTCACGCCACGCACCCTGGCTCTCTTCACAGCCACTGGAGAGGCTGAACCTCCTCAAGGCAGCTCCGTGTGTGCTAAGCTCCTGTTTCACCTGTCCAGTCACCCATCCTCCACCACGGGCATGGAGTCTGCAGTCCTGCTTTTGGCATCACAACCCAGGGAAGGGTGGTACTCCTCTCAGTCTGCAAGCATAGTGTTACAAACCTGGCATGTCAACGAACAGAAGCGGGTGTCGTGGGGTTGGAGGCAGTATGGTCCAACCAATTCAGCTGTGCTGAATGTTTTTCAGCACGTGCCTGCTGGCCAGGTCGGCAATATCTCAAAGAGAGGGAAGACAAGCACCACAATTACACATGCAGAAATATTTCTGATAGCCATATGAAGAGGTAGAAACTTCTTTCTGGTACTAAATACCCAATCAAAACCAAGCAAACTCAACACCTCCCCACGCCAACGTGTTTGTTCTCAGGAAGGCACTCAGCGAAACCTAATTCAAATTAACAACAGTTGTGAATCTAGAGCACATTACATAAAATTCATTGTATTTTCGTGTGGACACTCATTCAGAAGCAAAATTCCCCTCATTGCCTTAAAGTCAATTCTCTTGCAAATTATATTACAGTGCACTGACAGAATTCGGCCTCCCTTTGATTTGCAGGCACCCAGAAATGTCTGGGGGGAGATGCTGCAGGCCACCCCAGAGCAGTGCCCCGCTGTGGACAGGAGGCTTCTCTGGGATTCACTTTCCAAGCAAAACCCAGCGCTCCCTGAAACAGAGACTGAAAAATGGCTAAGTTGAATAAAAGTTAATACATTTAGTATTCTTCGTTAACTGTTAATTTTGATTTTCCCTCAGTACTCCACCAAGACAGATGATCAGTACCACAAGGTTGACTGGCTTTTGGTAGGAAACTGGCAGACACATAGAAAACTATTTTGTAAACTTGAGAAAAGTTTTGCAATTTACATTTTGTTATTTTTAAAAAACCTCCCAGACGTTCAATTTAACACTGCATTCATAAATCTTACACAAAATTAAGAGGCGCATTTAAATTCCGTGGATTAAAACTCAAAGCACAAAGCATAGCACCAATAAGTCATGCAACCTCGATAGCACCAAGTGCCATTTTGGTAGGGAAAAACATACACCATTTATGCTGCTGTTACTGTCTCAGTTATGGTAACAGCTTAAAATCCAGTTTATATCCATGAAGCTGAGTGTATTAGGCTCATGGTGGGCTGTGGGTGACAGCAGAGAGGGCAGGCTCTGGCAAGGCCCTAGGAGCTGATGACAGCACAGCATTCCGCTGGGCCCGAGGAAGGAACATGAATCATCTGCCATGAAGACACCCATTGCTCTAGAAAAGCTGTTTCAGGAGGCAGGGACCGGAGCTGTGCCCTGTGCCCTGCAGCACAGCTGGTAGCATCATTGATGCCGCCTTCTCCTTTCTCTCAGCAGCCCCATCGGCCTGGAGAGGCTCTGGCTGCAGAGCTGCTGCAGCTGAGGGAAAGCCAAGGGTGCCAGACAGAGCCCTGTCAGGTCCGAGTCACAGAATCACAGAATCACAGAATAACCAGGTTGGAAGAGACCCACCGGATCACCGAGTCCAACCGTTCCTACCAAACACTAAACCATATCCCTCAGCACCTCGTCCACCCGTGCCTTAAACACCTCCAGGGAAGGTGACTCAACCACCTCCCTGGGCAGCCTGTTCCAGTGCCCAATGACCCTTTCTGTAAAGAATTTTTTCCTAACGTCTAGCCTAAACCTCCCCTGGCGGAGCTTGAAGCCATTCCCTCTTGTCCTGTCCCCTGTCACTTGGGAGAAGAGGCCAGCACCCTCCTCTCTACAACGTCCTTTCAAGTAGTTGTAGAGAGCAATGAGGTCACCCCTCAGCCTCCTCTTCTCCAGGCTAAACAACCCCAGCTCTCTCAGCCGCTCCTCATAAGGCCTGTTCTCCAGCCCTTTCACCAGCTTTGTTGCTCTTCTCTGGACTCTCTCCAGAGCCTCAACATCCTTCTTGCGGTGAGGGGCCCAGAACTGAACACAGTATTCGAGTAGCGGTCTCACCAGTGCCGAGTACAGAGGGAGGATAACCTCCCTGGACCTGCTGGTCACGCCGTTTCTGATACAAGCCAAGATGCCATTGGCCTTCTTGGCCACCTGGGCACACTGCTGGCTCATATTCAGTCGGCTGTCAACCAACACACCCAGGTCCCTCTCCTCCAGGCAGCTTTCTAGACAGACTTCTCCCAGTCTGTAGCACTGCATAGGGTTGTTGTGCCCCAAGTGCAGGACCCGGCATTTGGCCTTGTTAAACCTCATGCCATTGGACTCTGCCCAGCGGTCCAGCCTGTTCAGATCCCTTTGCAGAGCCTCCCGACCCTCCAGCAGATCGACACTTCCACCCAGCTTAGTGTCGTCCGCAAACTTGCTCAGGGTGCACTCGATGCCTTCATCCAGATCATTGATGAAGACATTGAACAGGGCTGGACCCAGCACTGAGCCCTGGGGAACCCCACTTGTCACTGGCCTCCAGCTGGATTTCACACCATTTCCCACCACTCTCTGGGCTCGGCCAGCCAACCAGTTTTCCACCCAGGAGAGTGTGTGCCTGTCCAGCCCAGAGGCTGACAGTTTCTCAAGCAGAACGCTGTGAGAAACTGTGTCAAAGGCTTTGCTGAAGTCCAGGAAGACCACATCCACAGCCTTGCCCTCATCCAGTAGCCGGGTCACTTTGTCATAGAAGGCGATCAGGTTAGTCTGGCAAGACCTGCCTTTTGTGAACCCATGTTGACTGGGCCTGATCACCCGGTTCTCTTGCATGTGCTTCATGATAGCACTCAAGATCACCTGTTCCATGACTTTCCCTGGCACTGAGGTCAGACTGACAGGCCTGTAGTTTCCTGGGTCCTCCCTGCGGCCCTTTTTGTAGATGGGCACAACATCAGCTAGCCTCCAGTCCAGTGGGAGTCTGCTCCACCCACCCAGGGGAAGGATGGAGGGAGGACATTGGTTCCTCCACAGCACTGAGGCGAAGCCAGACCACTGAGCTGGAGGTGCCCATCGCCACTGGAGGCTGTCAGCTGCAGGGGCCCAGCTCCTGGAGCCACTGGAGCTATTGGCCTTGCAGAGCCACTGCTCCAGACAGAGCTACCCGGGGCTTGCAGGTCTTTTTGTGGTGGTCTCACAATCAAAGGGAGATTCACCCACAGTAACATGACATGAAAGAGCATTACCAGCCCTCCTCCTACACAAGAGATCCAAATGGCTTTGCCAGCCTTTCCCTGTGGGTTGCTGAACACCCAATGTAATGTTGAAAGCATTCACCACTCCTGAGACAAACACATACGCAACGGAGCCCAAGAGCCAATCCTGCCATTCAGCAACAACAACCATTTGATAATTATAAAACAAGGTATGCACAAAATAAATGAGGTTGGTAATTTGTTATCGTTTTACTGCTTCATAAGTGTGCTGAAGACTGTAAATCGGATGCTGTATTAAAAATGACAGAAACACATTGGATCCTGCACTAAGAGAGTGATTTTACTAAGTTGTTTGTGCATTTCAGCATCTGCAGACAGAAATGGGGAGGATAGAACTGGCAAGGCAGAGATGTTGAGAGGCAGCCACACTGCCAGGTAATGCACAGAAACGTGACATAGATGTGGAAATGATTACACGGTCATGGTGAGTTTTGGAGCAGGGTGCTGATGGTGGTGGCATGGCAGGATGAGGCAGGGTGGCGTTGAGTCCCTGGGAAGCCAGCAGCCATCTGCATCCCAGCGGAGATCCAACTCAAGCTCCACTGCTTTTCCTAGGGGGAACAGCTCTGAGCCATCTATAAAACAACATGCCACCTCTCTGAATGTGCTGTGATAGCTTGGACCGAGGGGCACGAGGAGCAGGTAAATGGGCAGGCTTTAAAGAGCCATAATCTGCGCAGGCTTACTGGGGCCAGGGAGCAGAGTCTAGTGCCAGCAAAGTGGCAGCAGGAGCACAGCGAAAGTGAATGTAGGATCAAAAACTTGGCATGCTGGGAGGATGATGGGCCTGAAGACAGCAATGGAAGCTGTAACAATGAAATGAGTCTGGAAAGTAATAATAGAGGAGCTGTCTGTCTGAAACAAAAAGATCAGTGGCTCCAGACACTTCTTGTTTATTAAGGTTTGTTCTTCCTAAAGGGTTTTACTTCGGGGTGATCTTACATTATAAGGCAGGATTACCCTCACCTCCTCAGTTCTGCCAAGTACAAAGCACTGTTTATGAATTATTGAACTCTTCATTTTCTGTGCGCACTCTGGGTAATGGCAAGCCTGTGCGCTAAGAGGACAACCTGCCAATTATTCAGTTTTCATGTGCTTTATTAACATGGCACATCAAGTATACACACATCAACAGCTCACTGAAAATAACCTGTTGGCTTTATATTCAAATATTATGCAAAGCAAAGAAATTATTACAAAAAGGGCTTCCCCCCCCATTTCTTAGCAGGTTCAATTATTGTGCCACTTAACCTGACTATTTTAATGTTCATCTCCTTCTTACTCCATGTGAAAGCTTCATTACCAACACTATAATCATTTAAAAATAAGCTAAACCCTTAGACTGCTGAAGAGATTTGGTTTTAGAGCTTAAGCAGAGATGCATAGCAAGAACTACTGAATTGGAAGAAAGTTGGCATGTATTGTGCCTGCTGTTGGATACATCTCCAATACCACTGCAGCAAACAAATTAAACAACCCCCTAGTTTTAATTAAAGTTGAAATTACGGATATAGCTCTTCTGATGGCAGCATGAAACAGAAAGGCTCAGTGGTTACCTGTGTCCCACAGTACTGGGCAGGCAAATTGAAAAGATACTATATTTTTTTGGTTTCTATTTGCCTCTGTCAATCATGCACATCTGAACAGGTAGCAGAAAATATGGACAAAGCTAATTTCTTTCTAGATATCAAACAGAAATTTGCAAGCACTCTTTGCATTATTTCCTCAGTAAGAGGCCAGCGTGCATTGAAGGCAACTGCTACAACTAAACGGCAATGATAATGTGTGGTATAAAAACACTACCAAGTAACAGCCCTCACTGTGTTTGCTCCACTAGCTGCTTCTACGTGTCCCGTGTCCACACAGACTGATCAGTTAGGGGCTATGTTTTCATTATCAGGTATAGTTTGATACTCAAACAGATCAGATAGGAGCAGCTCTTTGATAACGCTAGTCTGAATGGCCACTACAGCTCAATACTACATAAAAAACCTGCATGCAAGAACTTCGTGGATCTCATTAAAGTAGCATCAAAATTTCAATATGACTTCATGACTTTCTTGCTGTTCTTTGATTTTCTTACAGGCCTGATTCTAAGAAAAATTTAAAGAGGCATTTAACAAAGCGCATTCAAGGAAGGAGGCTACTGAAGGGCACACCTAATTTTTGACATTTAGAAATATTGTCAGCGTACGCAGGCTCATGTTCATGATGTTAATCATGTGTGTAGGAATCCTGCTGGATCAGAGCTGACACACTGTGAATCCCAGCTGTACGAATTAGGTCTGTGCCTAAGAATCCTTCTGAAACAGGATGTGCTTTAGGAGCTGCCTATGTCTAATGAGGCCCTGCAGGCTTTGTTGAAAGAGTAGTATATTTAATAAGTTATATATAAAAAATGCCATCAGGAGTTAGTGAAACTATTCATATATATAAAATAAAATTATTCAATGTACTTATTCAATCACACACTTTGCCATTTATATATCTTTACACATGCAGAGGAGAAAGATCAACTTCCGTTTGTTAGATGCTTGGCTTCTAAAAAGTGTAACAATAAGTGAATTGATAAGTAATGAAAGCATTAACTCTCAGACCAAGATTATGACTCTGGTGCTTGGTAGCGCAATTTAATTTAATGCTTGTTTCTCTGACTTTGTGAATAATAATATTTCCAGTGTCAGTATCTAAGCAGCTGACAGATAACATTAGGACAATTGCTCTGGGTAGCCAATGCAATTTATCACTAACCACGTCATTAAAACTAAGTTTTGCTATTACCTTAAGTGACCTTAAGTGCTGAGCAAGGAGATAACATTTAGGCGTGATTACCTACACAATAAACATGCCAAAATTTATGCCCAAACCAGGTCACACATTAAAAAAAAAAAGAAAAACAAGAACTCATTTGAACAATCTGAGAGGTAAAGAGGGATTTATTTGTTTTGGTTTTGTTTTCTGTGATGGGCCTGTAATACAGGTATGATTACATTCAGAGACAGGAATTTATAGTTCTCATTTCTGGTTAAAACAGCCAGGAAGACATTAATAACAACTGAAGATCAATCAAAATCAGAAATGCTTTCTGAAAAACAGGTAATTGAGAAACAGAAAACTTGACACTTACAAATGGTTCTTGAGGGAGAGACATTATTTCTGAAATATGTTGACTGTTACCTAATTAGAAAGAGGAAAACAATCTGGTGGCTGAACTCCCAAACCCTAACAGCACAGTTGTTCTTCAAGACTGTTTATTAGTAAGAACAGCAGTATTGTTTTAGAGTAGTGTGCATGCTCTTACAGAAGAATTCTATATTATTCAATAAAATTCACCCTTTCAGAGACAATGAGCATCCCACAGGAGAGCAGAATCTGAAGGCTTCAGGATTATATAACTGGCCAAATCATTTCATGCAGGTCGTTTATCTCACTTACATTGGAATTTTTGTGGAATACATCGTACACTGTTTTCTCCTATTACTTGACCAAGTTCAGAGATGTCTCAGATGTCTGGATGAAACAATCAGTCTTCAGTAATGACAGCTACAATCGCTCTGTCCTCTGCTCATCCAAACTATTTTTCACTATTTCACACAAGACCATTACATCCCTGGCTGCAGTTGGTACTAATGAGAAATTAGTGATGCCCCAGCAACAGGAAGAAGCTGAAGAGCTTTAAGTCAGGTCAGCTCTAATTGCACTGGGCTAATCACCAGGATCCCCCTCCCAGCAAAGCTGGGTTTCTGTTGCACTGGTAGGGCTACTACTATATCCAGCAGAATCACAGAATCACTAGGTTGGAAAAGACCCACAGGATCATCGAGTCCAACCATTCCTATCAACCACTAAACCAAGCCCCTCAGCACCTCATCCACCCTACCTTTAAACACCTCCAGGGTGACACCAGGTCCCAGCGTGCTGGGTAGATCTGGAAGCCAGACAGCTGTAACGGTATTCTTGCCTGGACTTCTGAGTCCAAACTTCTCATTTTCCTTTCCATTCCTTTTCACCACCATGTGAATCTCTGTTTATCCAGACCTCACCAGAGCAAACACTTTGTCATTCAAAACAAAAGTTCAGCAACACAGCTGAATTCACAGCTGAATTTATTGAATGCTTCCCAGATTACCTGAATTCTTGGTGATCTAAACGTGTTCAATGTCCCCAGGAGATTCAGCTAGTCAGGGTGGTACAATACATGATATACAGGATGTGACTGATGTTAAATTGACTACAAGATAATTAGATGCTAATGTCACCATTGTGTCAGGATGACATGAATGTCACTATCTAACACATCTGTGTAATTTCTGAGTGACTACAGTGTCACCTTGAAGCTTGTTTAAGGTACTCCAATGGTGGCAATAATGACATGATTGCAGTATTGCCCCATGTGTAAGGAGTGCCATTTGAGTGTAGGTAGACACCACAATCACTGCAGTGGTGTAACAGTTTCATCTACAGTCATCAAAAATCCTACAACCAAAGCAAAGCTAAGAATAAAAACGAACCAAAATAACTCTTCTCTCTCAGTCTCACTCCCACCTGGCTTCTGTCTCATATACGCACATACACTTGAAAACACTCTGTTTTCTCCACTGTCTGAGGCTTACGTCTCATAATCCTGAGTTAATGACCCCAGTCTGTGCAGTACACAGAAGCTGGATGAAAAGTTAGCAGATTTTGGTGGCTTTTCTTGTCTCTTCTCTCTTCTCAGCCTGGAGGAGCAACTGCCTTATACCAGTTAGGACACATGAATGCAGCCCCCGATAATCAAATTCTAATCAGGTATTGATTATAATGTTATACATAAGACAAGAAATTCTGCCACTTTAAAGTAGGGCAGAATTCCCAATTCTCCTCATAGGGAAGCTACCATATTTACACCGATCCACAAAAGAAAACATTCTGGAACTAAACTGCAAAAAATTTACTCGCATACCTCAGGTATTAAAAGCTTTCTGGTGATTCAATCCCATTTGCTTTTCTTTTGCTAATCACACACATGGCTCTCCTGCTGCTGCATATTTCCTCCACTCTTGTCCAGCCCCAGCCATGGAGGAGAGAGACCTGCAGGAACATCCTTGGATGAACGTATTTTAATCCCCAGACAGGCAAAACCATAAAGCCTGGCCTTGAACATATTAACTAAGGTCTAACTGAAGAATGAGGACACAATCTGGGATAGTTACATAAAATGACAATTTAAAAGCCAAAGAGCACAGAAACAGTGTTCCATACCCACAAAAAAACCCCAAACACATAAGATCATGATGCTTTCTGTTAAAATGTTAAGAAAGAAAGAAGAAACTGCTCTACTCCCTGTAGCCATGTCTATGCAACTCTGTCTCCAAGGCTTGTTTTTTGAGCTGTCTCCTAGGCCAGACACCACGATGTTTCCCAGGGTGTATTTCGGTGACAGTTCCTGGAGGCCTCCTCTTGGGGAATACTGTTCACTCACACCCCGTCTCTCTACCAGCTGCAGCCACGTCACAAGAGCACAAACATATGCCAGGAGGAAAGGAAAGCCCCAACAGCAAAATGAACTTGGTGTGACAGAGGAGAGGATGTTCACAAGGAATTCTGCACTGTCAGGAAGAAATTCAGGTGGATAATTATATCTCTGACTCCTCAGCATCAGGGGAAGTTCTTGTGACAAAAGAAACGGCTTTGTGTTTAAACGTGGTTAAAAAAGCCTTCCCGTACCCTCTGAAGCATCAGGACCAAGTACTGGCTCCTGTTCCGGGCAATATAATGAGAGGGTAAATGAGAGTTCAGCACCCACCACGCAGACATCTCTTCTGCTTTTATGAGATCTGATATGTAAAACTGTTCTCTTCTGTACCACAAAACAGAATCTATTTTAATCTCAGTTGGTTCTTATCAGACATGCTGTACCTATCATCTCTTTGACACAAAAATCAAAGAAAACACTCAAAATAAAAAGATATGGACATACAATTAAAAAGGAAGAATATATCTGTAAAAATACTATGAACTTTAAATGCAGAAATATATTTCAGAACCTCCATTTTTTTTAAAAAAAAGTTGTTGCAGCCAGATGTCCTGTTCAGAACAAAGACAGTCAAGAGCAGACTTCAATAAAACCATTCTTACCTATCCTGGCCTTCAGTTTAATTGAGAAGTCAGTAGTGGCCTTTGCATTTTGATTATACCCTGAAAATTTTGCTAGTTAGGGGGCACTTAGAAGTGCAGACAATCTACTTCCTAATAAATACATCTGCCTGTGGTTTGTAAGATCCAGGCACGTACATCTGAAGCTTAAATGCCTTGTACTAGGAACTCTATGGAAAACCTAATATTGAGAGTTAAGTTTAGGAGGCACCAAATTATTGACTAGTACCTGACATGAAGATTGATGCCGGTTTCACAGCCACGTGGCAGCTAGGCTCTAGGAAGCCCGGCCAGGGAGCATGGAGCACAGTGCCCAGGGCAGGGCAGCATCCCTCAGCCAGGCGAGGAGGCATGGGGGGCGCAGCCAGCCAGCCCCAGGAGGTGCAGAAACCTCTGGCAAGGACGAGCACCCAGGACCACAGAGGGGCCAGCTGAGGTCACCTGCCACCAGCCAGTACTGATGAGATCTAGGGGCACAAAGAATGGCAAGATCACCCACATCCACCACCTTCTGTTTAAACAGCCACAGCTCTGAGGGATGTGTCCTGTGCCACAAACAGTACTGGTATATGCTAGCAACTAGGTGTATAATTGCCCCTTTATATCCCTTCTCAGTTGGAGCTCTTGAGTGTTCGGCAAGTTGAGAGGCCTGACACTAAAACATGCCGAGCAGTGCATTAAGGCATCAAAAAGGGTAACTTAAAAGTCATTGCCATGGCTACGTGACAACTTATTTCGCGGTATACTATGTTTTATGAAATATGTATGATCCTATTTAATATATACCATTTGTTTTTAGCATTTCATTTCTGATAATAGCCTTTTAATGATAATCATGGTCTTTTAATGATTATAGTAATTAGACTCTTATAAATCAACATGGTTTATGTTAAATATGGTGAAATCCTTTAAAAATATTTATTTTTCCCTGTACTTCAGAAGCTGCTTTGCTCTTTTGCAGTGTCTGGAATCCGTTTAGCTATGTTCAAAAGTCTTCCTGAGCCTCACTTCCTTCCTCAGCTGTGAAGGGCTCCTCATACTTCTTCCTTCTTTCCTTAAGGATGTGATCAAGAGGGCAAAATCAAGCATCCATTGCCCACATCTAAAATGCTGTCGATCACATTCTTCATCTTTTTGTTAATCAGAAGCCATTACCAGACTAAATCTTGGCAAAGAACTTGTAAACAAAGAGCTTAGAACAACAACAAAACACTTAAGAAGTACTGCATCCAGTCACCTAAAGACACCACCTGTTCTCAGGTGTCAATGTAACCAATTTCTTTACAGATTTCACTTTCTTTTAGAACTAATATTAGACAGCCAAGAAGCTTATAACTTTCCCATTCCTTGAAAAACCCACATCCTTTCAGTCTTTTTTGTTAAAAATTATTGACAGCTTTCAGTAAGGTAATATATCCAGAAGGGAAATTTCATAATTCATTTGATCTTGCAGTGCTCCATATTACACAGGAAGGTTTAATTATACATCTAACAGTTACTCACCCATTTTGACATAGTTTCATTAGACTTTTATTAAAGACAGGGCTAGGAAAAGAGAGAATTATTTGTAATTCTTTTTTCTTTTCTTAAAGTGAAAAGTAGCTGCTGTGAAAGTGTTTCCATACGTTTTCCCAGTGGCCACAGGTACAGACCAGTCAGATCTCCTCTGATGGTCACACAAGAGTAGGATTAATTGTTTTCAAGTAAACAAGAGATTCATCAGAAAGTCTGAAATGGGCTAGATGGAGCCTGTACATGGATTTGGGTCACATTCAGGGTCTAATGTCATCAGAAGATAAACACATTAGCATGTGGCTGAGCTGAGGTCATTTACCAGCCACCCAGTTTCCTGCATGTTTTTGAAGGCAGGTGCTTCATTATCTTAAAGATTTCCATCCTTCTTTCCAGGTTCCTCTGGCTTACCCAAGAGCTTCCAAAGATCCTTTGGAAAAAAGTAGGTGAACAGAGCATATCACTGTTTAAATCTCATTTTCTCAGTAACCCACTTTACAGGAATGAATGCATAGAGTCACTCTCCCAAATCCCAGGGGCTTAAAGAAGGGAAGTCACATGACATGAAGGCTGCTGAGCTCTAACTCAAGCTACATCTCAGCAAGTCTCATATCAAAGTGTTCAACATCTGTCTAGGCTTGTGGGAAAAGCACAGGATTTTCTGGTGTGGTCTTCAAGTGTCAGTCAGGCATGCTGGAAGCCAGTTTCAAGAGGAAAAGATAAAAAAAATGCTATCCCATTAGTTGGTTGGGTGACCACATAACACTCAACGTAGTGAATAACTAGGAGGAAGGACTGTGCCATGGCTTGTGCTGTAGGCACAGAGCAGCCAACATACTGAGCTCGTGGCAATATGCAGACAATGCACTAAAGCTGAAGCCCTGCAACAGCATTCTGTGAAGACACACAGAAAACTTACGCTACCTCCTGCTCACAAGCTACTGCTGCCTGTGCTGAGGCGGTGAAGGTAAGAGCAGCACTGCTCCACAGCAATTCTGGGGGCAATTAATGGACACTGCTCCAGTTTGTAAGGAGAGGTCTCTTAGCATTTTCTGTAATCAGAAACAAAGGGACTCTGAAGGGAGAAAAATGGATTTTCAAGGTCCTAGCAAGAACCCCAGGACAAATGAATGCCATCATATGACAGTTTGTCCCATGGTTTTTGCACGGGTCTTTGCTCAACTCTTCTCTCTGCAGCTTCCTCAAAGCAGCAATTTGACTGACTTACCAGCAGCAGCTTCTCTCTGCTGCTGCCACCAATTTTCAACTGTCTTCCCCTGCCCACACCCATAACTGCTTATGGCATTACAAGCTGGCTCAGAAGCTGATTTAAGCCCTGTCCAGGCTGGCAGTGAGCTAACCCTGTTTTAAGAACAGTTGTACTTAAAACACAATACTAAACCACATTTGAAAGCTGACAGGACTCCCAATAGCATCGTGACAGGGTGGGTCCAAAATGAACATTCCCCATACACACCAGAGCTCAGCTGCAGCCCTTGAAAACCTTGCAACACAACTTCCCAGTGACACAGTCTACTGTAAGCAACCAGCACAGTTTTAAACCCCATTATGCCAAGTAGCACAAGCACTGGGACATCTTTATCTGGGTGGTGATTCAACAACTGAGCAGATAGCACTACTGGAACAGCATTTTCTCAGACCTTTTTATGGCAGTATAAATGCCGTGCATCTGGAAAGACATGGAAGAACAGGTAAGCTACCTGTGACTGGCTAATGATGCTGCCTGTGAAATCAGACTGTCTCTCAAGAGGACAACGAGCACTGCAGCTCTTTGTGTGCACAGAGAGGAGGCAGCACGTGACATGCTGCTGTGACTGGTGCCTGTGCTGTGTCCCACAGCTCCTCTCCTGCCTGCAGCCCCAGCATGGTCAAATCCTGTCCCGAATACCCGTGACTTCAGGATGACCAAGAGACAGAAGGAGCTTCTCTGCCTGGCCTGAAAACAGCATGTCTGGTTGATGTATGAATTATTATCATGCATCCAGAGATATTTTAACATTTTCAATGAGGAAAAACTCAATTTAACTAATAATTATAGCAGATATCCTCTCTACAGTAACAATGAAAAGAGAACATTATCACCACTGCTTGTGGCAACAACTTGAACAAAACTGGGTTAGAGGGGAAAAAAATAATTAGAATGAGACATGCATGCCTGACTCTGAAAGAAAGATTGTTTATGCTTAATACATTAGAGAAATTGCTCAAGAAGAGTTCAGCAAGAACCTGGCTTATCTGTCACGTACAGTACACTGCATGCTGGCTCTGCGGCCTGAAGAAGCCCAAAGGCTACAAACTGATTCCAGCAGCCAGCAGGAGTCCTGAGAGTATGAGGGCGATGTTCCCTCCAGACACATATGTAAAATACACCTCACAGCTTTATGAAGAGACTCTTGGGGGAAAATAGAGATGGAGAAGAGCAAGAACATCACCTAGCACTCCACCTGCCTCCAGAGGATTGCTCCATGCCACTCCCTGTCGTCAACAGCAATGAAAGATGGCATGGCTTACTAGGAGCCAGATTATGCATCCTGCGCACTTGCACTGTCTGTGGGCACATCGAATCATCCAACGCAGGGGTTCTAGCACTCTAATGGATGACTCATTTTGTTGTGAACATACAGAGGCAAGTGGGCAGAACACACTGTGATGCTTGGTGCTCCTTCCAACTAGAGAGACAACAGGATCCCATCAGCAGAGCCTCAAACAAGGGAGGAAGACAGTGAGTGTGTGTGCATGCGTAGGTATACATAACTATAGACATGTATGTACATATCATATAGTACATATTTGTTTAGGTGTGCATTGGCATGCTTCATATGCATATGAGACTTCTGAAAACCCCTCCAGTCAGCAGGGAACCCTCCTGCCCCTGGCTATAACTGAGGATGGATGAAGAGGAGAAAAGTTACTTTCATTGGCTGGTCTTTGGTAGCATCTCTGGTACCCACACTCCACCTGTCCTGAAGAAATGGGTGACTCAAATGGCACAGGTCACTGCCACTCCCATCAATTCTCTCGGTTTGAAGGCCCAGCTTTAGCAGTAGTCTTGAATTTAACCAGTAGACTTAAAAAAAAAAAAAAAGGCAACCAGAATTCTCTCTCTGCTTAGTTTACAAGAGCCAAAAGTCTATAGAACCACAGCTAGGGTAAACACCTCAACTCTTTCATTAAAACCCCAATAATGTTCTCCAATTCAATAACAAACACACAGAGGAAACAGCTGTGGATAATAAACTGGACTCAAACATCAACTCCCTGGTTCTGCGGGAGATTTGGGAAGTTACTCTGACCCCTGCACTGCAGGCACACCCCAGTCATCATGAAAGGAAAACCCCTTTATTGCTTGTAGAAGAACCAGGAGGTGCTGGGGTTCCACTCCCCACTCCTCAGCAGGGGGTGACAGTGCTTCCTTGGTTCACACCAGAAGCATGGAGCATTCCTGCAGAAACTGAGCACCGCTTTGTGTCAGAGGCTGGTTTATATTTATATACTCAGCGGTACATAGCATAGGGTTGTTGAGAGGGAGGGGGCTTTAACAGGAGGAAACAAAAAAAGGCACTCATCTAGTTCTCTGGGTATCTGCCAAAAGCTATAAAATAAAAACAAACAATAAAGACACAAGCTGCCTCTGACTCCGCAGGCCAGGTATTATCCAGTAACAGTATATCAACCCCAATCATCACAGCCTGACAACACAAACTTTCATCCCTGCCTTGTTTGTCCATCCCCTCAAAATCTGATGAATCCCCCATGTCCTGCAAGCACATCTCCAGGGTCCCAGAAGGCAAAGTGCTTTGGAGCAACAGGTGCAGGCAGGAGAACACAGTGGTTTCTCTAGTGGTTACATCCCATATGGCTTTACATAAAGGCACTGCTTGACAAGAGGGGTGCTGCACCCATTTACCTTCCATTGCCCTGGCAAGACAACCTCAGGCTGTACTTGTGTTGGGACAGTTGAGAAGATGGGGATGAACTTAAACACATAGGATTTTGACAGATAAAGTAAGTAACCACAACATGCTGGACAGCCAGCAGGTGTAGCGTCAGTTTGCACACTCCTGCCTGGTCCCACACAAATGGCCTCCTATGTCAGCACAGGCTTATATAAAATCAAGCACATCTTGGTATCTAGGTAACTTTTCTGCATCCTCAAAAGTCAGAGTCACAGACAGGTAGAAGTATGAAGTGTGTTTCTTTAAAGGAGCCTCTCATAAAAGAAGCTTCCATTCCACCTGTTCTGCAGGCAGTGTTGACCAGCCCGAAATGCAGAAGAAAAACTCTTTTCTTTTCTTCTTTCCTTCCCTATCTTTGAAGGAAAAAGTATCCAAGAGACATTAGTGCAACCAATAGCAGTATTTATAATAAATAAGTGTAACAGCAACAAAAGCCATGTACTAAAGAAATAGAATATTGAAAAGGGAAAAGGAAAGTGCTGGCAATAAACAGAAAATAAGAATATTTAAACTATTGCAAACAGCAGTACAAAATAATCATTCATGTTTTCCAGCATCAGCATCACTTTTCAGGGACTACACTAAGAGAATGAAAAGCACACAAGATGTTGGTAAAAATCCTTCATTTTCATGTAAGTATGAAGATAAAGGCTAGGGTTCTGTGTGTTACGAGTCTGCAGCAATGCTGAAATCCAGCCTTGCCCAGAGCCCCTGCGGGTCAGGGAGAAGGTGAGTCCTCAGCTGAGCCACAGCAGCTCCCGACAGCAGGCTGGCCTTGGGACAGCAGCCCCCAAAGTGGATCCCCAGGTGGATTTAAATAGCACTCCAACATGAGCCATACTAAACAAAACCAAACACCATTTCTCAGGCTGGGTTTGATTTTAGGGAACTTGAACCAAACCCTCACTGCACCCCGACTTGTAGAGTAAACCATGGTCCTCAGCCTTCACTTCCCTAGGTGAAAAAACCAGCCCCATACCCCTGTCTGGCTTAGTTGTGTTTCAGGCACAAAAACCAGGGTCAGACCTTATGGTGAGAAAGAGAGAGTCTTGCACTGACTGCCTACTCTACTCAATTTCCCCTTTGGAGTACCCACAGTGCAATTCTCAACAGCAATTTCTAAAAGGATTTATTAACATTATATCCAATAGTAATCAAATATTTGGTGGTTATATAAAAAATAGATACTTGTAAACAGCATTTTTTGGACTTCTGTGAGCATTTCTTTCACACTTTCTAAAGATTTTAAGTTTTTTTTTTAAATAAAGACTGAATACATGCTGCCATCTACTGGGAAGTGTAACTTAATCAAGCAAAAATTATTTTTTTTTCCCAAAAAACATTGAGAGGGGATCAACTTGCCTACAGTTGCTCTAATTAACTCTGTGGCTTAACATAAAGCATATATAGAAAGACCAGATTTAAACAGTGAAAAGTAAGCGAAAACAGTAGACAAAATACTTAGCTAATACACCTCAATGGTTTGTTTGCCCCATCCATACCAAGAGCAAAGCTCCCTGCAGGGGCTCTTTCTCACTGTGCCCCCTGCAAGTTTTCACTTGTTGGTATTGAGGAAAAATAGGCAAACCTGATTTTTTCCCTGAGATTTTACTAAGTACAGGGTTAGGTGGGATTCTACATTACAGCCTGGCCACACTCCTTAAAGCCTGTTGACTCTGAGAAGGAAAAGGGAGAACAGTTTCAAAGCCCTGCTAGGCAACAGGTATTAAAGGCAATGGAATCTCTTCTCCGTGCAGGCTGATGCTTCTCAGCCTGGAGGTGTTCAAGGCCAGGTCGGATGGGCCTTGGGCAGCCTGATCTAGTGAAATGTCCCTGCCCATGGCAGGGGGGTTGGAACTAGATGATCTTTAAAGTCCCTTCCAACCCAAACTATTCTATGATTCTATGATTCTCACCAGCTCTTCAGGCCAGCAGAGGATGCAACCTTGCCTTTCCACGTCCAGCTCTTCTTCCTCTGTGGCAGGTGCCGGTGCACCCAGGGAGCCAGCAGTGTGCCCTCACCAAGGGCAGCAAGCCCCCTGCTCCCAGGGAGCTGGAGTCAGCCTTCAGACACAGCTCCAGCTCCGTCCAGAAGGACTTTACAACAGGGCAAATTCAGCTGCAGAGCACACACCACATTCAGGCAGTCTCTGCCAAGTCTGCTGCTTACAGTTCAGGGGAAAACAAACAATGACTGTTTCCGCAAGTTTAGGTAGGACATGTCCCAATCACCCTTTGTCCTTTCAAACTGAAACCTCCAACACCCTAAACTGCATTCCCAAATTACAGTTTCTCATGCCCTTACTGGTGTCTCAGGGGACTCATGCTATTACCCCACAATTCCAGTTATTACTATATTAATGAACCAATGAAAAACAGTTGTTCAAACCATTTTTTTTGTTGGTTTTATTTTTTTGCCCCAGTTAGAATACAATGTAGCTGCCAGTAGGACAGGACAACAAAGAGGAGCAGTAAAAGCTAATGTACATGACAGTCCTCACACAGCCACAACTGCGAGCTACTCCTGTGCCTTTTGAGATAGCTGGTGCGGTACTTCAGGTACACCCTGGGGACAGCCTGCCTCACCTCAGCTGCCCTGCTGTGCTGAAGGATGCACACACTTGGAGCACCCACTTCACCATTCCTATTAAAACAATGCTGCTTTTTTGATGGTGGATAAAGGAGAGGCAAAATCTTTAACTAGAAGCAGAGAACACAGAAGACAGGAAAGACAAAGGTCTAGAAGTGAACATAATTTCTAAAAGCACAAGGTATTATGTTAGTAAAATGTGCTTACAGACATCAGATCTGTCTACAGCTTCCCCTGCAAAAGCAATACATCTGTTAAAGGACAGCACTGGGGAAGAAATAGAATAACCTCTTTGAAATAAATCTGGGAAGGAAACAATAGAGGATGAGGTACAAATATGGAAAAGTACAAAGGGAAGTAGAAGTCACTCACTGGAGTACACAACTAGATCATTATAGAAGCAATTCAGGTAAAATGCATTTTGACAGCATCCAGGAACATTAAGTATAAATCCCAAAATGACAGTAGAAAGGGTACCCCAGAGACTAGTAAAAATCGTGATTAATTGCAAAGCAATCGCAATGCTCGGCAGGAGAAATGCCAAGAGAGCCTCAGCTGCGGGGCATGCAGAGGGAGATCACTGGCAAGTTTAGCTCAACACACAGAGAGATTAGACTAGTCACAAGGGAATTTCGAAGCAAGCATTTAGGAATAAATCCTAAGAGCAACAGGCAGAGCAGGAATATGGACTAATGAAAGCATAGTCTTGGCAAACACTAGGCCTAACACTCTTTAAAAACGAAATTATCTTTGTATCATTGGACAGCTAGGACAAACTAGGCATGAGTTAGCTTTAAAATATCACTACCAGGTAACTTGATTTACTGAGACAATGAAAACAAAGTGTGATCTGAACAGATCAAGGAAAAATAAGACCAAGCAAACTGCCACAAGCCAGTAGCTATCAACTGGGAAGGTACAGTGATTAATTTCCCCCAGATGTGGAGGGTTCTCTAGAGGTCTGTCCTTAGCAAGTTATACTTCCCAGTCCCTTTGCTAGGCCTGTGGAGGACAATGCACATCTCGCATAAACCTTGCATGAGCCCCCTGCCCTAAAGGAGCCAGTGGATTTGATGCAGAGGAGAAGGCAGGATCCTCCCCACCCTCCTCCCCTCCCCACCAGAACTCAGCACTCAGGGCCCTGTTCCTCCTAAAACGCACAGGCAGCACTGGTGCCACTGAACAGTGCTTCTTAGCCAAATACATTGAAGTGACAGCCTATCCTTTCTTGGGGCAACACTTCAGTGCCAGTAGAACAGCAACAAACCTGACCCCAAGTCTTGTGGACATGTCCGTGGGTGCCTTCATTGCTGACCAAACCTTCTCTCCCCAGGGGAGCAAATCCTCCCATGGTGCAGGCAGCAGCCAAGGAGCTGCTCGTGGCTGGTGCGCACTGCTGCCACCACCATCTCTCACTCACTGTGGCATCAGCATCCAATGCTTCATCCCCACTGGGAGATCAGAACTAAAGACAAGACCTGAAGTGCCAAGGTGGACAGATGCAGGATGCACAGGCTTACACTAACAAACCATAGGATTAAAAAACTGACTTAAGGTTACAACTATCTATTTTTGCTGAATATTAACTTAGCCTGTTCTTCATGAAGTTGTATGCAACTTCATATTCCCCAATAAAGCTACTCAGAGGGATTTTGTTTCATTTCCAAGCTTGCATGTGTAGCAGGTCATCTTGTGAAGTTCAGAAATAAGGAGAGAACAGAAGTGATCACCCAGTTGCATCCCTGCCCCTCCAAAAGTGACAATTCTCCTGGGAGGTGGCTGTGTGCTGCACGAATTGCACCATCACTGTTTCAGAGACGGCTGAAACTTAAGTAAGACCTCCTGGCCCTCCCACAGTGCCTGGTGGGCAGGTAAAATAGCCCATTCCAGGTGAACCCAGCTGTTTATTTTCTGTCGATGAGCTGCGAAGGTGGTGTCTGCAGTGGAGCAGGCATCAGCATGGCATGAGCAGCACAGCAAGGGGAAGTGATCACTGAGGAAGACAAGAAGCAGCACTGAAAACACATTATGGGCAGTCCTTGTATAACCCTCTGCTCTTCTCACCACCTGACTGATCTGCACTGCTCCAAGGTCTCCATTGGCCAAGCAGCACTTGGGTGAAGTCTCATGGGCCAAAACTTTTCCCACAGCCAGCCACCAAAGGATATTCCTGTCGGAGGAGAAGATGTGTGAGCTGACAGGCACTCACACTCTCACTGCCAGCTCACTGCGATCCTGGCCCCGCTCTGAGGCAGAGAGAGGGCTCACAGGATGAAAAAAGCACATCCAGAGCAAAACAGCAGTTGCAGTCAGACATGCAGTGACAGGGGCCCTTGCAGCATCTTCACATCACTACCCTCTTGACTCAGGGACATGCCAGATGGGCTGGTGTTGACGCATCTGTTACAGCCTCACAGCTCCCGGCTGCTGGCAGAGCCGTGCCAGGGCTGGACAGGCACTGGTGAAGCTGCAGCAACTGTGCTGCTCTGGGGCCCGACTGCATGGCCGGCTTGCAGCTGGATGTGCAAACACCTCTGTGAGCACCTGGAGCTGATGGACCTGCACGGCCCCTGGCTCAAGCTCAACTTCCCATGCCTCACCAGACCAACCACATCACCTCCTGGCAAGTTCCTAACAGCAAAGAAACAGGGGAAGCAGCCCTATTCTTAATCTATTAACTAACAGCATAGCTCAGCTTCATATTTAGATACAGGGAGACTTATTTTTATTTTGTGGGGTTTTTTTCATTTATAACAGGTATTAATGTGTGTTTAATTTAAACACATTGCCCCATGGGACTCATTAGTAGTCTAACAAAATGGCTGGGTGAAAATACTCAGCAGAAAAAAAAGACAGAATATTAAACTATTGTAAGCCTATAAAACTAATCCAGATGAATGATGAAGGGCACCAGAGAACTGCTCAACCACATCAAACAATGAATACACTCTTGGAGATGGGCTATTTAAATATTAAATAAATACCAAGAAATTCTGTAAACACTGAACAGGAGATACGATTGAATGTTATTTTTCTTAATCTGTTCATACTGTAATTATGGACTCTGTATTCCAGCTAAAAAGATCATTTATCTTGTGCTGAGTATTTCAATTGCTTTTTCTGCAACAAATTATAGATATTACCTTCAACTGCTACCAAAGCACAGCAAAGAAGTTTCAGACACCTGACACTCCTGTAAAATATCTAACATTTGACTAATATCTGACTGTTACAAAATATATTATCTCTCTTTTTGATAAAGTCTTTTCTAACCAAATTGCTAAAATATTATTAATTCTACCCTGAAAGACTAGTTTTAGAGAGATCATTGGACAGCTAGGACAAACTACTTTCACCATTCATTTAAAAAAAATTAACCTTTCTGTTCAAGATCTTACCCTAACTGAACCGAGATATATTCTAAAATACACAGTGACACACTTGATGCACGATGCGTGATTCATGATTCATTTGGAAACTTCACCCAAAATGGCTTACAGTAGGAATCACTAAAAGTTTTGTAATACTAACTTCAATTCAGCATTCAATTTAACAATGCACTGTGCAACTAATAAATAAAGTATTTGTGCCTAACCTAAGCAAGATATTACCAAGCAAAATATTTGCAGTGGTGTCAAGGCAGATTATAAGTATTCATTAAAATTTCTGTTATTCTAAGATGCAAAGGAAAGACCAAGTCACCTTCTGTATTTTTAAGTGAAGCTCCAACACTGCAGTTTCTTCTCATAGGAAGGGCAAAGTCCAAAGAATCCCACCCCCATGCAGTGCCGGAGCATGAGATCTTCCATCCTGCTGTATGAAGTGGGATCCATGCACAGCACTGCTCCATCCCCTCTTTGTGCACACACCAGTATTTCACCAGAGAAGCAAGTATCTAATGATATGGGCTACGTGAGTCTGAAGATCATCTCACTCTTCTGATTTACTAGAGGAACAGAAAACATTATGTTGCTTTTGGGTTTGTATATTTGTTTTAGAAGAGCTTTTTCCTTATGGTACTATAATCCAAATTTTGATCTGTTAGGGAAGCTAAATATGATTTATCTGGGATTTGGTTCATTCAATAGACAAGTATTTATTGAAAATATCCATCAAGCACACAGCTGTATTTAAGTACACAAAAATCATCACCTTTTGTGCAACAAATTCACTTTTACAGTACAGAGTGTTAAGAGACAAGCTTCTCATCCTTCATATTTTTTATCAACTGCTATTTTTTCTTCATTGTTCACTATTTTCCTCAACAGTTCTTTGTCTTTTCTTTATGATGTCTTCATGTTTCCTCTGTCTCCCCAGTTTTAAACAAGCCTGTGCCAAAGCAAAATGTCAGGCACTGAAGTCTTGACTTAATGTCATATGTCTTTTGTTTCTCATTTCCCTAGAACCAAGTGCGCCTTTGCCTCATACTTTCAGTAATATGGATCTTTTCACTTGATACTGTTGTAAAGCTCTTTCAGTTCTCAAGACTTCTTCTTCACATATTTTCTGAATTCTACATTTTTTCTCTTTAAGGAACTCTTGAAAACACCAGTGGCCTTTTCAGTGTAGATCCTGAGTCACCCTATGCAGCATTTGAGCATAGCCTTGTTGTTAATTCTCTGAGTAGCACCACCAGCAAAATTAAGTGAGCCAAATCTTCCAGATCCACACAGTCTAACAAAATTGCTCTTTTCTAAGCTAACCGGGTTGTGCTTGACATTGTTCTGTGTGGTAGAAGGACTGCAAAAAGAGGAGGTGTAGATTATTGCAAGCAGCCCGTTAACCCTGTAGGGACACCAGCTCACCCCTCACTTCGCTGCTGGAAAGGCCATATTTCATTCCGTTTGTTTCTCTGTATCTGTGGTTTCCATTTTCAGAAAACCCATGAAGAAAGCAATACAGCACTACATCCAGTCTTTGGAATGTAAATGTGTACATTTACAAAAAATCTCAAGTTATATTAGAATTTACTCTTTCACAACAACGAATTTATTGTTTAAGGAAAGTTACAGTCTTGCTGTCTTGAATTAAATATTGTAGTTCTTTGAAAAATGACTCAGAGAGGTTGTGCTCTATCCATTATGCCATCATCTCCCATATTCTACCCATTCAAACATGCTGATGAGGCTACATCATGGCTCAAAATAAAAAGCTGGCTAGGTCCTTCCCTCGAGACACCCCAAGTGCTCATTGTGCATTCCAAGAGTAAGTCCAGAGCTACTGCCATTGAAGACAAACCAGGCCTTTCAAGAAACAATTTCTAGACCCCAAACTCTATAAAAATATAAGTAAAAATGAATAATTTCCTGAAAGTTTCTCAACTTCCTACTACCTGCTTTTTTTAAACAGATTTTTTAAGACACCTTCTGACAATGCAAAATTCACTGCATAAAATTGCATATGAATCGAAGATAATAAAACAAATGATGTTTCACCATGTCTCCATTTGAAATATGTTCCTTCTCTACTGGTACAATAGTTTTTCCAGTATTTCCCTTGAAATTATGCAGCAGATTGATGTGAAAACATATATTCCATCTACTATATTCATACTTAAAATCCAATTTTCTTGTTTTCATAATCCCAATATAAACCATACTAAAATAGTGTCTATTTTACTTTATTTATGATGAAAATTTTCACAGCATTATTTTATTTTTGATGGGGATTTTGTTTATAAAACAAGCATTCTGCATCTCAGGCTCCTATAAAACCCAGGTTCTCCTTGTGTGCTGTAACAGAAGTAATACAAAGAAAAGGCAGTGCTCCAAAAGTTACAACACACCCTTCTTCTACCTGATTTTTTGTGCTTTCCACTGATACAGTTTGGAGAGACTGTGAAAAAATAATCAATGCTAGATTTAAAAGGGTCAGCCTTTCCACTCTCAGCGCAAGAATCCCTGCCAGGAGGTTCTCGTGGTCAGAGAGGGAAATCAGATTTCTTACCAATCTTCCCAAGCTCACACCAAGAGCAAATTGCCGGCACATGAAAAAATCCCATCTTCCACATCTTTAGTCTAAATTTCATTTACTTCTTCTATGCTCTGCAGATTGGAGAGGCGGAATATCTGTGGCAAGTTCAAATTTTGCCCAGTGGTAGGATGCTATTTTCTGGATTGGCCAAGCTGCTACAGCTTCAGAAGCCTTTGCTGGAAGGTGCGCGCCTGCCTGTACACAGCTGGTTAAGAAGCAGTCCCAGTGAGGAATGGGCTTTGCGCGCTGTCACTTATTGAGGGACACCAGGCAAAACCATTGGGCTTCATGGAACAGAGATGCAATATCGCAGACGGGGAAACCATAACTCAAACATCTCATCCTTGCAGAGCCACCAGGAGAGATGAGGAGCCCCTCGGGCTGCAAAAGGATCAAGCTCAAGATGACCACCCAGTGAAGGACTAGCCAACATTAATACTTCAGAACCAATGTGGTAAACTCCCTAACTGCTTCACACATTCTCATTAGCATAGTTTTACTAACTGGAATTTGCAGCATATATCCAGGCACCACCCTAATATCTAATGACAGTGTTCTATTATCCTGGAAAATGACGGATGATATGACACACATCAAGCATGAATACGAGGATGGGTATTAAGAAGAAATAAACGCAATTAGAAAGTCATTTTTTTCAACTGAAAGGGTAATCATCATCATCTTCTCAAAATTTGTGTAACTACGGCTGTATGTTTTATAAGCATCAAAACAATTGTCATATTTGCATCCAAATGTTTTCCTTTCCATTAACAGAACATAAAAGAATATTGAAACCCATAATACTCAGAAACAATCAGTACAATCAGCTCTCAAGCAAACTTTCCTTCTAGCCCGCATTAGAAAAGCTCCACAGGACACATCCTAGTCTGCCTCAGGAGTGTAAGGCTATGTCACAGCTGGAGGAGCCAGACACCGCGCCACCCTACCGGCACCCTCTGTCCCAGCAGGGCAGGGGCTAGGGCTGCAGCAGCACCAAGCAGTGTCCACCACTCCAGCCACCTCACTGGGACACAGCTACTGTGACAGAGGTGTGCAGGGACACTAGCGAACCGCAGGGAAGGTGTAGGCTGTACAGCACAAGGCAGGACACACCAGAGACAGGGACATTTCTGGGGATAATGATTCTCAGCCCAGACAGCATGACAAATGCAAGGTCTGTCTCAGCAAAATCAGAACATTTTGCAGCCACTCACCTAACTGTGTGCAGACACCATGGGTCCCAGCCTGTGCTGCATTCCCTGGATCCACATCACCAGGAAAGCAGACAGTCGTTTTCATGCCAAGTCATGGACAAGACAGAGAGCCAAGGGACCCTCTCCCTGATGCTCAGCTACGCTGTAGCCCTTTCCTCCATCACTCCCATCAACAAATCCCTCCTCTCACTACAATTATGCCATTCCCTTGAGGCCTCATGTTTTCTTCCAAGTCAAACAGTAATTTCCCCATGCCAGGAGAGGGGGAGGCTGAAAGCACAGGAGAGAACAAGCAGACCTCAGAGCCCTTGTGCCAGTCCCTGGCCCTCAAGACAGCAGCAGCAGCACCCAACCTCAGCCCAGTACCTTTCCAGGCAACCACCACACCCACTTCCAACCCATCCAGACCTTCACGAGAACAGAACAAAATAATCCCTGCCACAGCTGATCCCTACCAAGTTTTTCAGCTCCTGTATCCAAAGCCAAACACAAGAGACTCCTCTCATACTTCATAACATACTTGTTAAAACATGTGAAATGAATCTAGGGAAAGAAAGAATCAAGTTCGAATAAAATCCTTCTTATATTAAGGTCAGATATTTCATAAGTTATCAAAGATTTGGAAGAAATACTCTGTGGATTTTTCTACTCCTCTTGGAGCAGTGGAAAGCAATTAAAATACTTTCTCTAGAAAGACATGACAAGAAAAAAAACAAACTTCAAAGACCACATAAGTGGTTCCTTTATTGTGTCTATCATGGAACACTCAGTTCCTAGAAATGACAGCCCAATGCAACTCTTCAGAAAAGCTTGCTTTTCAGGTTCAAATAATCTGGACTGCTACTTCAAAATTAATCATAATTGCTTTCCCCATTATAGTACGAATCTTTTACATAAAAGTCATTATGACATTAAAATTGTAGATTAGAAGCCCATTTTAAGAAGGAACAGAGTGATGTGATAGATAAAGGACCCACAGAAAGGAGAAAGGACCAAATCCAACCATTCTGCTAACTCTCTTGCTCTGAGCTTTCCTTTATCTTTCTCACCTCCTTTTTCTTCCATATTGCCTACATGATACAATATTTTTTTATTTTTAAATTTAAAAAGGAAAAAATCCTAGTTCTGTTCTCTGAGGTGAAAATTATCTTTAACTGAGAAGAGTAGGAAATTACCATCCTACCTTGAAACAGTAAAGGCAAAAAATGTGTTGGAATGGCAGAAAATCAGAAAAGCTATATCTTAAAAAGGAAGTAAACTTTTCCTTCCGCTCATAACAGTGGATTTTCTAATGCTCTCTAGAAGATAGTGCAGCAGATCTTATTTAAGCATCATAGAAGATGGTGCATCCAAACATGCACCTTGTGCTCAGTGGCAGGGATCTCATGGAATAACAACCAATAAAGCAAAGTGCTACACGCTGCGAACAACCGCTACAGCAAAGCTGACCCTGGGAACTATAGACCCATCAGCCTCGCTTCTGTGCATTGGAAGATCACGGAAGAGATCCTCCTAGAAGCTATGCATACAAATGTGGAGGACAGGGAGGTGATTCAAGACAGCCAGCACGGCTTCACCAAGGGTCCTGTATGACCAACCTAGTGGCTCTCTATGATGGGGTAACCACATGAGTGGACATAGGAAAACCAATGGATGTGATCTATCTGGACTTCTGTAAAGCCTTTGACATGGTCCCCAACAACACCCTTCTCTATAAACTGGAGATATAAGGATAAGGAATTGATTGGGTGGTTGTATTCAGAGAGTAGTGGTCAATGGCTCAATGTCCAGATAGAGATCTGTAACAAGTGGTATCCCTTAGGGGTCCGTACTGGGGCCGGTACTGTTTAATTCATCAATGATATAGACAGCGATATTGAGTGCACTCTCAGAAAGTTTGCAGATGACACCAAGTTGAGTGCTGCAGTTGCCACACCGGAAAGACAGGATGTCATCCAGAAGAATCTGGACAAGCTGGAGAAGTGGGGCTGTATGAACCTCATGAGATTCAACAAGGCCCAGTGCAAAGTCTAACACCTGGATCAGGGCAATCCACAGTTTCAATACAGGATGGGGGATGCTGTGACTGAGAGCTGCCCTGCAGAGAAGGACTTCAGAGTGCTCATTGATGAGAAGGTCTACATTAACCAGCAATGCACGCTCACAGCCCAGAAGGCCAATCATATCCTGGGCTGCATCAGAAGAAGTGTGTCTAGCAAGGGAGGTGATTCTGCCCCTCTATTCTGCTCTTGCGAGACCCCACCTGGAGTATTGTGTCCAGTTCTGAAATCCTCAGAGTAAGAAGGATATAGAAATGTTGGAATGGGTCCAGAGAAGAGCTACCAAGATGATCAGAGGGCTGGAGCACCTCTGCTATGAGGACAGGCTCATAAAGTTTGGGTTGTTCAGCCTGGAGAAAAGAAGGCTCTGAGGAGACCTTATAGCCACCTTCCAGTACCTGAAGGAGGCCTACAAGAAAGCTGGGGAGGGACTTTTTACGAAGGCATGTAATGATAGGATGAGGGGGAATGGCTATAAATTGGAGGGGGGAAGATTTAGACTAGATACTAGCAGGAAATTCTTCACAATGGAGATGGAGCAGATTGCCCAGGGAAGTTGTGGCTGTCCCATCCCTGGAAGTGCTTAAGGCTAGATTGGATGGGTCTTTGAGCAGCCTGATCTAGTGGGAGGTGTCCTTGCCCGTGGCAGAGGGGTTGGAATTAGATGATCTTGAACATCCCTTTCAACTCAAACCATTCTGTGATTCTATACTGTAGATGTAACCTAGGGAGGGCTACAACAGGTTATTACATAAAGTACATCATACATATCTCTGTTGCTGTTGCAGTAGTAAAGGGATCATACTGCAGTAACAGTACCATAAAAATTACCCCAAGGGTATGTCCTTGTAGTATCCCCTCCCTTCCAGCTCCTCTTTGCCTCCAGTCCCCTGTCAGTACTTCAGGAATGCACCATCACACACCAGGAAATTTAAAGGCAAGTTAATTTATCGTGGTTTCAGATTTCACACACACATAAAAAGTCTTTAAACCTAGAGATCCATCTCTAGCTGGTATATATGTAATATGTCTACATAACTATAAGACAGAAGTTCCCTGGGATACATCAGGAGGAGCACTGCCGACAGGTTGAGGCACGTGGTCAATCCCCTCTATCCAACACTGGTGGGGCAACCCCTGCAGTGCTGGGTCCAGCTTCCCTGTATAAGAGAGACGTGGGCATATCAGGGAGAGTCCTGCAAGGGCCACCAAGATGATTAAGGGACTGGAGCATCTCATCCATGAGAAGAGGATGGGATTGCCGGGGCTACTCAGCCTGGAGCAGAGCAGGGACCAGAGGATCTCATCCATGTCTATAAACATCTACAGGGAAGGTGCAGAGAGGATGGAGCCAGGCTCTTCCAGTGGTGGCCAGTGCCGGAATCAGAGGCCACAGGTGCACACGGATATGCAGGAGGGTCCCTCTAGGCATCAGGAAACCCTTTTTCAGTGTAAGGATGACCAAGCACCAGCAGGGAGGTAGTGCAGCCTCCAGCTCTGGGTGGCCCTGCTTGAGCATGGAGGTTGGATCAGATGACTCCCAGAGGTCTCTGCCAACCTCAGCCAGCTCGTGATTCTGTGAATATTTCCTGTATGTAGTCTCTGTTTTTATCAGACTTTCCCACAAATCTTGGCACCGTTCTTTCCTCTGTTCGCAGAGTTAATTTTTCTTAGAAAAAAAAATGTTTTTGAACATCTGACTTACTCGTTTCCCAGATGGATGCTTTCCACCCTTAGTGTTTTGTTCTGGTTTAATGATGTGATACATACAGTTTTTCCTATCACACACTGGAGGTGTGCTTTGACTGTTAATTTGTTTATCTTCATCTCTGATATAATGTCTCTGCATTGGGAGCCCAGGCAAAGGAAATCTACCACTTAAAAACCACTTTTGAGACCATTTCACAATATATTAAGAAGGAAATACTACTCAAAACTGGAATAAATCATAGTTGATTCTTCTCTTGCAGCTGAAATCAAGTGAGCCAGCATACTGAAACATTTATTTAATGTTAATGAAATACCAGTCTGAAATTTTAAAAAATTTAAGAAAATCCATATTTAAACTCCTCAAAGTTTATTTAACAGATTTCAGCAAGGTGGGTGAATAATGAAGGAATTTTTCAAGTACACTCTATAAGAACACTACACATTTTTCAAGTACACTATATATGCAGAGCCAACACAAACACGAGTGTTTTCTCAGATCCTTTGGGCAAGAAGCCTGCCAAGTCAGGTTAGACTGACTGGCTGCCATCAGCCAGAAAGAGTGCAGGCTATGGAAAGGTCTACTTATGCTGGTCAAAGTTAGATCTGTCCAGACTAAGAATAGTGCAGTCTTCTCAGAAGGTGAATCTGTCTCTTGGAAAGAGAATCTGCCCCAAGGTTACCAATTTTTACTTTCTTTTAATGGACATTAACATGAAAAATACAATATTCTGGTAAATGTGACTCAATCTTCCCTCTCCTGACCTATTTACAGTCAACAATCCTACTTAGGTAAAATGAACTATGTATTTCTTCTCACTGGAACATCATTAGACATCACCAGTGTCATACAGATACTGCTCAGGAACCAATGGCTTTGGTAACAAGAGGTCATCTATGATAGATCAGGAATGGGAGCCATTTTTCCCATCGCACTGAAGCTCCATCATCAGGCAGTGAGAGGAAATCTTCTTGCTCTCTGCTCCCAGATTTACTTGATCTCACTGTCATGAAAACCCAAAGCTCAACTTAAGCCCCTTTCCAGGGCTCACCGCATGCACAGAGTGGATCCTCTCACCAAAATCCATTACAAGACCTCATTCCACGTAACCTAGTCCAGGTCATTCTGCCTAAGATTGGTGTTTAACACAAAAAATGTGAAATGTGGATTTCCAAGTATTTCATGTTTGTATGTTTAGCATATGAAAATAAATTCTAGAATTACCATTTTAATTCATTTTCTTACTCCTACTCCCATGCAGTTGACACTCATACATGAAAAAGACAGGGTACTAAGTTCATCTTTGGTTTAATTGGTATCTGGTTTTGTTATTGAAAGACCATCAGTCATTCAAAAATAATTTTGCCCAGGTATTCCGGCTTAAATGTAGAACCTGACTTTACTGTATCAGAAATGAGAAAAATTAGCACTTCTTTTGTCCTGAAAGTTTTGACTCTAGTCTAGTACAAAAGGAAGAGTTCAATTAAGTAAAGATCTTCAATTAAGATCTTCTCATTTCAAGGAAACCCTTGCTCATCACAATTAATATTCAGTAAGTATAAAGAATAAGTATGTAATTTTTAGAATGTGACGTACAGTACTTCAAATAGATTGACAAAACATTACCTGCAAAGGACTTCATATTAGCATAATAATGAAACAGCTTTCAAGGCATTATGGAGCCTCCAAGGTTTTTATGGTAATATGAAATACGGCAATAGAAACCTGTAAAATGCATAAGCATTAAGAACACAAATGTTAAAGGCTCCTGCTTTGAACAACTATTCAGTTAAAAGCACAGCTGTGTTTAGGAATTACAGCTACTTGTCTCTGTCTGGAAGTGATCCGAGCATCAGCACCATCTCCCTTCTCTCCTGGAATGGCAACAGGAGACTTGGATAGAAAGCTCTGCAGGTCTTTTTGCTTTGTAACAAAGACAGTTTGGCTGTTGCACCGGGATAAATCAGACAGTATGCTTTGTGTCCTATTTGCAGAAAGATGTGTGAGCAGTGTCTGTGAGGCAATGGCCATACTTCATCCTGTGGTCCAGATTAAGACCCCTTAATTACTAGTGTACAGCAATGCTCCTTGCACCTATCCAGAGTATTTGGCATCACACACCAGATACAGCTGGCAAGAACTAAGCCCCTCTCCCCCGCAAAACCACATCAGCATATGCATCATCTCCCAGTAAAACCTAAAAGCAACGCATCATTTTCCTCCTTTCCTAACCCACCCACCATAAATCACTCTCTCAGTGCACTTCGCATCCAGCTGATTGGTACAAAGCCACTACTCCAGCTTCTTGAGCTGTGTCTCCAGCTCCTGCTTTCCTGACTTTTGCTGCTGTGCCATACTCTCCACTTTCTCCCTGCTGCCTCTCCTTCAGTACTGTCACGTGTCGAGGGTGACAACATCATTAACATCATGAGCTGGTAAATTTGAAAATATATATGAGAGATTTCAAGAGGAGAGTTTATCAATTTGTTTGACCCTTTTTGCCTAGCTGTATTGTAAGACTGGAAAATATCATCACTCAGCCTGATAGCCAGATTCTTCCAAACTGACAGTGATGCAAGAGTACGATGCCCAGCCTGTCAGTACTGTAGCAATGACACAAGGGTAATCACCCAGTTTGGTATATATGCAAAAGTAATGTAACAATCACGTAAGGGTTATTGATAATCACCCAGCCTGTCACGTTCCGTCAACCACATTGCAGAAGCAATAAATTTAACCTAGCTGTTTGAAGCAGAGACTCCCCTACTAATGCCCCTAAACAGTTATAACAAACTGAAGAGACTTGCACAAACAAGTCAAGTTTATTAAGAATAACAGCTCATGACTTAATAAGGTTCGTTAATAACTGCAGAGAAGGTAACATTTGTGAAAATACATTAAACAACCCTGTTTATTATATCACACCCAAATGCGGACAGTCACATAACAAGAAAAGGTATACACAGAGCAATAACAATCAGACGCAGGTAAAGATAACACATAGATAGGGTTAGAGTACAGAGAGAGATGCTAACAATTAGCTTGATGTCGATTAGTTGGATGTTAAGATGTATACTTAGCGTGCACACACAAAATGCTTACTCTAATTGAATCCGGGGAGGGGGATGGGGTCCAGCCTGTCGGCTGATCCCAAAAGTTTCGATCACATTTTCCCCTCCAGTCTCTTGCTCCAATGAAGTCCCCAGGGGAGGGGAGATGGAGTTCAGCCTGTCGGCTGACCTCTATGGTTTTGGTGGCATTTTTCTTTTTTTCGCGCCTGCCCACCTGCCACAAACCTTTTCTTTGTTTACACTATTTATATTCAACTTACACCTAGGGGCAGAGAAGCTTGAGTGAATGTGGTCAGTATATTGATTGCTGATAGGGTGGAGAAAGAATTCTCACTTCGCATGCCAAAACTTAACTGCACAAACCCAGTACGTGTGACCATGGGAGTGGTTTGCCTCAGAGGTAGGGAGGAGGCAGGTAGCCTTAGGTGTGGAGATGTGTTTTAGTTTTATAATGGTATTATAATGATGAGCACAGGTCATCTGTTGGCTGAGTTGTCAGGACAGCAACTGCAATCCATCTTCTTAGAAAATAATTAGAACGTTGTCTTTGGTGGGGCCTTGTTCTGGTAGCAGGAATTGACTGTGGCTGTTCCCAGACACTACATCCCCCACTGTAGATGCTGATATACCGTTCATACATACCTTTCTGTTGAAGGCCTTCTACTCAGCCCATGGCCAGGAGGAGGGGGAAAGAAAGTGGGGGAAGGAGAGGGAAAAACCCAGACCCATTTCTCCCCTTGTTCAGCCCCATTCCCATACTTGGCTTTTATTCCTGCATTCAGTCTTATTGCCCACACAGTACTGCTCCTACTCTCCTCCCACTTTCCATCATTTTCTTGCTCACTCTTCCATCCACCAGGGTCTCCCGAGTGCCTCTCACCCATTCCCCACACGCTGCCAGGTGGGATGAAGGGATGCTGAGAAGCAAGCTATTCATCCCACAGGCAGCACCAAGTGGACGCTTGAGCATACTGTAGAGGGCTATTCCAGGCAAGAACTTGTGGCTGAGGGGGTCAAGTTCACCCCATGGCACATAGCCAGGGGGGCCTCTGCCAGCAGCTCCACCTTACAGGACCACTCTGAGGGTCCAGTGAGGGTCTAGGTCACCTATAAACTTTTGCAGCAGGTATCCTCCAGCCATGTGGCAGTGGCAGTTTATCTTCCTTGTAAGTAATCATGAGTTAGTAAAAATCACAGACTACACTTTTCTGGATCACTTGGATACAAAGTTACCATAACTCAAAAAAGGATATGAATTAACAAGAAAACAGAAAATTCCCAGAGACATTATTTCTGCATTTTTATACATTTTCCCCTCTGACACCAAGAAAATGTTTTTAAGAGTTGCTTAGTGAACTACTGTGGACACGTACCTCTGATAATGATGGCTAAGGCCCTTTAGATAATGTACATCAAAGAGCATGAGTAGAATTCCTTTCCATTTTTTCAAACAGTTCCTGAGACAACAAAGGAACCTCACAAGGTTCTCCAGGTACCCATAATGACATCCTTGCCATAGCACGGGGGTTAATAAACAGCTCCATGGGCTTTCCCTGAAGGCAGCACACTGTTCTGCATACCCACAGCACCAGGGCTCAGAGATTGATTTCAGTTATGGAGCCGGAGTGTGAAAATGTCACTTTCCCAGAGGAGAAACATGATCTTTCAGAATAATACAAACGCTGTCACTCTTCACAAGCTTGGTACTTTAGGAAAACTATCACTGGGGCATGGGATGTTTTTTTATCTCTTTTACTTATCCACTGAGTGAAAATACACAAAAATATCACTGAAAAAAACTGAACTAGGAAGAATCAATAGGCAGAAAAACAATGCCATGATCCTCTGCCTGCGTTGGTTAAAATTCTGATGGACAGAATACAAACAACAGTCCTCAGGAAAGGAATGCGAGTTGAGGAAATACAAAAATACCCAAAAGGTCCAATTATAGCACCAACTGTGAACAGGGAACTTTTCACAAGATCACCCAAAAGGCAAATCCTCATCTGGAAAAAGTAATCCCAAGAGCTGTTAACCAGATACAAAAAAAATACAGCATCATCTAAAGACAGGAAAAACTGCGCATGGAGGTGTCCCAGTTTAGGCCTCCTCTGGCCAGCTCAGCAGCCAAACTGGGCAGCCTTAGACCCAATTTACCCCCACAGGAAAGGAAAAAGAGAAATGAGAGATGGAGACTTGTGGATTGGAAACTTGACACTAAAGCAGCTTTAATGAAACAACAATAATAAAAGGAAGGTAACAATATTAATAAGAAAATCGTAAAAAATATACAAGCATACTAAGCCAATTCCAACTCCCCGATGACCATACACCACCATTGGCACTGCAGGGCAGGCATGGGGAAGGTCCCAAACTGGACTCCACAGCAGGCAGGAGCTAGACTCAAGAACATGTGGATGGATTCAAGGCCAGACAGGCAAGGTCCTCCCTGAACATCAGCAAGCCCTGACCCTCCTGATCCCTAAGGATTTATCCTGAGCATGACATGTATGGCACGAAATACTTTGTTGGCCAGGCTGGGTCCCCTGCCCTGCCCCACCTCCCAGCAAATACTACCTTCCATTGCCAGTAACTCTGGGATAGCCTCAGTTTACCTGGGAAGCAGCCAAAAAAAAACCCACCTAATCAATCTGGACATGACCTCTGACCTCTGGATTGGCTCAGATAGTTGGTGGTCAAAAATTTCATCGGTGTGAGCAGCAGCCTCTCTGCACTCCAATGGCCCATTACTTTGGTGAAAACTATCAGTCTGAAAAGTCAGAGAAAAATGTTCTGCTCCAGTCCAAACTAGCACAGCGTCATTGCACCATTTTTGTTTCAGGCTTGTTCTGTCTCCAGCACGTCCAGAGCTCAGGAGGCCAAATGTGAAACTGCAGATTAAAGCTCAGCTTTTCCTCCATGAAGTGAAAGATGAAACAGTAGATTAACAGTAGGTCAAAATCAAGAACTGGAAACATACCAAATACCTACAGAAAAATCTTCCCTGTGAGTCTGGGGACAGAGGCAGCAGTAGACGCCTTCCTGGTTTAAACATTCACAGAGACACAGATGAAGCACTCTAATTCACAGCATGAACAAATCTTCACCAGCTTACAACACATAAACTGTATTATAGACGTCTCATTGTTTATTTGTGTCATTAAAATATGTACAAAATACTTGGAAGAAGTTGTTTTATCATTTTCTCTGTAGAATGGATGATTTTTTTTCCAAACAACAACCTTTAAGCCAAATCCACTTCAATGCTGAAAAATCCGGAATTCCCAAGTAACTAACTGCGTTACCATCATCATCTTTTCTACCCATTTACAGAGGAAGGGAGACCTCAAATACTGAAGCTCCTGGTATCAGGCCTTTCACCAAACAGCAGGGCAGTCTTGCCTTTTTATCATAAATGGCAAAAATTCTGTGAGCCCAAGATGTAACCACCTATGCCGAGCAAAAAAAAAAAAATATTCTCAGTCAGAAAGGCTTCCTCCATGGAGGCACCATACTTTATTCAAAATACCTGTTACTTCTAGGGAATACAATTACACAAGTCTAAAGACAAGTAAGTTTTATTTTTTACATCTTCATAAGGTATTATTATTTACCTGACATGCATGCAGCTCCAGCACAACACCAGGCGAATCCATACTAACAATGTAATTATTTTAAAGCATGCATATTTTAAATGAAAAAACAACATTGCAAATGCCCCACATTCTTCAGACACAGCCTATTTATCTGAATTACAACCAAGCCTTCTGAATTTTTTACGCAGACTTGGATCACGGTTTGTCACCATCGCAGCATCAGATTTTTGCACTAGAAACCAGAAGTTCAGTGTTCTGTTAACTTCTTCAAGATAAGCTCTCTTCTTTGATTCATCCCTCAGAGATCTATGAAAAGCAGACTATGAAGACTACGTAAAAGGCTGCATGTTCAGCTTTAAAAGGAGAATGTCATACAATCCAAGAAAATATCCAGGTTTTTGTTACAATCCTATGTTGGATGGCAGCATACAATGAGCAGCCCAAGCACTGTGGCTGGGAGGAGTTGGGAAGCCATAGCCAGGGTCCTCAAGGTTATAAAAGGTTATAATGACTCTGTTGTGTTATGCAAATTAGGAAGCTGGCTGTTGAAGGCGGGCTAAGGTTAAACAATTCTATAAAAGCAGAACGAACCCGAATAAAGCGGCTTCACAAGAATCATATTGATTACTGTGTGTTGTCCCGTTTCTTCCGTCAATCCTACTTATGAAACACCATATAGCCCCCATTCAGAACAAAATGCCAGTGGCATGAACCACTTAAGCCAGAAATGCTACAGTGCTAACCACATATTGATATGAGACACAGCATTTCAAAGGGTCACAGAAGCTATTTCCCTAACTACTAGTGCAATTCTATGGCACTCACTTTTTATTTACTCAATCAAGCATGCATACACGAGTACTGCGAGCTGCAAAATAACCCATCCTCCCAATTGGAAATAAGGACTGTGGACCTGGGCTGGACCTACGGCTGCTTGTACCAGATGTTGACAGACAAGGAAGACTGGCATGATCGCATGGGAGGTGAGGCAGCTTCCAGCAGGGCAGACTGGCATGATCGCGTGGGAGGTGAGGCAGCTTCCAGCAGGGCGCTCCAACAGACCAGTTCTCTGCTAGTTTGCAACCACAGTCTCCCTAAAAAAAAAACTAAACATGGGAATTTATACTTCCATTGAACACCGGTGTAAAAGGTTCTGCTCCCATAGCAGCTCTTCCAGGAGTTTTTACTAAGCATAAATGGCAAACACCTCTGCCTTCACCACTTGGACAAAACCTATTTTCTGGGATGATTTACTGGTTCTGGCACTGAGTCTAATGAATCCCCAACATTACTTTATTTATTATTTGAAAATCTGGGGGATAGAACCATGCAGTACTGACAAAAATCTATTATTTCTTGGAATGAACTATCAGGTTAAGTGGTTATAAAATCTCACTATTAAAAGTACAAACACCCTTCCCACGGAAATAAATTTTAAAAGAAATTATTATCATGACTAGTTGTATTCAATAATTATTCTGGTCTTAGATTGCCTTAGTGAGTGCAAACAGAAAAAATCGCATTAGGAAGTCTGATTAGTGATGAGAAGTTCAAAACAAAAATTCTATTGAACTGCAGCAGTATTTCATCACAAGCATTAGGGTCTAAATCAGAGCTTGCAAGGTTTGCTGCAGGTTAAAAGGAATCAGTATTACTGTCAGTAAACCACTAATTACTCTGTATCTCTAGTAGTTTCCAAAATGCTTTGAAAATTAGCATGTATTTTTAATCACTTTCTGGAGATGGGGTTACTACTGAGTTACAAAAGATACTTCCCTCAAACTGTATTTATTCCGTACAATGTCTTAATACACATGAGTCAGGGGTAGATTAAGGAGAGCACAATTAATAAGGGGGAATCTACCATAATACAAAAAAAAAAAAAAAAGATATCCCAGCTTCAGTTACCTTTTTCCAATTCAGAAATCTAGAAATTCTCCCTTGGCAAACAGATTGCTCATAAGGAATGGGACACGGGAAAACTTGCTGGTTAACACATGAGGTTCCCAGCTTTGTTAGAAATCACTCATTCTTCTGATATACAACAGAAAATGCTTGCTTAACGTCTACAGAACTTTTTAATGTAATTGGGGTGATGCAACTTTTAATTGGGGTCATGAGATACAGTTGACAGCTAGGATTCAGCACTAATGCTACATTAGAGAGCAAGTGAGGAAAGTAAAAACAGGATTAAAAACAAACTGTAAGAGGTAGTGAGCCTTCACCTGTGGTGAATAAACCACATATCTCTAAAGCCAGCCTTGGGACCCAGGAACCCTTTCTCATGGAGGTCAGTAAGAGTTGTCAAGAATGAGAACCCAATGCAAAAGTAAAGAGTAAAAGTACAGTTTCAGCAAACTATACTGTGCTTCTTCTTAGAGTAAGTTGGGAAAAGACAGAAGGATCAAACAGACCTTGGCACTGTACATTACTCTGATTAAGACTGTTATCACATGTATCACAGAAAAGCCTCAAACTGGTAATGCTATTCATCTTTTTTTTCTTTAATCTTCTCTGCCAGTGGTTTACAATCATGAAAAACTATGGATTTTCTGTAATTTTTGTTTTACCTTCCTAAAATATTTTTTTCAATAGCTCCTGTAGTGCTTCCACAGCTGCTTTTTATTGTAAGATTTACGTATAATGAGATCCTATAAAGACAAACCTTCCTTCCATTTTCATCTGTTTCTATTTGGTATCCAAACTCCCAGCAGACTCTAAATTCAGAAAAACAGATCAAAAATTACAATATCCCGGGCAAAGAACTGTAGTGGGAAAAGCTTCAGCTACGTGAATATCAATGGTGGATATCTGATAATCACCCACAACACCAGAGCATCCAACAAGCCCTTGCAGGACCAGTTCACCAGAAGCAAACCCTGCCCAGCCCAGTGCACTGTGAGTGCAGGCCAGGCATGGCTGGGCAGTGGCTCAACAGATGCCAACATTTTGGGTACGGACAAGGAAGGTTTAAGTGGACTAGTTCATTGATATTAGGATTCTGTTCCTAACTGGAGTACCAAAGCAGCACTCTAGCTCATCCTGCTCCCCACTGCGACTGTCACGGAGGTAGAAGTGAAGCCTCAGAGTGATGGCCTCTTCCTACACACACAGAGTCCAACTGCCAACCCAGGAGACCCAGCCCTTCAGATCTAAGTTTCTCACACAAGTCCAGCATTTTTAGGCAGCAAAGCATCCAAACTGGAGACCATATCTATGAATGCATTTTCTGTAAGTGGTATGACTGAAATTAATGGGGAAGGAATTTCTTTCCTTAAAAATCCCCATGTGCATTAATAATCCAAGGGCCATAGCAGACAGAGCATGGGCAGGCAGATGTGGAGCTCTGGCGAAGCAGCAGCAGAAGCTGTGCATTCCCTGCTGAACAGAATGCTACCTGGCAGCACCTTTAGACCTCAAAACTTCATGAATTGGTACTACTATACAGAAAAGCAAAGCGTGCAAGGGATTCTGGTAGCAGCAGATAAGAGTCTTTCATCCAGCCCAGCCCACCATGTCCAGCATTCTCCTGGAAAAAAACTGGCTGCTCAAGGCTTGAATGGGTGTGCTCTTCACTGAGTAAAAACTGGCTGGATGGCCAGGCCAAGAGAGCTTTGGTGAACACAGTTAAATTCAGCAGGCAGCCAGTTACAACTGGTATTCTCCAAGGCTCTGTCTTGGGACTGGTTCTATTTAATGTCTTTATCCATAATGTGGATGAAAGGATTGAATGCTCCCTCAGTCAGTTTGCAGATGACACCAAGTTGTGCAAGTGTCTTGACCTGCTTGAGGACAGGAAGGCTCTGCAGAGGGACCTGAACAGGCTGGATTGATGGGCTGAGGCCAACAACATGGGGTTCAATAAGGCTGAGTGGTGGGTCCTGCACTTAGGCCGCAACAGCCCCTGCTAATGCTACAGGATTGGGGAAGAATGGCTGGAAAGCTGCTTGGTGGAAAAGGTCCTGAGAGTGTTGGTCAACAGTGGCTGAACACAAGCCAGCAGTGTGCCCAGGTGGCCAAGAAGGCCAACAGCATCCTTGCTTGTATCAGAAATGGCATGACCAGCAGGACTAAGGAGGTAATTGTGCCCCTGTACGTGGTGCTGGTGAGGCTGCACCTTGAATGCTGTGTTCAGTTTTGAGTCTCTCACTACAAGAAAGACATTGAGGGGCTGGAGCGCATGCACATAAGGGTCTGGAGCTGGGGAAGGGTCTGAAGTACAGGGATTATGGGGAGCGGCTGAGGGAGCTAAGGCTGGAGCTAAGGTCTGGAACTAAGGTCTGGAGGAGGCTGACAGGAGACCTCATTGCTCTCTACAGCTCCCTGAAAGGAGGTTGTGGTGAGGTGGGTGCTGGTCTCTTCTCCCAAGTAACAAGGGATAGGAGAGGAAATGGTCTCAGATTGTGTGAGGGGAAGTTTAGACTGGATATTATGAAAAATTTCTTCACTGAAAGGGTTGTCAAGCACTGGCAGAGGCTGCCCAGGGAAGCCGTGGAGTCCCCATCTCTGAGGGATTTAAAAGCCACGTGGCTGTGGCGCTTAGGGACACGGTTTAGCGATGGAGTTGGCAGTGCTGGGTTTACAGCTGGACCGGATGACCTTAGAGGTCTTTTCCAACCTCACGGACTCCGCGGTCCCGCCCCGGCACACCGGCAGGCACGACCCGCCACCCAAGCCGGGGGAGGCGAGCAGAGACCCACGGCGGCCCGCGCGGCGCTTCCGGGTCGGGGGCGGCCATGGCGGCGGCGGAGAGGGGCGGGCGCGGCGCTTCCGGGTCGGGGGCGGCCATGGCGGCGGCGGAGAGGGGCGGGCGCGGCGCTTCCGGGTCGGGGGCGGCCATGGCGGCGGCGGCGGGCGGCGCGGCGCGGCGGGCGGACACGGGGCGGCGGCTGGCGCGGTTCGCGGCGCTCCGAGGTGGCGGGGGCGGGCGGGGGCGCGGCGGGGCCCCGCGGGCCGGGCGGCCCCGGCGCGGCTGACGCGGAGTCGCTGTGCCCGCAGGGAGGCCCGCCCGGCCCGGCGAGTTCTGGGACGTGGTGGCGGTGACGGCGGCGGACGAGGAGCAGGCGCTCGCCTACCGGCGGCAGCTGGCCGGGAAGCTGCGCGGGAAGGAGCTGCCGCTGGGCGCCCGGTACCTCGTGTTCGTGGACCCGCCGGGACCGAAAATCGGTGGGCACCGCTCTCAGCTTTCTCCGGGCGGCGTCCGGTGCGGCCCCGGCACCTCCCGAGCGGGTGCCCGGTCACGGCATCCCGGCCCCTGCAGCCGGGGCCGGCCGTATCCTGGGCTGCATGGAAGGAATTCTTAACAGAAAGAGTCACCGGGCACGGGCACAGGCTGCCCAGGGAGGTGGTGGAGTCACCATCCCTGGAGGTGTTTGAAAGAGGGGTAGACCTCGCTCAGGGACGTGGTTTAGTGGCAGATAGGAGTGATTGGACTCGATGGTCCAAGAGGTCTTTTCCAACCTGGTGATTCTATGATTCTATGAATCGTGGCCAGCGGGTGGAGGGAGGGGATTCTCCTCCTCAACTCCACTCTTCTGAGACCTTACCTGGAGCCGTGCGGCCAGTTCAGGAGTGCTCAGCACAGGAAGGGCATGGATGTATTGGAGTGAGTCCAGAGGTGGCCACACAGGTGATCAGAGGGCTGCAACACATCCCATACAAGGACAGGCTGAGAGAGTTGAGGTTGTTCAGCCTAGGGAAGAGAAAGTTCCAGGGAGATCTTAGAGCAGCTCTCCAGTACTTAAGGGGGGCTTAGAGGAAAGCTGGGGAGCGGCTCTTTATCAGGGAATGCAGTCAAGAACAAGGGGTAACAGTTTTAAACTGAAAGAGAGGAGGTTTAGATTAGATGTTACAAAGAATTTTTTCCTTTGAGTGTGGTGAGGCACTGGCACAGGTTGCCCAGAAAAGTCGTTGATACCCCATGCCTGCAGGTGCTCAAAGCCAGCTTGAATGGGACTTTGAGCAACCTGATCTAATGAAATCTAATGGATCCATGGCAGGGGTTTGCAACTGGGTGATCTTTAAGGTCCATTCCAACTTAAACCATTCTATGATTCCACAAAGTATTACCCAATGGGCAACGAAGGCCTAGAAGAAAGCAGTCTGAGTGTTGATAATTTCTCCCTCTGTACTCGGCACTGGTGAGACCGCTCCTCGAATCCTGTGTTCAGTTCTGGGCCCCTCACCACAAGAAGGATGTTGAGGCTCTGGAGTGAGTCCAGAGAAGAGCAACAAAGCTGGTGAAGGGGCTGGAGAACAGGCCTTATGAGGAACGGCTGAGAGAGCTGGGGTTGTTTAGCCTGGAGAAGAGGAGGCTGAGGGGAGACCTTATTGCTCTCTATAACTACCTGAAAGGAGGTTGTAGAGAGGAGGGTGCTGGCCTCTTCTCCCAGGTGACAGGGGACAGGACAAGAGGGAATGGCCTCAAGCTCCGCCAGGGGAGGTTTATGGTGGACATTTGGAAAAAATTTTTCACAGAAAGGGTCATTGGTCACTGGCAGAGGCTGCCCAGGGAGGTGGTTGAGTCACCTTCCCTGGAGGTGTTTAAGGCACGGGTGGACGAGGTGCTAAGGGGTATGGTTTAGTGTTTGATGGGAATGGTTGGACTCGATGATCCGGTGGGTCTCTTCCAACCTGGTTATTCTATGATATTGTCCTGTCATTCTTAACACCTGCTGGCTTTGTTGTTGAAAGTAACTGATCTCAGTAGTCTGTCCGCAGCGTAGAACAATAAGCAGGGATTGATTTTCAGAAATCTAGCCATTTTACGTTGTATGAGTACGTAAGAATATCTTCAACCATTTATTCCTATCCCAGGTTCTAAATGTCAGGAGTATTCTTGAACCCTCACTTCCAGTGGTCTGTGAGCTCTCATGTACCATGGCTGCTGTTGGAGAGGGTTTTGTGGTTGAGGTGACCAAATGCTTTAAATGCCAGGGTGTTCAGAGGATAACTGGGAGGGGAAAACACTGTTTCCTCAGAGCTGACGGCCCCAGACACCCTTCTCTCCAAGTGCACAAGGCTTCTAAAGTCGCTCTCCATCATCTCAACGTGATTTTGTCAGCTGTTGCACAGCATGAGGACTGTTCTGTCACACCCAGTTTGGGAAAGTTCTGATAGATACCTGTGCTTCTGTTGGCACTCACTTTCTCTGTAAGGTCGTCTCTGAAGTCATAGGGACTCTTGAAAATAAATGACAATATATTTTCTACGGCTCTTTTCAGCTGAGACTGGAATATTATTTTCTTTAGGAAATGGTGGATCAACACTTCATGTTCTGCGGTGCTTAGAGGAACAGTATGGTGATAAGTGGACTTCTTTTATTGTGCTTCTGATTCATTCTGGTAAATTCTGGTTTATATTTTACACTGTAAAGTTGTGCTCCTTTTTTCCTAAAAATAACATGACGGCAGAGAGGGATTCAGACCACTGAACTACAGTCTCAGAAAAGTAATGCCAAATGTGTCAGATCTGATCATTTGGATTTAATTTGATATTTGGGAGATATCACTGTCAATTAAGCATTTCTTCTTGGTACTTCAGTTGTTTGATCTAATGGTGGAAAAAGACTTGTAACTCAGAGGTTCTGAATTAAGCTTCTACCAAGAAATTCCTGTTCGAGGAGCATGGCCCTCTCCCTATGGGACCTGGGGGTCCTCCTTGCTGCAGGCAGACTGAATACTTGCTGCCAGTCAGTTAGAACACTTCTGAAAGGTGCATCAGGTTGGAGAAGAGAAAGAAACCAGGCGATAAGAAGTAACTGGCCCAACTCACAGCTTGTTTCACTCATCTCTTACTTCCTCAGGAACAGGGCTGTGGGGGAAGTGTCCTCTCTTTTTTCACGGGAAAAGCAGGTGTAATTTGGTTGCTTCCCTTCAGTCGTAGACATGTCCATATTCCAGCTCTGAAGCAAACTAAAGGTGATGAAATCAACCACGCTTTTAATATAAGCTATTTGAGGCATGCCAAAACTTTGGACATGAGGTCAGATCTGCTCTGAGAAATGTTTGTAGAAGAATGGTTGATGATTTTTTTACATCTGTCACTCTTTGAGGGGTACTTAACATGTTAGCAAATTCGGGGGATGTTTTCTGCATTTGTGTGTCGGTTAAATAGCTGAATAGGTTTAGGTTTTGCTTTCTTATGTACGGTGTCTCTGTGTAATTAAAAATGTCTTGTTCTTCAAGGTGGTTACAGTCAACGTTTACCAAATGCAAGTGCCCTGGGAAAGATTTTCACTGCTTTGCCTTTTGGGAATCCTGTTTACCAGATGTTGGAGCTGAAGCTCGCCATGTACATCGATTTCCCTAGTCGCATGAAGCCAGGAATTCTCGTTACTTGTTCGGATGACATAGAACTGTACAGCACTGGTGCTACAGAAACTGTCACATTTGATAAACCTGGATTTACCGCCCTAGCTCACCCTTCAGATTTGACTGTTGGGACCACTCACGGAGTGTTTGTTTTGGATCCATCCACTTTTTCAGGAGAAGGAGGAGTTGAATACACATCTTGCCATCGTTTCCTGCACAAGCCTGATGTTGAGACGATGCACCGGTGTGGTGCAGTATGCATGAGAGGGAATTGTTCTCAGCCAAGCTCCTCTGGAGACCAGAGTAATTCAGAAATGGGCTTGCAGTGTGTGTATACAGACAGTATATTTTACATGGATCATAGCACTGCAAAACAATTACTGACATTTTATAAGCAGATGGGCAGTCTTTGCTGTGAAATAGATGCGTATGGTGACTTCCTTCAGGCCTTGGGACCTGGAGCCACTCCAGATTACACACAAAATACAAGTAACTTCACAAAAGAGGAGTCACAGTTAGTGGAAGTTCGGCAGAAGCTATACTCCTTTCTGAAAGGAACAACACTTAATGTTATAGTCTTAAACAACTCAAAGTTCTACCACATTGGAACTACCAAAGAGTATTTGTTTCATTTTACAACTGATAACGAACTGAGAACTGAGCTTGACTTACAGTATGTGGCTTTTAGCATCTTTCCTGACAAAGCTGAGAGCTTGCATCAGTCAGTAAGTCTCATTCAGAGCATCCTTGAGCCTGGGTGTTTTGTAGGACCTGGCTCTGTTGTTGAATACTCCAGAATTGGGCCTGAAGTCTCAGTAGGGAAGAATAGCATTATTAGCGGAGCACACATAAATCTGAAAGTAGACATACCTTCACACTGTTTTCTAAGTTCATTAAGTGTGAAAATCAACTGTCAAGTGCAGTATGTAAGTATGGCGTTTAGTGTGGAAGATGACTTGAAAAAGAGTGTGAAATTGTTGTCAGATATACACTTACTCCAGTTTTTTGGAGTCAGCTTCCTAGAATGCTTGGACCTCTGGGGTGTGAAGGTTTCAGACCAGCTCTTCAGTGGGAACACGTATTTCGGGTTGTGGACTGCTAGGATTTTTCCTGTTTGTTCCTCTTTAAGTGAATCAGCAACAATGTCATTAAAAATGTTGCATTCTGTGCAGAGTAGGTCATCATTTAAACTGGACGGCTGGAAGCTCTTGTCTGTTGAAGAAATGCTCACCTACAAAGATGTGGAAGACATGTTGAAGTTTAGGAAGCAAATTTATGATGAAATCTGTCAACAAAGATTGAAAGAGAAGTCTGATATATAGAAGGAACAGTACTTGGACAGATTCCCTCTTTTCATTTGTGGATGATTGATTACTTCCCAGCTTGTAAAAATCATAAGAAAAAAGTACGGGGATCTTTTCTCTAATTTCATTGAAGTAGAAATAATGAAATTACATTAACAATGTTGATGTGGCATAACATTAATAATGCAGCAAGTGCAGATAAATATTCTTTTGATGAAAGAATGCAATATTTCAGATCTCTGAAAACACTAATTTGTGAATTTCTTGGGGTGCATGTTATGTTTTGTAGTCAGTAAGAATATGATACAGAACAAATTAATTAAAAATTTGACTGAAAACGGCTGTAGGAGTTTTTTAAAGTAGAACATTAGCTCCAGCAACATGGAATGTTGCCGCATTAACTTGTGTTTCTCTCTTTGAATGCTGCCTTTTTTCTGTGCTGTTTCAAAAAGGTGGAGATAAATTTATTACAAGTACTTTTTACATCAAGACATCCTGCCTTAAGCATTAAGCATTTTCTTTTCATTTTGTAATTTTTTACTTGCTTGTTTTCCATCAGAAGAAGGTTTGCATAGGAGTTCATTAGTGACTGATAGTATTGAGGTCAGAACCTGGCATCAAGATGTACTGGTCGTTTTTTTTGACCGCTAGTCATTTGGAAGCTGGGGGTTTTGTTGGGCAGCTACCAACTTTTCATTGTCCCCAGGTGTACTGGTAGGTGCCACATGAAACCTGACATTTCCTACTTCTTAAAACCAGACTGTCAGGGTCCTTGGAGTGATTCTTGATCCTCATCTAAACCAGTGGGGTGGAGCACAGAGAGGTTAACTGTTGTGAGGGCCACTGAGATGCACATCTTGGAGTAACACGCAGTAACACCCCATCTCCACCCTTTAACAATAAAGGTGTCTTTTTGTCTTAGTCCAGCTCCCAACAGATGAGGATGCTGCTTATGTGTTCTATTCTGACTTGATCAAAAAGGAAAGTGCCGTTTTATGTGTACAGCTTTAGATGAACTTTCCTCTGTTCACTCTGTTCCCTGCCCTCCTTTTATAAAAATAAAGACAGTGCCAGCCTAGGTTGTGCTGGTGCTCTGTCTGGCCCTGCATTCTGTCCTGGGCTGTGGCACCACAGAGATGCTGCACAGGGAGAGGGTGCCAGCCTGTCCAATTCTGTGACCCTGTGTTTTCAACAGCTCCTTACCTAAACCATCAGGATGGTCATTCATGCTACAAGGTGGAAAAAATTCTCTTCCATGCTAAGTTTATACCAGATACTTCAAATAATTTCTTTTCAGTTTTGCTTCTATAATGACTGCATTTTTCATTTTTCCATTTTGTGCTATTTTTAAGAATGTGCTGTGTATTATATCCGTGTATTTTGACTCCTAACATAATGCATCTTTCTCACTTGCATTTGTGTATGGTTTTTATGTTTTATTTAATGTTTTATTATAACAGTGTTTATCTCCTTACAGACTGAATTCCCTCATGGCATCTTTCTTATGCCACCTGGAAGGTAGTTGTGTAGTATCTCCTGAATACATACCCGAATATATATTTGCTAATTTTATTCCTCATTGATAAAGAAACCTTTCAAGAGACACACTCTTTTTCCTGAGGATCTCTTGTGAGCAAGAAGAAATACAAAGGACCTGGATGGGAGCTTGGGAAATGCTGAGATTGACTTCAAGGGAAGAAGGAGAATTTCTGAGCAAATAGAGGGTTTAGAAGTCATTATAAAATACTAGTTTAATAATGGAAGCAAGAGTAGATTTGAGAACATGAAGGTCCAAGATAAATGCATAAATACACAAAGTAAAAATATCATAGACCAGGGAGCATGAAATTGTGGTTTGTGTATCATCCTGTTTGGATTATCTATTATGTTATCTTAGCATATACAAATGCTTTGGGAAAAACAAATGTTTGACACAGACTTTGCATCTTCAGTTGGAGACCAAACTTTTTCCTGAAAAGACTTCCCCAAGGATTGCTGTACTGCGAGACAGCTTTCTGAAGTATCAGGGAAATGAAGTTGTGTTCTCTTAACGTAATTATTCACCTTAACTGTTACAGTTGCATTCATGTTGAATTCCCTAAGTACCATATATCTATTTCATTACTGAAAGCAATCTGGATATAAATAGAAAATGCGTTTGCTTCTGACATGTAAGTGATGGGAAAAAGGAATGAGAAAAAGCATTCTGACTAAATGGCTTTTGGAAAGCGTTGAGGTAGACTCAATCAAAGAGCAGCCACTACAGTTTTGGAAGCACTGTTCTTTCCAGAAAAAAAAAAAAAAAAAGAACCAGAATGTCCTGGTTGTAGTCTTTGACTGCCGTGCCTGACATGTGGTTCAGCAGGCTGTGTTAGGCTCTGACAGTTCACCAGCAGCACAAGGAAATGAAAGAGCATATTCCTTTCTTAGATTTTTCTTCCCTGGGATGCTGCTGCTGCCCTGCCTGTCCTGGTCTGGACTGCTCGGATGTGCTGCCCAGCTGCAGGCATAATGGTTAAAGGGTAACTGCTCACATCACTGCAGAAAATTGTATCCTCTGGGATGTGCTGTTCATTATTGCCATTCCTTAACCAGCCTCTGTCAGAATTATCCAAGCTACTAGGAAACGGTAAGCAGTACACAGAAATTCTATCATTCTCGTGTACCATGCTGGAGAGTGGCCGTGTCGATTTGACAGGGTAGAAATCCCCACTGGTGAAGCCTAAACCTCCATAGCCCATGGGTCTGACGGTGGACCCTGTAAGTGGTGTGAACCTTGTGGGTGCTCAGTGGGCTCCGCACAGCAGCCTAGCACTCACCAACAGCGAATGCTAATAAAAAGCCCAGTTAAGATAATTCACTGGTAACTGCTGGGATGTTTGGCTGTGTATTTTGTCCCTAAGGGCAATAACACTTCCACTGTACGATAGCAGTTCCTGCTGTCAAGGGTCTGAATGAGGAAAACCTGGGTAAAAAAATGCTGGAAGCATTCTTTGGCTGCAGCCCCAGTGAGCGTGGCTGTACTGTAGGCAGTGCACAGAGGAGCTGGATGTTGACCTGCCTCAAAACATGACAGCTCTCCTGTTGCAGATCCTCTGTTCCACTGTGCAGTTCATATAGTGCAGCCCCACAAAGCTGTTTCTTAAACAAATGGTGTCTGCACTGGGACACACCAAATGTGTGCTCAGATACTGCATTATCTATAGCTCTTAAAATATGTGGCTGAGCTGAAAAGCTTGTGGCCAAACACTTCAATGAGGAGCTAGAAATATTTTCTTCATCTTTGAACAAAAGCCTCCAATAACTTTATTGCAAACCTGTGAAGCGGGTGGTGCCCAGTGTCAAGTAACAGTCCTTGGCCGCGTGGCACTGCATTGCCCTGGTAGGAAATGAAACTTATAGATCTCAAGGCTTATATAAAAGCCTCAAGGTTAATAAAAGAAATATCTATTGTAATGGAATAAGTGTAGATTTTATATTAGATATTAGATATTATTATTTTATATTAGATTATTAGATTTTATATTTTATATACTAGGTAAGAAGCATGCAACTGCTGTAAGTTGTCATGCTACTCCACACTTTCCATTTACACTGAATACGTCTGTCTCCAGTTTCAGGAAGTAGATTTTAGTCAATATTAGCCATAGGTAATAGCAGCAGGCTTAAGGGATTTATTCCACAATTATTGAAACATCTGGTAGATGAGGGGAAGACTGTGGATGTTATCTACCTAGATTTCAGTAAAGCCTTTGACACTGTACGCCACAGTGTTCTAGAGAAGCTGGCAGGTTTATGGCTTAGACAGGTATACTCTTCACTGTGTAAAAAAAAAAATGTCTGGATGACCAAGCCCAGAGAGTTGTGATGAACGGAGTTAAATCCAGTTGGCGGCCAATCCCAGGTGGTGTTCCCCCAGGGCTCAGTGTTGGGGCCAGTCTTGTCTAATATCTTTGTTGATGATCTAGACAAGGGGATTGAGTGCTCCCTCCGCAAGTTTGCCAATTTGGGCAGGAGTGTCAACCTGCTCAAAGGAGGCTCTGCAGAGGGACCTGCACAGGTTGGATTGATGAGCCAAGGCCAGTTGTATGAGATTCAACAAGGCTGAGTGCCAGGTCCTGCATTCGGGCCATGCATCGCTACAAGATTGGGGAAGTGTGGCTGGAAAAGGACTTGGGGTGTTGGTGGACAGCAGCTGAACATGAGCCAGCAGTGTGCCCAGGTGGCCAACAATGCCCACAGCATCCTGACTTGTATCAAAGATGGTGTGGCTGGCAGGAGCAGGGAGGAGATCACCCCTCTGTACTTGGTGCTGGTGAGGCCACACCTCATATCCTGTGTTCAGTTTTGGGCCTTTCAGTACATGGAGCATGTCCAAATGGCAACAAAGGTGGTGAAGGGTCTGGAGAACAAGTTGTATGAGGAGTAGCTGAGGGAACTGGGGCTGTTTAGCCTGGAGAAGAGGAGGTTGAGGGGAGACCTTGTCGCTCTCTACAACTACCTGAAGGGGGGTTGTGGCAAGGTGGGTGCTGGTCCCATCTCCCAGGTAACAAGTGACAGGACAAGACAAAACGGCCTCAAGTTGCTCAAGGGGAGTTTTAGATCGGATATTAGGAAAAATATGTTTACTAAAAGAGTGGTCAAGCATTAGAACAGGCTGCCTAGGGAAGTCACTATCCATGGAGGTGTTCAAAAATCATGTAGACATGGGTGGCACTTTGGGTCATGGTTGGATCTTTGAGGTCTTTTCCAACCTTGATGATTCTATGATTCTATTTTATGATTCTATCCTGGCCCATGATTTTCCTCCAGTCTGAGCAGTAAAGGATGCCATGCTGATAATGCCAGTCAGATCAGACCTTCTAGGAACCAGAGGCATCTGCTGAAATTTGGAGTTTGGTTTGGATTAAGGCTTAGTGTGTTTACCAGACAAATGAGGTTTTCATAAGGGCCTCTAGATCATTGCCTGGCTCCATCTATCCCGAAATGCAACCCAGGCTGGTACAGTCTCAAATAAAGCCAAGATGAGTGTTTAATAATTTTATTCATGTCGGCTTTCTTTATTTAATTAGTTTTGCTGTGTAGTGCAGTAATAGGGCTCATGATGAACATCATCTTAATGATTTCCCTGAATGCTTCAAGAGCATGCTATAATGAACAGAGATTTAGCCATACTGTCTGTATTACACTATGAAATCCAAGAAAGGAGGATTATTTCAATAACCTTTTAGTCAGGAAATTGAAACCTGAGAAATTGGACACTTAAAAAAGAACACAAGGGAAGGCAGCTGAAACACAAAGGAGCAGCTGAAAGGTATCTCTGCCAGAGGGATCTGGGGAACTAAAGTATCAAGTAAGCTCCAACAATCATCTGGATCTGCACAGAAACGATCTTGACTTGGACAGGGAGTTTGTCTGTGCTGGAGCTCAGCAGTTCCATTCTCAGCAGTTCCATTCTCATAGCAGTTCTATTCTCATTCCCAAATCTCTGATGCAACAGCTTCATTTTCTCCTCTTTGCACACATGGAAAATTAATCCCAGTGCAAATGCCACTGCAGTACTGTGAGAACAAGAATAGCAGCACCATTTTTCTGTATGTGTCTTTTAATCCATTGCCACAGAGAAGCCCTTCCAAACACCTTTTCCTGATATGGGCTACAGAGTTCCTTCTGCTTTATTTTCATACATATGCATTTTCTTTTACCGCTCTTGTCATTTCTTGTGACCCATGTGAACGTCACTAGAATGACATTGGAATGTATAGAGCAATTTAGTGCCTCTTGAAGCAAGTGATAGATACTGCTATATTCTATTTTATTTGAAATAAAGATAATTTCAAAAGGCTTGATCCCCTAAAACCACATCAGCTTCACATTCCAAACCCAAAATGGCAATAAAACTTATAAAACATTAATTAAAGACCTTTGTACATCTCAGTGTTCTGTAAATATTATATCTGAAGACTTTACTTATAGAAAAAAGTTGCTCTTGACGTTGTATTGCTGCTTGTACAGTTGTTAATTAGAACTGGCCTAACATGGTACTCCCTGCTCCTTTCTTCTCTGTTTGCCAATGATCTGCAAACAGACTCCACAGTTACTATTATTATTTTTTGCCTTTTTTCCTCCCTTCTTTCAATTATTCTGCAACTGTTTCACACAGTCTATAATGTGAATGCTTTCAAGAATTTACCTGGAAAGTTGCTACTACAGTGAACAAAGTTGCACTGACTTCGCTGACAGACCGGGTTATCCAATTGCACTGCAATTTCCAGTCCACATTTTCACCCAACAAACATTTCCAAAGAGTGAATAAAAACATGCTATGGAAACTGATAACTTCTTTTTAATATATTTTCATAAAGAAGATGGTACTAGAATATAAATAATACATACAGTATTTACTTCTTCTAAAGCAAATCATTGTATCTCTATCTCATCACAGAACATAAGGGAACAGAACACTTCTTGGGCTTTGAATTTTGTCCTGGTCCCGTTTCTGTCACAATTTGTTTGGTCTGAATGCAAGAAAAGCCTCATTCATCAGGCCACAAGGAGTGCCAAAACCCATTTTGTCAATTCCAGGTTATTTCCTGGCATTTGAGTCCCCATTGTGAGTCACAACCCCTCACCACGCTTCTGCTGGAGCATCCCACTTCTTAATGGGATTTTCCACTGAGCTTGTCACTGCCCTTAGAGCTGCTGGAAGCCACCTCCAGTTACAGACATACTATGGGGGCTGCAACTCTCCTGTCACCATGCCTCACCTCACCATACTGCACCTTCTCCTATTGCCGTGCTCCATCTCATCATCCCACACCTCTGTTCCTGTCTCTATGCCTCATCTCACTGCGCTGCACCCCTCCCATTACTGTGTTCTATCTCACCATGCTGCGCCTCTCCCATCACCGTGCCCCATCTCACCGTACTGCGCCTCTCCCATCACCATGCCCCAGCTCTCTGTGCCGCACCTCTCCTGTCACTGTGCCCCACCTTACCATGTCGCACCTCTCCTGTCACCGTAGCTCACTGCGCTGCATCTCACCTCACACCATCTCAGCGTACCTCTTCCCGCTTCACTCTGTCTCACCAGACCTCACCTCACCTTGTCTCATCACTCCTTGCCTCACTGCTCTGTGGTTTGTTTGCTTCATATCATCCCAGCACGTATCTCCCTCACTTCTCTGGGTCTCACTTCGCCTCCCTTCATAGCGCCTCACCCCAGCATGCCTCACATTGCCAGTCTTTACCTCACCTTTATGCTCCGTGCTCCACCTCACCTGCGCTTGCTTTTCCTTTAGCTGCTGTTAGAAGCCTTCTCCCCGATTTTCTCCCTGCAGGCAGTGCCACAGCAGCTGAGGGAGGGGGCAGCAGTGCTGCCTGTGGCCTGGGGGTTGGCACAGCTCTTCCCTGAGTGTTGGCAGCAGCCGTGCCATTTACCCCAGAGGCTGCAGAAGCTGCAGCACCAAAGCAAGACAGAAAAGGGGTGGCTCCCTGAGCTGTCATGGGCCTATTTCAGGTTATCCCATGGTTTTTACTTCAACTGACAAACTTCCAGTTTGGCTTGTTCTGTGCATCCAAGCCCCCAGGAGACATCAGACTGAAGCCAAGTCCTTCTGAAATCGCAACATGCATGGAATAGGTAAGCCACGCCCTGGCAAGCCCCCACCTTGGTCAGGGTACTTGACTGCCCCGCTGTTCCCCAGGTCTCCCTCCACACAGCCCAAGCTGAGCCAGCAGCAAGGAGCCTTAGCTGCTCCCTGGGGACGTTTCCCTGGGTTTATTTCATAAATCTCATGAATTTTACAAAAAAAGGACAATGTTATTACATGTTTTATTAACACTCCAGAGAAAACTGAAGTGGTTTTACCCAGATCACATGACACAGTATTGAAAAGTGAAAAATAAAACATGCATCTCCTGCCTTTGGAGCTGTCATATGATTGATCCACATGCGACTCACTGTCCCAGGAGGGGCTGGTCTCTGTTGCAGCAAGAGGCTTCCAGCAGCTACCCTGGTCGAACCTGCACTGCCTTCACCGCAGCAGCTGCAGATGAGCTTTGCTGAGGACAGGCAATGGCACGAAGGAGCCTCCCAGAAACTTCTGTGTCTCTGGTGTGAGTAGCGTGGAGGATTGCCACGTTCTGATTGGGTGTCTGGAAGCTGAGTGGTGTGAGTGAGAAGCACGGCATTCCCAAAGGCAGAGCCATTCCAGGTGATGGGTGCTGGTGCAGCTTTCCTGCTGCTCTCCCACCAGGCAGCTGACATGGGAGGTGTGGAGCAAAGGCCGTGATGCTGGCTTCCTTATGAGGAGGAGAAAACTGAGTCCCAGAGGCCTGGAAACTGATAGATTTGGGTTGGCAACATCTGCAGCAGATGTGCAAACACTTGTGCAAACGCTACCCTGCTCTGGCAGTCACTGAGACACCCTGTGTAGAGCCAGCAACTCCACCTGGTCCAGCCACAGACCTTGCCAGCAGAGCAGCTCCTTGAAGTACAAGTTATGAAAACAAATGCTGATCTATCTTGTTTGACAATCAAAGGTAAAAAGCCTCAAGGTTAACAGTCTCCTGCATGAATAGATGAGAAAACGTTTAGAAAGTTCCACTGCTATAAAAGACCAAATGCATCTGTCGCTGAGATCGTGATGTTGTCTGGGCTGCAGAGGGAGGGGTGTGCTGAAGCCAGCATGTCCTGGCAGTCCTCTTTACCCCAGTGCTCTCCAGCAGGTGGGAGATACAGCCAAATAACTTGTGTTTGGCTGCACAGCCAAGGCTGTGTTTTACACATTTGAAGAAAAACAAAGAGTGCTCAGCTAATAAAAGCAGTGAGAGATGAGATACACATCTCCATGGTGCATTTCCAGCTCTTCCAGTTGCTTGGCAACTGGATGTGGAAGATGAGTTCTGAGGCTGGTGGCTTTTTGCAAATATTTGGTTGAATATCACAGGGCGTATTGTCAAAACAGTTCAAAATCTCCTGAAATACATCCTTGGTTTTATGTGTAAATCAGTTCAAATAAATGGATGAGCTCATGCTGTGTCAGGAGGAGTGCAAGTTTGTTTACAGTGGGATGCAGCATGTTGAAGATTTTATGTATGTGTGTTATATTTACATATCTTCTTGCCTGAAATCCTTAACTGAGAAAGATAAGAACTTATACAGGACAGCTGCCAAGGTCAACCAACACTCTTTAAGTATATAAATATATGCTAAATATATGTTAAATATGTGTGTGTGTGTGTGTTTGTGTGTATTTATACACACATATATACCAAATAAAAAATTAAAAAACCACAAACAATAAAAGGAGGAAAAGAGACCTATACAGAAACCAGCATCAACCCCATCATTGGCTGGGACAGTATGTGTAAAATAGTTCCATCTGATAGAAGACACTGGGAAATGGATATGAAAAGGGGAGACAGTAGATAGGCAGATATGTACTAAACAGATTACTGAGGATGTTCAGTATGTGCAAGTGAAACGCGGTGTTATGTTGCTGTTAACCAATCTGTCACCGTTCTTCAGCACAGACTCTTACAGGAATGCATCTCTGTACTCATTCTGGATTAATTTTGTCGTGATTTATTTGCAAGTATGTGTGCACACACAGAGCCCTGTTTGCTTGATTCACCCTTCCCGCTAGCCAGTTCAGGGGGTGGGTGGGAGGTGGGGTGTTACTGTGTTACTGTGGTGCTGGGTCCAAGATAAAATACTAACAAACAGGACAACTTAGATTGAGTACAGGATTTAGTCATGTATCCGTGTAGATCCTGGTCCTCAGCTGTCTTGAATGTGGTCTGCTGATTGATTTTGTCCTAATTCATGTCTTGAGGAATTCTGCCTAGAGCAGGAGCAAAATGACTTCAAGAGTCTCCTCCTTTCATTGTAAATCTGAAAGGGCTGCTCAGACCAGCTTCCACCTGGTCATGTCCTTCGTTAGCTCTGATGGCCGGTTTAGCCAGCTAGGCTGCTGCTGCCTGGTGGGGCCCAGAGGGAGATTCTCTGGGGTGGTTCTGTATGTGCCCATAGCAGAATGCAGAGTAATCATACTGAACTCCTGTCAGCCAGCTCATTTCCTCATCTAATTCAGTGGGACTTCCTTGGCCTTCCAACAGGTACAGCTATTACTGAACTGTAAAAAATCAGTACTCTCTGATGCGATGCGATTTGCACTTCCAAAGTAAAATACCCAGATGCTCCAAAGCCATCTCCTGTGTCTGGACACGCTTTAATGTTATGAGCTGAGATCACCTCTGGTCTCCCCGAAATGGGGACCTCCAGCACTCCTTGGGGATCCTGAAAGTATGCTGGGAATTCAGCTTCTTAAATTCTTTTCTGTACCGAGTTGGTAGCAAGCTGCCAAATGACCCGCTTCCTGCCAATTTTAGGTATTCCACAGATGAAAGCACATGTTTCTATTGAAATAGACAGTAGATTTTTAAGCAAGCTGAGTAGGTACCTTTATTATTTTTTTATAGTTGACAGCACAGACTGTTTTGCTCCGTGTCATTGTTGCATGACATTCCATGTGGCACAGGGTTTATTTTTAGCCAGAGACTATCACAAGTATTTTTCGGTAGGTCTGTCACTGCTCTTGAACAAGGAATCATATTACTGCAAGAACTTGCTGAAACAAAGAAGATACATTGGACAAATGGGAAATTATAAATCTAGACCAACCCAAACTTGCACTGGTAATTAATATTGCTTTTTTAAATGTGATATACCATATATCCGTCTACAAGATCCAAATGAAGTTTCAGGAAATAACTCATTGCTATTTGAGTTCAGGATAAGGTATTGTATTGTTCTTGGTTTACAAGAAGAACGGCTTAACCCAAATCGCATCTACATTCTGTAAAAGAAAATGAAAGGCTCGTTAACTAAATTTCTTTGTACAATCATGTAAGATCATATTAACCCAGATTATTATACTGATGTAACTTGTACTTCATTAGAAAAAAACTTTAAACTTCCAGTCTTTGTATGCTGTGTGTCTATGCTGATATTTAAGAAAGAAGAGCTAACAAATGCAACCTAAGATTTAAGTTTTTTTCTTATTGAAGTTAAAAATATTTCTGATAAGGGTTCGTTTGTGCAAGCTGTCCATAAGTCAGCACATATGTGTTTCTTGGTTGCAGCAAAACTGGTTTAATAGCTGAAATATTTTAAACATTCATACTTTAATAAAAAAATATATTAAACATTACAGCTGCATTTTTAAAAATCAAATGCTTTGGTTGCTGAGACGCTTTGATTTGAGCTCCTGGGTTTCATATGTTTTGAAGTGTTTTACAAATTGGGTTTTTTTGTTGGTAGATGAATGGAAGAAGAAAGTTAGTGAATCATATGCTATAATCATAGAACGTTTAGAAGATGACCTGCAAATCAAAGAAAAGGAGCTGACAGAACTGAAGCATGTTTTTAGGTAAAATATTCTGGAAATATATTTATTAATTTCTTTCAAATGACTATTTGCTGTTAAACAGTTTCAGGTGTTCTCTTATGGAAGGAGTTTGTCATGGCTGGAATGCATGTTCTTTAATGTCTATTTTTGGGAATATGTCATTGCTGTTCTAGGCCAGAGTCTCACAGCCTAGTAGCAAACTTAGTGGCTGTTAATTAATAATGCAAATATTTTACAACAAACACCTATGTGCTTTTGTAAATTAATCAACTTTAATGGGATGTCTATTTTTTTTGTGTACTTTTAAGTTTTGCTAATGCGTTTCTTCAAACAGGAATATTACCAAAGGAACAAATTTTAAAGAAACACAAAAGCAGTTTGTCTTCTGAAAGTGGATTTCGAATTCATATCATAATCACTCTCTCAGGACAGCACATGGTAACAACCAAGTTCACCCAACTGAGTAACATACTTACAGGTTCATTATCTGAAAAGCTCAAATAAAGAAAACACCCACCTCATCGCCTGCGCATAAAGAAAACGATCAGGTAGATAATTTCAGACATCAAAACCACTTGAATAAAATAGGGGATTCCAATCAGAAAGAACTCATGAGCTCAAAAAGCCAAACTGGTTGTATAAATAATTCATCATGCTCACTTTCAGCCAGCATAATTATCACTGTTTGAGCCTGTTAAGTGAAAGACGACACTGGGCTTTCACTGCAATATCCTGACCACTTTGCCTGTGATCCAGTAAAGTCCTTTAGTACTTGCCTCATTTTAAGTCTATTTAATATTAAAACTAACTATCCTAACAAATTAGAGCGGGAGAGGACCATTTTAGACGAGCGAGACAACAGAGTATGTGGCGAAAGTGCTTAATTCCTGCATTAGGCACAATAGTAAGGAAAAATACAACTTCAAGATTGTCAGACCTTTGGCAGTTCAGCTTATCAGTCTATCTTGCTGCCTCATGCAAGCCTGAGAAGATGTCAGCCAAACTGTTTTTTTTTTTTACTCAGGCTTGAGGAATCAGCCAGTGAGGTTCTTTTCAAAAGCTGCCTTCGCCCACGGATAACGAAGTCAGTCAGGTTTTGTACATGTTTAAAATCCAAGGATGGCCTGTGTGAAAAATCAGTCTTGACTATGCGAAAAATGTTTCTACAGAAGCAGTCGTTATTTTTGGAAGACTTCTTATCTCTGAAGTAGCAGAGGAATTAATAGTTTTTTTCCAACTGTTAAAACAAATCAATTTATATCAAAACTAAGAACTAAGGAACTGGATGGTTGTTGGAAGCTAAGGTAAGGAAGGTAATTTGTCTGATGGAAATTACATAAGTAGCTGTTAAAATCCCTGCTGTGAAGGATTTGGAACATAAATACGAGAAAAGTGGCACAGCCTAGCAGAGGAAAGAATTGCCAACACCCCATTGTTGGGGAACCCATGTGCGGGTCAAAGGGTAAATTGTCCAATGCCTTGGGAAAAAAAAAAAAGAGTAGCTGCAATAGTGAAAAGTAAATGTATCCATAGTGCAGTACCTGTCACTCCTTGGATAAAAGTTGTCCCCATTCTGTTGCTGTATCTCAGAACTACTAGTGCAATGGTTTCCTAAAAAGACCACCCTAAAAATAAAAAGTCAGAATTTCATTTCCCTAAAAGAAGCAATTATGTCTTCAGAAAGAAATTAAGAGGACAACTATATAAAACTAGGCCCTGAGCATTGTCATGTGAGCTAGTTTTCATTTTCAATGTAGGCCTTTTAATCACAGCTTTTAATATATAAACATTCCCTTGCAATATTTTCCTGCAAAAACATCTAAATTTCGCCATTTTGTAAGAATTCAAATAATATTAAAAGTAAATATCATTAACAAAACAAACTGAAACTTTTAATTATTACTTTTCAAACTGGGAGAAGATGAAAATTGAAGTATATAGCTATAATCATAGAATCAACAGGTTAGAAAAGACCCACCAGATCATCCAGTCCAACCATTCCTATCAATCACTAAATGGTAATAATGGTAATCCGTGGGTTCCTAAACACACATTAAGTGCTAGGAATATGAACTTTCAATGTATTCTGGAAGACAGAAATTGAAGCAGGAGACATGACTTTACAGCACGATAATATGCTGTGATTTTGAGACTTACTGAATTCATCCTTCAAGCAAAACAATCAACTGCAGTTACTGCAGTGCACCAATGTGTACAGTGTGTACTTTCCTGCATACCTAACGTGCTACAGCAAAGAAAAGACATCTAAAAGGATTTGTTCCCCATAACCTGGAATTTATTTTCCCCTCAATTGACCCTGAAGGAAAACCTGAAAAACAGATGAGCTATCATTAATCATAGTAATCACTATCACTGTCATTAATCACAGTAAGTCAGAGAACAATTGCACAAAGAGAAAACATATTTGAAGAATGAGATTTTATTTTTACTGAGCAAAATATTTTCCAAATGGTAAAATGGCAGTGGCAGATGAAGGGCTGTCACCAGACAAAGGTAAATGTGAATACATGTGACAAAAATGTTCCATGCGGAAGCAGTTAACATTTCAGACATTAAAAAATGAGCTTCCTTAACACATGATACCCGTCTTCTAAGGAATGCATATGTAAATCTAGACTTATGTAAGAATTAATGCCACTGAGGCACACAGGTTTCACAAAATAAATCCAATTTTTGCATTTATAAATAAATCCTGTGCTCTGTCTTTATCAGGCCCACATCTGTTTGAAACCAGACACTGAGAGAGCTGGGGTTGTTTACCCTAGAGAAGAGGAGGCTGAGGGGAGACCTCATTGCTCTCTACAACTACCTGAAAGGAGGTTGTAGAGAGGAGGGAGCTGGCCTCTTCTCCCAAGTGACAGGGGACAGGACAAGAGGGAAGGGCCTCAAGCTCTGCCAGGGGAGGTTCAGACTCGACATAAGGAAAAAAATTCTTCACTGAAAGGGTCATTAGGCAATGGAACGGTCTGCCCAGGGAGGTGGTTCACTCGCCTTCCCTGGAGGCGTTTAAGGTGTGGGTGGATGAGGTACTGAGGGGCATGGTTCAGAGATTGATGGGAATGGTTGGACTCAATGATCTGGTGGGTCTCTTCCAATCTGGTGATTCTATGATTCTATGATTATAAAACATTCAGTACTGATAACAGGCAGTCAGGAGTTTTCATCAGAAAAAGAAGTGTTTTCCCAAAAGCTAGTTTTTATGAGGAAAAAAAAAGTCAAATTTTCTCACAAGGAAAATATTTAATTTTTATATATGTAATATTTAATTACTATTTAATTTCATTTTTATTAGAGCCACTGAATTATTTACTTACATAAATACAATACTTTCATAGAATCATGGAATAGTTTGAGTTGGAAGGGACCATAAGGGTCATCCAGTTCCAACCCCCTGCCATGGGCAGGGACACCTCCCACCAGACCAAGGCGCATCCAACCTGGCCTTGAACACCTCCAGGGATGGGGCAGCCACAGCTTCCCTGGGCAACCTGTGCTGGTGCCTCACCACTCTCAGAGTGAGGAAATTTCTCCTTATGTCTAGTCCAAATCTGCCCCTCCCCAGTTCCTACCCATTGCCCCTAGTCCTATCACTACAAGCCTTTGTAAAGAGTCCCTCCCCAAATACTTTACACATTTGCAATTCATACCACCATTTTCTTCTGTGAACAGCAATTCCTGGAGGAGCAGTACAGGTGCTCCTCCTTTTGCCCAGTCCCTAGGTGATTGCAGTTGTTATGGCACTGGATGTCTCAGCATACACTGTCCTGGAGAGTCCAGGCTACAGCTTCTATAATGTGTCACTTCATAATTTAATACCTCTCAAACTGCTTCACTAAACATTTCACATCTGAAAGTTAAAATTATTTCTTCCAAAACAAACCCCAGAAAAATGCAGTAGTTTATAATTTCCAAATGAATTTTACCATATTTCATGAAAAATAATTTGAAAACATAAGGTTTATTCATGGTTTAGAATGATGACACATATTGAACAAGCAGAATTACTTTTAGTATAGACTTAACTAAGGTAACAAAACCCAAGACAAATCTGGTTTCATCTGCCCTTTAAATTCTTTTGAAGAGTAAATTATTGAAATATTTATTGAAAGATAAGGCCTGAGTGTCACTTTGCTTGACAGGGGTCATGTTGCTAAGAGGAGATTTGGATAGGTTTATGTTTTAAAAGGAGAGAGAAGTATTAAATCCTTATTTTTATTTGTAACTACATTACATATGTTTAATAGTGCTACTCACTCAGGATGGATTTATAGACACAAAAATCTTAGTGTTCTGCTAAACCTTGATCGTTGGCACACTGATACTGAACAGATTAAAACCCAAACACCTAATGAAAGATCAAAATTTACACTCTCCACAAAAATATTAATTACTATATGTATTTAGTTTTCCACAAATGTAATTACTAAGGGTGTTTAACTGAGCAGTAACGAATCAATCTGCACTAAAAGAAACTGTGAGTCTTGACAACAAAAGCTAAAATATTCAAGTACACCAATTGTTTAACAATCAAAGTAACAACAGAGTGAACATTCTCCTTCACCCTTTTTGGAGGCTTTCTTCCCTGTTTAAAAAATAGAGGTGACACTTCAGGCATTCAGGAACTTTTCAAATAAACTGTAATGCAAATTTAGGTAGGACTTCCAGATGGAGGTGGGTGTAGCTCCAGCCATGGAGAGGTTACTGCTCTCTAATAATGTAGGGAGCATTCACTCCGTGAAGGGAGAGTGTCTAGTCACATTGTCCACAATATTACACGAAGATGTCATTCATGTTTCTTTGTGAAAGTAGAATCATCTTTAGGTTACCATCCGTTCCCTTGCCAGTGTTTCTACCATTCTTTTATGAAATACTCTATTTTTATGTACTTTTTTTTTTAAATAAAAAAGAACAGAGCATCAAATACAAATGCTGAACATCTTTAATGAGTCAGACTTGGTATGCATCCCATTTAATAGTTATTGTATTACAAATGTACAAATAATAATTACTTTCTTGTAATTATCCATTTAATTTCATCCTTGTGTGGCCTAAACACTATGAAATCATTAAGCTATATAAAAATGTAATACCAAAAATGTGGAAGAAAATTATATATTAAATATATATTATATGTTATATGTTATATGTTATATGTTATATGTTATATGTTGTATGTTATATGTTGTGTTGTGTTATGTGTTATGTGTTATATGTTATATATTTATTATATGTTATATGAAGCTTCATTTTGCCAGTGTTACAATATGTGAGTGACATGTAGTTGTCCGAGAATTTTAAGGGCAAACATGCTTTTCCTTAGTAGGATATGAGTACAAACAGTAATATTTTTTTTTATATATATATCAAAACCAGAAATACTTGAGTACTAGTTAATGAAAAGTTGAACTGATGCTCTACGAATGATTTTAAAATTCTGTTTTAATATATCTCATGCCAGTGCAACAAATTAAATTAGAAAAACAGCACTATAAGATTACACCAGTCTGCTGAGCAATGCAGGTGCCTGCTCTTCCTGATGCCTCAAAGTAACACTCACAGATCTTTGGACTTTATGTGCTACTGAAACTGCAGATCACACCCAGAAATGTCACTTTTGGAAAGACTAGTTCATTCCTGCAAAATGCTTTAGAAACATTTTCCCTTTAATCACCACCAAATTTCTATCTGGGCTTTGGTTACTTCCCTTTCATGGGTGCACTTCCATAGTCTTTCCATATAAATTTTTCCACATATTGATTGTGTAGTGTTGCTACGATCTCATTTGGAGAACATAAACATAGTTTAGGAAAGGCTTTTTCTGGTTATTGTTTTCACTTACCTTGTTTGCCTCTAATTCTCTGTGTGTTGTGTTCATCACTTCAGAATAAACACATAGGTTTTTAAAATATTTCTTATTTATTATTGCACAAATAGAAAAAACTGATTTTGTATGGATTATTTATGTTCCTAATGAGCCTTTCCTCTTTTTTTTCTCTAAATTAGCTGAACTTAGAATGTAGATTCTGTGACTGAATAGCAGGATTGTACAAAAAATGAAAAACCCGGACTACTCACTTACTATCAGTAAACTATTTCTAGATTAAGTGAGTATGAACGGGTATAAATTTGGCCCTGTGTCTCAGAAAAAAATAAATATATATTAAGAGTTCTCTTTTAAATTTTTTCCAAATGAAAGAAACTGTGCTAAAGGATGAAAACAGTAATAATCTGTAAAATCTCTTTTTCAGCTCTGATGAAGCCTTCTGCAAAGTCAATTTAAATTACCGCACAGAAAATGGGCTGTCTCTTCTTCATTTATGTTGCATATGTGGGGGTATGTATTTGAAATGTAATGTTCTTAAAACATTTTATTTACATGGCTACTGATTTGTTCTGTCTAGTAACTCTCAGGAAGATTGTATCTTTAGTTAATTCTATGCTGTGTTGTCATTGTTGACAGCTGATAAGCATCTCTAAGCATTACTCTAAACTCTAGTGCTGAGGGGTTGAGTCAAGTTATGCCAAACGCCATTATAGCTTATTCTTCAGTCCACAAAACATTTTGAGTGATAGTGTACTATGTTGTACAATAGTTGTTTAACTGATTCAAAAGTACTTTCTGTATGCACTAGTTAATCAATCCATATTCATCACATAGTACTGCTTTACATTTCTGTATTGTGTATAGGGTATAGACTTCAGGATAGGGAGGAGATTTTAGCAATACTTTGCCATCTGTTCAACGTCTATTTTTCCAGTATAATGGTAACACCAGTATTTTATTTTATGGTGATTAAAAAAATAATAACTTAAATGCTTCAGTGAAAAATATCATCTGATAGGATTTTTGCAGATAGCAAATCAGAGTACACAAGAAAAGACTGCAAGATGTCTCCTGGGATGTGCATAAAAACGCAGTAATTGTGGAATTATCTGTTCTGATCCACATTGCTGCTCTGTTATCCACATAGTGAGTCATTGATTCATGTGCATACTTTGATCTAGTGGGATGTCCCTGGGGGGGGTTGTAACTAGATGTCACTAGAGGTCACTTCCAACCCTAACAATTCCATGATTCTATGATTCCATGATTCACTTGTTATATAATTTTCCACAGAAATTGGCTGAGAGAGGCAAAGAATTTTACCCTACGGCTTCAGCTCTGCAAAGTACTTAATAATAACACACATAAACTATTTTCTCCATCTTAGATGCTATCATGAAGGAGGAGATGATCCTGCACTGAAAGCTGAGTAGAACTTCACTCTTAATTTCAGAGAGTGCAAGATCATATCCAAAGATGGCGTTGACACCTGGTAACATTAAAGCAATTGGTGGGGTGGTAGAGAAGAAGTTTAAGAAAATATACAATGTTAATTAATTAGGTATGATATGTGAACACTTGAAGGAGAGACAGAAGCTCTTAGGTCCAACAATGTCCTTGATTACTATCTAAGTATTAGGAAAATAGATATGTTTTTTGAGATCATTTCTGTGCATCAGAAAGGTAGGAGTAAAGCTGCTTGCCCATGCTGACATTCACTAGCACCCCTCAAAACGACTGCCCCTGTAATAATGTTCTATAAAGAAGGAGTGCAGTGCTTCTGTTTTGAATGGACAAAAGAGTTAAGCGTCTGAGAAAGCCAAGATTCTGGAGGCGTTTGCTAGTTACTGGAGTTCTTTTCAGCAAGGTCTGGACCTTAAAGGAGGAGTTTGGTTCTCTAGATGTTCAACTGTCTTTAACAAATTCTTATTAAAATGTGAACTAACAGTGAGCCAGTACATGGCCAGATCTGCGACTGTCCCAGTGGGTAAGGAGATGATGCCTAATTCCACTTTGAGGCTTTGCAAGGTGTATTTTATGACTTGCCTCGGATCAGCAAATGAGCTACCTATTTCACTTTGCTTTCAGACTCTCACAGAAGTTTTTTACATCATCTGCATATTCTTTTCTTCAAATATCACTGTTTTCTAACTTTCTCTTTTCCTAAAGGTAACAAATCACATATTAGAACTCTTATGCTGAAAGGACTGCGCCCATCCAGATTAACAAGAAATGGATTTACAGCTCTGCACTTGGCAGCTTATAAGGTAAATTATTTTTAAAATAATTGATGGAAAGAAATCAGAACTGCGCAGCTTGTTTGTTTGAGCTGTCTAGTTGAACGCTCTAGTTGCTGTTTCTGGTGAAAATGTAAATTTCGCATTTACAGTGCGTGGGGATGTAAGGAAATTAGCACATGCCTTCTGCAATGTCATCCACGAGGATGGAAGTATTGATTAAATCATGCAATGAAACTCAAGGTAGAGGTGTGTTCTTTTTATTATTACAGCTATTAACATAAACAATCTCAAAGGGCTTTATTTTACAATTAGTCTCTTTTTTTGCTTCCTTTTTGTTGAGCCTCCTGAGGTTCCACATTCAGCTTCAGTATTAGTTTTCTTCACTATTGTATTATCTTTTATGACTCAACAATAGCAGTAGGAAGGAATAAAGTGGACAAAGACAGCATTGTCCTAAAGAACTATTATGATTCTTATCTTGAGTTGGAGCATCTTACAAATTTCATCCATGTATAGAATAGCTCCAAAACCACTTAGCTTTTTAGAAGGACCTCAGATCAAATTTAGGATTTTCTATTCTAGACTGTGATGTTTAATCCTTTTATGTCCCATGGGTGCCACAAGGCCATAACAGCCTCTTCTGAAAAGCTCTCATGGCAGACAGCATTATGATTTGCTGTATATTCAAAGCTGATGGAAGGTTAAGTAGGTTGGCACTTGTGTGTCACTCTTGATCCATCAGTGGTGTTCCTCAGTCTGTTGCAAGAGGACACAGATATGGTAGATGGTCTTTAATGCAAATATCCCATTCCAAATGCATCAGGAATCATCAGTCACAGTCATTCTCCTCCAAAAGCTCACCTGTGGAAAAGGACGCAGCTTGACTTCTATTAGGTAATAATCTGATAATTAGAATATTTGCACAGAGAGAAGATCAAAGTCTGCATTGGAGAGAAGTCAAACTGGCATTTCCAGTCAGCAGGTTATGGCTGTCCTGGAGTGAGCATGCAACCAGCTTTCCCCTGGGAAGGAACAAGAGGGTCATTAGAATGGGAAGAGGGAAGGGAAAGCCTAACATAGGTTGAGCAATGGCAGTATTGCCTGGGACACATGGCATGCAGTCATGAGTATTATTTGGGCAAGAAAGACACCAAACCCTTCATGCAGCAATGTTTTAGCTATTGTAGAGGGGAGTAGGAGTGGAAAGAAAGGAGAGATGCAAGCTTTTTTAACTTTGTCTGAAGATGGGAAGGAAGTTGTCCCTCTCCCGCCATTTCCAATGTTTGCTATGCACAAGCTAAGTGAGTTTTCTGCTCCAAATGCTGGACTTCATGAATCCAAACACTGGAAATCTGAACTTGCCCCAGAAATCTGTAAAGAGGTAGCTATTGCTTAGGCTGAAGATTCAATCATGGAGCCAGATACCTAAAGTTATGATGCTATGGATGCCTCCTGCTCTATAAATCCATGACTTAACTCTTTACATTGCACCATAAACTACCTCTTCTAGTTACTATAATATGAGCACTTCTGTTATCTTGTATTATATCTTCTAATTCCTATGTTAGTTTGATTTTAAAGCTACTGGTACCAACTAGATATGCAGAGCTATCAAAAGATGGCAATAATTGGATCCTATACATCATGAGTTGAAGTGATGGTAAACTGCAATCATAAACTCTTCATCATGTGCAATGTTGCATAATTTCGCCAATGGCGTAGAAGAATTTCTCTGCCTTTTTTAATGTCAATCTCAGTGAATGGTTTCCAGTGAATAATTTAGTTGAGAAAAAAATACTTTACTTAATAGGACTTTTATAACAGATTTCTAGAATGTTTTCATTACATGAGAATAGGCTTCATTTTGCTATCAAATCTTGCTTTGCCTGTTTTCCCTGCACTGTAAAGTTTATAAATCTCTAGCATCCACTTAGGCAAAACACTATATCAGCAATTTATTTAATCACTGAAGTCATGTGATACAACATCCAAAATCTTTGCCAGGCTGCACAAAGCTCATCAGACTGGTGTGACTTCTGGGATGTAAATTAAAATGTAATATAATATTTCTCCCATAAGTGATACTTTAGGACTTTAAGATTTCCCATGTGTTACGCAATGAGAGCTTTTGTTATATTATAGTTCTTTTCCAAATAAGTTATAAAGGAGCCTAGAGGTACCTCAGAAGCAATAAAGTGATGTATATCAAAACAGGACAACTTCTTGTGAAACTCCTTGACTACTTCTTATCTATAATCTAAATATTCTGTGGCATTTTGTTACAGTGAAATGGACTGAGCTGCTAATTAGAACAGAACACTTCAAGATAATTCAAACAGCCTGTCTTCCCAGGCTGCATAATATACAATTCATTATACAACCAAGTACTGTGCTTCAGGGTCAAAATCTCTTTGATAGGAGAAGTGATATAAATTTTTACTGTCCATTATTATCAAAGAAAAAAATCCTAATATTGCCTGAAAATAGGAAAATCATTTCAGTATGAACAAACATTATGCTTTCACAGACATATTTTAACTGCTACTTCTCTGGTATCAAGTTATTTTTGTCCTTCTTTTTGGTGTCTGCTCTGAAGAGGTAAAGAACAATGAGGAAGTCTGGACCTTATAGCATCTCTTTTGCCCCTGTGTTATGAGCGTTTCTTCTCAGGAAACAAGGAAAATTTATTGGAGAAGGCTCATCTCAGGGATAGATGATGGAAGGCAAAACCCCAAGATGTGAAAATTATGATATCTCTAGTTGTTGCTGCTGGAACACATGATGTTTGAGAAAGATGGCCTGGTTTCTCCTGAGAGCTCTACCACTGCCCCCAAACAAAGCAATTCCTTTCTCTGTTTTTAATATCACTGTTTCTAAAGGAAAATGTATTAATGGTTATATTTCCTGGACATTATGACTCTTAACGTGTTTCTCAACTGTATTTTTATTATTATCATTTGATAGTGCCTATTACTGTTGTTCTACCTGAAAGAAATTGTAGCAAAAATTGTGCGCTTAACAGGAAAGAATTGAAACAACATGAAAAATAAGCTCACAGTTCAGAATTTGGCATACATGCTATATATTCATCCTGGGAACTCCTCAGGCGCTCTTCTCTCTTTGGTTCTATTATGTTTTGACATTTAAACACTTTGTGTGAGCACTTAATAATGGCTTGAAGACTGAGAGATCTTTACAGATGTCATAAAATCAGAACAGAGACTGGTTTTAAGGATTTCTGAATAGAAAAAGACAGACTTCCAATGCCCAGGACAAATCTTCTCCCTACTCTTTTCCTTGCACTCTTGTTCTCCCGACTGAATATGAGCCAGCAGTGTACCCAGGTGGCCAAGAAGGCCAAAGGCATATTGGCTGTAGCAGAAATGGCGTGACCAGCAGGTCCAGGGAGGTTATTCTGCCTCTGTACTTGGCACTGGTGAGACCGCTCCTCGAATCCTGTGTTCAATTCTGGGCCCCTCACCACAAGAAGGATGTTGAGGCTCTGGAGCAAGTCCAGAGAAGAGCAACAAAGCTGGTGAGGGGGCTGGAGAACAGGCCTCATGAGGAACGGCTGAGAGAGCTGGGGTTGTTTAGCCTGGAGAAGAGGAGGCTGAGGGGCGACCTCATTGCTCTCTACAACTACCTGAAAGGAGGTTGTAGAGAGGAGGGTGCTGGCCTCTTCTCCCAAGTGACAGGGGACAGGACAAGAGGGAATGGCCTCAAGCTCTGCCAGGGGAGGTTTAGGCTGGACATAGGAAAAAATTTTTCACAGAAAGGGTCATTGGTCACTGGAACAGGCTGCCCAGGGAGGTGGTTGAGTCACCTTCCCTGGAGGTGTTTAAGGCACGGGTGGACGAGGTGTGAAGGGGCATGGTTTAGTGTTTGACAGGAATGGTTGGACTCGATGATCCGGTGGGTCTCTTCCAACCTGGTTATTCTATGATTCTCCTGGGGTCATGGTCAGTCATTTTTCTTGAAATGCAGCAGTGTAGTAGCTGAGAGGACCTAGACATGGGCATCTCTTTGGCTGCTTTCCTGTAATGTTAGCACTATGTCCCAGAAATAACATGTTTTAAACTCATGCCTTTCAGGACAACACAGAACTGCTAACCGCACTGCTGCATGGTGGAGCTGACATTCAGCAAGTTGGGTATGGAGCTTTGACAGCCCTTCACATTGCCACAATTGCTGGTCATCATAAGGTCTGTTTCCCTTTTTCTGTACAGGAAATTATAATAAGTGAGTGCTAATATCAGCAGGTCATTTAATTTTAGGTTCATGCATTTCAAAACAAAACTCACAACTGGTTTAGTACACCTAAATTTTATTTAGTTTTGTGTACAAATGAGTGTTTTGACATTGAAGAAACATGCACAAAGGACATAGATCCGTTTGTCACTCTCTTACCTTTATATAAATGTCTTTTAAGTCTTGGCAAAAAAAAAATGTTATTGTTTTCTACATATCAGAAGTGTTAACTGATAGTTATGTGATGAAACGTGCTCACTCGTGTATGTCAGGATTTCTGAACCTGGTCATGGAGTAAGGCTTCCAAATGCTGTTTTTGCGAGTGCGAAGAACACACAGTAAGAGAGTTTTATTCCCTCTTCTAGCTGTCACAGGCTCTGCTTCACAGCTCTGTGGTTTTCACTTCAGAAAGGCACAGAGGTTCTCAGTTTAGAGCTCTTCTATACTTCAGATTAGTGCAGAGAAAACTTGTCAGGGTAAGTCTAATGTAAATCTCAAACATCCATATTGGTAAGTCTTCTATGGGTTGGAGGCTTATCACTATGGGGAGCAGAGGAAGGAAGAGAGGAATGAGGTTCCCTAAATGCCCCTAATCAGGCCCTTCCCTTTCTAGACCTGTTGTCAGTCATGAATCTGTTTTCCTAGCATTTATCACCTCGGTTCTGTCATTTCACACTTCATCTCATTTCTGTCACCCTGGCAACAGCTCACTCAGTGTAATTTATTTATTTTTTTTAATCTCTTAAAGTACTGGGTGTGCAAAATTACCTTGGTAATGAAGGGTTTATGACTGTAAACGCACTCATGAATTCAGGTGCTTTGCTTCTTATCTCCTTTGGGTCCATTAAGCAAGCAAAGATTTTGTCCTCTGCTTGAGTAAAAGTCTTAACTTTTACAGAGTGCTGGACTAATTTATGGAGACAGAAACATCAGAATTCTTTAAAGCGAGATAATCAGGAAGAAATGGGGAAAAAAGTACAAAGGAGGCAAAATAGATTATATTAATACTTGCCTTTAAGCTGTGAATTTAATTGTGAATTTTAGACTTATAAATTCACTTCAAATATAGAGTGTGACTGGATGAGTAGAACAAAGCCTATGTGCAGTTTTCAACAGAAAAGGACAACTTCTGTGTATGTACATGGCAAGAGAGACTTACGAACTCCCGAGTTAAAACAGTCACTGAGCTTATATATGTAAAGAAAGCTTTCTCTTCTGCCACAATTTCAGTCAACCAGCTTATTCACGCACACACACAAAGAATTTACTATACTTATGCACATAGGAATAGTTAGGTAATTATACGTCAAAAGAGAGAGACTTCTATTTTTTCAAACATGCTGTATTGTTGGTGAAATAATCTCTTTAAAATTTAAGTTAATTACACATCTGAATTACTTTGAAGCTTCTGAAATTTGCAATAGGCACTCTTTGCAAATTTTTGCACTTAATACCTTTGAGTGTTTCACTTTGTGTGTTAGCTGCACATATCCATGCATAGAGACAGTACCGAACATCACAGCAGTCATCGCAAGGCTCCAAGTTCTTTGGAGTCCTTGGACACTGATGCAAATAATCCCATCAGGAAAGTAGTCACTGGGAGAAACAAGCCAAGCTTTGCAAATCCAGCTCTGTACAGCTGACATACCAACACTTTTGCAAGTGCAAGTGAGAACTGTACTCCCTTAGGAAATCTTCTCACATAGCTTGGCTGCAAAAGGCTGCCTGATTGTGAGAGTAAAAGAGGCAGAGACTTACTGGAGCAGTTTTAATGTTACTTAGTATACTGAGTACACGGTAAGTCACGTGAAGGGAAGTTGTGTCAATGTAAAGGTACCTCCCATTTCTAATGGAAATAAATGTTATCTTCTTTCACCCTCTTATGGATTATATATATATAGGTTATACATATGTGGAGATTGAGATTCATGGGCGTGGGATTATGCATACTTTGTCTGCTGAGAACTTTATCAGACATGAGGGCCACCAGGAGTAACTCAGGATACTGGTGAATTTAGCTTTATGTTGCAGCCTTCAAACTGGTTCCAAAATTATTTAAATTCAATAGGTGTGCACTTCTTCTTGAAGACAGGATATGTAAAAATACAGTTGGTGTCATCCTTGAAATACCTAGAGAGTCTGTGTGTGTGAAGAAGGTGAAATTAAAGAAGGTTAAAATAATTTACGGGTGGTCATATGAAGGCAATCAACTAAAAAGCTGTTAGTCTTCAGTGTTTCAGTCAGCAACTCCAACAGCAATCAGGGGACAAATCAGTCTGTGGCACCTGTTAAAGCCAGAGAGTGAGGCAGCATCCTAGCGGAGCAGGCTAACTGTTTATAATTTGAAGGTCAACTCTCTAGGTGGAAGAATGAGGCTCGTCAGTATGTCTGTGCACGTGTGAGGCTGATAGGAATGGTTGAGTCGATGATCCGGTGGGTCTCTTCCAACCTGGTGATTCTATGATTCTATGAGTGTGAGTGGGGATGGGGGACTGCATTATAGCATCGCATCTCTCAGCTCACAGGGCATCGTGGCATTCACTTCAAGTACACATACAGCCTTTTTATTAGCTTAATGGAAATCCTTCCTTGTGTATCCTATTACTAAAAAACACTGGATCTAATTGTTCTGTGCAAGAATTATAATGGAGATATTAGCCAGAGTCTTAAGATTTTAATGATCTTTTTCACTTTTATGAAGTATGTATTTAATGTTTTCTCTGTGGGATATACAAAGTACTCTTCTCTACATTGGGGCTTCAAGTAATTTTTTAAATGTCCGGGCCTTATCCTGCAAATGTCAAAAGGAGGCCCGCTATTCGTCTCGTGTCATTAGCTGATACTGAGGTTATTGAAGAATACCGGTGCTCAGCATTCGACAAGGAAAAGGCCATTAACTTGCTAAGAAATGCCTTAATGTGAGTGGTTTTGAATAGTTCTTTATTTCTTCCTTGGGAATTATTAGACCTTTATCAGAAGTGTTCTCCATAAATGAGGTGGGACTCTATAAATCTTCTTTGGTTCATCTGCTGGTCTGGGGACCAAAGATTTATAGTCAAAGTGCAGGCTTTTTTTTTTTTTTTCCTTCTTTATATAACTTTGGAATCTTCAGTCAGCTGAGAATCTCCTCCGGTAGATTAAACAGCTTATTTTGCCCACAAATTCATTACTATACATGGAAATATGGAATTATTTTCTCAACTTTCCTAAAAACAGAATAAATCTAAGAAAGAGAAAATAGATTTTTTTCATTTATTCCAGTAAGAAAAATAATTATTTATACCATCAAATAAATAAAAAGCAGAGGTATATACAACAATCTCTACAATATAGTCTTTAACTACAGAAGAGGACCGACTACATTTAAGAGAAAAATAGAGAGGACTGGGAGGGAAAATGGCTTTTTTCTACATTCCCTGAAGAGTAAGTCTGTGGCTTTTGCTCTACCCCACACCTGAAACCAGTTCTATGAAATTAGGATATTGAAGGCCATCAGTGTCAATAAGATGCTCCATCTCATCTAAGTCAGTATGGTGTATAAATATTTCATGTGCTCTGTGACTCAGTGATGTGTTTTATTTCCCCAATACTATGCTGTTTGCTTATTTTATCTATTAATAGCAGTTACAGGTCTCAATGGGAAGAATGAAAAATTAATGAAAAAATATTAAATAAGTTGATGACCATGTTAGAAACATCACCAAATAAGTTTAATTAATCACTCATTAAGTCTGCTACTTTGAAAATATTAAATGCTTCCAGCCCAAGGAAGTCATGGCTGAATAAACAATGCATGTGCCTCGTACTCATTTCTGTGTTGTCCAGTACTACTGTGTTGGAAAATAAGCATCATTTTCTATTTCAATTTTTAAGTCAAAGTTTTCATTCTGAGATTAAAAGATCTACAGATGCATTAACTAGACTGAGGACTGCAGGCAGGATGAACCACTGAGACTTAATTTTTGCAATCTGCAAACCTGAGAATCCGAAGTGTGAATGTGTCTGTAGCAGGGACCTCTTGGGGAAAAGGGATTTAGACTTTCTACAGAAATAAATCCCTGTTCATTTGCAAGTCCTATGTTACATCAGCATGTTTGTCACCTCCTGCATTCGCTGGAATTTTATTTGTAATAGGAGTGCATCCAAATGTTTAAAGAAGCCTTGAAAAATTAAATTTATTTGAGCCTATTTAAATGTTTCACAATGTTCCAACTCTCTTCTGTTATTCCCTGAATTTTATGCCAATGCTGCATCTTCCCAGCTCTTTGTTTCATCCGACACCAATTTTTCAGAACTTTTCAGAAGCAATCTAGAACCAGGAATGCAGAACTGGTATTCACACAGCATCAGTACTGATGGCTACACCAGCTGCAAGGGAACGGGGAATCAAAGAGTCTCAGAATTTGTTTCTCTCTGAGGACCTGGCCAGTGACAAAGAGGACTGCAACTCATGAGTTTTGAATTCAACAGCTGTTTTTATTAGCAGGCAATGAACTGTCCAGATTGAATGAAGTGCAAAAAGCCTTTCATAGCCCACAAGTTGAAGACCAAGGTGTTTGGCAAACCTGAGTATAAATGCTTTGAGTTGTGGCTCAGTAAAGGAGCTTACCTTAACCTGATGATGCTAACTTGTCTGAAACCCATGGCAAACTTGACAACACTGTTCTCTAGCTGTGCTTTCTTCCCTAGAATGTCCTAGGCAACATGTTTCAGCTAGAAGTCAAAGTAAATGCAAACTTTTAAAACTATGATATTATTGAATTTACAGTGATCTCTTTGCCCACATTTAAAATATGTTGTGTCTAGCATCTACCAATACCTGTAGAATATTTTCAAAATCCCATTCTCTGGCTCCCCCTTTGGAAAAGCAATCCCAGGGAGAGCACTTTATTTCAAGACACCAGTACCTGCATCTTTCATTAATGATTTATCTGTGACCTGTGTTTCATCTGACTGGAACAGCTGAGATAAAAGAATATATGAAAGCTTATTGCTGGTCTGATGTCTGTCCTCGTGTCTTGCAGAAGAGCATATATTAAATATTTCAGTAGATTTTTTCCTAAGGAAGACAATTAATTGTACGTTCATCAGCAAACTCTATTTAAAACATTCAGAAACTCCTTTAACGGTTTTTTAATTCAGTCTGATAGAATTTGTTCTAAAATTCTTACAGATACCTGAAGAGTTAGGAGTTGTAATAATTTAATGCAGAGACACTTTGCAGTACATGACTGATCATATCTAAATTACCTAAAGTGGAGGGAATTTGGCAAATTCTCGCCACTAATTGTTGAAGTTGACTTCTCATTTAAATTTTGACTGGTAAGAAGACAATAATAATTGATTTTATTTTCTTAGAGGATTTCTTATCCCTTGCCCTTATCCAAGAGACAAAATCCTTATGTAGTCTGTCTTATGTTTTATTTTGTTGACTTCTAACCTTCGGAGTAGCTCAATTAATTATCTTTGAAATGAAAATAATTGACTTCAACTTTCAAAAAGCTGCTGAACAAACTTTTCATAAGAGAATCTTAAGAAACATAGAATCACTAGGTTGGAAAGGACCCACTGGATCATCGAGTCCAACCATTCCTATCAATCACTAAACCATGCCCCTCAGCACCTCATCCACCCATCCCTTAAACACCTCCAGGGAAGGTGAATCAACCACCTCCCTGGGCAGCCTGTTCCAGTGCCCAATGACCCTTTCTGTGAAGAATTTTTTCCTAATGTTCAGCCTGAACCTCCCCTGGCAGAGCTTGAGGCCATTCCCTCTTGTGCTGTCCCCTGTCACTTGGGAGAAGAGGCCAGCACCCTCCTGTCCACAACAAGTTGTAGAGAGCAATAAGGTCTCCCTTCGGCCTCCTCTTCTCCAGGCTAAACAACCCCAGCTCTCTCAGCCACTCCTCGACAAAGTAAGAGTATTGTTCAAAGTATTGTTCAAATGGCATTTTTAATTTAAAATTGGTTGTGTGGAAAAGGGGAGCAGTTGCTTCCCTCATTGTCCAGGCCGTGACACTGCGAGTGCAGCCCAGGAAGCTGCCAACTGCTGTTGCGGCTCGTGTTCAGCCTGTCAACCACGATCTCAAGGTCCTTTCCAGCAAAACTGCTCCTAGTCAGGCAACCACAGCCTGTGCTGTCACCATACAGGATTTTGTGTTTGTCATTGCCGAACTTTGCATGGGTCATGTTGGTCCATTCCTCCAGTCTGGGTCCCTCTGGATCGCAGCCCCACCTCTGGTCTACTGAGGACTTTATTTGTTGTGCCCTGCTAACATGAAGAGAGTGCACTTCATTGCTGCCTTCAGGACCCCTGCTAAAGGAATTACAAAGAGCAGGTCCCAGCATAGACCTCTGTAGTACTCAACTTGATACTAGCCTCAAGGCAGAATACAACTTTTTACCTGCTACCCTCCAAGCCCTGTCACCAAACCACTTTTTCACCTGCCTACTTTTGCACCCATTCAGACCACAAGATCTCAAATTTGCTACAAGAATATTAGGGAGACTGTTGAAAACGGTGAAGAAGTAAAAGTCAGTATCATCCACTGTCCTCCCTTCAGCCAAAAATTCAGTTATCCTGTGGTAGAGGACAATCAGGCTGGTCAGGCAAGACTTACCCTTCGTACATCTATGCTGACTGTACCTGCTCACGCTGAGGTGTTGAGAACTGCTTTCTCTTCAGCTTGAAAATTTTCCCTAGTTTATATACCGCACCTTGAGTCATAGTCTTTCTCCTAGGATTAAAATCTTTTCCTGGTCTTTCTACAAGAATTCAAAGCTCTTTTTGCATCATAAATTTTGCCTCCACTTTCTGAAGTAGTTTCACCCTTACACATCACTCCAGCATATCCACCTACTTGTAATGCCTAGCACAACTTTCACTGTTTTCTAAGATTCCTTTCTTCTTTCTTAGAAAGATAGCTTGTCTGTGGAACTATCAAGATTGTCTCTGCACCCCTCTCATCATTTACAGTTGAGTGGAGTTTGCTTAATATGACTCACAAAATTCTTTTTATCAGGAAATCACAAAGTAACCAGCATGGCAGCCATTTCTACAGCCTGGAAAAATGTGTCAAAATCCATCTAGTTCTATGTTTATCATCAAAGCTGGATCCACATTGCTCAATGCAGTTTTTTTCATCTTGAAGAGCCACAGTGAAGCTTGTAGATGTATCTAAATTTTGAATTTCAGCTTTCGAAGAAATTAAGAAGTGGAGTTGTCATGTCCCTGAACATGTTATAGCTTCACAGTTGCATGCCTCAATTAAAACTAAACTAATACAAAGAATTTTTGACCATATTCATGTAAAACCTACAGGTTCAAACTTCTCTTTTTAGAGTCAATACCTACAACTTCAGTTTTATAATAGCAGTTTGCTGAAGCATGTCTAAGATTAATCACTCAAAAGCCATCAAACCATTAAATCACAGACTAGCTGGGTATGTGTTCCTCACCTCTGGTCAACCAAGCTACCTAGTATACTGGAAACTGTCTGGACATGAGAAGTCCTCCTAAATGGAGGGAGCCAGTAGCATTAACCAACCAGTAGCTGAGTGTGTTCTTTATCTTACTACATGAACTTATTAACACTCATCCAGCAGGCAGATGTGCTAAGGCTGTTTCTTTTATAGTCTTCAGCTGATATAAGGGTAGGCAGCTTCTCTCAAGATCTCAGGGGATCTTTCATGGATTTTTATTTTTTTTTATGGAGTCAAACTGTCATGCTCCATAGCAAAAGGATGTGCAACGAAAGGATGTCAATGCACACGATATTTAGTAAGGGAAACTCTGACTATATAAATGGGGCGAGGGGATCACAATTAGAGTGGTACAGCACTGAAAACTTTCCAGAGAGGATGCAGGACCTCTATCCTTGGAACTAATCAAAATTCAATTGGGCAAGGCCCTAAGCAAACCAGTCTTTGAAATTAGTCCTTCCTTTGATCAGGAAGGTGGACTAGGCACCTCCAGAGGACCCTTCCAGTGTAAATAATTCTATGATTCATTGTCTCTATTTCTTTCAAATGTGAACTCTATTTTTCCTGGGGGCTGCCCAGCTGGAAGGCAGAAATGGACCTAGGAATCCTGGTCATCAACAAGTTGAATATGAAATAGCAACATGTCCTTGCAGTTAAAGACATCCTGGGCTGCATTAGAAAGAGTGCTGCCAGCAGGAGTATTCCTGGCAGGTGAGGTGATTATTGCCCCACGTTCAGCACTGGGGAGATGGTATCTGGAGAACAGTCCCCAGTGCTGGGCTCACAGAGAAGAGATGTATGAACATATATGAGTGAGTGCACCAAAGGACTGTGAAAACAGTTCATGGATTGAAATGTCTGACGTACGAGGAGAAGCTGGCAAAGCTGGGATGGTTCGGCCTGGAGCAGAGACAACTGTAGTGGGATCTTATCAATGTGTACAATTACCTCTGGGGGGATGGGAAATGAAGAAGAGGGAGACAGGCTCTTCTCCAAGGTGACCTATGACAGGAAGGATGTCGACGGGCGCAAATTGAAATTCAGGAAATTCCATTTAAGCAGAAGAAATGGCTTTTATACTGTGGCAGTGCTCAAACACTGGAATATGTATCCAGGGAGGTTGTGGAGCCTTCATCCTTAGAGACTGAACAATATTAAAAAACCTGACTGGATGTGGCCCTGAGAGATCCGCTCTGGGAAACACTGCTTTATGTAGGGATATTGGGCTGGACAATCTCCAGATCTGCCTTCCAAGCTCTGTATTATCTGTATTATCCACAGAGTCTGGCTATGGCTGCTTGGAATGCTTTTCATCCCCAGGATTACCTTTATTCAGGAGTCCTCTCACTCCTGCCAGCTCCCACCTTCTCCCTTGCCACACGCTCAGAACTCACTACAGGTATAAATAGCATAATGTAGAAGCTTGCATTCCTCCTTCTTTCTCATTTCTTCCAGTTGCCAGGGAGGTGTTTCCCAGTTGCTCACTGTACTGTGGGTGATTCATGGTCCAGCATCTGTCATCATTGTTACACTCAAAAATTAACATTCATCAAAGTGATATATAGAAATACTCGATCCATGGTACAAGCTGCTTAGTGTGTCAAAATTCTTCTTTGTGCTTCAAAAAAAATTAGCAGCCCTTGGGCTTTGATGTACAATCCAAAGTTGGATGCAGACTTCTATTTTGACAGTTGTTCAGAAAGTCAGTGTTTGATAATTCATGGCTGTCCAGGAAAACACTGGCTCCCCGAAACACCAAAAAAAAGTAGCAATTTGAAAGAAAGCACTTAAGTTTATTTGTTGAAGCCAAAAGGCTATTGTCTTCTGAAACACACAGAAATCTTTACACCTTGAGAGAATTATGCTTGAGGATTTACCTTCATACATTTACATTTTAAAAGATCTTTCTCTTTGGTTGGATTTTGTTCTTTTACTTCTAAAAACTCCGATATTTTTGTTGGTCTTTGCTCATGATGGCTAAAAGAAAATCAAAGGTTATTTTGAGAAACTCCAGACGGTCATTTCTGCACCTCTTACTTCATAAATCAATCTATTTACTAGCAAACACATTTGCAGGCTTATTTATAAAGCATCAGTGACATTCAGTGTTCAGTTAAAGTACTGTAAGTTAATCACTTTGCCATGTTGTACACAGTTCCTCACCTTTTTAGCTTGCTTGTTTGGGGATTTTTTCCTTTTTTTTTAAATTGGTGATGTAAGGTTTTGAAATCTTGTTTTACTAGTTGACAATGCATGTATATATATTGTTTCTAACAGGAATTTTTTGTTTCCTTCTTTCTAGGCTGTTGAGATTCTTTTGCAACACGGAGCTTATGTAAATGTTCAGGATGCAGTTTTTTTCACCCCATTGCATATTGCTGCATATTATGGCCATGAACAGGTAACTGAACAGGGAATTTCAGAAGGCTGAGAAGTGAAACACTGAGGCAACTATGAGTTTAGTGTTAGATATCTTTGCTTTACAGTCCAAAGGATCTTCCCCTGAAAATGCCTCACATACTGAATTTACACTTTTAAGTCAATCTCTGGTTCCTCTGAAAGTCTGGATATCAACATTTCTTCACTTTAATGCTCTGTGCTATGTTGTAGGATGCCCTCCTCTAGACCCCACGAAACAAACGATTGTCTCACTAGATTCGATAGCCAACAGACAGACTTGGACCCAGATACATGTTTCACTTAGATATTTGTTTATCCCATGTTTCAAAGACTGCATGAAGAATTTGAGCACACTATCATAAACCTCTCCGAGGAAGTGAACATCACTTCCCAGTAATAATTGCATGGCAATTCTACTGGTTTTCCTTGGAATCCACAAACTAAATTGCGGCAATGTTTAAGTTACTAGAAAAAATGATCATTCATAGAGCAGGATTTTTCCATGAGGTACTGTGCATATGACTAGTCCAACCGTGCTTGCTTCATTCATACAAATCACAGACTTATTGAAACATAATCTGAAGTTCTGACCAAAGCTGGCATCAAACCTCCAAGTTCTCTTTCTTTTACTGAAGTATAATTGACATACAATTAATCTAGCATTACAGTCATTTGCTCGAAATAGTCCTTCTGTGTGAGCTGTAGTAATGGGTCTATTTCAGCTCATGCGAGTCATTCCCTATCCCTTCCTTTGGCTAAAAGCATGTATTTGGGGATATTTTCAAGTTTCAAAGGATGACTTCTAGATAGAGTGTATTTTTCATTTCAGTGACATGTTACTTCAAGTTCATTGAGGAGTTGTGGTAGGAAAAGCTTTTGAAAGGGCAGAGTTGAGATACACAGATGATTGAAAATACTTTTGTGGCTGAGTGGCAGCAAGGGTGTGAGCCAAAGATGTGTTTCTGAGATACTTTCTTTCAGATATATGCACCTCATCATCCAGTAACATTAAGAAACTCCCTGCCTGTTAGGCTGAGAGATTAGTTTCCTTTTTTTGCCATAAGCCACTTCTGAACAAATAGTCACAGTCTTGTGAAACTGTGCTGAAAGTGTGTATGGTGCCCTTGTGATAAGAGACTGTTCAGAAAGGAGGTTAAGTCTCAGGCATTTGTGGGTTTTGAAGGTATTTACTTTATTATGCAGACTGGGCAGTTAAACAAATACATGTGTCTTGTGTCTAGCCTCTTGACCAGATACAACAGTTTAGAGAATGAACGAGCACTTGCTTTTGAGAATTTTAATATTTTCATAGATATGTAACTTAGAAATTATTTTTCTACTGCATCTCCTCTCCGTGTTTGAATTTTAAAGAGATGCCCACATATATTATTGGCCAATGCATTACTTTATCTGATTTTTTCATGTGATAATGTAATTACCTTTGATGAAATATTCAGGTAACCCACCTCTTACTGAAGTTCGGGGCTGATGTGAATGCAAGTGGTGAAGTGGGAGACAGGCCTCTCCATTTGGCTTCTGCCAAAGGCTTTCTCAACATTACAAAGCTCTTGATGGAAGAGGGGAGCAAAGCTGATGGTAAGAAAATATATTTTAAATAATCAACTTTAACACTGTATTTTATAAACAGAGTCAGGCCTTGAATCTTGAATTTAGCTTCCTAACACATACTCTATATGTTTGTGTATCATCTTTGAGCAACTAAAACATGAAAGAGCAGTTGGAGAGTTCTCTTCTTGGTATGCCTGGTTTGTCATCTCACTTGTATTCTGTTTCCATTAATAAGTTAGGGGTGAAAAATAGCAGAAAACAAAATAAAGATTAATGTACAGAAGTAACTCACTACTGAGACACTCCTATCCGGAACACAGAGCCCTGTGGTATCTATCTCAGATCAAAATTACTTCAATGCACACTGAACTCCTAGTGAATGAGGTACAGATGAAGGACTTTAAGTCAAAATTATACAGCAGGTAATTTAAAATAATTCAGATGAGAAATTGCAAATGGTTCACAATTCCACAGAAAATGGAATCTTTTTAGCACATGCTTCATTATGCTACACAAGCTTCATTGTGGGACATCTTCTGTAAAAGAAAGTGCACGTGAGAGACATAAGTGGTTGGAGAGATAGAAAAGCCTGTTAGCATGCTTTTGGTATTCTATGAGAATTCAGAATCTGTGCATTCTTTTTACAGGTGATCTGACACTGTAAGACTATAATGTTACAGTTCAATGCTGTATATTTCACATATGCCACAATTTAACATATTTTCTATTGTAATTAATATTGGCATGCAGCCAGTAGTCCTACTGAATTCTTGCGCTTGCTCTTTCATTCCCTTTCCTTATGCTGTTTCAGCAGTGTAGAAGGCACAGAACATAACACACTCCAGTCTTACTTTTACATTGTTCTGACACTTGCATCACAGATGTGCACACACACTTGTGGCCACCTCTTGCCATCATAAATGTTATCTTATCTTCCACTTACATGAAGGAAGATAAACTTTACTATAGAAAATAAAGAGCTGTATTTTTTTTCCTGTTGTATTATCAGCTGGCCTGGATGGCCACACTTCTGCTGGTGTCCCAACACCCCAGCAGAAAAACGAATGTGGAAATCGAGAGTGGGATTTAAAAAAAAACAACATTAAAAGTACCTCAAAATTATCAATATGTTCCACTCTTCCTTATGTTCCATTTCTCTGAAATCAGGGAGGGCCTGGAAACAGTTGATTCTCAAATGCTTGAATATAGAAACCAGACTTCTAATGCAGATGTTTGCATGACTTCAAAAACTGTTCCTTTCAAAACAAAAGAAAAAAAAACATGTTTCAAAAACTGTTTTATAGCCTGATGTGGTGACTAAGAAACAAAATATCTACAAACCTGTAGAACTAGTGGGTGGCCAGAAAGCAAGCATTTCCTTGGCATCCCATAAGCTAAGGGATATTTTTTATTATTCTTCAAAACAGGGGTCCTGGAGATTTCTTTCAGGGACCACACAATATATTCTTTGTCATTATAATTCTGATGGTCTTTTAATAAAATTTGTCTGCTTTCAGGACTACTGGCCTGCCTGGAGTTACAAATGACTTTGAAAGTAACTTTGAAAATCAGTGTAATGGCTGCCAAATCCAATAAATTTTAAAATTAAAACCAGAATTTGACTTTAAATATCACAACACATTCAGTCATGCTTCATCTAGTATTAAACAGTTATCATTCACAGGGACTTGGGAAATTTCTTTTTTTTTTTTTTTAAACAGACTTACACTGTCTTTTTTCATCCTTTTACTTACCAAAATGATTTCACCTGTTAGTTTTTACCTAAGTAAAGTCTTAGTCCTAAGAGTTATTTCTACTGTACTCCATTTGGTTCCAAACAAGAACTTACCATTTGCCTGATCTGACTGTTTACTGACTAGGCAACCTGAATTTTTAGTCTCTGATTGCCATGACAGTTGTGCTATTTACTCAATTTGCTATAAAATATTTTAAGACCACTGTTTGAAGATCTCTCCTGTATTTGTCTTTAATAATTCCTGAATCAATATGAGGTACTGTTTTGTGACAACTCTCTTCTGAATTGTATTTGGCTGATTTTGTCTTGTTTTGACTCTGAACTTCTTTTTAAGACAATATCCCATCTTAGCTGTCATGCTCCATTTAGAAAACAAAAAGCTATCAATTAAAATAAAAAACATCATCCTGTGTTGCGGTTATACATCCTTCCAGAAGCAAAGAAAATCATTTGCAAGTATTTGACATCATTTCCAACTGCATAAACAAAGCAGAAGTTATATGTTTCTTTCCTTGCTCCACCTTACACCTTATTGTTGCAGAAGCTCATGGCCCTGATACCCATAGTGTCCTTCAGGCCCTTCAGTGGGTACATATTCTAAAAAGCAGACATTTATTATAATAAAACTTTGACATTTATTTCCCTCTTAGTTATTGAACTTCATAATAAATCAATTTCTGGTACCATGTCATAATAAAAAATAAAAGATAATATGTCACATGAATCTATAAATTGAAGAATGATTTTAAAATAGAGAAATAAAACAGTTTACCTTTCTTTACTCCTTTTAATACAGGGCTGCTAGGAAGGTTAAGAGGGAAGTTGATTAAATTTGCAGGCCATAAACTTAATATATGTTACAGGAATTCTTTTCTGAGGGCCTGAAATAAATTTCATCTTTGGAACTGTCTCTGAACATCAGTGAAGTTACAGGTTCATCTCATTTCAAAGGATTGGCCATTTCTGTCAGCATTCAGCATTACTTTAGTAAGGCTTTAAAACAGGGATTTAAACCTCAGAATGTGTATGGTTTACCTGCTGTCCCCAGCTACAGGGAAGAATTGTTCCTGAGAGATGTTTGTCAAAGTTTTGCTTAAAACCTTTGGAGTACAAGTTTGAGTACCTCTAATGGACAGATTATTCCTTAGTAGTCTATTAATTTCTTTTATACTGTCTCTAAGATCTGGTCCTTAATACTGCTACTCAATATGATAACATAAACCTTAAAACCAACTGGATTTTCCTTTCCAAAAATCAACAGTGAAACATGTTTTGTCTTAGTATTTCTAATTAACAACTACTGTTCCATGCATTTGGAACAACTGAGTGGATCTCTTTCTTATATAGAATGACTACATAACATAATTTTCCTTCAAATTGTGGTATACTGACAGAAATTGTTCCTTCTAAGGGTTGTTTATAACTTGTGGTTCATTCATGGAAAACTACATCAAATCATTCAATTCATCTGCTACTGGAAGAAAGCAATTATACCCTAAGTCCAAAAATTGTCTTGACATTGCACTATAGATGACACCGAATAATGTAGTTTTGATGTATGAAAGCCCATGGGAGTTTCAATTTTAAAGAAACAGGACCATAAATATTTTAGCAGAAGATTTCATAACATGTCTGCACAGCATAAAGCATTACTGAATATCCAAACCAAGCTGTATTAAGTATAAAATTCTTTCTATTGTCTCTTTCTGGGTCAAATGGCAGTGAATGCCCAAGACAATGAAGATCACGTTCCTCTGCACTTCTGCTGTCGATTTGGACACCATGAAATTGTGAAGTTCTTACTCCAGAGCAGCTTTGAAGTCCAGCCCCATGTGGTGAATATCTACGGAGACACACCTTTGCACCTGTGAGTCCTGTAGAGAAGATCTGTTTTACAGGGTTTGGGCCTGACTGGGAAGCCGATGTTGTTAACAATTCTTTATTGACTCCATCTTCAGCGCGTGTTACAATGGAAAGTTTGAAGTTGTCAAGGAAATAATTCAGCTCTCAGGAACAGAAAGTCTAACTAAAGAAAATATATTCAGTGAAACAGCTTTCCACAGGTGAGAGGTTTAAAATGCCATTATCAATAGAATTCTGCTTACACATGCATGCAACACAACACCCAAACTAACAGACGCCTCACCAACAGCCAGGTGAGGAACAAAGCAAGCAATGAGCTCAGCATGGATGTTCCATTTTTATCTTGAGATACAGGACAGGACATGAAGTAAAAGGTAGAACCTGATAATTAATCGAGAGAGAAAAAGCAAGCAAGAGAGAGAAAGGTAGGAAAGGCATCAGGTTGGTCAGCATCTATATGAATAATGACTACTCTTACTGTCCAGTTTGAGAGCTGACTTTAGAGCCTGTCCCACCTAGAAACCTGCTGGAGTCTGGATATTCTAAATTAGAAATGAGGTGACAGAATGACGTTTGTTCATGGTGCTGTAACTCTGTAAAGTGTTATTTAAAAGGCACTTTGCAAAACAGATTTTATTAATTTTACATAGCTATGCAAAATTAATTCATACAAGAATAACTAGGCCAGGTTGGATGGGGCTTTGGCCAGCCTGATCTAGTGGGACGTGTCCCTGCCCATGGCAGGGGGGTGGGAACTGGATGATCTTTAAGATCCCTTCCAATCCAAACTATACTATGATTCTATAGTTAGAATGTTTCTGAAATGACAGAAATGAACATACTTTGGTGGATTGTTCATGTGTTCACACATGTCTAAAGCTCTTTTTTTCTGTTACTACATTTTTATCTCCATGTAATTATTTTTAAACTTTTGGCTGCCAAAATTGTTTGTCCTTTAACGGACTATAGCATTCACTTTTCTCTTTCTTTTTGCAGTGCTTGCACTTACGGAAAGAACATAGAACTTGTAAAATTTCTTCTTGACCAGAACGTTGTAAGCATTAATCACCAGGGAAGAGATGGACATACAGGTAACACTGTCATCCTTATCAGCACCAAAAAATTTCGAAGCCATATACACTATCAGGATTTCCAGGGTACTTCCCATGACAATTAGATGTTTAGCATCCAATTGCTTTTTGCACAACTCTTAACTTTTTTGATATAGATTTGGAGGCAGGCATAGAAGTGACAAGAGTTTAATGAGGATGTGTCAGGCACCTTAGCTTGTGTATGAGTAAGCAAACCTCATGTAAACTGATCATCCCATAGTTAGGTTTCTAAGCAATTTTGAGAACTGGGCCCAAGTATTACTCTTCTAGAGACTGGGCATATGGGATACAGTGTCTGAAGGGCTGCACACCTCGATGTCTCTACTACAGATAATGAAAAAGAGTCTTCTTTGTTTCTACTTGCTTTTCCTTGTGTACAAAGTTGTTAAATATGATTTGCAGGTGGTACAGTGAATTCTGACATGTGTAGCAGGCAGTAGATTGATTCTTGCAACCTTAATATTTTATTTTCACCTATTGCCTCAGGTATTTTTTTCAATAATATATTCTGTTATTGAGGAAATCAATTTGTGGTCTATAGTTGTTGCTGCAAGTCCAATCACAATGTTCTGAGCGTTCTGCTTACAATGCTTTCCTGATGTTCTAGGATTGCACTGTGCTTGCTACCATGGTCATATTCGACTTGTACAGTTTTTACTGGATAATGGAGCTGATATGAATCTCGTAGCTTGTGATCCCAGCAGGTCCAGTGGCGAAAAGGATGAGCAGACCTGTTTGATGTGGGCTTATGAGAAAGGTATTTCAATGTTGTAATTTCCATTACCAAATCCATAATAACAGTACTGGAAGGAGAGAACAGTACAAAAAAAACCTCAGTCCCTCTACACTGGAGCTCTCACCACCTGCTTTCCAGTTCATGGCGCACAGGGTTATAGAGGAGAGCCTTTCTCTTTATCTTCTCAATACTCTGTTAAACATCAATTTAATTTGACACAAACTCAAGGACAGGAGTATTTATGTGCTGCTAAAATAGAAAACATACAGCCTGTCCAGAGAACTCTGTGCCTTTCTCTGGTATGTGCGTGAGGAGTTCTAATTTTAGTACTGAGGGAAGCATTATGAGGAGCAATGAATCAGAGTTAGTAATCTTAAATTCTTGCAAATATGCATCAAAGCAAGGCATTTGTCCTGGTTCCTATGATACTGTCCTACATGTACAGCAATGCGTCTATTTTCTGTCCTATTTTGACTCCATGACTTCTAGGACACTCTTGCCTCTTCCAGAGGCATTAAAGTACCAATTATTATGAGAGTGACTGAAATGGAGTAAAAGTATCAATTTCAAAGGCCTTTCAAAGACCTGATATTTTCAAAACACTTTTTGAAATTACTGAGTGAAAATTCATCTTTGAAAGGTTTAGAAAAGAGCTTTGAATGTTGCCAAGCAGAACCTCGTGCATCAAACATCTGAGCGTGTGAGCATGTTGTGCATATGCCTCTCTTTTCTGCTTCCTTGCAAAGGAGCACAAAGAGTGTAGCGACTCTCTGCATTAGGATAGTGTACAGATTTTGTTCAGTTTAGGACACCAGAACTGAAATACTTCAGTTCCTCGTTAGGCCTATTGAAGACTATAGTCAAATTCAGCTTCAGGAGTTCTGTAGCAGGGTTTTTTTCTGTTGCCATATGTCACACTTTAGTATTAGGTGGGCTTGTGAAAATAACATGCTTGATTTTATTAACAGGTATTGCCCTATATTTCTGTAGGTAAGAATCCAAGTACGTTTAAGATTAGCACAGCTATATCTTTGTTTACATGTTTTATAGGCAGATTGCACATTTTTTAAAAATACACTTATTTTGTATAAATTAATTTAAAATAAAAAAGGCTATTGTGTTTACCTGAAATCCTTTTATTTCCCCTTTCTTTTTTAGGTCATGATGCCATTGTTACCCTTCTGAAGCATTATAAGAGACCTCAAGATGAATCACCCTGTAATGAATACTCACAGCCTGGAGGAGGTATGGTCTGAGAAATCACTTTATTCTCTAACTCAAGGGTCTGACCCAAAGGTGGCTGAAGTCTCTGGGAATGTTCCATGGATGTCAGGGAGCTTTGGATCAATTCTGCCTGGCAGAAAGAAAATTAGTGTCATGAGAATCTTCATTTTCCAGGTACACTCTATTTATGTCAAAAGTCTTCCTTGATCTTAAAATAGGGTTTTCACTTTGTATTACTCACTAGAAATAAAAGCTAAAAGCTCTGAGATGGAGATCAATCCTTGGTAATCATTACGGATACCTTTTTATATCGTTAACAACTTGTTTAGTCATTCTCTTTGTGTTATGCAGCTCTGATGTTTCTTTGATTGCTGACATTCAGTGTATTTCTATACTCACTCCCTTCCCTAATTTTTGATATCTTCAGATATCTAATTCCCCCTTGGGAAGAATTAATTACCCTTTTTGCTACAAAAAATACTCTTTTGTATTCTCTGATTGTTAAAAGAACTCAGCTCCCACTTAAGCAGAGAAACGAGAGATGAAATTTTGTCATGCGGAGAAAGCTGAGGTATTTTGGAAAATCTAGCCAGTAAATGAAACTGTGTGATGTGCTTGCAGCTCACCTGCCAGAATATGTGGCTCTGACCTGAGTTCCTTTGCAGGGTCCAGCTGATGTAAAATTCTGCATTGGCTGCCTTTAATGCCAGAGAAACCCAGTGTCCTTCCACAGAGTTTTGTGGGAATACACATAACACCCACCACTACCAAGAACACAGCAATGTAACATCACGATCATAGTGTTTGTGTGCTTATGTACATTTTTCAACCCTTTATTTTTCATTCTTTAAGCAGTCTTTGCCTCATTAATTTGTTAGTACAGATGCTTATACTGTCTTTGAATTCCATAAGATTAATTTTGTTCTTTTATTTCAGATGGTTCCTATGTGTCAGTTCCATCCCCTCTAGGAAAGATTAAAAGCATGACTAAAGGTATTCTCAATGGCAAGGGAAAACTTGAACTTTCATGCTTCTTTTATGTGTTTGCCAGACTCAATATACCACACAAGATTCTTTATTCCTGGAATTTTCATTGTGCAGGAATTTAATGATGTGCAGAAGCAGCAGCTATACTTCCCTAGGATAATTTTAGGATACCAGCTGTGTTGTTCAGCATCATAATAGGTCCTGTATTTTTCTGATTTACATTTCTTTTAAAAATATATTTACTTTAATTTCCTAGAGAAAAGGATATGATTGTGAATTAGTACTAACGGAATACACACATATCCATGAATGCAAACACATATCGTATTGAAATCCACTGTAAAATGTCTGGATTATCTTTACAAGAAAAATCCTGTCTGAAAATAATTTATTTTAAACGGAAACACATATAGATAAAACATTCAGATGAATATTTGTACTTCAAAATGCTTCAATTTTTGACGTGCTTTCAATTTGCCCCTTCAAATATATAGTCTGGATATAATCAAAACCTTACATCCTTTATAGAAAAACACTGAAATATTCTATTCTATATTTTGAAATATTCTAAAGATCAACAAGGTAGAGAAGTTTGCCAACTAAATTAAGTTGCAAATTTTAGATTCCACCTGTCACTAAAGAGTCAGTCAGATCTGTAACAACATCCTCAGCATCAGCAGTGAGCACTGGCTATACAGAAAAAAGGAACTAATTCTCCATATAAAGAATTTTATGCAACCATGACATGATACAGGCAGGGTATGATTATGGGACAGTGCTCATCATTGATAAGATTTTAAAGCCAAGAAAGCCCAAGGCAACAGTGTCATTTCAAGTATTTTTCTTTCACTGGGGTTTACTGCTGTTACTGAAAGGAGAGGGGATAGGATTATCAGTCAACCAATTTAGAGAGGAAAATCAGCTTTTATTGTGCAACAGTTTTGTGAAGTTAAATGCTTTATCCTGTCCTTCCCCATGACCCTGCATTTTACAAATAGACTAAGTGTTTTCTTTTGCAGAAAAGGCAGATGTTCTCCTCCTCCGCGCTGGTTTGCCATCACATTTCCATCTTCAGCTCTCTGAAATAGAGTTCCATGAGATTATTGGCTCAGGTACCAGAAATAAATGTGTCCATTTTAAATATCTAATGTTCATTATGAATATCTTTGCCCTTATTTATTTTAAACCATTTTAGGGTCTTTTGGAAAAGTATATAAGGGACGATGCAGAAATAAAATTGTCGCAATCAAACGGTAAGTTTATCAGACTTTTCTTTGGTTAACAACCTAGTTTGAAGAATTAAAAAAAACCTGTATTTTATTCTATTTTTTACCTTATTTTTTTCTTTCACATAAATTCTAAGCTATCGAGCCAATACCTACTGCTCCAAATCTGATGTGGACATGTTCTGCCGTGAAGTTTCCATTCTCTGCCGACTGAATCATCCCTGTGTCATCCAGTTTGTGGGAGCTTGCTTAGATGACCCAAGTCAGTTTGCTATTGTCACTCAGTATATTTCTGGAGGATCGCTCTTCTCACTGCTTCATGAACAGAAGAGGTAGTCCACTCATTCTCTGGTTGGGATTGTGGTACAGAATTCAGAAGATCAGTAAACTTATGCTGGTAGATATGTTATTCATTTCAGTATAAAACAACAGAAAAAGTAACACACTAGAAAATGTTAGCTTTGATTCAAATTGTTTGGTGTATAAGGGCAATTAATAAGTAATCACAAAATTGTTATTTAGTCATTATTTTACATTATATACATTTACATTACATAGATTACATAACATTATTTTGTATTTAAAACTATTTCAAAGGTTCTGTGTTTTACAGATAAAAATAATGTACAGATCATTCTTGTTTGTTTACCAACACTGTGTAATACTATTTTTTTTCAAAATATAGAAATCTTGATCTGCAGTCTAAGTTAATCATTGCTGTAGATGTTGCCAAAGGCATGGAATACCTCCACAATCTCACACAACCAATCATACATCGTGATTTGAACAGGTAAGTTTCTACCTCTACCCTAAAAATTCGGGGAATATTAACCCTCAAATCAACAGCCATGGTCTCCAGTTTCGTCTGTGTTTGCAGACCCTTGTAACTGTTGGGATCTCATTAACACTGGTGAAGCTTGGAGGAAGATCTACTTGCATTAGTTGGACTGGGGAACTGGGACATGATGCTTTCACATTCATTGGAGCCTTTAATCCATTTTAGTTGAATAACTTGACAGATGGTAGTCAGCTTCATGCTTATGATGATTTCATTGACAGACATCGAAAATATACAAAATATTTCTACCCTATTTGCGTATATTATTCCTGTCTGCTAGCCTTTTTACAACTGATGTGATGCAGTATATTTCCCCAGTATATTTTTTTAATCCAAAACATTGATTAATACATTTCACCTACTTTTACTACTCTAAGAATTAAGCGCTTGATTTAAACTAGTCCTTAGCCCCTGTAAGTCTGATGTGCAAAAGACTTCCAGACAGCAATCCCTCCTGTTCATTCTAGGTTCTTGTCTTGAAAAGGGAGGAACCTTGGCTGAGCTTGTCCTTGTTGCAGGCAGGGGAGCAGCCATCTAGTTTAGACTAAGTGCCTAATGCTGACAGCCAGTGAGGTACAGGACATAAATCCCAGCTCAGGTTTCAACTGTAAATGCCACAGGCAAAGAAGTAGGAAAAAGTCTACGTGAGCTGGTGATCCAGACTTCCCTCAGGAAATGAAACAGGATTGAAAAAACCTCAGTTTTTATACAAACCACTATGAGTCACATGCACTGAACTGCACTTGTCTAAAGACATTTCATTTTGTTTATATCTCAAGTGACCAGACGTATAGAGTTGTGGTGATAAAATAAATAACATTTTCCTGAGTCTTGCTGTAAGTTTTCATTTCCTAGTGACACTGATAACTGCAATGAAAGATTCCTTGTGAAAGATACTCATTCATTTGGGAAAAGGAGCTGGGTTTTTCCCTTTGCTAGGCAAAGAAGTAAACTGCTTGTGAGACTATGTCTCAAATTCGCTCTCAGTACCCAAGAATTTAGGGTTCAAAAGGGTACTTTCAAAAATGAGTACCTGCTCTTAAAGTTGTTTTTAAGGGAACTAATAACTCTACTGGTGGTTACAGAGGAAAAAATATCCTTTCAAATAAAGAAGAAATTCCAATCACTAGTGCAAAAGAAGCTGCATATTTCTTCATTTTAGTCTGAAAGATGCAGTCTACAAACCATATCACTTCAAACCAGTCTTCTCGGATTTAAGTACCCTGGGTTAGCAATATTGGCACAAATATTGCTTTATACTCAGACTGCCAGTTTCAGATCACTTTGCTTTATTCATCTACTCCAAAGTACAAGTGCATCCACCTGCTCGTATTAAAACTACTACAAACACATAAAAATGACTGCTAACTGCTGCCAATTACTCATCCAATTACTTCATTTCAATGTGCAAATATGGTAATTCTGGATAGATGTGATAAATGTATGATGTTTAGCAGAATATTGCTGACATGACATATGCATCCATGTATATTGACTATATGGAGGGTTAATCTAAGTATATTAAGATAAGCCACATTCTGCAATTTTACTGTAGCAGAGCTACCTAAAATACATTGCGTCAAAGAGTATTTTAAATGCACTTTGGATTGGCTAAATACTTTCAAGAAGTACATCACTTTTCAAAATTCTTTTAGCCTAAAAAAGGCTGAAGCCACATTTCAGAGACTATTGAAATGCTTCATTTGGACATTTTAAATTATGTTGAAATGCTTCATTTTGACATTTTAAATTATGTTTTCTGTTCTTCCTAGTTTTTTTTTGTTTTAATTCTAATTCAGATTCCAAGGTTTTAAAACATAATGCTACTTACCAAATAAATCTCAAAATAAAAGAAAAATTGAATGTTTTGTCTTCATATGAGCAAATAAGATTTTATTGACAAGAAATGATGTTGCCCACTTTTAATTCAATAATGTTAAGCTCTATAAAATAGTCAGACTCGATGCAAAATTATACAGTCCATTAAAACCACTTACTCAGACAGTTCCACTAAGTAGCAGGAGACATTAGGACAGTCAAACTCTTAAGCGCAGTTCAACTCTCTCTTGATACATTCCAAACTAATTACAATTCATTATCAAGCAATTTGACTGCAAAGCTCTGCAGTAACCAGTTCTAAGAAATTTGAGAAGAATTTGAGGTTCAGGGCAATCTTGGCAGGGAAAACACAAGGTGTGTATTCCTGACTGCATTTGTGGGGGATACCTGCTGCAGCACAAGCTGCCAGCTCAACACCGGTCGTGTGGGAATCCTCCCCTGGAGCAGCAGTAGAGCTCTCTGCAGCAAGGTCAAGCAGATGAGGATGGCTCAGCTCTAGCTTGGGCCTGCAGAGCCATGGCAGGCAGCCAGCACTCCAGAAACTCCCTACTCTCCACTCTGCTGCACCTCCCAGCCCTGCAGCAGCAGCCACTGGGATCCCCAGAGATCAGTGTGTGGGCACATCACCGTTCCCGACCAGGCGGTGCTTTGCTACGCAGATGTGGCACCTTTTTATCCCCTTACGAGCTCCAAGCGCTCTTTCCATGGTGTCTGGTCTCAAATTCCCTGGTGTGTGACTTGCACCTTACACTGTTGTTTTATAGTTTTTAGGGATACGTTGGGAATTAAGTCAGCTTTTGACAATGTCAGCCAAGGCTTCTCCAGGTTCTGTCTCCCTCAGTGCAGAGCATGCTAAGTCCTGACATCTTGTCATGAAGACTCTAATTTTTCTATAACTGAAATTATGAAATGCTGAACACTTAATTCATTGGTTTCTGTCCTTGCTGACTGGATTTCCCACACAGTGGAATACTTTCTTCTACTGTTCTGGAAGGATGGATACAAATACTTGTTTAACATTTTTAGGTTTTTTTAATTTTCCATTTGAGAATTCTCGGTTTATTTTCAGCACAGTGCTGTGCTTTCAGATGACACCTTTTTTTAGCTCTCATGACTTATTTTCCTTTTATTTGTTTGGTTTATCTTTTTTAGATTAAATATTCCCCATAACCAGTTTCTTGGTTTGTTTGGCCCATTTGTTTCCAGTAAAAGCATTTCTGATTTAGGCTGAACATTAGGAAAAAAATTTTCATGGAAAGGGTCATTGGTCACTGGAACAGGCTGCCCAGGGAGGTGGTTGAGTCACCTTCCCTGGAGGTGTTTAAGGGACGGGTGGACGAGGCGCTGAGGGGCATGGTTTAGTGGTTGATAGGAAAGGTTGGACTTGATGATCCAGTGGGTCTTTTCCAACCTGGTGATTCTATGATTCTATGATTCTATGATTGGATCGCCTCTAAGAGCTAAAATCTAGTGCAGGGCAGTGCAGTCATTGGGTTTGTTTGATGATACTTGAGGGGAAGCGCTGAGTCCTCAGTGTATGCAGAGGAAATCTGTTCTTGCTTTTCTAGGTGTGAAAATAGTCTCGGGGTGTGCATATTACAGTACTGAAATACCTCACTGTATGGGATTGTGAGATTTGAGATGAAAATTCCTCCTTTGGCTAGAGACAAAAGATGGTTCTTGGTTCTGTCAACTCTTCAAAGCAGAAGGTGCACTATTCAGACTGTGGATAGTTGACTCTCCTCTTACACAGCAGAGCTGTGCGCTGCTTTGGACAGGCCACTTTCTGCCTTTGACTGTCATCTCTTCTCTTCTACATGGCTTCCCTTGTAAGTGCTGAGCACTGACATGGATGCAGTTCTGCAGTTTTGGCCCAGATCAGGACTGCTAACAATTTCTATAGAGATGCTTTTACTCTTTTGGCAAAGGGATCTTAGCCCATCTTGTATGACAAAGTCTGGATTAAAAATAAATAGAAACTCACGATATTACAAAGTTTCAGTAGATTAAATTGTTTGGAACTAGGCAGAGCTGTTTTATATTAACCTTTCTTTCTCAAAAAAAAATAAAATAAAAAAAGCTATTGGTAACAGTGATATGGCTCCACCAGTCCTGGAGTCTTTAATAAATGTTACAGGAAAAAAAAAAAGGTGGTTTAGGCCAGACCTTATTAGTGAGTGTCGAGTTTTTTAAGATTTATTCACTATGATTAGCTGTGCATAAAGCAACATGGATCTCTATCTACACTAACGACAATCTGGAAGAATGTCTTCTTACTACCTTTTTTTTTCATGACTGTACTTGACTCTTTTCTCCATTGCATGTCCATGTCCATCACCTTTTCTCCTCCTTACAGTTAGGGTTCCCTTCTCCTCAGTCTACTGGCTCTGACTTTACATGTCCTCCACTTTCTCGCTGAGTCTCCTTCATATACCTGCATCCTTTCACAGGTTCCTTTCAGGTCACCAAACTGTGGAGCTCAGAGGAAGATGCTTTCTGTTAAGGCTGTAGTTCTTGCCTCAGTCATGACTCAAGCCAAAAATCCCATGTCTGAATGCTGCAGTGTGTAACTGTTTTAAGACAAGATCCAGACCTTTAGGTTCAGCTTTGTGCCTTTTCACCACCAACTGTTAAAAAATATCTAGTTCTGCACTGAAGGATTTAAATAATGTTTTCCACAAAAGAAAAGCCAAAATAGTATCTTAGTACCTCACTACAGAGCCAAAAAGCATATCATTGCTTCACACAGCTTTTACAGGATCGTATTTGTGAGGGTCAAAAGATAATTTACTGTAAGCACATCAGTGTCGTTGATGTGCAGTGCTGAAAGCAGCTTAACTTCTGAGAATTTTTAGTGAAAGCAGGAGCTGTGTTTTCAGCATGAATACCAGTCAGCCCACTGGCACAATTACTGGATTAAAATCTTTACAGCAGCTGAAGAGGAAGAGCAAGAGTGAAAGTCTGACCCTCTGGTGTTAAATTTTGCCAGTGGCTTCACAGGAGCCTTAAATTTTTTACCTTAAATTTTCACATAGCTTGTAACCCTCTTTGTGATTTCTGAAATCTATTGCAATGCACAAAATGCATTAAATAAATCTGCAATATGAATTGACAGAACAGAGAAGAAAATTAATCTTTCGTGTCTCTACCGTGGAAAAGGGGTTATCCTTCCATTTTGAGGATAATTGGGAGTTTTATTTTGCTTTCCAGTTCTGGAAAATGAAGTTCTAACAGCTATTAGCCATGGTGACATGTATCAGCTTATTACTACTTATACCATGGTGAGGGATTGTAGCCACAATGATTATAGCACTTTAATAAAAATGAGACCATTTTAGTATCAATTTAATTTAAGCCATAACAGCTGAACATGGCTGGAACGAGCCTTTGAGTGGCTAACCTTCATTTGATCGCTCTAAATATCTGTAAAAGTTTCTGAGAGGTGGCTTAGTGAGGAAGATGAAAGGCAGGATGGAAGCCTGGTGGTAATGGGGATGGTGTCTGCAACTTCTCTTTGTTATAAAGTCCCTTATGAAATTTTAAAATAGCAGTCGCCTTTCATTAGAGCCACAGCATGTTAAAGGTAGAGGGAGCTTTTCATGACCCTATTCTCTGGGTAAGGGACATTCACTGAATGTGCTTTGCCTGTCTCCTGCCCTGAGCAGGAGAAGCCCTTGCAACTGGCAGGCCTGCAGAACTCCTTGCCTTTGTAAAAGCCAGGATGATTACACACTTCTGATTCTTTTCTCTTTTTTTTCATTCCATGGTATCTTGAAGAGAATGATGCTTGGTCTCACAATTTCAAACTGTGTGGGGCCTTATAGAAGATAATTAATTTCTGATTCTGCTGAACTCATTATTAACCTTCTGTCAGTTCAGCTCAGATCAGATTTATCTTGCTGTATTTCTCCAAACAGAGGCTTAAGAGTTCCTTTCTCATCTGTAGTTTTCAAATTTCAAAGTGCCATTGAGGCAGTAATAGCATTTTTGAGTCATACCTTCCAAGCTTTATTTCTGAGGGTTGTATTTTTCAGTTTAGAAAAGAAAAATCATTAACTGTAGTGTTCACTGATGGTACCAGATTGACAATACCCTTCCGGAGACTTTCTCCTGCTTTCGGATATATCCATGAACTCAGCACCAAGATGGGCATTTTGGCACTGTTTTGTCAGAAATATTTAGGCATCCCATGCCAAGAAAGGGTCTGGTTATTGATTTTTTCAGCTTCTCCATAAAAACACTTAACCCAGGGCTTGGCTATGTGTATCATCAAGTTGGGTTTATTTAACTTCTATACAATCCTTAAGTAGATTGAAGTTGAAGCTAGGGGTCACTACATTTTATTCACATTAAGAAATGGTGACAATTTGAAAGGGTCAAATTTGAATCAAGACCACAGAAATGTCTGCAGGTATTTATGATTCACGTGTCTATATTCAACCCAGGATACAGCCTTCAAGAATCCCTCTAGTTTATCTTTCCATTTGATTTAAATTTTCATTTGACATCTGGTGGTGGTCTCAGAACAATATTGTATTCAAATCACTTAAATAGTTGAATGAAAAGTATATACAAGCGCTAAAATTATATCAAATATAAACTAATAGTATATACAAGAGCTAAAATTATATCAAATATAAACTAATAGTCTCATGGCTCTTTTAGTTTAGAATCATACATTGTATAAACCCTCTGCACCCTTATGATGAAATTTATCATCCCAAGGTTTGGGTTCAGGTGAAGGTAGAAATCTTTAAGACAGTGATTTGTAGGAGTCCTGATTCTAAGAGCTTAATTTTTTTCTGTCCTAAAAACTGGTCTCTGGTGAAATTTGTGTTCCTCACTTGATGGTTCTTCCTCATATCTACAGCTCTAATACAGGCAAGTAATGCTTTTTTGTTGAGACCATTAGCATTACATCCATTTTTTGCTTCCTCAAAAGCCATTGCCAGCTTTTTTATATACTTTTTTATATACTCTTCACTGTCCTGAATTTACCTGGATAAGCCAGCACTTTGATAAACAGCATGTAAGCATTATTGTGTCCACATTCATACACTTTCATGCTGTAATTTACTCAGCCCTTCAAAAGCCGAGTGCCATGACGGCATAGGGACTGCTGTTTGTAAACTTTGATCTTCAGAGTTACTGAAAGCTTTTGACCTAGCTAAAGCATTTTGTGGCTCTTTCCCCACATGCCCAGCTTGTTTGAAAATCTGTGTTTGTGATGCAAATTTCGAAAAGCCTTGCTCTTTATTTGTTCTATGCAACTGGTATTTTTCTGCTTCCTCTGGTGTGTCCTTTTCTGAAAAATAAATCAATTGCAATAGCTTCTTTAAATCAGTAAATCAATTTTCAATAGATTATATAGACAGTTTTCCTGCTAAATAACATTTCACCTACATAGTCATCATCTATATTCTGGTACTGCATCTTGGATATAGTACGTCTTCCACTAGCAAACATTTAAATAGGAAGTATTTTGTCTTTGTCCCTAAGCTTGGTTCTTTCCAAATTTTCTAAAGCTATAAAAGATTGTAAATGTGGCAGTAGCTCACTTTTCCAGTTATTTTTAAAGGTTTCCTCACTCATCAAGTTTCTGTACCAGGTACAGAACCTCCTCTTTTCTCTAGCAAGTATGACAGTAATTGAACAGTATCTTGCTGTTTCAGACAGATATCCAGCTAGACCTAGTTAAGTGCAGAAGTGAGGAGATGTTATTGACGCTCTTTTCAGCTTTTCTGGTTGCTAGCATCTATCGTAGATGTCTTGTGCCTGCAGCAATATGTATTTGCATTCTATGATAGTATCAGAGTGGCTTGAAAAATAATGAATTTATGTGTAAAAACACAGCCTTTTCTTTTTCTCCTAGAAAAAGTTATCCTTTCCACACTTCAGCCTATTTCTGAGCTGCCCAGAAAAGTATGGCTGATTCCTAATTTGTGGATCTGTTAGGATAAACACCTACTGCAGCTGCAGTATGCAGGATATGAGGGATCGCATCCTTGTGCAGAGCTGATCCTGCTCAGGGCAGCCTGTGCACTAAAATGTGCTAATGGATGGCTCTCACTGTCCTAACCCCCTCAGATTTAAAGATGTTCTGTTTTAACTCCTCTTAGGCATGCAGATCCTTCCCTGCTGATTAGTGTCACAGATGATACCTTCTAAATAATCCTAATTTGTGCTGCATCACTACCTCTGTATTACTGACTTCACAAAATCTTGACATACTTGAGTTGATCTTTCCAAATTGGGTTAAATGTAATGTTTTGTTTAGAACACAGACACTGAGTTCCTTTTTCACTTGGCTGCTGGCTGTGCTTCATCTTGATCAAATGTAGAAACAAGCAAAGAAAAACAATCAAAGCTTCAGTTTTGTTAATTCCTTGTATCTGCTCTTCACAAGTTTGCCTTCCATTTTCTATTTTATGTACTTACTACAAAGTCTCACCCAGGAAACTGTGATCCATAAAGCTTTTCTCAAAGCCTGAAAGAAAAGCTTACATCTTCAGACACCCCTCTAGCATAATAATGAATTTTGATCCATTGTTACAGTTCTGTCACAATCAATGGATTTTACTGAGCCCTTTTAGAGTACCCAGAAATAAATATTAACTCTGCAATACAGCCTGAACTGTAACCACGCTCCTTTCTTCCTTTCTTCCCTGCCTTGTGTTGCATTGAGATTAGAGAGTGCACCCCAGCTTCAGGATGTCTTGGCTGGGGTGTCTTTCATATTAGGAAGTTAAATAAAACCAAACACCAAAAAACCCAGCCATGAAGTACTCACATCTTCATGACAGCTGCAGGCACCTCTTCCCTTTGCTGTGTCTCCTTACAAAGATAAGGGGTATATAACCACCCATTGAAATGCTGCCTTCCAGATTTGATCACAGCCACATGTCCATCTGGAATAAAAATTAGTGAAGGAGTCAAAAAGGCAGAAGGGTATAAAGAGGAGCAATTCCATTCCCTACAGATGCATGAAAGAGAAGCAGCCTCTGTGTTTCTGGCTAGCGCAGGTTCTCCAGGTCAAACAGGAGAGCAGGCAGCAGGAAAAGAGGGAGGGTCAAGAGACAGGAGGAAAATATGACCCTGTTGTGGAAGGCAGGAAAATGAAGAGCCGCTTTGGAAACATGTCAGACATGTCTCCCTGTAGGTGTAGATAGGCATGACTTCGTCTCTGTGTTGCAGCTGCTGGAAATGAATAATGCCTGTGGTGCTGTGTTTGAGCTAAGTGGTTTACTGACAGGGCAGAACATGCTGAACACAGCATTGTACTGACATACACATGGCCCAGCACTGGCCCATCTCCACATGGAAAATAACTCCATCTGCCCGGAGAGGTGCTGCTCTGGAGCAGACTGACAGAGGCACTTGCCAAGGGCTCCCCTCTGTGGGCCCTCTGAGCCACTCTGCCAGGGCATCCCTAATTGAGGCACATCCTTAGCCTCAAGTCCTGAATGCACCTGAGGAATCACCACTCATCTCAGGCCTTATCTCAGCATTTTGAGAAATTACATTTACACTTACAGTGCATCAGTCTTCTGGGGTTTACATTTACATAACCAGAAGAGAGAGCAGGGAATCATGCCAAGGGTTTTAGGCCAGGATATGTTGTGTTAAACCATTAAATTTGAGTTTCTGCACCTGAGCAACACCACAGTTAGGGGAGGTGTCGAAAACCTCAGTTTGTAGGGAGCTCGTTGTCACTCCTGTGCATGAGTCAAAGGACAGGTACTGGCTTGTGATTTACTCAGCCTGCTTTCTCTGCTGCATACGGTCCGGTAACATGGTTCAGAAATGCAGCTCAGGGTTTGGAAGGGCAGCATGGAAAAGTTTTTAACTGTTTTGCAAGCCAGACTCTACTGCAAAGACTGTTCTGCTCACATGCATATGCTTTTGCAGAAAAAAGGTCAATATTACAGGAAAAGTAATTTGGACACTGATGAAATCAATAAATCTTCTGGCTCATGTCAGAAGTCTGTATAGAGGAATATCCCCCTGGGATCAACGGCTGTTGCAGGATACAACCATTAATAATTTCACGCTGATACTGCAATGATCCACTGCAAGGTTAAGAATAAAGGACCTCAGAAGCTGTAAATAGAGTGAAGTGAATCAGATCACCTTTTAGTCTAACTAGTAGCTATCCTTACTTGAAAACTATTACCCTTATTTTTTGCAATTTACTGAGCTCAAACTATGGTTTCCCAACCCCTCATATCTTACAGTTCAATTTCTTTTCTACAAAACCTTCAATTGAGAGTGTCATGTTGAACAAGACACAAACCTGAACTAATTCTAAAGACTGGAAAACAAACTTAGATTCAAAATATTCTGTTCCTACACAGACAGGAGTTAAAGCACAGCATTTTTCTCACACGGGGGATTATTTTTCCACCATCATGCTTAGTATCTTGTTCATTCTAGTCTGCAGATAATAAAACAAAGAAACATTTTAGTCACCATTCAGCTTAGGACTGAGACCTTACATGAGTCTACAAACACAGTCCTCTGCTGTTAGAACCAACCAGTTCAGAGTCTGCCATGTATAACATGGGCTATTACTTTGGCACTAGCACATAGATTGCAGTTGAAACACCACTATATATTAATGACTTTAAGGAACAGGTAATCTTTCCATCTTTTCATAGCTTACCTTCACTTTAAATGCTGCAACTGATACCAATATCTACCAACATCTACCATCTTCACTCTTCACCTTCTCTCTTGGATTATCATAGGACTTTTATTCTCTCTTAATATGAAGTAGGTGCCTTCCAAAACAGCTATGTTCTCTCTCTTTAGACAAGCCTTGCATTTTTTCACCTCATGACCACAGTGTAGATGCTCACCTTAGTTTTTAGCCACTGTAAACCCTAATTCCAATTTGAAGTCAAACAGTGTATGGATTATGTTCCTAACTGCTTAGTGATCTCTTTTTTTTTCTTATATTAAGTGTTAGGTGGTTGTGTTCAGCTTTCCATGTTATAAACAACTCCATCAAACCTTGTGAGCATGAGTCACTTCAGTTTTCCCACGTGAAAGTCCTATAGTTCACATGGAAGGCAATGTGAAAATTGCACAATCCTAAGAATGCAACTGTCTCTCTTTACGGTGTGCAAGAAAACTACAGTTACGGAACATCTTAAGCAGTAGTGCAGAGACTGCACCAAGATTATTACACTGAATGCATCCTCTCGGTTCTGAGAAAGACCTCCAAAATCACTGGCCTGGCCTTTCCAGCCTGCAGAACCAAGACAGAGATGCTGCTTCATTGTTGTCCATTAGCTGTCATCTGCAAAAAGCGCTCATATTTACTGTATAAGAAAAGACAAGTCTTTCTATAGCTAGTTCTGGGAGTGAGTAGCTAGAATTTATTTGTATATGGGGAGGCAGCTCTCAGTTCTGATAACTATATGCCGTCAAATGTGTCAGCATGATGATAAAACGACACATCATTTGGTATACTCGGTTATATGAAGAAGAGGAACAGGAAGTAAGTGCATTTGAAAGGCATTTATGGATCCATAGAATAGCAAAAGCCCATATGTGTATAAATATGCATATAGGTATTTACTCAATATTCAGGGAAGTAACGAATTCCCTTAGCAGATCTCTATGCAGTTTGTTGCATGAAAGGCTGCTTGCATGCTAAGATATTAAAGGGAGATCCCTAGAAAGCTACAGTTAATGAAAAGATAAAACAGTTAAGCTGGGAGGGAACTCGAGTATTCTCTAATCCAAAACCTTCCTCCAAGCTGGACTGACTTCAAAATTAAATGCCTGTATGAAATCAAGTAACAGTATACAAAGCTAGCTTCAAACCTTATCTCTGGCAGAATATTTCAATTTGCATGGCAAAACCTACCAGTCGATTAGACTAAGCCCCTTACAAAATACAGAAGAGAAGGCATTTTGGACTAGATTCAATTTTGGTCATTTTGATGGACAGCGCTTCAATCTTTTACTTCCCTAACCCTCAGAAAGGAAGCATCGCGGAAACGGAAGGACTGCTGCCAATAGCTTTAATTTCAAGTTCCACAGCCCAGTGAAAGGCCATGAAATGGGGACTGGTATTAGGAGGAAGATGTATTTTCAAGATTAAGGGTTTGAAGATTCACTAAGTGCATTCACAGTGTCACAGTGCTCATCAAATCAGTAGTGTCTTCCTAATGCCCAGGGAATGTGTCTATCTTTGACAGATGTAACCAAGAATGTCAAAGAGACCAATTTGATTTAACGCTTACTGCCATTCACTGGGGATAAAAAGACAAAACCAATCTTTTCTTTTTCTTGTTCCCTTTTTTGGTGCATTAAGGATTGAGCACATAAAAAATAAAATAAGATTTTTTTTTTTAAAAAGCCTGTATACCTGATAAATCCTATTAGTCCCAAATGGTTTAGTTCCACAACATATTGACAAGCATAAGCAACTTACAAAACTGCCTTAATTTGTAGTGCTACGTAAGATAACAGAGTTGGCATAAAAGAAAGTATTATCTCCTCCAACACTTCCTGTGCTTCGTAACTGTTTGCTCTTTTTCTCTACACATTTGGCAAAGTAAATATTATTTGAATTATCTCTCCGGAATTAACATGCATTTAAGCTAAAACAATTGTTGCTAATGGGTCTAATTGACCCATTTCACAGAGCCCGACAGTGGAAGACAATTCGGAGAGAAGGTGGCTCGCTCTCCAGCGGTGCATTGCATCCCCCTCTAGTGACCGCTCTGCAGATAAACCTCGGTAGCGCCGCCGGGAAGTTTGGGGTTGTTTTCAGGAACCAATGCAGTTCACGGAAATTATCCCCAGGAATTGTCAAAATTTCCTTATTGCACGCATTTGACTAATATATGAAGACTATAGGCTCCTAGGATTTATCATTATTTATAATGTTGGCCAGCTTAGAGGATAAATTCAGAATGGGACAGTTCAGTCAGGTTGTTTAATTACTTACAGGGGGGAAATGTTGTTTTCGTTGCACAGCACTTTATGAGACGCCTGCCTTCCATCTTAATTCAGGAAAAAATCAGAGGTTGCAATTTTGAAAATTACCATAAATACCTGGGCTTATTTCCCAACCCACTCTAATAAACTAGTTCATTTCCAAGACCTTTGAGGTTTAGTTTTTCTGCGGACATTAACCTAGTCTCGGTTTGTATATTATCAATTTTCTGCAAATACCTCCATTCCAGTGCCCTTTTGTTAATAATTCGAACACTTGTGCACATTCATCTTATGGATAAATCTGAGTGGATAGCAGAAACTCAGAAAAAAAGACCTTTACTTCTTGCTGTTGTGTCCTTCTTCCAAAGTAGAGTTGAGATACTGAGGTTTGAGAAGACACAAAATGTCTGGAGTATTTATAAAATATGTGTAAGTAGAAGATCATCTGGAAGACTGTATGAGCTTTTTAGAATTTCTGACCAGGGCTGATGAGAAGAATTTTGTTTTGTCGATCACTGTGGTGACGTGGCAGTTGTACATTCATTATGTTACAAATTTAATGCAGCTAAAAGCCTTCCAGAGATGGCTACGTATAAATAGTGTAGGTTATGCTATAACTGTTCAGAAGGTTACACCAGTGCATTGGAACAACCCTTTGACTCCTTGACCATCAGAGCAGGGTAACTATCTCAACAATGAGGAACAAGTTGTCTTTTTCTAAAACATATGATCCAGTTTAGCCACAACTCTTAAAATGGAGTGAGAACTTAGAGGAATTGCATGTCCTGTGTTACATGGGAGTTCAGGTCAGATCAATGCTGTGGACCTTCATCTGTAAATCCACCTGCTAGTAGCCATTGCAGATTTGTTCCTCGTTGTCTTTTTTACTAAATCCTCATCCAGTCTTGTTCTAAATGTCCCTCATTCAAGAGGGAACTCATCAGAGTGGCCACTCTGGCATGGGACCTTGTCCTTCACACCCAGTCTCTGCCCAGGAACCTGAGACAGCTGGTAGGAGGCTCTGTCATGCAAAAGACTGTCAGAAAGAGGCAGGTTGGTGATGTGTTTCTGTGTACTTGACTGCTTTATTGCACAGCCACCAATTCTGTCAAATGCCAAGATTCTAGCCAGGAGTGCTACACCAATGTTTCTGGAGAACTGGAAGCCAAATTACATCTGAGGTGGCCCCCACATCCCCCAGGCTGCTCTGCCTGGCTCTGTGAACAAGGATAAGGCATAGCCATTATTAAGTGGCAGGGGATTATTTCAGTTCTCAGCTCCAGGTGCTGGCTTCAGCCTTGTTTTGTCCAACTGTCTGTGCCACTCTGAGAGACAAAAAGATGGGAAAACGCAGTCAAGGGCTGGGTTGGGTGGATGGACAACAGAGCCAGCAGGTGCATGTTCACCCTCTGGTGCCACAGCTTGCTACCCACAGCCATTGGACCTGGAGTGCTGGGAACAGGCACTGGTGCCAGAGAACTCATGAGTTCAAAGGAACCACTGCTTTAACCAAGGGTACACTGAACCAGGATGACTCTGCTTGAATGTTTCTCCGTGTGTGGAGGAAGAAAGCAGCATCTGACACTACCCAAGTCCTCAATGAAAGCGCTACAGAGCTGCTAAGCACTCAGTTCTCAACTCCTGATTACCTTTCTTTATATATGTACCTATTTTTGTGACTGGCTTTCTGCATTACCTTACAGGGCTTTTGAAGGGAGTTTGCTTGTGAGCCAAATGCCATTAAGCTGGCTGTCTCTCTCCAGGACACTGATGACAACCCTCCAGCACAGCCAGGGCTGCCCAGCCAGGGGCTCCAGCAGCCAGAAGGGTGACAGGGCGAAAGGGCCCCTGTGCACTGGCGGCAGCCCCAGGGCTGGGCAGTGAAGAGGAGGGCATGAAAGCCCCTCTGCCACAGTGCAGAGGAGATGAGCATGATATAAAAAGGATAAGAAATATTTACAGTCTTGTGTGGCAGTATTTTTGTAGTTGTTTTGTTCATACTTGGAAGCTTATTTTTTAAAATCCTTCAATTAATAGAATGGACACATACGTAGGGTTAGATTTCCTCTCAGATGTTATCCATATCCCTCACTGTCTTTGAACAAATCATATGTAAAAAAAGCTGAGTTTTCTTCGCATTACCTTCAATAAACAGGTTTAAACCACCGCGCAAATCCATAACTCACCTCTTTGGTTCAAGTAGTTTTAGGATAAATCCAGCAGGTTTAACTTTAAGCCTCCAAATACCTGTGCTGACAATCTGAGGTGACATTGTGGTTATTCAGTTCTTTACATTCACCGAGGCTTGCAGTTGCTATGGTTTCAAAGATTTCCCTGAAACCAAAACACTTCTACAGGTGTCCATACAAGTAATTATATTTGGTAAATAATTTCTCTGATCTCTAGATGTCCTGACAAGAGATTGCCCCAAATATGACTGACCAAACAGGGTTTTTCCTTCCTAACTCCAGATACCATATCTGGGGCAAAGATGAAGACTTTGTATTGAAATAAACACCTAACAAATGCATCAGGCATGAATTTTCCATTTCCCTGTGATTTCTTGCTGTCTGCTGTTCAGTTAGAAGCCACGAGCCTGAGCCTCACACCAGCTGCAGGGCACCTGAGATCCAGGCCATTTCCTATGGTGCACAGGCAGTTCCAGCTATAGCAGCTGGAGTTAGGATGAGCAGGGGTAGGGAACAGACACAGGGAAGCTCTGCAGCCTTCACATGATAACTCCAGCATTTCCCATTCCTGTCTGCAAAATTCTGCTTGGACAAACCACAGCTCCAGCCACAGACCTGCGCAGCACAGGCTCAGCCCTCCACAGAGCAATTGTTTCCATCAAGTAATGACAAAAAGTGTGTATTTCACTGACAATAAGAGGAAACATTAAAAATTCTCTAAGCGTTCCTGACTCTTGAAGCAGATGCAAGTCTGGCACTTTAGCTGAGACCCAGTTCAGGTCCAGAGTGACTTGGCACGCATCATCAGTTGCACCCTATGAGGTCTCAAAGATGTGATGGAAACCAACATTGTAGGAGTGGAGCAAGACTGAAATCCTGTCTCCAGCAATGCCAAGAGACCAATCTCCATTAGTGCAAGCAGGGAGAAGTTTTCATCCTAGATGCTGCAGTAAGATACAGGATGGATGACGTGTCTTTTTGTCGTAAAGAAATTTAGATATTTAAAAAATGAAGTACCTTTGCCTCTTGAAAGAAACACTTCCATTAATAAGTGTGGTCATTCAGCTGAATAGGACTCCACATTGTATCATTATTTTTTTCCCCAGCTTAATGGATTTTTTATGTCTCCAGTGATCCATTCTATTTGGACTCTTCAGATCATTTCCTTCCTTTCTATATATCAGCATAAATTAGGAATTACCACTATGAATTTACACTTACGCAAGCCTTAAAAGAGAAAAGAGTCAGTCCATGTATTTTTATTGAACAGTCACCACTGTGTTTACATTCAAACATCATCCTTTTCACCTCATCACTGCGATTCAGTGTGCTTATTGAATAAAGCTGCTATACTTGATCTAGAAATAATTACAGGAATTGTTGCAATCTAGTAGTGATTAGAAAATGACATTCTCATTTATGAGGCTATTGCATTTGCCTTCTCAGAGTTAATGTGTACTTTCTAACAATATATATGAGATGTAGTTACAAGTGTTTTATCTATAGACATTTAACTGCTTAAGCAGGTGATCCTAACTCCTCAAGAGTTTACCTATGAACAGAAAACTGTAAAGTTTTCACCATCTTTAGGAAACTGCATAACAATTACCTTTATTTTTTTCCCTCAGTCACAATATTCTCCTGTACGAGGATGGTCATGCAGTTGTTGCTGATTTTGGAGGTAAGGGGTCGTCAAGAAATATTCATAAACAAACTTCAAATTCACTAACACTAAACATGTGTTTACTAGAAAATGACATGTATCTCAAAGCGTAGCGTATAACACCTTCAGTACATTCATGCAAGGTCTTCTCATTCTTAGATGGGCTGCTTTTCTGACATTAAATAAGACTGGCAGGCTTCTGTGGGACTGTATTTTAAAGCAGGGCCCAGTGACTGTGGTGACTCCAGATACAGTTACATTAACCAGTACAAATAACCACACGGTCACAAATTCTGGGCTTTTGTAAACAGCTACTAAAGTCAATGGAGCTTTGTAGATTTATGCCAGTGCTGAATTTAGCAGGCAAGTTTCAGAATCTTCATTGTCTGTACACACTCTTGTTGAAAAAGAGCTATCACAGTTCATCTGCACTTTCCAAACACCAGGGATAGTTAAAAAAAGAAAACCAACAAACTTTTTATCAAGATTTATGTATAATGAGGTGGGTATCAGTGTTGGCTTAACAGTAATCTTTTTGTTGTTCTGTGTGTTTCAGAATCTAGATTTTTGCAATCCCTGGATGAAGACAATATGACAAAACAACCTGGGGTTTGTTTCTTGTTTTGTTCTACATAATTAGTATAAACCATACAGCAAAGTTAAGAGTATAGAATTTCATCTCTTGTAATGTTTCTCTGTGACGTTTTCTTTTCCTTTAAGCCTTTTCAATAGAAGAGATGAGTGAATATATAATATATGCAAGAGAAAATAATAATTTTTAAAGTTGTCTTTGGAGCTCTATTGCGCCCCATCCTCATACACAGTTTGCTGGCATGTGGTTCCTATTTCTGGTAGGGAATTGATTGTTAGACAGTGATTCTCTTTCAGAGTTATTTTCTCCATTACAAGCCCATCACTCACAGAGAGTCAACTTTGCAAGACAGTACCGTTGTCTTCATAAGTTTTAATCCAGATGGATTCTGTGTTTTCACTCCATGGTCATGACAGTTTGCATCACCTTAATTGCTAGTTGTGGAATAGGGTGGGTGATGCCAAAACAGGGTTGGTCAATCTCCTTTCTAACAATCTCCTTTCTAACAAATTATAACGCACACTCACTGTGTGAGGAGTGACTACTGCTGCTGCAGACGTGGGTCCTGCAGGATTTGATGACATCTCAGTGGGAAAGACTGTCTTGTAAAGAATGTAGATTATGTTAATGAGGTAAAAGGAATCTGCAAAAACACCTTGAACTCATCACTCCAGTGAGAGGCTGGTTGTTTGTGAAGCAGCCTCAGAACTGGGCTTCTGCAGGAAGCGGCGAGGTCCAAGAGAAAAGGTACCAGCCCAGTGCAGTTGTCAATTTTTTCCGCCTGCTAGCTGGAGTGTTAATTAATTGGTGTTAGAAGGCATGCTTGGTCCTGATGACATGGTATCCAGACCTTGAAGCTGGGTGTTCTGATTTTGTTCTAGTATTGCTCTCATGTTTAAAGTCTGGTCAGGTGGGCTTTACAGGGCTGAGACAGCTACCATACTAATGTTGTTATGTATAGTGTGCAATAATACACTGCCTAGATTTTGCAAGCTAAGGGAAAAAATTCCTGGCAACTTTACCAGTTATTTTGTGGTGCCACGGAGGAAAGGGAATAGGAAAAGAAGAAAAAACAAATAAACTAATGCAGGAAAATGTGCATAAGTGAGGAAGCAAACACTGTTAATGTATTCTTTATGTTTCCTGACACGCAGAACCTACGCTGGATGGCCCCTGAGGTGTTCACCCAGTGTACCAGGTACACTATAAAAGCCGATGTTTTCAGCTATGCTTTGTGCCTCTGGGAGCTATTAACAGGTGAAATTCCATTTGCTCACCTGAAACCAGGTAAGATACTCAATGAGTTAATACTTAAACTTCTCTGAATGTAGAGAAGTAGCTACATTGTATGTACATTTTCACATTTGTGTTCCTTTTTCACCGGTCCTTGTTTCACGGCCACTTAACTGAAGATCAAAACTTACATTCCTGGGAGCAGTTCCAGTACAGCATCACCTACATTACCTAAACTTTCTGCAAGATTACTGTTTCTAATATCAGCTGCAGTTAATTTTGAATTAGCCAGTTTACTCTGTTCATACTGTGGTCTAAGTAGACCTAGAAGACTCGAGAGTAGTTAAAGCTCACTTGGAGCATCACAAATTAAATAAAAGGGATAAAAAGTTATACAGGAGTACTGTTTCTCCCCCTGCTTCTCCCCTCATTTCTTTTAAATATATTACATCGACTGAATTACAGGGTCCCTTTTCCTGAATTCTCGGGCTTGTTGCAGCTTTAGAGACAAGCATTTTATGTCCCTTCTTTCTCTGCTGAGACACTGTGCCTAGGGAAGGGCTCTTTCCTTGTCCTCCACTGGAATGATGAGTCCTTCCTTACCTCCAGAGCACCAACAGTTTATTCGAATCCTATCATAAAACATATTTCCAAAGATTGTGTCAGTGCCCACAAACATGGGGATGCAGTTTTCCCAAATGCTCACATTTGATCTAGGCTATTCTCCTTAATGTTTTTGGTCCTCTCAGTGGCCTAAGTAAGTGTAATTTTCCCTCTTCCATGGATAAGTAAGCTGAGACTTTGTACAAGGTAGTTTTACATACTTTTTATGTACACAGGTGATTTTTCAGATGTAAGAGTCATGATTCACAGCTAGTTCCTCGTCTTCTGTGGTACCTCCAACTACTGCTCATAAAAGATATATTTACACACACAACAAAACCCAGATACTGAATGTGCACATCTGAATTATATATAATTCTGCAAAAAGCAGCTTTGGGGGTGTTGTATGTCTTATAGTCTATGTATAAGCCCTGAATTTATGATATATGCTCACATTATGACTATTCAATTAAATACAAATCTCATCTTTTTCTCAAAGTAATGTATTGCAGGGCAAAGGGTTTTCTTTATGAAAATTTTGTATGTTATCTGCAGAACACTAATTATGCATCACTGACATTTTTTTCTGGTTTACAGTCACCTCTGTGCTGGCTTAGATGTCTAAGAAGCCATTCTGGTGAAGTTCATTGAAATAATTAGGTGTTGAAAAGAATATCTGAGTATAAAATTTGATTATAATGACAACTAGATATTGTCCATTGAAATAAAAGTAGTTACCTTATTAAAAGCAATTTTGTGTTTTCTACTGAATCTAGTACAGTACCCAATTATATAAGGATATGCTCTATACTAAGATATCCATTCATCAAATAGAAATTTGATGAACATTAATAAACATTTTTATAGGTATTGAATCAAAGTCACTACTTAATTTATCAAATAGAATATCTATTAAAACAGGTGGTGTCTCAATTAAATGACTTCAAATCCTTAGGTCAAACATGATGCACTCATATGGAACCAAACCCTGCAGCGTATCTTCTAGTTAGCAAGAAAATCTACTGAATGTGCTCAATGATCACCTGTAAAATAGACAAGGTGAAAAAGACATAAAGAATGGTGGTTCTGAGAAGTCACTGGAGAATGTAAAATTTAATATTTATGAACCATAGACTTTACTTCTTTGCTGAAGGTTTTACAGTCAGAGAGTTTGCATATACTTCAAATATAGCAATTAGGCAACAGGTTGATACTTAATTTTATTAGCAGATCATTATACTATTAAGGCTCAGGCCACACAGCAAGTGTCATTCAGGTTTGTAGACAGTTTAGGAAACAGTTGGGATTAACAACCAAGCTGAGACTGTGTAAGTGTGGAGCACAAATACATGTGCACAGAAGGCACAGGAGCTCTATTTCATAAACACTGTGTCATCTCAGCACAGTTGTGCTTACAAAAGCAAAGCAAGAATGTTTTTGCAGATCGGTGCATTGGATTATTTGTTTGATCTGCCTTTGTTGTCACTGTTTTCTTTTGGGGTCTGCATATATGTGATGCAAGTTCTTCAGCAGATGTGCTGATGTGTTCGTTGCTTGAGCTGTAGGTGAGATGTGTGGGTCTGTCATCAAGTTAGAAAGCCATGAATGGTTTCCAGACCAATCCCATCCTGTTTTCCTGAGAACTGTGGCTCAGTTCTCTGCTTGTGTGCTATGTATCCCATGCACGCTTGCACAAGGCCTGAGTGCAAAGGCATCCTTCTGTGCTCTAGGCACAGTCTGCATGCAAAAGTGGACATTGGCAGTTACCTGGTGAGCAATCTTCCATTTAAAATATGTTTTGCAAGGCCCAGGGAGCAAGAGGGAACTCTCTGACATCTGAAGATCCTTTGAAGCTATTTTTCACAGATGATATTCAGTTCACACCCAGAAAAGTGTTGGCATGTGTGCTTTGGATAGAGTTTTGTGAGGAAAGACAGGGGTATAGATGTCTAGGGATTATAGACATGAAACTAGATTTAGAAAATGAACCAATGCATCCTGCATAGAAAAACAATGCAAAGATGACACTTGCATGAAGAAATGGCGTGTTATGATTATGAACACCCAGGTATCAAATACAGGAGATGTTGACTGGCATTCTGCAGTTTACTATTGTTGCCCTGATCCATAAACAAGAACAAATGGATAGAATATTTTTGTAGGTAGATTGCCATTGATTCCTCTCATGGCTTATAGTTGCTCTGACCCAGAGGAAAGGCAGAATATGACCAACCAGTCAAAACACAAAATATTTGGAATTTCAAGGATATCACACAATAGCGATGGAAAGCATCACCAAGTTCAGAGTTTTGGGGAGAACCCAAACCCTTTTTTGTTTTACTCATTTTTGAGAAGAATGGATTGTCATTGTTCTATTCTGCCATTGTAAAGTACTTTTAAACAGATTTATATTTTTAGATTAAGAAAAAGCCCATTGACAGTGAAAGGAAAGCCCAAACCGTATTGACACAAACTTTATAAAGTATTATAGAAGTATACAGAGGCACGCTGTGTTTCTCCCTTTCTTTGTATAAGCCTGACACAATTAAACTGGTGGAATAAATCCTATTAACCTTGGTAAGATGAGATTTTGCCAATAGGTCATACATCACTTGCATTACCTTTGCCAGAAAAACATAGAGTGCTTTTCATTGTTATCTTAATTTGATTTGCATTTGTCTTCTATTCTTGGTGTCAGCTAGGCAAAAGATGAATCTAGTAGTGTCTGATTCATGCTTCCAAAACCTTGTTGGAGTGGAATCAAAATTAGGCAAACTGTGTTTGCCCCTCCTATCCACAGGCAGTTACAATATCAGAGAATCTGATATTAACACTCTGAAACATCATTACGCAGACAAAAGCTGCAATGAGGACAGATGATGGCTGAAATTAATCTTTTCTTATGATGAATACTGTGATGAGAACAGGATATGGTTAAAAAAATTAGACAGTTCTTGTCACAATCTCGTGGTTGCAATCTTACAGTTCCCTGCCTATTCCATATTCACATCATTTTTAAAGTGTCGGGCAAACCAAGGATTTTACTTAGCTATTGATAGGAGTTCAAAATACATTTGTTTTGACTTGAAAAACTTTTGCTCAAAAAGAATGAGAGATTAATCATGGGTTCACTAAACCTGTAAAGTCAATTAGGAAACCACGTGGCAATTTAGTCTTAGTCAGTAGTCTTGCACTTATCGAAAGGCACTTACTAGATTTTTTACTAAAGAAACATTTACAATTAATTTTTGTAACAGAAACAGATGTGGGTTATTTTAAGACGTCTGAGTCTGTTACCACCTTCTCTACAACTCAAGTATACCTATCATCCTCTTAATTTTTTCTTAAAAGTGAGTGGAAAGTTAACTTATTCCCCACCCCATTCCCCCATCCACCACCCGCCAAGCCTCGTTTTTAGGGTTTAAACTGAGTTAGATTGTTTTCATCTATGCTCAGCCTTAACAGTAATGTGTTTCTGTTGGTTGTTCATTTGCAGCGGCGGCAGCAGCCGACATGGCGTATCACCACATCCGCCCACCCATCGGATACTCCATCCCCAAGCCCATCTCTACCCTGCTGATGAGGGGCTGGAATGCCTGTCCCGAGGTGAGTGTCCTGCTTCGCACAGCCAGAAAGGCAAGACAGCAGGAAAGTGGGTGTTTCTGCTTTGACTAGCCAATCTGACTTCATGAGGCTTCGCTAAAAACCCCACCTACCGGTGCAGCAAACCCTAAGACAGGGAAATCATATGTCAAAAAATCCAGAAGAGTTGGTCAGCTTTGGAGGAAAGTAAATTAAGGTTTAGCCATGCAACCAAGCTTTATGTAGTTATGTAACTTCGATTGTGTCTTGAGTTATTATTGAATGAGTAGAAAAATGCTTGCTGCTTTCAGATATTTGTAGGTATTTTCCACAAATTCTTTTTTATTTCCATATAAAAATGGAATCTCTACCACTACAAAGTGAGCCAAATTACCCTGGAGTGTGTAAACTTCTGACTATTTATTTATATTTACTTGTCTCTGTGTTTATTGCTTTTAAATAAATATATTTTTCTCCTCTCAAACACAGAGTAGATAAGACCAATGAGGACACGTTGCCTGGTCCAAGAGACTAGTCCTGATAAGATGATCTTTTAGTGATTCCAAACCAACAGTTTGGAAGTTTAAGAAATAAAGAATTAGGAATTTTTTTAATCTGCCCAGAACTCCTTCTGTGTTTACATTTAGTTCCTGAACAGCAGCCCTAGTTAAGTGTTTGGAAAGCATGCAGTGATTGATTATCAGATTGCCACAAAGGCATCTAAAAGTAGTGTATCAGGGTGTGAGGGGAAGGGCAACTGTCCTGGAGAAAGCCAAACATGAGGCCTTGCCACCAGGAACTTAACAGGTGCCTGTGCTTTATTAGGGAAAGAGGACCAGAAAACTTGGTGAGCAATGTGGATTGGAGATAGAATTTAATAGAGACTGGAAGATTTTGTACTTTCCATCAAGCAAACAGTAGTAAGCCAAGCACTGAAACGTTTTAAGTACTGCAACTTGTACATTACAGAGAGCAGACTTGGTTTTGAGAACTGTAAATGTAAATTTTTACATTTAATTCATGAGATACGTTCCAGGTCATGAACACCACTGGCTGCTCTGATCAGCGAACGTTTCTTGAGTTGTCTTTCTCTCACTTATATTCAGTGCGGTTCTGTTTGGCTCCAAGATGACCAGATGTGGTTTCTGTCTGATTCTTCCCATTACCAAAACCACAATTCAGATAATTGAGTAAAATTGAGGTGAATTACTTTTAATTTTTTAGAATATTTTAATCACAAGCTATTTTCTGAGTTTGGGCTTGTTGAACTCTTCCAACACAATGATGCTAGTAACTTTCAGGAAAGCTGTGGTAACTTATCTGCAGTTTTGCAGAAAGGAAAAGAAGAGTCATAACTGTTTTTTCCTCACTTTCTTTTACCTCTAAAGGTGAAGCATTAGCATATTCCACAGATGGTAGGTACAATATAGCATTAGTAGTAGAGTTTTCATCTTCATTTTTTCTGCAAGGAATTAAAGACATTTCACTTTCTGTCTAAAAACTACCATTTCTAATTCTAGCAAACAAGCCTCTTCCTGTTCCTCCAGTGGCACTTCACCTTCTTTGAGTATGTGGTAGTTTTGATAAGGTGGATAGTTTTGGAAGCCTTGCAAATCCTATATATCTTCTTTATGCACAGAACTGTTAATCTGAAGACTGGTATAACTGCCTAGTAATATATTTCCATTTTCTGCAGAACTGAGGATACTGGGTAGACCAGGTGTAAATTATCAATTTTTTATAGTTTTGGCATGTTTTGCACTTCCTAACATCCACAATTTATAGCATATTTTTTGTTTTGATATCTGTGATTATTTGTGTGTCCAAAAAGTCCTTCCTGAATCCTTGACATTTCTACTATAGTTAAGTTTTTGTTCTGGATTTTGCATTCTTGTCTTTGGCTGAAGCATTGTGCTGTATTTTCAAAACCTCACTCTTCACACAGTTCAATTCCAGAACGTTTTCTTCCATCTGATAAGGGTTGCTTTTCATCATACTGTACTCTTCTGTTATTCTGCTCCTGACTTTTCTTCTTACCTTTCTCCACCTTTATGGTTTGTGGTTTTTTCTTGTAGAATAATTCTGGAACTTAGTACACTTTCTGTGTTTGCAGGTAAGACTGTTTCCTGGTAACAGAGAAACATTTTTGCCTTCTTCTGGCAATCCACATGGATCACCAGTTTATGGTCTGTAAAATGGTACCATCTTTTGCACATCACACTCCTTTAATTCTGGCAGTGGCTTCCAATGAAATGCCTATTCTTATGGAGTTTTAAGCTGCCTTCTGTTTTTGATGAAGACTGCCATGCTTTGATTGTTAAATACTTTTAAAGCAACTCCTTTGTAAGGATTTCATACATTCTGCTAAATGTGTCATTCCCAATGTCTTCTAAATGACAAAATGGAATTTATCACAATGAGGATTATTATTATTATTATTATTATTATTATATAGATTAAATAGCTGTTTGGGATGTTTATCTAGGTGGTACAAAATAGCCTTTCTAGTTGCAGCATAACATCAACCATTTAGGTAATATCTGAACCCAGGAATGATAAGACATTATCACCTTAGACCACTACGACGATGACACTCTGATGTTATGGCCACATTTAATAACATCCAATAAAATTAACCGATTGCATTTGAAAGCCCTTCCTGCAGTACAGAGATATCAACATCATCAAGAGCCAGGACTGGGGATGAAGGGAGTATAGAAATGCAGCATTTTGAAGATACAAACTTTTAAGAAAGGTTTAAGATTGGTACAATTTTATTAAGGTGACTTTCAGGGGGATTTGCTCAAAGAAGACAATCCCTGTCTTGGGAGCAGAAGAGTAGACCTACAGAGAGACATTGGAAGAAGGATGTGGGATGGTAGAAACTCTTGCCTCTGAGATGGTGATACAAAACAAATTCTTTTATTAGGTAGAATTTATTTAAACCAGCATAAACTATTGCTTTTTAAACTGTCTTCAAATGCAAAGGAACATCATTCAGTGCATTAGTTCAAAAACACTTTAAAAATCATAGACTCATAGAATCACCAGGTTGGAAAAGAGACACTGGATCATCGAGTCCAACCATTCCTATCAGTCACTGAACCATGCCCCTCAGCACCTCATCCACCTGTCCTTTAAACACCTCCAGGGAAGGTGACTCAACCACCTCCCTGGGCAGCCTGTTCAAGTGTCCAATGACCCTTTCCATGAAATTTTTTTTTCTAATGTCCAGCTTGAACCTCCCCTGGCAGAGCTTGAGGCCATTCCCTCTTGTCCTGTCCCCTGTCACTTGGGAGAAGTGACAAAAAAAAAAAAAGCTTTTGCATCTCTGGCAGAAGTTTCCAAATCTACTCCATCACAGTTACAAAACCACGGTATGTTTCTTGCTTTCATTCTTAAAGTGGCAGAGGATCCCCTTTGTGACTCCTTCCACAGAGAGCATTTCAGAATGCTGCTCTGGTACTGTATTATTCTAAAAATAACCTCTCGCTGTTAAAGTTATTCAAATGCCACTCTATCAATAACATTCTCATACTCAGGAGTGCTGTGAATGTATGAGTAATTTGAGGGAGTGTAAGGGTGTTCTTTAAAGGCAATTTTCTTGCCGATTAAAAATATCCATCAGCTTTCAGAAGACAGAGTAGGAAAATCTTGAAGTTTGTACTGTTCCTCTGCTTTCTTTTTATAAGCAGAGAAATGTACTAATATGCTACTTTCCTGTCCCTGTCTTATATTAGTCCAATATAATCCACTATAGGTTTTCATTTTAGCCTGACTGCAAGGTTAGGAATCCATGGCTACCACCTACTTAGACTTGCTCATGAATACTTTGATATTTTTATAGCCACATATGCCAGTGTACAGGAGGTATAACATGTCCCTGAATTTTGCTAATGACCACTGATTCACTCAGGTATGTCCTCAATAAATGCACGATGATGGAAAATCAAACTCTATTTTTACTTCTGTGTTTTGAGTTTCATTCTGATTCTTACCTTACAGTTCTTTCTTTTCCTTCTAAAAAGAATCCACCGTTATCAATCTTTGAAAGGTCATGCAGTGCTGTAGTCTGTAAATCTCCCCACTGCCTCTGATTGCTTGTGTTAGTAGCAGGTCTGTAGAAATCCTCTTTCAGGGCCTCTGCTTCATCATTCACAGGCACGTTTCTGAAAAGCTCTTGAGAGAACAACTCTATCAATATGCCCTTGAAGCTTGAGATTGAGCCACTCCTTTTGTGATCAGTGTACTTCTGAACACGCCTTAGTGATGTCTGTAGGCATATGGACATTTTATTCGCAGTTAACATTGCACGAAGCCTATAATCTTGTAGAAAGTGCCATTTTTCTTTGTCAGATCCAACAATAGATATGGCTACAACTTCACTACCTGAGCTAAGCAGTGGTTAGTGGATTCCATAGTAAGATAATGTTCACACTGGGCTGCATCTGGAGTTTTTTGATGTGAGTTCATTTGCTCGACCTTGTTCAAGTTTCCAGTTAAAAAGGCCAAGACTAAACAAGAGAGACTAACATCTCCTGTGACAAATAGGAAATTTAAAAGGCAAAATTGCATACATAAGCATATTGTTAGGAAAATACAAACTTGAAAATACTCTGGTGGTCTCCTTGTAACATACAGTGGCTGAAAATTGAGAGTGGATAATAAAATCAATTACAGCCTTCTGCTGTATCATCTCACAGGCAGCAAACGCACACATATCCACTTGCAACACTGGATAAGATTTTTCAGCCAGCCTATCAGATGCAAGGCAGTGGCAGCTCTGCAGGCATATTCTGCAACAGTGCAGAGATCCCATTAGTCCCTACAGCTAATCACCCAACAACAGTCCCTCAGACTTTATCCAGATAATGCATTCTGAGTAACAGCATATGAGTACAATTTGTTCACATGTAATTCGGGCCATGTAGACCCTACAGAGCTTCGCACTTAACATTGAGCTGAGTTTATCAGGCATTTATCACTAATGCATCTCAGCCTCCTGGCAGGGCTGCTAGCATTGTAAATGACACAATAGTGGACCAGAATTTCCCTGCTCTTTTGAAGAATTGCTCCACCAGACAATTTCTTCACTGCCTTGTAGAACTGATAGTTCCACTTGCTGGCACGTGGCTTAGTAAAACTGGTGTAGCCAAAGACAAGGAAGTCTCATCCGCAAAAGAAAGCTCACTGGAAACACATGATGATGGTCTAGGAGGTGAAAGAGAAAATACTGTGCCTTTTGAAAACTTGGAACAGACCTTGCAGTCTGTAGCGAGAGAGGGAGCAAGACTCTGAGGTCAAAGGCTGCATGAGTAGCAATAACAGATGCAAAGCCACGATTAGCCTAAGCAATAGGAATACTTGAAGCTAAGAAAACAACCATTGGGCTCCAAGATGGGCTGTCACATTTTGCTTTGCTTCCTCAGCAGCTTTTGTCCAAGCATGGAGTATACCGAACCTTCCTGAGCCTGATTGCTTACATGGGATCTCAGCCTTGGGTGATTTGACTGCAGGCAGTGATATGGCTGCAGGCAAAATTTTAAACTGTCAGATGAAAGAGCATGTTCAAAGATGGCTTTTGGCAGGTGTAGAGAAACGAGAGTTAGCCCACAGGAACAAGTGTTCCCTCACTACAGTGGGAGAGGGAAATGTAGGTGACAAGTGTGAAGTGTTGTATGGGACTTCAGGAGATAAAACACCACAACTACCTTAAGAAGCTAAAAGATGTGACAGCTACGTGTGTTACCTTGGGTCTCCCATTCAAAACTAATGCTGAATGCTCACCAGTGGCTCAGGTTGTTAATGCACTGACCAAGAAGCCACACTGATCTCCAAGCAAGGAAACCATCTCTGCAGGACCCCAGCCCTTTTTCTTCATCCTGTGGGGTCTTTCAATTTCCTGGAATTGCTCCTTTTGACTGGGGCACAGAACATCTTAAAAGCACTTCTGACTTGTCCTAAGCATCCCCTAAGGGATGCTGAAGGTGTCAGGTTTTACAGGAGCAGCTGTAAAAGAGGAATAGGAACACAATTTACAAGTTGTAGAAGTATTCTTGTTCTTGATCTCCATTTCCTAATGTAGCTTTAATCCTAAAAAGATCATATTTGTGAACTTTGGAGCTGGGAAATCTTTTTTTTTTCACTTGTTCCAATACAAAGAAAGTGGTTCTCTTGTATTATTGAGGGCAAAAAATAATTACTCGTTGCTTTTTACTCTCTGAAATTCCAGGAAGGTGCCTGTTCCTTTAATATTGATTTATTCAAAGAGTACTCTCACTATGTTGGCTATTCGCTAAATATCAAGTGTTAAATATATTTTGGTACTAAAAAAGAACAAATAGATTCAGCTGTAAATCTTTCCCCTTCTGCTTTGCAGAAATCACATTCTGGTGTCCTCTGGCTCTTCCCTCAGTGTCTGCAGAGACAGATGAGGGGTCACTTACAGGACCTCTCTGTAGCAAGGCCATTCCAGCTGTTGCCTGGAGAATGTAGGACATCAGCTCATGTGCATGTGGAGGGTCTCTTGGATAATCACCTATGAAAGCATTAACAGTTCCAGAGGTGACACCAATTTTTGCATTTCCCCTTGAAACCTGCCAATAGCAGTGATTGATAATGGTGTAGCCAACTCCCAGCGTAAGACTTCGTGAATACATGGCAAGACTCCAACCAATGATAAGGGAAGTTCTGTGATGAGGATACTATGGGAAGTATGGGAAGATGAGAAAGGTTGGCAGTGACAACCACACTCTTCCTTGCCAGCCTCAGGTGGCAAAAATGCTGAAATTTCGTAGAATCACAAAATCACCAGTTTGGAAAAGACCTCTTGGATCATTGAGTCCAATGATTCCTATCTGCCACTAAACTGTGTCCCTAAGCACCTCATCTACCTGTCTTTTAAATACCTCCAGGGATGGTGACTCTACCACCTCCCTGGGCAGCCTGATGACCCTTTCTGTGAAAAATTTCATTCTGATATCTAGTCTGAACCTCCCCTGGTGTAGCTTGAGGCCATTCCCCCTTGTCCTGTCCACTGTCACTTAGGACAGAAAGAGAGTCTGGGAGTTAATGGTGATGCCGAGTGGCTCCCTCTCTCCACTCTGAACTGCATTCTCTCTGTCAGTGCCCAGTTCTGTTGGTCTGTCCACGTGCATTGCCCAGCTCACTACCATCATCTCTGCCTCCCAGCCCTCCACCAGCCTCCTGTTTCATCCAGGCACTTGATGGCTTTTCAGAATCATCATGTAATTCTCCTGTTTCTCCTGTGCATCTAATTACCAGACTTTTTTTTTTTTCCTATGCCATGACATGACATATTTGTTCAAAAAACTGAAAGCCATCTGTTCTATTATATTTCAAAATTACTACATTTCTTATTATTATTATTGCTGCTGGTTTGGGATGCATTTTTCATTGCTTAGGGAAGTAAGAAAGCAATAAAACTTCAAGGCAGGCAAGGCACGAGCCAATAACGTATGCATTCCACATGCATAGATTGCTCAGAGTGGTTCATTCCCATCAGCAATGTCACCGCTGATCTTAAAATGGGCCTCTCTGATTCCAGCTCCCTAAACTCTTTATGAGTCTTCCTACTATTCTGATTTTCCCACTGCATGATATGGAATCCAATTTTCAGAGTCTTTAAATAGTAAGAACAATGAATATTCCTTTCCTAGCTGATATCCTGGGAATTTTCATGTGGAGCTCTGATTAGTGCTGATAAAGACAATCCTCAGATATGTGTTACAATTAATTAACTCTTCTTTAGGATAGAAAGCAACTGTACTGCAAATATCAAAAATGTGTGTTGCATCTGCTGCAATTACTGTCTCATGTTTGCAGGTCAGGAGTCAGTTTAACAATGAGTTATTGCAGTGCAGTTGTTGCTGCAGCACCTTTCTAACGAGCTGTAATTGTGACTAGTTTGTAAGGACCAGACAAGTCAGTCTGATTGTGCCAATGAACTCCATAGCAACAGCATTTAACCAAATACAGTGCACAACTGTCCTCTTGTGCTGTTAAAAAATGGTGGTTAATGAAAGATTGTTTGATGTGGGCTTTTGCAGTTTGTTGCTACGTCTGCTTTAGAGAGAACGTGAACAAACTAAGGCAAGATTGCACAACCACCATCATCCTCACACTGATAGCCTTCAGGGCCATAGACAGGTTTAATGGTGCTTGACATGATCCAAGGTAAGGGACACCAGTGACTTTCTCCTAACTGGTCTATATAGCTCTTTCCTTATATTGAGGGTCAAAGCTTCCAAAGTAGGTTTGACAACCAGCTATTTCTAGATGTTATGTGCCAGCTGTATCTCCTGACTGGGTGGATTAGATACAGACCTGTCTATTTGCACATGAAAATGCAGCAATAGATATGTATGTGGGCACTTGTGCTAGTTGAGATGAGTCAAGGCTGTCTCACTAATAATCTTACTGCTCTGGCAGTCAAAGAATCACAGAATCACAGAATAACCAGGTTAGAAGAGACCCACCGGATCATCGAGTCCAACCGTTCCCATCAAACACTAAACCATATCCCTCAGCACCTCATCCACCCGTGCCTTAAACACCTCCAGGGAAGGTGACTCAACCACCTCCCTGGGCAGCCTGTTCCAGTGCCCAATGACCCTTTCTGTAAAGAATTTTTTCCTAACGTCTAGCCTAAACCTCCCCTGGCGGAGCTTGAGGCCATTCCCTCTTGTCCTGTCCCCTGTCACTTGGGAGAAGAGGCCAGCACCCTCCTCTCTACAACGTCCTTTCAGGTAGTTGTAGAGAGCAATGAGGTCTCCCCTCAGCCTCCTCTTCTCCAGGCTAAACAACCCCAGCTCTCTCAGCCGCTCCTCATAAGGCCTGTTCTCCAGCCCCTTCACCAGCTTTATTGCTCTTCTCTGGACTCGTTCCAGAGCCTCAACATCCTTCTTATGGTGAGGGGCCCAGAACTGAACACAGGATTCGAGGAGCGGTCTCACCAGTGCCGAGTACAGAGGGAGAATAACCTCCCTGGACCTGCTGGTCACGCTGTTTCTGATACAAGCCAAGATGCCATTGGCCTTCTTGGCCACCTGGGCACACTGCTGGCTCATATTCAGTCGGTTGTCAACCAACACCCCCAGGTCCCTCTCCTCCAGGCAGCTTTCTAGACAGACTTCTCCTAGTCTGTAGCACTGCATAGGGTTGTTGTGCCCCAAGTGCAGGACCCAGCATTTGCCCTTGTTAAACCTCATGCCATTGGACTCAGCCCAGTGGTCCAGCCTGTTCAGATCCCTTTGCAGAGCCTCCCGACCCTCCAGCAGATCGACACTTCCACCCAGCTTAGTGTCATCCGCAAACTTGCTAAGGGTGCACTCGATGCCTTCATCCAGATCATTGATGAAGACATTGAACAGGGCTGGACCCAGCACTGAGCCCTGGGGGACCCCACTTGTCACTGGCCTCCAGCTGGATTTCACACCATTTCCCACCACTCTCTGGGCCCGGCCAGCCAACCAGTTTTCCACCCAGGAGAGTGTGCGCCTGTCCAGGCCAGAGGCTGACAGTTTCTCAAGCAGAATGCTGTGAGAAACTGTGTCAAAGGCTTTGCTGAAGTCCAGGAAGACCACATCCACAGCCTTTCCCTCATCCAGCAGCCGAATCACTTTGTCATAGAAGGCGATCAGGTTAGTCTGGCAAGACCTGCCTTTTGTGAACCCATGTTGACTGGGCCTGATCACCCGGTTCTCTTGCATGTGCCTCATGAGAGCACTCAAGATCACCTGCTCCATGACTTTCCCTGGCACTGAGGTCAGACTGACAGGCCTATAGTTTCCTGGGTCCTCCCTGCGGCCCTTTTTGTAGATGGGCACAACATCAGCCAGCCTCCAGTCCAGTGGGACTTCCCCAGTCTTCCAGGACTGTTGGAAGATGATGGAAAGGGGTTTGGCCAGCACATCCGCCAGCTCCTTCAGTACCCTAGGGTGAATCCCGTCCGGCCCCATAGACTTGTAGCTGTCCAGTCGGGCTAGCAAAGCTCTGACCACCTCCTCTTGGATCACGGGAGCCTCATTGTGCTCCTCTAGCTCCTGGGAACACAAGAATTCGGGGTTTGTTCATAACTTCCATGCATTGACAGTGTTCCTTGGTGACAGAAAATAGAAAGCAGCCAGATGAATATCATCTCTATGAAGCATTTCTCACACAGGTGACTATAGAGATGGGAAGGTCCTTTATATGCTCCTGAGCAGGCATGCTTCTCAGCCAGGCAAGAGGTTCTGTGTGCTCTATGAAGCCATCTCTAAATCTGCCACTGCAGCAGTTGCATGACTGTTTTTGCACATGGCTCCAAACTGCCTGAAAAGTCAAGTAGCATACTCCAGAGGTCGGGAATTCAATTCGCTTGGAAAATGTTCCACAAAGTGGGTTAGCTGCTTTAGAAGATGCATTACAGGGATAGACTTCAGGTTTGGAAACTTTGGCCTAGTCGGTTGATTTATTGGTACTATTCTGGAATTCAAGGTTTTAACTGAACAATGTGGAAGCTTCTGTTCTGATGAATGGGAGCAGATTTTGGAGCCTGTGTAGTTTTCTGGTGTTACGGGAGGCCTTGTTTCATATTAAAGCTTTGTATTACTGAACCAGGTACTCTGACTTTGAATATCCTACCAGAAACAGTGTCCTGGATTTGTGCCCTGGAGTCCCTTTTCGGTTTGGACTAGCTTAGGAAGACAGATTATGTGCCTAAACCTGTCCTTGTCCTGGATACCCAAGAGCTTTCTTACCTGGTTTAGTGAACTAAAGCACATGCTTGGTGTTCCACCAAGACAGCATACGGGGGAGGTTTGTGTGACTTTGGTGAATGATTTGCCACTTTTGGTGAGCTTTGCCCCTTACTGTGCTCCTTACTCATCATGTACGTATATCAAGGTGAGAACAGTGAATAATGGATAAAGTATATTTGCAGCACAGGGTGTAGCTAATTTATTTGTTGTTATTAGTGTTTCCTGGATTCTTGAATATGCTCTTGCCTTTGCACTTATGAGCTAATGTGGGAGGTGGGGATGTTTGATTTGTTTTCCATGTAGCTATAAAGTAGCTGCTAATAATCATCAGCGTGTAACTTGAATTCTGTTTAAATTTATTAATAAGATGTCATATTAAAATGTTGACTTAAGTGAGCGCTATGTAATGAATATAGTCACTGTCTCTTGTTAGCATTTCTACAGCTCATTTAGCCCAAATGAAAAAAAATCTTTTCCGAATCCTAATGCACCGTCTTTCTCATCAGTATCAGCCCAACATCATTTAATCTTGCTAATGTTTTAGAATTGTGTGTCAGAATCATAAGGCAATTGATAGTTCAACCAGCCAGTGGATGGATTGAACTTTACACAGGATGTGGGCTAAAACTTTTTAAAATGATCTGTATTAAAGGTGTTTTGCTACCATTCTTGGTAACAAAGGTTTTGAGTTATTTTTGGGAGCCTTGGAATAGTCTCTGGAGGGCCACTGCATAGAGAAAAATAAAGTAGTGTTATCACCCTCTCATCATGGAAGGTTTGTTGTGCAACCAACAGCCTACCCAAACCACCAACACAAATCTGCAGTACTGATGTAAATTCATCAAAGAGATTAATGATCAGTTCTTTCAGCGTCTCTCTTAGCTCTCTGGTGTCTATAATAACCCTCAACACAGTGATGGCTCCTGGGCATACCATTCAAGAGGATGGACCGTATGCTATTTTTTTAAATTGAGCAAACCTTCTGACCTGTGAATCCTTGCTGAGACCCAGTAAAAACTGAAAAAAAAAAAAAATACAGAGTGATAGAAAATGGAGCATATCTGCATGGATTTTACTGGATGTCTATGAAATGATTCCGAATGTGAAAATGTATCTTTTCTTTGCCTTTAATTTCATTCAAGGATCATCCCAACTGAAAACTAGCTCCCATCTGTCATGTCATTCTTATGATTTATCAGGTACTAGAACATCTGCTTTCCAGAAACTTTTGGCAGCAGTTGCTTCCAAAGGCATACTGACAACCAGAAAATTAGATAGTGTCTCTTATGCAGAGTTTTGCAGTAGCTGTTTTCATTTGTAAGCTTTAGAGTACCTGGGGCTTAGTTCCATATAGTAAATAAACATTGTTTTACTTTTATTAAGTACAACTCTTATGTTACAGTCAGTTCTTCCATGGGCTCTGATGGGCTCTGATCAAGTTCCATTGAAGGTGATAGAGCTTATCACGTGCAATAAATGCAGCATTTCTTGAATATTTTATAGACTAGAGCTCAGGGATACTCTAATGTGCTCATATACTGCTCTGTAACATAGTTCTTTATAAAAGGAACTACTGAAATCATCTCACAAAAAAAGTTTCTGAGTTTCTGTCCAGTCACTTGGTGAGATCTCCCTTCTTTCCACTGGTCTTCACTCAGCTAAAGAAGGGCCAACTCTGAGGACTCCTTGTTCCTGTGAAGGACTCTGTTCAGAGGATGGGTTTTGCCATGGTAATTTTCCCCAGTGTTTCCCTAGGCATAAGTTACTTGGAGCGGTGCTTCCTGGAGCCTGAGATTCTTGTGGGAACAGTGTCTTTCCAAGGGGCTTTTTCAAGTGGAGCATTTCAATGTGGCTGTTGGCATTGTGCAGCAGAAAGATTAAAGCAGTCAGAAGAGCAGAAGGCTTTATAGACCAGCTGAGAAGGGAAGCATCCAGGGGACTGTCAAATGTTGGTGAAATTCCCCTCTCTGACAGCTCATCCTTCGCAGAAAGGCCAGTAGGAAAAGTTAGGACGAATGGGCTGAGGTCTGTGCCCCGGGTTTCTGCAGCCCAGCTCATCACAGCTCTTCTTCACCAGCCAGCCCACCACAGCTGGCCTGCAGGGACACACAAGAAGCAACACTGCAGCTCCACCAGAGATATGCTGGCCGGGGCAGCAGAGGAATGTGGACTGTCTCACTGCCTTCAGCCACAACCACAGGGAGAATATATCATGCAGGACACTGCTGATGACACCAGTAAACATCCTTTCCTCTCTCCTTTTCCAGTGTAACTGCAGACAAGGACAAGTCTATGGAACTTAAAATGGACTGATTATTTTCTTTCTTATCATTTTGATAAAGAAAGGAATTTAACACCCATTGTGTTGCTATACTTTCTCACAGAGGGCTAAAACCTGAAGTCTTATTTGTGTATATTATCTCTTTGCTGTCACCTGTAGACGTGAGGGCTGCAGGACTTTGTCCTAAAGCTCTTAAAATATGCCTACCTCTTGTGAGCAATTTTGTTAAGGATGATGTGGCAATGGTAATGAGGAGCTTGTTTAACAGTTATTTAATTAAGCTATTTACAGTACCTCTCTGTCAAATACTATTGTGTGAAATGCTTTCATTAAGCCCAGATTTCCCTGGGAAGGCCGTGTTCTAAACTGCAACAGAACATTGACCAGAAATAGTAAGAAGGAGATTTATTTACTATTCCCCTCAGATACCTGATCCTGTCCCTAGCATGGCCTCCACAAACTCTTGTGCCACATAAAGCTCACAGAGTTGGAGACATGTCCGGGAATGGGTTGAGCAACCTGGGGGAACAGCGCGTAGAGCGGTGCCCATGGAGCGATGCCAGTACACACACAAGAGAAGGAGGAGGGCAGTTGTAAGTGCAAGTGTCGGTCAGGAGCTTGTCCACTGCTCTTCATAGCTCTTGCTGTGCTCAAAGTCTTCTTCATGGGAAAAGAGGAAGATTATATGATGTATAAGTAGAGCCAATAATTTATTGTTAGCATTTTTGTATTCTCATGGTCTACTCATTATTAGCTAAATTCTAATTGTTACAGAAGAGAATAAAAATGCAGTTAGAGTTGTTATATGCACACGTTTTAGTTTTGTAGCCTAGTACTGAACTTGCAATTCCCATCAGATTCCCGAGCAAACTGAAGGCAATGCTATGAAATTCAGAGAAAGGGAAATGGAGGGGAGCTGTGACTCATCGCCTACCTGTGAGTCAGTTTAATCACTGCAGATATGCCCCACTTCTGTTATTAACACAGCTGTGCCTTTCCTGTTGTGTTCACAGGGAAGACCAGAATTTTCAGAAGTAGTCACCAAACTAGAAGAATGTCTGTGCAATATTGAGGTAAGACACTGCAGTGTCTGCGTGTGTGCTGTGTGGCTGGGACTACAAGTGAGGAGAGCAGCAGCAGCTGAGGAAAGCAGTGGCTTTGGAGCCTGCAAGCTGCTTGTGCTGCTTTGTCCTATTATTAGCCAATGCATTATGTTTATAAGGCATGTAGTCAATAAGGTTTATATGGGAGGCAAGGACGAGATGTTGCTGGGAGCATCAGGAGCTACTCAGAGGTATACACTGAATGAGGAGCTCGACATGAGGTGTCTATGCACGCTCACAGCCCAGAAGGCCAATCATATCCTGGGCCACATCAAAAGAAGTGTGGCCAGTAGGCCAAGGGAGGTGATTCTGCCCTCTATTCCACTCTTGTGAGACCCCACTTGGAGTACTGTGTCTAGTTCTGGAATCCCCAATATAAGAAGGATATGGAACTGCTGGAACAAGTCCAGAGGAGGGCTTCAAAGATGATCAGAGGGCTGGAGCACCTCTGCTATGAGGACAGGCTGAGAGAACTGGGGTTGTTCAGCCTCGAGTAGAGAAGGCTCCGAAGACACCATATAATAGCCTTCCAGTACCTAAAGGAGACATACAAGAAAGATAGGGAGGGACATTTTACAAGGGCATGTAGTGATAGGCCGAGGGGGAACGGCTTTAATTTGGAGGGGGGAAGACAGACTTTAAGAAGAAATTCTTCACATTGAGAGTGGTGAGGTGCTGGCACAGGTTCCCAGGGAAGCTGTGGCTGTCCCATCCCTGGAGGTGTTCAAGGCCAGGCTGGATGGGGCCTTGGGCAGCCTGATCTAATGGGTGGTGTCCCTGGACATGGCAGTGACGCTGGAACTGGATGATCTTCTCAATCTCTTCCAACTCAAACCATTCTATAATTCTATGTAATAACAGTGCCTTTTTTTAAAAATCTAGTTAATGTCTCCAGCTTCCAGCAACAGCAGCGGTTCTCTGTCTCCCTCTTCATCTTCAGACTGTCTTGTGGCACGAGGAGGTCCTGGCCGTAGCCACGTTGCAGCACTGCGTAGTCGGTTTGAGTTGGAATATGCCTTGAATGCACGAGCTTATGCTGTCTGGTCGCAGAGGTATGTACCAGTCATGGTAGGGCTAAGGAGAGCATGATTCGGAAAGGGACAGAAAGAGTCCTCCCCAAGACTGCATAGCTCATGTGCCACCAACAGAAAGCCCCTGCAGCAGGGATTGTGGCCAGCTGGGGGATGTGGCTGCATGGGAAGCTAGCAGCAGAAACACACCCTGGGGCTGATCCACTGCCAGAGCCAGCGAAGAAAAGCACTTCTGCAGTCTTGTCCTCTCCTGTAACTGCTGTAGCACATGGCATTTGGATTATCTGAATGCTGTGTGAGCCATCCGACTGCCAAGAAAACAGCTAAGAATTTTCATTTTTTACTATGAGTAACATAAAAATAGCAGACAGTCAAGTCCTACTGTATATGAGCTCTATATGCAGTACCACTGTTTTATCATGTGAAACAGCAGACCGATGACTGCCTATCCGAGAGGACAGTCATTCACTGTTTTATTGCTTCAGTCTCTGACTATATAGTGTTTTCACAAAATAGACCTTATTATTTTCCTCTGCCTGAAGAAGTGCTTCTTGTCCTTAATAATGGATGACCTTCAATAATGCAAGTGGTACAGTAAATGTATACATGATCCATACCATTGCAGGTCAATCCTCAAAGGGCTTTCCATTTCCAGAAAGGTGGGCAAGAGGTCAGGGGAGTGGATATGTGGATGGGTGGTGGAGAAGCCCTGCAATGCAGAGGAGTAACAGCAGAAAGAATTAGGGAAAGAGGTGAGTGGTCCAGTGAGAGGGAAGTCAGGAGCATTGTGGAGGTGGGTGGGATAGTGAAAGGTGGGTAGAAACAATATTCCAGAGGCATCAGCTGAGCTGGAGGAAGCTTTGCCTGCTCCTTCAGGATATGCCTGATCCACATTAAACTATCTCCAGCCTGCCAGGCAGCTCTCCTACCTCCTCTCACACGTCATACTGTCTGTCCAGGCATCGACAAGCAGCATCTCTATAGGGAACATGAATCCATCCATCCTTCTTAAAGATGTGTCTTAAAGAAGCTGGGAAATTCAGTGGCACAGACCTATCCTGTGCCTCCCAGCTCTTGCATCGGTGGTAGAGTAATAATTGTGTCCCAAGAGAGCCTGAAACAACCAGTCTGTGTCCTGCTGTTGCCAGCTGGTATCAATGTTTCATGTTCTGCTGCATGGACAATTCACTGAACTGCCCTTTCCACTTCATGACTTCACTTTACAGGTTGAAAAGCTAGATTGATCAGTTTTTCCAGAGAAAAAAACTTGAAGAGTAAGTGAAGCTGATAGCATGTCACTTTGCAGTAGTGTAATTCAGTAAACCTAGTCCTATATCCTCCCAAACCTGCACAGACAGACAACGAAAAGGCTGCCTTAGTCTCTCCTCAATAAAAGCCAGAAGCCATGAATACACCCATTAAGTTTAGATAGTCTAGTGGTAACAGACCTTTGGGGGAGTTATATATATCCACAGCATCTAATTAAGTTGATATAAAGTTCTATTTAGTACTGTGCCTTCTACTTGGACCACGAAAAGTGTCAAAGCCTGAGAACTGTGGCAAGTGGTATTTTCAATTAAAAGCCTTCTCAAGCACACTCCACGAAGGTAGGCCAAAGGAAAGAACCTCTTTTTAAAGCACAGCACTGAGCTGTTATTCTCATGAAGTACTTAAATCCAGAAGGTCCTTTTCAGTCCTCCACTCAAGTATCAGATACGGTCTGATAGATCTGAGCTCTCCTTCGTATCAAAACTGTCCTGAAGCACCTCTATGGGCTGCACGGCTTCCCTGTGCTGTTGGCAGCATCACTGTAACCATTGCCTTGTCCTTTTAACAGCTCATTGGAAATAAATGGACTAAGGACTAAAGAAGAACAATTTGGGCTTCTTGGGTTTGTGTGTGCTTGGTTTCGGTCCATCAGTAATCTGAGAAGGGCTGGCAGAGGGCAGTCCTGTACGTGATAGCTCCTTAGGATCAGGAATAAACAATGTGTTGGCAGGACAATGGTTTTGGTCAATGATGGGAAGAAAATTCAGTACTATTCTTTCCCAGTGAAACTAATTTGTGGGAATCTGTTAGCATTGATGCACCAAATAAATTACAATGATCCTAGATTGATGCCTAGAGTCGCTTCTAAAATAGTAACGTGCAGATAATTGTGAAGCCCCAAACAGTGTGTTTGAGGGAAGCTACTTTGAGAATGGATGAAATGTAAGCATGCGATTCATGTTCTCGCTTCACAACTTTTTCTTGGCTTTTGTTTACTGCAAATGCCAATGGCTGGGCATCAGGTTGATACATTTCATGTTGCTGCCTTTTCCTTCCAATTCTGTGGAAAAAGGTCTCATGGTCTGGAGATGTGACCTTTATCAGTCTTATCTAAACTGACACCTCCGATTTCATTTGCAGCACTGGCCAACACCCTTCTCAGGGTCCGTCTTTGGATGATATGAGAAGAAACTTCCAGTACCCACCAATTGACAAAAATGGTGAGTAAATGCAGACTCTCAATCTAACCTTCATGCCAATCTTTGCTTGTACCAGACTCAGCTGATGCATCCTAGAAGGACCTGGTGGCTGGCATGAAGCCACTTTCAGTATGTGCTTGTCAGGGTGTTACAGGCTTTATCTGAAGGCGTGAAGCAGAAGCAGACCCCAGCTCATTCACCTTCCAGGCCACAATACTACAGTGGGACTACACCTGCTGAGCATGTGATTTTTGGAAAGCCTCCCGCTGCTGTCCCACGGTGCTGCTCCTGCTGCCAGTACCAGCTGATCTCTTTGCCCGAATGTCCTCAGCTGCTCCAGGGCCATGTCACCTCCGCATTTCAGCCCTGACATGTGACCAGGGCTAGTCACAGAGGCTGCTGTGTTTGCTGAACAAACAACAGCACAGCACACATCATCACCTTTGCCTGGTGGCAGCACCACAGACTGTGCTAACACCATTTGCCCAGAGCCACGCAGATATCCTAGATCTCCTTCCCCCCACCCAGTACAAGTGTGAAAATCCAAGAGATGTTTTCTGAAACCATTGCTAGAGGGATCACTATCCCAGAGCACAGCAGTACACCTGGACACAGCAGATGCAAACCCAAATTCACCATCCCTGGAGGTGACGTGTTGATGTGGCTTTTAGGGACATGGTTTAGTGGTGGAGATGCCAGTGTTAGGTTTACAGTTGGACTTAATGATCTTAAAGGCCTTTTCCAACCTAAATGATTCTGTGATTCCATAATTCTGACACACTCTAACAAAAGCACCAGCGAGCAGGCAGGAATCAAGGCTTTGGCACTGCTTGTGCCAGTCATTTCTGCTCTGAATGCTAGGTAGAGGGGTTTTCATAAATGTTTATATCAGACTTGGAGATGTGATGACAAAAGGAGGCAAACAAAACTGGCAGGAGCCATGAGGCTGACATGACAGAGCACCGTATCAACATCTTCTGTACCAAGGAGTGAGACTGGGTTCTGACAGACAACATGGACTCCTAAGTAGAGGCATACACCACAGTCACTGCTGGTCAATGCCCAACAGGAAGGTCTCTCTGCTGAGAGCAGAGGTGTTCCATGCTACGTTAAGTTTGTTTCTGTGAGGCACACTTGCTAAGTATGCACGAGGAAAACATCGGGTTTTCTTCTGTATGCTTTATGCTCACAGACATTTTTATGCATGTTCAAATGGCAACTGTGTTGAATGGATCCATTGACTTTACGGTGTTGCTGTCCCCTGCCCTGGGGCTTTCTGACCCCACTCCTGGCACCTGCTCTCTTTTCTGACACTTTCCTACCTGTTTTCTCACCAGGAAAACACAGTATTCTGTTCTGCCTGAGGCATATCTCAGAAGCTCGTGATCTTTGCCACTTTTCACAGCCCTCAGCATGACTCTTACACTCCCTCCCCTCCTCTAAACTGAGCACATTGGGTGAGGAAAAAAAGAAAACCCGGTCATGCAAATATTTACCGAGTACAACACTAACATCAGCGTTGCTGTCATAACAAGTAGTGAGGCAACAACATTCAAAGCTGAAAAAAGAACAAAAATTTTGTTATTATTTGCTGTATGTGGATTCCCTTGGGACACAACTTTTATCAGGTACCCGGAAACTAGAAAGCTTGAGGAGGAAGAAAACAAGAACAAATCAGAAATATTTAGTGAACTCATAAAGTAGGACCATCCAGGCAAAACTGGAGAGGGTTCCTCAGGTCTGTATTTAAAAGGGACACAAGGGAATGAAGTGGAGAAAAGACTCTCCATGGCTGCATTTAAGAAGTGATTTCAGACTCCACTCATGGAACCTCGAGATGTATTTTCAAATGTACCTGTTCTTTGAATCATAGTTTCCATAAAAGGGAACCAAAGCATGTCCACGGGAAGGAAGGTGGCCCCAGCCAGATTTCCACGTTCCAGGTCAGGATAGCAGACCTGTGGTGCAGCATAGCTTGATCACAGCCAAGAGGTGGTCAAGCTGAGCCTTGTGCTAACTCAGCTAACAATGGAAAAATGCAGACTGGTACAGAGGAAAGTGGAGATCCTGCCTGCTAAACACAGCAGGAGTGAAAAGCCACTCCTTGCCACATGCTCCATTTAAGCAGGCTCATGCATCTCAAAGTTGGGTCCTACAGTGTCTCTAGGATATGTATTAATAACTCAAGAAGCAGCTGAATCACCATACCTTGTTGCCAAGACCAGCCTCAGCTGCTTTGGAGGCCCACGACAGTACTCTGCCGCCCAGCCATCACTTGCTCTGACTACATCCCAGTCTTCAAGATCTTGTTAGAGTGATCAAGCCAGTGCCATGCAGAGCAGCACACCAGAAGACAAAACTCTGAGCCCCTTTTATTAGAGTGCCTGATCTAATGACTGCAAATATTTGCACCCGTTATTTATGCCACATAAACTGATTTCACAGCTGTCTTTCCCCATTCATGTCCATTTTTATCTTTTTTCCTCTACTTGCTTTTTGCGCAATGTTTTCCATTATCCTCGTTTGCACTTGCAGTCCATAAACAGTAGAGAATACATTCACTTTTTTTCTTTCTCAGTAAAAGACCCCTAAGCACTCTGCTTCTGTTTCTGCAAGAGCCTTCGTGATAGTGAACAATTTTCTTCATTAAGTGTATCTGAAAATAGAAATTCCACAAGTAAACACAGCCATGACTTCAGAGAAAGCAAAGCACCTGCTCTTCATGGGAAGCATCACAAATTGTGAGTTAAACAGTACCAGGCAAGCAGTGAAATCACATAGGGCAGATGCATGCTGCCCAAAGAAAACTGTTTATCCTCTAAAATCTAAGACTGATGTAAACACAGAGTTTAATTTTTACTTTACTTTCCGCCTTGCTCACTGCACCTCTCAGATGCTGGCAGATGAGCTCATCATGCTGCTGCAACAGTTACCAGAGTTTCCTGGCTGCAGAGAAGGCCCTGGCAAGGCTTGTGGCACAGAGGCTGTCCTGCAGGCAGGGAAGTGTCTGTACTCACTGAGTAGTTGTGCAACAGGGCAATCCCAGGCTGTGGCGTAACACAGCATCATCCCTCTTGGCACCGGGAAAGGGCACCTGTCTTCCTTGGCAGGGAAGACAGGAACCCTGGGATCGAAGCCAAGCATCCCCACGCTCTTGATTCTGACTGATAGGAAACTCTCAGGCACTGCAAGGGGGGAAAAATCCACACAGGATGTGGTCAAGGGGGCTGGACACATGAAAGCATGTATTAAAGAGAAGGTTCCCCACCGTGTGGCAGCAGGAAGGCAAATGGAAGTGGCAGGGGAGCAATGGATGGTCTCCCACCCAGTGTGACCCATGTACCATGGCACAGTGCAAAGTATTGTCATCATAGCTCAAACGTATGTCCTGCTCTTGTGATGGCACAGACTGTCGTTCCTCATGTACACAGTGCTGCCCCATAGCTTTGGCTTCAGCGATGACACATGCTGCCTTCACCTCCCAATATTCAGGGCACATCCAGCATGGGCAAGAACATTGAGGCACGGGACATCTAGTACATACGTGAGATTTCTGCCACACTTCAAAGCATAGTGTGTCATGATTAGGAGATAAACCAAGGTTGCTTGATCACAGTTTAGGGATGCCATGGCCAGTTCTGCTGTAATTACCAGAGTCTTAATTTTGTGTGGCTATGTGTCTTTTCTGTTTGGCAGCAGGAATTTGGCATGCAGGAGCCTTACCAATGTTTTCTAACCCTTCTCCAGCCCCACCTTGTGACCCAGAAAGTTTTTCTGTTCTAGCTTCTCTGTTCTCTTGTTTCCCAAGCATCTGAATATCTCTGTACAATGTCCAGTTATCAAGATATTTGAGTTGGCGCTTGTGGATTTTTAATGCTTGTACAGTAAAATGTGAAACATGAGATTGATGACACTGTGTAAAGGGAAAAATGGTTTCTTTGACATTGTTGGAGCAGCTCATTCCAAATACAGCGCTGGCAAGAGCAGCTGCTTTCTGTTTTGTAGCGTTAAGATTCAAAATATTTTAAGGACACTTATCAGACTATTTATTTCGAGCTCTTTGAAGCTCTAGCTGAAAGGGTATAAAGGTATTTCTTTTAATGGCAAACTTCCACTGTGTTATTAAAACATTGAGCTTCATGTTTTTATTTCAGCCACCAAAGTTGCTTTGCACTTGTCCTTATGAGTTCACTGCATGAAGGACAGGGCCTATTTGCTTGCAATTGAAATTTTCTCTCAGCAGGTGATGGAAATCTGCAGACAGTAACAAGGTATCAGCATGATCTGTGCCTATTTATCTCAAAATTATGTGCCCATTATTTCATTGACATTCTCAGTGCAGGAAAGTGTGAGGAGGAATCACTGTTACGTGGAGCCACACATAAACTTCTCTCTGCATCTTGCAGGCTACGTGTCAGATCCCATGAGTACCATGAGATTCCATTCCTGCAGCAGCAGTGGCAGCTTTGAAGAAAGCAGCTGAAAGCCTCAGCCCTCCACCTGCGGAGAGACTTGCCACCAACCAGAAGTAACAGTTCTCTTCAATAATCCTGGCTCCTGGGCACCCTGTGTAACACCAAGTGTTCCTAAACTGAACAGCTTTATTCATTCACGGCAAATATATATCTGTTATATCTTCTGCTCTAGCACCTTTCTCTGCTTTCCTGCTTGAGGGTGTGGGGTTTTTTGGCGGTGCGCATATGTTCTTTAACAAAGCGGACGTCCACAAGGAATGCTGCACTTACATCTGGAGCATTAATAATATGATGAGATGAAATTAAAATGCATCTATTATAGTTTCAGAGCTCTGAGGCAAGGTGCTGCTACCTTGGACAGCACGAAGGCGTGGGGCTATCGGCACCTCCTGACTGGTGGGTGCCAGACAGCTGCCAGCCCAGATACATCAAGAAGAGGAGCAACCTGTTGCTCCCCACCACTATCCAGGCTGCTGTGGAGGCAAAGCTGTTCCTGCTCCCAGCTTCTGAATAGCTCGACTTTCTTTTGTGAGTTCCCTGAAGTCCCAGTTGTGTCCCATGTCTCATTTTCTGCACCACGGGCTCAGGCAGCTCCCCAGCACAGCAGCCCATGGCTACAGCTCTTCAGAGCCCTGATCTGTGGAAGCTTTCCTGCTTGCTGAAAATAAAGAGATGTTTGGATGGCTGTTTTAACTGTATTCTTCCAGACATTTGTGTTTTCTTATCCACTTTCTTGTTTTGGTTTGAGTGATTGTTTTCCCTGAAGAGTGTAAGCTTTCATTCAGTCATTTCCTCACAAAAAAAAAGCGCAGCACAGTTACTGCAAACCAAACTTTTAACCAGAAGGAAAATATGCAAAACTAAATCCTGGTCCATAAATGTTCAATGCAGACAGGTAGAATTGCATCACAGATGTGACAGTCTTAACGTAGTGCAAAGCTGCGGTTTTGACTCAAAGCAAACCTGCAGCAGGAGGCCATTAGGCACAAGCTGAGCTCCAAGGGCTGTGAGAAAATGACCAGGCTTTGCAGCAGCAAAGCTGATCTCTAGAAAGTAAAAAGAATATAAAAAGGGCTGGGGGGAACTCAAACTCTCCTCTTTGAAGCAATTACAGTTAATTGTACTGCTATTTTCTGTAATCTTTTCTCAAATTAGAAAAAAAACTAACTGCAAGCAATCCTGCTGTAATATTATTCCCTACCTGGATTCAAAGACACAACTGTCGTATTGGCCAGGTGCAAACCAGTGCTGCCACGTGTTACTCTGCGGATACTTTTCAGGATGTTGGTCTCTTAGAACTATGATCCCTGAACCGAGGTCTTTGATGAGGCATCCTGCAGTGTGACACAGATGAACTAGAAAAGTGTAGACTTTCCCAACTAACATCTCCCATGCCCACCATAACTTTCACAATCCTGAAGCGATGAAAATGGGGAAGATTTCACTTAGCAAGGGTCAGAGATGGTTTTTTATTTGTTTTGTTTCACTTGCTGAAAAATGCTGTGGGAGGAAAGGGAAATAACTACATCTCACTGTAAGTGAATTGTTGCTGTCAGCCCCTGGTAGCACCCAGCAGTTACCTTCTCCTGTGTTTGGTCCTTGTTTCAGTTGTGGTCTCAACTGCATGAGCAGTCACTGGGCTAATGCAAACAATACAATAAATACACAGACGGCCCTGGGATGCAGCTCACTAGGGGACATGTTGGACCCTTTGTCAAATTCCCCAGCCTCCATAAGAAGTGCAGCTGGGAAAAACATCCCATTGGTGCAAGTGGCCCTCAGCGAGCCTCCCATCCAGCTCCCGACCGCAGGAGCCAACGAGCCTCAGCACCTGACCCTGACAGCACCAGCACTGCCTGCTCCGGCACCAGTCCCTGTGCCCTCATGGGCTGTGGGTTGAGGCAGAGCCACTTCTTCCAGCCTACAGAAACATATTTGTACCTTGAGCTTCGCATGAGGGGCCCAGCCCTCTCTTTCCAGCTCACACTTGTGCTTCCTTTTAGCACGGACAGAAAGCTCTGACTCTCCCATCCTTACAAAATGTCTCCATAAACTCAAAATCACACCCATGGCAGCCTCTTCACTCTGCAGTTGAGCCAGGTTTTCATGACCTGATAGCCCTCTCAGTTTAACACCTAATCATTGTGAAACTGAGGAATTCAGTGCAGCAAAATGAAGAAAACATTAGTGCAGCCTCTGAAATGGTGATTTGTAAATGGTGAGATGGAATGTCAACTGCAATGTGTTAAAACAAGATTAACAACTAAGATAACAATATATAGTTCTCTGAAATCCCTTTTGGCCAGAAACACTCTGAGGACAAATCCTGATGCTTCTCCAGCGCTGAATAAAGAATAACTGCCTTAATAGTTAAATTAATTATTGACTGTAAATTTTTTTGTTTCACCTCCTGACTGCAGTGCAGTGTTTCAGAGGATCAAATACTGCTCACCACTGGAAGGGTACTTCTCCTGATGCTTTCACAGCTTTCAGAGACAGTAAGTCTTTGGTCTGAGCAGGCCTCTGGACAAACCTGTAGAGCTCTCCACCCCATCTTTGCAAAGCTTTAGCAATAAGTCAGTGTCACAACGTGGGCAATGCTCTCTTAAGAGCTTTAATGCAAAGGAGCAAGAGGAAGCTTCAGTCTTTCCCATAGATCAAAGGAGATCATCTATCATCATGACAACTTTTCAGAACAATGATTAGCATTGTTATGTTGCAAATGCCTCACCTAGCAGGAGTATGGCTATAGAATTTGTGGTCCTTAAGTCTTGAAAGAGCATTAGCCAATGAGAGAGGAAACAGCTGTGCACAAGGACCCCACCCTGCAGCATCAGAGCTGAGAATAGGCACATCTGCATGACTCAATGCGAACAGCCAGAATTTGTTCTGCTTAAAAACATCCTCCTTGATCATTTCCCATTTTTAGTTCCTGAAAGCAGAAAAAGAGGGTAAAACACACTGAAATCAGCATTCTTCCTCCCTCAGATAAATCACGGTGGGGAGAAAGAGATGTCCCCTGAGCCAATTCCAGTTCATTGCTAACAAACAATTCCAAGCTTGCTGCTAACACCCTCCCAGTCAAACACAACATTACCAACACAGGCTGAACTCTGTCCTCGTTGCCCTGAAGTCCTCAGCACAGGAAAGACATGGACCTTTTGGAGTGGGTCCACGAGAGGCCGCAAAAATGATCTGAGGGCTGAAGCACCTTTCCCTATGAGGTCAGGCTGAGGAGTTGGCGTTGTTCAGCCGGGAGAAAAGAAGGCTCCGGGGAGACCCTACTGTGTGTTGCCTTTCAGTACTTAAAGGAGGCTTAAAAGAAATACGGGGAGAAACTTTTTAGCAGAACGTCTTGTGACAGGACAAGGGGTAATGTCTTTAAACTAAAAAAGGGAAGATTCATACGAGGTATAAAGAAGAATTTTTTTTTACTGTAGGGGTGGTGGGGCACTGGAACAGGTTGCCCAGAGAGACGGTGAATGCCCCATCCCTGGTAACATTCTGGGTCGACTTGCACGGGGCTCTGAGCAATCTGATCTGGTTGAAGATGTCTCTGTTCACTGCAGGGGACTGGTCGGGGTGGGCTTTAAGGATCCCTTCGAGCCCAAACCGTTCTGTGATCCTATGATTGCAAACCGTGACAAAACAACATCCAGATTCCTCTGCAACTAGGGAAAATCTGTTGTATTCTTTCTAGAAGTAAAAGCAACATCGGAACAACTGGCAAGTTTTGAGGAAACCTATGCAGAGCAGACGGGAGAAGGTGCGTTTAGGGTGCTGATGAAAATTCCCTATGTGACTCTCTAATTGACCAGATGTTTCACACATAGAGCTCCCAAAGCACAGGTAGGCACCAAGCTGAAGAATGCTGAGGCAGACAGAGATTCGATCTCATTCCTCAGAGTTTGTACTGCCCAGTGTATGAGACACCAACAGGACAGAAAGTATTAATGATCTTATCTGAAAAAATTAGTACCAACATTAAATTTCTGTTTCAACATGAATTTGTTGTTACAAATACCTCTGCATTAAGTCTCTTTCCCTTGCTTAAAACAATCATACAGTGACATGCAGCCACTGTACCTGAAAACCAGAAACTAAACTGGATTAGTGAGCAGAAAATAGAGCAAGGAAAGCAAACTGCATTTGCAGTAATGCCTCTGTGTACTCACTGTTACCAGAGCTGCACGGTATGATCTCTCAGCCCTTCCTTGGAAATGCCAGAAGTGGACACATGGAAGCAACAACAACAAACAATCAAAAAGTTTTTGAAGGCAAAAATGCTGTAGTTTAGAGGGCTCTTTACAAGGCCAACTGCTATTTTTCGACAGGTGAAAAGCATCTCTTTAACCTGTGGACTGTCACAAGGAATTACTTCAGCTGTGTAAATCAGTAAAGATACATTTGAGGCACAACCATCAGTACTCAGTGACAAGCTACTGAGAATACCTGGCAGTTTAGGGAGTTAAAAGAGGCCTTTCTGATCAGCCAAAAATGAGTTTTGCCAGTGGCAAGACTGTTGCATAGTTTGCTTTTCTCACATATGCTTTGTTCAATAAATAGCATTTTTTCGGGAGAGGGGTTGAGGAAGGGCACACCTTGATTTTTCCCTAAGTGCCACCTACATTTTATCACTTTGAAGTTAATTTTTAACTAGCCATGGGAAGAAGAGCAGAAATTACCATGGGTAGCCTTTCAAAACTGTAAAATTAATAAAATTATCCATTAGTGTTTGGTAGGAACGGTTGGACTCGGTGATCCGGTGGGTCTCTTCCAACCTGGTTATTCTGTGATTTCAATAGGTTTGCTTCTTACCAATTTCCCCATTTTCAGATCACAAATATACTTGTATTTTGAAAGGGAAGGAACAGTACATCTTTCATAGCCACACCTAGAGTTCCCTGAAGATGAAATGGCCAAGTTCAGCTCAATTCCGTAAGTGTCTCAAGTCCTCCGTCCACCTTAGGAATCAGTTGCCTTAAAGGACTCAGAGACATGAAGAGTAATGCAATGTCCCAGGTATAAAGCTGGCTTGTGCCATCCCACAGGTGTGCCAGGGAGCTGTGTGTGGCACTGCCAGCATGCAGAACAAGGGAGGGAAAGTGGGGTGTATGAGCAGGGGAAACCAACCCGTACTCTGTGGGGAGAGCTGTTGGGATGGGCAAAGGGGCATTTCCTTATCACAGGCCAAAGTTCACGGGTTTCTTTCCTGTAAATACAGCTGTCAGAGAAAAAGTGCGAGAGAAAAGAGATGATCCCACTAATATGATAGGAGACCAGAAACTGTGGAGTGGCTTTGGGAAATGTGATTTTTTTTTAATCAGTATATAAACCCAGAGTATTTGAAGTGAGGGATTTTCAGAGCAATAAGAGAACTTGTACGAGTTGGCATGTCCCTAACCAAAGGATCCAGTTCCCTAACTGTTACAGTCATATGCACAAGAGCCATTTATAAATATTTTAAGTGTTTTAAATAATTAATTATTAGTTTTCCAATAACTTACAACCACTACTGCATAGTTCATCTGGGACGTTCCTGATGTCCCAGGTCTTGTGGAGCCCAAGAGTGTCTTGGAAGTTCAGCTACCTCTTGATACCAACTGTTGCCTTATTTTCTAGAAGGCTGAAGTGGATCTAGTCTGCTCTCCTACTGCTGCTGCAAACTCATACTGCCACTTAATCATCTTCAGCATGTTCCAAAATCTGGATCTCTTTAAAGGAAGCTTCTATCCATACAAAAAGAGCAGTAAGTACTGGAAGTGTAGGTTGGCAGCTGGTGAGAGGCTGCACCAAGAGGAGAAATCTGCTTCAGAGACACCTTCCATCTTGAGGACTACCTGCCCCGGAGTGGCCCCAGTGCCACTGCTGCCTGCCCTGTCATCACTAAACGTATGCTTTAGAACCACCCCTGGAAAGGGAGAGCTTAGCAGGGCCATAGCACAGAGGGGACGAGTCCCTCAGCCAGAATAGGGCTGCTCTGGCTCCTGTGTGGCTGCAGCTCCCATAAGAGTTCTCCCATAAGAGCTCTCAATTTGCAGACTGAGTATTATTAATGAGTATTTTGCAATGGTTGGCAGATCACGCTGGCACTTGCCTACAACAAATGAATCAAACCTCTTCTCTTTCGCATTTTCACTACTCAGTAAAGCAGTTAGGTGTCAAATAAGCACTGTGTGGATCATGACCTATCCGAGTACAGCCTTAGTTTTAACCCTGACCCTTCCAGGGGATCACTGCCATGGCAAAAGCCTGCACTCCTCCCTCTGCCTTTGTTCGTCTGTAATGCTGGAAGTGCAACCCATGTGGATGAATAAGCATTTGTAAATGGCTTGAGTACAGCCATGCTCATGGGCTGCAGGCATTTCCTTTCCATGGGGATCTGCAAGGCACAGTTTTAGTGGCACAAATATTTGGCCCAACATTAGTCATGGAGTTAGAAAGCAGAGATAAATATTGCAGACCAGGCCCTACTTGACTGGCAAGTATGATCTTTAGAGTGAAAGAACTGGCAAAATATCAAGGAACTACACAAATTGGTACAGAGGTTTTTATGCACCCAAGTAAATGGGCAGGTGTGCATATGTACAAAAACAAGGTCATTAGCATTAATTTAAATTCTGGCTACTTTGCATACCAGATCTATTCAACTGTAGAGTACGCAAACACAGTTTATCTATTTACTGCTCTTATTTTATATTCAACAAAACTGAAAATGTCTTGGTCCAATGAATAAGCCACCTCTGATTTTATGGACATACCCTGGTTAAAAGGAAATTGTTGAATGGTCAAACCATTGTTGAATGGTAAAAAGTCAAAAACATGCTTTGTAAGCAAACTGCTCACACCTTGCACAGAATACACATTTCAACCACACTGCTCAGCATCACTTGATGCAATGCTTTCATTTAAACTGCTGAGGACTGTATAACTATTATTAGTGGGTTTTGCCTCCTTTTCTCGTTCAAAGCTGTTCCTGGTATCCACGTTGACCAAACAAATGCAACCATCTTCAGTACAGGAGGGAACATGAATTACTTGGTCCCATTTAAATTTCCTATCTGATGTATATCAATCTTACATTAACTTACATTAAGTGACTTACATTAAGTGACTTACTTTAACAATCCATTCAAAACCCTGCTCATTTCAATTCTAGATCGCAATCTGAGAACAGAGTCACAATCCCCTTGTGTAGGAGCTGAGCATCCTGCACCCCACCGAGCGATGCCTGCCGAGCTGCTGCACGTACAGCACTGTACACCATGGCCTGGCAGCCTCTCAGGAAGCTCTCTGAGGTGCAGCAGAGCTGGAAGGGAGATGTTTGCAGCAGAGATCCTCAGTCAGCACTGATCCACCACCAGCGCTGGGCTGAAACAGCTGCAGTTATAACACAGCTTCCACAGGCCCAAGGGTTACTACTGACTGACACCACCAAAAACAAAAAGCCAGGCTTTATTCATTTCAAAAGACACATTAGAATTGTTCTGATTTAATAATTTCCAACAACATTTCAAAGTCCCAAGAATGCCACACAGTATGGCCAGTGAGAAACCAGGATCCCCATGGAGCAAGAAGCCACCTACGCAGACCCACCTGGCACACACAGTACCTGAGCACATGGCAGGGCTCACTTGCCTGTGACATGCAGTGGAGACAGCCCCTCATGTTGAAAAACTCAGTGTGAGGATACTATTCCTTGTGATCCTGCCATTCCACATCTCTGCTGAGCACCCCCAGATGCTCTCATCAGAATCAAAGCATTAATGTGCGCCAGCGTCCCATGCACAACTGAAGATACAGTGAAGATTCTGCAGTTCAGAAAGGGAAGGGGCACACAGGCAAATGCAGTCAGAACACTGACACAGGTGAAAACATGGGCAGCTCTGCACAGACACACTTCTTGTCCTGTAGAAATATACAGAACAGCTGCCCTCAGCCCTCCCTCCTGCCAGTAGTGCCTAGGGGAGGAGAGGTTTAGTCAGAACAGTATTTATCTGTGTTTTGTGAAAAACAAGCACAGCAGCTGTGGAACAATCCTTGCATTTATTGCCTTCCTAAATACAAAGGCGTGCTGTTTCCCGGCCGGTGTGTACAGGTTTATTTCAGTTGTCTGCTGAACACTGAGAAGTTGCTTGAGGAAAACATGACAGGTAGTTGTGGTACCCATGGAGTAAATAAAGGAGGAGTGAACATCCCAACCAGCACAAATCTACAGCAGTGGTGTAAATGTTTCAGGAAACAGCACTGAAGAAGCTGCAGGAAAAGCTTAGAGGAGAGTTTCTTCCCCATCCTGAGGCTGAACGGAAGGCACAACAACTGCATCTGGGTTTGCAACGTCCTAGGAAACAATAACAAAAACATTAGCTTTACAGAAAATGTGCTAAACTTTGAGCTACTGAGATACCGCTGTAACAGAAGCAGATGCCAGAGTGACCAGAGAAGTGAAGTGCTGCCACTGACCTGGAGCGTCCCAGCCAGCAATGCTATGGAGGCTCAGCCACTGCCACCAGTGCAGGCAGAGGAGTGGTATGCAGGGTGATCAGAGCTGCACCACATGGCCAAGGGTAAGACAACTGAGGGGCCAGAAGCCTGAGGACCAGGGCAAAGGCATTTGCAATGAAGGTTCAGAAACAGGAAAGAATGCAGAAGCTAACACCAAGAAGGATTTACCACCCTTCATCCCACTTCCAGCAGCAGATGCTTAAGGTAAGTGTAAGAAACAGGATGAAGTGATGCATCCTCTGCTTATGGCAGGGACCAGTCTGGGGACTCAAACAGGCACAGGGTACAGTGGCCAACACATGCAGGACTCACCTCACAGGGATCACGGCTTCCTTCACCCACATCAGTGGCTCCTGGAGCATCAGGTCTCTCTCCAACAGGACTGTCCTTCCTCTGCACCCTGACTTCAGTGCTCTGTGTACTCTCCAAGACATCCATTCCTTCTCTTTCTCCCATGTTTTCACAGAGGCGTGGCTGCTCCCCCTCAGCTTTCACTCCCGCCTGCTCTGCCCCCTCCTGTGACCCATCCTCATCCTCATCTACCCCTGTCCCAGGAGCTGCTGGCTGTGGCTGGGTGCCCAGACATAGACCTTCTCCTCTCGCAGGCTGTCTCCCTATTGGCCCTGTTCCCCCATCCCCATGTGCAGGGGTGCTCAGGGAGGTTTCTGACATCGGCTGCTTTCCAAGGGACGTTGTTCCACATGGTTCTTCATGCTGTGCAGACAGGGGACGTGCTGTGCTCCACTCCCAGCCTGCCTCATCCGCTGGCACTGGCCTTCTTTCCTCGCACCCCAGTGCCGTCTCCCAGTTTGCCCCTTGCCTGCTGTCCATGGCTCCATTTGCCACACCTCCTTCCCCATCCCTCCCAGTCTCCCAGGCTGTGCCCCTTTCCTCAGCTGACACCCCTTCAGGAGCTGCTGCCTCCATCACACTCAGTCCCCTCCACGCCACTCCCACCACCTTCGCCTGCACCACCGCCCCTTCATCCACCCTGCCGCACCTTGCCATCTCCTGTCCCGCTGCTGTCTCAGCCAGAGTCCCTAGCCCAGCCCGGCCACCCACCACAGCAAAGGCCACCAGCCTTGCCTCCCCCATCCTGCCCACACTCAGAACTGCGGCAGGCAGAGCTGCTCCATCCATCACCCCCTCATCAGAAAATTTCTCCTTCCTTCTCTCTTTTGCACCGTCCAGTGATCCCTCCTTCCCATCTACCAGCTCACTTGGACCTGCTGCTCCACTTATAGTCCCCTCTCTGCCTCCTGACTCTGTTCTGCCTTTCTCTGCAAATAAACCCATCACCTCTCCAACAAGTCTTTCTTCCATTGCATGCTCTTTCTTTGCTTTGCTGCCTAGAGATGGGGTTCCACTTGAACATGTTTCTGCTAAGCCCTCCTCCTCCCCAGCTGCTGTGGTCTCCTCCAATGGAGAAGACACTCCACTTATAGGATCTCCTCCAGCATCCACCAGTGCCTTGAATCCAGGTGCTACCTGCCACAGGGAACCCTTCTCAGAATCCACAGACTCCTTCACTGCATCCTCTGCACTGAGAGAGTTCCTTTCTACCTCTGATGCCTTGTCAGTCTCAGATGTTGCAGCTCCTATGGCAGCTTCCCCCATTTTGATCTGCTCTTCCCCTGCTGCTTTCAGCTGTGAAAACTCATTTGGTTTCACAAAGTCTACTCCCCTAAGTGTTGCTTCTCCTGTGTGAAAATTGGTATCCCCTAGTGTTTCCAGAAGAACCTCAGGCTTCTCCGCATCCTTGTCCCTTTCAGAAATGGCTTCCTCTACAGCCTCATCTCCTTCAGGGCCAACTACCCTGGTAATATCTTCTGCCACACGAGCGTCCTCCACAGCCTCCTCTCCCTCAGATACAGCATCCGCCACAATGTCTTTCCCTGCAGAACCACCCTCCTCCATAGCCTCCTCTGCCTCAGACACCATCGCATCCACCACCTTCTCCATCAGAGGCTCTGTGGCCCCCACGGCTTCCTTTGCTTCAGAGACCTCTTCTGCAGCCTCTTTTCCCTCAGAGACTTCCACAGCCTCCTCTGCCTCAGACACCATCTCATCCACCACCCTCTCCATCAGAGGCTCTGTGGCCTCCACAGCTTCCTTTGCTTCAGAGACCTCTTCTGAAGCCTCTTTTCCCTCAGAGACTTCCGCAGCCACCTCTGCCCTCTCAGACACCACTCCATCTGCCTCCCTGCATAGCAGTGCCCCTGCCAGCTCCTTTCCCGTAGGTGTCTGCACTCCCAGTGCTGCCTCACTCTCCGTCCCCTCCATCAAAACTTCCTGCTCCCCGCATGCCACCTCTACACCAGACTCCATTCCCTTCCCTGTCCCCATGCCTTTGGGATCTTCTTCTGCCATGGTGCTGTCCTCAGGAGCAGATTCCTCCACCGCAAGCTGACCCTCCACCAGCATCACAGCTACTGTGTCTTCCTTGGGAAGAAAATCTCCCATCCGTGCCATTTCTTCTCCTGCCTCTTCAGTGCAAACATCTCCTCCCTCAGTAACAAAATCTTCCTTCTCAAGTGCTTCTCTCTCGTCTATCATGTGCCCTTCTCGTACCACTTGTTCTGCTGCCTTCTGCACATCAAGTGTTCTTGTTCCTTCTGCCAAGAAAGCTCCATCTGCCGCTATTAAGAATTAATCAAAACATTAGTTTTATTGAGAACTGTGTTAGCATTAAGGCTGGTTTATGGGGTTATTATTAAAGATTCTGTCTCTCCCAAGCAATGAAGGTACATCAGCATGGTGATGAGAAGAAAACTTGCTGTGCTACTTCTCATCACGCACCTGTGTTCTGTTCTACTGCTGCCATTCTGGCATCTGGCATAACTAATTTGAGGAAAAATGTTGATGCATGACCAGCTATCAAGTCTGACAGTTCGGCCTGCCTTGCCTAGTCTCCCTCCCTCCCTCACCTGCCTAGCGGGAAGCTCAGGTGTATGTATGAAATAGCTCTAAGCTTGACAGCAACATTCAAAAATTAAGAAATAGGTGGTAAATTGCTGTTGTATAACATGCACACACAGGAAGAATACTACTCAGTTGTTCATGCAAAATGGATAATTGCTTCCCACGGGTTCTGTGATTACATCAAGGGAAATAATTCCTGCCCCCTGGGAATTTTACAGCAATTCCTCCATTGAACCGGGTGCTCCAGGGTCTGTCCCTGAGCAGGCACCCTGCAGTCTGTACTGCGGCACCGCTGCTTGGCACAAATGTGGAAGGTTCCTATTCTTTAGAAAATGAGAAGTCTTGTGTCACTGAAAGGAGCGAGGATCCACGTCTTCCCCGATTTGTCTCTGATTTCTGCCTGGCGCTCCCAGATCTCAGTGCCTGCTGGCATGTGTGCGGCAGCTGATGATGCTCATCACACTCCATGTGCCTTCCATAGAGTTGGCTTGATTCGCTTGCTGGGAACCTTCAGATTTGCAGTTAGGTACAAGATTTTATCAGGTTACAGTGTTTCTGGTATTTCTTTTCTCAAAATCTCTTTGTACCATTGGATTGTTTGAGCATTTCGATAGAAAGAAGTGGTGTAAATGTTGCTGTCAAGGGAATGTAAAGGCCTGATTTTCTACCCATTGCAAAAAGAAGGAATGCCGAGGGAGTTAGGAAGATTCACCAGGAGATGGTTAGGTGGACATAAGGAAAAAGTTCTTCACCTAGAGGGTGGTGGAGCACTGGATCAGCTCCCCAGGGAAGCAGTCATGGCACCAAGGCTGACAATATCTAAGAAGCATTTGGGCGACTCCTTCAGACACATGGTATATACACAAAAGCACAGCGTCCAAATTGTCCAGCTGCTACTATTGGACTGAGTCTAATGCAACAGATTTTGCAAGTCCCTGTAAAAGACATGATTTGTTCACTTTGTCTAAAAGAAATCAAAGGCTGTGCTGTGTGTGGCATAACTATTTATAATCATTAGCCAGAGTAAATTAACTTTGCTGTGTGTGAGATTTCCCAATCGTCAATTATGCCAACTGCCAACAGGGAGATGAGTTTGGGAGACAAACAGCATGGAGATCAAGTCTGCAGTGCAGCTTCATTCCTAGTCTGTCATTCGCATCCTATGCAAACAGTCCCATCCTACCTGTCTTGACAATACATTTCCCAAGGAGGCCCCATGCTACCTGAAAGCAAAGAGAAACTCACTAGATTCCTGCTTTCTGCAGCTGTTGTCTTGACTGGTAGCCAATTTTTTCATGGCCTGGATTCCTTACCTATGGCCACTATGACTACCAAAGAAAGTATTAATTTTACATGACTACAGAACCTAGCTAGTGATCACCCAATTTTATACAAGTTAGGAAAGAGAAGAGCACAAGGAGTGTTTGATAGCCTAGAAAGGAAAGGGAAAGGGCAAATACTTCTATAAAAAGATTTCAGGGGAATAAGATTTAATCCACATTCCTGATCAACAGCCAATCTCACCTTCTTTGGCACCACAGTCTGTATTTGTTATGTTCTCTTCTTCCTCATCTGCGTGGGAATCGCTAGGTTCAGGTTCAGAATTCACATGAAGATCATTTCCAATCACCTTTGCTAGTTCCTCCTGGATTGGCTTGCAACCTAACACAAAATTAAAAAAAGAGGAAGCATGAAAGAAACCATTAAAAAGCAAAAGGGGAGAAGAAGGCATGCAGCTACCTCAGCTTGGTTTAAAATTTAGAAATTTAATATTAGGGCAAACTCAATTTGAGCCATGTAAATCTTCACCAGTAAAAAAAAAATTTTTAACATAGGTTACAACCAAATGGAGAAAACTATTAAAATTCCAAGGTGAAATTCATGCATTAGCATCTACCAAAACACAGAGCAGCAAACTTCCACATTTTCACAAAACAGTGAGATTGCTTTCCTCAGGCAGGCTGAGAGAGGTCCAACATACAAGCAACAATGGTTTTTTCTAGATATAACATTATTAATGTTCTATGAATACTTAAAAAACATAAACAACAAATTCTACGTGATGTTTCCAACTACAGTTCTGATGATTCCTCAATTCCCCAAACTAACATATTTCTGAAGACCTATGCTTATCAATAAATAAGTGAGGAAGTGTTTTCTGTTCTGAAAATGCAATGCTTGCAATTCTTCACAGTCAAGTCAGACATTTGAAATGATTACTAAGATTGTGCTTCCACTTCCATTTTTACTTTATGATTTGCTGGATGATTAAGTGTATGACTTTCAACCTAGTAATACTAAACAGCCTCTTTATGAGGAGTATTCCAGCTATGTACACTGTCCAATCCCTTCAGATCTTTAAGATCCTTTCCAACCCAAACCATTCTGTGATTCTACAATTCTACAATTCTATGGATCATTGTAATTTCTGGGCACATTATAGTGAAATCATGCATCTTTGCATGTGGCAGGATGTTCCCTCTGGTAGTTTATTAAAAAAAAAGGGCTATCAATTCTTAAGAGACTGATTTTTTATACATGTTGCTGTCTATATGCAATTTAATCTGTCTGCTGCTTCAGAGTTAGTCAGGGCTCTGAAAGGTCGAAGAACAGGAGAGGTTTTTGTTCCCACTGGCTTGCAGTGAGAAGACTTTTCTGTCCTGTCACAACCTTGCACTCTTCTCTTCCCAGATCCCTGCCTCTCTCTTACCGGTGCACATCCTGTGCTTTCCCACCTTTTTCCTAGGAGGTTGCTTTTTTCTACACCATTGATACTGCCTTGCTCCTCAGCCTTGTATATGTTATTTTTCTTTTTTTTTTCATTTTTGTTTTGATTTCTTTCTTCCTCTTCCTCCTGTCGTTCCTCATACTTTATGTTTACACCCATCCTTTCTACCCCATCAATACCTTGCACCTGCACAGCTCTGAATAGACTTGTGAGAAAACTTTTAAAAGACCATTTCGGTCTATAGTACAAGAGGCACTTGCTCAGCACAAACAACTTTTTTTCCTGTATCACAGGTCTCAAAGGATAGTGATAGCTTCACTCCTTGCTGTGACATTTCACCTGGGTGAAGCACGAAGACCTGCTCTGCAAGGGACCATGAAAGCTGAGCAGGGAAGGTCCCAGGAGAGCCTTAAAAGGTTCCTCCTGGGATCCAAGATTCTGACAAAGGTCTCTGTGTAATAGCACACAACCTGCTTGAGTCATTCTAACACTCCATCTCTGCAGAGGAGACAAGAAGCTTTCCACTCCAGGACATGCCTTGGCTGCTTCACGCAGAGTTACCTACAGCACTTTCTATGACTTGCTGAAATACCAAATGCTTTGCTAGGTGTGGTGCATCTATTTCACTCTGACCTGATTACAGGCCTGAAGTCTGAGTAGCTGGCAGTTTCCATTCTTTGCAGTGCACTGCCTGCACGACATTTGACAAAAGGGAATTGACAGTCTATCAAAACACAGAGCCCAGGGAAAGATGACAAATACTGCTCACAATAATTCTCTCCCTTGGGATCAGCAATATCTCCCTGTCACAAAGAGCACAGCAAGATCAGAAAATGCGCAGCAGGACCCCATCCCAAGTATTCCCATCCTTCTGACAGATCTGTCACACCACCAGCTGTGATATGCCCAGACTCAGCCTGCAACTGAACAACCCCAGAGAAGAATTTCACACCTTTTGCTTCAGCATATACAGTTTTCTCTGATAAATTAGTTTTGCGCTGTTAATGACAGCACTGGTTAGGAGACAACGTGTCACAAGCAGAGCATGATGGGTTTTCCTAGAGCAAAGCTGAAACACTGCCACAACAATCCCAACCAAACACAGGCTGGATGGGTGATGAGAACGCCTACCCCTGCAGAGAAATCCACCTGAAGAAACCTGGGAGGCCCAAGAATGAACTGCAGTCACGGTAAAAGTCCAAGCTCTTCAGCCCTCTGAGTGTCTCTCAAGGCTTTAAGAGCTCAGCCTTTTGGAGGATGGGAGTAGCAGAAATTGTAAGCATCTTGCATTTCTTTTAAGACTGTAAATGTCCTTAAATTTTTTAATTAGAATCTTAATCATTGCAGCATCTGTGTCATGCGCCTAGAAGAAGCTAAGTCCTTCATGACTGCTGTTATCCTACAATATTTCTTTAGCATGCTCATTTTATCTCAAAAAGGGTATTACCTTTTTCTTTCATTGCTCTACACACAGTTTCTTGTCAATCTATTATTTGCTAGAAAATATACCTAGACAAGCCCCACGTAGATGGGGACAACTTTGTATGCAGTGTAGAAAATCATTCCTATCTGTAGTTTCTATAATTCAACGATTACTCTTGTCCTTCCTTGACCTAAATCTCAGGCAGCAGAGACCGTGCAGGACTTGCCTAACAAGTAAATGTTGTTACCTATGTAAAAAACAGACAATCTCTTTATATTTGATAGAAGATCTCTGCTCAAACCTAGAGCCATGAAACCATGTGTGTTGAATAGAAGCACACAGGAATTTATGCTAATAAAGAACAACACTATTGCCTTGGCCTAACTCAATACCAGTTCACTAGCTTCACACATTGATCCCTCCTTGGTTTTGTAGCACAATGTAATACTCTGTTTTCTAGGTTTTAAAAGTTCCTTCTTCTTCAGTAGTCCTCAATGAAATCATCCGAGCCTAGAGGTGAAGGTGTTTAAAATAGAATTTTCCTTAACACAGGTGAAGAGAGAGGTTCCAGAAGGAAACATCTTCAAAAACTTCAGCATTATTCAATTAATAGTATGTTAGTGTCTTTCCTGTCGGCATTCTGAATGCACAAAAAAGCAAAAGCCATCCAAGACAGCCAAGGTAACCTAGCAGCAACAGACTTGCAAAGCAGTAACACCAACATTCAATCCAGTTATTCCACACACAGCTACCTCATATAGATGCACTGCACTGAACCAAAACCAACAGAAACAGAACCTAAAACTTCTGTTAAGATAAAGGGAAAGCACTCTACCTTCCACTGCAAATCCAGCAATACAGAAGGACAATTGGAAACTCCATCTACCGTGGCTGCTGACTCTCCTATACATCATCACCAGTGTATAGGACTATTCTTTTATACTCCCTGATTGAACAACACCAAAGACATTTCCCCATAACCTGGATGACATGGGAAAGCAAGGGCTTACATTTTTTCCCATTCCTCAGAAATAATAATGCCAAGCCTTCCTCATGTGGCCAAGCTTTTATTAATTGTCCATTATCCAGAAAGGTAAAGTCGAAACTGCAAGTTGCCCATTTTATCAGCACTAAAAGTGAGGTGTCACACAACTAACTGATGTGCTCCTTGCTAACAAATGATGCGCTCTTTACCAGCAGAGTGAAGCAACATAACCACGGATGGTTTTGACTTTCCTGCTTCATCTATTCCTTCCTTTTCCAGCACAGAATTTTCCAGGTTTTCCTCCATTCTGAGCCGCTTATTCTCCCTGTTCTCATTCACATATTGTGCATGTGATGCATTATCAGATGCCCTTTTGGTATCATACTCCTCTTCATCCTCAACATCCTCAACATTTCTTTCTGATAATGGAACTGAACCAGATTACCTCCATCAATCACATTCCAACAGCACCTCTAAATACAATTCAGATAGGTTTTAAAATAGTTTCTTCAACTCCATTTGATAAAAGATTTTAACTATAGCAACAACTCTTCAGTGTGCTCCCGTTATCTCAGTGAATATGATAAAGATCTCCAAAATCATGTGTAAACCATTCAAGTTGAACTGGAGACAAAGTTCACTGTTTCCTCTTAAAAAACATACAGGGACCATCATATGAATTTCATAAATGGAATATTCGAGGAAAAAAAAAAGCGCACTATTCTTCATCGAACATTTGGCTGAACAGTAGAGTTTAGTGATACACAGCACTGCTGGTGTCCAGCATTCAGATGGGTTCAAGAAAAGATTAGTCAAACTCAAGGAAGGAAAATCTGCTTAGGCCCAATTGGTAGACCACCCTGGACACCAGCTAATTAAAGGGGTGGGAAGACACAGTGCAGAAGCATCACAGTATTCTTGCCCTTCTTTTATATTTTCCCTCGGCATTCGCTGCTGCCTAAAGGCCAGAGGCAGAATTCAGGCCCAGAATTCCTACAGCTGCAGTCTTCCACCCTCTATGCCTCTTCTTCCTCTGTGGATCTGAGGAAGGCTCATTGCCATTTTTTGTAGCATTTTAAATTATTGTTTGCATCTGCAATGTATTAGAAAAACTTGGCAGGACTGCTTTTAAAAAAAAATCTCAAATATGGAAGCTAAAACTTCCCTAAAATATGACAACTACTCCCATTAATTTTAAAACAAGAACAAAGAAGGTGTGTTTCAATGGAAACTGAAGTTCTAAACTAATGGACTGCCTTGTATAGATGTCAGGGTATCAGTTCAAGAAAACTCAATTTTCCTTAAAAGTAGCAAAAAGAAACAGCTGCACCTCCCAGCACACTTCAGTGGTGGGGCGGAGAAGCTACATCTCCGGGGAAGTCATCAGGCATACGCTCATTCTAATTTAATCATCATCATGGAGACTGGCAGCAAGGATAACTAGTTGTACCCAATGCAGGATCCTCTAGGATCTCTGTTGCAATGGATTTCAGGCACAAATTACCAGGCAGCCAACATCCAGTTACGAATCTCAGGCACTTCCAGCTTTTACTGGCTTTGCACCTCTGTTCTAATGAGACCTATGTTTAGACTCCCAGAAAGCACCATCACTCCTGCAGCATACAAACAAGCAAGTTCAGTGACAGAACAACTCAAATATGCAGTTTACATATTGTACTATAGGAATTGTCAGTGATTCTTTCCAATTTATTCACCTGCTTATGGCCTACGGGGATCTGAATGCCAAAGTCTGTCTTATACAGTCTTGATTCATGTCCGATTCATAACACTGTATGCAAAAATAACATCTTTGGCACCTGAGTATTATTCCAAAACTGTGCTGAACTGACCCAAGGGGCCTAATGAACTCAGATAGTCTTGACCAAGTGTAACGATACACTGAACTAAGATGAAACAGAATCTGTCCACAGCATATACTTATAAAACTCCAGGTCCTATTACTATTAGCAAGTCAGTTCTACTGTAGCAGCACTCACCTATTACAAGTGGATTAGTGCACCGATTACGGAAACAAAACACAAAAACATAGTGTGTATGCCCAAAACCTTGCTGTCTAAAATCTTGGTCCACCAATACTAACACACGAGCTCAAGTGAAAGCAAGGGAGTTCTTAAAAAAAAAGTACAGGTCAAAGGCTCAGCAGATGAATTCAAGGCACAGTAAATGCACGGAGCACATGGAATTTCAGGTTACAAGGAGATGAAAGTTGAAGCTAGCAGCAGTTAAAGTTAAATTCCACAGAGACACAGGGCGCAGGTAATCTCCAGGTGGTCATAGGTTTGTGTTTGTCTCTAGGACAGAACTGTAGGTTCTGTAGGTAACAGATCTAAAAAACAGCACAGCTCTGTTATCCCCTGCAAGCCAAGAGAAAACAAGTTACTATCAACAGCACAATGTCCCAGTAACGCTTCCCATGAAGACCTACTTTGCCAGATCAAACTGGCAAACGTCCCTCTGGACAGGACACGCCTCTGGCTGCAGAGATCAAGTCACAGGGTGTTTATGTAACTACGCTTATACAAAGTTGGCAAATCGCACCCAGGTATAAGCCTCGCCAGTCCAGATGGCAACTCAGTTTTAAAGCAATGGGAAACACGTCACGCTTTAGGGCTAAGGAATAGAACAGCTAAGGAACTCCCAGAACAGTTTTCATGTGCCTAGCATGATTTAACACAGATGAGAGCTAGAAACAGAATATAAAGATAGCAGCAGGGCTGCTTTGAATGCAAGCTATGAGTACAGCTACGCCACCAAAGGGGGACAGACCAAGGCTGGATTCGCTGCAATCTGTTACAACCTCAGGATCACACTTCCACACCCTGTCTCAGCGGACAATTAAGTTCACACCAGTTCCCTGCCCTCAGCACATGCTCTGCATGCACAGCATTGGATGCTGGAGGATCTGCAAGGGGCCTCAACATCAATTCCATCACACAGGAAGGAGCACTGAGGACATCAATGACGCATTTTGTGTGCTGTGCTTGACTCCATGAGTAGATGCAAAACAAACCTGCACTTAAAATGAACACATCTTGTGGACTAAATTGCTTATGAAGTGACATCTTAACATAAAAAGATATTATTACAAAGGGGGAAATATTAAAAATGAACAAATAGGAAAAAGGAATAAAAGATCACAGAATCACACAGAATCACAGAGTCACTAGGTTGAAAAAGATCTCTTAGATCATCGAGTCCAACCATTCCTATCATCACTCCTATTTCATCGCAGATCATAGGCAGTTTGTGTTCAATCACAAGAAAATATAAATTAAGATTATTTTCGATCACTGCAGTGATTTTATAAGCAAGGATTTTTCAAACCTCATTTGAATTTCTGTTGGATTTTATACTCTATAGAAAGACTGCATCTCTCTTGCAGCCTCAACCTTCTCACAAACAGTTATATTACCTTTATTTAATTCACCGGGAAACAAAAATGTGAAAGTAACGTTTCCATTTAACTCGAGAAACAGTTTGCACAATAGGACTGTCAAATGTAAGGAAGATAAAGCAATTAATTTTAAACTAGCAGTAAATGGAGAAGTCTTGGTACATTATGACAAGCAAGAGGCATGTAAGTCAGCTCAGGATCTAACAAAGCCATTGAGGAGAAATGTTAGAGGGCAATAAACCCCTGTTCTAGAAGGAAAAGACACTCCTGACTTATTCACTGTGTGGTGGATGGAATTTCATTGTTTGTCTAATAAATGAGAAATTGCCTGCAAGTTTTCTCTGGGATAATTTATGAAGATGTATGACTTGGACTGCATGAAGGTCAATATTTAAAACACTAGACATTAGAAGTGCTGACCCAAAAAAAGTGAATGGCAGGAAACGCTATTTATTCTACAGAAAAATGATTCCAGAGCAGTTTAATCTTTCTGAATTAATAGTGACTGCCTTGGACACTTCACTGCACACTTTTGTACCTACATTTGGATCAAGAACCATGGACTATCTCACTGACTCCAGCTCTTGCTCATTAACAGCCAGTCTTGAAGAATGATCCTCCCAAACCACCTGACCGCTGCAGGAGAACAGTCAGCTGAGCTGACAGCATTTCCTCCCAGGGCCAGGACTGAGTCAGTCATGCACCCAAGGGCACAGCTGAGGTTCTGACTATTCAGGGCCATTAAAGACAGCACTTCTAAAATACAAGATGGGATGTTGGGTTTCCTGGTGACTCCTTGGATATAAGCGCAAATCCTCAGGAAGCGTAAGTAGTCACAGCTTCTCAGGTGTCAGCGACCATCGACCTGAAGTGCTGATCTGCCCCAAGTATTTAGAGCTAATTTTCTGACTGGCTCCATCTCCATTTCTGTAACTAAATAGTTCAGCAGGGCCTGCTGTGGACTGGCACATGCTTACATGGCCAGTGGGTTTGGCTGCATTTCAGTGACAGATGGCAGAATTAAGAACAGATAAAATGTCCATCTTTTACAAATTCAGTAGGAATTGCATGAGTTTCCTACACAGACTCAACATCCATACTGGACATGCACAAAATGTAAAGTATGCATTAGGTCAACTTCTCTAAGATTCATTATGAAAAAAACTAACCTTGTTTATCATCCTCTGACGCACTGTCACTTTCATCTTTCTCACTGTCAGAGGCCCGCGTTGCCTTCTGTGATAAGTTACTCTCCTTTCCGTAGTCTAAATCAAGGTTTTTATCATCTGAAGATGACCTTGAAACTCCATTCATCTGCTCGCCAGTTTGTTCCTCATCACCTTCTTCATCTGCTTCAAAATCTTCCTCATACTCTAAAATAAAACAATCATTCTGTGAGACAGGAAATGGAATTCACAACTAATGAAGTTCTCTTTAAGCAAACAGAAGTTAGCTTCAGTAATCTCCTTTTGCCTTTGCATTTGCTCTTTTTAAAGGCATTAGAGAATCTAAGACTACAGATAGGAATCATAGGAGCACACTGTCATCAAAGAAGTATCATGTTCTTCACAGACAGAGTAGCAAAAATGTAATAAAGTTACTGAATGATGCACCAAGTATGATTAACACATTAAAAACAAAACAAACAAAATCAGTAGCCACTGAAAGGATCAGAAAAATTAAGAGCTGGGCAAAGTCAAAAGTAAAATGCAAGATATTTTCATTACAGCAGAAAAATCTGTTGTGATGAAAAAAAAATACAAGTAATGGAGAAAGCTGGAGAAAGCTAACATATTGTAGCACAAAGTAAGATAAATGTGGATTGACATGGCTAATTAGTAACAAAGTGGCTTACAAACTAAATGAATTAATTAAATCCAGCCAAAGGCTTCTGCAGAGGAATAGTCTGTTATCACATTACTCTAATCTCCTCACTCAGGTCCCAAGTGAAATCCTAAAACAAATGACGCTACCGCAGAATTAGCATTCTTACATCAACAAGGTCTAGATTTCATTCCAAGCTACCAGCCTGATGAGTTGTAATGTTTGATAGATGACTTTGCTCAGATCTACAGGTAAAGACTTTCTTCACGCATACGCATAGAAGAATCTTTCTCTTTCCAGCCAAGGCTGCACTGTTTGAAATCTCAGGCACCAGCAGACACAGGGATGTCAGTGATTTCCACTTAAAATTCAGTCATTCCACGGCTACAGTGAGCTCACCGCACATAGAGCAGCGAGGCCACAAAGCTAAATTGTGAGGGAGAGCTGCCACTGCTGACACACCAGCTGTCCCTCAGGGCCATCATTTCTCACCTTTCCAATTTTATTGCTCATCTCTTTTTCTTCCCATCAATGCTTCTCAAGTACTGAAGTGACAGAATGCCAAGGACAGAAATGAAGAGTATCTGATGCAGAACCAATTAGGCAAATAAACAATTACCCAGACAGTGAGAATTAAGGGAATAAGGAGATTCATTTTCTGTATAAAAAATCATTTGAGATTCCAACTGCGTTGTTGGAACTGAGGCCTCCTTAGGTACCTGTCAGAAAGGTGCCCACCTCCTGGAAGGAAAAAGCCTTGAGTAATCACAAACACACATCCACAGGGATTAATGAGGAAGCTAAGCAGTAGCACTGCAGAATTACAAAAGTAAAAATAGGAATAGGAAGTAAAAATTAAAATCTCTCTCTAAATTTGACTTTCTCTGAAAAAGGCATTATAATAAGGAGCAAGTCAAGGCACAGCCTGAGCTCACCACCTCTCCCACAGGGGCAGGCAGAGTTGGAGGCAGCCTGCTGGCCACAGCGACTGGCCTGAGGTGGCACTGGGAAATGGCACATCCTGAGCATGCAGCTGGACCTGCCATGCATCATTTTTATATCACAAATATTTTATACCACAAATATCTTTGTTTGCCACAAGAAACAGCCCTGGACAAACTTCAGCAAGGGCAGCCTCTCTCCAGTCTTTTTTTTTGTTTTAAATCTCTGTCAACTGAAACAAGATGGGATTCAGGCAAAAAGGGCAAGGTCAGCCAGTTCCAACAGGCAATGGGAGCACTCAGTAAAGGGAAAGGACGATAGCCCCAGCAGGGCCAGAGCAGAGAACACAAGAAAGGCAAGCGGTAGACCTGAAGAAGGAACAAATGCTCAGATAAGGAAGCTGGAGGCTTGGGCAAGTGTCAGGTAAATGGTGCTTGGGGCAGTGCAGTGGAGAAAGGACTTGTAAGAGGCTTAGGTGAACAAAGCATTGCACTCCCACTGGCAACAGGAGAAAAGACCAAAATAGTTCATCTGGAGTTAAATCTTGCTGATTTTTTGATGCTATGTGCTCTTCCCACTTTCCCTCCCCTTATACACCCAGTATTCAGCCTCCTCCCCTTCACAGTTTGTCACTCCCATCCATTTCGCATCAGGCAGCAGGAGATTTTCTACCTCCTGCCCCTATGGTCACGCTCTTCTCTCCATTCATCTTATGCTGATGCCCTGTCTCCCTTAGGAGCTCACCTCAGAATCACACCCAGTCCCTTTTCTTCCTTCTTTTCTACTTCTCCTCCACCTGCTGCTGTTGTCCTTCTTCACTGCTGTCCCTCCACTGTGCCCCATGTGCCCCATGTTCCTCCTGCCTTCCCACCTACCTCAGGCTCCTCTTTCAGCCTCTCAGACCCTCCTTACTCATTTTCTTAGCTCTTGCAAAACCCTCTCATCCTTTTGCTTGGCCAAAAGGAGTCCCACCGATTTTTTTGCCCCGACACTACCATCACCACATTTCTCGCACATGAGATGTCCTAAGAGAGGATGTTCCAGGTGGAGTTGGAGGCCCACAATCCCATCCCTTCTCCAGAACCATCCTCTCTCATTTTTCATCCTCTTCTTTTGTTTTTGAATACCGTACCATATTTCCCGGTGTCTTCCTGACTATCTTCACTCTCATAACCACATATTTTCTCTTCTTCCTTTCTGTACTCATGTCTGGTCTCCATTTTGTCCTCACTAGTTTCCACACTCTCTTCATAACATGGTGAGATGACTAACACTGAATCTTTGCTTGATTTCTGCTCGATACTGCTTTTACTTGGCTCACTCTGCACTTCATCTCTCCAGGAATCTACGTGCTTTTCGTCATTGTTCTCCATCTTTGTCTTGGGAGGGGATGGCTTTTTGTCCAGACCCATTGCAAAAATGCACCTATTAAAAAAAAACAAGGAGAACTGGGAAGTATCACATTTTTCTTCCTGTGAACAATGGAAGGGCAGCAGACACAGCTGTTTAGCTCTTTATCAGAAGTAAAACCAGATATTTATCTGCCTTTGCATTGCCACTCAGATAACACGGTTACTGATAATGGCTTATTTGGAGAAGGACCCTAAAGTCCTCAAGTGCTCCACAAACATAGAGGCAGCTCCTGCTTTAAGGAGAGTAACATTATCTGCACTTAAAGGCAACAATTGAAACATAAACAGATTAAAATTGAAATTATCAAAACTGTCCATTAATCTCAAGCTACACCAAACATGATCTGTGAAGATATAATCACGGAGAAAGGCAGAAGAGCTCATATAAGAGGCAGGTTTGCTCCAAATCCTGCTGTAACATCAAGTAAAGCAATAACTCAGGTTTTGTGGCCAACACTTGTTGGTTCTTTTGTTTTTAATTTCTCTAATAACTGTGGGGGGGAATGGGAGATTGAAATTTAATTCTTTTCAGTTTCTCTTCTGTTTTTCCTACCTAACAGAAATGTAAACAGCTAGAAAACAAAGCATTTGAATGGCCTTTTGAGAGTGTTCCTCTTCTATAACCTGGAGTCACAACTTGTACAGTCAGGAGGCTCATGTAAGAGGCCAGAGTTCCTACTCCTGATTCACTTTACCTGCAAATGCCAAGAGCCACCCCCTAAGCCCTGCAAGCATCAGGATGCTATCAAAACTGCTTTTTTATGTAAGGCTTCATTGCAATTACCCTCACGTTCCAGCTGTTCACAAACTACAGTGAAATTCACAACAATCAGTCTAGAAATCCTTTCAGTTTGTGGGCATGAAATGTAAACGTGACAATGTGACAATTTCTGATAAAGGTCCTACCTTTCAATTATTTGTTCGTGGTATTTTTTTCAGGGACCTTTGAGATAGTGAAGCACTTTTACTGTAGAGAAATGCTGGACCCAGGCAGCAAAAAACTCTCTGTGCAAGGATCACAGCATCAGCATAGAAATCACTGCAGCGTCCCCTCTTTGTGAATCAAAGCCTTAACCCAACAGGGAAAATCAACTAGGATCTTTACTGAGAATCAGAGTGGGTATTTAACATGTGGATGTGGTCCAACACGCAAAATAGGAGTCAAACATAACTGCGTCCAAATAATTGCCATTTATGGAGAGTATCTGGTTAATGGAGATGATTTTTAGTCACCAGGCAAGGTTGGCTGGACTGGCAAGAAACAGGAAAACTGAGATATCACTAAGATTAAGAGGGGAAAAAGAACAGAAACTGAGGATGACTCAGGAAGATATTAATTCCTGGAAGATTATATTCATTACGAAAATTCACTTCAAGTCTCTCTAGAAATCACAGAGAAGCTGAGATTTGGGCATTTCCTAAACTCTTTTGGTACTATATCCGTTCTGAATGCAGATACTTTTCACTACTTTGAACATACTAAGGAATTCACTTAAAGAAACCATGTTCAGTGTTAGATTGGAGTGGATAAAGCATGGTACAATAAAGCAGATTTTTTTTTCTTGGAATTGAGTCCTTATCCAGAAAACATAGTATAGCTCTATGGATGGTCTCTTCTTCCAACTGGTTGTTGCTCTTTTAAAAATTACTTACGAAAAGAACGAAAAAGTTTAAAAATCACCCATGTGTGCAGAAGTTTACTTGTCTAGCATGGCTTAACAATCTCAGGATTTTATTAAATGTAAGGTTTCTTGGCAAAATGACAGACGTTGCTCAAAGCATGGACTTTTGCCCCAAACCAAGAATCTTCTACACAGATTTGTTGTCTGAAACCTGGCTAACATTCAACACTATCTTATTCAGCAGCCAGGGGTATTACAGCAGAATCTCACCTTAGAGGCAGAGCTGTTTAAAAAGAAATTATCCTGTTCTCACAATCACAAAGAAAACCCTGAAGACTACAGTTAACTCAGCAGTACTCCTAATATTTATTCCACTATCACTTCCACCAGAAACACACAAGCATACCACCCACAGCGACTCCTCCACACTGGACTGCAGAGAAAGTGCTAACTGCCTCCTGACAAGCTGACAGATCCAGTGCAAACACTGTCCACTGCTCGGCGTGCTCAACAGAGAGACTGACGAGGCAGCACAAAGAATCATAGAATCATAGAATGACCGGGTTGGAAAAGACCCACTGGATCACTGAGTCCAGCCATTGCTATCAATCACTAAACCATGCCCCTCAGCACCTCGTCTACCCGTGCCTTAAACACCACCACGGAAGGTGACTCAACCACCTCCCTGGGCAGCCTGTTCCAGTGCCCAATGACCCTTTCTGTGAAAAATTTTTTCCTAATGTCCAGCCTAAACCTCCCCTGGTGGAGCTTGAGGTCATTTCCTCTTGTACTCCCCTGTCACTTGGGAGAAGAGGCCAGCACCCTCCTCTCCACAACCTCTTCAAAGGTAGCTGACCTCGATGGCATCCTTGGATGTGGGACCCTGAGGAATAAGCTCAATTCTGCACATTTCTTAGGGAGCTGAAAAACAGACCAGGTTCTATAGAGCTGCGGAGTGCCAGAAAGATTAAAACAGAAGAAACAAGTGATAAACTCTCTAAAAACTGGGCTGTTCAGTCCTTGTGAGCAAAGCATACTCATCTCCATACCTGTAGCAAGGAGAAGCTCCTTCCACATTGAGAAAACCAAAGTGTCCACGTCTGCCTCCCAGCCTGGTATTCTTGTGATGTTTGTATTCACAGCAACAGCTCAACCTGTCCACTTGCATTCCATTGAGGAAAAAGGTGAGGCTGAATGGGAAACCATGGTGCCTTTTCGAGACGAACTGGAAAGTCTCTGTAATCACAGAAAGGAAACGGATCAAAGGAAAAGGCAGTGCCTTTCTATCAGCGAGCTGCAATCGTTGTGTCTCATCTGCATCACCACCAAAGTGTCCAGCACTCTGAGGTCAGGTACATGGTTCACAGGTGTATTAATTAGCTGATAAGACTCTACTTCCTCCCCACACAGCAGCCTTGTCTCTTCGCTGTCGAGGAGTACCAAGATGGACACCCCTGCGACAAGAAAATACATCATCAATTTGGCCACTCAGTGCTTCAGCAGAACCAAAACCAGAGCCTCCTGTCTCAAAAAAATTAACTGTCACATGGTTTACGAGAGGTTAAATTACGCACAGAAAGTTTAGGATTCCTGGTGTGTGCCTGGAGCTGTTTCAGCTGCTCTGCAGAGGCACCGTTCAGCATCCAGGCCTGAAGGGCACTGAGGCTGCTACCCAGACCCGTGCTGGGGAGAGTGGGTTGTACTTCCTTCACCCACAAGTCAGAGTATCCTTCCTAACTGACCCGAGCACGCTCCAGCAGGAAGGAAGCCCCACCGTACTCCAGCAGTTTCCCTAGCAGGTGTGAATGGGTCTGGGGACAACAGGATCACACACAAAGAACACCTTCCAGACAGCTGCAATGAATGCCTCTCTGTGGGCACACTGCAGTGCACCCATAACCTCAGGGTATATAGGGAAGTGCAGGGATCTCTGCACCATCTTTCCATAACAAGTGAAAACACATCCACACACAGTGTGTCCTGTGAGCAGGAATGAGTAGTATGGTCTGTGAAATCAGTCTTTTTCCTCTAGGCCATTTCCTCTTCCCAATTTCCCAGAACACAGTTCACCTTTCACTGATGTGATGGAATAGCAGTGGCATAAACTAAATGGGAACTGGGCTCCCGCTATGCACTTTTCCTTCTGCAGCAGTAAGCAACACACATTGATGCACTATTGCAAGTCAGAAACAAAGAACCCCTATTTAAGGACAGTTTACTGATACAACTGCTTTATTAATCACACATCTCTGTACAAAACTAGTCAAATCTACAGCATTTTGTTAAATCAGTTCTCTAAATTCATTCTTTTGTTATTTGAAAAAGTAATCGTAACATCATTTTCAGTCATGAAACAGTAGATAAGGTTTAGTCTGGAGGCACATGTCTTGACTGAGCTCAGCTGAAATCATTTCAGTATCACATCAACATTTTAGCCAATCAAGAAGATGTTACTAGAGTCAATACAAACTCTTTGACTCTTTATCCTTACCTCCTTCCAACAGCTTGCCTTTGTAGACACAAAGGTTTTGTCCTCCACAATGCTGCTGATGGACTTCAATTTCATCTCTGTAGTTGGTACTGTCATAACGTAAATGCAAACCTTTTCCTAGGAAGATCATGGTAACAAATGCGTTGCTGTGTAACAAGGGCTTAGGGAATCCTCCAGAATTCTGCAGCAGAAAATACACAAAAAGTGCATTTGGCTTCCAGTTCTAATCAAAGGTGAACTCAAAGACCACATATATGTGGAATGCACTTGAGGCTTCCAGCCCTTTAAGACAGGCTTAGAGGTGTTTAAATTGGGAAGAGTTTTGTAACATGCAGAAGGGCAATAAAATATTTTTAATTGAAAAGCCATTGCATTGAATTTCCCAGAATGGCAGGGACCAAGTTTGATTGTCTCTCCCAGTCCTGGGTTCCTACAATTTCCTTGCAGCAGTCAAGACTGGCTGGAGTGTAACAGAAGAAGTTTTTACACACTCACAGCATTTCCCCCATCCTGCTGAAGTTCTGGCACCAGATACAGTCAGAGGCAGGATCTTGACTAAGACAGAAGGATTGACTAAGACAGAAGGATTGACTAAGACAGAAGGCCATAAGTAAGAGTTCCTACGCCTTTTTGTTCAAGCACCTTTTTAGCCCCAGCTGATGAAAAACACCCAATGGTTTAGTATACAGAGAAAAGGGTGGCAGCTATGCATTTTAAAAGTTGTAATTTCTTTTCTTTCAAAAATTCAGTGAATCTTTATGCAAACTAGATAGCCACATCTTTCAGCTTTAGGCAAATACACCCACAGGGAAGGTAACGTAACAATAAACAGAGAAGCAGACAGGAATAACTCACCTTTGGTAAAAGCTGCCCTGTGACATTTGCCGCAGTGGTGGGATGAAATGATCTGCCTCTGAGCATCCTAGTTCTTACTGCTCTCACTGCATTTACACTATTGTCTCCCTTTTGCAGAGGGGGAGGTGGCACTGGTATCATATGATTTTTGATGACTGGGAGTTGATATGGGGATATACCAGTTACATATTCCACTGAATTCCTAAGTCTTAACTCACTCCTCTCCCCCTGCAAAAACATGTTAACCAGGTTAAGTAGGTGACACAAAAAATAGCTACCAAGCATATTGAACTACTCATGGTTTGACTGCTCTTTACAATTAGTAACACTCATACCTCTAGAACAATTTCCGCACTTGGTGCTTGCCATTACCTTGTTTATGTCATTAAATTGTTTATGTTACCTTGTCATTGCCTTGTTTATGAAAACATTTATAGGCTAAACCTCTTCGTTTTAATTTGCAAAGCAACGGACAGGCTGCTTGAAAATGTGGCCCTTATAGATCTAGACAACATCATTGTTAACCACATACTACTCGTAACCATGCAGAGTTCTGCTTCCAGGCAGGCACAATACTGCACAACCCCACAGCACTGCTGCATTCTTTCAGATGGCAAGCAAATTCCAAAGCAGTCAGCCAGAATCTTCCAACAGTAACATTATTTGGCACCAATTATACAAGAAGTTGTTCAAAACGCTTCTTTGCCTTTGTAGCAGAGGTTTAGTCCTCCTTCTGAATGAATTGCAAACAGAGGACCAAGGCCCTGAAAAGCAAAACATCTCTAGAGAATAAATTCTGCAAACATTGCGTGCTCTGGATCCGAGTTCTGCATCATCTTCATGCTTTATGACCGATTTAGCTGTTTTGTCTGTTGTGAGCATTAAAGAAACAATGCAAATCACCCATAATTATAGAAGACATAGAAAGTGTCAGCAAATTCTTGGAGGGAAGATCATGACCATCATAATATGGAACAGATGCACAGCAGCACAAAGTTGTTCATGCATTTCCTGCCTGTCAGTGGTCACAGATCCAACATCCTCCATTCCCATGGAACTCCTATCATACAGTCAATTACATAATGCTTTTCCTAGAAGAGAAGACAAGTCCAAATCTCACCTGAAAGTAACTGAATGCATATTAAGATCATGTTTGGCTACACCAAAAAGCTCTCATTCTCTGAACCCGCTAGTGTGATTTAGTAGTAGTAATGGTAAAAAAAGAAAGATGGTTTTGGCTACTTTTCAGCTGTAGATGAAGATGAAATCTTGTAAGACTGTGTGAAAATATTCCTGAATTATTGATCTTACCCAGATGGCTGCTTCCCTCTCTACCTAAAACAAAATCTATGTAGAGGTAGAAAAATTTGCACACAGAGAGATTTTAGACTATAAAAGACAAGTCACCACATTTTTCCGGGCTGTGATGAAAAACTGGGCATTAGACCACTAAGACAATGTCTTGAAAATTAAACAGAGATCAAAAAGGAGCATTTAAATAAAAGCTGGTAAATATTTGGAAGGCGTGTTGCCTGCAGTATGCAGTTCTGGGAACTGCAGTACTAAAGCACTATTATAAAACTCTCCATGAATCTGCATTACCTCCAGAATGAAATCCAGCCTCACCCCACTGGCAAACTGCTGATCAGGTTCAAGAGTGTGGTGCTTTTGTTTAGCGCTTGAAGCCTTTGGCGCAGACCCTATGGCAGCAGAGCTACAAACTGGCGGGAGGCGAAGAGGTTGTAGCGTATTTCCTGGAGCTGTATTTGGTCGCCAAGAAGTCTAAAAAGGAAAAAGAAAACAGCTACAAAATCTCAGTGGATCATTTCTAGTGCAGAGTAGAATCTTAAAATAAAAAATAGCACTGATCAATATATTTGGAAGTGATGAGTGACTCTCAGGTATCCTGGGGAAACAAAATTTCCTGGACTGCCTCCAAAGAGCCAGACCACTTTAGGCATCTCTAACTGAGTATCCACAAACTGGAGCATCCAAAAGAATTCTTGGCCATAAATATAGTTTTTGCTACTGTCTCTTCACAGTGCAGCCTTGAAGCAAATGTAATGAACTGAAAGGAACTGTAGCAGCATGCTGTTTCGGTGGCTTCACCACATGGACATTGAGACAGTACACCACAAAAGCACGACTGTTCAATGCTGAACACTTTTCTGACTTTTTATTTTATCTTTTCCTTGTATACTCTTCAGAATACCGCATTGAAATGTTAAACACCTCCCCCCTCCCCCAAAAAAAAACTGTTTAACTGAGTTAAGTCACTGTCTTGGAAAAGGCAAACTCCTTGGCTTGGTGTTGATGAGAAGGATGTTCACCATGGTCATCAACTACAGCCCTACGTGCCCTCTGTGTGGGATGGAGAGGAGAAGGTCACTCAGGACTGAACAACTTTCTTCAGTCCGCACCAACTATCATTATAGAAATGGAGAACCAGATAAAACTGCACTATATAGTTGACCTTGGACTTCAGTATCATTCTTTTTCAACAGTATATTAACATTCCTTCTCTTCCCATCAACAGAGTAAGAAATTTCTGAGCCAGCACTCCAAAGCATGGCCTTCTGGAATGAACTTTAGTCTTACTTCGCCCCTTCAACTCTGTTCTCTAAAAAACCTCCCTTGCTTTCAGGGTTTTATAACATGTGTAAGCTTGTCTGCAGCCACAGTATTCATTGACAATACTTATGGTAAGGATACCAGCCTAGCCTTGGGTGACGAGGCACACAAAAAGGAAATATTAAAGTAGATTTATCACAAAGCAAAGCCATTTTTCTCTAGGTTCTGATTTGACACTCTTGCAACCTCAGCTTCTGGAGATTTCTTTTTAACTACACAATCCTGCAAAAAGGAAATCAGCCTTGAGTGGGGCAAGACAAAGCCTTCATGTAGAACAATCAGGGTGATCATTGCTTTACACTAGGCATAGATGTCGTAGGTGTACGTACACACTTTTGGCTGTGCATGCTTACATTATAGCGTATAGAGCATTTGGTGAAACTCACCAGTTGTGACTGACCAGATGGTTCTCCCACCACAAAACGATGGGGCCTATAATGATTTCGTGGACCGAGTGGTGGATGTGGGGTGTACGCAGAGCTAGGACCTTCCACTGATTTTCCAGATTTTTCCACCTAAAAGAACAGAAATGTATGTCTCTGAGGTGCTAAATATCCTTAACAGCAATGTCTGAGCTTGCCTTCCCTCTGTCTTTCATCAGACAGCTATGATAATCAAATTGCCCAGATCCAATTGAACACCTGCTTAAGGAATGAGAGAGAGATGAGGGAAAAGACTTCTTCCAGTCTCTGATTGATTCCCCTGCACCCTTCTACAGCTGCACATCTCCCCAAGTTCAATTCCTCTGCCTATTTCTGTAGATCTCCCATTTCTTGATTTAGTCGAAGGTCTTTTTCTTTTCAAAATCTGACTGCATCTGCCATTTCCTTGCTCTGACAGTGCCCCTCCCTGCCTTTTCTTCTCAAGAGCTCCACACTGGGCTGATTACCCTCCTGGACATAGATAGCTACATTTCTTATCCTCCCTTGCCCAGTCATCAGGTTTTCTCCTTTCCTTTCAGATTAGCTACTCAACCAATTTCACTGAATGTATGAAGGGAGAATTAAATTACAATACTAATTGCAGACAGGTTCCTGTGTCCTAGCGTGGCATCACAGCAAAGACACAGATCGTATACCTGCAGGCGTCTCCTTTACACTTCTCACTGAAGGAAGCAGTTTTGCTTTATGTTCCAAAAGTACCCAACTCCAGAATCCCTTAATAGGGTGCCTTGGTCACTGCTTACACAGTGGCAACTTTCTACCAGCAGGAGTTCAGTCAGTAAATAATGCTTTTGCAATTATCATAGTGAGCAGTGGTTTTCATTAAAATCTCCTCCTTTCTTTACCTGATTAATTGCTCACAAATGCATTATTAAAATTAAAAAGATTCAAAACCGTTCTTTAACTACTCAAAGAAGCAGCTAGCTTCTCAGCGCATGCTTCTCAATGCAGGCTCTAACGAAGAGATAGGATGTTGAACACGTCAGCCAAAATGACAACTTTTCCCATACGCGTCCAAGTGACTTCATAGGGAGAACCATTGACTTCTCTGGGATTTCCACTACTGTAACAACTACAGGATCAAGCTCTACCCACACAACACCAAACTCTTTTCATTAGTTACATGCTGGTTCAGATAAACATCGTGAGGAGAGGCAAACGACTGAAAATTTGAATGCAGTGCTCAGCAGCAGTCAGAAGTGGATAGTCTCTAGAAATACAAGAAGAACTTCAACAAGTATCTTAAATTATTCATCCAGTTCTGGTTCCCTATTTCAGAACAGAAACAGTAGAACTAAACAAGGTAAAAAAGATGGTAACAGTAATGAGAAGCCTGGAATGGCTCATGTATGAAAGATTCAACAGACTGAGGGTCTTCAGCTTGGGAAACTGAGAAGGAATATGAAAAACGCATGTAAAATCACAAATGTCTTGGAAAAGGGGAATAGTTATTAATTTTTTTCATAATGAGAACAATGGAGCATCAAACAGAATTATCAGACAGCAGATACATTAATTATTGTGCAGAAATTCAAGCAAGTACCATTTTATTCAACTTGCAATTAAATTCCACAACTAAGAATACTGCAGAACCAAAATAATAAGTTGATTCAAAGGGAATCATGTTTAGGAATGGGAGCTCCTGAGCTGTTCGATAGAGGAAGAAGATGTAACCTGGGGCAGGATCATCCTCTACTTGCTTGTTCCTTGTACTTTTTCCATAAACCACAGAGACAGGATGCTTGATTCAATGAATCGTTGGCCTGACTCAGGGCTGTTATTTAGCACAGGGCAAAACTAGCAAGTCCCATCAGTACTCAATAGCGTTCAAGCCTTACCTTGATTTTCTGCACCTTCACCTTCTTCACAGAATTTTCAAGTTTCCTTTTCATTTCCAGCTCGTGATGATGCTATCAATGTCAGAGAAAGAAATCTCATTAACAGACATTATGAGATGTCAGTGAATGTAAGAGCATTTGCTTCTGTTCTGCTTATCACTCACCTGCTCCCTGGCCATTATCCTCATTTTGCCCAGCTATGAAACTACTACTGACTCAATCCATTTGCATTACATCCGTGTGTATTAATATCAGAAAGGGAACAACTGAGCATTTGTAAAGTTGTAGGGACCAGCTGCACTCTTGATACGTAGTGGGGATGTGACCAAATCTTGTACTCAGGTAACATATATAACCATGTTCAAATTATTTTGGTTTTATTAGAATTTTTTAAGCAAACTAGCCTGTGACTATCACCCCAGAATCTGACAACTGCCAGCATGCATTAAGTGAGCCAAGATAGTGTCTGTTCTAATGGCAGTATGGTTTAACAGCTAGAGGCCAGTGGAGGTTCCATGTGGGGGACGCCAAGTACAAAGATTGTCCCTCTTCCCAGCAGGAGATACATTTTCAGGAGAGCATGAGGGCACAGCTACAGAAAACAGACTGGTATGAGATAATAGCCACTGTCTGTCTGCTGGGAAGTATTTGAAAAGGCTTACAGATCCCTAGTAAATGCATACCTCCATATCAAGGATCTTCTGAAATATGGCCTGAGCCAGGCACTCCTCTGTGTATCTTTGCCGATCCTTCCTCTGAACATTTTGCTGGTATTCTTTCTCAGGTATTATTCTTCCACTCCTTGAGATCTGTGGTAAACAAATATAAAGTGACTAAAAAGAAGAGAAAACAGACTAAAGTATGTTTTCAAACAGAGTAGCACCTCTGCTTTCTGTCGTGGTGCTGGAGCTCACCTTCCCAGCACAAAACTGTAGTTTCTTTGACTGCATGGACCCCACCAGCCAAACAAGAGCAGGAGAGAAGCAGTCACGTTTTCTAACAACTGAGGGCTCAGCCTTACTCTTCACGGGCCATTGCCCAAGTCAGTGAAGGGTAATTAAACACTCGCCTTCCTACTGTGTGAGGGTTGCATCTGCCTGTGCTAACCAGCGTCACACCTAGGAGTGCATAGGTATTTTTAAAAATATTCAGCACATTCACCTTTACCAAATCCTTCAGTTTTCCATTAAACACTTTTGAAAAATAACATTGAAGCTATTTAAACTGCTAATAGAGTCAAAGATGCTTAGATCTCACAGTTTAAAAAAAAAAAACAAGAGAATCAATATGAGTCTGTATATTTGCAAACTGAAAGATCTTGCAGAGAAAAACTCCAGTAAGCAAAACGAAATACAGACCAAAAAACATAAAACATTCTAAATTTATCAAAACATCTCCATGAAAGATCTTCTTCTGCCTGGATGTGAAATGCAAGCAGATTGACAAGCATTCTCACATCACCAGAACAGTACAGTAATACAGTGCCACATGTAACTTCTTCCTGGAAATGCATTTACTGAGCAGAAGCTCAGGGCTAAGCCAAAGCTCTCCAATGTTTAGATACATCATCAATCCATGTCAGCCACTCTTCGCAGTTTCAGGCAGACAGGCATTATGACTGCTGCATTACAGACTGCAGTGGAAGCATAAGCTTGATATTCCATGGAGTATGGCCTCCATACTGACTCTTAGCACATTCCTTCTTGTGTGGAATCATCGTTCACCAGCAGCCCCCATGGCAGCACTTTGAGAGCCCCAGGTGGCCCTTGGACCTTGTCATCCTGAAACACGCTCAGTGTCAGGTGAAGCATTTCCTCAGCTGCAACTACTGTCTTCAAAACTGCTTAGCACACAGAGCTAAGCTCCGAGCTCTGGCTTTCTGTCATTCGGATTTCAGTAATGCAGCCTTAGGCAGAAACGGTGTGACCAGCAGGTCCAGGGAGGTTATTCTCCCTCTGTAGTCAGTGCTGTTGAGACCGCTTCTCGAATCCTGTGTTCAGTTCTGGGCCCCTCTCCACAAGAAGGATGTTGAGGCTCTGGAGTGAGTCCAGAGAAGAGCAACGAAGCCGGTGAAGGGGCTGGAGAACAAGACTTACGAGGAGCGGCTGAGAGAGCTGGGCTTGTTTAGCCTGGAGAAGAGGGGGCTGAGGGGAGACCTCATTGCTCTCTACAACTACCTGAAAGGAGGTTGTAGAGAGGTGGGTGATGGCCTCTTCTCCCAAGTGACAGGGAACAGGGTGAGACAGAATGGCCTCAAGCTCTGCTAGGGGAGGTTCAGGCTGCACATCAAAAATTTTTTTCATGGAAAGGGTCATTGGGCACTGGTAGAGGCTGCCCAGGGAGGTTTTTGAGTCACCATCCCTGGAGGTGTTTAAAAGACAGCTGGATGAGGTGCTGAGGGCATGGTTTAGTGACTGATGGGAACGGTTGGACTCAACGATCCTGTGGGTCTTTTCCAACCTTGTGATTCTGTTATCTAGATGACCTACGGTAGGTAATAATGCAGCAGAAAATGCCTGGATTAAACAAACCTGCCCTCAGTCTCAGTGTGATTGCATGGCTGTGATCTGGCACAGCACGACTTCACATTTGGCTAGCTGGTCAACTCCTCACCAACACATACCTCTAACAAACAAACAACAAATCCATTAGTGGTTTGATTTGTCCACTATTAGAGGAAACAAAGAACTCTCCTCTTTTTTTTTCTCAGAAAAGGAAACTTTTCAGTCTCACCAGTCCTGATCTCACAAGATGTCGTCTTATCCTGGCATTGCTGAAATATCCAACCAGGTGTTTGTCTGTAAGGCTATTGTAGGTTCCAATAAATCTGAAATAAAATCAATATAGATACATGTAATCCCTTTGATAGTCAAATTATTACAGCTTAAGTTATACATACTTACCCAATAGTTTGCTGCACAAAATGCTATCTTGATGAATCAAGCCCAACATTTTGTCAGATAAATGCTAATTAGACTATGTAAAAGCAAGATCTTACTGTCTGTGGAATGTTCCTATCAGAAACAACTGACTTCTACGTAAGATACAGCAGTTCAGCATTGACCAGCATCCCACCACTGAGGCACAGGGTCCAAGAAAGCCCAGCTCTGAAAGTCTCCTCCAAGACCGACTCTCGCAACAGCCTCCTCAGGTGACCCTCACCAGGCCATCACCATATCATACAACATCTGGAGCTGGATTCCTGGCATGGACTCCAGCTCCCTTGCTACCCAGCCATGGGCTTTGTCAGAAGTGCAGTACATGGTACATCTCCAGGGAGGGGGATGTCCCAGAACTCCTGCACCACTGCACTGCCCTACCACGTGCCTCATGCTCCCCTTCCTCCTCCCGCCTCCCAACTCGTGGTAGGCATGGCAGTGATAGAGCTTCTGGCAGCTTGCGCAAAGACCTATAATAATAACTTGGCTTGGGAGGGATCTTCAGAAGCCACCTAATCCAGATCCCAGCTCCAGACAGATCACTTATACAACTTTATCTCTACAAAAGAATTTTCCTGCAGTCTTCATAGCCAGCTCTGAGCCATTACTGTCTGGTCTCTAACACCAAAAAAATTGCTTTCTTCCGTCTACTCAGGTTAACAGAAACTGCTAGCACCAAAATATATTTTCAAGACAGAACACTGTTTCCATATTATTTTCACTGGCTTGAAAGTTAGCAGACATGTTATTAACTTGGATGCAAATTCTGCTCTGATGAAGGGACTATTTATTTGTGTTTTCAGCCAAAGCCTCCTTCTGTATCCACATTTCCATCCTTTTATTTTAACAGCAATTTCCCCTTCTTTCATGTTCCCTCCATCAGAGGGAGTGTACATCAAATTTGCCACTTTGAACACCTATACAGAAAACTAAGTTGCTTCAATTTCAGATGTCAAAAAATAGGCTTAAATATAACCTTCTGTTTTGAACAATTTTCTCAATTGGGATTCAGCTACGTATCTGTTACAATGTTGTCTGGCTAACCACTAATTTGCTCATGAACAAAAAAGCCTGCCTCAAAAAGCATTTCTCCATTTGGCCTTTACACAAATAGAACTCACAAACAACTCAGGAAAACCAATCTACAACAGCAACATTAGGAACCATCCTAAACCATTTCAGGGACCATTTATGTGAACACAACAGCGACTCCAGGCTACTATTTAAACAGACAGACAAGAATGTTTATCCCTCAAACATATTGATAAATTCAATTGCACAAAACTTGTGCAGGGCAAGATTCATAACTTCCATGGTATTTACAGGCCAGGAAGCCTACGGTACGGCATTACGGTTTTGCTGGCTGGCCCCACATGGCTATAGTTTGAAGTGCAACTTGCATTGATGAGAACAATTTTGCTCTCTAAATACAGTTACTGTGTTACATTTTTACAGTTTTACATTTACTTTATTACATTTTACCAAAAATCAGCAGATCTGCTCTGTGTAACCTATTTCCTCAAACTCAATAAAATCCAAACATGCTCTGCAGGAAAGCGAAGAGTTTGTGCCAAAGTGGGGGCAGCAAGCAGACTCCTGTGTCTGCAGGAATCCCATCACTATTGCTCCAGCACTCAGCCAGCTACCACCTCTTCACCACCTCGGCCTTTCTGTGGAGAGCACGCTTTGCACTGGCAGGACCGAAGAAAGTCCCCCTCCAGACCCAGGTGTCAGAAAAGAGGCAAGTGATGAAGGATCTCTCTTGAGAACCCAGGTCTTCCTGGGTTAGAAAGCACAGACACCGGGCAACCCATCGCTCAGTTCGGTACCAGCCTGCACGGCTCAGAGCCAAGGACCCAAGGCTTTTGCCACACCATGCTCTCAAGATTTTAACGAGACTGACTAGCCAGTAGCACAACAGCTCTGAAGGGCTGCTCAGTCTAAAAGAGTCCTGGGACTAGGCAGTCGTAGCAGCCAGCGTGGCTGGGCTACACTACCTGCTGCCAATCTTTGCCCCTCAAAAGACCCCTCATGTTATGCAAAAGTCCTTTTCTGTATTTGGAGCAATAAACATGGGTCCAATATGAAATGCAAGAACCTCTCGAGTATTTTCCAGTTCCCATGCTAAAATACTCAAGATTGTCTTTAATGCATACACTGAGCAATCCAAAGTGAACAAACTGCATCTCTCTTCTCTTTATTGGTGAAAATCCGCCAAATCAACAAACATAGAGACCCTGATCATGTAGATTGTCAGAGTAAGGCCCTCCCCTGCTCCACACAAGAAATGCCTTGCACCTCTGGAATGCCAACAGAGCTACAACTTCCTAGCTGCCAAAGATCAGAGCTTCAAAAAATTGAACCCAAGATATGAGAGTTAAACACAAAACCAGAAGCATCCGTAACTAGCAGATACCTTTTTTAAGAGTTCTTAGCACAACCTTATCGTACGTCACCCTCTGGAAAGAGGACAAACAACGAAATACATTTCAGTCAGCTGAAGTTTTTAATAGTCTAGATCCATTCACGTTGTTAAATGCACACACACAGCCACACATTGCATAGTGTTCAGCCTGACCTTCAGGCTCTCTGGGCAGGAAATATTTTAATTACACAACAAGAGATTGATCTCTCTGGTTTTCTTTGGCTTTAAATTTAAATGCCACTGTACCTCTCTTGCCTGTCTTTCAATGGGACGATTCATGAAAAATGTCTATTATTAGGCCAGGGCACCACACACAACAGCATGTTCAGGGGAAGAAAGAAAAATTTGATTAAAAAAAATTTAAGAAAATGCAAGGAGATCATGAATTTACAGGAATTTTATCTGGGGTTTCACAATAATCGCCCAAGTAGCCTGCCAACAATAAATTAAACTTTAAACAAACAATTTAGCTTACCCTGTTATGCACGTTGATCAAATACCGGCACTATAGCAACTGTTCTACATTACTTTTTAAAACCATTTGCATTTGAAACCACCAGATTACATCAATTATGCTAAATGTTGACTTACAGTACGCCCTGGCAGTTGCATACAGAGGCAGAGGAGAAACTCAATCCAACTCCTCTTCATTTACTCCCTTCCATCTAATATTTCATGGACCATGTAACTAGTCAAAACACAATTCCCACCTGAGTACGGTGACACAGCAACTTTAGTTTCAAAGACAACTCTGCACACGTTTTCTCATTTAAATTATGAACAGGCTGGTCTTTAAAAATGCTGAATTAAACTCAAAGTTCAGAGAGTATTGGGGAAAACGAGGAAATGTTTTGGGCCTGAAACAAAACCCGTGAAACCACTGGAAAGAATGGAAGGGCATCCACTAGGCTTTGGCAGAGCCTGACTTCCCAGAGACACCCAAGCTCTCTGCCCAGGTGAATGCCTCAGTTGCCTAGAAGAGCAGCACAAGCAGAGCCTCACTGAACACCCGGGCACCGGCTCAAGCTTGGGTTCAAACTGTGTGCAGAAGCAGCATCTAGCCCTGCAAGTCTGTGCCCACTAGCAGCTGCTGCCCAGTTTCTGCTCATGCTGACTGACTGGTTCATCCTCCCCTGTCAGACTTTAGGCAAGTGCAGCCGGAGCGGGCCATGCTGACACCTCTCCCAAGTCCCCCTGGAGTATCCCACTGACACCAAAGAGTTAGACCGACTCGGCACTCCAGAGGATGAGGTGCAGGTGCAATTCCCAGCCCAAGGGCAGCCAGGGCGAGTTACCAAACCAGGTAACTTCCTTCCCCCAGGCACCAAGGAAGTCTACCAAATACCATCATGCGCATGGAGCACATGTTCTCTCTGGACACCCTGAAGAACTTAGTACATGAAGGGAGTTCCCTACCCGCTGGCACAAGGAGGGGACCCTGGGAGGCAGATGCATCCCATTCCCAGGTCTGTCTCTGCTTTATGTGGGCATCTTGACCTCCCACCCTTTGAGACCAGCAGCATGCCAGGTGCTCACTCACCCTTCGGTACCATCTGCGCTCCTAGGTAACACCTTAACTGCCTGTTCATGAAAACAAACTGCTGTTGCTAGAGACAACTCTGCTTTTCTCCCAAAAGTAATAAATTAATAAAGCCAAGTACAAGGACACAAATTAACACACAGAATGGACGCACAAACCAAAAAAGCCACAATTTGTTCTGCTTTAAAAGAATGTATTGAGGGCCAAAGTAAACCAATTATCAGCCCAAAGCCCCGCAGAAGGAATTACGTCTGCAGTGGCAGGGAGTCCAGCTGTGCAGATGACTAAGTACACAAAACAAAAAATACACCAGAGCCAGTGACTAGGATTTTAGTAAATTAAGGAAGTGTCCACTTAGAACTCTGTATTATACCAGATTTTCATTGCATTATCATTACCATTACTATTTATTAACAGTATCTGGTTTTGATCTGCTTACAGCGCAACGCACTGCGTGCAGAGCTTGTGCTGTGTATCAAAAGGATCTTTAAAACCGCTCTTATTCATTTGAAAGGACTAAGTCACAGTAGGCATCCAGCATCAGTTTTGTAAAGCACATGTTCACAGTTAATAATTTACAGTGCAATTAAATCAGTGACCGTTCACCAAAGAAATAATCTAAGAGAGCATAAAGGCTCTAGTTATTGATCGGTAGAGTCACAGGGAATTACAGCTCCCATGTTTTACATGATCACTGGAGATCGTTGCTCCTTCAATCAAGCAAAGAGTCCTGCCCTAATGGAAACCATTCCTCGCTTTAACAAGCTAATGGATCTGGCATTGCTTCTGCTGGGGACATAAACAAGAAAGGCTCAGCCAGCCTCCAGACAGAACAAATTCAAACACAGACTGTCAGTTAAGAACCCCACAAGGCAAGGCCCCTGCCCAACATGTTCCATTTGGGAGCAAAGACTCCTCCCAGGAGACTTTCCAGACACGTGGCCACTGCCTGCAATACCCTCCCTAAGGAAACTCTTCAGCCACCGTTAAGTACATCCCATTTCAAAAAACGATGCCGTCAGGGTCTCCACAGAGGAAAGCAGATGGTGGCAAAGTGATTTTCTGCAGGACTGGAATATGACATGAAGTCCTGAAGGTCAGGACATTGTGAATTTTAGCTGGGAATAGCCCAACAGGCACATGTGGGCCTAAGAATCCAAAGACGGCATAGTTCCATCACGGAGGATGGGATTTTGCCATCAACCCACCAGTACAGGCATTTAGAAGACAACTGCTGGCATTGCCACACAACTCAACATAAATGCTTGTTCCGTTTGGTGCCTCCAAGCTTGAGCCAAGTGAATACGGCCAGTGACTACACTGCACTTGGATTCCTCTCTCTGTGAAAGAGGACCAGAAGATGAAAAGCCAGGAAAACAATCCCCAGTCTCCGCAAAAAGAGGATCTTGCTTTGTAGGGTGGCAGGGTTGTAACACTTGCAAACTGACTTTTCCAACTACAGCCTTAGGCCATGGCCCTTTTCAAAATATGGGGAGCTGCTGCTGTGCAGCTGGGTCACTGGCAGACCCTCAGCTGCACCACCTTTGGACTTGAGGCACAGCTCTGGCTTCTGTGTTTTTTGATTTCAACCTCTGCTGCTGTGCTTATAAGAATAAGAAGCCACGCTGGAACCCAGCTACTGAACCAAACTTCATTGAAGTCAGTAGATGACTTGAAATCTGGATGGGGCTGTGCAGTCTAATGATAATTAATTGCATTATTTCAAGCTCACAAAACCCTGAAGCCCAGGTACAATCTTCCTCAGGTGATAACAAGGAAGGGGAAGGTCACAGTCTCTCCAAACCACACTGCATCTCTGCTTAAATAGTTGCACGTCCCCTCCAGCCTTGGCCAGCTGACCTCAATGAGACTACCAGTTGTTTGCCTCATGGACACACAGGCTACATTCACCTTTCACTTTTGTTTCAAAAGCTTCAAGCGGCTCTCTTTACTCTTTGCCTAACCTGAACTATTTCATGGCCAAACCACTGAAGATTCTTTGGCCAGATACTCCGTGAAAATTACTTTATTTTATGAATACTTTGCCCCAGGGCATGGTCAATGACCTCAAAGGCAGCCAGAGATCTAACAAGCAGACAGAAATGAGCTTACTCTGCCTGCACCCAAAGGCAGTCACGAAGCTCTGGAACACACACAGTGGCTCGCCCAGCACTGCCCAAAGGCTACACAGGACCCTTAGGAAGTTTAACATGGCCAGGTGAAAGTCCTACACCCAGGAACGAACAACCCTGTGCTACAAACAGCACAAGCTGGAGACAGACAGGCTGGACGTAGCTCTACTGGAAAGGATCAGCCAGTCCTGGGGACACAAGCTGGATGAGGTGAGTCAGCCACAGCACCGGGCAGCGAGGACGGCCAGCAGCATCCTGAGCTGAAATAAGAGGAGCACAGCTGGCAGGAGGGAAGCGATTGCCCCCTTTCCGTGTCACCCACTAGACCCCATGTGCGTGGCTGCATCCAGGTTTGGGCCCTAGTGCACAGGAGCCGTGGATGCACTGAAGTGAGCTCAAGGAGGCCACCAGGATGGTGGAGCTGGAGCACACGCCCTGTGAGGAGAGGCTGAAGGAGGAGAGGCTGCGCAGCCGGAGCAGGGGTCAGTCTGAATGAAGCAACTTGGTCTGATGTCAGCTGACCCCATGAGCAGACCAGACAAGAGATCTTCCTTGTCTTTTGCAGAGTGAATTATTTTGTGATCCTGTGGCTCATTTGACTGCTGTACTAAGCTAGCACTATTGAACGGCTCCCAGAGTGAGGAGCAGAGGCAAACCCCACATGTGGTGGCCTCTCCACTTCAGCAAGGTCTTTGCAAGTCACAGCTCTGCAATTTCCAGTGTTTTCCCTGTAAGGTAGAGATTGGAGCTATTCCTCAATACATCTGTGAAATAAATGCCATCGGCCACGGCAGAACTGTTTCCCCAAAACTGTTCTAACAAACTATCATCCCGACTCCAAAAGTGCCTTTCACGGTAACTAGAGGGAAACAATCTTCCAAGAATAAGGTTTTAAGTATTTTGTTTGGAGTCCTATATATTTCTGCATAAAAGAAACACACTTTTTTCCAAAGGCTTTTATACAAGCAAATCTTTCTACAGGTTCCAATCTTGAGCACAACTTGGCATGGAAACGGGAGCCAAAAGGCTCTTGTTCTGCTACCGATTTGTGACACGGCCGGGAGCAAGGGACTCGGTCGGTTCTTTACCCAGAGCATCGCTCAGCATACAGGACGTGCCAAATCACGTTACAGAGACGGGGACGTGCACAGGTCCTCAGGATCTGTAATTCGTGCCGCCTCGGGGCCGTGTGGATGCTCTGAACGTTCCAGCCCGCGGCTGCGAAGCCAGACACCGAGGAGGGGCACACCTGCCGCCAGCCCCTTCACGGACGGAGGGGATACAACGAATTCTCGGGGTCTTGGCCGGCGCTTTCGTTGTGAGGGGACAGGCGGCGCATCCCCCCCGCGCTGGACGCAGCGACACGGCGGTCCCCGAGTTCCCAAGGCTCGGAGCGGCGCGGCTCTACGCGGAGCCAGCCCCCGGCTGCACCCCCACCCTCCTTCCCCCCCAGGCTCTCGCTCCGCGTCCCGACAGAACCGGGCAAGCACGGCCCGGCCCCCGCTCCACTCACCCCGTCTGCGGAGCTCCCATCGCGGCGGCTCCCAGCGGCGCTATTGGCCGCGTCCCGAGCGTCGCTAGGACACAGCGGGGAGGGGCGGGGTTGCCAGGGCCGCCCCCCAACCCCCCGGCGGCGGCCGCCTGTGACGCCGACCCCGAGCTGGCAGGAGACGCTGCAACGGGCTCTTCCCCTGCAGTACCAGCGAGCTGCCAGGGTAAAGGAAGAGAAAGGCAAGGAGAAGGGAAGGATGAAGAAGGCCTTTGGATACAATACACGCCTGTGAACTTAAAAACACAGTGGGAGATGAGAGGATGCTCGATTGTTTCAAATCATAGACTCATAGAATCACCGCGCTGGAAAAGACCCACCGGATCGTTGAGTCCAACCATTCCCGTCAATCACCAAACCATGCCCCTCAGCACCTCATCCACCCATCTTCTAAACACCTCCAGGGAAGGTGACTCAACCCCCTCCCTGGGCAGCCTCTGCCAGTGCCCAATGACCCTTTCAGTGAAATTTTTTTCCAAATGTCCAACCTTAAACCTCCCCTGGTGCAGCTTGAGGCCATTCTGTCTCATCCTGTCCCCTGTCACTTGGGAGAAGAGGCCAGCACCCTCCTCTCTTCCTTTCAGGTAGTTGGAGAGAGCAATGAGGTCTCCCCTCAGCCTCCTCTTCTCCAGGCTAAACAAGCCCAGCTCTCTCAGCCGCTCCTCATAAGGCCTGTTCTCCAGCCCCCTCACCAGATTAGTTGCTCAAATATCCATCCACATTTCCATTCTCTCAGCACAAATGACGGGAAAGCTCCAAAGGGTGCATTTCAGTGGCCTCCAGCTTGACTCTGATACAGGAGATATCATCATCCTTCCCCGCTCCTGTTGTTCCTCTGCATCACAGCGGTTCCTCTCAAGGCTGCAGCACAACTGAACTGAGAAGGCGAGGAAGAGCAGGGCCAGCCCTCCCTTGCTGATGAACCAGCTCCAAAACATTGAAGGACTTCAGCTGTCCTTCAATGGTCCTCTGTGCCATGATCCACCCACATGGAATACTGAATTGTCTCTTGTAAAAGAAGCAACTATCAAGAACATCAACATCTTCCAGACTTTTTTATCTTCCCAACCCTGCAATTAAAGTCTCATTAATTTATTGTATCCTGCTGGAACACACCAAGGCGGCAGGAACACATGCAGGGAACCACTCGGTTACAACGGAGAGGGGATACTTTTGAAGCACCATTTATTTTGGGCACAATGATATTAACGAACCACAGCTGCAATTCCATCCCTCTGTCTTTCAGAAATACACGTACCTGCCCTTTCCAGATGCTGCCATGGCTACACATGGCACACACAGATACACAGATAACATGTGGCAAGCGCGGAACCCCAAGCCCTGCCTGTCTGTGCGAAGTTGAGCACAACAGTGAGAGCCGGTGTAGCCTCTCCCACCACTCACAGCCCCATCACAGAGAGCACCAGCATTCGCTGATTCAGACCCCTCCTCTGATTAAACTCAAAACCAGCCAACCTGACAGAATTATTCTGCCTAGTTTGTTTGTCTGCTATCCTTTTCCTCCATACTCTCCGCTCTGTGGAGGGGATGGCACGTTCTAGAAAGAGAGCTGGACCAAGGGCTCTCTAGGATGACAGACTCTCCAGATGGGTGCCCTGACAGACCAGACGCAGCTGAAGGATTAGTCAGAAATGTGACAAGCAACGTCTCCTAGAAGCTCAGCTGCAGCAGTTCCCAAGCCAAAGTGGTTCCCCCTCCAGTGACAAGAGTGTTCTGCTAACAACGAACACAGCACGGAACATCCATGGACACTTTCAACCGTTCCCCCTGGCAGATTACAGTGAGAGCGGGTTTGCGCTGAAATGCAAGGCTGGGGCTACTGGAACTAAGTTATGGGCAAGCCCTGGCCCCCTCACCTTCAGCATGACAAGATGTCACAGCGCTGCACCTCCACCTACAGCCGCAGCCCAGGCTCATGTCTGCCACAGCACTGACAACACTGCCCTCTCATCCCTCACGCCCACCTCCTGCCCACAGTCCCAAAGAGCCACTGCATCTCCTTGTTCCTCCCTGTACCTTGTGGTCAGTGTTTTGCTGTAATTTTTATTCACACTGCGTGTCCCAAAATGAAAACAACCCCTTCCATTTGTACCATACATCAGATATAGACCAAGAATTTAGATGCTCTATTGCATGTCTTCTTCGGGCCCCTCACTACAAGAAGGATGTTGCAGCTCTGGAGCGTGTCCGGAGAAGGGCAACGAAGCTGGTGAGGGGGCTGGAGAACAAGACTTACGAGGAGCAGCTGAGGGAACTGGGGTTGTTTAGTCTTGAGAAGAGGAGGCTGAGGGGAGACCTCATTGCTCTCTACAACTACCTGAAAGGGGGTTGTAGAGAGGAGGGAGCTGGCCTCTTCTCCCAAGTGACAGGGGACAGGACAAGAGGGAATGGCCTCAAACTCCACCAGGGGAGGTTCAGGCTGGACATCAGAAAAAAAAATTTCACAGAAAGGGTCATTGGGCACTGGAACAGGCTGCCCAGGGAAGTGGTTGAGTCACCATCCCTGGAGGTGTTTAAAAGATGGGTTGATGAGGTGCTGAGGGGCATGGTTTAATGGTTGATGGGAATGGTTGGACTTGATGATCCTGTGGATCTTTTCCAAACCAGTGATTCTGTGATTCTGTGACACAGCTGTCTGAGTGCTGCGGGTTCAATGTGCTTGGCTTTGCCGGGAGAAGCCTGCAGCGTCAGAGAAACAGAAGAACTCCTCTGACACCTTCTGGTCAGGAGCCCGTAACAAACCCTGTCCTATGAACATCAGCAAATGCATTGACAGGGAAACTGCTCTCAATTTCATCTCTGAGCATTAGCTCCAGCACAGAGGCGGCGTGAAGCAAGAAAGGAGTCACTGTAAACCATAAGCCTCTCATTCCTGTAACACCCTCTGAGCAAAGGACAAATTAAAAAGAACCACAGATTTTAAACCATACTGTGTATAAAGAAAATGTGTATTTTCATACACACATCATCATATCAACCATTAACTGCTATGCTTGACCTGCTATTTAGTACCTTCACATTAAGAGATGTTTTACTTTTTCTAACAGTGCTGCCAAGCAGAATCACAGATTCTCTACCTGCCATAATTTCACCAGTAGGAACAGGAATAATCAGCATCTTTTACCTTAATAATCAGTTAAACACTGCCTACCCACATCATTTACACTAGGCTAATCATTCTTAAACCTTCAAATTCAGAGCAGGTGGGAATGCAGCTCCCTACTCATGTCGGAATTTTGACCTGCAGGGAAGCCAGCATCTGGCCACTGGGACATCCACACAGCCTCCAGCTGTGACAGATGCCAAACCTGTGACACTGGCAGGCAAGGACCACGCTACTGCACTCCTACAGCCAAGTCCTCATAATCCTTCTCTTCCCCAGCAACTACTTTCAAAAGCACTTACTAAAATTAGTTTGAAATACTTAACTCCAGAAACGCTCCCATCTTTATCCCTGGCAAAAGCATCCATTTGATGCAATGGCTATAAGGGTTGTATGAACAAGGAACAGTTAAATGACTCCGTATAATAGCAGAAGGACCTCACATTTACATTTGCACAGAAGAAACAGCGCTGTGATCTGCCTGCTGTAGAAGACGGAGCTCAAGTAGTTCACCAAACCAATTACATGACAAACAGCTTGAAAGAAATGAGGACTTAACTCAGTCACCCAGCATATTCCTTTAGACCTATGTTTAATAGCTATAATATCTTAGTATTATCCCCCCCCATCAGAAATTCAAACACTTTCTTAATTCCTCCTGGGAAAAATAGGTAGAGCTTTTTAGAGGTGCGTATATTTATGCTATGTTAGAAAATTTACTCACCTGTAAGTTTAAATTATCACTTGAGTAGCAATCCCAAACATGGCATTAAAAGAGACGCTTTCATACCTGAAAAAGGCTGATATTGCAAGTCTGAATCGGTGACTTGGAGCGCTCTCCTCTCTACTGAGAGGTTAATGCAAAACACCAGAGATGCACTTCCACAGGGACAAGCTTGGTGCTGGACAATGTCTTCCTTACATGACTTAACTTCCATTAGAAGAACATTCCTTTCCTCTTTGACACTGAGACCTTGCTCTTTCACCACCAATATTAACTAAATTAGTTCCGTAAGCCTCCCTGTAAAAACCTCTTCTCTCACCTTAATATTTTAACAGGGGATGACAAACCTAGGGGAGAAATCCAGACATTTCAAAAGATTTTGCCAATTATTTTCTTAGTTGGGATTAAGCAAAACATCAGTAGAAATTAATGCCGTCTCAGAAAAAAAAAAATAAAATCACAGCTTCGAAGAAGGTAGTGCAATGCCTGAGGAAACTACACTTGGATTCAGAGAACATGTGCTGATTTGTGATAGTATGACAGTAAACAAATCTAAATCAAATGTTAAAAAACAAGTTTCGCAGACAAAAATGCCTCTATATTAAAGTTTATGGTCAGTAAGGACTCACTTTTCCTCAGAGGAACAGAGAAGTTCTTCCTTGAAGTTGAGAAAATTCATCTGCAAGTGATGACTTCATGACTCATTAGAGAATTGGATCATTAAAAGGAAGTGCCTGTAATACCAAACATTTTGAGTGTAAAAACTGTCAACACAAAGAAATTGTTCTTCCTTAACTGCATTGTATTTGGATATGGACAACAATGTATCCACCTTCATTTATGAACTAACACAATTCTCAGCACCAATGAAAGCTGTTCAGCCTTTCTCTTCTCCTCACTTTAGCCACAGATTCAGGTGACTTTAAATTTAATAAAGTTTGCAGGAAGAATTTAAATCCTCGCTACCCAGCCACTTACCATCAAGGAATTAGCTGTTTCTCCCAATATCATCAGCTACAGAGTAGCAAATACAATAACAGCAAGTAACTTCAGAGTTACAGTCCCTCTGAATTATCTGTGACATTTGCAATTCAGATACTAAGTCAGACATAGCAAAACAAAAATGCCTCTGCGTCCTAGTAGTTCTCATTTGACAGATTCTTTGGCCATGAGCTCAAAAGTGAATTGTTTTGACAGTAAAAGCTTTTATTCCAAGTAAATTATGTGACAAAAATGGAATAAGACAAATTACGGTTAAAAAATTAACAAAGTCCTAGTTATATCTGTATAGCTAGTTCTAGACATATGCGTATCTGTTAAAAATCATTTTGCACTGCCCACAGCAGCTTCATTGTAACTTCTCAGAGAGCAAGAGATCCAATCCTGCCTGAGGTATTCGCTTCCCTTGTACCACAAGGCCACATCACCAGAGAAAATTTATTATTTCCACATCAGCCAAAAGAGCTACAAAAATTACTTTAAAGTATACACAACTCTGCTTATTACAAAAAGAAAACCGATTGGTAATTGATTGATATAATTAATGTAAATCAGCATTTGCTCTTACTGCTAAACCTGATTAGAAGTAAGTTTTATACCATACATCCAATTAATCATGTAAGCAAAGATGCAGTTAGAACAGCTACAAAATAAATGGGAAAAGGCTTCACAGAAGGAGCACCATCTTTCCTCGTGCACCACTGCCATGAATAATGTCTTCATGAGCCTTAGCTACTTGCTCCAGTGGATATTCTGGGCCCACAATTGGGTTCAGCCAGCCAGCTTCTATGCCATCAAGAAGTGCCGCTGCACATTCATGCATCTCCTCCTGCATGTAATAAAGACAGCATTTACCACCGCAGGGCCTTTACATTCTAGAAATGTATTTACTGTTTATGCAAAAGTTAAACCAAATTTCACAACCCAAAAATATTTTATGATGTTCTGAGATTAGATAAAAATGTAAAGGAATGAACCAACAAGTTATTTACGGTGAAATGATCCCTACAATAGGTTTTAACTGAAAACAGAGAAGTGTTGGAATATGCCAACAAAACATGCTTTAAAATGAAAATGTTCCTACCTCAGTTGCAAGAAACAGACTGACTCCAATGATACTAGATTCCTTAGTCATCGTGTCTCTGGGGTTTATCTCGATGGGACCTCTACAGCCCACAACCTGTTACAAATAAGTTACGATGGAGTTTCACTCATAACTATTCAACTGCGGTGTTACGTGCACAAAGTAAGTGACAAAACCACTTACCATCACCCTTCCTCCACAGGACAGCAATTGTAAGTCAGCAGCAAGATTGATGTTAGAGAGCATTTCTATTATTATATCAACTCCTTCCATCTTTGCGTATTCCTATACAGGATATAATACCTTATTATCAGTCCAATTAGTGCTTGGGTACTACCGTTTATTTCATATCCTATAAATAACACACATTTTACAGTTTATTGATTACATTTTAAATACAGCCTTTGTACTAAGACTGACAGGTAATAAATTTAATTTTAGAGTATTTTGATCTGATGAATTGTAATATGCTACCATACTGGAAATTGCTGGAATGCAAGTTTCTAAATTCCATCGCCAGTGAAGAAAGCTCAGCTCTTCTAGCCTCGGAAAGTTTTTCCTTGTGTAGAAATGAAAAAGACAGTACGCTATTGCTCCCACATAAATCTACTTAAAAAAACTTCTGCAAGTGACTGCTCATTCTGTTAGTAACAAGAATCACCTAGCCCTGATACATGCTTACCTTAATTTTATCAATGTAATTTGCTTCTCTGTGATTAAATACTTGGTGAGCACCATTTCTCAGGACTATGTTCATGCCCTCCTCAGTTCCTGCTGTACCCAAAACCTTTAAACCACAAGCTCTGGCAATCTGACATGTCGCTATTCCAACCTGAGGGGAGGAAGCAGGAGGGAAGAAAAGCAAAAAAAAAAAAACCCACAAAAAGGAAAAATTAAGTAATTAAGTCTTTTTTCTCTTTCTTTCTTAGCATCAATTTCATATATTTCACCTGCAAATTGGAACTTACCAATTTAAAAAGTTAGCCTGGAAACATTTTTTTAGCCATAAGTTATTTGCACCTTAGAATCAGTCAAATAAAGAAAAGATATTTACAGAGATGTGGTAAAACTTTGTGGGGTTTTTGAAGAGATATCAGCATTTAATATAAATCCACGTAGAATGCAGTCTGTTTGTTAAAGCTGGGCCATAGATACTTGATACAAAGCCAAGGCAATTCTTGCCTTCACAGAATCATCTGCTATTGATACCAGCACTACATACTGCAAAGAAAACCTGCAAGCAGAAATTTTGTTAACATTATGAACCTTGCACAACCAGATAAATTATTCCTTTAGAAACCAAATTCTCTGGGTCTCGTATCAGCTCTGCACTCCAGAGGATGTTTGGAGGTGTTGGATGCCTCCACAAAAACCTGGTGCTGGAGCCAGTGGTCATCCAGGCACAGCAATGCCATCTCTTGGCATTGCTCTGTGTCATGGCAACAGCATGGGAGACCAAGATGGGGGAACACAGACACTGCCTGCCCAGGATTCAGTCCCAGCTGGTCAGCTCCCGGAGGCTACCGATTCAGCAGCTCCCACAGCAGCCACAGTTACAGGATATGTTCCGAAACGCATGCTCCAAGGATGGTGACTCAACCACCTCCCTGGGCAGCCTGTTCCCATGCCCAATGACCCTTTCCACAAAAAATTTTTTTCTGACGTCCAGCCTGAACCTCCCCTGGTGGAGCTTGAGGCCACAGCCCCTTGTCCCGTCCCCTGTCACTTGGGAGGCCAGCTCCCTCCTCTCCACAACCTCTTTTCAGGTAGTTACAGAGGTCTCCCCTCAGCCTTCTCTTCTCCAAGCTAAATGACCTCAGTTCCCTCAGCTGCTCCTCGTAAGGCTTGTTCTCCAGCCCCTTCACCATCTTTGTCGCCCTTCTCTGGACACGCTCCAGAAAAAAAAAAGCATCTAAATCATCTGAAACAGAAACCTAATTTTGTTAATCCACTAATTGATATAAATGTGACCATAAATCACACCACAGACAAAAGCAGATGCAAAGACAGAAAGCAGCATTTCTTATAAGCTGCCTTCTCCAAATACTTACCCCCCCACTGGCTCCATGCACTAGCACGCTCTCTCCTGCTTTGGCATGCCCTCTGAGTGGAAAACAGAAAATATTGGCATGAAGATTGCAGTACACAGCCGTTACGCATCAGATTGTATAAACCAACGTCAAATCTCATCTTTCACACAGTATGATTTCCAATTCATGTTATGGCTAAACAGGTACAATCAGCTGGAGGCAAAATAAACTATATCACTTATAAATTTACGTACTGCACAGTTATGTTGTGCACCTAGCAGCAAGTCATGGTCTGGTACTGAACTTAAAGATTTTCACCTGTTACAGAACATAAAAGTAAACCATGCTGGTTCTAACAATTTGTTCCATCAAACTAAACCAGATGTCCAGACCTAAGCTCTCACCTAGCTGACATGAAGCCTGGCTTTAACTCATTACCCTGCCCTATGGCACAGACAGGGCTGTACATGAAGCCTCTCTGGCACAGAGGCTCAGGAAGAAGAGAAATTAGAAGAAGAAATTAGAAGAAATTAGAACTATTCCTGTTCTTCACTGGCTAAAGTAACAATTAGCACTGAGAGAGAGTTATACATTTTATTACAAGAATCTTATCGGAGAAGCCTTTCCAGGCCTGTTCTCTTGAGAAGAAATGTGTAACAGGAGAACACAGTTGCTAGCTTCTAGGTGACAATGATATGACAATGCCATCAGCATAACAAATTTAACTTAAGAGTTTTAAACATTTCCACTCATTGATCTCCTCTCCTTTTAGAGGACAATGAAAATGTGGGCTTCAATATTTTAAATATTCATAAGCAAAATGGATAAACTTAGATTTGACACTTACTTTTGGAAAAGAGCACGATAAGCAGTGAAGTAGGGTATTGCAACTGCTGCTCCTTGTTTAAAGTCCAGTTTATCCGACAAAGGAAACACTTTATTAGCTGCAGCAACTGCATAATCTGCATATCCTCCAGAGATCGTACCAATGGTAAAAACCCTGTCACCTTTCTAGAAAGGAGGGAAAAAAAATAGAGACATTAATCATCTCGCTTATATTTTCTTTAATATAGTTTAAGAACCAGTTCACAGATGTTTAGCTGATTTCTAACAGCTCTCCTATTAAAACTAACCGATTATATTTGTCACAGAGAGGATTTTTATAATGCTAATACATACAATCCATGCAATACAAACCATATCATTTCATACACCTAAAGTGTCATAATTAGAACCCCGGCTCTAGAGGGTAACACACAAACCTACTGTCTCATTAATATTGACCTTAATGAACCTGAACACTAGAGAATTCCAAACACAGATTCCAAATGCAAAACCTAAAAAGTTTTCACAAACACAAAATAAACATTTCTCAATTATTTTTGCTTAAACGTGGAAAAGAGATATTCTCTTAATAAACCTTACAACACCTCAATATTGCCACTGCTCTGCAGAAGGGCCGGCTCAAGCCAAAATCCCACAGGCGATGTGGACATGCACACCGGGCAGCACGTCACCTATGTATGCCCAGCGCCGTGGCACAACACCAGCTGTGGGGCCAAGACAGCACCCAGCCTGGCCCTTGGCCACTGGCAGAGCAATGCCAGGGCCCACAGAAGGCACAGATACACAGCTCTGAGTCTTCTGCTGCCAGCATGGTGACCTCCATAAACATCCAGCATGTGGATGGGGTGGGTCCGGTCTGCGGACACCGGGTAGTAACTGCTGCAGGGTAGTGCAATGGTTTCCCAAGCAGCTCGAGCATGCAAATGCACGAGCTTGGCCACTCGGCATTTTTGGGATGTCTGTCTGGGGCACACACACGCATTGCATCAGCTCTCACTCTGGACTGTCAGGGTGACCCCACTGTGTGCTGCCACTAGCTGGCAAAGGTGAAAAAAGCCAGCAAAGCAATAGAAACAGGATTAGCAGCAGAGCAACCCCACAAAGATGATCCCATAAACAATCGTGAATTAAAACTCAATGTATTTTCTACACCTACCTTGAATGCAGTAACATGTTCTCCAACCCCTTCAATTACACCAGCCACATCTGAGCCTGGAGTGTAGGGTAAAGTTGGTTTTCTAGCGTAAGTCCCAGAACGAATATATGCCTCGACAGGATTCACCCCACAGGCATGGACTTTAATTAGCACCTAAAGAAAAGATGCTCCTTAAGCAATAATTAAAGAGTTTTAGAAATTGAATCCACAGCACAGGATCATGGCACTTTAACTAGATTTTTAACAGAGTAAGCAAAAATCTGAACTGAGGCTATTTTCAGGAAATCCTTTCTATAGATTATGTAGCCCACGTAAAAGTAAAAAGCCCACACTTGTTAAACATGATGTCTCAGGTTGTACAAATACACTGATCAAAAACTACATATTCAAGATGTAAAGTTTTGGTTTGCATTCTTCATTCTGTTCTGAGTACGCCTATTATCATTCAATGCCATTATTTCAGTTCACAGAACTCATATATACCTGATTTTCTTTTGGAACAGGAATTACGACATCTGACTGGATTTTAAGCACTTCAGGGCCACCAAATTCAAAAACTCTGACAGCTCTCATCAGATTTCTTGTGGCTGCCATAGTTATCAGAATATCTGCAGGAAAAAAAATACGGTATTGCCATCATAATTTATTTCGCATTTTCAAAATAAAGAAAGCAAACAACCACCTGCCAAGCAACTGATTAAACAGAGCTTCACTCTTTATTTAAACTGGGGGAAGGAGAGTTGGTTTGGGCTTTTTTCCCAAAACTTGCAAAACGCAGAACATTTACCCCACCACTTGCAGGGCTTTATGGGTATTAAGAGAACCACATGCAAATAATTTTCCCATAGCAATGTTTCTACAGCAGCTCCTGTGAACAGGAGCTGTCACATCTGTACAGATATACAGTACTTTGGGGGGAAAACTGCTACAATTTACTGCTACACTCTGGCAAAAAAAAAGCCTGCTACACACAGGCCAACAGGGTTGTCTAACCAAGTGACATTCCAGTCCCCGCTCCTGCAGGCTGTCAAACCTCCAGGTAAAAAAGGCAAAAAAAATCTATTAATCAGCTATCACAAACAAAGGTACCCCTAGAACATTAAAACAAGCCAGGAAAGACTGAAATGCAGACATTTAAGATTCCAGTCCTTAATTCCACAACTGCATCTGTATGTGACAGCCCTGTGCTGCAGCTCACAGCTCACAGGCATTGCTGGACACAAGGAAAGCTTATCAACACAGGGAGGTGCAACTGCTCCAACCACACTCATTCCTGATGGGCTCCAACAAACCACCATGAGCACGGTACTCCCACCACAGGACAGTTACACACAGTTCTGTCAGGAAGCTGATCCACTCAGAGAGGAGCACTTTACTGGTGACCTAGCAAAAAATCACGGAACAGCAGAGGCACATAGGAACCTTATAGGTATCAGGAGATCCCACTGCTGGCCAACTCCAGTTATGGAACTTCAGGGCTGCAGACAGAGGCAGGCTTTTCCCAAAGATGATAACAGCTTTCACAAGGACCTGACTTCAACATTATTTTTTTCCTAACTCTAGTCTGTAAGAAGCCTGCATAGTTTTGGTTGTCTGTTCAAGCCAGAAAGAGCACTGGTCACAGGGATGTACACTACTAAGATTTCCCTTAGGACGTGGCAAAAATCCACTCTGCCAAGCAATTTCTGCAGTACAGGTCACTTTTATATGTTGTGATAACAAACCAAAAAGCAGCTTCTATTCTGCTCAGAAAAAAAATGGACCCATAAGTTTTAATAAACTATTCTGCAGCCCGGTGATGAACCTAGTATGGGGCCGCCTTCAGAGGACTGGAAGCAGCCCGCTACTGGCTGGAGTGGCTGCAGGCAGGCAGACATCATCCCAGTGGCTCCAAGCACCTGGGGAACCCCAGACTCATCGGCACAAACCAGTTGCGGAATGGGGCAGGGCCCAGGGCCTGAGAGTGGGGGAAGCAGGGAAAGCAGCAGCAGCACAGCCCGTACAGAGAGCTCTGCCCCTCGGGATCATAACATCATAGAATGGTCTGCTTTGGAACAGACTTTAAATACCATCCAGTTCCAACTCCCCTGCCATGGGGGGGGACTCCTTCCACCAGACCAGGCTGCTCAAGGCCCTGTCCAACGTGGCCTTGAACGCTTCCAGGGATGGGGCATCCACAGCTTCCCTGGGCAACCTGTGCCAGTGCCTCACCATCCTCATTGGGAAGAAATTTCTCCTTATGTCTAGCCTAAATCTGCCTCTCTCCAGTTTATATCCACTGCAGCTAGTCCTGTCACCACAAACTTTTGTGAACAGTCCCACTCCAGCTTTCTTGTAGCTCCTTTCAGGTACCGTAAGGTCGCTAGAAGGTCTTCTCAGAGCCTTCTCCCAGGCTGAACAACAACAACTCTCTCAGGCTGTCCTCATAGCAGAGGTGCTCCAGCCCTCTGATCATCTTTGTAGCCCTCCGCTGGACCCGTTCCAACAGCTCCATAGTCTTCTTATGTTGAGGATTCTACACATGGACACAATACTCCAGCTGGGAGGAATAGAGGGGCATAATCACTTCACTCGCCCTGCTGGCCACGCTTCTTTTGATGCGGCCCAGGACACGGTTGGCCTTCTGCGCTGTGAGTGCACATTGCTGGCTTATGTCGAGCTTCTCATCAACCAGCACCCCCAGGTCCTTCTCTGCAGGGCTGCTCTCAATCACGTCGTCCTCCATCCTGTATTGAAACTGGGGATAGCCCTGACCCAGGTGTAGGACCTTGGCCTTGTTGAACCTCATGAGGTTTCCCCAGGCCTATTTCTCCAGCCTGTCCAGGTCCCTCTGGATTACATTCTGTTCTTCCATGAGGAGCATGGATAAATCCATTTTAAACTACTCCTATATGAATATATTTTCGTACCTTGAGAAAACACGCTTTTTTAAAAGCAACGTTATTTATGATGAAGGACTGTTTTCTTTACACAAAATCAAAGATCATGTATCTGTAGTGCCGCTTTAATTCTTTCTCTCTGTCTCCAGGATATAAACAGGTCTGAGATCCAGAAGAAAAACTGCACCTGGCTCATGGTAACACATGAAATGTGTAACAATGACGATGTGGTAAGAGGACATTATGGTACAACTTCTGTATTTATGTAATGCAGGATTCCTAATGTCATGGAAAAAATGGCATGTAAATGGAAAGAAATGTTCAGGTGTTTTTATGACTGTTACTGAGATGAATCAGCACTCTAATTTAAAAATAAACTGTCCTCTAGTTGCTCTACTTAACAGATTCTCAAGAGCTGTTTTTAGGAGAATGCTTTTAAGCTTAAGACCAAGTTCCCTGCGTAGTTGTAAATGCAGCCAATATGAAATGTGACTGATTTTGTATGGTCAGAAGTCACATAATCCCCACGTCTCAATAGCTTCTCAAGAAGTCAGGAATAGGTGTTGCTTCTGTCACAGAACACTGACTTTCAGAAAATGATTTATGAAACTCTCGGATGAAGTGAGTCTTGGTTTTGCAAAGCCGTGGCTCTGTTCAGAATGAAAGCTGTCCTGTCCAGAAGTGAAATAAGCTCAGTTTCTGTCGAATGCTTGCTGGTCTTTGGGCAGTGATATAAGAGTCATTAGCAGGTGCCACAGGGTGAAATACAAAAAATGTATTCCTCACTGACACCACAGTGACAATTACTGTATCAAACCACGCATTTCACTGGTGGAAGTTCTGTATCAGGCAGCATTGAGATGATGCTTTCTGGAAAAGCAGCGTTCCAGAGACATAGGAATTACTAACTTAGCTGTTCAGAAAGACTGGCTTCCAACTTAAAATAAGAACATTTACGGAGGAGATTCTACACAAACACATTTAAGTAGTTTTCAATTTTTGAAGGAAAGTGGGGAGTGCTACTTCAGCAGTTTTCTTTTATGCCATCATTTCTTAAAAAAGCATATGAATCTGATTATTTTATTGAATATTTTCATTTTACAAGAAAGATGAGAAGGGCTGGACAAGACAGGAACGGAAAGGGTAACAGCTGACATCTCTCCAGTTAATGCATCACATTTCTTAGTGCTGTAAATTGAGCAAGTGAAGGCAAACGGGGGGGGATGGTGCGTATGGTTAAATAATCATAAAATGAAATAAGTAATATAAATGCCTCAAAGCAACTTTTCTCAGTGGAAAAAAGTAGTATCAGCCTTTAGGGCCGCTCTGCAAAAAAGATAGCATAGAAAAGTAGGGAAATTGTACTGATAAGCCCTGTAGAATGTCGTACAGCTTTCTCCACGCTTGCAAGTCCAGGAAAAATTGCCATTAGCGTCTCAGTCTTCTGGCACAGCTCAGGGGGTCTGAAGGTGATGTCTTGCATTTTACAGTTATGAAGTTACTTCCCTTTTTTCTTTTTTCCCTTGTCTTGTGTATTTATGCATCTAGTTTCAACTTTGACTAGGTACTTTTTTTCTTTCTTTTTGGTTTTGTTTTTTTTTTTGTAGCCCATCTCCAGTGTTAATATAAATATTTTGGTGTTTTTTCCAGATGGCAGCACTCAAGAAAGCTACTGGTGATGTTGTGCTCAAGTTTGAACCATTTGTTCTTCATGTGCAGTGTCAAGAGATGCAGGATGCACAGCTTCTGGTAAAATTACATTGAGTAACAGTATCACAATATTGTTCTCTTATATTCCGTGCTGCAAAGGTCAAAGTGTTGGCTCCTGAGCAAGCTCTTCCTTGCTGTGAAAGTGTGTGAGACTTGTTTAAGGTATCTTTTTTTTTCCTCAGCATTCAGTGGCTGTTGATTCTGGGTTCAGGAACTCTGGTATTACAGTTGGCAGAGGAGGAAAAATTATGATGGTAAGGACTTTTCTACTGACCTGTAAGGAATATAACAGAATCCCATCATTACTTGTAGCCTCAGTTTTTTTACAAGCCAAGATCTGTGCTGTAACGTGATTGACTGCTTTCACAGGCCATGCTGTAGCACTACAAATTCTTTCTGCCTCATTTGACAGCAAACTAACCAATTGTGTGGAAGAGTGGTTTTTTTCCTTTAGTAAATTCCCCATAATATTCAAACAACCTTAATAAAATAAAAAACTTTATTCTAGAGAAATCCTTCTCTGTGTGTTTTTAGGCTGTCCGGAGCACTCATTGTTTAGAAGTTCCATTGAGCCACAAGGGGAAATTGATGGTCTCTGAAGAATATATTGAATTGTTGGATTCCACTAGTCCTGTTCATTACATCTAAATCTGAAAGTGAAAAATGCACAGGAGAGATTGTTTAAATTAAAAAAAACCAAAACACAAACTAGACAGCTCTTACAAAGTCTAAAATACAATTTCAATTAATTGTAGGAGCTCCAAAGGCTATAAAGTATTTAAGGAAAAACCTGTAAGCGACATGAGTTTGCAGACTTTGTTATTAAGTGTGGTTTGAGTTTCTTTTCTCATGTTAACAGCATTTGTTATTCTAACACAGTGGCCATCTCAGCAGAATTCAGGTAGCAATACATGCTTTAAACCACTAAATGCTTTGCATAGTTTGCAAAACTGAGGATTTTTGAGGGTGGTGGAGAGTTACACACAGTACAATTGTGTCCAGCTGAGGAAGAGAACAGGCAGAAGTGCCAGAGTGCGAGGGACACAGATACTGGTGAGGCACCTATGTATACGTAACCAGAGGAGTTTCTTTTTATGTGTCCACTGGGAATCTCTGTAGTGGTTAAAGTTAGCAGTGACTGCTCATAGCAGCAGTCCATCTGATTGCTAATGCTGTCAGTCATTAAACATTTAACCTGATACCGTTTCTAGTTTCTGTAAGGTTAACAGGGTCTTCATGGCACTTGAGTGCCTCCACCACTTGATTGCTAACATCCAGGCATTACAGAGTGGAGTAGCAGGACACGCACAAGGACACGCCCTGGTATTTCTGATTATCCTTCCAGTGTTGGCTAGAACATCTCAATGTCAGTAGCAATTTTCTTCTCTTGGCACATTTTGGTGATATTGCAAAAGCATTTGTTTGTTTAGTTTTGCAGATCCTGAGCAAACCTACAAAAAATAATACTGACATAATTTGTTTCTTTCTAGATTCTACAGAAGCTTAGAGTCAGCTTTGCAAACTGCCGCTGGTGCAAATGACTTGCATTCTGAGGGGATGGAGAGGAGTCGCTCTGGGTATGTTCGTAGAAGGAAGAGGAAGACAGTTCACAGACAAAGTGTATGCCCCTCTCCCAAGGATCAGCATGAAGAGCTGGAGCCTGAGGATGATATAGAAAACAGTCTTGATATTTTTGCTGATATCATGATCTAGACTAAAGCAAACTGAATAACAATTGTAATGCTCTTTGTAAGAGACAGAAATACTGCTCTGTTCTAAGCAGTAACACTCCTATGGATGTTTACCAGAAAAAAGGTAATTAAACAGAATTGTGCACAGGTTCAATGCCAGAGAACAAAACCTTAGAAGGTTCTGGGTGTTGTTTTTTTTTAAAAGCACTGTCTTTTACTCTGTCTGCTAGTTATCACAGAAATAACTGGTTTGGTACAGCCTTTGGCTATGTCCTCAGTGGTGGCGTTTTGTGTCCATATGCTGAGTTTAGGCCTTCTGATTTTCACAGACCAGAGAAACTCTAAAAGCCTAGTTGTTATCCCTGAAGGTTTTTAATCCCTGTAGGAGCTTTGCCAGCAGTACAGATGCCCATCTCAGAACAGGACAAAGCTATGTGTCAGCCAGCTGAAGGACAGTTGCTGGTGTGGAGATAAGAACAGAAAACTAGAAGTTGGGTCCTGCTCTGTGCCAGCTTCAGCCACTGTGTCCTGGATCCTTTCTGGCCGTTGCACTGGGCAGCAGTGTTGATGTTGTTTTCCTGCACTTTGCTGTGTTTCAGGCTCCAGCCCCCTGTGTGTTGCCATCTTCTGCTTCCCTTGGCCAGTGGCCGTTAAGTGTTATTTTCCTTTGAGTCTTGTAGCCAGCTCCATACATTGATTTTGCTCCCTTACATCTCATTCCATGTGGCTGGTGCCCAGCCCCCGTTCTAGCTGTCGGGCATAAGGTCATCCGAAGTGTACCCTAACAGGCTTTCTTCCCAGGCTGTGAAGCATCGGCACTCAACAACTGTTAAGCACAAACCAGCGCAATAATGTGCACATTCCTGTATTGCACCCCTGGAAAATTCACTCCTTACTCCAGGTGTATTTTGCAGAACAATGGTGAATTTGTGAACATTTGCAGCAATGGATCCTGAGCCTGCCCTGCTTTTTATGCCCCTAGTAATACACTAACACTGCAAAACAAGGCCCTGACTGAAGGAAAATGGTTTATTTGGTGTGGTAGCTCCAAGTTCACAGAGCAGGGAGTTGTCATTGTTTCCATTACGTAAACTTGTGTCTTGGGGATGTTTTAATTCCACTGTTAAAAAAAAAAATTACATACAAAGTGGCAGCTAAAGGGAAAAGTAGTTGGGGTTTTAAATAGATTCTGGAAGACCTGTTGGGATGTGTTTCCAGCAGCATGCATGCCAGAAAAAATAAACTTGAGCCTTTTGTGTTGCTTGTGGTGTTTCTAATGTACAGCCTGAGCAGTTCGGTGCACGTGCTTTCACTCTGTTTCTGGTGGCTCGAAGGATCTCAGCAGAAGTGTGGCAAGGTGATCAAGACAATGCGGTTCCATCCATGCAAGAAGATTGTGGTTGTGTCAAGTGAGGTACTTGGAGGCTGATGCTGCCCTTGGCTGCTGGCTGCAAGCACAAATTGGACAAACAACAGAAAAAGTAGTCGCTACAATTTTCCTCTTGTGGAGGGGGTGAGGCACTAGTGATAAGTTTTTGAAGATGAAAGAAAATCAGCTTGTGAGGTGAATGTGTACATAAGATCTTGAAATATTGCAAGAAGCCTTCGTATCTGGGTGGACTAATCCTTGTTTAATTCTGACTGAACCAGGGGGAGACCATTTCTAATGCTGAGGAGCTGCTTGCTGGGAGGCTTGCAGCAAGTGCTGAGTCCTGGTGGGCTTGGAATGGGCAGAGAGAATCTGCCACCACAGGGACAAGTGAACCTGGGATCCCGCAGCCTGTGCAACAGCAGGACCACGGGTGGGAGCAGCCGAAGGTCCCCACGGCAGCTGGAGTCAGCAGCCTCTCAAGGCCTGGGGATGTGGCTCTGCCACACATTATTGGGGTGTGGGTGGATTGCAGAGGGTTTGCTTGGAGCAGCCAGAACAACCTTCTACCTCCAAAGCGATGCTGGCAAGGTCTGGCTCTGATCTGTTGGCAATCCTGCAAGGGATTGCAGATGTCATTAATGAACGGGAGCCATTGCCGTGCACTTCACAGTGCTGTCACCTTGCCCCACGTATGGGAAGATAAAAATTTAGTACTGAAAAAGCAGAGATTGGAAGAAACTGCATCAGACTTCAACCCCAGCCCAAAGAGTTGCCATTGCTGTGTCCGAGGCAGCCTGCCTCAGAACTCAGAAGGCTTTACTTCCAGCTGTGTATGGTCATGACTGCACCTGTGCAAGGTGGGAGAGGGAGCAGGGATACTAATTTTATGTATAACCCAGGATGCCAGTGTGCTTTCAAGGGCAGAGCTGTGGGGCTGTGCATCGGAGGAAAAGGTATTTAGTGAAACTACTTCATTTTTGGGAAACTCCTTTTACTTTTGTTTTCTTTTAAAAAATTAGTCCAAGCAGTACAATAATGCCCAAACCTTGACAGCGTGTAACAGCCCGTACAGGATTTACGTTCTCAGAAATAAGGTTTGCCAGCAACTGCAGTGCAATGTGATCCCACGTTCCTCTTAAAAGTTATATATCAAATTCAGGAACATTTTTTGACAGTCTTAACCCAGAAAGTTGACCCTAACTATGGCCATCTTGTTGCTTTATACCCATTAACTCCAATTATTGCAGACTGTTGGGGACCTCATACAAAAAATCAAAACGACCCCACAACAAGAAAAAATATGTAGTTGTGTGATTCTCAGTGTAATTAGAGAATCCTGTTACCTCACTGCCTAAATGATCAAACAGTTATAACAAAGTTTTTCTTATTTTTTTCCTCCCCTGAATGTTCCAGAGGCGATACCAAGGGGAGTTTCAGGGGTCCTGCAGCCTTGCTGGGGAGGTGCCAAATGCCAGCACCACCTTGCTCCCTGCACCACTGCCCCTATTAGCCCTAATTCTAGGGGATAACCACACTTCTCCTGAGTCTTACACGACTTTCACAAGTTCCTTTTGAGATTAATTTTGTCAAGCTGTGTTTTATCTCCAGCTCCTGCAACTAATTCTGTCATGCCCTAAATGCATTACTCAACTGCAGACTGCAGGGATCCCAGCAGACAGGAAGGCTGCACGGAGCCTTTGGAAAGGTAATTCTGGGGTTCATGGCAGAAAAGAAACTTACTGAGAAGCAATAAGATTCCTAAAACTGGCAAATCTTTACCACTTCTAAGTGGGCTTAGCCATAGTTAACAAAAGGGTATTTACAGCCCAACTTTCATAATTGCTTTTGCTAAATATTGGAACATTTAAAAGTACAGTCTCATTCACTTTGCATTCAACTGTTTCTAGCGAGGCAGCTGTGTTCATTCCCTCCAGTAACTGATGATCTTCTCTCACCATAACATTTGTCATCCGTACCAGAAAATCACTTCAAGTTGCTGTTCCTGGCATTAGAGTCCTGCTCACAAACAGCATCGGGCAGGCACTTCAGCACGGGAGTCACTCAGCGATAATGCTTTATATACAAATCACAGGTGTCACAAGCACAAGTATTTGCTTGAAACGACTTCTTCCTCTGAAACTTGAGTACTTAGATCAGTTTACAAGAACATAACAGTAACAGCATCAGATTGCAGTAAAAAGCACTGTTTTCAAATGGAGTTAAAGCCTCAGGATAGGACGGGTTATCCATTCTCAGCCACCACTCCTACTAATCCTTTACTTGAATTTCCCTGCACTTAACAACTACATGCAATTGTATAAAATTTAGTCTCAAATTTTTAAAACAATTTTGTACTCTTAAATATACCGTGCCCTGGAGTCTAAGAAAGTCTTTAATACTTCTGATTACTGAAAATACACAATTAGTTTGCAATATCTTCTCAATTTGATTTTACACAATGTGATATTAAGGAGGACATTTAACTTTCCGGTTGGAAGCAACACCAGTGGTGTGCGCTGTGCTTTTTCTCCTTGAAAAGAAATTTGAGTCTATAAAAAAATAATAGATAATCGTATGCCTAAATTTTCCTCGATTTTTTTTTTCTTTATTTCTTTACAGGAAGAGAAAGCAAAGCCTGTAAAAACTGCTGTTTTAAACCGCCCAGCTCTGGTGCGACAGCAGCAGACAGACATCCAGACATCAGGAGCAGAGCATCCTCAGCCCTTTTTAAATACAGAGGACAATAACCCTGTTCCACACAGAAACTACACATAAGCTTTTATTCTGCTTTCTGGATGAGGTTTCTCTCTGGTAACTGAGCAGATGCAGTACTTTGGTCAATTTTATACCGGGGAAAAGAAATAGATCTTATTTTGTTTTCATTCCGCACGACCCCACGAGAAGAGAAATACTGTTCTCAAAGCCAATTGAATTTTTATCAAAAAGAAGGTAATTTCTTCCCTCGAATAACGCCGTAATCAAGCTTTGTAGTGACTGTAATTAGATTTCTTTGAAGACGACCACTAGAAGCGAACAAGCCGGTCGTTTAACCATTCCCTCGCCGGCAGCCGCGCCGCTCCCAGCACCTCCCCGCGGGGTGGACGCGCATCTCCTCGGGGCTTTTCCCCTCCGCCGGCACGGAGCCGAGGAATCGCAGCGCTGTGCTGGGACGAGGCTCGACACGGCACGGCCAGGGCAGCAGAAAGGGTAAAATCCAACAGCCGAGAGTCGCGAGGGGTGAGAGGGGGCCCAACAGCCCGAGCTGGGGGCGGGTGGCAGCCGAGGCGTCGGGGCTGCGCCCGGTCGAGCAGGACGCGCTCTTTCATGCCCCTAAACGCGTTATTTCCTGGCTGAGTTCTCTAAATACCGTTTAAATGCGATTTTACGGCATTTTGGACGCGGCACGGGAAACGCGGTGATGGGCGAGCGCGGCGCTGGGTCGCAGGTGCCGGCGGCGCTGCCACCGCCGCGGGGAGAGCTCGGACACGGTCCGCACACGGAGCCGATCCCAGACACGGACCCCGCACACGGATCCCATACAAGGGTCCCGCACACAGACCCGCACACGGACCCCGCACACGGAGCCACGCGTGGATCCAATCCCGCACACGGACCTGATCCCATACACGGACTCCGCACACGGAGCCAGACCCGCACACGGAGCCGATCCCATACACAGACCCGCACACGGACCCATGCTTGGACCCGATCCCATACAAGGGTCCCGCACACAGACCCGCACACGGACTCGCACACGGACCCTGCACACAGACCCGCACACAGTCCCGCACACGGATCCGATCCCATACACGGCCCCCGCACACGGCCCCGATCACCCGGGGCAGAGCCCTCCGCCTCGGGTAGGAGCGCAGCCGCGTTCCCCACCGCGGGGAGCCCCCCGGGGCTCGTCCGTGGCCCCCAGCCCGTCCTGCGGTGCCCGTCCCGCCGCCCTCCGGACGCCGCAGCGACCCCGCACCGAGCGCCCCGCGTGACGCGTTCAGCAGGACCGCGTCTGCCCCGGTGCGTGAACTGCAGAGGCAGCTTCCGAAGCCGGGAAGCGTCCTGCTCGCGGTGCCCGTGACACCGATGCCAGGAACACCCGCATCCCCCTCCCTGTGATCATTCCAACAGTGACACCGCGACGTTAAGCCAAGGGTCCCCCCGCATCTGGAACTCACAGCCCCTAAACAAACCCTCGTGTGTTTTATTCGGGCTGTTCCGCTGGAATGGCTCTCGTTCCCTGGGTTTGTCTGCTTGGAGGGAATAGGACGCCGCAGTGTCCCTTTCCCAGCCCCGGGATGCCTGCGCGCCGCAGTGACCCAGCGACACGGCACCAGTGGCAGGAGGCAAAGATGGAACACGGCTCTGGGTACAGGGCTGAGAAGTCCCAACGCAGACGGCAGAGCACGGCCCCCTCGCTCGAGGACCCCAACGCAACTGTCACTGCACTTCGACGTCAGGACTCGTCGGCCGCAGGCCTCGCCTCGGCCTGGCTCAGTGGTCTCTGGGGCCGGTTGGACTCACACCACCATCTTCCAAAGAGAAAAATCAGCCCCTGGGGGTTGTCCCACCCGTGTCGCATAAATCATTTAAACTCCTGAAATACCAAACAGCTCGACTGCAAAACCCGTTTTTTCTGGGACTGACCGCTGTTTCTCCACTAACTGAGATGTAAATGGATCCCTTTGCTTTCTAAGTAGTGTTCTACCTCCCGATCGGTCCTGTATCAATATTAAACTGGCAGTACTGCTCTTTTATAATCCGCTGATTTAAACATTTTTGCATAACATTGCTAACAAAACCCAAGGAATATTTACAAGTGAAATGCGCTCAGAGTTTATGCACACAATTTACTTTTTCCCGTTATTTTCCATCCCTTGGCGGCATATTTTAGGCAGAATTTTTCCACAGAGACTGAACCTGGTTTCGTTTTTCCCTCACTGAAAAGACATTCACCGCAGAAATTGTGCAGAAATGGAGCAGTGAGGAGAGAGCAAAATACAGCAATTTTTACAGAGCCCTGTGCAGGGTCTGCATGTTTTCCCCGCACCATCTTCGCCTTGGAATGATAGGCAGCACCCAGGGATGTGCCGCTTTTGGAAAATATATGCAGCAACACTGTGGCTGGTTCTACGCAGGATCAGAATTTGGCCCCAAATGTGCGTATTTTACAAATATTACAAATTACCGTTTCCCCCTCATTCCTATTACCTAGATACAAAAGTTCAAATTCAAAAATGTGTTTTCAAATCCCCAGCACTCCAGGGTAATATTAGATGGAGTCCCTTTAATAAAACACATTCCAAGTTGTTATTTTGATGGAAGCATCATACTTTTTGTCCAGCAATAAGCAGTTCAGATTTCACTAGGTCGCTGAAAATTTTCGAATCAGTCTGTCTTCAAATCATGTTTAAAAGACAGACTGAAATAACCGTGGCAGCAGATCCCTTCACGAGGCAAACCAGCAGTAAGGTTTATAATGTGCATTAAAGCTGGTGCTGCATTTAACTCCTGAGTCAGTGAATGAAATTTTGCGCTCCTCCAAAACCTACTGACAGTCCTATTTACAAAATGTATCACAGTCATGCGGGAAATTATGGCATCCCGTTTTGTCCTCGATTCTCTAAAATAAGAGGTATTTTGGTCACAAATGCCTGCTGTTATCAAAACACTGTCATGATTTCAGCAGGATCCAGTAACCTAGGGAAAGCCGGGCACAGATCTCCCTCCTTCTTTTCACTCTGAGTCACATTGCATCTGTTTTTCAATGCTTTGCCGTTCGGAAAAGAGGCTGATGGAATCCCATGTTCTGCGGTGTGGCAATCCCCAAATTCATGGCAGGAATGCACATTGCCCAAATCCTCTCATTCAGGGCTTTCTCCCTAGAAAAAACACATGAAAATCACAACAGATCTGGAGCAGATGTTTAAATAAATATTTACATAAATATTGAAATATTTACACATGCAGTTCTGCATGCTTGAAAGGGGAAAACAAGTGCAATAAATGTAATTAAGGTGCCAGGGTTCTACACTAATATAACTTGCATTTCCCTTCCTGATAGCCTGTCAGTTAAATTATTAATATCATCTCTGGTGGCACTGCATCTGAGGAACGGTGTAGGTGGTGTCAGGCCAGTAAAGCCTCGTCCCCATTAGGCTGGGGAGCCCCTGAGCGTGAGGGCCGAGGCAGCACAACCGCCATCCAGGAGTGGGGCAGCTGCCCCAGCACCTCGATGGCCTGCGAGGAGGCTGCCGCAGCACCCCGACCCCCACAGCATCCTTGGCCCCACAGCAACCCAGGCACTGCAGCACCCCAGGCACAGAAGCATCTCAGGCACTGCAGCACCCTGCGCGCTTGGGGCCTTTCTGAGGCGGAGAGCTTCCCACCCAAGACAACTCCAGCAGGAGCTCCTGGAGTAGAAACAGCATCCCTGCTCCGCACAAGCCCTCATCCCAACAGAAGGCTGTGGGCACTGTACAGGAACAAAAAAGGAGCCGTTTCTTCTCTCTTTGTGTGCCTTCATCTAAACTTGTAACTCGCTGAAGACATGTGATCAGAATGTCGCACTGGGCTTTTCTTTCTTATATATTTGCGCTGTGCATTTCTTTCCTTCTAGTCTGACATTAGCAAGAATCAGTGCGGTGGAAGTGGTAGCGCAGCAGCAGGGACAAACTGTCTGACAAACAGCAACAGCCTCCCAACACCCCTTTAAAATAATAACGATTTACCAAATGGTTGGGAAGTTGTTATAATTCCTTTTCCAAATTATTACTTGCCCTTTAGATTAGAAATGAGGCCAGGGTTAGCAATCAGCCTTAAATGGTAAGATTTCTGAAGTAGGAGCACTTGTCTGATTGTGAAGTGGAGGCCATTATTGCCTTGATTGAGTCTTTTTTTTTTTTAAGCTTGCTTGATTTATGGCTGAGAGCGCACATTCACCACTGTACCAGAAGCAATCAGAGCTTTCCCTGCTCTCTTTTCCTCAACGATTTAGGGTCCACTACTTTGGCACAGCTGCCACCTTTTAGCCTCCATCAAGCAGAGATATTTTTAAGCAAACTGTATTTTTTGTTTGTCTTTTCTCCTCCTGCCTCTCTACTTCCTCACTCTGTATCTTTCCTTTTTTTCCCTTTTTTTTTTTATTTTGTGGGGACGGGGGGCTGAAAATATTGTGTGAACTTCAATTCCAGGTATGAAGTTGAAAGAAAGCAGCAGAAGCTGGCTGGGATGTCATCTGGACTCCATGGCACATAACAAACCTGCAGTTACATGGGAAATAGGGATGAAGAAATGCTCAAATGACTGAAGTCAATTAAAAGCACTGATGGGTGTGTAGGTGCTGGAGTTTAGAGTTTTGTTTGTCTGGGAACCAGATTCAAGACAAGAGCTTGAATTTATACCACTTCTTACCAGAAATCATCTGTTTTGCTGGCCTATCGTATTTATTTTATAACCCCTCCCAAGTTTTCTGTAGAGGTGTGCAGCACACCTGAGGGGGTCCTGGTACAAGGGGAAAATGCCTCGGAGACCATCAAGGTTCACTCCAGCCCACAGCACTGAAAAGGCAGCACTGACAACTCCAGCCCCACTGAGGTGCCAACCTGCAGCACTCACAGGCATTCAGGGTTCAGAAACACATACACCCATCTGTAGGAAGCCATGTATACCTTTAAAATAAATTTACTTAATTGCTACTGCTCTGAAATAGCTGAATTTTGCTTCAGAGTATGTTCACAGGGAGAAACTCTGTAACACTTCCACTGTCCACTGGCACATCTCTAAAAGAAGTTTAGCACTGAAGCGCTGCCACATCCATGACTGCAGTGGTGGGACAGGCACTGGGAGCACAGAGGTCAAACTGCACCATTTCATGTAATGCTGCATTAGAAAGGCAGCACTTGCTACTGTGTACAAAACCAGGGAGAAGGAAGATAGCAGAACTCATATTTCTGGGTGCTAAAGGCTGTAGTGCAGTAGAATGACCATTTTAGTGGAGATTTTTAACTCACTTTCACAGCTATCATTTGTTTTCCAAAGCTGTCATTTAGGAGGGTCCAGTATATCAAGGGGGGGAAAACACCACACAACTGGCTCATATTTCAGCCCAATTAGCAAGCTTATATGAATGAGGTAATGGAAGACTCACAAAAATAAGTTACTCCAGAAAGAGGAAGAGTCTGTTTCAGCATTATTCAGGAGAAAAAAAAAATGTTAGTCAGACTCAGAGGGAATACAGAATGCACAGTGAAGCCAACACACAATGGCAGAAATGATTTCCTTTCTTACACCTGTATTTACAACACATTCTTGCAGAGCACCACCACGCCTCTTACCCTGAAAGCAGCATCAGGCCAATGGTCGGGAGAGAGTCAATACAACCCAAGTGGAGCACTCAGCCAAGGAAAAAGGTCCTTTCTCTTGCCCTTGCTCATGCCAGCGAGCTGCCCAGCTGTGCAGAGGGGCAGGAGGGGACCCCGGGGCACAGGGACCATCACCCCTTCCCCCCGACTGGTAGGAATAGTCCTGCACAAATGTGGCACTGTGGCAGCGGCGAGTGGTGGCCCAGACACCTGCTTTTCCTCCCCAGACTTGGTAGCCTCTGAGTTGCTCCTCTCTAGCACCTGCCCACTTGCCGAGCCCAGCCCGTCCTCTCCCCATGCTCCTGTCCCCATGCTCCCACCACCTCCTCCACCCCTCACCCAGACCCCCAATACAAATAATTGCATTTACCTTCTTAATTAGCACAAGGAGTCCAGAGTGCACTGCACAGCACTGTTATATGAAAATACCAAGGTAGGACAAAGCAGAAGAGAGCCTTTGGCTTTAATTCATCATTTACACTTGATGTCGCTGATGTAACTCTCCAAGTGAGAACTGTTTTATTCCCAGTTGATCCAATGCTAAGAACGAAACCCGTCCACCCACTCTCCTTGTACTTAGACAAATGCGCCTGGTTGCATTTGCCCATCTGAGCAGCTCACCCAGTCTGTAACAGGCACATTTGCATAATTGATTACATATTCTGAAGCCCACCAGTTTCTAGAGAGCATAGGAGCACACTGAGAAGGGTGAAGGATTTGACCTTATCCTCATGCCCATGCTTACCAGGGAGGACTTTCTGCCTGCTAAGCTGGCAGAGCAGCTGAGCTGCCCAGAAGCTCTAGGGATGGAGAATCAGACCCGCACAGCAGAGCAGAGCCCCCAGCTGGTGTCAGACTCCGCAAAGTGCCCAACTTCCTGATGGGTGAGGGCTCAGGAAACCACCAACGAGCTCTGTCTGTTCATTACCAACTCTCTCCTGCTGCTCTAGGGACAGCACGCAGAGCTCTGACCACATGTGTGTGGTTTTTCTCCCTACGCATCTCAGCTCCTCGGCTGATCTAGCTCACCATTTCAGCCCTTTGGGTGCAGCACAGGTTTCTGTGGAACAATCTGGTTTCTTCGCAAATAAATCTTAAAGTCCTTAATAAATTATTTTGGCCATCCTAGGCAAGTACCTTGTGACGCTGTAAAGGTTGCGTGCCACAGAAAACTGTGTTTCGATGACTATTTCTCTTTACCTTGCCTGAGGCAAAATCAAATCCAAGGATCCAGATGAAAAAACAGACTAACATTTTAGAGACTTAATCATGTATAGTATGTTGGCAGGGACTGGAGAGAACAGAGACAAATCCTGGTTTCTCCTCTTCCACAAAACACAGCTTTCGCTTCTCTGCCTTTTTCCCATGGAGTAAAGGACACCGAGGAGGGTGTTATAATGCCTGGGGAAAGGCAAGTTTTCCATAATGCACATGAGATGTTGGGACCCGGCTGAGCTTCCCCCTTGCGGACCCATCCAAGCGCAGCCTTTGAGAAACACGAGTCCTGGATGGGTCAAGGCAGAAATCGCTCTGACAGATTTGTACATCTTTCGAAGAAAAGCTTGCTTGGAGCCACTAAGTGGACAGCTGTGTGCTAAAACAAGCCCTGTGGGGAAGGTGTTGGGAGGCAGCATCACACACTGTCCCTGCCTTGGCTACCTAATACTGCGATCCTGCAGGGCGTAGTTATTCATTTCACAAGCACCCTCCATCAACTGAAAAAATGTTAGATTTTGAACTATTTTTTGGTTAACATTTCAGCTCAATTTAAATCTCGGGGAAGAAAGGGTGGTTATTTACCTGGAACAATTATCTATTATTTTTTGAGGGGAATCTACCAAAATTTGTATTTCAGGAGAGGTTTTTTTAAAAACAAACATCTCGGCTCATTGCCATCATCAAGCAGCCTGCTCAGAGTTTTATCCAGGTGTATTTTCTCAGCACTGAGAAAAGTTTGCCAAGGTGGTGACACACAAGATCTGCACATTTCTCTTGTACGTTAGCTAGTTTTATGAATTGAAGGGTGTTGCTCTGCAATGACAACAGAAGGGAGAGGAAATGACCCATTTTATCCACGTGTAGCCCTTTTCCTTGCTTGTAACCCCCCCTGCCCTTAACCTCCAGCGAGGCTTTGAGGCTCCAGCTACCATAGAGAGCTGGCTGGAGCAGGACGGATAAATCTCTCTTGATCAACCACGAGGTCCCTCGCATTAGAGAAGAATGCATGTTTGATTTCTTCCCTGAAGTCTAAAGCTGAACAAGCTGAACACATTTGACTACAACGGTTCAGAACTGTCACTTAATATTATCAGCTACATCTACTGTATGCCCAAGCAGCTCCTTCAAAGCAGAGGAGGGGGAGAGGGCTGGCTGCAGGGTGGTAGCATGTCACCACTCCTCGAACAGAGCAGGATAACCATCTCTGTACGGACTTGACATCTATAAATTGATTACACAAGTGGGCAGTGGTGGTCCTTTCAAGTTCACTCCTTTTGTTTCAGCAGTACAGTAAAATTAGCAGCAGCAGTTTACAATTAAAGGAAATAATAATAACTGCATATGCTTTCATCTGCACATACAATTACAATAAACTGCATGCTTTAATAAGATTGTGAAAAATCTGTGTCTGACCCATACAAAAAAGTAAACATTCTTGTTCTGGATACTATATCATTATCGCAACAAAGGGAAACTCCTGAAATCTGATGATTTAAACATCTGGAGAATGTTAATCACTTCAAAATGACGGATGTTTTTTATTTTAGCTTTTGACAGACACACTCCTTTCATAGATAGATGATTATTTACATAAATTACATCACCAATGTGAAAAAAAAAACCAAAATAACTTCAAAGGATAAAAAGCTTAATTAAAAGGAGACTTTTATATTTCTTCTCTTGTAGAACATACAATAAATGGAAGAATTTGCAAAGGGAAAAGACAACTCCCTTGTTTTAAGTATGACACAGCTGTGCTTTAGTGTTTTTCCCCCTATGTGCACAGGCTTTGGAGGCATACTTTAAACAGAATTAAGGTGCAGTAGCTAGAAATGCCACAGAAAAATGCTGATCCCCACCTCAATGAACACAGTATATGACAAGACAAGCATGGAGTCAAGTTTTATCTTCATTTTTCAAGTACATCTGCAAAATGCACAGATTTTGGTGCCACTTCTATTGGTGCTTGCAGCCCTGATTATCCTCTTACCATAAACTTCATACAATTTAAAGCCCTTAACTTCAGCAGAACTATTCTCTATCAACTCATATTTATTTGTTTTTATATACATATAAACAAAACAAACTGTGTTATATAGGTAACGTATATGTATATGTATATGTATCATATATAGAATGTGTGCTATATAACATAGTGTGTTCTATATAACATACATATATATATGGAACAGCATCAAGTTCGCCAAGAGTAGGGTTATGGTATGAGGTCCTTTAGTCCTGGTTCCCTGATGTTACACATCAGGAGACCAATTCAGCATCACAGCGGATGTGCAATTAGGAGAGCAGATTCAGCAGCGAGGTTTCGGCTCCCAACTATTTGTAAGACAACAGTTTCAAAGAAGGTTGCAGGAATGAGTGGGAGGCAAGGTGCAGGGAAAATTGCACTGTGTAACATCTGCAAACGAACGTGACTACTTTGGGTACAGCCAGGTAATTGCTAGGTTTAATGTAAAGAGTCTGGAGGACCACTGAACCTGTCAACATTTAAGCTGAAAGGATAGCTATGCTGATCTAATTCATTGTCACCGTGCCAGTTAAGTTCTTCAGGCTGAAGAACAGACTAAACGGGACAAATTACAGCCTGATAGCATCCAAAAGCCAAATTCTTACTTTACAATGTTGAAACAAATTAATTTGGAGTGCAGGAGGAGGCCTGTCTTTCTTATTAATACTTATTAATACAACTTCCTTAGCCAAGAATGATCCTCAACGCATTCATGAACACGAACCATCAGCTTTTTCTCACCAGGCATGTACCAAGCACACCACACTGAAATTCAACAGCTGAAGGAAAAATGCTAAGCTCAGGGAAGCTGCCCCAGCAGCATTCGGTTCTCCCCAGGCACAGCTATGAGGGTCCCTGCCAGGACACTGCCACCCTGGGCTGGCCAGCCCCGGGCCAAGTTCATCCTGCTCAGCAGCCACCTCTTGGCACATGAAATGAGTTTGACACTTTCCTGAGTTTAGAGGTACAAAGGCAGGAAAATCACCAAGATGAGCTCTGCAAAGAAACATTTGGGAACAGGATCAGAAGCAGGGGATTATGTTTTGTAGGCAGAAGAGAGCTCAAGCGTGGCTTTCGGTAGGTTAGCAATGTTGTCATAGGTTCATTTATCAGCAATGCACAGAGGGATAATGTCACAGGTTCTACATCATTACATCTCACTACATCTCACTTCATGCGTGCAAAGTGAGGTCAATTGTTAATTATATTTATTGTTGAGAAAGCACATGACTTCCCAAGCTAAAAAAAGCAGTTCCCTTTCTTTCCTGGTATTTACACTTATATTAAATAACACACTTTCTAGAAGTATCAGTATTTGAAGTTCAAGCAACTTCACAATACCAAATGTTTCCTTAATGGCTGCACCTGGATCTACATGACCTCATTGTATACACTTACAGCCAAGTTCAAAAGAACTTTCTGTTCTGTTAGTTTTCATCAGTGAAACATGAATATATGTGCCTGACAAACTTAGAATCTGCTTTATGTTCTTGCTCTTGTCACCCAAAAGGGATTTTATAACATACTGAAGGGTCCTCAGAATCTACTGGAAAATTACTAATATTACCTGGAACAAAGAGACAAATAAGTTTGCTAACTTGTGACCACTGCAGTGCTTTTGGGTATCTCACCATCAGCTGGAAAGATTTCTTCATATTTTGTGCCAGATAAGTGAGTCTGTTTCTTGGCAGTTTTTGTACATTCTTCCCTCCTTCCAAGTTTTCCTCTTGAAATTGCAAATTCTTTACACAAGGGGTTCGATTTGTCTGCTGAAGCCAAAAACCCTCTGTTTCCTGTCCAAATTTTATGCCTGACACAGTGCAATGCACTTTTGGTTGCTTAGGGTGTGCTTCTGGTGTAATGACTCACAGCACACAGACACTTTTGCAGTGTGGCAGATCGCAGACCTTCACTTAACAAACTGCGTATTGCTGACACGCTTTACTGGACCTGGCCCAAGGTAACAAGCAGCCAGGTACCACAAACCCTAACTTCTGGGCACTTCTCAGTAAAAAAACCCACCTCTTTGCTTCACATGTCTGGCAGCAAGACAACTTTTATGTTCTGTGTTAGGCAATGTACAGGAGTAGCATGGGACACTGGGAACAGATCCCAGGACTGTCAAACACACTGTTTGAATGCCCAAGAGCCAGTTCTCGACCCCTCTTTCATTCTCTCTCCTCTGCAATGACTCTGGTCCCTCTTTATGCAGAGGGATGCTGCACCAAAGAGGGTGTACAAGAAAGTTGGGGAGGGACTTTTTACAAAGACATGTAGTGATAGAATGAGGGGAATGGCTTTAAATTGGGAGGGGGGAGGGGAAGGGGGGGAATATATAGACTAGACCTTAAGAAATTCTTCACAATAAGGGTGGTGAGGCACTGGAACATGTTGCCCAGGAAAGTTGTGGATGTCCCCTCCTTGGAAGTGTTCAAGGCCAGGCTGGATGGGTTCTTGGGCAGCCTGGTCCAGGGGATCACAGAATCACAGAATCACAGGGATGTCCCTGCCCATGGCATGGGTGTTGGAAATGGATGATCTTTAAGGTCTCTTCCAACCCAAACCATTCTATGATTCTATGATTCATTGGTGGTGCCACGTATGACCCAGGAGATGCAGGCAGGAGAGCTCGGGGCACACCACCTCTTCCTCAGCACTGGCATGCGGTCACACAGGCTGCCTAGATCACCATTTTGGGGACTGTGCTTCTCAACTATCAGTCAGATCAGACCCATTCCAGCTCGCCTGCGTGGCCTGCCCAGCCCCAGCTGCCTGTGGGACCTCCATGCCAACTGTACAGAGCAGGCACTCAGCATGGACAGGTGCTGCAGAAGCACAGTGCTGAGCAGCTCAGCAGGAATACAGCTCTATGTGCAGAACTGGAGCTCAGCAGCTCCTAGACAGTTTCAGGCTCGCAAAGGAGAAGCCTAGCAAGGAGCCCATCAGAAGGTCTTCCATGTGCATCAATCCAGCTCAGGGATCAAGGGAGGCAGGGGGGTGGGGAGGAGAAGGTTCCACCTCTCTCCAGAACTACAGGATTTCAATCACCCACCCAAACTGCATCATAAAAGCCTCACAATCCCCATCGTAGGCTACGCTCAGCAAGAATGTGCCATGTGCCTAGATTTTTTTCCCTTAACTCTCATTTATTTGTCGTGGCATTTGCTAATTTACTGCCCTTGACCTCAATAGCCCCCAGTGGGACTCCTCTGGCTGGCATGACATAGGGAGGTCTTTATTCTGTTTTATCAGTGGGGGTTATAATTTAAAGAAGTTTGCCTGTAACGAGTCACAGCAATGTCATTACCATGTCGGTGAGGCAGAGCCCACACAGGAAGGCGATAACCACATCCACAGTCTGAGCATTGGTAATTCCTTGGAGTAGGCAGGTTACCCAAGGCCCAAGACTGGAAACCTCACTCAAAAGTAAAATCCAAACTAGACAAGGAAAATTCCCCTTGCTGAAGAAGGGTGGTGTAGCAAAGGGCTCCAGAGCAGACAAGTGGTATCAGAGACTGCTCTGTGCCACCTTCAGAACACACATCACTCACAGGGCTGGGGACAAAGCTTGGCACCGGGACCACCCGGAGCGTTCCAGAAGATGACTTACCTACATGCAACTGTCAGCACCATGAACACTGTTTCCCAGGAAAGGCAGGTGAAGGGAGTCGAATGTCCCAGTGTGATATAGACGCTTGCACACACTGATGAACAGTCTGGGGAAGAGGAACAAGAAAAGCACACAGGGCAGCACACATGCATGCTTCACTACCCTCCCGATGCCTGACACTGCCAGGGCCCTTCACCACAGGCTCTTTCCAGCCCAGGTCTTTCCACTCCACCAAAGGCACCTGCCAAAACCCTCCCTGAGGACAGAAGTCTGCCTGCACCCAGCCAGCTTGCACTCCTTTCTCAACCCGGAGATGCTCGACCTCCCAGCCTATCCTCAGCAGACAATCAGCAGCGTCGTCTCCAGCCTGAGGATTTTAAGTGTGTGTGAGCTCTTAGTGGATTCACCAAATCCTGTCATGCCAAAAGGCAGCCCGTGGGGTTTTAGGCACCCAGTTTAAAGAGGGAAAGCGGTGGCATTCACACATTGGGAAAGTCATTTTGGCAGTCACCGTGGAGAAGTAAGGGCTGCACCCCATTCTCCCACACACAGTCACAGCACCAACCTCAATCCACTATGGTTACCGTCATGGAGGTTATATGTGGCTGCTTCTGGTCAGCCAAGCAGCCTTTTAACAAGCTCCGAGAGAAGAAATTATGTTTTCCCCTTTGAATGGGGGTTCTGACCAGCAGCACTCATTGCCATTGACAGCCAATATTGAACATTTAATTCCATGAGCATCTGGAGGCAGAGCTCAAACAGCTGAAATCTACACAACAGCAGGAAATTTCCTTAGGAAGAAGGGCCCCAGAGTGTTGTAAGAAGAAAACAAGACCAGAGTTTAGTCTCGCATTTTGTACCATTGAATATACTGGTCACTTTTAGCTGCAATAAATAAATGAAAAAAGTCTAGAGTGTGTTTTCTTTCAATATAATAGCTTTACTTTGGCACTATACATAGTTGGCAAAGCAGGAGACTGTTGGCTCTCACCTTCAAATGCCCTAACTCTTCTGGTAGCATCCACGACCCCTGCCAAAAAACAGGTCTCTGAGTAGCCAGCAAAGTGTCAAGCTGGAGAATCGGTGAAAGCAATGAGCTCTTTGAGGAACTATCTGTCACCACATATTTCTGTACGGAGTTAAACAAACTTCTAACATAATATGTAGTGTCATGTAATGCCAGCAGGAGTTAACCTGAGTTTAAAAAAAGAACTGGCAAACTCTAGATCACAAAGGAAAAGTGATTCAAGAAGGCGGCTTTGGATATCAGATGAACAGAAGTTACTGATCGCAACAAACTGACTGGTCCGTAGGGTGCTAAAACATAATCAAACATGAATCTTTGCTTTTGAGACTTTAAGAGATCCATTCTCTCAGGCGCCTCTCAGGCGGGGGTCCTGACAGCCCCCACACGCTGGTCCCGCGCGGTGCCTGACGGGAGGGGGCGGTCCCGGCAGCTACCGCGGGAGATTTAAACTACGCCCCTGGGAGCCCAGCGATCTGGAGCGGGGCAAAGAGGAGCGTGGCAGTTCGAGAAGGCAGGGTGCAGAGAGGACCTAGGGAATAGGCAGAAGACACCGAAGACCATGGTGGCCACCCGGCAGAAGGTTAAAGCTGCTCCGTGTGCTGCAGCAGGCAGGATGGATGCTGCCACCCAGACGGAGCCACAGTGGGTGCAGGCAGCTACCCAGACCCTGGGCTGCAGGCAGTGCCCCCCTCCCACACTGGCTCGTGCCTCTGGTACTGGCCCCACTTGTGAAAGCTGTGCTCGAGTGGGGGAACTCCTTCACATGGTGAAGGAGCTAAGAGAGGAGGTGAAGAGGCTGAGGACCATCAGGGAGTGTGAGAGGGAGATAGACCAGTGGAGCAGGGCCCTCTCACTAACTCAGCAGCCTGCTGGGGCTGGTGTGTCCGAACATCATCCACCTGCAAACTGCACGGTTGGGGGAACAAGAGATGGGGAGTGGCAGCAAGTTCCTGCCAGAGGAAGGAAACCTGCTCCCCTCACCCAGACAGCAAAGCCCCAGATCCCCCTGGCGAACAAGTACCAGGTGCTGCAGGTGGAATCCAGCCCTGAGGATGAGGATGGTGGCTCCCACAGCCTAGAATCCTTCCCTAGGCTGCACCATTCTCAGAAAAAGATAAAAACATCCTCCATCAAGAAGAAGAGGAGGGTGATTGTTGTAGGGGACTCCCTCCTAAAAGGAACGGAGGGACCCATTTGCAGACCGGACCTGCTCCACAGAGAGGTCTGCTGCTTACCGGGGGCATCAGGGAAGGAGGTAGCTAGAAAACTTCCTTCCCTGGTCCACGAGACAGACTACTATCCTCTGATAGTAGTCCAAACTGGTAATGACGACCTAACAAACAAAAAGACCAAAGCCATCAAGAATGGCTTCAGGGCAATTGGGAGAATGATGGAGGGCTCTGGGGCACAAGTAGTATTCTGCTCCATCCCAATGCTAAATAGAGAGGAGGGGGAAGCCAGGATGAAGAATTCAGTTTTGAAAGCACAGTTTCTTCAAGCAAGTTTGTCAATTGCAGACTTACTTCAGCATAGTTCTCCTAGCATCTTACCTCATCCTTCTCTCTGTTTTCATCTAACTGGGGTCTTATATAGCTCAGGCATTGAGAGACCCTAGGATTTCCATACAATCTAATGGTCCATTGCCATTGAATTTAACTATTCTGGGAAAAAAGATGAAGTTTTTCAGCCCCCTGACTCTGGAATTATCTTCTGTCATTGACTGATGGGGATCCAGGTCTGTTGATCTTCAGGGCACACAGTAAAACCTGTTTCCTCAGCTATTTCCCAAGAAGGAATCTTTGTACCGAGTTTGAACTTCCTGTCATGGAAAATTACTAGCATGTGTGTTTTCCACCGTTAGAGAGTAAGGTGGAAACTAAAAAAACCAAGAGGCAAACAATAAAGATAACTCAATCAAAGTGGCATATGGAGATATAAAACCTGTCTCCAAAACCAAGCTAAAAAAGGCAAACAACCTTGCTGTGCCCTCAGCATGCCAGCTGGTTCTACCACTGCTTTGCAAAGGCACCTCCATTCCTACCCCCAAACTCTTCATATTGAAAAGAAAGAAAAACAGCTTGATGATTATGATCACTCGCCTTCAACATCTGCAACCTAGGTCACTGGATGTTAATTAACAAACAAAGCAGTTGTGTGAGCATCCCCAGTTCACACAGTTACATCCACAGTAGCTTCAGGAATGGGCCCAGAGGAAATAAGAAAAGGACGCGCAGATAAGTTTTCAAGAAAGGTAGCACAGGAAAGATCTGAGCAAAAGCAGAAGCAGAGGGAGTAATTTGGGTTCTGGTAACTACAGCTCATTCCACAAAAGTAAAACAGCGGAGGCTGTTGACATTATAATTCAGATATCCAAGTCCCAGTGCACACAGAGAATGCTGTTAGTAGTTTTAAACAAAAAAGTGAAATACTATTAACCTTAAGGAGAAACGATGTCAAGGAAATCAACAGCCCTGACAGCGGCACAGCACTGTGACTCTGGAAAGTGTAACTACTCCACACAGGAAAAAACGAGACCAGAGAGGCAGAGGTTGAGACCTCCCCTCCTCCCCAGAGCTCAGGGCTCTGCCTTTGTGCCAGTTATCTTGGCTGTGCTAGCCTGAAGCTAACTCTTCACTACAGAAGCAAAGGGCTTTAGTGATAACCAAAACACCTCAAAAAACTCTCAACTTTTCTTTTTGTTTAAAGTGAATCAAATGTCATCATTCCCCAGGGATCAACGTGCTCTCACTCTAGTAACCTCACAAGGAGGAAACTCCAGGCGTACAATCCAGGATCAGACTGGCACAACTCTACAGTGGGTTTTCACCTTGCCAGTATTACACAAGAATTTGTTTCTCCTCCAGAAATTAGCCGCAATTTCTGCTTTTGAACAGTAAACTGTTGACTAACACACTGTAAAGCAATGCACAGTTAACTTCACAGACAACCAAGTTCCAAGGCATTTTTTTCTGGAGTGGCTAGCCCACCATACCTTTTCACTTTACCCCTCCTGAAATGTTTGGTTCTGAACTCATGGTCCCTCCTTGTCTTCAGCAGCATAAGCAGTTTATGTGCTGTGTTTTGCAGTCACACCAGTCCTTTAGTCCTATGCCAGCAGTCCAGAGCTCAGCACTGTCTCCCAGCGTAGCACCAGGCGAGTACAACACTTACCTGCTGCCCAGCTGCCTCAGGCTCATCTCCACCACGGGGCCCTAGGCTCAACCGCCATCTATCCAGGAATGCTTCTTCAACACCTTTGTGTCAACTGCAACTGAGATTTGTATGCTGAATGTGCACCTTCTCGTTCCACCAACTCATACGACATTTTCAGTCAGTCTTCCTTGTCTTGGGAAAGGATAGAGGGAGAGCTGGTCTCCAAAATCCTGGTGCCCATGGTCAGTTGTGCCAGGTCACTAATGTTTGAAGTAAGTGCACCAAAACATCCAGGCGAGGTGTCCACCACTGCAGGCAGAGCACTCAGAATCACAGAATCAGAATCACTAGGTTGGAAAAGACCATCAGGATCATTGAGTCCAACCAGTCCTGTCAGCCACTAAAACATGTCCCTGAGCACCTCATCCACCCGTCTTTTAAATACCTCCAGGGATAGTGACTCACACAACCTCGGCCTCCCTGAGGTGCCTGGCTCCAGAAGGGGAGGTGGATCCCTGCAAGGACAGGTGTCTGCCTCCCAGGCATTGGACCCCAGCAGCCACAGGCAGGGAGAAACGTGCCAGTGTCAAGACCTGGAGGCAGTGGGGCCCTCTTCTGAGAGAAGTTTCATCCTCATAGACTCAGTCCAAGAGAAGCCAAAGGAGCTGAGCTTTCTGCAGCATTAGTGCCACAGCCCGGGAGCTGAGAGCATGGAGGGGAAGCAGACATTGCTCTGAGCAGGACAGATGGGACACCACTTGCAGGGTTTAGCACAGACGTCACTTCCAGCAGCTTTTGCAGATACACCTACATTGGCTCAGCACTAACAGCACTGAAACACAGAGAAAGTTGCACTTGTAATGCTGTTTTGTTTGCTTTTGGTGCAATTCTGTTCCTGTTGAGCTATGTGCTTCCCTGCTCAGACTGCCCCTGGACCCAACGCTCCTTGTTGAAAGCCAGTGCCAAGCCAGCTGACAAGGCACAGGAGAAAATTATTTGTTCCCTCTCTCTAAAGGAATTAACTGATGATAACAATAATTTCTCTAAGATGAATTTATTATATAGTTTGACCAAAGGATGTGTAAGATATCAGAGGAGCAGGAGTTCCTGGAAATGCAGCAGTGCCATGTATGGCTCAGCATCTGGAACTATGCACAGAACATGAAGGACAACACCATGAGTTTAGGACAGGGAAAACCCAGCACCAGGTAACAAAGACTTCAGAACTTTTGAGATCTTGCAGCAGAAGAGGAAGCAAAGCCAGGACCAGGAATGCCTCCAGCTGCTTTGCAGGACCCACAGGACTGGCATACCTGTAGCCTGACTGTTGGTCTGCTCCCCAGGCAGCGACTCCTGGACACAGGCACAGCAGTGACCATGCGGGCTCTGCCAAGCCCGAATCCTAAAACAGCTAAAGGATCCAGGTGCATTTAGGGCTAAGTGGTGATGACATCCTCATCATGGTCCCCTGAAAATCTCATTGAGTCTGCCAGGAGAAAAGCAGTGGAGTAACACAGTGTTGATTCTTGGGGGGCAGAGGGACTGTGCTGTGGCTGACTTCTCTGCACACGAGGAAGAGACATGGCAAGTCCAGCTACCACAAACTGCGGCACAGCCAGCGGGATCGATGGGCACCAGCCAAATGGCACTGCCTCACAGGCAAACACCACACCGAGCGCCCCAGCAAGCTACAATCCTCACAGCTGGAAGCACCACTCCCAAACTCACACCACTGCTCCTGGGCTTGAAACTGCAGCACAAGACACAGCAAAGGGCAGGCTGACCACCAAGGGGTCCTGATGTGCAGCCTTGCCAGGGAGAAAACAAAAATAAAACAAAACCCCACCGTTCCTGAAGCTTGGAGTGAATTAGAGACAGCAAAGGACTGGTCACCAAGGAGATTCATGTCTCCTCCTTGGACCCTCCCACCCACAGTCTGAGGCCTGGAAGAATTCCAAAGTAAAAAGCTAGTCTTACAAAATTAAATAAAAAAATAAGTAGTAAGGATGAAAATAAAACTATGACATTAATTGCTCAAAAATTAAAGAAAAATTAGGTATATTAAGAATTACAAGAAATTGAACATATGTTCTTACTGAAATAGCTGAAACCAAAGCCACCTTTTTTGCTTTGGTTGTCATATAGACACATTCTTTTCAGTGAGCTTAATGTCAGGTATGCCTCAGATTTTTCCTATAGCTGATTGTAACTACCAGTTCCGTATGCTATTTTTATAATAATTGTTGGAATTATTACTACTATTATGAACACACAGAAAACTAAAGTAACTCACAAATTAATTGGAAAAATGCATTTTAAAAGATAGAAAGCCAAATCCGAAATGACAGGCACAGGCAATAATACCTCTGTGTGGCAACGATGCCAATCCTCACAGCTATGGATGTAGCGATTCAGAGCTGTTTGTTCAGTAGTTTCCATGTCAAAAGCAGCTTAAAATATCAAGATTAGAGCTGGGTGAAAGATGTTCTGCCAAATCATTTTAGGTCTATGAATTCCATTAGAGGTAGAAAAAGGCAGTAAAACAAAATCCCAAACTAAACTTCTTCATTTTCTTTTTCCCTTCTTCCCAGTTTTGGAGTGCAGGAATGAACCTGCCCCCACGCTTTGCACCGCAGCCACCCCTGCACCCGCTGCCGTCGCGCACCCCCTGCATCCCAAACCTCCCCTGAGGATGCCCCGCACCCCCTGCATCCCAAACCTCCCCTGTGAATGGCCCACATCCCCCGCATCACTTCGTCACTAATTAGTCCCCAGCGCAGACTGCCGTGCCGCACACAGATCAAAGCTTGCAATATTTCAGCTTCTCCCTGCTGCTGTGCCTCCCTCCTGGCTCGCGCCCGTTGGTCTGAGGGACAGTGAGGGGGTGGATCGGGCTCCTTGTCGGTGTCTGTCGGACCCGGATCAAAGGGATTGTCAGCCCTGGTAATTCCTTTTTAAGATTTATATCCTGTACCTTTCGCTTTTCTAAAAAGCATTGAAGTAAACCTAGGGCCACTTGCTTTTCCATTGTTACCGGTAACTTTCCCTATATCACATAAATGGTGCAGCCTTACGTTTGCATTGGCCCTCATCGGACGGCGAACCCCTTCTATAAGGTCTGTTCAGGCACGGATCGAGTTTCCTGTTCCAGCCAGCGTCGATCTTTTGCCCCCTGGTCGCTGCTACCGGTGCTTTTCCAAGCTCCTGCCGGTCAGGATGGTGACCATATCAGGTCCCGGTCCAGTCAGGTCTTCGGGTCCCTGTTCGGGCGCCACTTGCCACGGCGGGAGGGACTCAAGCAGTCAAATCAATATGATTGATAAAGCAAGGTTGTCTTTATTCAAAACAAGTCAGGTTATATACTTTTCTTCTACTTGATTACATCATCGTATTATAATTTCATTGGTTAGCAACAGCATGCAAATACATGTTCATTGGCCATATTCATATTGCCCCCTATGTTAATATTCATTAACTACTACATGCTATTTTGCTTCTAACACCCTGCTATAGTTTCTATGTTCAAGGACACAAAGTCCTGTTTTGGTTACAATGTTCTAGGCTACGTGCTGACTTATCTTAGAGTCAGGCTTAATGTTATCAAAAAAAATTGCTTGTACAGCCAGCTGCTCCCAGCTCATCAGGGAGATGGTTTATACAGCTCCTTCAAGGGAACATGTCCTTGTTCACTTAACCATTTCCCAACAGACAACTCCCTGCTCTGTGAACTTGGAGCTACCGCACCAAATAAACCATTTTCCTTCAGTCAGGGCCTTGTTTTGCAGTGTTAGTGTATTACTAGGGGCATAAAAAGCAGGGCAGGCTCAGGATCCATTGCTGCAAATGTTCACAAATTCACCATTGCTCTGCAAAATACACCTGGAGTAAGGAGTGAATTTTCCAGGGATGCAATACAGGAATGTGCACATTATTGCGCTGGTTTGTGCTTAACAGTTGTTGAGTGCCGATGATTCACAGCCTGGGAAGAAAGCCTGTTAGGGTACACTTCAGATGACCTTATGCCCGACAGCTAGAACGGAGGCTGGGCACCAGCCACATGGAATGAGATGTAAGGGAGCAAACAGACCATCAATGTATGGAGCTGGCTAAAAGACTCAAAGGAAAATAACACTTAACGGCCACTGGCCAAGGGAAGCAGAAGATGGCAACACACAGGGGGCTGGAGCCTGAAACACAGCAAAGTGCAGGAAAACAACATCAACACTGCTGCCCAGTGCAACGGCCAGAAAGGATCCAGGACACAGTGGCTGAAGCTGGCACAGAGCAGGACCCAACTTCTAGTTTTCTGTTCTTATCTCCACACCAGCAACTGTCCTTCAGCTGGCTGACACGTAGCTTTGCCCTGTTCTGAGACGGGCATCTGTACTGCTGGCAAAGCTCCTACAGGGATTAAAAACCTTCAGGGATAACAACTAGGCTTTTAGAGTTTCTCTGGTCTGTGAAAATCAGAAGGCCTAAACTCAGCATATGGACACAAAACGCCACCACTGAGGACATAGCCAAAGGCTGTACCAAACCAGTTATTTCTGTGATAACTAGCAGACAGAGTAAAAGACAGTGCTTTTAAAAAAAACAACACCCAAAACCTTCTAAGGTTTTGTTCTCTGGCATTGAACCTGTGCACAATTCTGTTTAATTACCTTTTTTCTGGTAAACATCCATGGGAGTGTTACTGCTTAGAACAGAGCAGTATTTCTGTCTCTTACAAAGAGCATTACAATTGTTATTCAGTTTGCTTTAGTCTAGATCATGATATCAGCAAAAATATCAAGACTGTTTTCTATATCATCCTCAGGCTCCAGCTCTTCATGCTGATCCTTGGGAGAGGGGCATACACTTTGTCTGTGAACTGTCTTCCTCTTCCTTCTACGAACATACACAGAGCGACTCCTCTCCATCCCCTCAGAATGCAAGTCATTTGCACCAGCGGCAGTTTGCAAAGCTGACTCTAAGCTTCTGTAGAATCTAGAAAGAAACAAATTATGTCAGTATTATTTTTTGTAGGTTTGCTCAGGATCTGCAAAACTAAAACAAATGCTTTTGCAATATCACCAAAATGTGCCAAGAGAAGAAAATTGCTACTGACATTGAGATGTTCTAGCCAACACTGGAAGGATAATCAGAAATACCAGGGCGTGTCCTTGTGCGTGTCCTGCTACTCCACTCTGTAATGCCTGGATGTTAGCAATCAAGTGGTGGAGGCACTCAAGTGCCATGAAGACCCTGTTAACCTTACAGAAACTAGAAACGGTATCAGGTTAAATGTTTAATGACTGACAGCATTAGCAATCAGATGGACTGCTGCTATGAGCAGTCACTGCTAACTTTAACCACTACAGAGATTCCCAATGGACACATAAAAAGAAACTCCTCTGGTTACGTATACATAGGTGCCTCACCAGTATCTGTGTCCCTCGCACTCTGGCACTTCTGCCTGTTCTCTTCCTCAGCTGGACACAATTGTACTGTGTGTAACTCTCCACCACCCTCAAAAATCCTCAGTTTTGCAAACTATGCAAAGCATTTAGTGGTTTAAAGCATGTATTGCTACCTGAATTCTGCTGAGATGGCCACTGTGTTAGAATAACAAATGCTGTTAACATGAGAAAAGAAACTCAAACCACACTTAATAACAAAGTCTGCAAACTCATGTCGCTTACAGGTTTTTCCTTAAATACTTTATAGCCTTTGGAGCTCCTACAATTAATTGAAATTATATTTTAGACTTTGTAAGAGCTGTCTAGTTTGTGTTTTGGTTTTTTTTTTATTTAAACAATCTCTCCTGGCCATTTTTCACTTTCAGATTTAGATGTAATGAACAGGACTAGTGGAATCCAACAAACCTGTCAATCCTCCTTATGTTTTCTTCCATTTTCTGATTAGCTACATGTATCAGAAATTCAATATATTCTTCAGAGACCATCAGTTTCCCCTTGTGGCTCAATGGAACTTCTAAGCAATGAGTGCTCCGGACAGCCTAAAAACACACAGAGAAAGACTTCTCTAGAATAAAGTTTTTTATTTTATTAAGGTTGTTTGAATATTATGGGGAATTTACTAAAGGAAAAAAACCACTCTTCCACACAATTGGTTAGTTTGCTGTCAAATGAGGCAGAAAGAATTTGCAGTGCTACAGCATGGCCTGTGAAAGCAGTCAATCACGTTACAGCACAGATCTTGGCTTGTGAAAAAACTGAGGCTACAAGTAATGATGGGATTCTGTTATATTCCTTACAGGTCAGTAGAAAAGTCCTTACCATCATAATTTTTCCTCCTCTGCCAACTGTAATACCAGAGTTCCTGAACCCAGAATCAACAGCCACTGAATGCTGAGGAAAAAAAAAGATACCTTAAACAAGTCTCACACACTTTCACAGCAAGGAATAATTCCCAGTAGGTTGCAATGCAGCTCAGTCTCAGTTTTGCAAAAAACTTATTCCAAACCATCTCCCCAGATTAATACAAGAAAATAGTTACAGTAAAATGTTTTTAAGATCAAACCCATGTAGTGTCACAAATAGTGGGCAGTTTTAAGAGAGCTCCAGTCAATCCTGACTGTCCAATCTAAACCCCTCACTGCAGATGGGACATGACCATCTCTCTGGGCACGGCACTGCATCATCTGGTAGCCATGCACTCAGTCATGCTACTCTTGTACAGCTAGAAGGGCAGCAATGCTATAAAAGCAGCTAATCAGCTCTCTTCTAGATCAATGAAGGAACAAACGCATCATGCATTACTCTCTGGAGTCAGGCTAGAAAAGCAGAAGGCAAAGGTACTATTCAATGAGCTGCAACACAGGAGCCAAATGGCCTGGCTGGCAGCAAAATGCTGTCTACAAACACCGTCACTTTCAGCCCATGAAAGCAACCTGAGATCGCTGGAAAAGTTTTGTAGCAGACAATCTGCTTCAGCTTGCAAACCAAGCTGCAGTTGAGTAATTTTGATTTTAAAATGGAAAGCAAAATCTCTACTCACTTTAAAGCTGTGTTTTCTTCATTAGCTTACTTTTAATACCTTGGTTATTAAACATATAGCACATCTGGGACTATTCTAAAGTGCTAGAGCTTGCTCAGGAGCCAACACTTTGACCTTTGCAGCATGGAATATAAGAGAACAATATTGTGATACTGTTAGTCAATGTAATTTTACCAGAAGCTGTGCATCCTGCATCTCTTGACACTGCACATGAAGAACAAATGGTTCAAACTTGAGCACAACATCACCAGTAGCTTTCTCTAGTGCTGCCATCTGGAAAAAACACCAAAATAGTTATATTAACACTGGAGATGGGCTACAAAAGAAAGAAAAAACAAAAACAAAAAGAAAGAAAAAAAGTACCTAGACCATGTGTGAAACAAGCATTAAAATGCAGCCCATGAACTCCAAGGAATCACGTTCAGCTGCTTTTAATTTTTCATTGCTTGTAATACACAGAAATCTCATGGATTCCCATGATTCAGTTTGCTAAGCTTGAGGTTTGGTAGCAATTCATAGCAAGAGAGACTTTAAAGATGTACGCTTCTCTGTTTGTGTCTTCCTACATGCAAACAAATAGATTCAGTCAGACAACACAGACTGAGGGCTGTGTTGCTGCAGCCATGTGAAACCCGAGCACAACTATTCAGTTATTTAAAGCTGTTCTTTAAAATAAAAGACATTTACTTCTGAAGCACATTCCTCAACTTTAGAAACTCTTCTCAGGTTCAGCAGATTAAATTTGTGGCCTAACAGACTTGATCACGTTTGAATCCTACTTTAAATAATAACACATACAATGGTAAAAAAGTCAAAGTTGAAACTAGATGCATAAATACACAAGACAAGGGAAAAAAAAAAAAAGGGAAGTAACTTCATAATTGTAAAATGCAAGACATCACCTTCAGACCCCCTGAGCTGTGCCAGAAGACTGAGATGCTAATGGCAATTTTTCCTAGACTTGCAAGCGTGGAGAAAGCTGTATGACATTCTACAGGGCTTATCAGTACAATTTCCCTACTTTTCTATGCTATCTTTTTTGCAGAGCGGCCCTAAGGGCTGATACTACTTTTTTCCATTCAGAAAAGTTGCTCTGAGGCAGTTATATGACTTATTTCATTTTATTATTATTTAACCATAAGCACCATCTCCCCCCCGTTTGCCTTCACTTGCTCAATTTACAGCACTAAGAAATGTGCTGCGTTAACTGGAGAGATGTCAGCTGTTACCCTTTCCGTTGCTGTCTTGTCCAGCCCTTCTCATCTTTCTTGTAAAATGAAAATATTCAATAAAATAATCAGATTCATATGCTTTTTTAAGAAATGATGGCATGAAAGAAAACTGATGAAGTAGCACTCTCCACTTTCCTTCAAAAACTGAAAACTACTTAAATGTGTTTGTGCAGAACCTCCTCTGTAAATGTTCTTATTTTAAGTTGGAAGCCGGTCTTTCTGAACAGCTAAGTTAGTAATTCCTATGTCTCTGGAACGCTGCTTTTCCAGAAAGCATCATCTCAATGCTGCCTGATACAGAACTTCCACCAGTGAAATGCGTGGTTTGATACAGTAATTGTCACTGTGGTGTCAGTGAGGAATACATTTTTTGTATTTCACCCTGTGGCACCTGCTAATGACTCTTATATCACTGCCCAAAGACCAGCAAGCATTCGACAAAAACTGAGCTTATTTCACTTCTGGACAGGACAGCTTTCATTCTGAACAGAGCCACGGCTTTGCAAAACCAAGACTCACCTCATCCGAGATTTTCATAAATCATTTTCTGAAAGTCAGTGTTCTGTGACAGAAGCAACACCTATTCCTGACTTCTTGAGAAGCTATTGAGACGTGGGGATTATGTGACTTCTGACCATACAAAATCAGTCACATTTCATATTGGCTGCATTTACAACTACGCAGGGAACTTGGTCTTAAGCTTAAAAGCATTCTCCTAAAAACAGCTCTTGAGAATCTGTTAAGTAGAGCAACTAGAGGACAGTTTATTTTTAAATTAGAGTGCTGATTCATCTCAGTAACAGTCATAAAAACACCTGAACATTTCTTTCCATTTACGTGCCATTTTTTCCATGACATTAGGAATCCTGCATTACATAAATACAGAAGTTGTACCATAATGTCCTCTTACCACATCGTCTTTGTTACACATTTCATGTGTTACCATGAGCCAGGTGCAGTTTTTCTTCTGGATCTCAGACCTGTTTATATTCTGGAGACAGAGAGAAAGAATTAAAGTGGCACTACAGATACATGATCTTTGATTTTGTGTAAAGAAAACAGTCCTTCGTCATAAATAACGTTGCTTTTAAAAAAGTGTGTTTTCTCAAGGTACGAAAATATATTCATATAGGAGTAGTTTAAAACGGATTTATCCATGCTCCTCATAGAAGAACAGAATGTAATCCAGAGGGACCTGGACAGGCTGGAGAAATAGGCCTGGGGAAACCTCATGAGGTTCAACAAGGCCAAGGTCCTACACCTGGGTCAGGGCTATCCCCAGTTTCAATACAGGATGGAGGACGACGTGATTGAGAGCAGCCCTGCAGAGAAGGACCTGGGGGTGCTGGTTGATGAGAAGCTCGACATAAGCCAGCAATGTGCACTCACAGCCCAGAAGGCCAACTGTGTCCTGGGCCGCATCAAAAGAAGCGTGGCCAGCAGGGCGAGTGAAGTGATTATGCCCCTCTATTCCTCTCTCGTGAGACCCCACCTGGAGTATTGTGTCCAGTTTCAGAATCCTCAACATAAGAAGACTATGGAGCTGTTGGAACGAGTCCAGCGGAGGGCTACAAACATGATCAGAGGGCTGGAGCACCTCTGCTATGAGGACAGCCTGAGAGAGTTGTTGTTCAGCCTGGGAGAAGGCTCTGAGAAGACCTTCTAGCGACCTTACGGTACCTGAAAGGAGCTACAAGAAAGCTGGAGTGGGACGGTTCACAAAAGTTTGTGGTGACAGGACTAGCTGCAGTGGATATAAATGGAGAGAGGCAGATTTAGGCTAGACATAAGGAGAAATTTCTTCCCAATGAGGATGGCGAGGCACTGGCACAGGCTGCCCAGGGAAGCTGTGGCTGCCCCGTCCCTGGAGGTGTTCCAGGCCAGGTTGGATGGGCCTGATCTAGTGGGAGGCGTCCCTGCCCATGGCAGGGGGGTTGGAACAAGATGATCTTTAAGGTCCCTTCCAACCCAGACTATTCTGTGATTCTATTCTCAGTCAGATAAAGCGTTGAGAGCACGGTCTCGCACTGGAAGGATTTAAGTCTCAGCAATTAATATGAGAACCTGGAGCAGAGACACCCAGCAGGACCCCGGGACCCCCGGCACCCCCAGCCCGTCGCGGCGGGACTCACGGCGGCGCCGCCCTGCAGCAGGACGAGGCGGCCCGAGCAGGAGCTGGCGGTGCAGAACGGGTCCCGGGCGTTGAGCAGCCGCAGCACGGGGGCGGCGCGCTCGTCCAGGCGGCCCTTCCTGCTGCCGTCCGCCCGCGCCAGCCGCTGCGCCTTCCGCCGCGCGAAGGCCGCCATGAGGGGCCGGGCCCGGCCGACGGCAGCCTGCGCGGGACAAACCTTCGCGGGGGCGGCCGCGGGGCGGGGCGCGGGGCGGGGCGCGGGGATCCCGTCACCGCCCCCCTCGCCGGCCCGGGCCCGCTTCGCGCCGCGGGCAGTAGCGCCGCGGAGGTAGGCGGCGCGCGCGGGGCTGCCCGTGCCGGCTGTCCCCGAGCTCGGGGCCCGGCTCCGCAGGCCCAGGCGGACACGGCCGCGGGGCTCCGGCTCGGGCCGGCCCTGCCGGCGGGAGGGGGGCCCGGGGCTCCGGCGGCGGCGGCGGGCGGGGCGGGGCCTGGCGGTGATGGACGCGGCGGGGCGGGGTCTCCCTGAGGGCCGTACTCGGGGGCGAGGCCTGGCGGCGGAGGTCGCGCTGTGCCCGGGTTGTTGTTTCGTTGCGGAGCGGCTCCGCGCCGCGTTTCCCCGTCGAGCGGGTGCTGAGCGTCCCGGGAGCCGGGTCGGGCCCCTCTCATCCGGCCCCGCCTCTGCTTCCCACGGAAGACGGGGCCACCTTCCCGCCCGCCGTGGGCCCGGCTGCCGGTGGCTGCTCTGAGGCGAGGGAGGCCCCGACTCCCGCCGTGTCCTCGGGGCGCGGGGAGGCCGAGTTCCACCCCTACCGCGAGTCGGGGCGATCTGCGGATGGGGGATGATGTGACTGAGGGCTGCCCTGCAGAGAAGGACTCGCTGTGCTGGTCTGTGAGAAGCTCGACATGAGCCGGCGATGTGCGCTCGCAGCCCGCAAGGCCAACCGTGCCCCAGGCTGCATCAGAAGAAGCTTGGCCAGCACGGCGAAGGAGGAGATTCTGCCCCTCTATTCCTGTCTCATGTGAGACTCCTCCTGGTGCATTATGTCCGGTTCTGGAATCCCAAACATAAGAAGGATGTGGAGCTGTTGGAACAGGTCTAGAAGAGGGCTACAACGATGATCAGAGGGCTGGAGCACCTCCCATACAAGGACAGGCTGAGAGAATTGGGGTTGTTCAGCCTGGAGAAGAGAAGGCTCCAGGTAGACCTTATAGCGACCTTCCTGTACCTGAAGGGGGTGTACAAGAAAGTTGGAGAGGGACATTTTACAAAGGCATGTAGCGACAGGATGAGGGGAAATGTCTTTAAATTGAAGTAGAGAAGATGTAGACTACACATTAGGAAGACATTCTTCCCAATGAGGGTGGTGAGGCACTGGCACAGGTTGCCCAGGGAAGCTGTGGATGCCCCATCCCTGGAAGCGTTCAAGGCCACGTTGGACAGGGCCTTGAGCAGCCTGGTCTGGTGGAAGGAGTTCCCCCCCATGGCAGGGGAGTTGGAACTGGATGATATTTAAAGTCTGTTCCAAAGCAGACCATTCTATGATTTTATGATCCCGAGGGGCAGAGCTCTCTGTACGGGCTGTGCTGCTGCTGCTTTCCCTGCTTCCCCCACTCTCAGGCCCTGGGCCCTGCCCCATTCCGCAACTGGTTTGTGCCGATGAGTCTGGGGTTCCCCAGGTGCTTGGAGCCACTGGGATGATGTCTGCCTGCCTGCAGCCACTCCAGCCAGTACCGGGCTGCTTCCAGTCCTCTGAAGGTGGCCCTGTACTAGGTTCATCACCAGGCTGCAGAATAGTTTATTAAAACATATGGGTCCATTTTTTTTCTGAGCAGAATAGAAGCTGCTTTTTGGTTTGTTATCACAACATATAAAAGTGACCTGTACTGCAGAAATTGCTTGGCAGAGTGGATTTTTGCCACGTCCTAAGGGAAATCTTAGTAGTGTACATCCCTGTGACCAGTGCTCTTTCTGGCTTGAACAGACAACCAAAACTACGCAGGCTTCTTACAGACTAGAGTTAGGAAAAAAATAATGTTGAAGTCAGGTCCTTGTGAAAGCTGTTATCATCTTTGGGAAAAGCCTGCCTCTGTCTGCAGCCCTGAAGTTCCATAACTGGAGTTGGCCAGCAGTGGGATCTGCGTTTTGCAAGTTTTTGGAAAAAAGCCCAAACCAACTCTCCTTCCCCCAGTTTAAATAAAGAGTGAAGCTCTGTTTAATCAGTTGCTTGGCAGGTGGTTGTTTGATTTCTTTATTTTGAAAATGCGAAATAAATTATGATGGCAATACCATATTTTTTTTCCTGCAGATATTCTGATAACTATGGCAGCCACAAGAAATCTGATGAGAGCCGTCAGAGTTTTTGAATTTGGTGGCCCTGAAGTGCTTAAAATCCAGTCAGATGTTGTAATTCCTGTTCCAAAAGAAAATCAGGTATATATGAGTTCTGTGAACTGAAATAATGGCATTGAATGATAATAGGCGTACTCAGAACAGAATGAAGAATGCAAACCAAAACTTTTCATCTTGAATATGTAGTTTTTGATCAGTGTATTTGTACAACCTGAGACATCATGTTTAACAAGTGTGGGCTTTTTACTTTTACATGGGCTACATAATCTATAGAAAGGATTTCCTGAAAATAGCCTCAGTTCAGATTTTTGCTTACTCTGTTAAAAATCTAGTTAAAGTGCCATGATCCTGTGCTGTGGATTCAATTTCTAAAACTCTTTAATTATTGCTTAAGGAGCATCTTTTCTTTAGGTGCTAATTAAAGTCCACGCCTGTGGGGTGAATCCTGTCGAGGCATATATTCGTTCTGGGACTTACGCTAGAAAACCAACTTTACCCTACACTCCAGGCTCAGATGTGGCTGGTGTAATTGAAGGGGTTGGAGAACATGTTACTGCATTCAAGGCAGGTATAGAAAATACATTGATTTTTAATTCATGATTGTTTATGGGATCATCTTTGTGGGGTTGCTCTGCTGCTAATCCTGTTTCTATTGCTTTGCTGGCTTTTTTCACCTTTGCCGGCTAGTGGCAGCACACAGTGGGGTCACCCTGACAGTCCAGAGTGAGAGCTGATGCAATCCGTGTGTGTGCCCCAGACAGACATCCCAAAAATGCCGAGTGGCCAATCTCGTGCATTTGCATGCTCGAGCTGCTTGGGAAACCATTGCACTACCCTGCAGCAGTTACTACCCGGTGTCCGCAGACCGGACCCACCCCATCCACATGCTGGATGTTTATGGAGGTCACCATGCTGGCAGCAGAAGACTCAGAGCTGTGTATCTGTGCCTTCTGTGGGCCCTGGCATTGCTCTGCCAGTGGCCAAGGGCCAGGCTGGGTGCTGTCTTGGCCCCACAGCTGGTGTTGTGCCACGGCGCTGGGCATACATAGGTGACGTGCTGCCCGGTGTGCATGTCCACATCGCCTGTGGGATTTTGGCTTGAGCCGGCCCTTCTGCAGAACAGTGGCAATATTGAGGTGTTGTAAGGTTTATTAAGAGAATATCTCTTTTCCACGTTTAAGCAAAAATAATTGAGAAATGTTTATTTTGTGTTTGTGAAAACTTTTTAGGTTTTGCATTTGGAATCTGTGTTTGGAATTCTCTAGTGTTCAGGTTCATTAAGGTCAATATTAATGAGACAGTAGGTTTGTGTGTTACCCTCTAGAGCCGGGGTTCTAATTATGACACTTTAGGTGTATGAAATGATATGGTTTGTACTGCATGGGTTGTACGTATTAGCATTATAAAAATCCTCTCTGTGACAAATATAATTGGTTAGTTTTAATAGGAGAGCTGTTAGAAATCACCTAAACATCTGTGAACTGGTTCTTAAACTATATTAAAGAAAATATAAGCGAGATGATTAATTTCTCTATTTTTTTTCCCTCCTTTCTAGAAAGGTGACAGGGTTTTTACCATTGGTACGATCTCTGGAGGATATGCAGATTATGCAGTTGCTGCAGCTAATAAAGTGTTTCCTTTGTCGGATAAACTGGACTTTAAACAAGGAGCAGCAGTTGCAATACCCTACTTCACTGCTTATCGTGCTCTTTTCCAAAAGTAAGGTGTCAAATCTAAGTTTATCCATTTTGCTTATGAATATTTAAAATATTGAAGCCCCTATTTTCCTTGTCCTCTAAAATGAGAGGAGATCAATGAGTGGAAACGTTTAAAACTCTTAAGTTAAATTTGTTATGCTGATGGCATTGTCATATCATTGTCACCTAGAAGCTAGCAACTGTGTTCTCCTGTTACACATTTCTTCTCAAGAGAACAGGCCTGGAAAGGGTTCTCTGGTAAGATTCTTGTAATAAAATGTATAACTCTCTCTCAGTGCTAGTTGTTACTTTAGCCAGTGAAGAACAGGAATAGTTCTAATTTCTTCTTCTAATTTCTCTTCTTCCTGAGCCTCTGTGCCAGAGAGGCTTCATGTACAGCCCTGTCTGTGCCATAGGGCAGGGTAATGAGTTAAAGCCAGGCTTCATGTCAGCTAGGTGAGAGCTTAGGTCTGGACATCTGGTTTAGTTTGATGGAACAAATTGTTAGAACCAGCATGGTTTACTTTTATGTTCTGTAACAGGTGAAAATCTTTAAGTTCAGTACCAGACCATGACTTGCTGCTAGGTGCACAACATAACTGTGCAGTACGTAAATTTATAAGTGATATAGTTTATTTTGCCTCCAGCTGATTGTACCTGTTTAGCCATAACATGAATTGGAAATCATACTGTGTGAAAGATGAGATTTGATGTTGGTTTATACAATCTGACGCGTAACGGCTGTGTACTGCAATCTTCATGCCAATATTTTCTGTTTTCCACTCAGAGGGCATGCCAAAGCAGGAGAGAGCGTGCTAGTGCATGGAGCCAGTGGGGGGGTAAGTATTTGGAGAAGGCAGCTTATAAGAAATGCTGCTTTCTGTCTTTGCATCTGCTTTTGTCTGTGGTGTGATTTATGGTCACATTTATATCAATTAGTGGATTAACAAAATTAGGTTTCTGTTTCAGATGATTTAGATGCTTTTTTTTTCTGGAGCGTGTCCAGAGAAGGGCGACAAAGATGGTGAAGGGGCTGGAGAACAAGCCTTACGAGGAGCAGCTGAGGGAACTGGGGTCGTTTAGCTTGGAGAAGAGAAGGCTGAGGGGAGACCTCTGTAACTACCTGAAAAGAGGTTGTGGAGAGGAGGGAGCTGGCCTCCCAAGTGACAGGGGACGGGACAAGGGGCTGTGGCATCAAGCTCCACCAGGGGAGGTTCAGGCTGGACGTCAGAAAAAAATTTTTTGTGGAAAGGGTCATTGGGCACGGGAACAGGCTGCCCAGGGAGGTGGTTGAGTCACCATCCTTGGAGCATGCGTTTTGGAACATATCCTGTACCTGTGGCTGCTGTGGGAGCTGCTGAATCGGTAGCCTCCGGGAGCTGACCAGCTGGGACTGAATCCTGGGCAGGCAGTGTCTGTGTTCCCCCATCTTGGTCTCCCATGCTGTTGCCATGACACAGAGCAATGCCAAGAGATGGCATTGCTGTGCCTGGATGACCATTGGCTCCAGCACCAGGTTTTTGTGGAGGCATCCAACACCTCCAAACATCCTCTGGAGTGCAGAGCTGATACGAGACCCAGAGAATTTGGTTTCTAAAGGAATAATTTATCTGGTTGTGCAAGGTTCATAATGTTAACAAAATTTCTGCTTGCAGGTTTTCTTTGCAGTATGTAGTGCTGGTATCAATAGCAGATGATTCTGTGAAGGCAAGAATTGCCTTGGCTTTGTATCAAGTATCTATGGCCCAGCTTTAACAAACAGACTGCATTCTACGTGGATTTATATTAAATGCTGATATCTCTTCAAAAACCCCACAAAGTTTTACCACATCTCTGTAAATATCTTTTCTTTATTTGACTGATTCTAAGGTGCAAATAATTTATGGCTAAAAAAATGTTTCCAGGCTAACTTTTTAAATTGGTAAGTTCCAATTTGCAGGTGAAATATATGAAGTTGATGCTAAGAAAGAAAGAGAAAAAAGACTTAATTACTTAATTTTTCCTTTTTGTGCGTTTTTTTTTTTTTGCTTTTCTTCCCTCCCGCTTCATCCCCTCAGGTTGGAATAGCGACATGTCAGATTGCCAGAGCTTGTGGTTTAAAGGTTTTGGGTACAGCAGGAACTGAGGAGGGCATGAACATAGTCCTGAGAAATGGTGCTCACCAAGTATTTAATCACAGAGAAGCAAATTACATTGATAAAATTAAGGTAAGCATGTATCAGGGCTAGGTGATTCTTCTTACTAACAGAATGAGCAGTCATTTGCAGAAGTTTTTTTAAGTAGATATATGTGGGAGCAATAGCGTACTGTCTTTTTCATTTCTACACAAGGAAAAACTTTCCGAGGCTAGAAGAGCTGAGCTTTCTTCACTGGCGATGGAATTTAGAAACTTGCATTCCAGCAATTTCCAATATGGTAGCATATTACAATTCATCAGATCAAAATACTCTAAAATTAAATTTATTACCTGTCAGTCTTAGTACAAAGGCTGTATTTAAAATGTAATCAATAAACTGTAAAATGTGTGTTATTTATAGGATATGAAATAAACGGTAGTACCCAAGCACTAATTGGACTGATAATAAGGTATTATATCCTGTATAGGAATACACAAAGATGGAAGGAGTTGATGTAATAATAGAAATGCTCTCTAACATCAATCTTGCTGCTGACTTACAATTGCTGTCCTGTGGAGGAAGGGTGATGGTAAGTGGTTTTGTCACTTACTTTGTGCACGTAACACCACAGTTGAATAGTTATGAGTGAAACTCCATCGTAACTTATTTGTAACAGGTTGTGGGCTGTAGAGGTCCCATCGAGATAAATCCCAGAGACATGATGACTAAGGAATCTAGTATAATTGGAGTCAGTCTGTTTCTTGCAACTGAGGTAGGAACATTTTCATTTTAAAGCATGTTTTGTTGGCATATTCCAACACTTCTCTGTTTTCAGTTAAAACCTATTGTAGGGATCATTTCACCGTAAATAACTTGTTGGTTCATTCCTTTACATTTTTATCTAATCTCAGAACATCATAAAATATTTTTGGGTTGTGAAATTTGGTTTAACTTTTGCATAAACAGTAAATACATTTCTAGAATGTAAAGGCCCTGCGGTGGTAAATGCTGTCTTTATTACATGCAGGAGGAGATGCATGAATGTGCAGCGGCACTTCTTGATGGCATAGAAGCTGGCTGGCTGAACCCAATTGTGGGCCCAGAATATCCACTGGAGCAAGTAGCTAAGGCTCATGAAGACATTATTCATGGCAGTGGTGCACGAGGAAAGATGGTGCTCCTTCTGTGAAGCCTTTTCCCATTTATTTTGTAGCTGTTCTAACTGCATCTTTGCTTACATGATTAATTGGATGTATGGTATAAAACTTACTTCTAATCAGGTTTAGCAGTAACAGCAAATGCTGATTTACATTAATTGTATCAATCAATTACCAATCGGTTTTCTTTTTGTAATAAGCAGAGTTGTGTATACTTTAAAGTAATTTTTGTATCTCTTTTGGCTGATGTGGAAATAATAAATTTTCTCTGGTGATGTGGCCTTGTGGTACAAGGGAAGCGAATACCTCAGGCAGGATTGGATCTCTTGCTCTCTGAGAAGTTACAATGAAGCTGCTGTGGGCAGTGCAAAATGATTTTTAACAGATACGCATATGTCTAGAACTAGCTATACAGATATAACTAGGACTTTGTTAATTTTTTAACCGTAATTTGTCTTATTCCATTTTTGTCACATAATTTACTTGGAATAAAAGCTTTTACTGTCAAAACAATTCACTGTTGAGCTCATGGCCAAAGAATCTGTCAAATGAGAACTACTAGGACGCAGAGGCATTTTTGTTTTGCTATGTCTGACTTAGTATCTGAATTGCAAATGTCACAGATAATTCAGAGGGACTGTAACTCTGAAGTTACTTGCTGTTATTGTATTTGCTACTCTGTAGCTGATGATATTGGGAGAAACAGCTAATTCCTTGATGGTAAGTGGCTGGGTAGCGAGGATTTAAATTCTTCCTGCAAACTTTATTAAATTTAAAGTCACCTGAATCTGTGGCTAAAGTGAGGAGAAGAGAAAGGCTGAACAGCTTTCATTGGTGCTGAGAATTGTGTTAGTTCATAAATGAAGGTGGATACATTGTTGTCCATATCCAAATACAATGCAGTTCAGGAAGAACAATTTCTTTGTGTTGACAGTTTTTACACTCAAAATGTTTGGTATTACAGGCACTTCCTTTTAATGATCTAATTCTCTAATGAGTCATGAAGTCATCACTTGCAGATGAATTTTCTCAACTTCAAGGAAGAACTTTTCTGTTCCTCTGAGGAAAAGTGAGTCCTTACTGACCATAAACTTTAATATAGAGGCATTTTTGTCTGCGAAACTTGTTTTTTAACATTTGATTTAGATTTGTTTAGTGTCATACTATCATAAATCAGCACATGTTCTCTGAATCCAAGTGTAGTTTCCTCAGGCATTGCACTACCTTCTTCGAAGCTGTGATTCTATTTTTTTTTTTCTGAGACGGCATTAATTTCTACTGATGTTTTGCTTAATCCCAACTAAGAAAATAATTGGCAAAATCTTTTGAAATGTCTGGATTTCTCCCCTAGGTTTGTCATCCCCTGTTAAAATATTAAGGTGAGAGAAGAGGTTTTTACAGGGAGGCTTATGGAACTAATTTAGTTAATATTGGTGGTGAAAGAGCAAGGTCTCAGTGTCAAAGAGGGAAGGAATGTTCTTCTAATGGAAGTTAAGTCATGTAAGGAAGACATTGTCCAGCACCAAGCTTGTCCCTGTGGAAGTGCATCTCTGGTGTTTTGCATTAACCTCTCAGTAGAGAGGAGAGCGCTCCAAGTCACCGATTCAGACTTGCAATATCAGCCTTTTTCAGGTATGAAAGCGTCTCTTTTAATGCCATGTTTGGGATTGCTACTCAAGTGATAATTTAAACTTACAGGTGAGTAAATTTTCTAACATAGCATAAATATACACACCTCTAAAAAGCTCTACCTATTTTTCCCAGGAGGAATTAAGAAAGTGTTTGAATTTCTGATGGGGGGGGGATAATACTAAGATATTATAGCTATTAAACATAGGTCTAAAGGAATATGCTGGGTGACTGAGTTAAGTCCTCATTTCTTTCAAGCTGTTTGTCATGTAATTGGTTTGGTGAACTATTTGAGCTCCGTCTTCTACAGCAGGCAGATCACAGCGCTGTTTCTTCTGTGCAAATGTAAATGTGAGGTCCTTCTGCTATTATACGGAGTCATTTAACTGTTCCTTGTTCATACAACCCTTATAGCCATTGCATCAAATGGATGCTTTTGCCAGGGATAAAGATGGGAGTGTTTCTGGAGTTAAGTATTTCAAACTAATTTTAGTAAGTGCTTTTGAAAGTAGTTGCTGGGGAAGAGAAGGATTATGCGGACTTGGCTGTAGGAGTGCAGTAGCGTGGTCCTTGCCTGCCAGTGTCACAGGTTTGGCATCTGTCACAGCTGGAGGCTGTGTGGATGTCCCAGTGGCCAGATGCTGGCTTCCCTGCCGGTCAAAGTTCCAACATGAGTAGGGAGCTGCATTCCCACCTGCTCTGAATTTGAAGGTTTAAGAATGATTAGCCTAGTGTAAATGATGTGGGTAGGCAGTGTTTAACTGATTATTAAGGTAAAAGATGCTGATTATTCCTGTTCCTTCTGGCAAAATTATGGCAGGTAGGGAATCTGTGATTCTGCTTGGCAGCACTGTTAGAAAAAGTAAAACATCTCTTAATGTGAAGGTACTAAAGAGCAGGTCAAGCATAGCAGTTAATGGTTGATATGATGATGTGTGTATGAAAATACACATTTTCTTTATACACGGTATGTTTTAAAATCTGTGGTTCTTTTTAATTTGTCCTTTGCTCAGAGGGTGTTACAGGAATGAGAGGCTTATGGTTTACGGTGACTCCTTTCTTGCTTCACGCCGCCTCTGTGCTGGAGCTAATGCTCAGAGATGAAATTGAGAGCAGTTTCCCTGTCAATGCATTTGCTGATGTTCATAGGACAGGGTTTGTTACGGGCTCCTGACCAGAAGGTGTCAGAGGAGTTCTTCTGTTTCTCTGACGCTGCAGGCTTCTCCCGGCAAAGCCAAGCACATTGAACCCGCAGCACTCAGACAGCTGTGTCACAGAATCACAGAATCACTGGTTTGGAAAAGATCCACAGGATCATCAAGTCCAACCATTCCCATCAACCATTAAACCATGCCCCTCAGCACCTCATCCACCCATCTTTTGAACACCTCCAGGGATGGTGACTCAACCACTTCCCTGGGCAGCCTGTTCCAGTGCCCAATGACCCTTTCTGTGAATTTTTTTTTTCTGATGTCCAGCCTGAACCTCCCCTGGTGGAGTTTGAGGCCATTCCCTCTCGTCCTGTCCCCTGTCACTTGGGAGAAGAGGCCAGCTCCCTCCTCTCTACAACCCCCTTTCAGGTAGTTGTAGAGAGCAATGAGGTCTCCCCTCAGCCTCCTCAAGGCTAAACAACCCCAGTTCCCTCAGCTGCTCCTCGTAAGTCTTGTTCTCCAGCCCCCTCACCTGCTTCGTTGCCCTTCTCCGGACACGCTCCAGAGCTGCAACATCCTTCTTGTAGTGAGGGGCCCCAAGAAGACATGCAATAGAGCATCTAAATTCTTGGTCTATATCTGATGTATGGTACAAATGGAAGGGGTTGTTTTCATTTTGGGACACGCAGTGTGAATAAAAATTACAGCATAGCACTGACCACAAGGTACAGGGAGGAACAAGGAGATGCAGTGGCTCTTTGGGACTGTGGGCAGGAGGTGGGCGTGAGGGATGAGAGGGCAGTGTTGTCAGTGCTGTGGCAGACATGAGCCTGGGCTGCGGCTGTAGGTGGAGGTGCAGCGCTGTGACATCTTGTCATGCTGAAGGTGAGGGGGCCAGGGCTTGCCCACAACTTAGTTCCAGTAGCCCCAGCCTTGCATTTCAGTGCAAACCCGCTCTCACTGTAATCTGCCAGGGGGAACGGTTGAAAGTGTCCATGGATGTTCCGTGCTGTGTTCGTTGTTAGCAGAACACTCTTGTCACTGGAGGGGGAACCACTTTGGCTTGGGAACTGCTGCAGCTGAGCTTCTTGGAGACGTTGCTTGTCACATTTCTGACTAATCCTTCAGCTGCGTCTGGTCTGTCAGGGCACCCATCTGGAGAGTCTGTCATCCTAGAGATCCCTTGGTCCAGCTCTCTTTTTAGAACGTGCCATCCCCGCCACAGAGCGGAGAGTATGGAGGAAAAGGATAGCAGACAAACAAACTAGGCAGAATAATTCTGTCAGGTTGGCTGGTTTTGAGTTTAATCAGAGGAGGGGTCTGAATCAGCGAATGGTGGTGCTCTCTGTGATGGGGCTGTGAGTGGTGGGAGAGGCTACACTGGCTCTCACTGTTGTGCTCAACTTCGCACAGACAGGCAGGGCTTGGGGTTCCGCGCTTGCCACATGTTATCTGTGTATCTGTGTGTGCCATGTGTAGCCATGGCAGCATCTGGAAAGGGCAGGTACGTGTATTTCTGAAAGACAGAGGGATGGAATTGCAGCTGTGGTTCGTTAATATCATTGTGCCCAAAATAAATGGTGCTTCAAAAGTATCCCCTCTCTGTTGTAACCGAGTGGTTCCCTGCATGTGTTCCTGCCGCCTTGGTGTGTTCCAGCAGGATACAATAAATTAATGAGACTTTAATTGCAGGGTTGGGAAGATAAAAAAGTCTGGAAGATGTTGATGTTCTTGATAGTTGCTTCTTTTACAAGAGACAATTCAGTATTCCATGTGGGTGGATCATGGCACAGAGGACCATTGAAGGACAGCTGAAGTCCTTCAATGTTTTGGAGCTGGTTCATCAGCAAGGGAGGGCTGGCCCTGCTCTTCCTCGCCTTCTCAGTTCAGTTGTGCTGCAGCCTTGAGAGGAACCGCTGTGATGCAGAGGAAAAACAGGAGCGGGGAAGGATGATGATATCTCCTGTATCAGAGTCAAGCTGGAGGCCACTGAAATGCACCCTTTGGAGCTTTCCTGTCATTTGTGCTGAGAGAATGGAAATGTGGATGGATATTTGAGCAACTAATCTGGTGAGGGGGCTGGAGAACAGGCCTTATGAGGAGCGGCTGAGAGAGCTGGGCTTGTTTAGCCTGGAGAAGAGGAGGCTGAGGGGAGACCTCATTGCTCTCTCCAACTACCTGAAAGGAAGAGAGGAGGGTGCTGGCCTCTTCTCCCAAGTGACAGGGGACAGGATGAGACAGAATGGCCTCAAGCTGCACCAGGGGAGGTTTAAGGTTGGACATTAGGAAAAAATTTTCACTGAAAGGGTCATTGGGCACTGGCAGAGGCTGCCCAGGGAGGGGGTTGAGTCACCTTCCCTGGAGGTGTTTAGAAGATGGGTGGATGAGGTGCTGAGGGGCATGGTTTGGTGATTGACGGGAATGGTTGGACTCAACGATCCGGTGGGTCTTTTCCAGCGCGGTGATTCTATGAGTCTATGATTTGAAACAATCGAGCATCCTCTCATCTCCCACTGTGTTTTTAAGTTCACAGGCGTGTATTGTATCCAAAGGCCTTCTTCATCCTTCCCTTCTCCTTGCCTTTCTCTTCCTTTACCCTGGCAGCTCGCTGGTACTGCAGGGGAAGAGCCCGTTGCAGCGTCTCCTGCCAGCTCGGGGTCGGCGTCACAGGCGGCCGCCGCCGGGGGGTTGGGGGGCGGCCCTGGCAACCCCGCCCCTCCCCGCTGTGTCCTAGCGACGCTCGGGACGCGGCCAATAGCGCCGCTGGGAGCCGCCGCGATGGGAGCTCCGCAGACGGGGTGAGTGGAGCGGGGGCCGGGCCGTGCTTGCCCGGTTCTGTCGGGACGCGGAGCGAGAGCCTGGGGGGGAAGGAGGGTGGGGGTGCAGCCGGGGGCTGGCTCCGCGTAGAGCCGCGCCGCTCCGAGCCTTGGGAACTCGGGGACCGCCGTGTCGCCGCGTCCAGCGCGGGGGGGATGCGCCGCCTGTCCCCTCACAACGAAAGCGCCGGCCAAGACCCCGAGAATTCGTTGTATCCCCTCCGTCCGTGAAGGGGCTGGCGGCAGGTGTGCCCCTCCTCGGTGTCTGGCTTCGCAGCCGCGGGCTGGAACGTTCAGAGCATCCACACGGCCCCGAGGCGGCACGAATTACAGATCCTGAGGACCTGTGCACGTCCCCGTCTCTGTAACGTGATTTGGCACGTCCTGTATGCTGAGCGATGCTCTGGGTAAAGAACCGACCGAGTCCCTTGCTCCCGGCCGTGTCACAAAGCGGTAGCAGAACAAGAGCCTTTTGGCTCCCGTTTCCATGCCAAGTTGTGCTCAAGATTGGAACCTGTAGAAAGATTTGCTTGTATAAAAGCCTTTGGAAAAAAGTGTGTTTCTTTTATGCAGAAATATGTAGGACTCCAAACAAAATACTTAAAACCTTATTCTTGGAAGATTGTTTCCCTCTAGTTACCGTGAAAGGCACTTTTGGAGTCGGGATGATAGTTGGTTAGAACAGTTTTGGGGAAACAGTTCTGCCGTGGCCGATGGCATTTATTTCACAGATGTATTGAGGAATAGCTCCAATCTCTACCTTACAGGGAAAACACTGGAAATTGCAAAGCTGTGACTTGCAAAGACCTTGCTGAAGTGGAGAGGCCACCACATGTGGGGTTTGCCTCTGCTCCTCACTCTGGGAGCCGTTCAATAGTGCTAGCTTAGTACAGCAGTCAAATGAGCCACAGGATCACAAAATAATTCACTCTGCAAAAGACAAGGAAGGTCTCTTGTCTGGTCTGCTCATGGGGTCAGCTGACATCAGACCAAGTTGCTTCATTCAGACTGACCCCTGCTCCGGCTGCGCAGCCTCTCCTCCTTCAGCCTCTCCTCACAGGGCGTGTGCTCCAGCTCCACCATCCTGGTGGCCTCCTTGAGCTCACTTCAGTGCATCCACGGCTCCTGTGCACTAGGGCCCAAACCTGGATGCAGCCACGCACATGGGGTCTAGTGGGTGACAAGGAAAGGGGACAATCGCTTCCCTCCTGCCAGCTGTGCTCCTCTTATTTCAGCTCAGGATGCTGCTGGCCGTCCTCGCTGCCCGGTGCTGTGGCTGACTCACCTCATCCAGCTTTGTGTCCCCAGGACTGGCTGATCCTTTCCAGTAGAGCTACGTCCAGCCTGTCTGTCTCCAGCTTGTGCTGTTTGTAGCACAGGGTTGTTCGTTCCTGGGTGTAGGACTTTCACCTGGCCATGTTAAACTTCCTAAGGGTCCTGTGTAGCCTTTGGGCAGTGCTGGGCGAGCCACTGTCTGTGTTCCAGAGCTTCGTGACTGCCTTTGGGTGCAGGCAGAGTAAGCTCATTTCTGTCTGCTTGTTAGATCTCTGGCTGCCTTTGAGGTCACTGACCATCCCCTGGGGCAAAGTATTCATAAAATAAAGTAATTTTCACGGAGTATCTGGCCAAAGAATCTTCAGTGGTTTGGCCATGAAATAGTTCAGGTTAGGCAAAGAGTAAAGAGAGCCGCTTGAAGCTTTTGAAACAAAAGTGAAAGGTGAATGTAGCCTGTGTGTCCATGAGGCAAACAACTGGTAGTCTCATTGAGGTCAGCTGGCCAAGGCTGGAGGGGACGTGCAACTATTTAAGCAGAGATGCAGTGTGGTTTGGAGAGACTGTGACCTTCCCCTTCCTTGTTATCACCTGAGGAAGATTGTACCTGGGCTTCAGGGTTTTGTGAGCTTGAAATAATGCAATTAATTATCATTAGACTGCACAGCCCCATCCAGATTTCAAGTCATCTACTGACTTCAATGAAGTTTGGTTCAGTAGCTGGGTTCCAGTGTGGCTTCTTATTCTTATAAGCACAGCAGCAGAGGTTGAAATCAAAAAACACAGAAGCCAGAGCTGTGCCTCAAGTCCAAAGGTGGTGCAGCTGAGGGTCTGCCAGTGACCCAGCTGCACAGCAGCAGCTCCCCATATTTTGAAAAGGGCCACGGCCTAAGGCTGTAGTTGGAAAAGTCAGTTCGCAAGTGTTACAACCCTGCCACCCTACAAAGCAAGATCCTCTTTTTGCGGAGACTGGGGATTGTTTTCCTGGCTTTTCATCTTCTGGTCCTCTTTCACAGAGAGAGGAATCCAAGTGCAGTGTAGTCACTGGCCGTATTCACTTGGCTCAAGCTTGGAGGCACCAAACGGAACAAGCATTTATGTTGAGTTGTGTGGCAATGCCAGCAGTTGTCTTCTAAATGCCTGTACTGGTGGGTTGATGGCAAAATCCCATCCTCCGTGATGGAACTATGCCGTCTTTGGAATCTTAGGCCCACATGTGCCTGTTGGGCTATTCCCAGCTAAAATTCACAATGTCCTGACCTTCAGGACTTCATGTCATATTCCAGTCCTGCAGAAAATCACTTTGCCACCATCTGCTTTCCTCTGTGGAGACCCTGACGGCATTGTTTTTTGAAATGGGATGTACTTAACGGTGGCTGAAGAGTTTCCTTAGGGAGGGTATTGCAGGCAGTGGCCACGTGTCTGGAAAGTCTCCTGGGCGGAGTCTTTGCTCCCAAATGGAACATGTTGGGCAGGGGCCTTGCCTTGTGGGGTTCTTAACTGACAGTCTGTGTTTGAATTTGTTCTGTCTGGAGGCTGGCTGAGCCTTTCTTGTTTATGTCCCCAGCAGAAGCAATGCCAGATCCATTAGCTTGTTAAAGCGAGGAATGGTCTCCGTTAGGGCAGGACTCTTTGCTTGATTGAAGGAGCAACGAACTCCAGTGATCATGTAAAACATGGGAGCTGTAATTCCCTGTGACTCTGTTTTAAAGATCCTTTTGATACACAGCACAAGCTCTGCACGCAGTGCGTTGCGCTGTAAGCTGATCAAAACCAGATACTGTTAATAAGTCGTAATGGTAATGATAATGCAATGAAAATCTGGTATAATACAGAGTTCTAAGTGGACACTTCCTTAATTTACTAAAATCCTAGTCACTGGCTCTGGTGTATTTTTTGTTTTGTGTACTTAGTCATCTGCACAGCTGGACTCCCTGCCACTGCAGACGTAATTCCTTCTGCGGGGCTTTGGGCTGATAATTGGTTTACTTTGGCCCTCAATACATTCTTTTAAAGCAGAACAAATTGTGGCTTTTTTGGTTTGTGCGTCCATTCTGTGTGTTAATTTGTGTCCTTGTACTTGGCTTTATTAATTTATTACTTTTGGGAGAAAAGCAGAGTTGTCTCTAGCAACAGCAGTTTGTTTTCATGAACAGGCAGTTAAGGTGTTACCTAGGAGCGCAGATGGTACCGAAGGGTGAGTGAGCACCTGGCATGCTGCTGGTCTCAAAGGGTGGGAGGTCAAGATGCCCACATAAAGCAGAGACAGACCTGGGAATGGGATGCATCTGCCTCCCAGGGTCCCCTCCTTGTGCCAGCGGGTAGGGAACTCCCTTCATGTACTAAGTTCTTCAGGGTGTCCAGAGAGAACATGTGCTCCATGCGCATGATGGTATTTGGTAGACTTCCTTGGTGCCTGGGGGAAGGAAGTTACCTGGTTTGGTAACTCGCCCTGGCTGCCCTTGGGCTGGGAATTGCACCTGCACCTCATCCTCTGGAGTGCCGAGTCGGTCTAACTCTTTGGTGTCAGTGGGATACTCCAGGGGGACTTGGGAGAGGTGTCAGCATGGCCCGCTCCGGCTGCACTTGCCTAAAGTCTGACAGGGGAGGATGAACCAGTCAGTCAGCATGAGCAGAAACTGGGCAGCAGCTGCTAGTGGGCACAGACTTGCAGGGCTAGATGCTGCTTCTGCACACAGTTTGAACCCAAGCTTGAGCCGGTGCCCGGGTGTTCAGTGAGGCTCTGCTTGTGCTGCTCTTCTAGGCAACTGAGGCATTCACCTGGGCAGAGAGCTTGGGTGTCTCTGGGAAGTCAGGCTCTGCCAAAGCCTAGTGGATGCCCTTCCATTCTTTCCAGTGGTTTCACGGGTTTTGTTTCAGGCCCAAAACATTTCCTCGTTTTCCCCAATACTCTCTGAACTTTGAGTTTAATTCAGCATTTTTAAAGACCAGCCTGTTCATAATTTAAATGAGAAAACGTGTGCAGAGTTGTCTTTGAAACTAAAGTTGCTGTGTCACCGTGCTCAGGTGGGAATTGTGTTTTGACTAGTTACATGGTCCATGAAATATTAGATGGAAGGGAGTAAATGAAGAGGAGTTGGATTGAGTTTCTCCTCTGCCTCTGTATGCAACTGCCAGGGCGTACTGTAAGTCAACATTTAGCATAATTGATGTAATCTGGTGGTTTCAAATGCAAATGGTTTTAAAAAGTAATGTAGAACAGTTGCTATAGTGCCGGTATTTGATCAACGTGCATAACAGGGTAAGCTAAATTGTTTGTTTAAAGTTTAATTTATTGTTGGCAGGCTACTTGGGCGATTATTGTGAAACCCCAGATAAAATTCCTGTAAATTCATGATCTCCTTGCATTTTCTTAAATTTTTTTTAATCAAATTTTTCTTTCTTCCCCTGAACATGCTGTTGTGTGTGGTGCCCTGGCCTAATAATAGACATTTTTCATGAATCGTCCCATTGAAAGACAGGCAAGAGAGGTACAGCGGCATTTAAATTTAAAGCCAAAGAAAACCAGAGAGATCAATCTCTTGTTGTGTAATTAAAATATTTCCTGCCCAGAGAGCCTGAAGGTCAGGCTGAACACTATGCAATGTGTGGCTGAGTGTGTGCATTTAACAACGTGAATGGATCTAGACTATTAAAAACTTCAGCTGACTGAAATGTATTTCGTTGTTTGTCCTCTTTCCAGAGGGTGACGTAAGATAAGGTTGTGCTAAGAACTCTTAAAAAAGGTATCCGCTAGTTACGGATGCTTCTGGTTTTGTGTTTAACTCTCATATCTTGGGTTCAATTTTTTGAAGCTCTGATCTTTGGCAGCTAGGAAGTTGTAGCTCTGTTGGCATTCCAGAGGTGCAAGGCATTTCTTGTGTAGAGCTGGGGAGGGCCTTACTCTGACAATCTACATGATCAGGGTCTCTATGTTTGTTGATTTGGCAGATTTTCACCAATAAAGAGAAGAGAGATGCAGTTTGTTCACTTTGGATTGCTCAGTGTATGCATTAAAGACAATCTTGAGTATTTTAGCATGGGAACTGGAAAATACTCGAGAGGTTCTTGCATTTCATATTGGACCCATGTTTATTGCTCCAAATACGGAAAAGGACTTTTGCATAACATGAGGGGTCTTTTGAGGGGCAAAGATTGGCAGCAGGTAGTGTAGCCCAGCCACGCTGGCTGCTACGACTGCCTAGTCCCAGGACTCTTTTAGACTGAGCAGCCCTTCAGAGCTGTTGTGCTACTGGCTAGTCAGTCTCGTTAAAATCTTGAGAGCATGGTGTGGCAAAAGCCTTGGGTCCTTGGCTCTGAGCTGTGCAGGCTGGTACCGAACTGAGCGATGGGTTGCCCGGTGTCTGTGCTTTCTAACCCAGGAAGACCTGGGTTCTCAAGAGAGATCCTTCATCACTTGCCTCTTTTCTGACACCTGGGTCTGGAGGGGGACTTTCTTCGGTCCTGCCAGTGCAAAGCGTGCTCTCCACAGAAAGGCCGAGGTGGTGAAGAGGTGGTAGCTGGCTGAGTGCTGGAGCAATAGTGATGGGATTCCTGCAGACACAGGAGTCTGCTTGCTGCCCCCACTTTGGCACAAACTCTTCGCTTTCCTGCAGAGCATGTTTGGATTTTATTGAGTTTGAGGAAATAGGTTACACAGAGCAGATCTGCTGATTTTTGGTAAAATGTAATAAAGTAAATGTAAAAATGTAAAAATGTAACACAGTAACTGTATTTAGAGAGCAAAATTGTTCTCATCAATGCAAGTTGCACTTCAAACTATAGCCATGTGGGGCCAGCCAGCAAAACCGTAATGCCGTACCGTAGGCTTCCTGGCCTGTATATACCATGGAAGGTATGAATCTTGCCCTGCACAAGTTTTGTGCAATTGAATTTATCAATATGTTTGAGGGATAAACATTCTTGTCTGTCTGTTTAAATAGTAGCCTGGAGTCGCTGTTGTGTTCACATAAATGGTCCCTGAAATGGTTTAGGATGGTTCCTAATGTTGCTGTTGTAGATTGGTTTTCCTGAGTTGTTTGTGAGTTCTATTTGTGTAAAGGCCAAATGGAGAAATGCTTTTTGAGGCAGGCTTTTTTGTTCATGAGCAAATTAGTGGTTAGCCAGACAACATTGTAACAGATACGTAGCTGAATCCCAATTGAGAAAATTGTTCAAAACAGAAGGTTATATTTAAGCCTATTTTTTGACATCTGAAATTGAAGCAACTTAGTTTTCTGTATAGGTGTTCAAAGTGGCAAATTTGATGTACACTCCCTCTGATGGAGGGAACATGAAAGAAGGGGAAATTGCTGTTAAAATAAAAGGATGGAAATGTGGGTACAGAAGGAGGCTTTGGCTGAAAACACAAATAAATAGTCCCTTCATCAGAGCAGAATTTGCATCCAAGTTAATAACATGTCTGCTAACTTTCAAGCCAGTGAAAATAATATGGAAACAGTGTTCTGTCTTGAAAATATATTTTGGTGCTAGCAGTTTCTGTTAACCTGAGTAGACGGAAGAAAGCAATTTTTTTGGTGTTAGATACCAGACAATAATGGCTCAGAGCTGGCTATGAAGACTGCAGGAAAATTCTTTTGTAGAGATAAAGTTGTATAAGTGATCTGTCTGGAGCTGGGATCTGGATTAGGTGGCTTCTGGAGGTCCCTCCCAAGCCAAGTTATTATTATAGGTCTTTGCGCAAGCTGCCAGAAGCTCTATCACTGCCATGCCTACCACGAGTTGGGAGGCGGGAGGAGGAAGGGGAGCATGAGGCGCATGGTAGGGCAGTGCAGTGGTGCAGGAGTTATGGGACATCCCCCTCCCTGGAGATGTACCATATACTGCACTTCTGACAAAGCCCATGGCTGGGTAGCAAGGGAGCTGGAGTCCATGCCAGGAATCCAGCTCCAGATGTTGTATGATATGGTGATGGCCTGGTGAAGGTCACCTGAGGAGGCTGTTGCGAGAGTCGGTCTTGGAGGAGACTTTCAGAGCTGGGCTTTCTTGGACCCTGTGCCTCAGTGGTGGGATGCTGGTCAATGCTGAACTGCTGTATCTTATGTAGAAGTCAGTTGTTTCTGATAGGAACATTCCACAGACAGTAAGATCTTGCTTTTACATAGTCTAATTAGCATTTATCTGACAAAATGTTGGGCTTGATTCATCAAGATAGCATTTTGTGCAGCAAACTATTGGGTAAGTATGTATAACTTAAGCTGTAATAATTTGACTATCAAAGGGATTACATGTATCTATATTGATTTTATTTCAGATTTATTGGAACCTACAATAGCCTTACAGACAAACACCTGGTTGGATATTTCGGCAATGCCAGGATAAGACGACATCTTGTGAGATCAGGACTGGTGAGACTGAAAAGTTTCCTTTTCTGAGAAAAAAAAAGAGGAGAGTTCTTTGTTTCCTCTAATAGTGGACAAATCAAACCACTAATGGATTTGTTGTTTGTTTGTTAGAGGTATGTGTTGGTGAGGAGTTGACCAGCTAGCCAAATGTGAAATCGTGCTGTGCCAGATCACAGCCATGTGATCACACTGAGACTGAGGGCAGGTTTGTTTAATCCAGGCATTTTCTGCTGCATTATTACCTACCGTAGGTCATCTAGATAACAGAATCGCTAAGTTGGAAAAGACCCACAGGATCGTTGAGTCCAACCGTTCCCATCAGTCACTAAACCATGCCCTCAGCACCTCATCCAGCCGTCTTTTAAACACCTCCAGGGATGGTGACTCAACAACCTCCCTGGGCAGCCTCTGCCAGTGCCCAATGACCCTTTCCATGAAAAAAATTTTTGATGTGCAGCCTGAACCTCCCCTAGCGGAGCTTGAGGCCATTCTGTCTCACCCTGTTCCCTGTCACTTGGGAGAAGAGGCCAGCACCCTCCTCTCTACAACGTCCTTTCAGGTAGTTGTAGAGAGCAATGAGGTCTCCCCTCGGCCTCCTCTTCTCCAGGCTAAACAACCCCAGCTCTCTCAGCCGCTCCTCGTAAGTCTTGTTCTCCAGCCCCTTCACCGGCTTTGTTGCTCTTCTCTGGACTCGCTCCAGAGCCTCAACATCCTTCTTGTGGAGAGGGGCCCAGAACTGAACACAGGATTCGAGAAGCGGTCTCAACAGCGCTGACTACAGAGGGAGAATAACCTCCCTGGACCTGCTGGTCACACCGTTTCTGCCTAAGGCTGCATTACTGAAATCCGAATGACAGAAAGCCAGAGCTCGGAGCTTAGTTCTGTGTGCTAAGCAGTTTTGAAGACAGTAGTTGCAGCTGAGGAAATGCTTCACCTGACACTGAGCGTGTTTCAGGATGACAAGGTCCAAGGGCCACCTGGGGCTCTCAAAGTGCTGCCATGGGGGCTGCTGGTGAACGATGATTCCACACAAGAAGGAATGTGCTAAGAGTCAATATGGAGGCCATACTCCATGGAATATCAAGCTTATGCTTCCACTGCAGTCTGTAATGCAGCAGTCATAATGCCTGTCTGCCTGAAACTGCGAAGAGTGGCTGACATGGATTGATGATGTATCTAAACATTGGAGAGCTTTGGCTTAGCCCTGAGCTTCTGCTCAGTAAATGCATTTCCAGGAAGAAGTTACATGTGGCACTGTATTACTGTACTGTTCTGGTGATGTGAGAATGCTTGTCAATCTGCTTGCATTTCACATCCAGGCAGAAGAAGATCTTTCATGGAGATGTTTTGATAAATTTAGAATGTTTTATGTTTTTTGGTCTGTATTTCGTTTTGCTTACTGGAGTTTTTCTCTGCAAGATCTTTCAGTTTGCAAATATACAGACTCATATTGATTCGCTTGGTTTTTTTTTTTAAACTGTGAAATCTAAGCATCTTTGACTCTATTAGCAGTTTAAATAGCTTCAATGTTATTTTTCAAAATGTTTAATGGAAAACTGAAGGATTTGGTAAAGGTGAATGTGCTGAATATTTTTAAAAATACCTATGCACTCCTAGGTGTGACGCTGGTTAGCACAGGCAGATGCAACCCTCACACAGTGGGAAGGCGAGTGTTTAATTACCCTTCACTGACTTGGGCAATGGCCCATGAAGAGTAAGGCTGAGCCCTCAGTTGTTGGAAAACGTGACTGCTTCTCTCCTGCTCTTGTTTGGCTGGTGGGGTCCATGCAGTCAAAGAAACTACAGTTTTGTGCTGGGAAGGTGAGCTCCAGCACCACGACAGAAAGCAGAGGTGCTACTCTGTTTGAAAACATACTTTAGTCTGTTTTCTCTTCTTTTTAGTCACTTTATATTTGTTTACCACAGATCTCAAGGAGTGGAAGAATAATACCTGATAAAGAATACCGGCAAAATGTTCAGAGGAAGGATCGGCAAAGATACACAGAGGAGTGCCTGGCTCAGGCCATATTTCAGAAGATCCTTGATATGGAGGTATGCATTTACTAGGGATCTGTAAGCCTTTTCAAATACTTCCCAGCAGACAGACAGTGGCTATTATCTCATACCAGTCTGTTTTCTGTAGCTGTGCCCTCATGCTCTCCTGAAAATGTTTCTCCTGCTGGGAAGAGGGACAATCTTTGTACTTGGCGTCCCCCACATGGAACCTCCACTGGCCTCTAGCTGTTAAACCATACTGCCATTAGAACAGACACTATCTTGGCTCACTTAATGCATGCTGGCAGTTGTCAGATTCTGGGGTGATAGTCACAGGCTAGTTTGCTTAAAAAATTCTAATAAAACCAAAATAATTTGAACATGGTTATATATGTTACCTGAGTACAAGATTTGGTCACATCCCCACTACGTATCAAGAGTGCAGCTGGTCCCTAGAACTTTACAAATGCTCAGTTGTTCCCTTTCTGATATTAATACACACGGATGTAATGCAAATGGATTGAGTCAGTAGTAGTTTCATAGCTGGGCAAAATGAGGGTAATGGCCAGGGAGCAGGTGAGTGATAAGCAGAACAGAAGCAAAGGCTCTTACATTCACTGACATCTCATAATGTCTGTTAATGAGATTTCTTTCTCTGACATTGATAGCGTTATCACGAGCTGGAAATGAAAAGGAAACTTGAAAATTCTGTGAAGAAGGTGAGGGTGCAGAAAATCAAGGTAAGGCTTGAACGCTATTGAGTGCTGATGGGACTTGCTAGTTTTGCCCTGTGCTAAATAACAGCCCTGAGTCAGGCCAACGATTCATTGAATCAAGCATCCTGTCTCTGTGGTTTATGGAAAAAGTACAAGGAACAAGCAAGTAGAGGATGATCCTGCCCCAGGTTACATCTTCTTCCTCTATCGAACAGCTCAGGAGCTCCCATTCCTAAACATGATTCCCTTTGAATCAACTTATTATTTTGGTTCTGCAGTATTCTTAGTTGTGGAATTTAATTGCAAGTTGAATAAAATGGTACTTGCTTGAATTTCTGCACAATAATTAATGTATCTGCTGTCTGATAATTCTGTTTGATGCTCCATTGTTCTCATTATGAAAAAAATTAATAACTATTCCTCTTTTCCAAGACATTTGTGATTTTACATGCGTTTTTCATATTCCTTCTCAGTTTCCCAAGCTGAAGACCCTCAGTCTGTTGAATCTTTCATACATGAGCCATTCCAGGCTTCTCATTACTGTTACCATCTTTTTTACCTTGTTTAGTTCTACTGTTTCTGTTCTGAAATAGGGAACCAGAACTGGATGAATAATTTAAGATACTTGTTGAAGTTCTTCTTGTATTTCTAGAGACTATCCACTTCTGACTGCTGCTGAGCACTGCATTCAAATTTTCAGTCGTTTGCCTCTCCTCACGATGTTTATCTGAACCAGCATGTAACTAATGAAAAGAGTTTGGTGTTGTGTGGGTAGAGCTTGATGCTGTAGTTGTTACAGTAGTGGAAATCCCAGAGAAGTCAATGGTTCTCCCTATGAAGTCACTTGGACGCCTATGGGAAAAGTTGTCATTTTGGCTGACGTGTCCTCAACATCCTATCTCTTCGTTAGAGCCTGCATTGAGAAGCATGCGCTGAGAAGCTAGCTGCTTCTTTGAGCAGTTAAAGAACAGTTTTGAATCTTTTTAATTTTAATAATGCATTTGTGAGCAATTAATCAGGTAAAGAAAGGAGGAGATTTTAATGAAAAACACTGCTCACTATGATAAGTGCAAAAGCATTATTTGCTGACTGAACTCCTGCTGGTAGAAAGTTGCCACTGTGTAAGCAGTGACCAAGGCACCCTATTAAGGGATTCTGGAGTTGGGTACTTTTGGAACATAAAGCAAAACTGCTTCCTTCAGTGAGAAGTGTAAAGGAGACGCCTGCAGATATACGATCTGTGTCTTTGCTGTGATGCCACGCTAGGACACAGGAACCTGTCTGCAATTAGTATTGTAATTTAATTCTCCCTTCATACATTCAGTGAAATTGGTTGAGTAGCTAATCTGAAAGGAAAAGAGAAAACCTGATGACTGGGCAAGGGAGGATAAGAAATGTAGCTATCTATGTCCAGGAGGGTAGTCAGCCCAGTGTGGAGCTCTTGAGAAGAAAAGGCAGGGAGGGGCACTGTCAGAGCAAGGAAATGGCAGATGCAGTCAGATTTTGAAAAGAAAAAGACCTTCGACTAAATCAAGAAATGGGAGATCTACAGAAATAGGCAGAGGAATTGAACTTGGGGAGATGTGCAGCTGTAGAAGGGTGCAGGGTAATCAATCAGAGACTGGAACAAGTCTTTTCCCTCATCTCTCTCTCATTCCTTAAGCAGGTGTTCAATTGGATCTGGGCAATTTGATTATCATAGCTGTCTGATGAAAGACAGAGGGAAGGCAAGCTCAGACATTGCTGTTAAGGATATTTAGCACCTCAGAGACATACATTTCTGTTCTTTTAGGTGGAAAAATCCAGAAAATCAGTGGAAGGTCCTAGCTCTGCGTACACCCCACATCCACCACTCGGTCCACGAAATCATTATAGGCCCCATCGTTTTGTGGTGGGAGAACCATCTGGTCAGTCACAACTGGTGAGTTTCACCAAATGCTCTATACGCTATAATGTAAGCATGCACAGCCAAAAGTGTGTACGTACACCTACGACATCTATGCCTAGTGTAAAGCAATGATCACCCTGATTGTTCTACATGAAGGCTTTGTCTTGCCCCACTCAAGGCTGATTTCCTTTTTGCAGGATTGTGTAGTTAAAAAGAAATCTCCAGAAGCTGAGGTTGCAAGAGTGTCAAATCAGAACCTAGAGAAAAATGGCTTTGCTTTGTGATAAATCTACTTTAATATTTCCTTTTTGTCTGCCTCGTCACCCAAGGCTAGGCTGGTATCCTTACCATAAGTATTGTCAATGAATACTGTGGCTGCAGACAAGCTTACACGTGTTATAAAACCCTGAAAGCAAGGGAGGTTTTTTAGAGAACAGAGTTGAAGGGGCGAAGTAAGACTAAAGTTCATTCCAGAAGGCCATGCTTTGGAGTGCTGGCTCAGAAATTTCTTACTCTGTTGATGGGAAGAGAAGGAATGTTAATATACTGTTGAAAAAGAATGATACTGAAGTCCAAGGTCAACTATATAGTGCAGTTTTATCTGGTTCTCCATTTCTATAATGATAGTTGGTGCGGACTGAAGAAAGTTGTTCAGTCCTGAGTGACCTTCTCCTCTCCATCCCATACAGAGGGCACGTAGGGCTGTAGTTGATGACCATGGTGAACATCCTTCTCATCAACACCAAGCCAAGGAGTTTGCCTTTTCCAAGACAGTGACTTAACTCAGTTAAACAGTTTTTTTGGGGGGGAGGGGGGAGGTGTTTAACATTTCAATGCGGTATTCTGAAGAGTATACAAGGAAAAGATAAAATAAAAAGTCAGAAAAGTGTTCAGCATTGAACAGTCGTGCTTTTGTGGTGTACTGTCTCAATGTCCATGTGGTGAAGCCACCGAAACAGCATGCTGCTACAGTTCCTTTCAGTTCATTACATTTGCTTCAAGGCTGCACTGTGAAGAGACAGTAGCAAAAACTATATTTATGGCCAAGAATTCTTTTGGATGCTCCAGTTTGTGGATACTCAGTTAGAGATGCCTAAAGTGGTCTGGCTCTTTGGAGGCAGTCCAGGAAATTTTGTTTCCCCAGGATACCTGAGAGTCACTCATCACTTCCAAATATATTGATCAGTGCTATTTTTTATTTTAAGATTCTACTCTGCACTGGAAGTGATCCACTGAGATTTTGTAGCTGTTTTCTTTTTCCTTTTTAGACCTCTTGGCGACCAAATACAGCTCCAGGAAATACGCTACAACCTCTTCGCCTCCCGCCAGTTTGTAGCTCTGCTGCCATAGGGTCTGCGCCAAAGGCTTCAAGCGCTAAACAAAAGCACCACACTCTTGAACCTGATCCGCAGTTTGCCAGTGGGGTGAGGCTGGATTTCATTCTGGAGATAATGCAGATTCATGGAGAGTTTTATAATAGTGCTTTAGTACTGCAGTTCGCAGAACTGCATACTGCAGGCAACACGCCTTCCAAATATTTACCAGCTTTTATTTAAATGCTCCTTTTTGATCTCTGTTTAATTTTCAAGACATTGTCTTAGTGGTCTAATGCCCAGTTTTTCATCACAGCCCGGAAAAATGTGGTGACTTGTCTTTTATAGTCTAAAATCTCTCTGTGTTCAAATTTTTCTACCTCTACATAGATTTTCTTTTATGTAGAGAGGGAAGCAGCCATCTGGGTAAGATCAATAATTCAGGAATATTTTCACACAGTCTTACAAGATTTCATCTTCATCTACAGCTGAAAAGTATCCAAAAACATCTTTCTTTTTTTACCATTACTACTGCTAAATCACACTAGCGGGTTCAGAGAATGAGAGCTTTTTGGTGTAGCCAAACATGATCTTAATATGCATTCAGTTACTTTCAGGTGAGATTTGGACTTGTCTTCTCTTCTAGGAAAAGCATTATGTAATTGACTGTATGATAGGAGTTCCATGGGAATGGAGGATGTTGGATCTGTGACCACTGACAGGCAGAAAATGCATGAACAACTTTGTGCTGCTGTGCATCTGTTCCATATTATGATGGTCATGATCTTCCCTCCAAGAATTTGCTGACGCTTTCTATGTCTTCTATAATTATGGGTGATTTGCATTGTTTCTTTAATGCTCACAACAGACAAAACAGCTAAATCGGTCATAAAGCATGAAGATGATGCAGAACTCGGATCCAGAGCACGCAATGTTTGCAGAATTTATTCTCTAGAGATGTTTTGCTTTTCAGGGCCTTGGTCCTCTGTTTGCAATTCATTCAGAGGGAGGACTAAACCTCTGCTACAAAGGCAAAGAAGCGTTTTGAACAACTTCTTGTATAATTGGTGCCAAATAATGTTACTGTTGGAAGATTCTGGCTGACTGCTTTGGAATTTGCTTGCCATCTGAAAGAATGCAGCAGTGCTGTGGGGTTGTGCAGTATTGTGCCTGCCTGGAAGCAGAACTCTGCATGGTTACGAGTAGTATGTGGTTAACAATGATGTTGTCTAGATCTATAAGGGCCACATTTTCAAGCAGCCTGTCCGTTGCTTTGCAAATTAAAACGAAGAGGTTTAGCCTATAAATGTTTTCATAAACAAGGCAATGACAAGGTAACATAAACAATTTAATGACATAAACAAGGTAATGGCAAGCACCAAGTGCGGAAATTGTTCTAGAGGTATGAGTGTTACTAATTGTAAAGAGCAGTCAAACCATGAGTAGTTCAATATGCTTGGTAGCTATTTTTTGTGTCACCTACTTAACCTGGTTAACATGTTTTTGCAGGGGGAGAGGAGTGAGTTAAGGCTTATGAATTCAGTGGAATACGTAACTGGTATATCCCCATATCAACTCCCAGTCATCAAAAATCATATGATACCAGTGCCACCTCCCCCTCTGCAAAAGGGAGACAATAGTGTAAATGCAGTGAGAGCAGTAAGAACTAGGATGCTCAAAGGCAGATTATTTCATCCCACCACTGCGGCAAATGTCACAGGGCAGCTTTTACCAAAGGTGAGTTATTCCTGTCTGCTTCTCTGTTTATTGTTACGTTACCTTCCCTGTGGGTGTATTTGCCTAAAGCTGAAAGATGTGGCTATCTAGTTTGCATAAAGACTCACTGAATTTTTGAAAGAAAAAAAAATTACAACTTTTAAAATGCATAGCTGCCACCCTTTTCTCTGTATACTAAACCATTGGGTGTTTTTCATCAGCTGGGGCTAAAAAGGTGCTTGAACAAAAAGGCGTAGGAACTCTTACTTATGGCCTTCTGTCTTAGTCAATCCTTCTGTCTTAGTCAAGATCCTGCCTCTGACTGTATCTGGTGCCAGAACTTGAGCAGGATGGGGGAAATGCTGTGAGTGTGTAAAAACTTCTTCTGTTACACTCCAGCCAGTCTTGACTGCTGCAAGGAAATTGTAGGAACCCAGGACTGGGAGAGACAATCAAACTTGGTCCCTGCCATTCTGGGAAATTCAATGCAATGGCTTTTCAATTAAAAATATTTTATTGCCCTTCTGCATGTTACAAAACTCTTCCCAATTTAAACACCTCTAAGCCTGTCTTAAAGGGCTGGAAGCCTCAAGTGCATTCCACATATATGTGGTCTTTGAGTTCACCTTTGATTAGAACTGGAAGCCAAATGCACTTTTTGTGTATTTTCTGCTGCAGAATTCTGGAGGATTCCCTAAGCCCTTGTTACACAGCAACGCATTTGTTACCATGATCTTCCTAGGAAAAGGTTTGCATTTACGTTATGACAGTACCAACTACAGAGATGAAATTGAAGTCCATCAGCAGCATTGTGGAGGACAAAACCTTTGTGTCTACAAAGGCAAGCTGTTGGAAGGAGGTAAGGATAAAGAGTCAAAGAGTTTGTATTGACTCTAGTAACATCTTCTTTATTGGCTAAAATGTTGATGTGATACTGAAATGATTTCAGCTGAGCTCAGTCAAGACATGTGCCTCCAGACTAAACCTTATCTACTGTTTCATGACTGAAAATGATGTTACGATTACTTTTTCAAATAACAAAAGAATGAATTTAGAGAACTGATTTAACAAAATGCTGTAGATTTGACTAGTTTTGTACAGAGATGTGTGATTAATAAAGCAGTTGTATCAGTAAACTGTCCTTAAATAGGGATTCTTTGTTTCTGACTTGCAATAGTGCATCAATGTGTGTTGCTTACTGCTGCAGAAGGAAAAGTGCATAGCGGGAGCCCAGTTCCCATTTAGTTTATGCCACTGCTATTCCATCACATCAGTGAAAGGTGAACTGTGTTCTGGGAAATTGGGAAGAGGAAATGGCCTAGAGGAAAAAGACTGATTTCACAGACCATACTACTCATTCCTGCTCACAGGACACACTGTGTGTGGATTTGTGTTTTCACTTGTTATGGAAAGATGGTGCAGAGATCCCTGTACTTCCCTATATGCCCTGAGGTTATGGGTGCACTGCAGTGTGCCCACAGAGAGGCATTCATTGCAGCTGTGTGGAAGGTGTTCTTTGTGTGTGATCCTGTTGTCCCCAGACCCATTCACACCTGCTAGGGAAACTGCTGGAGTACGGTGGGGCTTCCTTCCTGCTGGAACGTGCTCGGGTCAGTTAGGAAGGATACTCTGACTTGTGGGTGAAGGAAGTACAACCCACTCTCCCCAGCACGGGTCTGGGTAGCAGCCTCAGTGCCCTTCAGGCCTGGATGCTGAACGGTGCCTCTGCAGAGCAGCTGAAACAGCTCCAGGCACACACCAGGAATCCTAAACTTTCTGTGTGTAATTTAACCTCTCGTAAACCATGAGACAGTTAATTTTTTTGAGACAGGAGGCTCTGGTTTTGGTTCTGCTGAAGCACTGAGTGGCCAAATTGATGATGTATTTGCTTGTCGCAGGGGTGTCCATCTTGGTACTCCTCGACAGCGAAGAGACAAGGCTGCTGTGTGGGGAGGAAGTAGAGTCTTATCAGCTAATTAATACACCTGTGAACCATGTACCTGACCTCAGAGTGCTGGACACTTTGGTGGTGATGCAGATGAGACACAACGATTGCAGCTCGCTGATAGAAAGGCACTGCCTTTTCCTTTGATCTGTTTCCTTTCTGTGATTACAGAGACTTTCCAGTTCGTCTCGAAAAGGCACCATGGTTTCCCATTCAGCCTCACCTTTTTCCTCAATGGAATGCAAGTGGACAGGTTGAGCTGTTGCTGTGAATACAAACATCACAAGAATACCAGGCTGGGAGGCAGACGTGGACACTTTGGTTTTCTCAATGTGGAAGGAGCTTCTCCTTGCTACAGGTATGGAGATGAGTATGCTTTGCTCACAAGGACTGAACAGCCCAGTTTTTAGAGAGTTTATCACTTGTTTCTTCTGTTTTAATCTTTCTGGCACTCCGCAGCTCTATAGAACCTGGTCTGTTTTTCAGCTCCCTAAGAAATGTGCAGAATTGAGCTTATTCCTCAGGGTCCCACATCCAAGGATGCCATCGAGGTCAGCTACCTTTGAAGAGGTTGTGGAGAGGAGGGTGCTGGCCTCTTCTCCCAAGTGACAGGGGAGTACAAGAGGAAATGACCTCAAGCTCCACCAGGGGAGGTTTAGGCTGGACATTAGGAAAAAATTTTTCACAGAAAGGGTCATTGGGCACTGGAACAGGCTGCCCAGGGAGGTGGTTGAGTCACCTTCCGTGGTGGTGTTTAAGGCACGGGTAGACGAGGTGCTGAGGGGCATGGTTTAGTGATTGATAGCAATGGCTGGACTCAGTGATCCAGTGGGTCTTTTCCAACCCGGTCATTCTATGATTCTATGATTCTTTGTGCTGCCTCGTCAGTCTCTCTGTTGAGCACGCCGAGCAGTGGACAGTGTTTGCACTGGATCTGTCAGCTTGTCTAGAGGCAGTTAGCACTTTCTCTGCAGTCCAGTGTGGAGGAGTAGCTGTGGGTGGTATACATGAGATGCTTGTGTGTTTCTGGTGGAAGTGATAGTGGAATAAATATTAGGAGTACTGCTGAGTTAACTGTAGTCTTCAGGGTTTTCTTTGTGATTGTGAGAACAGGATAATTTCTTTTTAAACAGCTCTGCCTCTAAGGTGGGATTCTGCTGTAATACCCCTGGCTGCTGAATAAGATAGTGTTGAATGTTAGCCAGGTTTCAGACAACAAATCTGTGTAGAAGATTCTTGGTTTGGGGCAAAAGTCCATGCTTTGAGCAACGTCTGTCATTTTGCCAAGAAACCTTACATTTAATAAAATCCTGAGATTGTTAAGCCATGCTAGACAAGTAAACTTCTGCACACATGGGTGATTTTTAAACTTTTTCGTTCTTTTCGTAAGTAATTTTTAAAAGAGCAACAACCAGTTGGAAGAAGAGACCATCCATAGAGCTATACTATGTTTTCTGGATAAGGACTCAATTCCAAGAAAAAAAAATCTGCTTTATTGTACCATGCTTTATCCACTCCAATCTAACACTGAACATGGTTTCTTTAAGTGAATTCCTTAGTATGTTCAAAGTAGTGAAAAGTATCTGCATTCAGAACGGATATAGTACCAAAAGAGTTTAGGAAATGCCCAAATCTCAGCTTCTCTGTGATTTCTAGAGAGACTTGAAGTGAATTTTCGTAATGAATATAATCTTCCAGGAATTAATATCTTCCTGAGTCATCCTCAGTTTCTGTTCTTTTTCCCCTCTTAATCTTAGTGATATCTCAGTTTTCCTGTTTCTTGCCAGTCCAGCCAACCTTGCCTGGTGACTAAAAATCATCTCCATTAACCAGATACTCTCCATAAATGGCAATTATTTGGACGCAGTTATGTTTGACTCCTATTTTGCGTGTTGGACCACATCCACATGTTAAATACCCACTCTGATTCTCAGTAAAGATCCTAGTTGATTTTCCCTGTTGGGTTAAGGCTTTGATTCACAAAGAGGGGACGCTGCAGTGATTTCTATGCTGATGCTGTGATCCTTGCACAGAGAGTTTTTTGCTGCCTGGGTCCAGCATTTCTCTACAGTAAAAGTGCTTCACTATCTCAAAGGTCCCTGAAAAAAATACCACGAACAAATAATTGAAAGGTAGGACCTTTATCAGAAATTGTCACATTGTCACGTTTACATTTCATGCCCACAAACTGAAAGGATTTCTAGACTGATTGTTGTGAATTTCACTGTAGTTTGTGAACAGCTGGAACGTGAGGGTAATTGCAATGAAGCCTTACATAAAAAAGCAGTTTTGATAGCATCCTGATGCTTGCAGGGCTTAGGGGGTGGCTCTTGGCATTTGCAGGTAAAGTGAATCAGGAGTAGGAACTCTGGCCTCTTACATGAGCCTCCTGACTGTACAAGTTGTGACTCCAGGTTATAGAAGAGGAACACTCTCAAAAGGCCATTCAAATGCTTTGTTTTCTAGCTGTTTACATTTCTGTTAGGTAGGAAAAACAGAAGAGAAACTGAAAAGAATTAAATTTCAATCTCCCATTCCCCCCCACAGTTATTAGAGAAATTAAAAACAAAAGAACCAACAAGTGTTGGCCACAAAACCTGAGTTATTGCTTTACTTGATGTTACAGCAGGATTTGGAGCAAACCTGCCTCTTATATGAGCTCTTCTGCCTTTCTCCGTGATTATATCTTCACAGATCATGTTTGGTGTAGCTTGAGATTAATGGACAGTTTTGATAATTTCAATTTTAATCTGTTTATGTTTCAATTGTTGCCTTTAAGTGCAGATAATGTTACTCTCCTTAAAGCAGGAGCTGCCTCTATGTTTGTGGAGCACTTGAGGACTTTAGGGTCCTTCTCCAAATAAGCCATTATCAGTAACCCTGTTATCTGAGTGGCAATGCAAAGGCAGATAAATATCTGGTTTTACTTCTGATAAAGAGCTAAACAGCTGTGTCTGCTGCCCTTCCATTGTTCACAGGAAGAAAAATGTGATACTTCCCAGTTCTCCTTGGTTTTTTTTTAATAGGTGCATTTTTGCAATGGGTCTGGACAAAAAGCCATCCCCTCCCAAGACAAAGATGGAGAACAATGAGGAAAAGCATGTAGATTCCTGGAGAGATGAAGTGCAGAGTGAGCCAAGTAAAAGCAGTATCGAGCAGAAATCAAGCAAAGATTCAGTGTTAGTCATCTCACCATGTTATGAAGAGAGTGTGGAAACTAGTGAGGACAAAATGGAGACCAGACATGAGTACAGAAAGGAAGAAGAGAAAATATGTGGTTATGAGAGTGAAGATAGTCAGGAAGACACCGGGAAATATGGTACGGTATTCAAAAACAAAAGAAGAGGATGAAAAATGAGAGAGGATGGTTCTGGAGAAGGGATGGGATTGTGGGCCTCCAACTCCACCTGGAACATCCTCTCTTAGGACATCTCATGTGCGAGAAATGTGGTGATGGTAGTGTCGGGGCAAAAAAATCGGTGGGACTCCTTTTGGCCAAGCAAAAGGATGAGAGGGTTTTGCAAGAGCTAAGAAAATGAGTAAGGAGGGTCTGAGAGGCTGAAAGAGGAGCCTGAGGTAGGTGGGAAGGCAGGAGGAACATGGGGCACAGTGGAGGGACAGCAGTGAAGAAGGACGACAGCAGCAGGTGGAGGAGAAGTAGAGAAGAAGGAAGAAAAGGGACTGGGTGTGATTCTGAGGTGAGCTCCTAAGGGAGACAGGGCATCAGCATAAGATGAATGGAGAGAAGAGTGTGACCATAGGGGCAGGAGGTAGAAAATCTCCTGCTGCCTGATGCGAAATGGATGGGAGTGACAAACTGTGAAGGGGAGGAGGCTGAATACTGGGTGTATAAGGGGAGGGAAAGTGGGAAGAGCACATAGCATCAAAAAATCAGCAAGATTTAACTCCAGATGAACTATTTTGGTCTTTTCTCCTGTTGCCAGTGGGAGTGCAATGCTTTGTTCACCTAAGCCTCTTACAAGTCCTTTCTCCACTGCACTGCCCCAAGCACCATTTACCTGACACTTGCCCAAGCCTCCAGCTTCCTTATCTGAGCATTTGTTCCTTCTTCAGGTCTACCGCTTGCCTTTCTTGTGTTCTCTGCTCTGGCCCTGCTGGGGCTATCGTCCTTTCCCTTTACTGAGTGCTCCCATTGCCTGTTGTAACTGGCTGACCTTGCCCTTTTTGCCTGAATCCCATCTTGTTTCAGTTGACAGAGATTTAAAACAAAAAAAAAGACTGGAGAGAGGCTGCCCTTGCTGAAGTTTGTCCAGGGCTGTTTCTTGTGGCAAACAAAGATATTTGTGGTATAAAATATTTGTGATATAAAAATGATGCATGGCAGGTCCAGCTGCATGCTCAGGATGTGCCATTTCCCAGTGCCACCTCAGGCCAGTCGCTGTGGCCAGCAGGCTGCCTCCAACTCTGCCTGCCCCTGTGGGAGAGGTGGTGAGCTCAGGCTGTGCCTCGACTTGCTCCTTATTATAATGCCTTTTTCAGAGAAAGTCAAATTTAGAGAGAGATTTTAATTTTTACTTCCTATTCCTATTTTTACTTTTGTAATTCTGCAGTGCTACTGCTTAGCTTCCTCATTAATCCCTGTGGATGTGTGTTTGTGATTAATCACGCCTTTTTCCTTCCAGGAGGTGGGCACCTTTCTGACAGGTGCCTAAGGAGGCCTCAGTTCCAACAACGCAGTTGGAATCTCAAATGATTTTTTATACAGAAAATGAATCTCCTTATTCCCTTAATTCTCACTGTCTGGGTAATTGTTTATTTGCCTAATTGGTTCTGCATCAGATACTCTTCATTTCTGTCCTTGGCATTCTGTCACTTCAGTACTTGAGAAGCATTGATGGGAAGAAAAAGAGATGAGCAATAAAATTGGAAAGGTGAGAAATGATGGCCCTGAGGGACAGCTGGTGTGTCAGCAGTGGCAGCTCTCCCTCACAATTTAGCTTTGTGGCCTCGCTGCTCTATGTGCGGTGAGCTCACTGTAGCCGTGGAATGACTGAATTTTAAGTGGAAATCACTGACATCCCTGTGTCTGCTGGTGCCTGAGATTTCAAACAGTGCAGCCTTGGCTGGAAAGAGAAGGATTCTTCTATGCGTATGCGTGAAGAAAGTCTTTACCTGTAGATCTGAGCAAAGTCATCTATCAAACATTACAACTCATCAGGCTGGTAGCTTGGAATGAAATCTAGACCTTGTTGATGTAAGAATGCTAATTCTGCGGTAGCGTCATTTGTTTTAGGATTTCACTTGGGACCTGAGTGAGGAGATTAGAGTAATGTGATAACAGACTATTCCTCTGCAGAAGCCTTTGGCTGGATTTAATTAATTCATTTAGTTTGTAAGCCACTTTGTTACTAATTAGCCATGTCAATCCACATTTATCTTACTTTGTGCTACAATATGTTAGCTTTCTCCAGCTTTCTCCATTACTTGTATTTTTTTTTCATCACAACAGATTTTTCTGCTGTAATGAAAATATCTTGCATTTTACTTTTGACTTTGCCCAGCTCTTAATTTTTCTGATCCTTTCAGTGGCTACTGATTTTGTTTGTTTTGTTTTTAATGTGTTAATCATACTTGGTGCATCATTCAGTAACTTTATTACATTTTTGCTACTCTGTCTGTGAAGAACATGATACTTCTTTGATGACAGTGTGCTCCTATGATTCCTATCTGTAGTCTTAGATTCTCTAATGCCTTTAAAAAGAGCAAATGCAAAGGCAAAAGGAGATTACTGAAGCTAACTTCTGTTTGCTTAAAGAGAACTTCATTAGTTGTGAATTCCATTTCCTGTCTCACAGAATGATTGTTTTATTTTAGAGTATGAGGGAGATTTTGAAGCAGATGAAGAAGGTGATGAGGAACAAACTGGCGAGCAGATGAATGGAGTTTCAAGGTCATCTTCAGATGATAAAAACCTTGATTTAGACTACGGAAAGGAGAGTAACTTATCACAGAAGGCAACGCAGGCCTCTGACAGTGAGAAAGATGAAAGTGACAGTGCGTCAGAGGATGATAAACAAGGTTAGTTTTTTTCATAATGAATCTTAGAGAAGTTGACCTAATGCATACTTTACATTTTGTGCATGTCCAGTATGGATGTTGAGTCTGTGTAGGAAACTCATGCAATTCCTACTGAATTTGTAAAAGATGGACATTTTATCTGTTCTTGTTAATTCTGCCATCTGTCACTGAAATGCAGCCAAACCCACTGGCCATGTAAGCATGTGCCAGTCCACAGCAGGCCCTGCAGAACTATTTAGTTACAGAAATGGAGATGGAGCCAGTCAGAAAATTAGCTCTAAATACTTGGGGCAGATCAGCACTTCAGGTCGATGGTCGCTGACACCTGAGAAGCTGTGACTACTTACGCTTCCTGAGGATTTGCGCTTATATCCAAGGAGTCACCAGGAAACCCAACATCCCATCTTGTATTTTAGAAGTGCTGTCTTTAATGGCCCTGAATAGTCAGAACCTCAGCTGTGCCCTTGGGTGCATGACTGACTCAGTCCTGGCCCTGGGAGGAAATGCTGTCAGCTCAGCTGACTGTTCTCCTGCAGCGGTCAGGCGGTTTGGGAGGATCATTCTTCAAGACTGGCTGTTAATGAGCAAGAGCTGGAGTCAGTGAGATAGTCCATGGTTCTTGATCCAAATGTAGGTACAAAAGTGTGCAGTGAAGTGTCCAAGGCAGTCACTATTAATTCAGAAAGATTAAACTGCTCTGGAATCATTTTTCTGTAGAATAAATAGCGTTTCCTGCCATTCACTTTTTTTGGGTCAGCACTTCTAATGTCTAGTGTTTTAAATATTGACCTTCATGCAGTCCAAGTCATACATCTTCATAAATTATCCCAGAGAAAACTTGCAGGCAATTTCTCATTTATTAGACAAACAATGAAATTCCATCCACCACACAGTGAATAAGTCAGGAGTGTCTTTTCCTTCTAGAACAGGGGTTTATTGCCCTCTAACATTTCTCCTCAATGGCTTTGTTAGATCCTGAGCTGACTTACATGCCTCTTGCTTGTCATAATGTACCAAGACTTCTCCATTTACTGCTAGTTTAAAATTAATTGCTTTATCTTCCTTACATTTGACAGTCCTATTGTGCAAACTGTTTCTCGAGTTAAATGGAAACGTTACTTTCACATTTTTGTTTCCCGGTGAATTAAATAAAGGTAATATAACTGTTTGTGAGAAGGTTGAGGCTGCAAGAAAGATGCAGTCTTTCTATAGAGTATAAAATCCAACAGAAATTCAAATGAGGTTTGAAAAATCCTTGCTTATAAAATCACTGCAGTGATCGAAAATAATCTTAATTTATATTTTCTTGTGATTGAACACAAACTGCCTATGATCTGCGATGAAATAGGAGTGATGATAGGAATGGTTGGACTCGATGATCTAAGAGATCTTTTTCAACCTAGTGACTCTGTGATTCTGTGTGATTCTGTGATCTTTTATTCCTTTTTCCTATTTGTTCATTTTTAATATTTCCCCCTTTGTAATAATATCTTTTTATGTTAAGATGTCACTTCATAAGCAATTTAGTCCACAAGATGTGTTCATTTTAAGTGCAGGTTTGTTTTGCATCTACTCATGGAGTCAAGCACAGCACACAAAATGCGTCATTGATGTCCTCAGTGCTCCTTCCTGTGTGATGGAATTGATGTTGAGGCCCCTTGCAGATCCTCCAGCATCCAATGCTGTGCATGCAGAGCATGTGCTGAGGGCAGGGAACTGGTGTGAACTTAATTGTCCGCTGAGACAGGGTGTGGAAGTGTGATCCTGAGGTTGTAACAGATTGCAGCGAATCCAGCCTTGGTCTGTCCCCCTTTGGTGGCGTAGCTGTACTCATAGCGTGCATTCAAAGCAGCCCTGCTGCTATCTTTATATTCTGTTTCTAGCTCTCATCTGTGTTAAATCATGCTAGGCACATGAAAACTGTTCTGGGAGTTCCTTAGCTGTTCTATTTCTTAGCCCTAAAGCGTGACGTGTTTCCCATTGCTTTAAAACTGAGTTGCCATCTGGACTGGCGAGGCTTATACCTGGGTGCGATTTGCCAACTTTGTATAAGCGTAGTTACATAAACACCCTGTGACTTGATCTCTGCAGCCAGAGGCGTGTCCTGTCCAGAGGGACGTTTGCCAGTTTGATCTGGCAAAGTAGGTCTTCATGGGAAGCGTTACTGGGACATTGTGCTGTTGATAGTAACTTGTTTTCTCTTGGCTTGCAGGGGATAACAGAGCTGTGCTGTTTTTTAGATCTGTTACCTACAGAACCTACAGTTCTGTCCTAGAGACAAACACAAACCTATGACCACCTGGAGATTACCTGCGCCCTGTGTCTCTGTGGAATTTAACTTTAACTGCTGCTAGCTTCAACTTTCATCTCCTTGTAACCTGAAATTCCATGTGCTCCGTGCATTTACTGTGCCTTGAATTCATCTGCTGAGCCTTTGACCTGTACTTTTTTTTTAAGAACTCCCTTGCTTTCACTTGAGCTCGTGTGTTAGTATTGGTGGACCAAGATTTTAGACAGCAAGCTTTTGGGCATACACGCTATGTTTTTGTGTTTTGTTTCCGTAATCGGTGCACTAATCCACTTGTAATGGGTGAGTGCTGCTACGGTAGAACTGACTTGCTAATAGTAATAGGACCTGGAGTTTTATAAGTATATGCTGTGGACAGATTCTGTTTCATCTTAGTTCAGTGTATCGTTACACTTGGTCAAGACTATCTGAGTTCATTAGGCCCCTTGGGTCAGTTCAGCACAGTTTTGGAATAATACTCAGGTGCCAAAGATGTTATTTTTGCATACAATGTTATGAATCGGACATGAATCAAGACTGTATAAGACAGACTTTGGCATTCAGATCCCCGTAGGCCATAAGCAGGTGAATAAATTGGAAAGAATCACTGACAATTCCTGTAGTACAATATGTAAACTGCATATTTGAGTTGTTCTGTCACTGAACTTGCTTGTTTGTATGCTTCAGGAGTGATGGTGCTTTCTGGGAGTCTAAACATACGTCTCATCAGAACAGAGGTGCAAAGCCAGTAAAAGCTGGAAGTGCCTGAGATTCGTAACTGGGTGTTGGCTGCCTGGTAATTTGTGCCTGAAATCCATTGCAACAGAGATCCTAGAGGATCCTGCATTGGGTACAACTAGTTATCCTTGCTGCCAGTCTCCGTGATGATGATTAAATTAGAATGAGCGTATGCCTGATGATTTCCCCGGAGATGTAGCTTCTCCGCCCCACCACTGAAGTGTGCTGGGAGGTGCAGCTGTTTCTTTTTGCTACTTTTAAGGAAAATTGAGTTTTCTTGAACTGATACCCTGACATCTATACAAGGCAGTCCATTAGTTTAGAACTTCAGTTTCCATTGAAACACACCTTCTTTGTTCTTGTTTTAAAATTAATGGGAGTAGTTGTCATATTTTAGGGAAGTTTTAGCTTCCATATTTGAGATTTTTTTTTAAAAGCAGTCCTGCCAAGTTTTTCTAATACATTGCAGATGCAAACAATAATTTAAAATGCTACAAAAAATGGCCATGAGCCTTCCTCAGATCCACAGAGGAAGAAGAGGCATAGAGGGTGGAAGACTGCAGCTGTAGGAATTCTGGGCCTGAATTCTGCCTCTGGCCTTTAGGCAGCAGCGAATGCCAAGGAAAAATATAAAAGAAGGGCAAGAATACTGTGATGCGTCTGCACTGTGTCTTCCCACCCCTTTAATTAGCTGGTGTCCAGGGTGGTCTACCAATTGGGCCTAAGCAGATTTTCCTTCCTTGAGTTTGACTAATCTTTTCTTGAACCCATCTGAATGCTGGACACCAGCAGTGCTGTGTATCACTAAACTCTACTGTTCAGCCAAATGTTCGATGAAGAATAGTGCGCTTTTTTTTCCTCGAATATTCCATTTATGAAATTCATATGATGTTGGTGTTACTGCTTTGCAAGTCTGTTGCTGCTAGGTTACCTTGGCTGTCTTGGATGGCTTTTGCTTTTTTGTGCATTCAGAATGCCGACAGGAAAGACACTAACATACTATTAATTGAATAATGCTGAAGTTTTTGAAGATGTTTCCTTCTGGAACCTCTCTCTTCACCTGTGTTAAGGAAAATTCTATTTTAAACACCTTCACCTCTAGGCTCGGATGATTTCATTGAGGACTACTGAAGAAGAAGGAACTTTTAAAACCTAGAAAACAGAGTATTACATTGTGCTACAAAACCAAGGAGGGATCAATGTGTGAAGCTAGTGAACTGGTATTGAGTTAGGCCAAGGCAATAGTGTTGTTCTTTATTAGCATAAATTCCTGTGTGCTTCTATTCAACACACATGGTTTCATGGCTCTAGGTTTGAGCAGAGATCTTCTATCAAATATAGAGAGATTGTCTGTTTTTTTACATAGGTAACAACATTTACTTGTTAGGCAAGTCCTGCACGGTCTCTGCTGCCTGAGATTTAGGTCAAGGAAGGACAAGAGTAATCGTTGAATTATAGAAACTACAGATAGGAATGATTTTCTACACTGCATACAAAGTTGTCCCCATCTACGTGGGGCTTGTCTAGGTATATTTTCTAGCAAATAATAGATTGACAAGAAACTGTGTGTAGAGCAATGAAAGAAAAAGGTAATACCCTTTTTGAGATAAAATGAGCATGCTAAAGAAATATTGTAGGATAACAGCAGTCATGAAGGACTTAGCTTCTTCTAGGTGCATGACACAGATGCTGCAATGATTAAGATTCTAATTAAAAAATTTAAGGACATTTACAGTCTTAAAAGAAATGCAAGATGCTTACAATTTCTGCTACTCCCATCCTCCAAAAGGCTGAGCTCTTAAAGCCTTGAGAGACACTCAGAGGGCTGAAGAGCTTGGACTTTTACCGTGACTGCAGTTCATTCTTGGGCCTCCCAGGTTTCTTCAGGTGGATTTCTCTGCAGGGGTAGGCGTTCTCATCACCCATCCAGCCTGTGTTTGGTTGGGATTGTTGTGGCAGTGTTTCAGCTTTGCTCTAGGAAAACCCATCATGCTCTGCTTGTGACACGTTGTCTCCTAACCAGTGCTGTCATTAACAGCGCAAAACTAATTTATCAGAGAAAACTGTATATGCTGAAGCAAAAGGTGTGAAATTCTTCTCTGGGGTTGTTCAGTTGCAGGCTGAGTCTGGGCATATCACAGCTGGTGGTGTGACAGATCTGTCAGAAGGATGGGAATACTTGGGATGGGGTCCTGCTGCGCATTTTCTGATCTTGCTGTGCTCTTTGTGACAGGGAGATATTGCTGATCCCAAGGGAGAGAATTATTGTGAGCAGTATTTGTCATCTTTCCCTGGGCTCTGTGTTTTGATAGACTGTCAATTCCCTTTTGTCAAATGTCGTGCAGGCAGTGCACTGCAAAGAATGGAAACTGCCAGCTACTCAGACTTCAGGCCTGTAATCAGGTCAGAGTGAAATAGATGCACCACACCTAGCAAAGCATTTGGTATTTCAGCAAGTCATAGAAAGTGCTGTAGGTAGGTATCTCTGCGTGAAGCAGCCAAGGCATGTCCTGGAGTGGAAAGCTTCTTGTCTCCTCTGCAGAGATGGAGTGTTAGAATGACTCAAGCAGGTTGTGTGCTATTACACAGAGACCTTTGTCAGAATCTTGGATCCCAGGAGGAACCTTTTAAGGCTCTCCTGGGACCTTCCCTGCTCAGCTTTCATGGTCCCTTGCAGAGCAGGTCTTCGTGCTTCACCCAGGTGAAATGTCACAGCAAGGAGTGAAGCTATCACTATCCTTTGAGACCTGTGATACAGGAAAAAAAGTTGTTTGTGCTGAGCAAGTGCCTCTTGTACTATAGACCGAAATGGTCTTTTAAAAGTTTTCTCACAAGTCTATTCAGGGCTGTGCAGGTGCAGGGTACTGATGGGGTAGAAAGGATGGGTGTAAACATAAAGTATGAGGAACGACAGGAGGAAGAGGAAGAAAGAAATCAAAACAAAAATGAAAAAAAAAAAGAAAAATAACATATACAAGGCTGAGGAGCAAGGCAGTATCAATGGTGTAGAAAAAAGCAACCTCCTAGGAAAAAGGTGGGAAAGCACAGGATGTGCACCGGTAAGAGAGAGGCAGGGATCTGGGAAGAGAAGAGTGCAAAGTTGTGACAGGGCAGATAAGTTTTCTCACTGCAAGCCAGTGGGAACAAAAACCTCTCCTGTTCTTCGACCTTTCAGAGCCCTGACTAACTCTGAAGCAGCAGACAGATTAAATTGCATATAGACAGCAACATGTATAAAAAATCAGTCTCTTAAGAATTGATAGCCATTTTTTTTTAATAAACTACCAGAGGGAACATCCTGCCACATGCAAAGATGCATGATTTCACTATAATGTGCCCAGAAATTACAATGATCCATAGAATTGTAGAATTGTAGAATCACAGAATGGTTTGGGTTGGAAAGGATCTTAAAGATCTGAAGGGACTGGACAGTGTACATAGCTGGAATACTCCTCATAAAGAGGCTGTTTAGTATTACTAGGTTGAAAGTCATACACTTAATCATCCAGCAAATCATAAAGTAAAAATGGAAGTGGAAGCACAATCTTAGTAATCATTTCAAATGTCTGACTTGACTGTGAAGAATTGCAAGCATTGCATTTTCAGAACAGAAAACACTTCCTCACTTATTTATTGATAAGCATAGGTCTTCAGAAATATGTTAGTTTGGGGAATTGAGGAATCATCAGAACTGTAGTTGGAAACATCACGTAGAATTTGTTGTTTATGTTTTTTAAGTATTCATAGAACATTAATAATGTTATATCTAGAAAAAACCATTGTTGCTTGTATGTTGGACCTCTCTCAGCCTGCCTGAGGAAAGCAATCTCACTGTTTTGTGAAAATGTGGAAGTTTGCTGCTCTGTGTTTTGGTAGATGCTAATGCATGAATTTCACCTTGGAATTTTAATAGTTTTCTCCATTTGGTTGTAACCTATGTTAAAATTTTTTTTTTTACTGGTGAAGATTTACATGGCTCAAATTGAGTTTGCCCTAATATTAAATTTCTAAATTTTAAACCAAGCTGAGGTAGCTGCGTGCCTTCTTCTCCCCTTTTGCTTTTTAATGGTTTCTTTCATGCTTCCTCTTTTTTTAATTTTGTGTTAGGTTGCAAGCCAATCCAGGAGGAACTAGCAAAGGTGATTGGAAATGATCTTCATGTGAATTCTGAACCTGAACCTAGCGATTCCCACGCAGATGAGGAAGAAGAGAACATAACAAATACAGACTGTGGTGCCAAAGAAGGTGAAATTGGCTGTTGATCAGGAATGTGGATTAAATCTTATTCCCCTGAAATCTTTTTATAGAAGTATTTGCCCTTTCCCTTTCCTTTCTAGGCTATCAAACACTCCTTGTGCTCTTCTCTTTCCTAACTTGTATAAAATTGGGTGATCACTAGCTAGGTTCTGTAGTCATGTAAAATTAATACTTTCTTTGGTAGTCATAGTGGCCATAGGTAAGGAATCCAGGCCATGAAAAAATTGGCTACCAGTCAAGACAACAGCTGCAGAAAGCAGGAATCTAGTGAGTTTCTCTTTGCTTTCAGGTAGCATGGGGCCTCCCTGGGAAATGTATTGTCAAGACAGGTAGGATGGGACTGTTTGCATAGGATGCGAATGACAGACTAGGAATGAAGCTGCACTGCAGACTTGATCTCCATGCTGTTTGTCTCCCAAACTCATCTCCCTGTTGGCAGTTGGCATAATTGACGATTGGGAAATCTCACACACAGCAAAGTTAATTTACTCTGGCTAATGATTATAAATAGTTATGCCACACACAGCACAGCCTTTGATTTCTTTTAGACAAAGTGAACAAATCATGTCTTTTACAGGGACTTGCAAAATCTGTTGCATTAGACTCAGTCCAATAGTAGCAGCTGGACAATTTGGACGCTGTGCTTTTGTGTATATACCATGTGTCTGAAGGAGTCGCCCAAATGCTTCTTAGATATTGTCAGCCTTGGTGCCATGACTGCTTCCCTGGGGAGCTGATCCAGTGCTCCACCACCCTCTAGGTGAAGAACTTTTTCCTTATGTCCACCTAACCATCTCCTGGTGAATCTTCCTAACTCCCTCGGCATTCCTTCTTTTTGCAATGGGTAGAAAATCAGGCCTTTACATTCCCTTGACAGCAACATTTACACCACTTCTTTCTATCGAAATGCTCAAACAATCCAATGGTACAAAGAGATTTTGAGAAAAGAAATACCAGAAACACTGTAACCTGATAAAATCTTGTACCTAACTGCAAATCTGAAGGTTCCCAGCAAGCGAATGAAGCCAACTCTATGGAAGGCACATGGAGTGTGATGAGCATCATCAGCTGCCACACACATGCCAGCAGGCACTGAGATCTGGGAGCGCCAGGCAGAAATCAGAGACAAATCGGGGAAGACATGGATCCTCGCTCCTTTCAGTGACACAAGACTTCTCATTTTCTAAAGAATAGGAACCTTCCACATTTGTGCCAAGCAGCGGTGCCGCAGTACAGACTGCAGGGTGCCTGCTCAGGGACAGACCCTGGAGCACCCGGTTCAATGGAGGAATTGCTGTAAAATTCCCAGGGGGCAGGAATTATTTCCCTTGATGTAATCACAGAACCCGTGGGAAGCAATTATCCATTTTGCATGAACAACTGAGTAGTATTCTTCCTGTGTGTGCATGTTTTACAACAGCAATTTACCACCTATTTCTTAATTTTTGAATGTTGCTGTCAAGCTTAGAGCTATTTCATACACACACCTGAGCTTCCCGCTAGGCAGGTGAGGGAGGGAGGGAGACTAGGCAAGGCAGGCCGAACTGTCAGACTTGATAGCTGGTCATGCATCAACATTTTTCCTCAAATTAGTTATGCCAGATGCCAGAATGGCAGCAGTAGAACAGAACACAGGTGCGTGATGAGAAGTAGCACAGCAAGTTTTCTTCTCATCACCATGCTGATGTACCTTCATTGCTTGGGAGAGACAGAATCTTTAATAATAACCCCATAAACCAGCCTTAATGCTAACACAGTTCTCAATAAAACTAATGTTTTGATTAATTCTTAATAGCGGCAGATGGAGCTTTCTTGGCAGAAGGAACAAGAACACTTGATGTGCAGAAGGCAGCAGAACAAGTGGTACGAGAAGGGCACATGATAGACGAGAGAGAAGCACTTGAGAAGGAAGATTTTGTTACTGAGGGAGGAGATGTTTGCACTGAAGAGGCAGGAGAAGAAATGGCACGGATGGGAGATTTTCTTCCCAAGGAAGACACAGTAGCTGTGATGCTGGTGGAGGGTCAGCTTGCGGTGGAGGAATCTGCTCCTGAGGACAGCACCATGGCAGAAGAAGATCCCAAAGGCATGGGGACAGGGAAGGGAATGGAGTCTGGTGTAGAGGTGGCATGCGGGGAGCAGGAAGTTTTGATGGAGGGGACGGAGAGTGAGGCAGCACTGGGAGTGCAGACACCTACGGGAAAGGAGCTGGCAGGGGCACTGCTATGCAGGGAGGCAGATGGAGTGGTGTCTGAGAGGGCAGAGGTGGCTGCGGAAGTCTCTGAGGGAAAAGAGGCTTCAGAAGAGGTCTCTGAAGCAAAGGAAGCTGTGGAGGCCACAGAGCCTCTGATGGAGAAGGTGGTGGATGAGATGGTGTCTGAGGCAGAGGAGGCTGTGGAAGTCTCTGAGGGAAAAGAGGCTGCAGAAGAGGTCTCTGAAGCAAAGGAAGCCGTGGGGGCCACAGAGCCTCTGATGGAGAAGGTGGTGGATGCGATGGTGTCTGAGGCAGAGGAGGCTATGGAGGAGGGTGGTTCTGCAGGGAAAGACATTGTGGCGGATGCTGTATCTGAGGGAGAGGAGGCTGTGGAGGACGCTCGTGTGGCAGAAGATATTACCAGGGTAGTTGGCCCTGAAGGAGATGAGGCTGTGGAGGACGCTCGTGTGGCAGAAGATATTACCAGGGTAGTTGGCCCTGAAGGAGATGAGGCTGTAGAGGAAGCCATTTCTGAAAGGGACGAGGATGCGGAGAAGCCTGAGGTTCTTCTGGAAACACTAGGGGATACCAATTTTCACACAGGAGAAGCAACACTTAGGGGAGTAGACTTTGTGAAACCAAATGAGTTTTCACAGCTGAAAGCAGCAGGGGAAGAGCAGATCGAAATGGGGGAAGCTGCCATAGGAGCTGCAACATCTGAGACTGACAAGGCATCAGAGGTAGAAAGGAACTCTCTCAGTGCAGAGGATGCAGTGAAGGAGTCTGTGGATTCTGAGAAGGGTTCCCTGTGGCAGGTAGCACCTGGATTCAAGGCACTGGTGGATGCTGGAGGAAATCCTATAAGTGAAGTGTCTTCTCCATTGGAGGAGACCACAGCAGCTGGGGAGGAGGAGGGCTTAGCAGAAACATGTTCAAGTGGAACCCCATCTCTAGGCAGCAAAGCAAAGAAAGAGCATGCAATGGAAGAAAGACTTGTTGGAGAGGTGATGGGTTTATTTGCAGAGAAAGGCAGAACAGAGTCAGGAGGCAGAGAGGGGACTATAAGTGGAGCAGCAGGTCCAAGTGAGCTGGTAGATGGGAAGGAGGGATCACTGGACGGTGCAAAAGAGAGAAGGAAGGAGAAGTTTTCTGATGAGGGGGTGATGGATGGAGCAGCTCTGCCTGCCGCAGTTCTGAGTGTGGGCAGGATGGGGGAGGCAAGGCTGGTGGCCTTTGCTGTGGTGGGTGGCCGGGCTGGGCTAGGGACTCTGGCTGAGACAGCAGCGGGACAGGAGATGGCAAGGTGCGGCAGGGTGGATGAAGGGGCGGTGGTGCAGGCGAAGGTGGTGGGAGTGGCGTGGAGGGGACTGAGTGTGATGGAGGCAGCAGCTCCTGAAGGGGTGTCAGCTGAGGAAAGGGGCACAGCCTGGGAGACTGGGAGGGATGGGGAAGGAGGTGTGGCAAATGGAGCCGTGGACAGCAGGCAAGGGGCAAACTGGGAGACGGCACTGGGGTGCGAGGAAAGAAGGCCAGTGCCAGCGGATGAGGCAGGCTGGGAGTGGAGCACAGCACGTCCCCTGTCTGCACAGCATGAAGAACCATGTGGAACAACGTCCCTTGGAAAGCAGCCGATGTCAGAAACCTCCCTGAGCACCCCTGCACATGGGGATGGGGGAACAGGGCCAACAGGGAGACAGCCTGCGAGAGGAGAAGGTCTATGTCTGGGCACCCAGCCACAGCCAGCAGCTCCTGGGACAGGGGTAGATGAGGATGAGGATGGGTCACAGGAGGGGGCAGAGCAGGCGGGAGTGAAAGCTGAGGGGGAGCAGCCACGCCTCTGTGAAAACATGGGAGAAAGAGAAGGCAGCATCTAGCAGCAGGACGGTGAGTTCTGTGGTGGGGTGGACTTTTTGAGGCGGTGGGAGCTTCCCGGAGCCGGGAAAATCCCAGAAAAATAAAAAACCCAGGCGGGGGTCCTGACAGCCCCTACACGCCGGTCCCGCGCGGTGCCTGACGGGAGGGGGCGGTCCCGGCAGCTACCGCGGGAGATTTAAACGGCGCCCCTGGGAGCACGGCGAAGAGGAGCGTGGCAAAGAGGTGCGGGGCAGTTTGAGCGGGCAGGGCGAGAAGGCAGGGCGCAGAGAGGACCTAGAGACTAGAGAGAAGACACCGAAGACCATGGTGGCCACCCGTCAGAAGGCTAAAGCTGCTCCGTGTGCTGCAGCAGGCAGGGTGGATGCTGCCACCCAGACAGAGCCACAGTGGGTGCATGCAGCTACCCAGACCCTGGGCTGCAGGCGGTGCCCCCCTCCCACACCGGCTCGTGCCTCTGGTCCTGGCCCCACTTGTGAAAGCTGCGCTCGAGTGGGGGAACTCCTTCACATGGTGAAGGAGCTAAGAGAGGAGGTGAAGAGACTGAGGACCATCAGGGAGTGTGAGAGGGAGATTGACCAGTGGAGCAGGGCCCTCTCACAAACTCAGCAGCCTGCTGGGGCTGGAGTGTCCGAACATCATCCACCTGCAAACTGCAGGGTTGGGGGAACAAGAGATGGGGAATGGCAGCAAGTTCCTGCCAGAGGAAGGAAACCTACTCCCCTCACCCATACAGCAAAGCCCCAGATCCCCCTGGCGAACAAGTACCAGGTGCTGCAGGTGGAATCCAGCCCTGAGAATGAGGATGGTGGCTCCCACAGCCTAGAATCCTTCCCTAGGCTGCACCATTCTCAGAAAAAGATAAAAACATCCTCCATCAAGAAGAAGAGGAGGGTGATTGTTGTAGGGGACTCCCTCCTAAAAGGAACGGAGGGACCCATTTGCAGACCGGACCCGCTCCACAGAGAGGTCTGCTGCTTACCGGGGGCATCAGGGAAGGAGGTAGCTAGAAAACTTCCTTCCCTGGTTCACGAGACAGACTACTATCCTCTGATAGTAGTCCAAACTGGTAATGATGACCTAACAAACAAAAAGGCCAAAGCCATCAAGAATGGCTTCAGGGCAATTGGGAAAGTGATGGAGGGCTCTGGGGCACAAGTAGTATTCTGCTCCATCCCAATGCTAAATAGAGAGGAGGGGGAAGCCATGATGAAGAATTCGATTAATACCTGGCTCCGAGCCTGGTGCGAGGAGAGGGGCTTTGGCTTTTTTGATCATGGGGGGGCTCACGCACCCCCAGGCTTTCTCGCTAAGGGCGGGACACATGGGTCTCCTAGGGGGGCTAAAGCCCTTGCCAGAAACCTAGCCAAGCTCATAAATCGAGCTTTAAACTAGATGTGAAGGGGGAGGGGGTTGAGCCCAGGCTAGACAGGAACGAGCCTGGACGTGGGGAATTGGTGATTGGGAGAGGGTGCGCGGGCGAGGACCACCAGTACCTCACTGCACAAAAAGTGGGGGAGAACACACCTCGGGGTGTTAAGGGAGATGCAGGCACTCTGGTGTCAACTACTCCAGTTACCAGGCAGTTGGGAACGAACCCTGTTCCCTCTAGGAGGGCTGAAGGCTCGGCAGCTCAGCTGAAGTGCATTTACACCAATGCACGCAGCATGGGAAATAAGAAGGAAGAGCTGGTAGCTGTCGTAGGGCAAGGGGCCTATGATGTTGTTGCCATCACGGAAACGTGGTGGGACGACTCATATAACTGGAGTACGGCTATGGTGGGGTATAAGCTTTTCAGGCGGGACAGGAAGGGTAGGAGAGGAGGTGGGGTAGCCCTCTTTGTAAAGGAGGACTTGGACATCACTGAGATGGATTGTGGAGATGAGGAGGTTGAGTGCCTGTGGGTCAAAATCAGAGGAGCCCACCAGAAGGTAGATTTTGTGATGGGAGTCTGTTACAGACCACCCAACCAAGGAGAAGCAGCTGATGAGCTCTTCTATAAACAGCTGCGGTCAATCTGTAGATCAATGCCTCTGGTTCTGGTGGGAGACTTCAATCTTCCTGATATCTGCTGGGTGTACAACACAGCAGAAAGGAAGCAGTCTAGGAGGTTCCTGGAGTGCGTGGGAGATAACTTCCTTGCACAGTTGGTGAATGAACCAACCAGGGAAGGCGCCCTCCTGGACCTCCTGTTGGTGAACAGAGAAGGCCTTGTAGGGGATGTGGCGGTAGGTGGACGCCTAGGACTAAGCGACCATGAGATTATAAAATTTTCTGTTCTAGGTGAAGTGAAGAGGGTGGTTAGCAAGACGGTAACATTAAATTTCCAGAGGGCAGACTTTGATCTCTTCAGCAAGCTGGTTGGTGAAGTCTCATGGGAGACAGTACTCAAGGGCAAGGGAGCCCAGGAGGGCTGGGAGCTCTTCAAAGGGGTGGTCCTAGCAGCTCAGGAGAAAGCCATCCCCGTGGTCCGGAAAAAAAGCCGGCAGGGGAGAAAGCCAGCTTGGTTGAATAGAGAGATCTTGAGGGATATCAAGAAGAAAAGAAATGTTTATGGGCTCTGGAAGAAGGGACAGGCCTCTTGGGTGGACTACAGGAGGGAAGTGAGATTGTGTAGGGAAAAAATCAGAAGGGCTAAGGCTCAGCTAGAAATTGGATTGGCCAAGTCAGTGAAAGATAACAAAAAATCTTTCTACAAATATATAAATAATAAAAGGCGGACTAGGGAGACCATACAGTCCCTATTGGACACAGAAGGGACAACAGTAACGGGATGAGGAAAAGACTGAGGTACTTAATGCCTTCTTTGCCTCAGTCTTTAGTCGTAAGGAGGGTCGTTCTGTCTGTGTACAAACCCAGGAGCTAGAGGAGCATAATGAGGCTCCCATGATCCAAGAGGAGGTGGTCAGAGACTTGCTAGCCCGACTGGACAGTCACAAGTCTATGGGGCCGGACGGGATTCACCCTAGGGTACTGAAGGAGCTGGCGGATGTGCTGGCCAAACCCCTTTCCATCATCTTCCAACAGTCCTGGAAGACTGGGAAAGTCCCACTGGACTGGAGGCTGGCTGATGTTGTGCCCATCTACAAAAAGGGCCGCAGGGAGGACCCAGGAAACTACAGGCCTGTCAGTCTGACCTCAGTGCCAGGGAAAGTCATGGAACAGGTGATCTTGAGTGCTATCATGAAGCACATGCAAGAGAACCGGGTGATCAGGCCCAGTCAACATGGGTTCACAAAAGGCAGGTCTTGCCAGACTAACCTGATCGCCTTCTATGACAAAGTGACCCGGCTACTGGATGAGGGAAAGGCTGTGGATGTGGTCTTCCTGGACTTCAGCAAAGCCTTTGACACAGTTTCTCACAGCGTTCTGCTTGAGAAACTGTCAGCCTCTGGGCTGGACAGGCGCACACTCTCCTGGGTGGAAAACTGGTTGGATGGCCGGGCCCAGGAGTGGTGGGAAATGGTGTGAAATCCAGCTGGAGGCCAGTGACAAGTGGGGTTCCCCAGGGCTCAGTGCTGGGTCCAGCCCTGTTCAACGTCTTCATCAATGATCTGGATGAAGGCATCGAGTGCACCCTTAGCAAGTTTGCGGATGACACTAAGCTGGGTGGAAGTGTCGATCTGCTGGAGGGTCGGGAGGCTCTGCAAAGGGATCTGAACAGGCTGGACCGCTGGGCAGAGTCCAATGGCATGAGGTTTAACAAGGCCAAATGCCGGGTCCTGCACTTGGGGCACAACAACCCTATGCAGTGCTACAGACTGGGAGAAGTCTGTCTAGAAAGCTGCCTGGAGGAGAGGGACCTGGGTGTGTTGGTTGACAGCCGACTGAATATGAGCCAGCAGTGTGCCCAGGTGGCCAAGAAGGCCAATGGCATCTTGGCTTGTATCAGAAACGGCGTGACCAGCAGGTCCAGGGAGGTTATCCTCCCTCTGTACTCGGCACTGGTGAGACCGCTCCTCGAATACTGTGTTCAGTTCTGGGCCCCTCACCACAAGAAGGATGTTGAGGCTCTGGAGAGAGTCCAGAGAAGAGCAACAAAGCTGGTGAAAGGGCTGGAGAACAGGCCTTATGAGGAGCGGCTGAGAGAGCTGGGGTTGTTTAGCCTGGAGAAGAGGAGGCTCCGAGCCTGGTGCGAGGAGAGGGGCTTTGGCTTTTTTGATCATGGGGGGGCTCACGCACCCCCAGGCTTTCTCGCTAAGGGCGGGACACATGGGTCTCCTAGGGGGGCTAAAGCCCTTGCCAGAAACCTAGCCAAGCTCATAAATCGAGCTTTAAACTAGATGTGAAGGGGGAGGGGGTTGAGCCCAGGCTAGACAGGAACGAGCCTGGACGTGGGGAATTGGTGATTGGGAGAGGGTGCGCGGGCGAGGACCACCAGTACCTCACTGCACAAAAAGTGGGGGAGAACACACCTCGGGGTGTTAAGGGAGATGCAGGCACTCTGGTGTCAACTACTCCAGTTACCAGGCAGTTGGGAACGAACCCTGTTCCCTCTAGGAGGGCTGAAGGCTCGGCAGCCTAGTTATCCTTGCTGCCAGTCTCCATGATGATGATTAAATTAGAATGAGCGTATGCCTGATGACTTCCCCGGAGATGTAGCTTCTCCGCCCCACCACTGAAGTGTGCTGGGAGGTGCAGCTGTTTCTTTTTGCTACTTTTAAGGAAAATTGAGTTTTCTTGAACTGATACCCTGACATCTATACAAGGCAGTCCATTAGTTTAGAACTTCAGTTTCCATTGAAACACACCTTCTTTGTTCTTGTTTTAAAATTAATGGGAGTAGTTGTCATATTTTAGGGAAGTTTTAGCTTCCATATTTGAGATTTTTTTTTAAAAGCAGTCCTGCCAAGTTTTTCTAATACATTGCAGATGCAAACAATAATTTAAAATGCTACAAAAAATGGCCATGAGCCTTCCTCAGATCCACAGAGGAAGAAGAGGCATAGAGGGTGGAAGACTGCAGCTGTAGGAATTCTGGGCCTGAATTCTGCCTCTGGCCTTTAGGCAGCAGCGAATGCCAAGGAAAAATATAAAAGAAGGGCAAGAATACTGTGATGCGTCTGCACTGTGTCTTCCCACCCCTTTAATTAGCTGGTGTCCAGGGTGGTCTACCAATTGGGCCTAAGCAGATTTTCCTTCCTTGAGTTTGACTAATCTTTTCTTGAACCCATCTGAATGCTGGACACCAGCAGTGCTGTGTATCACTAAACTCTACTGTTCAGCCAAATGTTCGATGAAGAATAGTGCGCTTTTTTTTCCTCGAATATTCCATTTATGAAATTCATATGATGTTGGTGTTACTGCTTTGCAAGTCTGTTGCTGCTAGGTTACCTTGGCTGTCTTGGATGGCTTTTGCTTTTTTGTGCATTCAGAATGCCGACAGGAAAGACACTAACATACTATTAATTGAATAATGCTGAAGTTTTTGAAGATGTTTCCTTCTGGAACCTCTCTCTTCACCTGTGTTAAGGAAAATTCTATTTTAAACACCTTCACCTCTAGGCTCGGATGATTTCATTGAGGACTACTGAAGAAGAAGGAACTTTTAAAACCTAGAAAACAGAGTATTACATTGTGCTACAAAACCAAGGAGGGATCAATGTGTGAAGCTAGTGAACTGGTATTGAGTTAGGCCAAGGCAATAGTGTTGTTCTTTATTAGCATAAATTCCTGTGTGCTTCTATTCAACACACATGGTTTCATGGCTCTAGGTTTGAGCAGAGATCTTCTATCAAATATAGAGAGATTGTCTGTTTTTTTACATAGGTAACAACATTTACTTGTTAGGCAAGTCCTGCACGGTCTCTGCTGCCTGAGATTTAGGTCAAGGAAGGACAAGAGTAATCGTTGAATTATAGAAACTACAGATAGGAATGATTTTCTACACTGCATACAAAGTTGTCCCCATCTACGTGGGGCTTGTCTAGGTATATTTTCTAGCAAATAATAGATTGACAAGAAACTGTGTGTAGAGCAATGAAAGAAAAAGGTAATACCCTTTTTGAGATAAAATGAGCATGCTAAAGAAATATTGTAGGATAACAGCAGTCATGAAGGACTTAGCTTCTTCTAGGTGCATGACACAGATGCTGCAATGATTAAGATTCTAATTAAAAAATTTAAGGACATTTACAGTCTTAAAAGAAATGCAAGATGCTTACAATTTCTGCTACTCCCATCCTCCAAAAGGCTGAGCTCTTAAAGCCTTGAGAGACACTCAGAGGGCTGAAGAGCTTGGACTTTTACCGTGACTGCAGTTCATTCTTGGGCCTCCCAGGTTTCTTCAGGTGGATTTCTCTGCAGGGGTAGGCGTTCTCATCACCCATCCAGCCTGTGTTTGGTTGGGATTGTTGTGGCAGTGTTTCAGCTTTGCTCTAGGAAAACCCATCATGCTCTGCTTGTGACACGTTGTCTCCTAACCAGTGCTGTCATTAACAGCGCAAAACTAATTTATCAGAGAAAACTGTATATGCTGAAGCAAAAGGTGTGAAATTCTTCTCTGGGGTTGTTCAGTTGCAGGCTGAGTCTGGGCATATCACAGCTGGTGGTGTGACAGATCTGTCAGAAGGATGGGAATACTTGGGATGGGGTCCTGCTGCGCATTTTCTGATCTTGCTGTGCTCTTTGTGACAGGGAGATATTGCTGATCCCAAGGGAGAGAATTATTGTGAGCAGTATTTGTCATCTTTCCCTGGGCTCTGTGTTTTGATAGACTGTCAATTCCCTTTTGTCAAATGTCGTGCAGGCAGTGCACTGCAAAGAATGGAAACTGCCAGCTACTCAGACTTCAGGCCTGTAATCAGGTCAGAGTGAAATAGATGCACCACACCTAGCAAAGCATTTGGTATTTCAGCAAGTCATAGAAAGTGCTGTAGGTAGGTATCTCTGCGTGAAGCAGCCAAGGCATGTCCTGGAGTGGAAAGCTTCTTGTCTCCTCTGCAGAGATGGAGTGTTAGAATGACTCAAGCAGGTTGTGTGCTATTACACAGAGACCTTTGTCAGAATCTTGGATCCCAGGAGGAACCTTTTAAGGCTCTCCTGGGACCTTCCCTGCTCAGCTTTCATGGTCCCTTGCAGAGCAGGTCTTCGTGCTTCACCCAGGTGAAATGTCACAGCAAGGAGTGAAGCTATCACTATCCTTTGAGACCTGTGATACAGGAAAAAAAGTTGTTTGTGCTGAGCAAGTGCCTCTTGTACTATAGACCGAAATGGTCTTTTAAAAGTTTTCTCACAAGTCTATTCAGGGCTGTGCAGGTGCAGGGTACTGATGGGGTAGAAAGGATGGGTGTAAACATAAAGTATGAGGAACGACAGGAGGAAGAGGAAGAAAGAAATCAAAACAAAAATGAAAAAAAAAAAAGAAAAATAACATATACAAGGCTGAGGAGCAAGGCAGTATCAATGGTGTAGAAAAAAGCAACCTCCTAGGAAAAAGGTGGGAAAGCACAGGATGTGCACCGGTAAGAGAGAGGCAGGGATCTGGGAAGAGAAGAGTGCAAAGTTGTGACAGGGCAGATAAGTTTTCTCACTGCAAGCCAGTGGGAACAAAAACCTCTCCTGTTCTTCGACCTTTCAGAGCCCTGACTAACTCTGAAGCAGCAGACAGATTAAATTGCATATAGACAGCAACATGTATAAAAAATCAGTCTCTTAAGAATTGATAGCCATTTTTTTTTAATAAACTACCAGAGGGAACATCCTGCCACATGCAAAGATGCATGATTTCACTATAATGTGCCCAGAAATTACAATGATCCATAGAATTGTAGAATTGTAGAATCACAGAATGGTTTGGGTTGGAAAGGATCTTAAAGATCTGAAGGGACTGGACAGTGTACATAGCTGGAATACTCCTCATAAAGAGGCTGTTTAGTATTACTAGGTTGAAAGTCATACACTTAATCATCCAGCAAATCATAAAGTAAAAATGGAAGTGGAAGCACAATCTTAGTAATCATTTCAAATGTCTGACTTGACTGTGAAGAATTGCAAGCATTGCATTTTCAGAACAGAAAACACTTCCTCACTTATTTATTGATAAGCATAGGTCTTCAGAAATATGTTAGTTTGGGGAATTGAGGAATCATCAGAACTGTAGTTGGAAACATCACGTAGAATTTGTTGTTTATGTTTTTTAAGTATTCATAGAACATTAATAATGTTATATCTAGAAAAAACCATTGTTGCTTGTATGTTGGACCTCTCTCAGCCTGCCTGAGGAAAGCAGTCTCACTGTTTTGTGAAAATGTGGAAGTTTGCTGCTCTGTGTTTTGGTAGATGCTAATGCATGAATTTCACCTTGGAATTTTAATAGTTTTCTCCATTTGGTTGTAACCTATGTTAAAATTTTTTTTTTTACTGGTGAAGATTTACATGGCTCAAATTGAGTTTGCCCTAATATTAAATTTCTAAATTTTAAACCAAGCTGAGGTAGCTGCGTGCCTTCTTCTCCCCTTTTGCTTTTTAATGGTTTCTTTCATGCTTCCTCTTTTTTTAATTTTGTGTTAGGTTGCAAGCCAATCCAGGAGGAACTAGCAAAGGTGATTGGAAATGATCTTCATGTGAATTCTGAACCTGAACCTAGCGATTCCCACGCAGATGAGGAAGAAGAGAACATAACAAATACAGACTGTGGTGCCAAAGAAGGTGAAATTGGCTGTTGATCAGGAATGTGGATTAAATCTTATTCCCCTGAAATCTTTTTATAGAAGTATTTGCCCTTTCCCTTTCCTTTCTAGGCTATCAAACACTCCTTGTGCTCTTCTCTTTCCTAACTTGTATAAAATTGGGTGATCACTAGCTAGGTTCTGTAGTCATGTAAAATTAATACTTTCTTTGGTAGTCATAGTGGCCATAGGTAAGGAATCCAGGCCATGAAAAAATTGGCTACCAGTCAAGACAACAGCTGCAGAAAGCAGGAATCTAGTGAGTTTCTCTTTGCTTTCAGGTAGCATGGGGCCTCCCTGGGAAATGTATTGTCAAGACAGGTAGGATGGGACTGTTTGCATAGGATGCGAATGACAGACTAGGAATGAAGCTGCACTGCAGACTTGATCTCCATGCTGTTTGTCTCCCAAACTCATCTCCCTGTTGGCAGTTGGCATAATTGACGATTGGGAAATCTCACACACAGCAAAGTTAATTTACTCTGGCTAATGATTATAAATAGTTATGCCACACACAGCACAGCCTTTGATTTCTTTTAGACAAAGTGAACAAATCATGTCTTTTACAGGGACTTGCAAAATCTGTTGCATTAGACTCAGTCCAATAGTAGCAGCTGGACAATTTGGACGCTGTGCTTTTGTGTATATACCATGTGTCTGAAGGAGTCGCCCAAATGCTTCTTAGATATTGTCAGCCTTGGTGCCATGACTGCTTCCCTGGGGAGCTGATCCAGTGCTCCACCACCCTCTAGGTGAAGAACTTTTTCCTTATGTCCACCTAACCATCTCCTGGTGAATCTTCCTAACTCCCTCGGCATTCCTTCTTTTTGCAATGGGTAGAAAATCAGGCCTTTACATTCCCTTGACAGCAACATTTACACCACTTCTTTCTATCGAAATGCTCAAACAATCCAATGGTACAAAGAGATTTTGAGAAAAGAAATACCAGAAACACTGTAACCTGATAAAATCTTGTACCTAACTGCAAATCTGAAGGTTCCCAGCAAGCGAATGAAGCCAACTCTATGGAAGGCACATGGAGTGTGATGAGCATCATCAGCTGCCACACACATGCCAGCAGGCACTGAGATCTGGGAGCGCCAGGCAGAAATCAGAGACAAATCGGGGAAGACATGGATCCTCGCTCCTTTCAGTGACACAAGACTTCTCATTTTCTAAAGAATAGGAACCTTCCACATTTGTGCCAAGCAGCGGTGCCGCAGTACAGACTGCAGGGTGCCTGCTCAGGGACAGACCCTGGAGCACCCGGTTCAATGGAGGAATTGCTGTAAAATTCCCAGGGGGCAGGAATTATTTCCCTTGATGTAATCACAGAACCCGTGGGAAGCAATTATCCATTTTGCATGAACAACTGAGTAGTATTCTTCCTGTGTGTGCATGTTTTACAACAGCAATTTACCACCTATTTCTTAATTTTTGAATGTTGCTGTCAAGCTTAGAGCTATTTCATACACACACCTGAGCTTCCCGCTAGGCAGGTGAGGGAGGGAGGGAGACTAGGCAAGGCAGGCCGAACTGTCAGACTTGATAGCTGGTCATGCATCAACATTTTTCCTCAAATTAGTTATGCCAGATGCCAGAATGGCAGCAGTAGAACAGAACACAGGTGCGTGATGAGAAGTAGCACAGCAAGTTTTCTTCTCATCACCATGCTGATGTACCTTCATTGCTTGGGAGAGACAGAATCTTTAATAATAACCCCATAAACCAGCCTTAATGCTAACACAGTTCTCAATAAAACTAATGTTTTGATTAATTCTTAATAGCGGCAGATGGAGCTTTCTTGGCAGAAGGAACAAGAACACTTGATGTGCAGAAGGCAGCAGAACAAGTGGTACGAGAAGGGCACATGATAGACGAGAGAGAAGCACTTGAGAAGGAAGATTTTGTTACTGAGGGAGGAGATGTTTGCACTGAAGAGGCAGGAGAAGAAATGGCACGGATGGGAGATTTTCTTCCCAAGGAAGACACAGTAGCTGTGATGCTGGTGGAGGGTCAGCTTGCGGTGGAGGAATCTGCTCCTGAGGACAGCACCATGGCAGAAGAAGATCCCAAAGGCATGGGGACAGGGAAGGGAATGGAGTCTGGTGTAGAGGTGGCATGCGGGGAGCAGGAAGTTTTGATGGAGGGGACGGAGAGTGAGGCAGCACTGGGAGTGCAGACACCTACGGGAAAGGAGCTGGCAGGGGCACTGCTATGCAGGGAGGCAGATGGAGTGGTGTCTGAGAGGGCAGAGGTGGCTGCGGAAGTCTCTGAGGGAAAAGAGGCTTCAGAAGAGGTCTCTGAAGCAAAGGAAGCTGTGGAGGCCACAGAGCCTCTGATGGAGAAGGTGGTGGATGAGATGGTGTCTGAGGCAGAGGAGGCTGTGGAAGTCTCTGAGGGAAAAGAGGCTTCAGAAGAGGTCTCTGAAGCAAAGGAAGCTGTGGAGGCCACAGAGCCTCTGATGGAGAAGGTGGTGGATGAGATGGTGTCTGAGGCAGAGGAGGCTGTGGAAGTCTCTGAGGGAAAAGAGGCTGCAGAAGAGGTCTCTGAAGCAAAGGAAGCCGTGGGGGCCACAGAGCCTCTGATGGAGAAGGTGGTGGATGCGATGGTGTCTGAGGCAGAGGAGGCTATGGAGGAGGGTGGTTCTGCAGGGAAAGACATTGTGGCGGATGCTGTATCTGAGGGAGAGGAGGCTGTGGAGGACGCTCGTGTGGCAGAAGATATTACCAGGGTAGTTGGCCCTGAAGGAGATGAGGCTGTGGAGGACGCTCGTGTGGCAGAAGATATTACCAGGGTAGTTGGCCCTGAAGGAGATGAGGCTGTAGAGGAAGCCATTTCTGAAAGGGACGAGGATGCGGAGAAGCCTGAGGTTCTTCTGGAAACACTAGGGGATACCAATTTTCACACAGGAGAAGCAACACTTAGGGGAGTAGACTTTGTGAAACCAAATGAGTTTTCACAGCTGAAAGCAGCAGGGGAAGAGCAGATCGAAATGGGGGAAGCTGCCATAGGAGCTGCAACATCTGAGACTGACAAGGCATCAGAGGTAGAAAGGAACTCTCTCAGTGCAGAGGATGCAGTGAAGGAGTCTGTGGATTCTGAGAAGGGTTCCCTGTGGCAGGTAGCACCTGGATTCAAGGCACTGGTGGATGCTGGAGGAAATCCTATAAGTGAAGTGTCTTCTCCATTGGAGGAGACCACAGCAGCTGGGGAGGAGGAGGGCTTAGCAGAAACATGTTCAAGTGGAACCCCATCTCTAGGCAGCAAAGCAAAGAAAGAGCATGCAATGGAAGAAAGACTTGTTGGAGAGGTGATGGGTTTATTTGCAGAGAAAGGCAGAACAGAGTCAGGAGGCAGAGAGGGGACTATAAGTGGAGCAGCAGGTCCAAGTGAGCTGGTAGATGGGAAGGAGGGATCACTGGACGGTGCAAAAGAGAGAAGGAAGGAGAAGTTTTCTGATGAGGGGGTGATGGATGGAGCAGCTCTGCCTGCCGCAGTTCTGAGTGTGGGCAGGATGGGGGAGGCAAGGCTGGTGGCCTTTGCTGTGGTGGGTGGCCGGGCTGGGCTAGGGACTCTGGCTGAGACAGCAGCGGGACAGGAGATGGCAAGGTGCGGCAGGGTGGATGAAGGGGCGGTGGTGCAGGCGAAGGTGGTGGGAGTGGCGTGGAGGGGACTGAGTGTGATGGAGGCAGCAGCTCCTGAAGGGGTGTCAGCTGAGGAAAGGGGCACAGCCTGGGAGACTGGGAGGGATGGGGAAGGAGGTGTGGCAAATGGAGCCGTGGACAGCAGGCAAGGGGCAAACTGGGAGACGGCACTGGGGTGCGAGGAAAGAAGGCCAGTGCCAGCGGATGAGGCAGGCTGGGAGTGGAGCACAGCACGTCCCCTGTCTGCACAGCATGAAGAACCATGTGGAACAACGTCCCTTGGAAAGCAGCCGATGTCAGAAACCTCCCTGAGCACCCCTGCACATGGGGATGGGGGAACAGGGCCAACAGGGAGACAGCCTGCGAGAGGAGAAGGTCTATGTCTGGGCACCCAGCCACAGCCAGCAGCTCCTGGGACAGGGGTAGATGAGGATGAGGATGGGTCACAGGAGGGGGCAGAGCAGGCGGGAGTGAAAGCTGAGGGGGAGCAGCCACGCCTCTGTGAAAACATGGGAGAAAGAGAAGGCAGCATCTAGCAGCAGGACGGTGAGTTCTGTGGTGGGGTGGACTTTTTGAGGCGGTGGGAGCTTCCCGGAGCCGGGAAAATCCCAGAAAAATAAAAAACCCAGGCGGGGGTCCTGACAGCCCCTACACGCCGGTCCCGCGCGGTGCCTGACGGGAGGGGGCGGTCCCGGCAGCTACCGCGGGAGATTTAAACGGCGCCCCTGGGAGCACGGCGAAGAGGAGCGTGGCAGTTTGAGCGGGCAGGGCGAGAAGGCAGGGCGCAGAGAGGACCTAGAGACTAGAGAGAAGACACCGAAGACCATGGTGGCCACCCGTCAGAAGGCTAAAGCTGCTCCGTGTGCTGCAGCAGGCAGGGTGGATGCTGCCACCCAGACAGAGCCACAGTGGGTGCATGCAGCTACCCAGACCCTGGGCTGCAGGCGGTGCCCCCCTCCCACACCGGCTCGTGCCTCTGGTCCTGGCCCCACTTGTGAAAGCTGCGCTCGAGTGGGGGAACTCCTTCACATGGTGAAGGAGCTAAGAGAGGAGGTGAAGAGACTGAGGACCATCAGGGAGTGTGAGAGGGAGATTGACCAGTGGAGCAGGGCCCTCTCACAAACTCAGCAGCCTGCTGGGGCTGGAGTGTCCGAACATCATCCACCTGCAAACTGCAGGGTTGGGGGAACAAGAGATGGGGAATGGCAGCAAGTTCCTGCCAGAGGAAGGAAACCTACTCCCCTCACCCATACAGCAAAGCCCCAGATCCCCCTGGCGAACAAGTACCAGGTGCTGCAGGTGGAATCCAGCCCTGAGAATGAGGATGGTGGCTCCCACAGCCTAGAATCCTTCCCTAGGCTGCACCATTCTCAGAAAAAGATAAAAACATCCTCCATCAAGAAGAAGAGGAGGGTGATTGTTGTAGGGGACTCCCTCCTAAAAGGAACGGAGGGACCCATTTGCAGACCGGACCCGCTCCACAGAGAGGTCTGCTGCTTACCGGGGGCATCAGGGAAGGAGGTAGCTAGAAAACTTCCTTCCCTGGTTCACGAGACAGACTACTATCCTCTGATAGTAGTCCAAACTGGTAATGATGACCTAACAAACAAAAAGGCCAAAGCCATCAAGAATGGCTTCAGGGCAATTGGGAAAGTGATGGAGGGCTCTGGGGCACAAGTAGTATTCTGCTCCATCCCAATGCTAAATAGAGAGGAGGGGGAAGCCATGATGAAGAATTCGATTAATACCTGGCTCCGAGCCTGGTGCGAGGAGAGGGGCTTTGGCTTTTTTGATCATGGGGGGGCTCACGCACCCCCAGGCTTTCTCGCTAAGGGCGGGACACATGGGTCTCCTAGGGGGGCTAAAGCCCTTGCCAGAAACCTAGCCAAGCTCATAAATCGAGCTTTAAACTAGATGTGAAGGGGGAGGGGGTTGAGCCCAGGCTAGACAGGAACGAGCCTGGACGTGGGGAATTGGTGATTGGGAGAGGGTGCGCGGGCGAGGACCACCAGTACCTCACTGCACAAAAAGTGGGGGAGAACACACCTCGGGGTGTTAAGGGAGATGCAGGCACTCTGGTGTCAACTACTCCAGTTACCAGGCAGTTGGGAACGAACCCTGTTCCCTCTAGGAGGGCTGAAGGCTCGGCAGCTCAGCTGAAGTGCATTTACACCAATGCACGCAGCATGGGAAATAAGAAGGAAGAGCTGGTAGCTGTCGTAGGGCAAGGGGCCTATGATGTTGTTGCCATCACGGAAACGTGGTGGGACGACTCATATAACTGGAGTACGGCTATGGTGGGGTATAAGCTTTTCAGGCGGGACAGGAAGGGTAGGAGAGGAGGTGGGGTAGCCCTCTTTGTAAAGGAGGACTTGGACATCACTGAGATGGATTGTGGAGATGAGGAGGTTGAGTGCCTGTGGGTCAAAATCAGAGGAGCCCACCAGAAGGTAGATTTTGTGATGGGAGTCTGTTACAGACCACCCAACCAAGGAGAAGCAGCTGATGAGCTCTTCTATAAACAGCTGCGGTCAATCTGTAGATCAATGCCTCTGGTTCTGGTGGGAGACTTCAATCTTCCTGATATCTGCTGGGTGTACAACACAGCAGAAAGGAAGCAGTCTAGGAGGTTCCTGGAGTGCGTGGGAGATAACTTCCTTGCACAGTTGGTGAATGAACCAACCAGGGAAGGCGCCCTCCTGGACCTCCTGTTGGTGAACAGAGAAGGCCTTGTAGGGGATGTGGCGGTAGGTGGACGCCTAGGACTAAGCGACCATGAGATTATAAAATTTTCTGTTCTAGGTGAAGTGAAGAGGGTGGTTAGCAAGACGGTAACATTAAATTTCCAGAGGGCAGACTTTGATCTCTTCAGCAAGCTGGTTGGTGAAGTCTCATGGGAGACAGTACTCAAGGGCAAGGGAGCCCAGGAGGGCTGGGAGCTCTTCAAAGGGGTGGTCCTAGCAGCTCAGGAGAAAGCCATCCCCGTGGTCCGGAAAAAAAGCCGGCAGGGGAGAAAGCCAGCTTGGTTGAATAGAGAGATCTTGAGGGATATCAAGAAGAAAAGAAATGTTTATGGGCTCTGGAAGAAGGGACAGGCCTCTTGGGTGGACTACAGGAGGGAAGTGAGATTGTGTAGGGAAAAAATCAGAAGGGCTAAGGCTCAGCTAGAAATTGGATTGGCCAAGTCAGTGAAAGATAACAAAAAATCTTTCTACAAATATATAAATAATAAAAGGCGGACTAGGGAGACCATACAGTCCCTATTGGACACAGAAGGGACAACAGTAACGGGATGAGGAAAAGACTGAGGTACTTAATGCCTTCTTTGCCTCAGTCTTTAGTCGTAAGGAGGGTCGTTCTGTCTGTGTACAAACCCAGGAGCTAGAGGAGCATAATGAGGCTCCCATGATCCAAGAGGAGGTGGTCAGAGACTTGCTAGCCCGACTGGACAGTCACAAGTCTATGGGGCCGGACGGGATTCACCCTAGGGTACTGAAGGAGCTGGCGGATGTGCTGGCCAAACCCCTTTCCATCATCTTCCAACAGTCCTGGAAGACTGGGAAAGTCCCACTGGACTGGAGGCTGGCTGATGTTGTGCCCATCTACAAAAAGGGCCGCAGGGAGGACCCAGGAAACTACAGGCCTGTCAGTCTGACCTCAGTGCCAGGGAAAGTCATGGAACAGGTGATCTTGAGTGCTATCATGAAGCACATGCAAGAGAACCGGGTGATCAGGCCCAGTCAACATGGGTTCACAAAAGGCAGGTCTTGCCAGACTAACCTGATCGCCTTCTATGACAAAGTGACCCGGCTACTGGATGAGGGAAAGGCTGTGGATGTGGTCTTCCTGGACTTCAGCAAAGCCTTTGACACAGTTTCTCACAGCGTTCTGCTTGAGAAACTGTCAGCCTCTGGGCTGGACAGGCGCACACTCTCCTGGGTGGAAAACTGGTTGGATGGCCGGGCCCAGGAGTGGTGGGAAATGGTGTGAAATCCAGCTGGAGGCCAGTGACAAGTGGGGTTCCCCAGGGCTCAGTGCTGGGTCCAGCCCTGTTCAACGTCTTCATCAATGATCTGGATGAAGGCATCGAGTGCACCCTTAGCAAGTTTGCGGATGACACTAAGCTGGGTGGAAGTGTCGATCTGCTGGAGGGTCGGGAGGCTCTGCAAAGGGATCTGAACAGGCTGGACCGCTGGGCAGAGTCCAATGGCATGAGGTTTAACAAGGCCAAATGCCGGGTCCTGCACTTGGGGCACAACAACCCTATGCAGTGCTACAGACTGGGAGAAGTCTGTCTAGAAAGCTGCCTGGAGGAGAGGGACCTGGGTGTGTTGGTTGACAGCCGACTGAATATGAGCCAGCAGTGTGCCCAGGTGGCCAAGAAGGCCAATGGCATCTTGGCTTGTATCAGAAACGGCGTGACCAGCAGGTCCAGGGAGGTTATCCTCCCTCTGTACTCGGCACTGGTGAGACCGCTCCTCGAATACTGTGTTCAGTTCTGGGCCCCTCACCACAAGAAGGATGTTGAGGCTCTGGAGAGAGTCCAGAGAAGAGCAACAAAGCTGGTGAAAGGGCTGGAGAACAGGCCTTATGAGGAGCGGCTGAGAGAGCTGGGGTTGTTTAGCCTGGAGAAGAGGAGGCTGAGGGGTGACCTCATTGCTCTCTACAACTACCTGAAAGGACGTTGTGGAGAGGAGGGTGCTGGCCTCTTCTCCCAAGTGACAGGGGACAGGACAAGAGGGAATGGCCTCAAGCTCCGCCAGGGGAGGTTTAGGCTAGACGTTAGGAAAAAATTCTTTACAGAAAGGGTCATTGGGCACTGGAATAGGCTGCCCAGGGAGGTGGTTGAGTCACCTTCCCTGGAGGTGTTTAAGGCACGGGTGGATGAGGTGCTGAGGGATATGGTTTAGTGTTTGGTAGGAACGGTTGGACTCGGTGATCCGGTGGGTCTCTTCCAACCTGGTTATTCTGTGTGTGATTCTGTGTGTGTGAATGGATGTCTTGGAGAGTACACAGAGCACTGAAGTCAGGGTGCAGTCCTGTTGGAGAGAGACCTGATGCTCCAGGAGCCACTGATGTGCGTGAAGGAAGCCGTGATCCCTGTGAGGTGAGTCCTGCATGTGTTGGCCACTGTACCCTGTGCCTGTTTGAGTCCCCAGACTGGTCCCTGCCATAAGCAGAGGATGCATCACTTCATCCTGTTTCTTACACTTACCTTAAGCATCTGCTGCTGGAAGTGGGATGAAGGGTGGTAAATCCTTCTTGGTGTTAGCTTCTGCATTCTTTCCTGTTTCTGAACCTTCATTGCAAATGCCTTTGCCCTGGTCCTAAGGCTTCTGGCCCCTCAGTTGTGTTACCCTTGGCCATGTGGTGCAGCTCTGATCACCCCGCATACCACTCCTCTGCCTGCACTGGTGGCAGTGGCTGAGCCTCCATAGCATTGCTGGCTGGGACGCTCCAGGTCAGTGGCAGCACTTCACTTCTCTGGTCACTCTGGCATCTGCTTCTGTTACAGCGGTATCTCAGTAGCTCAAAGTTTAGCACATTTTCTGTAAAGCTAATGTTTTTGTTATTGTTTCCTAGGACGTTGCAAACCCAGATGCAGTTGTTGTGCCTTCCGTTCAGCCTCAGGATGGGGAAGAAACTCTCCTCTAAGCTTTTCCTGCAGCTTCTTCGGTGCTGTTTCCTGAAACATTTACACCACTGCTGGTTGGGATGTTCACTCCTCCTTTATTTACTCCATGGGTACCACAACTACCTGTCATGTTTTCCTCAAGCAGCTTCTCAGTGTTCAGCAGACAACTGAAATAAACCTGTACACACCAGCCAGGAAACAGCACGCCTTTGTATTTAGGAAGGCAATAAATGCAAGGATTGTTCCACAGCTGCTGTGCTTGTTTTTCACAAAACACAGATAAATACTGTTCTGACTAAACCTCTCCTCCCCTAGGCACTACTGGCAGGAGGGAGGGCTGAGGGCAGCTGTTCTGTATATTTCTACAGGACAAGAAGTGTGTCTGTGCAGAGCTGCCCATGTTTTCACCTGTGTCAGTGTTCTGACTGCATTTGCCTGTGTGCCCCTTCCCTTTCTGAACTGCAGAATCTTCACTGTATCTTCAGTTGTGCATGGGACACTGGCGCACATTAATGCTTTGATTCTGATGAGAGCATCTGGGGGTGCTCAGCAGAGATGTGGAATGGCAGGATCACAAGGAATAGTATCCTCACACTGAGTTTTTCAACATGAGGGGCTGTCTCCACTGCATGTCACAGGCAAGTGAGCCCTGCCATGTGCTCAGGTACTGTGTGTGCCAGGTGGGTCTGTGTAGGTGGCTTCTTGCTCCATGGGGATCCTGGTTTCTCACTGGCCATACTGTGTGGCATTCTTGGGACTTTGAAATGTTGTTGGAAATTATTAAATCAGAACAATTCTAATGTGTCTTTTGAAATGAATAAAGCCTGGCTTTTTGTTTTTGGTGGTGTCAGTCAGTAGTAACCCTTGGGCCTGTGGAAGCTGTGTTATAACTGCAGCTGTTTCAGCCCAGCGCTGGTGGTGGATCAGTGCTGACTGAGGATCTCTGCTGCAAACATCTCCCTTCCAGCTCTGCTGCACCTCAGAGAGCTTCCTGAGAGGCTGCCAGGCCATGGTGTACAGTGCTGTACGTGCAGCAGCTCGGCAGGCATCGCTCGGTGGGGTGCAGGATGCTCAGCTCCTACACAAGGGGATTGTGACTCTGTTCTCAGATTGCGATCTAGAATTGAAATGAGCAGGGTTTTGAATGGATTGTTAAAGTAAGTCACTTAATGTAAGTCACTTAATGTAAGTTAATGTAAGATTGATATACATCAGATAGGAAATTTAAATGGGACCAAGTAATTCATGTTCCCTCCTGTACTGAAGATGGTTGCATTTGTTTGGTCAACGTGGATACCAGGAACAGCTTTGAACGAGAAAAGGAGGCAAAACCCACTAATAATAGTTATACAGTCCTCAGCAGTTTAAATGAAAGCATTGCATCAAGTGATGCTGAGCAGTGTGGTTGAAATGTGTATTCTGTGCAAGGTGTGAGCAGTTTGCTTACAAAGCATGTTTTTGACTTTTCACCATTCAACAATGGTTTGACCATTCAACAATTTCCTTTTAACCAGGGTATGTCCATAAAATCAGAGGTGGCTTATTCATTGGACCAAGACATTTTCAGTTTTGTTGAATATAAAATAAGAGCAGTAAATAGATAAACTGTGTTTGCGTACTCTACAGTTGAATAGATCTGGTATGCAAAGTAGCCAGAATTTAAATTAATGCTAATGACCTTGTTTTTGTACATATGCACACCTGCCCATTTACTTGGGTGCATAAAAACCTCTGTACCAATTTGTGTAGTTCCTTGATATTTTGCCAGTTCTTTCACTCTAAAGATCATACTTGCCAGTCAAGTAGGGCCTGGTCTGCAATATTTATCTCTGCTTTCTAACTCCATGACTAATGTTGGGCCAAATATTTGTGCCACTAAAACTGTGCCTTGCAGATCCCCATGGAAAGGAAATGCCTGCAGCCCATGAGCATGGCTGTACTCAAGCCATTTACAAATGCTTATTCATCCACATGGGTTGCACTTCCAGCATTACAGACGAACAAAGGCAGAGGGAGGAGTGCAGGCTTTTGCCATGGCAGTGATACCCTGGAAGGGTCAGGGTTAAAACTAAGGCTGTACTCGGATAGGTCATGATCCACACAGTGCTTATTTGACACCTAACTGCTTTACTGAGTAGTGAAAATGCGAAAGAGAAGAGGTTTGATTCATTTGTTGTAGGCAAGTGCCAGCGTGATCTGCCAACCATTGCAAAATACTCATTAATAATACTCAGTCTGCAAATTGAGAGCTCTTATGGGAGAACTCTTATGGGAGCTGCAGCCACACAGGAGCCAGAGCAGCCCTATTCTGGCTGAGGGACTCGTCCCCTCTGTGCTATGGCCCTGCTAAGCTCTCCCTTTCCAGGGGTGGTTCTAAAGCATACGTTTAGTGATGACAGGGCAGGCAGCAGTGGCACTGGGGCCACTCCGGGGCAGGTAGTCCTCAAGATGGAAGGTGTCTCTGAAGCAGATTTCTCCTCTTGGTGCAGCCTCTCACCAGCTGCCAACCTACACTTCCAGTACTTACTGCTCTTTTTGTATGGATAGAAGCTTCCTTTAAAGAGATCCAGATTTTGGAACATGCTGAAGATGATTAAGTGGCAGTATGAGTTTGCAGCAGCAGTAGGAGAGCAGACTAGATCCACTTCAGCCTTCTAGAAAATAAGGCAACAGTTGGTATCAAGAGGTAGCTGAACTTCCAAGATACTCTTGGGCTCCCACAAGACCTGGGACATCAGGAACGTCCCAGATGAACTATGCAGTAGTGGTTGTAAGTTATTGGAAAACTAATAATTAATTATTTAAAACACTTAAAATATTTATAAATGGCTCTTGTGCATATGACTGTAACAGTTAGGGAACTGGATCCTTTGGTTAGGGACATGCCAACTCGTACAAGTTCTCTTATTGCTCTGAAAATCCCTCACTTCAAATACTCTGGGTTTATATACTGATTAAAAAAAAATCACATTTCCCAAAGCCACTCCACAGTTTCTGGTCTCCTATCATATTAGTGGAATCATCTCTTTTCTCTCGCACTTTTTCTCTGACAGCTGTATTTACAGGAAAGAAACCCGTGAACTTTGGCCTGTGATAAGGAAATGCCCCTTTGCCCATCCCAACAGCTCTCCCCACAGAGTACGGGTTGGTTTCCCCTGCTCATACACCCCACTTTCCCTCCCTTGTTCTGCATGCTGGCAGTGCCACACACAGCTCCCTGGCACACCTGTGGGATGGCACAAGCCAGCTTTATACCTGGGACATTGCATTACTCTTCATGTCTCTGAGTCCTTTAAGGCAACTGATTCCTAAGGTGGACGGAGGACTTGAGACACTTACGGAATTGAGCTGAACTTGGCCATTTCATCTTCAGGGAACTCTAGGTGTGGCTATGAAAGATGTACTGTTCCTTCCCTTTCAAAACACAAGTATATTTGTGATCTGAAAATGGGGAAATTGGTAAGAAGCAAACCTATTGAAATCACAGAATAACCAGGTTGGAAGAGACCCACCGGATCACCGAGTCCAACCGTTCCTACCAAACACTAATGGATAATTTTATTAATTTTACAGTTTTGAAAGGCTACCCATGGTAATTTCTGCTCTTCTTCCCATGGCTAGTTAAAAATTAACTTCAAAGTGATAAAATGTAGGCGGCACTTAGGGAAAAATCAAGGTGTGCCCTTCCCCAACCCCTCTCCCGAAAAAATACTATTTATTGAACAAAGCATATGTGAGAAAAGCAAACTATGCAACAGTCTTGCCACTGGCAAAACTCATTTTTGGCTGATCAGAAAGGCCTCTTTTAACTCCCTAAACTGCCAGGTATTCTCAGTAGCTTGTCACTGAGTACTGATGGTTGTGCCTCAAATGTATCTTTACTGATTTACACAGCTGAAGTAATTCCTTGTGACAGTCCACAGGTTAAAGAGATGCTTTTCACCTGTTGAAAAATAGCAGTTGGCCTTGTAAAGAGCCCTCTAAACTACAGCATTTTTGCCTTCAAAAACTTTTTGATTGTTTGTTGTTGTTGCTTCCATGTGTCCACTTCTGGCATTTCCAAGGAAGGGCTGAGAGATCATACCGTGCAGCTCTGGTAACAGTGAGTACACAGAGGCATTACTGCAAATGCAGTTTGCTTTCCTTGCTCTATTTTCTGCTCACTAATCCAGTTTAGTTTCTGGTTTTCAGGTACAGTGGCTGCATGTCACTGTATGATTGTTTTAAGCAAGGGAAAGAGACTTAATGCAGAGGTATTTGTAACAACAAATTCATGTTGAAACAGAAATTTAATGTTGGTACTAATTTTTTCAGATAAGATCATTAATACTTTCTGTCCTGTTGATGTCTCATACACTGGGCAGTACAAACTCTGAGGAATGAGATCGAATCTCTGTCTGCCTCAGCATTCTTCAGCTTGGTGCCTACCTGTGCTTTGGGAGCTCTATGTGTGAAACATCTGGTCAATTAGAGAGTCACATAGGGAATTTTCATCAGCACCCTAAACGCACCTTCTCCCGTCTGCTCTGCATAGGTTTCCTCAAAACTTGCCAGTTGTTCCGATGTTGCTTTTACTTCTAGAAAGAATACAACAGATTTTCCCTAGTTGCAGAGGAATCTGGATGTTGTTTTGTCACGGTTTGCAATCATAGGATCACAGAACGGTTTGGGCTGGAAGGGATCCTTAAAGCCCACCCCGACCAGTCCCCTGCAGTGAACAGAGACATCTTCAACCAGATCAGATTGCTCAGAGCTCCGTGCAAGTCGACCCAGAACGTTACCAGGGATGGGGCATTCACCGTCTCTCTGGGCAACCTGTTCCAGTGCCCCACCACCCCTACAGTAAAAAAAAATTCTTCTTTATACCTCGTATGAATCTTCCCTTTTTTAGTTTAAAGACATTACCCCTTGTCCTGTCACAAGATGTTCTGCTAAAAAGTTTCTCCCCATATTTCTTTTAAGCCTCCTTTAAGTACTGAAAGGCAACACACAGTAGGGTCTCCCCGGAGCCTTCTTTTCTCCCGGCTGAACAACGCCAACTCCTCAGCCTGACCTCATAGGGAAAGGTGCTTCAGCCCTCATTTTTGTGGCCTCTCGTGGACCCACTCCAAAAGGTCCATGTCTTTCCTGTGCTGAGGACTTCAGGGCAACGAGGACAGAGTTCAGCCTGTGTTGGTAATGTTGTGTTTGACTGGGAGGGTGTTAGCAGCAAGCTTGGAATTGTTTGTTAGCAATGAACTGGAATTGGCTCAGGGGACATCTCTTTCTCCCCACCGTGATTTATCTGAGGGAGGAAGAATGCTGATTTCAGTGTGTTTTACCCTCTTTTTCTGCTTTCAGGAACTAAAAATGGGAAATGATCAAGGAGGATGTTTTTAAGCAGAACAAATTCTGGCTGTTCGCATTGAGTCATGCAGATGTGCCTATTCTCAGCTCTGATGCTGCAGGGTGGGGTCCTTGTGCACAGCTGTTTCCTCTCTCATTGGCTAATGCTCTTTCAAGACTTAAGGACCACAAATTCTATAGCCATACTCCTGCTAGGTGAGGCATTTGCAACATAACAATGCTAATCATTGTTCTGAAAAGTTGTCATGATGATAGATGATCTCCTTTGATCTATGGGAAAGACTGAAGCTTCCTCTTGCTCCTTTTCATTAAAGCTCTTAAGAGAGCATTGCCCACGTTGTGACACTGACTTATTGCTAAAGCTTTGCAAAGATGGGGTGGAGAGCTCTACAGGTTTGTCCAGAGGCCTGCTCAGACCAAAGACTTACTGTCTCTGAAAGCTGTGAAAGCATCAGGAGAAGTACCCTTCCAGTGGTGAGCAGTATTTGATCCTCTGAAACACTGCACTGCAGTCAGGAGGTGAAACAAAAAAATTTACAGTCAATAATTAATTTAACTATTAAGGCAGTTATTCTTTATTCAGCGCTGGAGAAGCATCAGGATTTGTCCTCAGAGTGTTTCTGGCCAAAAGGGATTTCAGAGAACTATATATTGTTATCTTAGTTGTTAATCTTGTTTTAACACATTGCAGTTGACATTCCATCTCACCATTTACAAATCACCATTTCAGAGGCTGCACTAATGTTTTCTTCATTTTGCTGCACTGAATTCCTCAGTTTCACAATGATTAGGTGTTAAACTGAGAGGGCTATCAGGTCATGAAAACCTGGCTCAACTGCAGAGTGAAGAGGCTGCCATGGGTGTGATTTTGAGTTTATGGAGACATTTTGTAAGGATGGGAGAGTCAGAGCTTTCTGTCCGTGCTAAAAGGAAGCACAAGTGTGAGCTGGAAAGAGAGGGCTGGGCCCCTCATGCGAAGCTCAAGGTACAAATATGTTTCTGTAGGCTGGAAGAAGTGGCTCTGCCTCAACCCACAGCCCATGAGGGCACAGGGACTGGTGCCGGAGCAGGCAGTGCTGGTGCTGTCAGGGTCAGGTGCTGAGGCTCGTTGGCTCCTGCGGTCGGGAGCTGGATGGGAGGCTCGCTGAGGGCCACTTGCACCAATGGGATGTTTTTCCCAGCTGCACTTCTTATGGAGGCTGGGGAATTTGACAAAGGGTCCAACATGTCCCCTAGTGAGCTGCATCCCAGGGCCGTCTGTGTATTTATTGTATTGTTTGCATTAGCCCAGTGACTGCTCATGCAGTTGAGACCACAACTGAAACAAGGACCAAACACAGGAGAAGGTAACTGCTGGGTGCTACCAGGGGCTGACAGCAACAATTCACTTACAGTGAGATGTAGTTATTTCCCTTTCCTCCCACAGCATTTTTCAGCAAGTGAAACAAAACAAATAAAAAACCATCTCTGACCCTTGCTAAGTGAAATCTTCCCCATTTTCATCGCTTCAGGATTGTGAAAGTTATGGTGGGCATGGGAGATGTTAGTTGGGAAAGTCTACACTTTTCTAGTTCATCTGTGTCACACTGCAGGATGCCTCATCAAAGACCTCGGTTCAGGGATCATAGTTCTAAGAGACCAACATCCTGAAAAGTATCCGCAGAGTAACACGTGGCAGCACTGGTTTGCACCTGGCCAATACGACAGTTGTGTCTTTGAATCCAGGTAGGGAATAATATTACAGCAGGATTGCTTGCAGTTAGTTTTTTTTCTAATTTGAGAAAAGATTACAGAAAATAGCAGTACAATTAACTGTAATTGCTTCAAAGAGGAGAGTTTGAGTTCCCCCCAGCCCTTTTTATATTCTTTTTACTTTCTAGAGATCAGCTTTGCTGCTGCAAAGCCTGGTCATTTTCTCACAGCCCTTGGAGCTCAGCTTGTGCCTAATGGCCTCCTGCTGCAGGTTTGCTTTGAGTCAAAACCGCAGCTTTGCACTACGTTAAGACTGTCACATCTGTGATGCAATTCTACCTGTCTGCATTGAACATTTATGGACCAGGATTTAGTTTTGCATATTTTCCTTCTGGTTAAAAGTTTGGTTTGCAGTAACTGTGCTGCGCTTTTTTTTTGTGAGGAAATGACTGAATGAAAGCTTACACTCTTCAGGGAAAACAATCACTCAAACCAAAACAAGAAAGTGGATAAGAAAACACAAATGTCTGGAAGAATACAGTTAAAACAGCCATCCAAACATCTCTTTATTTTCAGCAAGCAGGAAAGCTTCCACAGATCAGGGCTCTGAAGAGCTGTAGCCATGGGCTGCTGTGCTGGGGAGCTGCCTGAGCCCGTGGTGCAGAAAATGAGACATGGGACACAACTGGGACTTCAGGGAACTCACAAAAGAAAGTCGAGCTATTCAGAAGCTGGGAGCAGGAACAGCTTTGCCTCCACAGCAGCCTGGATAGTGGTGGGGAGCAACAGGTTGCTCCTCTTCTTGATGTATCTGGGCTGGCAGCTGTCTGGCACCCACCAGTCAGGAGGTGCCGATAGCCCCACGCCTTCGTGCTGTCCAAGGTAGCAGCACCTTGCCTCAGAGCTCTGAAACTATAATAGATGCATTTTAATTTCATCTCATCATATTATTAATGCTCCAGATGTAAGTGCAGCATTCCTTGTGGACGTCCGCTTTGTTAAAGAACATATGCGCACCGCCAAAAAACCCCACACCCTCAAGCAGGAAAGCAGAGAAAGGTGCTAGAGCAGAAGATATAACAGATATATATTTGCCGTGAATGAATAAAGCTGTTCAGTTTAGGAACACTTGGTGTTACACAGGGTGCCCAGGAGCCAGGATTATTGAAGAGAACTGTTACTTCTGGTTGGTGGCAAGTCTCTCCGCAGGTGGAGGGCTGAGGCTTTCAGCTGCTTTCTTCAAAGCTGCCACTGCTGCTGCAGGAATGGAATCTCATGGTACTCATGGGATCTGACACGTAGCCTGCAAGATGCAGAGAGAAGTTTATGTGTGGCTCCACGTAACAGTGATTCCTCCTCACACTTTCCTGCACTGAGAATGTCAATGAAATAATGGGCACATAATTTTGAGATAAATAGGCACAGATCATGCTGATACCTTGTTACTGTCTGCAGATTTCCATCACCTGCTGAGAGAAAATTTCAATTGCAAGCAAATAGACCCTGTCCTTCATGCAGTGAACTCATAAGGACAAGTGCAAAGCAACTTTGGTGGCTGAAATAAAAACATGAAGCTCAATGTTTCAATAACACAGTGGAAGTTTGCCATTAAAAGAAATACCTTTATACCCTTTCAGCTAGAGCTTCAAAGAGCTCGAAATAAATAGTCTGATAAGTGTCCTTAAAATATTTTGAATCTTAACGCTACAAAACAGAAAGCAGCTGCTCTTGCCAGCGCTGTATTTGGAATGAGCTGCTCCAACAATGTCAAAGAAACCATTTTTCCCTTTACACAGTGTCATCAATCTCATGTTTCACATTTTACTGTACAAGCATTAAAAATCCACAAGCGCCAACTCAAATATCTTGATAACTGGACATTGTACAGAGATATTCAGATGCTTGGGAAACAAGAGAACAGAGAAGCTAGAACAGAAAAACTTTCTGGGTCACAAGGTGGGGCTGGAGAAGGGTTAGAAAACATTGGTAAGGCTCCTGCATGCCAAATTCCTGCTGCCAAACAGAAAAGACACATAGCCACACAAAATTAAGACTCTGGTAATTACAGCAGAACTGGCCATGGCATCCCTAAACTGTGATCAAGCAACCTTGGTTTATCTCCTAATCATGACACACTATGCTTTGAAGTGTGGCAGAAATCTCACGTATGTACTAGATGTCCCGTGCCTCAATGTTCTTGCCCATGCTGGATGTGCCCTGAATATTGGGAGGTGAAGGCAGCATGTGTCATCGCTGAAGCCAAAGCTATGGGGCAGCACTGTGTACATGAGGAACGACAGTCTGTGCCATCACAAGAGCAGGACATACGTTTGAGCTATGATGACAATACTTTGCACTGTGCCATGGTACATGGGTCACACTGGGTGGGAGACCATCCATTGCTCCCCTGCCACTTCCATTTGCCTTCCTGCTGCCACACGGTGGGGAACCTTCTCTTTAATACATGCTTTCATGTGTCCAGCCCCCTTGACCACATCCTGTGTGGATTTTTCCCCCCTTGCAGTGCCTGAGAGTTTCCTATCAGTCAGAATCAAGAGCGTGGGGATGCTTGGCTTCGATCCCAGGGTTCCTGTCTTCCCTGCCAAGGAAGACAGGTGCCCTTTCCCGGTGCCAAGAGGGATGATGCTGTGTTACGCCACAGCCTGGGATTGCCCTGTTGCACAACTACTCAGTGAGTACAGACACTTCCCTGCCTGCAGGACAGCCTCTGTGCCACAAGCCTTGCCAGGGCCTTCTCTGCAGCCAGGAAACTCTGGTAACTGTTGCAGCAGCATGATGAGCTCATCTGCCAGCATCTGAGAGGTGCAGTGAGCAAGGCGGAAAGTAAAGTAAAAATTAAACTCTGTGTTTACATCAGTCTTAGATTTTAGAGGATAAACAGTTTTCTTTGGGCAGCGTGCATCTGCCCTATGTGATTTCACTGCTTGCCTGGCACTGTTTTAACTCACGATTTGTGATGCTTCCCATGAAGAGCAGATGCTTTGCTTTCTCTGAAGTCATGGCTGTGTTTACTTGTGGAATTTCTATTTTCAGATACACTTAATGAAGAAAATTGTTTACTATCACGAAGGCTCTTGCAGAAACAGAAGCAGAGTGCTTAGGGGTCTTTTACTGAGAAAGAAATAAAGTGAATGTATTCTCTACTGTTTATGGACTGCAAGTGCAAACGAGGATAATGGAAAACATTGCGCAAAAAGCAAATAGAGGAAAAAAGATAAAAATGGACATGAATGGGGAAAGACAGCTGTGAAATCAGTTTATGTGGCATAAATAACGGGTGCAAATATTTGCAGTCATTAGATCAGGCACTCTCATAAAAAGGGGCTCAGAGTTTTGTCTTCTGGTGTGCTGCTCTGCATGGCACTGGCTTGATCACTCTAACAAGATCTCGAAGACTGGGATGTAGTCAGAGCAAGTGATGGCTGGGCGGCAGAGTACTGTCGTGGGCCTCCAAAGCAGCTGAGGCTGGTCTTGGCAACAAGGTATGGTGATTCAGCTGCTTCTTGAGTTATTAATACATATCCTAGAGACACTGTAGGACCCAACTTTGAGATGCATAAGCCTGCTTAAATGGAGTATGTGGCAAGGAGTGGCTTTTCATTCCTGCTGTGTTTAGCAGGCAGGATCTCCACTTTCCTCTGTACCAGTCTGCATTTTTCCATTGTTAGCTGAGTTAGCACAAGGCTCAGCTTGACCACCTCTTGGCTGTGATCAAGCTATGCTGCACCACAGGTCTGCTATCCTGACCTGGAACGTGGAAATCTGGCTGGGGCCACCTTCCTTCCCGTGGACATGCTTTGGTTCCCTTCTATGGAAACTATGATTCAAAGAACAGGTACATTTGAAAATACATCTCGAGGTTCCATGAGTGGAGTCTGAAATCACTTCTTAAATGCAGCCATGGAGAGTCTTTTCTCCACTTCATTCCCTTGTGTCCCTTTTAAATACAGACCTGAGGAACCCTCTCCAGTTTTGCCTGGATGGTCCTACTTTATGAGTTCACTAAATATTTCTGATTTGTTCTTGTTTTCTTCCTCCTCAAGATTTCTAGTTTCCGGGTACCTGATAAAAGTTGTGTCCCAAGGGAATCCACATACAGCAAATAATAACAAAATTTTTGTTCTTTTTTCAGCTTTGAATGTTGTTGCCTCACTACTTGTTATGACAGCAACGCTGATGTTAGTGTTGTACTCGGTAAATATTTGCATGACCGGGTTTTCTTTTTTTCCTCACCCAATGTGCTCAGTTTAGAGGAGGGGAGGGAGTGTAAGAGTCATGCTGAGGGCTGTGAAAAGTGGCAAAGATCACGAGCTTCTGAGATATGCCTCAGGCAGAACAGAATACTGTGTTTTCCTGGTGAGAAAACAGGTAGGAAAGTGTCAGAAAAGAGAGCAGGTGCCAGGAGTGGGGTCAGAAAGCCCCAGGGCAGGGGACAGCAACACCGTAGAGTCAATGGATCCATTCAACACAGTTGCCATTTGAACATGCATAAAAATGTCTGTGAGCATAAAGCATACAGAAGAAAACCCGATGTTTTCCTCGTGCATACTTAGCAAGTGTGCCTCACAGAAACAAACTTAACGTAGCATGGAACACCTCTGCTCTCAGCAGAGAGACCTTCCTGTTGGGCATTGACCAGCAGTGACTGTGGTGTATGCCTCTACTTAGGAGTCCATGTTGTCTGTCAGAACCCAGTCTCACTCCTTGGTACAGAAGATGTTGATACGGTGCTCTGTCATGTCAGCCTCATGGCTCCTGCCAGTTTTGTTTGCCTCCTTTTGTCATCACATCTCCAAGTCTGATATAAACATTTATGAAAACCCCTCTACCTAGCATTCAGAGCAGAAATGACTGGCACAAGCAGTGCCAAAGCCTTGATTCCTGCCTGCTCGCTGGTGCTTTTGTTAGAGTGTGTCAGAATTATGGAATCACAGAATCATTTAGGTTGGAAAAGGCCTTTAAGATCATTAAGTCCAACTGTAAACCTAACACTGGCATCTCCACCACTAAACCATGTCCCTAAGAGCCACATCAACACGTCACCTCCAGGGGTGGTGAATTTGGGTTTGCATCTGCTGTGTCCAGGTGTACTGCTGTGCTCTGGGATAGTGATCCCTCTAGCAATGGTTTCAGAAAACATCTCTTGGATTTTCACACTTGTACTGGGTGGGGGGAAGGAGATCTAGGATATCTGCGTGGCTCTGGGCAAATGGTGTTAGCACAGTCTGTGGTGCTGCCACCAGGCAAAGGTGATGATGTGTGCTGTGCTGTTGTTTGTTCAGCAAACACAGCAGCCTCTGTGACTAGCCCTGGTCACATGTCAGGGCTGAAATGCGGAGGTGACATGGCCCTGGAGCAGCTGAGGACATTCGGGCAAAGAGATCAGCTGGTACTGGCAGCAGGAGCAGCACCGTGGGACAGCAGCGGGAGGCTTTCCAAAAATCACATGCTCAGCAGGTGTAGTCCCACTGTAGTATTGTGGCCTGGAAGGTGAATGAGCTGGGGTCTGCTTCTGCTTCACGCCTTCAGATAAAGCCTGTAACACCCTGACAAGCACATACTGAAAGTGGCTTCATGCCAGCCACCAGGTCCTTCTAGGATGCATCAGCTGAGTCTGGTACAAGCAAAGATTGGCATGAAGGTTAGATTGAGAGTCTGCATTTACTCACCATTTTTGTCAATTGGTGGGTACTGGAAGTTTCTTCTCATATCATCCAAAGACGGACCCTGAGAAGGGTGTTGGCCAGTGCTGCAAATGAAATCGGAGGTGTCAGTTTAGATAAGACTGATAAAGGTCACATCTCCAGACCATGAGACCTTTTTCCACAGAATTGGAAGGAAAAGGCAGCAACATGAAATGTATCAACCTGATGCCCAGCCATTGGCATTTGCAGTAAACAAAAGCCAAGAAAAAGTTGTGAAGCGAGAACATGAATCGCATGCTTACATTTCATCCATTCTCAAAGTAGCTTCCCTCAAACACACTGTTTGGGGCTTCACAATTATCTGCACGTTACTATTTTAGAAGCGACTCTAGGCATCAATCTAGGATCATTGTAATTTATTTGGTGCATCAATGCTAACAGATTCCCACAAATTAGTTTCACTGGGAAAGAATAGTACTGAATTTTCTTCCCATCATTGACCAAAACCATTGTCCTGCCAACACATTGTTTATTCCTGATCCTAAGGAGCTATCACGTACAGGACTGCCCTCTGCCAGCCCTTCTCAGATTACTGATGGACCGAAACCAAGCACACACAAACCCAAGAAGCCCAAATTGTTCTTCTTTAGTCCTTAGTCCATTTATTTCCAATGAGCTGTTAAAAGGACAAGGCAATGGTTACAGTGATGCTGCCAACAGCACAGGGAAGCCGTGCAGCCCATAGAGGTGCTTCAGGACAGTTTTGATACGAAGGAGAGCTCAGATCTATCAGACCGTATCTGATACTTGAGTGGAGGACTGAAAAGGACCTTCTGGATTTAAGTACTTCATGAGAATAACAGCTCAGTGCTGTGCTTTAAAAAGAGGTTCTTTCCTTTGGCCTACCTTCGTGGAGTGTGCATGAGAAGGCTTTTAATTGAAAATACCACTTGCCACAGTTCTCAGGCTTTGACACTTTTCATGGTCCAAGTAGAAGGCACAGTACTAAATAGAACTTTATATCAACTTAATTAGATGCTGTGGATATATATAACTCCCCCAAAGGTCTGTTACCACTAGACTATCTAAACTTAATGCGTGTATTCATGGCTTCTGGCTTTTATTGAGGAGAGACTAAGGCAGTCTTTTCGTTGTCTGTCTGTGCAGGTTTGGGAGGATATAGGACTAGGTTTACTGAATTACACTACTGCAAAGTCACATACTATCAGCTTCACTTACTCTTCAAGTTTTTTTCGCTGGAAAAACTGATCAATCTAGCTTTTCAACCTGTAAAGTGAAGTCATGAAGTGGAAAGGGCAGTTCAGTGAATTGTCCATGCAGCAGAACATGAAACATTGATACCAGCTGACAACAGCAGGACACAGACTGGTTGTTTCAGGCTCTCTTGGGACACAATTATTACTCTACCACCGATGCAAGAGCTGGGAGGCACAGGATAGGTCTGTGCCACTGAATTTCCCAGCTTCTTTAAGACACATCTTTAAGAAGGATGGATGGATTCATGTTCCCTATAGAGATGCTGCTTGTCGATGCCTGGACAGACAGTATGACGTGTGGGAGGAGGCAGGAGAGCTGCCTGGCAGGCTGGAGATAGTTTAATGTGGATCAGGCATATCCTGAAGGAGCAGGCAAAGCTTCCTCCAGCTCAGCTGATGCCTCTGGAATATTGTTTCTACCCACCTTTCACTATCCCACCCACCTCCACAATGCTCCTGACTTCCCTCTCACTGGACCACTCACCTCTTTCCCTAATTCTTTCTGCTGTTACTCCTCTGCATTGCAGGGCTTCTCCACCACCCATCCACATATCCACTCCCCTGACCTCTTGCCCACCTTTCTGGAAATGGAAAGCCCTTTGAGGATTGACCTGCAATGGTATGGATCATGTATACATTTACTGTACCACTTGCATTATTGAAGGTCATCCATTATTAAGGACAAGAAGCACTTCTTCAGGCAGAGGAAAATAATAAGGTCTATTTTGTGAAAACACTATATAGTCAGAGACTGAAGCAATAAAACAGTGAATGACTGTCCTCTCGGATAGGCAGTCATCAGTCTGCTGTTTCACATGATAAAACAGTGGTACTGCATATAGAGCTCATACACAGTAGGACTTGACTGTCTGCTATTTTTATGTTACTCATAGTAAAAAATGAAAATTCTTAGCTGTTTTCTTGGCAGTCGGATGGCTCACACAGCATTCAGATAATCCAAATGCCATGTGCTACAGCAGTTACAGGAGAGGACAAGACTGCAGAAGTGCTTTTCTTCGCTGGCTCTGGCAGTGGATCAGCCCCAGGGTGTGTTTCTACTGCTAGCTTCCCATGCAGCCACATCCCCCAGCCGGCCACAATCCCTGCTGCAGGGGCTTTCTGTTGGTGGCACATGAGCTATGCAGTCTTGGGGAGGACTCTTTCTGTCCCTTTCCGAATCATGCTCTCCTTAGCCCTACCATGACTGGTACATACCTCTGTGACCAGACAGCATAAGCTCGTGCATTCAAGGCATATTCCAACTCAAACCGACTACGCAGTGCTGCAACGTGGCTACGGCCAGGACCTCCTCGTGCAACAAGACAGTCTGAAGATGAAGAGGGAGACAGAGAACCGCTGCTGTTGCTGGAAGCTGGAGACATTAACTAGATTTTTAAAAAAAGGCACTGTTATTACATAGAATTATAGAATGGTTTGAGTTGGAAGAGATTGAGAAGATCATCCAGTTCCAGCGTCACTGCCATGTCCAGGGACACCACCCATTAGATCAGGCTGCCCAAGGCCCCATCCAGCCTGGCCTTGAACACCTCCAGGGATGGGACAGCCACAGCTTCCCTGGGAACCTGTGCCAGCACCTCACCACTCTCAATGTGAAGAATTTCTTCTTAAAGTCTGTCTTCCCCCCTCCAAATTAAAGCCGTTCCCCCTCGGCCTATCACTACATGCCCTTGTAAAATGTCCCTCCCTATCTTTCTTGTATGTCTCCTTTAGGTACTGGAAGGCTATTATATGGTGTCTTCGGAGCCTTCTCTACTCGAGGCTGAACAACCCCAGTTCTCTCAGCCTGTCCTCATAGCAGAGGTGCTCCAGCCCTCTGATCATCTTTGAAGCCCTCCTCTGGACTTGTTCCAGCAGTTCCATATCCTTCTTATATTGGGGATTCCAGAACTAGACACAGTACTCCAAGTGGGGTCTCACAAGAGTGGAATAGAGGGCAGAATCACCTCCCTTGGCCTACTGGCCACACTTCTTTTGATGTGGCCCAGGATATGATTGGCCTTCTGGGCTGTGAGCGTGCATAGACACCTCATGTCGAGCTCCTCATTCAGTGTATACCTCTGAGTAGCTCCTGATGCTCCCAGCAACATCTCGTCCTTGCCTCCCATATAAACCTTATTGACTACATGCCTTATAAACATAATGCATTGGCTAATAATAGGACAAAGCAGCACAAGCAGCTTGCAGGCTCCAAAGCCACTGCTTTCCTCAGCTGCTGCTGCTCTCCTCACTTGTAGTCCCAGCCACACAGCACACACGCAGACACTGCAGTGTCTTACCTCAATATTGCACAGACATTCTTCTAGTTTGGTGACTACTTCTGAAAATTCTGGTCTTCCCTGTGAACACAACAGGAAAGGCACAGCTGTGTTAATAACAGAAGTGGGGCATATCTGCAGTGATTAAACTGACTCACAGGTAGGCGATGAGTCACAGCTCCCCTCCATTTCCCTTTCTCTGAATTTCATAGCATTGCCTTCAGTTTGCTCGGGAATCTGATGGGAATTGCAAGTTCAGTACTAGGCTACAAAACTAAAACGTGTGCATATAACAACTCTAACTGCATTTTTATTCTCTTCTGTAACAATTAGAATTTAGCTAATAATGAGTAGACCATGAGAATACAAAAATGCTAACAATAAATTATTGGCTCTACTTATACATCATATAATCTTCCTCTTTTCCCATGAAGAAGACTTTGAGCACAGCAAGAGCTATGAAGAGCAGTGGACAAGCTCCTGACCGACAGTTGCACTTACAACTGCCCTCCTCCTTCTCTTGTGGGTGTACTGGCATCGCTCCATGGGCACCGCTCTACGCGCTGTTCCCCCAGGTTGCTCAACCCATTCCCGGACATGTCTCCAACTCTGTGAGCTTTATGTGGCACAAGGGTTTGTGGAGGCCATGCTAGGGACAGGATCAGGTATCTGAGGGGAATAGTAAATAAATCTCCTTCTTACTATTTCTGGTCAATGTTCTGTTGCAGTTTAGAACACGGCCTTCCCAGGGAAATCTGGGCTTAATGAAAGCATTTCACACAATAGTATTTGACAGAGAGGTACTGTAAATAGCTTAATTAAATAACTGTTAAACAAGCTCCTCATTACCATTGCCACATCATCCTTAACAAAATTGCTCACAAGAGGTAGGCATATTTTAAGAGCTTTAGGACAAAGTCCTGCAGCCCTCACGTCTACAGGTGACAGCAAAGAGATAATATACACAAATAAGACTTCAGGTTTTAGCCCTCTGTGAGAAAGTATAGCAACACAATGGGTGTTAAATTCTTTTCTTTATCAAAATGATAAGAAAGAAAATAATCAGTCCATTTTAAGTTCCATAGACTTGTCCTTGTCTGCAGTTACACTGGAAAAGGAGAGAGGAAAGGATGTTTACTGGTGTCATCAGCAGTGTCCTGCATGATATATTCTCCCTGTGGTTGTGGCTGAAGGCAGTGAGACAGTCCACATTCCTCTGCTGCCCCGGCCAGCATATCTCTGGTGGAGCTGCAGTGTTGCTTCTTGTGTGTCCCTGCAGGCCAGCTGTGGTGGGCTGGCTGGTGAAGAAGAGCTGTGATGAGCTGGGCTGCAGAAACCCGGGGCACAGACCTCAGCCCATTCGTCCTAACTTTTCCTACTGGCCTTTCTGCGAAGGATGAGCTGTCAGAGAGGGGAATTTCACCAACATTTGACAGTCCCCTGGATGCTTCCCTTCTCAGCTGGTCTATAAAGCCTTCTGCTCTTCTGACTGCTTTAATCTTTCTGCTGCACAATGCCAACAGCCACATTGAAATGCTCCACTTGAAAAAGCCCCTTGGAAAGACACTGTTCCCACAAGAATCTCAGGCTCCAGGAAGCACCGCTCCAAGTAACTTATGCCTAGGGAAACACTGGGGAAAATTACCATGGCAAAACCCATCCTCTGAACAGAGTCCTTCACAGGAACAAGGAGTCCTCAGAGTTGGCCCTTCTTTAGCTGAGTGAAGACCAGTGGAAAGAAGGGAGATCTCACCAAGTGACTGGACAGAAACTCAGAAACTTTTTTTGTGAGATGATTTCAGTAGTTCCTTTTATAAAGAACTATGTTACAGAGCAGTATATGAGCACATTAGAGTATCCCTGAGCTCTAGTCTATAAAATATTCAAGAAATGCTGCATTTATTGCACGTGATAAGCTCTATCACCTTCAATGGAACTTGATCAGAGCCCATCAGAGCCCATGGAAGAACTGACTGTAACATAAGAGTTGTACTTAATAAAAGTAAAACAATGTTTATTTACTATATGGAACTAAGCCCCAGGTACTCTAAAGCTTACAAATGAAAACAGCTACTGCAAAACTCTGCATAAGAGACACTATCTAATTTTCTGGTTGTCAGTATGCCTTTGGAAGCAACTGCTGCCAAAAGTTTCTGGAAAGCAGATGTTCTAGTACCTGATAAATCATAAGAATGACATGACAGATGGGAGCTAGTTTTCAGTTGGGATGATCCTTGAATGAAATTAAAGGCAAAGAAAAGATACATTTTCACATTCGGAATCATTTCATAGACATCCAGTAAAATCCATGCAGATATGCTCCATTTTCTATCACTCTGTATTTTTTTTTTTTTTTCAGTTTTTACTGGGTCTCAGCAAGGATTCACAGGTCAGAAGGTTTGCTCAATTTAAAAAAATAGCATACGGTCCATCCTCTTGAATGGTATGCCCAGGAGCCATCACTGTGTTGAGGGTTATTATAGACACCAGAGAGCTAAGAGAGACGCTGAAAGAACTGATCATTAATCTCTTTGATGAATTTACATCAGTACTGCAGATTTGTGTTGGTGGTTTGGGTAGGCTGTTGGTTGCACAACAAACCTTCCATGATGAGAGGGTGATAACACTACTTTATTTTTCTCTATGCAGTGGCCCTCCAGAGACTATTCCAAGGCTCCCAAAAATAACTCAAAACCTTTGTTACCAAGAATGGTAGCAAAACACCTTTAATACAGATCATTTTAAAAAGTTTTAGCCCACATCCTGTGTAAAGTTCAATCCATCCACTGGCTGGTTGAACTATCAATTGCCTTATGATTCTGACACACAATTCTAAAACATTAGCAAGATTAAATGATGTTGGGCTGATACTGATGAGAAAGACGGTGCATTAGGATTCGGAAAAGATTTTTTTTCATTTGGGCTAAATGAGCTGTAGAAATGCTAACAAGAGACAGTGACTATATTCATTACATAGCGCTCACTTAAGTCAACATTTTAATATGACATCTTATTAATAAATTTAAACAGAATTCAAGTTACACGCTGATGATTATTAGCAGCTACTTTATAGCTACATGGAAAACAAATCAAACATCCCCACCTCCCACATTAGCTCATAAGTGCAAAGACAAGAGCATATTCAAGAATCCAGGAAACACTAATAACAACAAATAAATTAGCTACACCCTGTGCTGCAAATATACTTTATCCATTATTCACTGTTCTCACCTTGATATACGTACATGATGAGTAAGGAGCACAGTAAGGGGCAAAGCTCACCAAAAGTGGCAAATCATTCACCAAAGTCACACAAACCTCCCCCGTATGCTGTCTTGGTGGAACACCAAGCATGTGCTTTAGTTCACTAAACCAGGTAAGAAAGCTCTTGGGTATCCAGGACAAGGACAGGTTTAGGCACATAATCTGTCTTCCTAAGCTAGTCCAAACCGAAAAGGGACTCCAGGGCACAAATCCAGGACACTGTTTCTGGTAGGATATTCAAAGTCAGAGTACCTGGTTCAGTAATACAAAGCTTTAATATGAAACAAGGCCTCCCGTAACACCAGAAAACTACACAGGCTCCAAAATCTGCTCCCATTCATCAGAACAGAAGCTTCCACATTGTTCAGTTAAAACCTTGAATTCCAGAATAGTACCAATAAATCAACCGACTAGGCCAAAGTTTCCAAACCTGAAGTCTATCCCTGTAATGCATCTTCTAAAGCAGCTAACCCACTTTGTGGAACATTTTCCAAGCGAATTGAATTCCCGACCTCTGGAGTATGCTACTTGACTTTTCAGGCAGTTTGGAGCCATGTGCAAAAACAGTCATGCAACTGCTGCAGTGGCAGATTTAGAGATGGCTTCATAGAGCACACAGAACCTCTTGCCTGGCTGAGAAGCATGCCTGCTCAGGAGCATATAAAGGACCTTCCCATCTCTATAGTCACCTGTGTGAGAAATGCTTCATAGAGATGATATTCATCTGGCTGCTTTCTATTTTCTGTCACCAAGGAACACTGTCAATGCATGGAAGTTATGAACAAACCCCGAATTCTTGTGTTCCCAGGAGCTAGAGGAGCACAATGAGGCTCCCGTGATCCAAGAGGAGGTGGTCAGAGCTTTGCTAGCCCGACTGGACAGCTACAAGTCTATGGGGCCGGACGGGATTCACCCTAGGATACTGAAGGAGCTGGCGGATGTGCTGGCCAAACCCCTTTCCATCATCTTCCAACAGTCCTGGAAGACTGGGGAAGTCCCACTGGACTGGAGGCTGGCTGATGTTGTGCCCATCTACAAAAAGGGCCGCAGGGAGGACCCAGGAAACTATAGGCCTGTCAGTCTGACCTCAGTGCCAGGGAAAGTCATGGAGCAGGTGATCTTGAGTGCTCTCATGAGGCACATGCAAGAGAACCGGGTGATCAGGCCCAGTCAACATGGGTTCACAAAAGGCAGGTCTTGCCAGACTAACCTGATCGCCTTCTATGACAAAGTGACTCGGCTGCTGGATGAGGGAAAGGCTGTGGATGTGGTCTTCCTGGACTTCAGCAAAGCCTTTGACACAGTTTCTCACAGCATTCTGCTTGAGAAACTGTCAGCCTCTGGCCTGGACAGGCGCACACTCTCCTGGGTGGAAAACTGGTTGGCTGGCCGGGCCCAGAGAGTGGTGGGAAATGGTGTGAAATCCAGCTGGAGGCCAGTGACAAGTGGGGTCCCCCAGGGCTCAGTGCTGGGTCCAGCCCTGTTCAATGTCTTCATCAATGATCTGGATGAAGGCATCGAGTGCACCCTTAGCAAGTTTGCGGATGACACTAAGCTGGGTGGAAGTGTCGATCTGCTGGAGGGTCGGGAGGCTCTGCAAAGGGATCTGAACAGGCTGGACCACTGGGCTGAGTCCAATGGCATGAGGTTTAACAAGGCCAAATGCTGGGTCCTGCACTTGGGGCACAACAACCCTATGCAGTGCTACAGACTAAGAGAAGTCTGTCTAGAAAGCTGCCTGGAGGAGAGGGACCTGGGGGTGTTGGTTGACAACCGACTGAATATGAGCCAGCAGTGTGCCCAGGTGGCCAAGAAGGCCAATGGCATCTTGGCTTGTATCAGAAACAGCGTGACCAGCAGGTCCAGGGAGGTTATTCTCCCTCTGTACTCGGCACTGGTGAGACCGCTCCTCGAATCCTGTGTTCAGTTCTGGGCCCCTCACCATAAGAAGGATGTTGAGGCTCTGGAACGAGTCCAGAGAAGAGCAATAAAGCTGGTGAAGGGGCTGGAGAACAGGCCTTATGAGGAGCGGCTGAGAGAGCTGGGGTTGTTTAGCCTGGAGAAGAGGAGGCTGAGGGGAGACCTCATTGCTCTCTACAACTACCTGAAAGGACGTTGTAGAGAGGAGGGTGCTGGCCTCTTCTTCCAAGTGACAGGGGACAGGACAAGAGGGAATGGCCTTAAGCGCCGCCAGGGGAGGTTTAGGCTAGACGTTAGGAAAGAATTCTTTACAGAAAGGGTCATTGGGCACTGGAACAGGCTGCCCAGGGAGGTGGTTGAGTCACCTTCCCTGGAGGTGTTTAAGGCACGGGTGGACGAGGTGCTAAGGGGCATGGTTTAGTGATTGATGGGAATGGTTGGACTCGATGATCCGGTGGGTCTCTTCTAACCTGGTTATTCTGTGATTCTGTGATTCTTTGACTGCCAGAGCAGTAAGATTATTAGTGAGACAGCCTTGACTCATCTCAACTAGCACAAGTGCCCACATACATATCTATTGCTGCATTTTCATGTGCAAATAGACAGGTCTGTATCTAATCCACCCAGTCAGGAGATACAGCTGGCACATAACATCTAGAAATAGCTGGTTGTCAAACCTACTTTGGAAGCTTTGACCCTCAATATAAGGAAAGAGCTATATAGACCAGTTAGGAGAAAGTCACTGGTGTCCCTTACCTTGGATCATGTCAAGCACCATTAAACCTGTCTATGGCCCTGAAGGCTATCAGTGTGAGGATGATGGTGGTTGTGCAATCTTGCCTTAGTTAGTTCACGTTCTCTCTAAAGCAGACGTAGCAACAAACTGCAAAAGCCCACATCAAACAATCTTTCATTAACCACCATTTTTTAACAGCACAAGAGGACAGTTGTGCACTGTATTTGGTTAAATGCTGTTGCTATGGAGTTCATTGGCACAATCAGACTGACTTGTCTGGTCCTTACAAACTAGTCACAATTACAGCTCGTTAGAAAGGTGCTGCAGCAACAACTGCACTGCAATAACTCATTGTTAAACTGACTCCTGACCTGCAAACATGAGACAGTAATTGCAGCAGATGCAACACACATTTTTGATATTTGCAGTACAGTTGCTTTCTATCCTAAAGAAGAGTTAATTAATTGTAACACATATCTGAGGATTGTCTTTATCAGCACTAATCAGAGCTCCACATGAAAATTCCCAGGATATCAGCTAGGAAAGGAATATTCATTGTTCTTACTATTTAAAGACTCTGAAAATTGGATTCCATATCATGCAGTGGGAAAATCAGAATAGTAGGAAGACTCATAAAGAGTTTAGGGAGCTGGAATCAGAGAGGCCCATTTTAAGATCAGCGGTGACATTGCTGATGGGAATGAACCACTCTGAGCAATCTATGCATGTGGAATGCATACGTTATTGGCTCGTGCCTTGCCTGCCTTGAAGTTTTATTGCTTTCTTACTTCCCTAAGCAATGAAAAATGCATCCCAAACCAGCAGCAATAATAATAATAAGAAATGTAGTAATTTTGAAATATAATAGAACAGATGGCTTTCAGTTTTTTGAACAAATATGTCATGTCATGGCATAGGAAAAAAAAAAAAGTCTGGTAATTAGATGCACAGGAGAAACAGGAGAATTACATGATGATTCTGAAAAGCCATCAAGTGCCTGGATGAAACAGGAGGCTGGTGGAGGGCTGGGAGGCAGAGATGATGGTAGTGAGCTGGGCAATGCACGTGGACAGACCAACAGAACTGGGCACTGACAGAGAGAATGCAGTTCAGAGTGGAGAGAGGGAGCCACTCGGCATCACCATTAACTCCCAGACTCTCTTTCTGTCCTAAGTGACAGCGGACAGGACAAGGGGGAATGGCCTCAAGCTACACCAGGGGAGGTTCAGACTAGATATCAGAATGAAATTTTTCACAGAAAGGGTCATCAGGCTGCCCAGGGAGGTGGTAGAGTCACCATCCCTGGAGGTATTTAAAAGACAGGTAGATGAGGTGCTTAGGGACACAGTTTAGTGGCAGATAGGAATCATTGGACTCAATGATCCAAGAGGTCTTTTCCAAACTGGTGATTTTGTGATTCTACGAAATTTCAGCATTTTTGCCACCTGAGGCTGGCAAGGAAGAGTGTGGTTGTCACTGCCAACCTTTCTCATCTTCCCATACTTCCCATAGTATCCTCATCACAGAACTTCCCTTATCATTGGTTGGAGTCTTGCCATGTATTCACGAAGTCTTACGCTGGGAGTTGGCTACACCATTATCAATCACTGCTATTGGCAGGTTTCAAGGGGAAATGCAAAAATTGGTGTCACCTCTGGAACTGTTAATGCTTTCATAGGTGATTATCCAAGAGACCCTCCACATGCACATGAGCTGATGTCCTACATTCTCCAGGCAACAGCTGGAATGGCCTTGCTACAGAGAGGTCCTGTAAGTGACCCCTCATCTGTCTCTGCAGACACTGAGGGAAGAGCCAGAGGACACCAGAATGTGATTTCTGCAAAGCAGAAGGGGAAAGATTTACAGCTGAATCTATTTGTTCTTTTTTAGTACCAAAATATATTTAACACTTGATATTTAGCGAATAGCCAACATAGTGAGAGTACTCTTTGAATAAATCAATATTAAAGGAACAGGCACCTTCCTGGAATTTCAGAGAGTAAAAAGCAACGAGTAATTATTTTTTGCCCTCAATAATACAAGAGAACCACTTTCTTTGTATTGGAACAAGTGAAAAAAAAAAGATTTCCCAGCTCCAAAGTTCACAAATATGATCTTTTTAGGATTAAAGCTACATTAGGAAATGGAGATCAAGAACAAGAATACTTCTACAACTTGTAAATTGTGTTCCTATTCCTCTTTTACAGCTGCTCCTGTAAAACCTGACACCTTCAGCATCCCTTAGGGGATGCTTAGGACAAGTCAGAAGTGCTTTTAAGATGTTCTGTGCCCCAGTCAAAAGGAGCAATTCCAGGAAATTGAAAGACCCCACAGGATGAAGAAAAAGGGCTGGGGTCCTGCAGAGATGGTTTCCTTGCTTGGAGATCAGTGTGGCTTCTTGGTCAGTGCATTAACAACCTGAGCCACTGGTGAGCATTCAGCATTAGTTTTGAATGGGAGACCCAAGGTAACACACGTAGCTGTCACATCTTTTAGCTTCTTAAGGTAGTTGTGGTGTTTTATCTCCTGAAGTCCCATACAACACTTCACACTTGTCACCTACATTTCCCTCTCCCACTGTAGTGAGGGAACACTTGTTCCTGTGGGCTAACTCTCGTTTCTCTACACCTGCCAAAAGCCATCTTTGAACATGCTCTTTCATCTGACAGTTTAAAATTTTGCCTGCAGCCATATCACTGCCTGCAGTCAAATCACCCAAGGCTGAGATCCCATGTAAGCAATCAGGCTCAGGAAGGTTCGGTATACTCCATGCTTGGACAAAAGCTGCTGAGGAAGCAAAGCAAAATGTGACAGCCCATCTTGGAGCCCAATGGTTGTTTTCTTAGCTTCAAGTATTCCTATTGCTTAGGCTAATCGTGGCTTTGCATCTGTTATTGCTACTCATGCAGCCTTTGACCTCAGAGTCTTGCTCCCTCTCTCGCTACAGACTGCAAGGTCTGTTCCAAGTTTTCAAAAGGCACAGTATTTTCTCTTTCACCTCCTAGACCATCATCATGTGTTTCCAGTGAGCTTTCTTTTGCGGATGAGACTTCCTTGTCTTTGGCTACACCAGTTTTACTAAGCCACGTGCCAGCAAGTGGAACTATCAGTTCTACAAGGCAGTGAAGAAATTGTCTGGTGGAGCAATTCTTCAAAAGAGCAGGGAAATTCTGGTCCACTATTGTGTCATTTACAATGCTAGCAGCCCTGCCAGGAGGCTGAGATGCATTAGTGATAAATGCCTGATAAACTCAGCTCAATGTTAAGTGCGAAGCTCTGTAGGGTCTACATGGCCCGAATTACATGTGAACAAATTGTACTCATATGCTGTTACTCAGAATGCATTATCTGGATAAAGTCTGAGGGACTGTTGTTGGGTGATTAGCTGTAGGGACTAATGGGATCTCTGCACTGTTGCAGAATATGCCTGCAGAGCTGCCACTGCCTTGCATCTGATAGGCTGGCTGAAAAATCTTATCCAGTGTTGCAAGTGGATATGTGTGCGTTTGCTGCCTGTGAGATGATACAGCAGAAGGCTGTAATTGATTTTATTATCCACTCTCAATTTTCAGCCACTGTATGTTACAAGGAGACCACCAGAGTATTTTCAAGTTTGTATTTTCCTAACAATATGCTTATGTATGCAATTTTGCCTTTTAAATTTCCTATTTGTCACAGGAGATGTTAGTCTCTCTTGTTTAGTCTTGGCCTTTTTAACTGGAAACTTGAACAAGGTCGAGCAAATGAACTCACATCAAAAAACTCCAGATGCAGCCCAGTGTGAACATTATCTTACTATGGAATCCACTAACCACTGCTTAGCTCAGGTAGTGAAGTTGTAGCCATATCTATTGTTGGATCTGACAAAGAAAAATGGCACTTTCTACAAGATTATAGGCTTCGTGCAATGTTAACTGCGAATAAAATGTCCATATGCCTACAGACATCACTAAGGCGTGTTCAGAAGTACACTGATCACAAAAGGAGTGGCTCAATCTCAAGCTTCAAGGGCATATTGATAGAGTTGTTCTCTCAAGAGCTTTTCAGAAACGTGCCTGTGAATGATGAAGCAGAGGCCCTGAAAGAGGATTTCTACAGACCTGCTACTAACACAAGCAATCAGAGGCAGTGGGGAGATTTACAGACTACAGCACTGCATGACCTTTCAAAGATTGATAACGGTGGATTCTTTTTAGAAGGAAAAGAAAGAACTGTAAGGTAAGAATCAGAATGAAACTCAAAACACAGAAGTAAAAATAGAGTTTGATTTTCCATCATCGTGCATTTATTGAGGACATACCTGAGTGAATCAGTGGTCATTAGCAAAATTCAGGGACATGTTATACCTCCTGTACACTGGCATATGTGGCTATAAAAATATCAAAGTATTCATGAGCAAGTCTAAGTAGGTGGTAGCCATGGATTCCTAACCTTGCAGTCAGGCTAAAATGAAAACCTATAGTGGATTATATTGGACTAATATAAGACAGGGACAGGAAAGTAGCATATTAGTACATTTCTCTGCTTATAAAAAGAAAGCAGAGGAACAGTACAAACTTCAAGATTTTCCTACTCTGTCTTCTGAAAGCTGATGGATATTTTTAATCGGCAAGAAAATTGCCTTTAAAGAACACCCTTACACTCCCTCAAATTACTCATACATTCACAGCACTCCTGAGTATGAGAATGCTATTGATAGAGTGGCATTTGAATAACTTTAACAGCGAGAGGTTATTTTTAGAATAATACAGTACCAGAGCAGCATTCTGAAATGCTCTCTGTGGAAGGAGTCACAAAGGGGATCCTCTGCCACTTTAAGAATCAAAGCAAGAAACATACCATGGTTTTGTAACTGTGATGGAGTAGATTTGGAAACTTCTGCCAGAGATGCAAAAGCTTTTTTTTTTTTGTCACTTCTCCCAAGTGACAGGGGACAGGACAAGAGGGAATGGCCTCAAGCACTGCCAGGGGAGGTTCAAGCTGGACATTAGAAAAAAAAAATTCATGGAAAGGGTCATTGGACACTTGAACAGGCTGCCCAGGGAGGTGGTTGAGTCACCTTCCCTGGAGGTGTTTAAAGGACAGGTGGATGAGGTGCTGAGGGGCATGGTTCAGTGACTGATAGGAATGGTTGGACTCGATGATCCAGTGTCTCTTTTCCAACCTGGTGATTCTATGAGTCTATGATTTTTAAAGTGTTTTTGAACTAATGCACTGAATGATGTTCCTTTGCATTTGAAGACAGTTTAAAAAGCAATAGTTTATGTTGGTTTAAATAAATTCTACCTGATAAAAGAATTTGTTTTGTATCACCCTCTCAGAGGCAAGAGTTTCTACTATCCCACATCCTTCTTCCAATGTCTCTCTGTAGGTCTACTCTTCTGCTCCCAAGACAGGGATTGTCTTCTTTGAGCAAATCCCCCTGAAAGTCACCTTAATAAAATTGTACCAATCTTAAACCTTTCTTAAAAGCTTGTATCTTCAAAATGCTGCATTTCTATACTCCCTTCATCCCCAGTCCTGGCTCTTGATGATGTTGATATCTCTGTACTGCAGGAAGGGCTTTCAAATGCAATCGGTTAATTTTATTGGATGTTATTAAATGTGGCCATAACATCAGAGTGTCATCGTCGTAGTGGTCTAAGGTGATAATGTCTTATCATTCCTGGGTTCAGATATTACCTAAATGGTTGATGTTATGCTGCAACTAGAAAGGCTATTTTGTACCACCTAGATAAACATCCCAAACAGCTATTTAATCTATATAATAATAATAATAATAATAATATTCCTCATTGTGATAAATTCCATTTTGTCATTTAGAAGACATTGGGAATGACACATTTAGCAGAATGTATGAAATCCTTACAAAGGAGTTGCTTTAAAAGTATTTAACAATCAAAGCATGGCAGTCTTCATCAAAAACAGAAGGCAGCTTAAAACTCCATAAGAATAGGCATTTCATTGGAAGCCACTGCCAGAATTAAAGGAGTGTGATGTGCAAAAGATGGTACCATTTTACAGACCATAAACTGGTGATCCATGTGGATTGCCAGAAGAAGGCAAAAATGTTTCTCTGTTACCAGGAAACAGTCTTACCTGCAAACACAGAAAGTGTACTAAGTTCCAGAATTATTCTACAAGAAAAAACCACAAACCATAAAGGTGGAGAAAGGTAAGAAGAAAAGTCAGGAGCAGAATAACAGAAGAGTACAGTATGATGAAAAGCAACCCTTATCAGATGGAAGAAAACGTTCTGGAATTGAACTGTGTGAAGAGTGAGGTTTTGAAAATACAGCACAATGCTTCAGCCAAAGACAAGAATGCAAAATCCAGAACAAAAACTTAACTATAGTAGAAATGTCAAGGATTCAGGAAGGACTTTTTGGACACACAAATAATCACAGATATCAAAACAAAAAATATGCTATAAATTGTGGATGTTAGGAAGTGCAAAACGTGCCAAAACTATAAAAAATTGATAATTTACACCTGGTCTACCCAGTATCCTCAGTTCTGCAGAAAATGGAAATATATTACTAGGCAGTTATACCAGTCTTCAGATTAACAGTTCTATGCATAAAGAAGATATGTAGGATTTGCAAGGCTTCCAAAACTATCCACCTTATCAAAACTACCACATACTCAAAGAAGGTGAAGTGCCACTGGAGGAACAGGAAGAGGCTTGTTTGCTAGAATTAGAAATGGTAGTTTTTAGACAGAAAGTGAAATGCCTTTAATTCCTTGCAGAAAAAATGAAGATGAAAACTCTACTACTAATGCTATATTGTACCTACCATCTGTGGAATATGCTAATGCTTCACCTTTAGAGGTAAAAGAAAGTGAGGAAAAAACAGTTATGACTCTTCTTTTCCTTTCTGCAAAACTGCAGATAAGTTACCACAGCTTTCCTGAAAGTTACTAGCATCATTGTGTTGGAAGAGTTCAACAAGCTCAAACTCAGAAAATAGCTTGTGATTAAAATATTCTAAAAAATTAAAAGTAATTCACCTCAATTTTACTCAATTATCTGAATTGTGGTTTTGGTAATGGGAAGAATCAGACAGAAACCACATCTGGTCATCTTGGAGCCAAACAGAACCGCACTGAATATAAGTGAGAGAAAGACAACTCAAGAAACGTTCGCTGATCAGAGCAGCCAGTGGTGTTCATGACCTGGAACGTATCTCATGAATTAAATGTAAAAATTTACATTTACAGTTCTCAAAACCAAGTCTGCTCTCTGTAATGTACAAGTTGCAGTACTTAAAACGTTTCAGTGCTTGGCTTACTACTGTTTGCTTGATGGAAAGTACAAAATCTTCCAGTCTCTATTAAATTCTATCTCCAATCCACATTGCTCACTAAGTTTTCTGGTCCTCTTTCCCTAATAAAGCACAGGCACCTGTTAAGTTCCTGGTGGCAAGGCCTCATGTTTGGCTTTCTCCAGGACAGTTGCCCTTCCCCTCACACCCTGATAGACTACTTTTAGATGCCTTTGTGGCAATCTGATAATCGATCACTGCATGCTTTCCAAACACTTAACTAGGGCTGCTGTTCAGGAACTAAATGTAAACACAGAAGGAGTTCTGGGCAGATTCAAAAAATTCCTAATTCTTTATTTCTTAAACTTCCAAACTGTTGGTTTGGAATCACTAAAAGATCATCTTATCAGGACTAGTCTCTTGGACCAGGCAACGTGTCCTCATTGGTCTTATCTACTCTGTGTTTGAGAGGAGAAAAATATATTTATTTAAAAGCAATAAACACAGAGACAAGTAAATATAAATAAATAGTCAGAAGTTTACACACTCCAGGGTAATTTGGCTCACTTTGTAGTGGTAGAGATTCCATTTTTATATGGAAATAAAAAAGAATTTGTGGAAAATACCTACAAATATCTGAAAGCAGCAAGCATTTTTCTACTCATTCAATAATAACTCAAGACACAATCGAAGTTACATAACTACATAAAGCTTGGTTGCATGGCTAAACCTTAATTTACTTTCCTCCAAAGCTGACCAACTCTTCTGGATTTTTTGACATATGATTTCCCTGTCTTAGGGTTTGCTGCACCGGTAGGTGGGGTTTTTAGCGAAGCCTCATGAAGTCAGATTGGCTAGTCAAAGCAGAAACACCCACTTTCCTGCTGTCTTGCCTTTCTGGCTGTGCGAAGCAGGACACTCACCTCGGGACAGGCATTCCAGCCCCTCATCAGCAGGGTAGAGATGGGCTTGGGGATGGAGTATCCGATGGGTGGGCGGATGTGGTGATACGCCATGTCGGCTGCTGCCGCCGCTGCAAATGAACAACCAACAGAAACACATTACTGTTAAGGCTGAGCATAGATGAAAACAATCTAACTCAGTTTAAACCCTAAAAACAAGGCTTGGCGGGTGGTGGATGGGGGAATGGGGTGGGGAATAAGTTAACTTTCCACTCACTTTTAAGAAAAAATTAAGAGGATGATAGGTATACTTGAGTTGTAGAGAAGGTGGTAACAGACTCAGACGTCTTAAAATAACCCACATCTGTTTCTGTTACAAAAATTAATAGTAAATGTTTCTTTAGTAAAAAATCTAGTAAGTGCCTTTCGATAAGTGCAAGACACTACTGACTAAGACTAAATTGCCACGTGGTTTCCTAATTGACTTTACAGGTTTAGTGAACCCATGATTAATCTCTCATTCTTTTTGAGCAAAAGTTTTTCAAGTCAAAACAAATGTATTTTGAACTCCTATCAATAGCTAAGTAAAATCCTTGGTTTGCCCGACACTTTAAAAATGATGTGAATATGGAATAGGCAGGGAACTGTAAGATTGCAACCACGAGATTGTGACAAGAACTGTCTAATTTTTTTAACCATATCCTGTTCTCATCACAGTATTCATCATAAGAAAAGATTAATTTCAGCCATCATCTGTCCTCATTGCAGCTTTTGTCTGCGTAATGATGTTTCAGAATGTTAATATCAGATTCTCTGATATTGTAACTGCCTGTGGATAGGAGGGGCAAACACAGTTTGCCTAATTTTGATTCCACTCCAACAAGGTTTTGGAAGCATGAATCAGACACTACTAGATTCATCTTTTGCCTAGCTGACACCAAGAATAGAAGACAAATGCAAATCAAATTAAGATAACAATGAAAAGCACTCTATGTTTTTCTGCCAAAGGTAATGCAAGTGATGTATGACCTATTGGCAAAATCTCATCTTACCAAGGTTAATAGGATTTATTCCACCAGTTTAATTGGGTCAGGCTTATACAAAGAAAGGGAGAAACACAGCGTGCCTCTGTATACTTCTATAATACTTTATAAAGTTTGTGTCAATACGGTTTGGGCTTTCCTTTCACTGTCAATGGGCTTTTTCTTAATCTAAAAATATAAATCTGTTTAAAAGTACTTTACAATGGCAGAATAGAACAATGACAATCCATTCTTCTCAAAAATGAGTAAAACAAAAAAGGGTTTGGGTTCTCCCCAAAACTCTGAACTTGGTGATGCTTTCCATCGCTATTGTGTGATATCCTTGAAATTCCAAATATTTTGTGTTTTGACTGGTTGGTCATATTCTGCCTTTCCTCTGGGTCAGAGCAACTATAAGCCATGAGAGGAATCAATGGCAATCTACCTACAAAAATATTCTATCCATTTGTTCTTGTTTATGGATCAGGGCAACAATAGTAAACTGCAGAATGCCAGTCAACATCTCCTGTATTTGATACCTGGGTGTTCATAATCATAACACGCCATTTCTTCATGCAAGTGTCATCTTTGCATTGTTTTTCTATGCAGGATGCATTGGTTCATTTTCTAAATCTAGTTTCATGTCTATAATCCCTAGACATCTATACCCCTGTCTTTCCTCACAAAACTCTATCCAAAGCACACATGCCAACACTTTTCTGGGTGTGAACTGAATATCATCTGTGAAAAATAGCTTCAAAGGATCTTCAGATGTCAGAGAGTTCCCTCTTGCTCCCTGGGCCTTGCAAAACATATTTTAAATGGAAGATTGCTCACCAGGTAACTGCCAATGTCCACTTTTGCATGCAGACTGTGCCTAGAGCACAGAAGGATGCCTTTGCACTCAGGCCTTGTGCAAGCGTGCATGGGATACATAGCACACAAGTAGAGAACTGAGCCACAGTTCTCAGGAAAACAGGATGGGATTGGTCTGGAAACCATTCATGGCTTTCTAACTTGATGACAGACCCACACATCTCACCTACAGCTCAAGCAACGAACACATCAGCACATCTGCTGAAGAACTTGCATCACATATATGCAGACCCCAAAAGAAAACAGTGACAACAAAGGCAGATCAAACAAATAATCCAATGCACCTATCTGCAAAAACACTCTTTCTTTGCTTTTGTAAGCACAACTGTGCTGAGATGACACAGTGTTTATGAAATAGAGCTCCTGTGCCTTCTGTGCACATGTATTTGTGCTCCACACTTACACAGTCTCAGCTTGGTTGTTAATCCCAACTGTTTCCTAAACTGTCTACAAACCTGAATGACACTTGCTGTGTGGCCTGAGCCTTAATAGTATAATGATCTGCTAATAAAATTAAGTATCAACCTGTTGCCTAATTGCTGTATTTGAAGTATATGCAAACTCTCTGACTGTAAAACCTTCAGCAAAGAAGTAAAGTCTATGGTTCATAAATATTAAATTTTACATTCTCCAGTGACTTCTCAGAACCACCATTCTTTATGTCTTTTTCACCTTGTCTATTTTACAGGTGATCATTGGGCACATTCAGTAGATTTTCTTGCTAACTAGAAGATACGCTGCAGGGTTTGGTTCCATATGAGTGCATGATGCGGACCTCAACAAGCATCATGTTTGACTTAAGGATTTGAAGTCATTTAATTGAGACACCACCTGTTTTAATAGATATTCTATTTGATAAATTAAGTAGTGACTTTGATTCAATACCTATAAAAATGTTTATTAATGTTCATCAAATAGAAATTTGATGAATGGATATCTTAGTATAGAGCATATCCTTATATAATTGGGTACTGTACTAGATTCAGTAGAAAACACAAAATTGCTTTTAATAAGGTAACTACTTTTATTTCAATGGACAATATCTAGTTGTCATTATAATCAAATTTTATACTCAGATATTCTTTTCAACACCTAATTATTTCAATGAACTTCACCAGAATGGCTTCTTAGACATCTAAGCCAGCACAGAGGTGACTGTAAACCAGAAAAAAAATGTCAGTGATGCATAATTAGTGTTCTGCAGATAACATACAAAATTTTCATAAAGAAAACCCTTTGCCCTGCAATACATTACTTTGAGAAAAAGATGAGATTTGTATTTAATTGAATAGTCATAATGTGAGCATATATCATAAATTCAGGGCTTATACATAGACTATAAGACATACAACACCCCCAAAGCTGCTTTTTGCAGAATTATATATAATTCAGATGTGCACATTCAGTATCTGGGTTTTGTTGTGTGTGTAAATGTATCTTTTATGAGCAGTAGTTGGAGGTACCACAGAAGACGAGGAACTAGCTGTGAATCATGACTCTTACATCTGAAAAATCACCTGTGTACATAAAAAGTATGTAAAACTACCTTGTACAAAGTCTCAGCTTACTTATCCATGGAAGAGGGAAAATTACACTTACTTAGGCCACTGAGAGGACCAAAAACATTAAGGAGAATAGCCTAGATCAAATGTGAGCATTTGGGAAAACTGCATCCCCATGTTTGTGGGCACCGACACAATCTTTGGAAATATGTTTTATGATAGGATTCGAATAAACTGTTGGTGCTCTGGAGGTAAGGAAGGACTCATCACTCCAGTGGAGGACAAGGAAAGAGCCCTTCCCTAGGCACAGTGTCTCAGCAGAGAAAGAAGGGACATAAAATGCTTGTCTCTAAAGCTGCAACAAGCCCGAGAATTCAGGAAAAGGGACCCTGTAATTCAGTCGATGTAATATATTTAAAAGAAATGAGGGGAGAAGCAGGGGGAGAAACAGTACTCCTGTATAACTTTTTATCCCTTTTATTTAATTTGTGATGCTCCAAGTGAGCTTTAACTACTCTCGAGTCTTCTAGGTCTACTTAGACCACAGTATGAACAGAGTAAACTGGCTAATTCAAAATTAACTGCAGCTGATATTAGAAACAGTAATCTTGCAGAAAGTTTAGGTAATGTAGGTGATGCTGTACTGGAACTGCTCCCAGGAATGTAAGTTTTGATCTTCAGTTAAGTGGCCGTGAAACAAGGACCGGTGAAAAAGGAACACAAATGTGAAAATGTACATACAATGTAGCTACTTCTCTACATTCAGAGAAGTTTAAGTATTAACTCATTGAGTATCTTACCTGGTTTCAGGTGAGCAAATGGAATTTCACCTGTTAATAGCTCCCAGAGGCACAAAGCATAGCTGAAAACATCGGCTTTTATAGTGTACCTGGTACACTGGGTGAACACCTCAGGGGCCATCCAGCGTAGGTTCTGCATGTCAGGAAACATAAAGAATACATTAACAGTGTTTGCTTCCTCACTTATGCACATTTTCCTGCATTAGTTTATTTGTTTTTTCTTCTTTTCCTATTCCCTTTCCTCCGTGGCACCACAAAATAACTGGTAAAGTTGCCAGGAATTTTTTCCCTTAGCTTGCAAAATCTAGGCAGTGTATTATTGCACACTATACATAACAACATTAGTATGGTAGCTGTCTCAGCCCTGTAAAGCCCACCTGACCAGACTTTAAACATGAGAGCAATACTAGAACAAAATCAGAACACCCAGCTTCAAGGTCTGGATACCATGTCATCAGGACCAAGCATGCCTTCTAACACCAATTAATTAACAGTCCAGCTAGCAGGCGGAAAAAATTGACAACTGCACTGGGCTGGCACCTTTTCTCTTGGACCTCGCCGCTTCCTGCAGAAGCCCAGTTCTGAGGCTGCTTCACAAACAACCAGCCTCTCACTGGAGTGATGAGTTCAAGGTGTTTTTGCAGATTCCTTTTACCTCATTAACATAATCTACATTCTTTACAAGACAGTCTTTCCCACTGAGATGTCATCAAATCCTGCAGGACCCACGTCTGCAGCAGCAGTAGTCACTCCTCACACAGTGAGTGTGCGTTATAATTTGTTAGAAAGGAGATTGTTAGAAAGGAGATTGACCAACCCTGTTTTGGCATCACCCACCCTATTCCACAACTAGCAATTAAGGTGATGCAAACTGTCATGACCATGGAGTGAAAACACAGAATCCATCTGGATTAAAACTTATGAAGACAACGGTACTGTCTTGCAAAGTTGACTCTCTGTGAGTGATGGGCTTGTAATGGAGAAAATAACTCTGAAAGAGAATCACTGTCTAACAATCAATTCCCTACTAGAAATAGGAACCACATGCCAGCAAACTGTGTATGAGGATGGGGCGCAATAGAGCTCCAAAGACAACTTTAAAAATTATTATTTTCTCTTGCATATATTATATATTCACTCATCTCTTCTATTGAAAAGGCTTAAAGGAAAAGAAAACGTCACAGAGAAACATTACAAGAGATGAAATTCTATACTCTTAACTTTGCTGTATGTTTTATACTAATTATGTAGAACAAAACAAGAAACAAACCCCAGGTTGTTTTGTCATATTGTCTTCATCCAGGGATTGCAAAAATCTAGATTCTGAAACACACAGAACAACAAAAAGATTACTGTTAAGCCAACACTGATACCCACCTCATTATACATAAATCTTGATAAAAAGTTTGTTGGTTTTCTTTTTTTAACTATCCCTGGTGTTTGGAAAGTGCAGATGAACTGTGATAGCTCTTTTTCAACAAGAGTGTGTACAGACAATGAAGATTCTGAAACTTGCCTGCTAAATTCAGCACTGGCATAAATCTACAAAGCTCCATTGACTTTAGTAGCTGTTTACAAAAGCTGAGGATCCAGCCCAGAATTTGTGACCGTGTGGTTATTTGTAACTGTATCTGGAGTCACCACAGTCACTGAGCCCTGCTTTAAAATACAGTCCCACAGAAGCCTGCCAGTCTTATTTAATGTCAGAAAAGCAGCCCATCTAAGAATGAGAAGTCCTTGCATGAATGTACTGAAGGTGTTATACGCTACGCTTTGAGATACATGTCATTTTCTAGTAAACACGTTTAGTGTTAGTGAATTTGAAGTTTGTTTATGAATATTTCTTGACGACCCCTTACCTCCAAAATCAGCAACAACTGCATGACCATCCTCGTACAGAAGAATATTGTGACTGAGGGAAAAAAATAAAGGTAATTGTTATGCAGTTCCTTAAAGATGGTGAAAACTTTACAGTTTTCTGTTCATAGGTAAACTCTTGAGGAGTTAGGATCACCTGCTTAAGCAGTTAAACGTCTATACATAAAACACTTGTAACTACATCTCATACATATTGTTAGAAAGTACACATTAACTCTGAGAAGGCAAATGCAACAGCCTCATAAATGAGAATGTCATTTTCTAATCACTACTAGATTGCAACAATTCCTGTAATTATTTCTAGATCAAGTATAGCAGCTTTATTCAATAAGCACACTGAATCGCAGTGATGAGGTGAAAAGGATGATGTTTGAATGTAAACACAGTGGTGACTGTTCAATAAAAATACATGGACTGACTCTTTTCTCTTTTAAGGCTTGCGTAAGTGTAAATTCATAGTGGTAATTCCTAACTTATGCTGATACATAGGAAGGAAGGAAATGATCTGAAGAGTCCAAATAGAATGGATCACTGGAGACATAAAAAATCCATTAAGCTGGGGGAAAAAATAATGATGCAATGTGGAGTCCTATTCAGTTGAATGACCACACTTATTAATGGAAGTGTTTCTTTCAAGAGGCAAAGGTACTTCATTTCTTAAATATCTAAATTTCTTTACAACAAAAAGACACGTCATCCATCCTGTATCTTACTGCAGCATCTAGGATGAAAACTTCTCCCTGCTTGCACTAATGGAGATTGGTCTCTTGGCATTGCTGGAGACAGGATTTCAGTCTTGCTCCACTCCTACAATGTTGGTTTTCATCACATCTTTGAGACCTCATAGGGTGCAACTGATGATGCATGCCAAGTCACTCTGGACCTGAACTGGGTCTCAGCTAAAGTGCCAGACTTGCATCTGCTTCAAGAGTCAGGAACGCTTAGAGAATTTTTAATGTTTCCTCTTATTGTCAGTGAAATACACACTTCTTGTCATTACTTGATGGAAACAATTGCTCTGTGGAGGGCTGAGCCTGTGCTGCGCAGGTCTGTGGCTGGAGCTGTGGTTTGTCCAAGCAGAATTTTGCAGACAGGAATGGGAAATGCTGGAGTTATCATGTGAAGGCTGCAGAGCTTCCCTGTGTCTGTTCCCTACCCCTGCTCATCCTAACTCCAGCTGCTATAGCTGGAACTGCCTGTGCACCATAGGAAATGGCCTGGATCTCAGGTGCCCTGCAGCTGGTGTGAGGCTCAGGCTCGTGGCTTCTAACTGAACAGCAGACAGCAAGAAATCACAGGGAAATGGAAAATTCATGCCTGATGCATTTGTTAGGTGTTTATTTCAATACAAAGTCTTCATCTTTGCCCCAGATATGGTATCTGGAGTTAGGAAGGAAAAACCCTGTTTGGTCAGTCATATTTGGGGCAATCTCTTGTCAGGACATCTAGAGATCAGAGAAATTATTTACCAAATATAATTACTTGTATGGACACCTGTAGAAGTGTTTTGGTTTCAGGGAAATCTTTGAAACCATAGCAACTGCAAGCCTCGGTGAATGTAAAGAACTGAATAACCACAATGTCACCTCAGATTGTCAGCACAGGTATTTGGAGGCTTAAAGTTAAACCTGCTGGATTTATCCTAAAACTACTTGAACCAAAGAGGTGAGTTATGGATTTGCGCGGTGGTTTAAACCTGTTTATTGAAGGTAATGCGAAGAAAACTCAGCTTTTTTTACATATGATTTGTTCAAAGACAGTGAGGGATATGGATAACATCTGAGAGGAAATCTAACCCTACGTATGTGTCCATTCTATTAATTGAAGGATTTTAAAAAATAAGCTTCCAAGTATGAACAAAACAACTACAAAAATACTGCCACACAAGACTGTAAATATTTCTTATCCTTTTTATATCGTGCTCATCTCCCCTGCACTGTGGCAGAGGGGCTTTCATGCCCTGCTCTTCACTGCCCAGCACTGGGGCTGCCGCCAGTGCACAGGGGCCCTTTCGCCCTGTCACCCTTCTGGCTGCTGGAGCCCCTGGCTGGGCAGCCCTGGCTGTGCTGGAGGGTTGTCATCAGTGTCCTGGAGAGAGACAGCCAGCTTAACGGCATTTGGCTCACAAGCAAACTCCCTTCAAAAGCCCTGTAAGGTAATGCAGAAAGCCAGTCACAAAAATAGGTACATATATAAAGAAAGGTAATCAGGAGTTGAGAACTGAGTGCTTAGCAGCTCTGTAGCGCTTTCGTTGAGGACTTGGGTAGTGTCAGATGCTGCTTTCTTCCTCCACACGCGGAGAAACATTCAAGCAGAGTCATCCTGGTTCAGTGTACCCTTGGTTAAAGCAGTGGTTCCTTTGAACTCATGAGTTCTCTGGCACCAGTGCCTGTTCCCAGCACTCCAGGTCCAATGGCTGTGGGTAGCAAGCTGTGGCACCAGAGGGTGAACATGCACCTGCTGGCTCTGTTGTCCATCCACCCAACCCAGCCCTTGACTGCGTTTTCCCATCTTTTTGTCTCTCAGAGTGGCACAGACAGTTGGACAAAACAAGGCTGAAGCCAGCACCTGGAGCTGAGAACTGAAATAATCCCCTGCCACTTAATAATGGCTATGCCTTATCCTTGTTCACAGAGCCAGGCAGAGCAGCCTGGGGGATGTGGGGGCCACCTCAGATGTAATTTGGCTTCCAGTTCTCCAGAAACATTGGTGTAGCACTCCTGGCTAGAATCTTGGCATTTGACAGAATTGGTGGCTGTGCAATAAAGCAGTCAAGTACACAGAAACACATCACCAACCTGCCTCTTTCTGACAGTCTTTTGCATGACAGAGCCTCCTACCAGCTGTCTCAGGTTCCTGGGCAGAGACTGGGTGTGAAGGACAAGGTCCCATGCCAGAGTGGCCACTCTGATGAGTTCCCTCTTGAATGAGGGACATTTAGAACAAGACTGGATGAGGATTTAGTAAAAAAGACAACGAGGAACAAATCTGCAATGGCTACTAGCAGGTGGATTTACAGATGAAGGTCCACAGCATTGATCTGACCTGAACTCCCATGTAACACAGGACATGCAATTCCTCTAAGTTCTCACTCCATTTTAAGAGTTGTGGCTAAACTGGATCATATGTTTTAGAAAAAGACAACTTGTTCCTCATTGTTGAGATAGTTACCCTGCTCTGATGGTCAAGGAGTCAAAGGGTTGTTCCAATGCACTGGTGTAACCTTCTGAACAGTTATAGCATAACCTACACTATTTATACGTAGCCATCTCTGGAAGGCTTTTAGCTGCATTAAATTTGTAACATAATGAATGTACAACTGCCACGTCACCACAGTGATCGACAAAACAAAATTCTTCTCATCAGCCCTGGTCAGAAATTCTAAAAAGCTCATACAGTCTTCCAGATGATCTTCTACTTACACATATTTTATAAATACTCCAGACATTTTGTGTCTTCTCAAACCTCAGTATCTCAACTCTACTTTGGAAGAAGGACACAACAGCAAGAAGTAAAGGTCTTTTTTTCTGAGTTTCTGCTATCCACTCAGATTTATCCATAAGATGCATGTGCACAAGTGTTCGAATTATTAACAAAAGGGCACTGGAATGGAGGTATTTGCAGAAAATTGATAATATACAAACAGAGACTAGGTTAATGTCCGCAGAAAAACTAAACCTCAAAGGTCTTGGAAATGAACTAGTTTATTAGAGTGGGTTGGGAAATAAGCCCAGGTATTTATGGTAATTTTCAAAATTGCAACCTCTGATTTTTTCCTGAATTAAGATGGAAGGCAGGCGTCTCATAAAGTGCTGTGCAACGAAAACAACATTTCCCCCCTGTAAGTAATTAAACAACCTGACTGAACTGTCCCATTCTGAATTTATCCTCTAAGCTGGCCAACATTATAAATAATGATAAATCCTAGGAGCCTATAGTCTTCATATATTAGTCAAATGCGTGCAATAAGGAAATTTTGACAATTCCTGGGGATAATTTCCGTGAACTGCATTGGTTCCTGAAAACAACCCCAAACTTCCCGGCGGCGCTACCGAGGTTTATCTGCAGAGCGGTCACTAGAGGGGGATGCAATGCACCGCTGGAGAGCGAGCCACCTTCTCTCCGAATTGTCTTCCACTGTCGGGCTCTGTGAAATGGGTCAATTAGACCCATTAGCAACAATTGTTTTAGCTTAAATGCATGTTAATTCCGGAGAGATAATTCAAATAATATTTACTTTGCCAAATGTGTAGAGAAAAAGAGCAAACAGTTACGAAGCACAGGAAGTGTTGGAGGAGATAATACTTTCTTTTATGCCAACTCTGTTATCTTACGTAGCACTACAAATTAAGGCAGTTTTGTAAGTTGCTTATGCTTGTCAATATGTTGTGGAACTAAACCATTTGGGACTAATAGGCTTTATCAGGTATACAGGCTTTTTAAAAAAAAAAAATCTTATTTTATTTTTTATGTGCTCAATCCTTAATGTACCAAAAAAGGGAACACGAAAAAGAAAAGATTGGTTTTGTCTTTTTATCCCCAGTGAATGGCAGTAAGCGTTAAATCAAATTGGTCTCTTTGACATTCTTGGTTACATCTGTCAAAGATAGACACATTCCCTGGGCATTAGGAAGACACTACTGATTTGATGAGCACTGTGACACTGTGAATGCACTTAGTGAATCTTCAAACCCTTAATCTTGAAAATACATCTTCCTCCTAATACCAGTCCCCATTTCATGGCCTTTCACTGGGCTGTGGAACTTGAAATTAAAGCTATTGGCAGCAGTCCTTCCGTTTCCGCGATGCTTCCTTTCTGAGGGTTAGGGAAGTAAAAGATTGAAGCGCTGTCCATCAAAATGACCAAAATTGAATGTAGTCCAAAATGCCTTCTCTTCTGTATTTTGTAAGGGGCTTAGTCTAATCGACTGGTAGGTTTTGCCATGCAAATTGAAATATTCTGCCAGAGATAAGGTTTGAAGCTAGCTTTGTATACTGTTACTTGATTTCATACAGGCATTTAATTTTGAAGACAGTCCAGCTTGGAGGAAGGTTTTGGATTAGAGAATACTCGAGTTCCCTCCCAGCTTAACTGTTTTATCTTTTCATTAACTGTAGCTTTCTAGGGATCTCCCTTTAATATCTTAGCATGCAAGCAGCCTTTCATGCAACAAACTGCATAGAGATCTGCTAAGGGAATTCGTTACTTCCCTGAATATTGAGTAAATACCTATATGCATATTTATACACATATGGGCTTTTGCTATTCTATGGATCCATAAATGCCTTTCAAATGCACTTACTTCCTGTTCCTCTTCTTCATATAACCGAGTATACAAAATGATGTGTCGTTTTATCATAATGCTGACACATTTGACAGCATATAGTTATCAGAACTGAGAGCTGCCTCCCCATATACAAATAAATTCTAGCTACTCACTCCCAGAACTAGCTATAGAAAGACTTGTCTTTTCTTATACAGTAAATATGAGCGCTTTTTGCAGATGACAGCTAATGGACAACAATGAAGCAGCATCTCTGTCTTGGTTCTGCAGGCTGGAAAGGCCAGGCCAGTGATTTTGGAGGTCTTTCTCAGAACCGAGAGGATGCATTCAGTGTAATAATCTTGGTGCAGTCTCTGCACTACTGCTTAAGATGTTCCATAACTGTAGTTTTCTTGCACACCGTAAAGAGAGACAGTTGCATTCTTAGGATTGTGCAATTTTCACACTGCCTTCCATGTGAACTATAGGACTTTCACGTGGGAAAACTGAAGTGACTCATGCTCACAAGGTTTGATGGAGTTGTTTATAACATGGAAAGCTGAACACAACCACCTAACACTTAATATAAGAAAAAAAAAGGGATCACTAAGCAGTTAGGAACATAATCCATACACTGTTTGACTTCAAATTGGAATTAGGGTTTACAGTGGCTAAAAACTAAGGTGAGCATCTACACTGTGGTCATGAGGTGAAAAAATGCAAGGCTTGTCTAAAGAGAGAGAACATAGCTGTTTTGGAAGGCACCTACTTCATATTAAGAGAGAATAAAAGTCCTATGATAATCCAAGAGAGAAGGTGAAGAGTGAAGATGGTAGATGTTGGTAGATATTGGTATCAGTTGCAGCATTTAAAGTGAAGGTAAGCTATGAAAAGATGGAAAGATTACCTGTTCCTTAAAGTCATTAATATATAGGGGTGTTTCAACTGCAATCTATGTGCTAGTGCCAAAGTAATAGCCCATGTTATACATGGCAGACTCTGAACTGGTTGGTTCTAACAGCAGAGGACTGTGTTTGTAGACTCATGTAAGGTCTCAGTCCTAAGCTGAATGGTGACTAAAATGTTTCTTTGTTTTATTATCTGCAGACTAGAATGAACAAGATACTAAGCATGATGGTGGAAAAATAATCCCCCGTGTGAGAAAAATGCTGTGCTTTAACTCCTGTCTGTGTGGGAACAGAATATTTTGAATCTAAGTTTGTTTTCCAGTCTTTAGAATTAGTTCAGGTTTGTGTCTTGTTCAACATGACACTCTCAATTGAAGGTTTTGTAGAAAAGAAATTGAACTGTAAGATATGAGGGGTTGGGAAACCATAGTTTGAGCTCAGTAAATTGCAAAAAATAAGGGTAATAGTTTTCAAGTAAGGATAGCTACTAGTTAGACTAAAAGGTGATCTGATTCACTTCACTCTATTTACAGCTTCTGAGGTCCTTTATTCTTAACCTTGCAGTGGATCATTGCAGTATCAGCGTGAAATTATTAATGGTTGTATCCTGCAACAGCCGTTGATCCCAGGGGGATATTCCTCTATACAGACTTCTGACATGAGCCAGAAGATTTATTGATTTCATCAGTGTCCAAATTACTTTTCCTGTAATATTGACCTTTTTTCTGCAAAAGCATATGCATGTGAGCAGAACAGTCTTTGCAGTAGAGTCTGGCTTGCAAAACAGTTAAAAACTTTTCCATGCTGCCCTTCCAAACCCTGAGCTGCATTTCTGAACCATGTTACCGGACCGTATGCAGCAGAGAAAGCAGGCTGAGTAAATCACAAGCCAGTACCTGTCCTTTGACTCATGCACAGGAGTGACAACGAGCTCCCTACAAACTGAGGTTTTCGACACCTCCCCTAACTGTGGTGTTGCTCAGGTGCAGAAACTCAAATTTAATGGTTTAACACAACATATCCTGGCCTAAAACCCTTGGCATGATTCCCTGCTCTCTCTTCTGGTTATGTAAATGTAAACCCCAGAAGACTGATGCACTGTAAGTGTAAATGTAATTTCTCAAAATGCTGAGATAAGGCCTGAGATGAGTGGTGATTCCTCAGGTGCATTCAGGACTTGAGGCTAAGGATGTGCCTCAATTAGGGATGCCCTGGCAGAGTGGCTCAGAGGGCCCACAGAGGGGAGCCCTTGGCAAGTGCCTCTGTCAGTCTGCTCCAGAGCAGCACCTCTCCGGGCAGATGGAGTTATTTTCCATGTGGAGATGGGCCAGTGCTGGGCCATGTGTATGTCAGTACAATGCTGTGTTCAGCATGTTCTGCCCTGTCAGTAAACCACTTAGCTCAAACAGCACCACAGGCATTATTCATTTCCAGCAGCTGCAACACAGAGACGAAGTCATGCCTATCTACACCTACAGGGAGACATGTCTGACATGTTTCCAAAGCGGCTCTTCATTTTCCTGCCTTCCACAACAGGGTCATATTTTCCTCCTGTCTCTTGACCCTCCCTCTTTTCCTGCTGCCTGCTCTCCTGTTTGACCTGGAGAACCTGCGCTAGCCAGAAACACAGAGGCTGCTTCTCTTTCATGCATCTGTAGGGAATGGAATTGCTCCTCTTTATACCCTTCTGCCTTTTTGACTCCTTCACTAATTTTTATTCCAGATGGACATGTGGCTGTGATCAAATCTGGAAGGCAGCATTTCAATGGGTGGTTATATACCCCTTATCTTTGTAAGGAGACACAGCAAAGGGAAGAGGTGCCTGCAGCTGTCATGAAGATGTGAGTACTTCATGGCTGGGTTTTTTGGTGTTTGGTTTTATTTAACTTCCTAATATGAAAGACACCCCAGCCAAGACATCCTGAAGCTGGGGTGCACTCTCTAATCTCAATGCAACACAAGGCAGGGAAGAAAGGAAGAAAGGAGCGTGGTTACAGTTCAGGCTGTATTGCAGAGTTAATATTTATTTCTGGGTACTCTAAAAGGGCTCAGTAAAATCCATTGATTGTGACAGAACTGTAACAATGGATCAAAATTCATTATTATGCTAGAGGGGTGTCTGAAGATGTAAGCTTTTCTTTCAGGCTTTGAGAAAAGCTTTATGGATCACAGTTTCCTGGGTGAGACTTTGTAGTAAGTACATAAAATAGAAAATGGAAGGCAAACTTGTGAAGAGCAGATACAAGGAATTAACAAAACTGAAGCTTTGATTGTTTTTCTTTGCTTGTTTCTACATTTGATCAAGATGAAGCACAGCCAGCAGCCAAGTGAAAAAGGAACTCAGTGTCTGTGTTCTAAACAAAACATTACATTTAACCCAATTTGGAAAGATCAACTCAAGTATGTCAAGATTTTGTGAAGTCAGTAATACAGAGGTAGTGATGCAGCACAAATTAGGATTATTTAGAAGGTATCATCTGTGACACTAATCAGCAGGGAAGGATCTGCATGCCTAAGAGGAGTTAAAACAGAACATCTTTAAATCTGAGGGGGTTAGGACAGTGAGAGCCATCCATTAGCACATTTTAGTGCACAGGCTGCCCTGAGCAGGATCAGCTCTGCACAAGGATGCGATCCCTCATATCCTGCATACTGCAGCTGCAGTAGGTGTTTATCCTAACAGATCCACAAATTAGGAATCAGCCATACTTTTCTGGGCAGCTCAGAAATAGGCTGAAGTGTGGAAAGGATAACTTTTTCTAGGAGAAAAAGAAAAGGCTGTGTTTTTACACATAAATTCATTATTTTTCAAGCCACTCTGATACTATCATAGAATGCAAATACATATTGCTGCAGGCACAAGACATCTACGATAGATGCTAGCAACCAGAAAAGCTGAAAAGAGCGTCAATAACATCTCCTCACTTCTGCACTTAACTAGGTCTAGCTGGATATCTGTCTGAAACAGCAAGATACTGTTCAATTACTGTCATACTTGCTAGAGAAAAGAGGAGGTTCTGTACCTGGTACAGAAACTTGATGAGTGAGGAAACCTTTAAAAATAACTGGAAAAGTGAGCTACTGCCACATTTACAATCTTTTATAGCTTTAGAAAATTTGGAAAGAACCAAGCTTAGGGACAAAGACAAAATACTTCCTATTTAAATGTTTGCTAGTGGAAGACGTACTATATCCAAGATGCAGTACCAGAATATAGATGATGACTATGTAGGTGAAATGTTATTTAGCAGGAAAACTGTCTATATAATCTATTGAAAATTGATTTACTGATTTAAAGAAGCTATTGCAATTGATTTATTTTTCAGAAAAGGACACACCAGAGGAAGCAGAAAAATACCAGTTGCATAGAACAAATAAAGAGCAAGGCTTTTCGAAATTTGCATCACAAACACAGATTTTCAAACAAGCTGGGCATGTGGGGAAAGAGCCACAAAATGCTTTAGCTAGGTCAAAAGCTTTCAGTAACTCTGAAGATCAAAGTTTACAAACAGCAGTCCCTATGCCGTCATGGCACTCGGCTTTTGAAGGGCTGAGTAAATTACAGCATGAAAGTGTATGAATGTGGACACAATAATGCTTACATGCTGTTTATCAAAGTGCTGGCTTATCCAGGTAAATTCAGGACAGTGAAGAGTATATAAAAAAGTATATAAAAAAGCTGGCAATGGCTTTTGAGGAAGCAAAAAATGGATGTAATGCTAATGGTCTCAACAAAAAAGCATTACTTGCCTGTATTAGAGCTGTAGATATGAGGAAGAACCATCAAGTGAGGAACACAAATTTCACCAGAGACCAGTTTTTAGGACAGAAAAAAATTAAGCTCTTAGAATCAGGACTCCTACAAATCACTGTCTTAAAGATTTCTACCTTCACCTGAACCCAAACCTTGGGATGATAAATTTCATCATAAGGGTGCAGAGGGTTTATACAATGTATGATTCTAAACTAAAAGAGCCATGAGACTATTAGTTTATATTTGATATAATTTTAGCTCTTGTATATACTATTAGTTTATATTTGATATAATTTTAGCGCTTGTATATACTTTTCATTCAACTATTTAAGTGATTTGAATACAATATTGTTCTGAGACCACCACCAGATGTCAAATGAAAATTTAAATCAAATGGAAAGATAAACTAGAGGGATTCTTGAAGGCTGTATCCTGGGTTGAATATAGACACGTGAATCATAAATACCTGCAGACATTTCTGTGGTCTTGATTCAAATTTGACCCTTTCAAATTGTCACCATTTCTTAATGTGAATAAAATGTAGTGACCCCTAGCTTCAACTTCAATCTACTTAAGGATTGTATAGAAGTTAAATAAACCCAACTTGATGATACACATAGCCAAGCCCTGGGTTAAGAGTTTTTATGGAGAAGCTGAAAAAATCAATAACCAGACCCTTTCTTGGCATGGGATGCCTAAATATTTCTGACAAAACAGTGCCAAAATGCCCATCTTGGTGCTGAGTTCATGGATATATCCGAAAGCAGGAGAAAGTCTCCGGAAGGGTATTGTCAATCTGGTACCATCAGTGAACACTACAGTTAATGATTTTTCTTTTCTAAACTGAAAAATACAACCCTCAGAAATAAAGCTTGGAAGGTATGACTCAAAAATGCTATTACTGCCTCAATGGCACTTTGAAATTTGAAAACTACAGATGAGAAAGGAACTCTTAAGCCTCTGTTTGGAGAAATACAGCAAGATAAATCTGATCCGAGCTGAACTGACAGAAGGTTAATAATGAGTTCAGCAGAATCAGAAATTAATTATCTTCTATAAGGCCCCACACAGTTTGAAATTGTGAGACCAAGCATCATTCTCTTCAAGATACCATGGAATGAAAAAAAAGAGAAAAGAATCAGAAGTGTGTAATCATCCTGGCTTTTACAAAGGCAAGGAGTTCTGCAGGCCTGCCAGTTGCAAGGGCTTCTCCTGCTCAGGGCAGGAGACAGGCAAAGCACATTCAGTGAATGTCCCTTACCCAGAGAATAGGGTCATGAAAAGCTCCCTCTACCTTTAACATGCTGTGGCTCTAATGAAAGGCGACTGCTATTTTAAAATTTCATAAGGGACTTTATAACAAAGAGAAGTTGCAGACACCATCCCCGTTACCACCAGGCTTCCATCCTGCCTTTCATCTTCCTCACTAAGCCACCTCTCAGAAACTTTTACAGATATTTAGAGCGATCAAATGAAGGTTAGCCACTCAAAGGCTCATTCCAGCCATGTTCAGCTGTTATGGCTTAAATTAAATTGATACTAAAATGGTCTCATTTTTATTAAAGTGCTATAATCATTGTGGCTACAATCCCTCACCATGGTATAAGTAGTAATAAGCTGATACATGTCACCATGGCTAATAGCTGTTAGAACTTCATTTTCCAGAACTGGAAAGCAAAATAAAACTCCCAATTATCCTCAAAATGGAAGGATAACCCCTTTTCCACGGTAGAGACACGAAAGATTAATTTTCTTCTCTGTTCTGTCAATTCATATTGCAGATTTATTTAATGCATTTTGTGCATTGCAATAGATTTCAGAAATCACAAAGAGGGTTACAAGCTATGTGAAAATTTAAGGTAAAAAATTTAAGGCTCCTGTGAAGCCACTGGCAAAATTTAACACCAGAGGGTCAGACTTTCACTCTTGCTCTTCCTCTTCAGCTGCTGTAAAGATTTTAATCCAGTAATTGTGCCAGTGGGCTGACTGGTATTCATGCTGAAAACACAGCTCCTGCTTTCACTAAAAATTCTCAGAAGTTAAGCTGCTTTCAGCACTGCACATCAACGACACTGATGTCTTACAGTAAATTATCTTTTGACCCTCACAAATACGATCCTGTAAAAGCTGTGTGAAGCAATGATATGCTTTTTGGCTCTGTAGTGAGGTACTAAGATACTATTTTGGCTTTTCTTTTGTGGAAAACATTATTTAAATCCTTCAGTGCAGAACTAGATATTTTTTAACAGTTGGTGGTGAAAAGGCACAAAGCTGAACCTAAAGGTCTGGATCTTGTCTTAAAACAGTTACACACTGCAGCATTCAGACATGGGATTTTTGGCTTGAGTCATGACTGAGGCAAGAACTACAGCCTTAACAGAAAGCATCTTCCTCTGAGCTCCACAGTTTGGTGACCTGAAAGGAACCTGTGAAAGGATGCAGGTATATGAAGGAGACTCAGCGAGAAAGTGGAGGACATGTAAAGTCAGAGCCAGTAGACTGAGGAGAAGGGAACCCTAACTGTAAGGAGGAGAAAAGGTGATGGACATGGACATGCAATGGAGAAAAGAGTCAAGTACAGTCATGAAAAAAAAAGGTAGTAAGAAGACATTCTTCCAGATTGTCGTTAGTGTAGATAGAGATCCATGTTGCTTTATGCACAGCTAATCGTAGTGAATAAATCTTAAAAAACTCGACACTCACTAATAAGGTCTGGCCTAAACCACCTTTTTTTTTTCCTGTAACATTTATTAAAGACTCCAGGACTGGTGGAGCCATATCACTGTTACCAATAGCTTTTTTTATTTTATTTTTTTTGAGAAAGAAAGGTTAATATAAAACAGCTCTGCCTAGTTCCAAACAATTTAATCTACTGAAACTTTGTAATATCGTGAGTTTCTATTTATTTTTAATCCAGACTTTGTCATACAAGATGGGCTAAGATCCCTTTGCCAAAAGAGTAAAAGCATCTCTATAGAAATTGTTAGCAGTCCTGATCTGGGCCAAAACTGCAGAACTGCATCCATGTCAGTGCTCAGCACTTACAAGGGAAGCCATGTAGAAGAGAAGAGATGACAGTCAAAGGCAGAAAGTGGCCTGTCCAAAGCAGCGCACAGCTCTGCTGTGTAAGAGGAGAGTCAACTATCCACAGTCTGAATAGTGCACCTTCTGCTTTGAAGAGTTGACAGAACCAAGAACCATCTTTTGTCTCTAGCCAAAGGAGGAATTTTCATCTCAAATCTCACAATCCCATACAGTGAGGTATTTCAGTACTGTAATATGCACACCCCGAGACTATTTTCACACCTAGAAAAGCAAGAACAGATTTCCTCTGCATACACTGAGGACTCAGCACTTCCCCTCAAGTATCATCAAACAAACCCAATGACTGCACTGCCCTGCACTAGATTTTAGCTCTTAGAGGCGATCCAATCATAGAATCATAGAATCATAGAATCACCAGTTTGGAAAAGACCCACTGGATCATCAAGTCCAACCTTTCCTATCAACCACTAAACCATGCCCCTCAGCGCCTCATCCACCCGTCCCTTAAACACCTCCAGGGAAGGTGACTCAACCACCTCCCTGGGCAGCCTGTTCCAGTGACCAATGACCCTTTCCATGAAAATTTTTTTCCTAATGTTCAGCCTAAATCAGAAATGCTTTTACTGGAAACAAATGGGCCAAACAAACCAAGAAACTGGTTATGGGGAATATTTAATCTAAAAAAGATAAACCAAACAAATAAAAGGAAAATAAGTCATGAGAGCTAAAAAAAGGTGTCATCTGAAAGCACAGCACTGTGCTGAAAATAAACCGAGAATTCTCAAATGGAAAATTAAAAAAACCTAAAACGGTTAAACAAGTATTTGTATCCATCCTTCCAGAACAGTAGAAGAAAGTATTCCACTGTGTGGGAAATCCAGTCAGCAAGGACAGAAACCAATGAATTAAGTGTTCAGCATTTCATAATTTCAGTTATAGAAAAATTAGAGTCTTCATGACAAGATGTCAGGACTTAGCATGCTCTGCACTGAGGGAGACAGAACCTGGAGAGGCCTTGGCTGACCTTGTCAAAAGCTGACTTAATTCCCAACGTATCCCTAAAAACTATAAAACAACAGCGTAAGGTGCAAGTCACACACCAGGGAATTTGAGACCAGACACCGTGGAAAGAGCGCTTGGAGCTCGTAAGGGGATAAAAAGGTGCCACATCTGCGTAGCAAAGCACCACCTGCTCGGGAACGGTGATGTGCCCACACACTGATCTCTGGGGATCCCAGTGGCTGCTGCTGCAGGGCTGGGAGGTGCAGCAGAGTGGAGAGTAGGGAGTTTCTGGAGTGCTGGCTGCCTGCCATGGCTCTGCAGGCCCAAGCTAGAGCTGAGCCATCCTCATCTGCTTGACCTTGCTGCAGAGAGCTCTACTGCTGCTCCAGGGGAGGATTCCCACACGACCGGTGTTGAGCTGGCAGCTTGTGCTGCAGCAGGTATCCCCCACAAATGCAGTCAGGAATACACACCTTGTGTTTTCCCTGCCAAGATTGCCCTGAACCTCAAATTCTTCTCAAATTTCTTAGAACTGGTTACTGCAGAGCTTTGCAGTCAAATTGCTTGATAATGAATTGTAATTAGTTTGGAATGTATCAAGAGAGAGTTGAACTGCACTTAAGAGTTTGACTGTCCTAATGTCTCCTGCTACTTAGTGGAACTGTCTGAGTAAGTGGTTTTAATGGACTGTATAATTTTGCATCGAGTCTGACTATTTTATAGAGCTTAACATTATTGAATTAAAAGTGGGCAACATCATTTCTTGTCAATAAAATCTTATTTGCTCATATGAAGACAAAACATTCAATTTTTCTTTTATTTTGAGATTTATTTGGTAAGTAGCATTATGTTTTAAAACCTTGGAATCTGAATTAGAATTAAAACAAAAAAAAACTAGGAAGAACAGAAAACATAATTTAAAATGTCAAAATGAAGCATTTCAACATAATTTAAAATGTCCAAATGAAGCATTTCAATAGTCTCTGAAATGTGGCTTCAGCCTTTTTTAGGCTAAAAGAATTTTGAAAAGTGATGTACTTCTTGAAAGTATTTAGCCAATCCAAAGTGCATTTAAAATACTCTTTGACGCAATGTATTTTAGGTAGCTCTGCTACAGTAAAATTGCAGAATGTGGCTTATCTTAATATACTTAGATTAACCCTCCATATAGTCAATATACATGGATGCATATGTCATGTCAGCAATATTCTGCTAAACATCATACATTTATCACATCTATCCAGAATTACCATATTTGCACATTGAAATGAAGTAATTGGATGAGTAATTGGCAGCAGTTAGCAGTCATTTTTATGTGTTTGTAGTAGTTTTAATACGAGCAGGTGGATGCACTTGTACTTTGGAGTAGATGAATAAAGCAAAGTGATCTGAAACTGGCAGTCTGAGTATAAAGCAATATTTGTGCCAATATTGCTAACCCAGGGTACTTAAATACGAGAAGACTGGTTTGAAGTGATATGGTTTGTAGACTGCATCTTTCAGACTAAAATGAAGAAATATACAGCTTCTTTTGCACTAGTGATTGGAATTTCTTCTTTATTTGAAAGGATATTTTTTCCTCTGTAACCACCAGTAGAGTTATTAGTTCCCTTAAAAACAACTTTAAGAGCAGGTACTCATTTTTGAAAGTACCCTTTTGAACCCTAAATTCTTGGGTACTGAGAGCGAATTTGAGACATAGTCTCACAAGCAGTTTACTTCTTTGCCTAGCAAAGGGAAAAACCCAGCTCCTTTTCCCAAATGAATGAGTATCTTTCACAAGGAATCTTTCATTGCAGTTATCAGTGTCACTAGGAAATGAAAACTTACAGCAAGACTCAGGAAAATGTTATTTATTTTATCACCACAACTCTATACGTCTGGTCACTTGAGATATAAACAAAATGAAATGTCTTTAGACAAGTGCAGTTCAGTGCATGTGACTCATAGCGGTTTGTATAAAAACCGAGGTTTTTTTCAATCCTGTTTCATTTCCTGAGGGAAGTCTGGATCACCAGCTCACGTAGACTTTTTCCTACTTCTTTGCCTGTGGCATTTACAGTTGAAACCTGAGCTGGGATTTATGTCCTGTACCTCACTGGCTGTCAACATTAGGCACTTAGTCTAAACTAGATGGCTGCTCCCCTGCCTGCAACAAGGACAAGCTCAGCCAAGGTTCCTCCCTTTTCAAGACAAGAACCTAGAATGAACAGGAGGGATTGCTGTCTGGAAGTCTTTTGCACATCAGACTTACGGGGGCTAAGGACTAGTTTAAATCAAGCGCTTAATTCTTAGAGTAGTAAAAGTAGGTGAAATGTATTAATCAATGTTTTGGATTAAAAAAATATACTGGGGAAATATACTGCATCACATCAGTTGTAAAAAGGCTAGCAGACAGGAATAATATACGCAAATAGGGTAGAAATATTTTGTATATTTTCGATGTCTGTCAATGAAATCATCATAAGCATGAAGCTGACTACCATCTGTCAAGTTATTCAACTAAAATGGATTAAAGGCTCCAATGAATGTGAAAGCATAGTGTCCCAGTTCCCCAGTCCAACTAATGCAAGTAGATCTTCCTCCAAGCTTCACCAGTGTTAATGAGATCCCAGCAGTTACAAGGGTCTGCAAACACAGACGAAACTGGAGACCATGGCTGTTGATTTGAGGGTTAATATTCCCTGAATTTTTAGGGTAGAGGAAGGAACTTACCTGTTCAAATCACGATATATGATTGGTTGTGTGAGATTGTGGAGGTATTCCATGCCTTTGGCAACATCTACAGCAATGATTAACTTAGACTGCAGATCAAGATTTCTATATTTTGAAAAAAATATAGTATTACTCAGTGTTGATAAACAGACAAGAATGATCTGTACATTATTTTTATCTGTAAAACACAGAACCTTTGAAATAGTTTTAAGTACAAAATAATGTTATGTAATCTATGTAATGTAAATGTATATAATGTAAAATAATGACTAAATAACAATTTTGTGATTACTTATTAATTGCCCTTATACACCAAACAATTTGAATCAAAGCTAACATTTTCTAGTGTGTTACTTTTTCTGCTGTTTTATACTGAAATGAATAACATATCTACCAGCATAAGTTTACTGATCTTCTGAATTCTGTACCACAATCCCAAGCGCAGAATGAGTGGACTACCTCTTCTGTTCATGAAGCAGTGAGAAGAGCGATCCTCCAGAAATATACTGAGTGACAATAGCAAACTGACTTGGGTCATCTAAGCAAGCTCCCACAAACCGGATGACACAGGGATGATTCAGTCGGCAGAGAATGGAAACTTCACGGCAGAACATGTCCACATCAGATTTGGAGCAGTAGGTATTGGCTCGATAGCTTAGAATTTATGTGAAAGAAAAAAATAAGGTAAAAAATAGAATAAAATACAAGTTTTTTTTAATTCTTCAAACTAGGTTGTTAACCAAAGAAAAGTCTGATAAACTTACCGTTTGATTGCGACAATTTTATTTCTGCATCGTCCCTTATATACTTTTCCAAAAGACCCTAAAATGGTTTAAAATAAATAAGGACAAAGATATTTATCATGAACATCAGATATTTTAAATGGACGCATTCTTATTTCTGGTACCTGAGCCAATACTCTCATGGAACTCTATTTCAGAGAACTGAAGATGAAAATGTGATGGCAAACCAGCGCGGAGGAGGAGAACATCTGCCTTTTCTGCAAAAGAAAACACCTAGTCTATTTGTAAAATGCAGGGCCATGGGGAAGGACAGGATAAAGCATTTAACTTCACAAAATTGTTGCACAATAAAAGCTGATTTTCCTCTGTAAATTGGTTGACTGATAATCCTATCCCCTCTCCTTTCAGTAACAGCAGTAAACCCCAGTGAAAGAAAAATACTTGAAACGACACTGTTGCCTCGGGCTTTCTTGGCTTTAAAATCTTATCAATGATGAGCACTGTCCCATAATCATACCCTGCCTGTATCATGTCATGGTTGCATAAAACTCTTTATATGGAGAATTAGTTCCTTTTTTCTGTATAGCCAGTGCTCACTGCTGATGCTGAGGATGTTGTTACAGATCTGACTGACTCTTTAGTGACAGGTGGAATCTAAAATTTGCAACTTAATTTAGTTGGCAAACTTCTCTACCTTGTTGATCTTTAGAATATTTCAAAATATAGAATAGAATATTTCAGTGTCTTTCTATAAAGGATGTAAGGTTTTGATTATATCCAGACGATATATTTGAAGGGGCAAATTGAAAGCACGTCAAAAATTGAAGTATTTTGAAGTACAAATACTCATCTGAATGTTTTATCTATATGTGTTTCCGTTTAACATAAATTATTTTCAGACAGGATTTTTCTTGTAAAGATAATCCAGACATTTTACAGTGGATTTCAATACAATATGTGTTTGCATTCATGGATATGTGTGTATTCCGTTAGTACTAATTCACAATCATATCCTTTTCTCTAGGAAATTAAAGTAAATATATTTTTAAAAGAAATGTAAATCAGAAAAATACAGGACCTATTATGATGCTGAACAACACAGCTGGTATCCTAAAATTATCCTAGGGAAGTATAGCTGCTGCTTCTGCACATCATTAAATTCCTGCACAATGAAAATTCCAGGAATAAAGAATCTTGTGCGGTATATTGAGTCTGGCAAACACATAAAAGAAGTATGAAAGTTCAAGTTTTCCCTTGCCATTGAGAATACCTTTAGTCATGCTTTTAATCTTTCCTAGAGGGGATGGAACTGACACATAGGAACCATCTGAAATAAAAGAACAAAATTAATCTTATGGAATTCAAAGACAGTATAAGCATCTGTACTAACAAATTAATGAGGCAAAGACTGCTTAAAGAATGAAAAATAAAGGGTTGAAAAATGTACATAAGCACACAAACACTATGATCGTGATGTTACATTGCTGTGTTCTTGGTAGTGGTGGGTGTTATGTGTATTCCCACAAAACTCTGTGGAAGGACACTGGGTTTCTCTGGCATTAAAGGCAGCCAATGCAGAATTTTACATCAGCTGGACCCTGCAAAGGAACTCAGGTCAGAGCCACATATTCTGGCAGGTGAGCTGCAAGCACATCACACAGTTTCATTTACTGGCTAGATTTTTCAAAAGACTTCAGCTTTCTCCGCATGACAAAATTTCATCTCTCGTTTCTCTGCTTAAGTGGGAGCTGAGTTCTTTTAACAATCAGAGAATACAAAAGAGTATTTTTTGTAGCAAAAAGGGTAATTAATTCTTCCCAAGGGGGAATTAGATATCTGAAGATATCAAAAATTAGGGAAGGGAGTGAGTATAGAAATACACTGAATGTCAGCAATCAAAGAAACATCAGAGCTGCATAACACAAAGAGAATGACTAAACAAGGTGTTAACGATATAAAAAGGTATCCGTAATGATTACCAAGGATTGATCTCCATCTCAGAGCTTTTAGCTTTTATTTCTAGTGAGTAATACAAAGTGAAAACCCTATTTTAAGATCAAGGAAGACTTTTGACATAAATAGAGTGTACCTGGAACATGAAGATTCTCATGACACTAATTTTCTTTCTGCCAGGCAGAATTGATCCAAAGCTCCCTGACATCCATGGAACATTCCCAGAGACTTCAGCCATCTTTGGGTCAGACCCTTGAGTTAGAGAATAAAGTGATTTCTCAGACCATACCTCCTCCAGGCTGTGAGTATTCATTACAGGGTGATTCATCTTGAGGTCTCTTATAATGCTTCAGAAGGGTAACAATGGCATCATGACCTAAAAAAGAAAGGGGAAATAAAAGGATTTCAGGTAAACACAATAGCCTTTTTTATTTTAAATTGATTTATACAAAATAAGTGTATTTTTAAAAAATGTGCAATCTGCCTATAAAACGTGTAAACAAAGATATAGCTGTGCTAATCTGAAACATACTTGGATTCTTACCTACAGAAATATAGGGCAATACCTGTTAATAAAATCAAGCATGTTATTTTCACAAGCCCACCTAATACTAAAGTGTGACATATGGCAACAGAAAAAAACCCTGCTACAGAACTCCTGAAGCTGAATTTGACTATAGTCTTCAATAGGCCTAACGAGGAACTGAAGTATTTCAGTTCTGGTGTCCTAAACTGAACAAAATCTGTACACTATCCTAATGCAGAGAGTCGCTACACTCTTTGTGCTCCTTTGCAAGGAAGCAGAAAAGAGAGGCATATGCACAACATGCTCACACGCTCAGATGTTTGATGCACGAGGTTCTGCTTGGCAACATTCAAAGCTCTTTTCTAAACCTTTCAAAGATGTGTTTTCACTCAGTAATTTCAAAAAGTGTTTTGAAAATATCAGGTCTTTGAAAGGCCTTTGAAATTGATACTTTTACTCCATTTCAGTCACTCTCATAATAATTGGTACTTTAATGCCTCTGGAAGAGGCAAGAGTGTCCTAGAAGTCATGGAGTCAAAATAGGACAGAAAATAGACGCATTGCTGTACATGTAGGACAGTATCATAGGAACCAGGACAAATGCCTTGCTTTGATGCATATTTGCAAGAATTTAAGATTACTAACTCTGATTCATTGCTCCTCATAATGCTACCGGAGAAAGGCAGAGAGTTCTCTGGACAGGCTGTATGTTTTCTATTTTAGCAGCACATAAATACTCCTGTCCTTGAGTTTGTGTCAAATTAAACTGATGTTTAACAGAGTATCGAGAAGATAAATGGAAAGGCTGTCCTCTATAACCCTGTGCGCCATGAAATGGAAAGCAGATGGTGAGAGCTCCAGTGTAGAGGGACTGAGGGTTTTTTTGTACTGTTCTCTCCTTCCAGTACTGTTATTATGGATTTGGTAATGGAAATTACAATATTGAAATACCTTTCTCATAAGCCCACATCAAACAGGTCTGCTCATCCTTTTCGCCACTGGACCTGCTGGGATCACAAGCTACGAGATTCATATCAGCTCCATTATCCAGTAAAAACTGTACAAGTCGAATATGACCATGGTAGCAAGCACAGTGCAATCCTAGAACATCAGGAAAGCATTGTAAGCAGAACGCTCAGAACATTGTAATTGGACTTGCAGCAACAACTATAAACCACAAATTGATTTCCTCAATAAAAGAATATATTATTGAAAAAAATACCTGAGGCAATGGGTGAAAATAAAATATTAAGGTTGCAAGAATCAATCTACCGCCTGCTACACATGTCAGAATTTACTGTACCACCTGCAAATCATATTTAACAACTTCGTACACAAGGAAAAGCAAGTAGAAACAAAGAAGACTCTTTTTCATTGTCTGTAGTAGAGACATCGAGGTGTGCAGCCCTTCAGACACTGTATCCCATACGCCCAGTCTCTAGAAGAGTAATACTTGGGCCCAGTTCTCAAAATTGCTTAGAAACCTAACTATGGGATGATCAGTTTACATGAGGTTTGCTTACTCATACACAAGCTAAGGTCCCTGACACATCCTCATTAAACTCTTGTCACTTCTATGCCTGCCTCCAAATCTATATCAAAAAAGTTAAGAGTTGTGCAAAAAGCAATTGGATGCTAAACATCTAATTGTCATGGGAAGTACCCTGGAAATCCTGATAGTGTATATGGCTTCGAAATATTTTGGTGCTGATAAGGATGACAATGTTACCTGTATGTCCATCTCTTCCCTGGTGATTAATGCTTACAACGTTCTGGTCAAGAAGAAATTTTACAAGTTCTATGTTCTTTCCCTAAGTGCAAGCACTGCAAAAAGAAAGAGAAAAGTGAATGCTATAGTCCGTTAAAGGACAAACAATTTTGGTAGCCAAAAGTTTAAAAATAATTACATGGAGATAAGAATGTAGTAACAGAAAAAAAGAGCTTTAGACATGTGTGATCACATGAACAATCCACCAAAGTATGTTCATTTCTGTCATTTCAGAAACATTCTAACTATAGAATCATAGTATAGTTTGGATTGGAAGGGATCTTAAAGATCATCCAGTTCCCACCCCCCTGCCATGGGCAGGGACACGTCCCACTAGATCAGGCTGGCCAAAGCCCCATCCGACCTGGCCTAGTTATTCTTGTATGAATTAATTTTGCATAGCTATGTAAAATTAATAAAATCTGTTTTGCAAAGTGCCTTTTAAATAACACTTTACAGAGTTACAGCACCATGAACAAACGTCATTCTGTCACCTCATTTCTAATTTAGAATATCCAGACTCCAGCAGGTTTCTAGGTGGGACAGACTCTAAAGTCAGCTTTCAAACTGGACAGTAAGAGTAGTCATTATTCATATAGATGCTGATAAACCTGATGCCTTTCCTACCTTTCTCTCTCTTGCTTGCTTTTTCTCTCTCCATTATTAGGTTCTATCTTTTACTTCATGTCCTGTCCTGTATCTCAAGATAAAAATCGAACATCCAGGCTAAGCTCATTGCTTGCTTTGTTCCTCACCTGGCTGTTGGTGAGACGTCTGTTAGTTTGGGTGTTGTGTTGCATGCATGTGTAAGCAGAATTCTATTGATAATGGCATTGTTAACAACATCGGCTTCCCAGTCAGGCCCAAACCCTGTAAAACAGATCACAGAATCACAGAATCACAGAATAACCAGGTTGGAAGAGACCCACCGGATCATCGAGTCCAACCGTTCCCATCAAACACTAAACCATATCCCTCAGCACCTCATCCACCCGTGCCTTAAACACCTCCAGGGAAGGTGACTCAACCACCTCCCTGGGCAGCCTGTTCCAGTGCTCAATGACCCTTTCTGTAAAGAATTTTTTCCTAACGTCTAGCCTAAACCTCCCCTGGCGGAGCTTGAGGCCATTCCCTCTTGTCCTGTCCCCTGTCACTTGGAAGAAGAGGCCAGCACCCTCCTCTCTACAACGTCCTTTCAGGTAGTTGTAGAGAGCAATGAGGTCACCCCTCAGCCTCCTCTTCTCCAGACTAAACAACCCCAGCTCTCTCAGCCGCTCCTCATAAGGCCTGTTCTCCAGATCTTCTCTACAGGACTCACAGGTGCAAAGGTGTGTCTCCGTAGATATTCACCACATGGGGCTGGACTTCAAAGCTGCTCTGGAGTAAGAACTTCACAATTTCATGGTGTCCAAATCGACAGCAGAAGTGCAGAGGAACGTGATCTTCATTGTCTTGGGCATTCACTGCCATTTGACCCAGAAAGAGACAATAGAAAGAATTTTATACTTAATACAGCTTGGTTTGGATATTCAGTAATGCTTTATGCTGTGCAGACATGTTATGAAATCTTCTGCTAAAATATTTATGGTCCTGTTTCTTTAAAATTGAAACTCCCGTGGGCTTTCATACATCAAAACTACATTATTCGGTGTCATCTATAGTGCAATGTCAAGACAATTTTTGGACTTAGGGTATAATTGCTTTCTTCCAGTAGCAGATGAATTGAATGATTTGATGTAGTTTTCCATGAATGAACCACAAGTTATAAACAACCCTTAGAAGGAACAATTTCTGTCAGTATACCACAATTTGAAGGAAAATTATGTTATGTAGTCACTCTATGTAAGAAAGAGATCCACTCAGTTGTTCCAAATGCATGGAACAGTAGTTGTTAATTAGAAATACTAAGACAAAACATGTTTCACTGTTGATTTTTGGAAAGGAAAATCCAGTTGGTTTTAAGGTTTATGTTATCATATTGAGTAGCAGTATTAAGGACCAGATCTTAGAGACAGTATAAAGGAAATTAATAGACTACTAAGGAATAATCTGTCCATTAGAGGTACTCAAACTTGTACTCCAAAGGTCTTAAGCAAAACTTTGACAAACATCTCTCAGGAACAATTCTTCCCTGTAGCTGGGGACAGAAGGTAAACCATACACATTCTGAGGTTTAAATCCCTGTTTTAAAGCCTTACTAAAGTAATGCTGAATGCTGACAGAAATGGCCAATCCTTTGAAATGAGATGAACCTGTAACTTCACTGATGTTCAGAGACAGTTCCAAAGATGAAATTTATTTCAGGCCCTCAGAAAAGAATTCCTGTAACATGTATTAAGTTTATGGCCTGCAACTTCCCTCTTAACCTTCCTAGCAGCCCTGTATTAAAAGGAGTAAAGAAAGGTAAACTGTTTTATTTCTCTATTTTAAAATCATTCTTCAATTTATAGATTCATGTGACATATTATCTTTTATTTTTATTATGACATGGTACCAGAAATTGATTTATTATGAAGTTCAATAACTAAGAGGGAAATAAATGTCAAAGTTTTATTATAATAAATGTCTGCTTTTTAGAATATGTACCCACTGAAGGGCCTGAAGGACACTAGGGGTATCAGGGCCATGAGCTTCTGCAACAATAAGGTGTAAGGTGGAGCAAGGAAAGAAACTTCTGCTTTGTTTATGCAGTTGGAAATGATGTCAAATACTTGAAAATGATTTTCTTTGCTTCTGGAAGGATGTATAACCGCAACACAGGATGATGTTTTTTATTTTAATTGATAGCTTTTTGTTTTCTAAATGGAGCACGACAGCTAAGATGGGATATTGTCTTAAAAAGGAGAAGTTCAGAGTCAAAACAAGACAAAATCAGTCAAATACAATTCAGAAGAGAGTTGTCACAAAACAGTACCTCATATTGATTCAGGAATTATTAAAGACAAATACAGGAGAGATCTTCAAACAGTGGTCTTAAAATATTTTACAGCAAATTGAGTAAATAGCACAACTGTCATGGCAATCAGAGACTAAAAATTCAGGTTGCCTAGTCAGTAAACAGTCAGATCAGGCAAATGGTAAGTTCTTGTTTGGAACCAAATGGAGTACAGTAGAAATAACTCTTAGGACTAAGACTTTACTTAGGTAAAAACTAACAGGTGAAATCATTTTGGTAAGTAAAAGGATGAAAAAAGACAGTGTAAGTCTGTTTAAAAAAAAAAAAAAAAGAAATTTCCCAAGTCCCTGTGAATGATAACTGTTTAATACTAGATGAAGCATGACTGAATGTGTTGTGATATTTAAAGTCAAATTCTGGTTTTAATTTTAAAATTTATTGGATTTGGCAGCCATTACACTGATTTTCAAAGTTACTTTCAAAGTCATTTGTAACTCTAGGCAGGCCAGTAGTCCTGAAAGCAGACAAATTTTATTAAAAGACCATCAGAATTATAATGACAAAGAATATATTGTGTGGTCCCTGAAAGAAATCTCCAGGACCCCTGTTTTGAAGAATAATAAAAAATATCCCTTAGCTTATGGGATGCCAAGGAAATGCTTGCTTTCTGGCCACCCACTAGTTCTACAGGTTTGTAGATATTTTGTTTCTTAGTCACCACATCAGGCTATAAAACAGTTTTTGAAACATGTTTTTTTTTCTTTTGTTTTGAAAGGAACAGTTTTTGAAGTCATGCAAACATCTGCATTAGAAGTCTGGTTTCTATATTCAAGCATTTGAGAATCAACTGTTTCCAGGCCCTCCCTGATTTCAGAGAAATGGAACATAAGGAAGAGTGGAACATATTGATAATTTTGAGGTACTTTTAATGTTGTTTTTTTTTAAATCCCACTCTCGATTTCCACATTCGTTTTTCTGCTGGGGTGTTGGGACACCAGCAGAAGTGTGGCCATCCAGGCCAGCTGATAATACAACAGGAAAAAAAATACAGCTCTTTATTTTCTATAGTAAAGTTTATCTTCCTTCATGTAAGTGGAAGATAAGATAACATTTATGATGGCAAGATGTGGCCACAAGTGTGTGTGCACATCTGTGATGCAAGTGTCAGAACAATGTAAAAGTAAGACTGGAGTGTGTTATGTTCTGTGCCTTCTACACTGCTGAAACAGCATAAGGAAAGGGAATGAAAGAGCAAGCGCAAGAATTCAGTAGTACTACTGGCTGCATGCCAATATTAATTACAATAGAAAATATGTTAAATTGTGGCATATGTGAAATATACAGCATTGAACTGTAACATTATAGTCTTACAGTGTCAGATCACCTGTAAAAAGAATGCACAGATTCTGAATTCTCATAGAATACCAAAAGCATGCTAACAGGCTTTTCTATCTCTCCAACCACTTATGTCTCTCACGTGCACTTTCTTTTACAGAAGATGTCCCACAATGAAGCTTGTGTAGCATAATGAAGCATGAAGCATTCCATTTTCTGTGGAATTGTGAACCATTTGCAATTTCTCATCTGAATTATTTTAAATTACCTGCTGTATAATTTTGACTTAAAGTCCTTCATCTGTACCTCATTCACTAGGAGTTCAGTGTGCATTGAAGTAATTTTGATCTGAGATAGATACCACAGGGCTCTGTGTTCTGGATAGGAGTGTCTCAGTAGTGAGTTACTTCTGTACATTAATCTTTATTTTGTTTTCTGCTATTTTTCACCCCTAACTTATTAATGGGAATGGAATACAAGTGAGATGACAAACCAGGCATACCAAGAAGAGAACTCTACAACTGCTCTTTTATGTTTTAGTTGCTCAAAGATGATACACAAACATATAGAGTATGTGTTAGGAAGCTAAATTCAAGATTCAAGGCCTGACTCTGTTTATAAAATACAGTGTTAAAGTTGATTATTTAAAATATATTTTCTTACTATCAGCTTTGCTCCCCTCTTCCATCAAGAGCTTTGTAATGTTGAGAAAGCCTTTGGCAGAAGCCAAATGGAGAGGCCTGTCTCCCACTTCACCACTTGCATTCACATCAGCCCCGAACTTCAGTAAGAGGTGGGTTACCTGAATATTTCATCAAAGGTAATTACATTATCACACGAAAAAATCAGATAAAGTAATGCATTGGCCAATAATATATGTGGGCATCTCTTTAAAATTCAAACACGGAGAGGAGATGCAGTAGAAAAATAATTTCTAAGTTACATATCTATGAAAATATTAAAATTCTCAAAAGCAAGTGCTCGTTCATTCTCTAAAATGTTGTATCTGGTCAAGAGGCTAGACACAAGACACATGTATTTGTTTAACTGCCCAGTCTGCATAATAAAGTAAATACCTTCAAAACCCACAAATGCCTGAGACTTAACCTCCTTTCTGAACAGTCCCTTATCACAAGGGCACCATACACACTTTCAGCACAGTTTCACAAGACTGTGACTATTTGTTCAGAAGTGGCTTATGGAAAAAAAAGGAAACTAATCTCTCAGCCTAACAGGCAGGGAGTTTCTTAATGTTACTGGATGATGAGGTGCATATATTTGAAAGAAAGTATCTCAGAAACACATCTATGGCTCACACCCTTGCTGCCACTCAGCCACAAAAGTATTTTCAATCATCTGTGTATCTCAACTCTGCCCTTTCAAAAGCTTTTCCTACCACAACTCCTCAATGAACTTGAAGTAACATGTCACTGAAATGAAAAATACACTCTATCTAGAAGTCATCCTTTGAAACTTGAAAATATCCCCAAATACATGCTTTTAGCCAAAGGAAGGGATAAGGAATGACTCGCATGAGCTGAAATAGACCCATTACTACAGCTCACACAGAAGGACTATTTTGAGCAAATGACTGTAATGCTAGATTAATTGTATGTCAATTATACTTCAGTAAAAGAAAGAGGACTCGGAGGTTTGATGCCAGCTTTGGTCAGAACTTCAGATTATGTTTCAATAAGTCTGTGATTTGTATGAATGAAGCAAGCATGGTTGGACTAGTCATGTGCACAGTACCTCATGGAAAAATCCTGCTCTCTGAATGATCATTTTTTCTAGTAACTTAAACATTGCCGCAATTTAGTTTGTGGATTCCAAGGAAAACCAGTAGAATTGCCATGCAATTATTACTGGGAAGTGATGTTCACTTCCTTGGAGAGGTTTATGATAGTGTGCTCACATTCTTCACGCAGTCTTTGAAACATGGGATAAACAAATATCTAAGTGAAACATGTATCTGGGTCCAAGTCTGTCTGTTGGCTATCGAATCTAGTGAGACAATCGTTTGTTTCGAGGGGTCTAGAGGAGGGCATACTACGACATAGCACAGAGCATTAAAGTGAAGAAATGTTGATGTTCAGACTTTCAGAGGAACCAGAGATTGACTTAAAAGTGTAAATTCAGTATGTGAGACATTTTCAGGGGAAGATCCTTTGGACTGTAAAGCAAAGATATCTAACACTAAACTCATAGTTGCCTCAGTGTTTCACTTCTCAGCCTTCTGACATTCCCTGTTCAGTTACCTGTTCATGGCCATAATATGCAGCAATATGCAATGGGGTGAAAAAAACTGCATCCTGAACATTTACATAAGCTCCGTGTTGCAAAAGAATCTCAACAGCCTAGAAAGAAGGAAACAAAAAATTCCTGTTAGAAACAATATATATACATGCATTGTCAACTAGTAAAACAAGATTTCAAAACCTTACATCACCAATTTAAAAAAAAGGAAAAAATCCCCAAACAAGCAAGCTAAAAAGGTGAGAAACTGTGTACAACATGGCAAAGTGATTAACTTACAGTACTTTAACTGAACACTGAATGTCACTGATGCTTTATAAATAAGCCTGCAAATGTGTTTGCTAGTAAATAGATTGATTTATGAAGTAAGAGGTGCAGAAATGACCGTCTGGAGTTGCTCAAAATAACCTTTGATTTTCTTTTAGCCATCATGAGCAAAGACCAACAAAAATATCAGAGTTTTTAGAAGTAAAAGAACAAAATCCAACCAAAGAGAAAGATCTTTTAAAATGTAAATGTATGAAGGTAAATCCTCAAGCGTAATTCTCTCAAGGTGTAAAGATTTCTGTGTGTTTCAGAAGACAATAGCCTTTTGGCTTCAACAAATAAACTTAAGTGCTTTCTTTCAAATTGCTACTTTTTTTTGGAGTTTCGGGGAGCCAGTGTTTTCCTGGACAGCCATGAATTATCAAACACTGACTTTCTGAACAACTGTCAAAATAGAAGTCTGCATCCAACTTCGGATTGTACATCAAAGCCCAAGGGCTGCTAATTTTTTTTGAAGCACAAAGAAGAATTTTGACACACTAAGCAGCTTGTACCATGGATCGAGTATTTCTATATATCACTTTGATGAATGTTAATTTTTGAGTGTAACAATGATGACAGATGCTGGACCATGAATCACCCACAGTACAGTGAGCAACTGGGAAACACCTCCCTGGCAACTGGAAGAAATGAGAAAGAAGGGGGAATGCAAGCTTCTACATTATGCTATTTATACCTGTAGTGAGTTCTGAGCGTGTGGCAAGGGAGAAGGTGGGAGCTGGCAGGAGTGAGAGGACTCCTGAATAAAGGTAATCCTGGGGATGAAAAGCATTCCAAGCAGCCATAGCCAGACTCTGTGGATAATACAGATAATACAGAGCTTGGAAGGCAGATCTGGAGATTGTCCAGCCCAATATCCCTACATAAAGCAGTGTTTCCCAGAGCGGATCTCTCAGGGCCACATCCAGTCAGGTTTTTTAATATTGTTCAGTCTCTAAGGATGAAGGCTCCACAACCTCCCTGGATACATATTCCAGTGTTTGAGCACTGCCACAGTATAAAAGCCATTTCTTCTGCTTAAATGGAATTTCCTGAATTTCAATTTGCGCCCGTCGACATCCTTCCTGTCATAGGTCACCTTGGAGAAGAGCCTGTCTCCCTCTTCTTTATTTCCCATCCCCCCAGAGGTAATTGTACACATTGATAAGATCCCACTACAGTCGTCTCTGCTCCAGGCCGAACCATCCCAGCTCTGCCAGCTTCTCCTCATACGTCAGACGTTTCAATCCATGAACTGTTTTCACAGTCCTTTGGTGCACTCACTCATATATGTTCATACATCTCTTCTCTGTGAGCCCAGCACTGGGGACTGTTCTCCAGATACCATCTCCCCAGTGCTGAACATGGGGGAATAATCACCTCACCTGCCAGGAATACTCCTGCTGGCAGCACTCTTTCTAATGCAGCCCAGGATGTCTTTAACTGCAAGGACATGTTGCTATTTCATATTCAACTTGTTGATGACCAGGATTCCTAGGTCCATTTCTGCCTTCCAGCTGGGCAGCCCCCAGGAAAAATAGAGTTCACATTTGAAAGAAATAGAGACAATGAATCATAGAATTATTTACACTGGAAGGGTCCTCTGGAGGTGCCTAGTCCACCTTCCTGATCAAAGGAAGGACTAATTTCAAAGACTGGTTTGCTTAGGGCCTTGCCCAATTGAATTTTGATTAGTTCCAAGGATAGAGGTCCTGCATCCTCTCTGGAAAGTTTTCAGTGCTGTACCACTCTCATTGTGATCCCCTCGCCCCATTTATATAGTCAGAGTTTCCCTTACTAAATATCGTGTGCATTGACATCCTTTCGTTGCACATCCTTTTGCTATGGAGCATGACAGTTTGACTCCATAAAAAAAAAAAAAAAATCCATGAAAGATCCCCTGAGATCTTGAGAGAAGCTGCCTACCCTTATATCAGCTGAAGACTATAAAAGAAACAGCCTTAGCACATCTGCCTGCTGGATGAGTGTTAATAAGTTCATGTAGTAAGATAAAGAACACACTCAGCTACTGGTTGGTTAATGCTACTGGCTCCCTCCATTTAGGAGGACTTCTCATGTCCAGACAGTTTCCAGTATACTAGGTAGCTTGGTTGACCAGAGGTGAGGAACACATACCCAGCTAGTCTGTGATTTAATGGTTTGATGGCTTTTGAGTGATTAATCTTAGACATTCTTCAGCAAACTGCTATTATAAAACTGAAGTTGTAGGTATTGACTCTAAAAAGAGAAGTTTGAACCTGTAGGTTTTACATGAATATGGTCAAAAATTCTTTGTATTAGTTTAGTTTTAATTGAGGCATGCAACTGTGAAGCTATAACTTGTTCAGGGACATGACCACAACTCCACTTCTTAATTTCTTCGAAAGCTGAAATTCAAAATTTAGATACATCTACAAGCTTCACTGTGGCTCTTCAAGATGAAAAAAACTGCATTGAGCAATGTGGATCCAGCTTTGATGATAAACATAGAACTAGATGGATTTTGACACATTTTTCCAGGCTGTAGAAATGGCTGCCATGCTGGTTACTTTGTGATTTCCTGATAAAAAGAATTTTGTGAGTCATATTAAGCAAACTCCACTCAACTGTAAATGATGAGAGGGGTGCAGAGACAATCTTGATAGTTCCACAGACAAACTACCTTTCTAAGAAAGAAGAAAGGAATCTTAGAAAACAGTGAAAGTTTTGCTAGGCATTACAAGTAGGTGGATATGCTGGAGTGATGTGTAAGGGTGAAACTACTTCAGAAAGTGGAGGCAAAATTTATGATGCAAAAAGAGCTTTGAATTCTTGTAGAAAGACCAGGAAAAGATTTTAATCCTGGGAGAAAGACTATGACTCAAGGTGCGGTATATAAACTAGGGAAAATTTTCAAGCTGAAGAGAAAGCAGTTCTCAACACCTCAGCGTGAGCAGGTACAGTCAGCATAGATGTACGAAGGGTAAGTCTTGCCTGACCAGCCTGATTGTCCTCTACCACAGGATAACTGAATTTTTGGCTGAAGGGAGGACAGTGGATGATATTTACTTTGACTTCTTCACCGTTTTCAACAGTCTCCCTAATATTCTTGTAGCAAATTTGAGATCTTGTGGTCTGAATGGGTGCAAAAGTAGGCAGGTGAAAAAGTGGTTTGGTGACAGGGCTTGGAGGGTAGCAGGTAAAAAGTTGCATTCTGCCTTGAGGCTAAGTATCAAGTTGAGTACTACAGAGGTCTATGCTGGGACCTGCTCTTTGTAATTCCTTTAGCAGGGGTCCTGAAGGCAGCAATGAAGTGCACTCTCTTCATGTTAGCAGGGCACAACAAATAAAGTCCTCAGTAGACCAGAGGTGGGGCTGCCATCCAGAGGGACCCAGACTGGAGGAATGGACCAACATGACCCATGCAAAGTTTGGCAATGACAAACACAAAATCCTGTATGGTGACAGCACAGGCTGTGGTTGCCTGACTAGGAGCAGTTTTGCTGGAAAGGACCTTGAGATCGTGGTTGACAGCAGGCTGAACACGAGCCGCAACAGCAGTTGGCAGCTTCCTGGGGTGCACTCGCAGTGTCACGGCCTGGACAATGAGGGAAGCAACTGCTCCCCTTTTCCACACAACCAATTTTAAATTAAAAATGCCATTTGAACAATACTTTGAACAATACTCTTACTTTGTCGACGAGTGGCTGAGAGAGCTGGGGTTGTTTAGCCTGGAGAAGAGGAGGCTGAAGGGAGACCTTATTGCTCTCTACAACTTGTTGTGGACAGGAGGGTGCTGGCCTCTTCTCCCAAGTGACAGGGGACAGCACAAGAGGGAACGGCCTCAAGCTCTGCCAGGGGAGGTTCAGGCTGAACATTAGGAAAAAACTTTTCATGGAAAGGGTCATTGGGCACTGGAACAGGCTGCCCAGGGAGGTGGTTGAGTCACCTTCCCTGGAGGTGTTTAAGGGACGGGTGGATGAGGTGCTGAGGGACGTGGTTTAGTGATTGATAGGAATGGTTGGACTTGATGATCCAGTGGGTCCTTTCCAACCTAGTGATTCTATGTTTCTTAAGATTCTCTTATGAAAAGTTTGTTCAGCAGCTTTTTGAAAGTTGAAGTCAATTATTTTCACTTCAAAGATAATTAATTGAGCTACTCTGAAGGTTAGAAGTCAACAAAATAAAACATAAGACAGACTACATAAGGATTTTGTCTTTTGGATAAGGGCAAGGGATAAGAAATCCTCTAAGAAAATAAAATCAATTATTATTGTCTTCTTACCAGTCAAAATTTAAATGAGAAGTCAACTTCAACAATTAGTGGCGAGAATTTGCCAAATTCCCTCCACTTTAGGTAATGTAGATATGATCAGTCATGTACTGCAAAGTGTCTCTGCATTAAATTATTACAACTCCTAACTCTTCAGGCATCTGTAAGAATTTTAGAACAAATTCTATCAGACTGAATTAAAAAACCGTTAAAGGAGTTTCTGAATGTTTTAAATAGAGTTTGCTGATGAATGTACAATTAATTGTCTTCCTTAGGAAAAAATCTACTGAAATATTTAATATATGCTCTTCTGCAAGACACGAGGACAGACATCAGACCAGCAATAAGCTTTCATACATTCTTTTATCTCAGCTGTTCCAGTCAGATGAAACACAGGTCACAGATAAATCATTAATGAAAGATGCAGGTACTGGTGTCTTGAAATAAAGTGCTCTCCCTGGGATTGCTTTTCCAAAGGGGGAGCCAGAGAATGGGATTTTGAAAATATTCTACAGGTATTGGTAGATGCTAGACACAACATATTTTAAATGTGGGCAAAGAGATCACTGTAAATTCAACAATATCATAGTTTTAAAAGTTTGCATTTACTTTGACTTCTAGCTGAAACATGTTGCCTAGGACATTCTAGGGAAGAAAGCACAGCTAGAGAACAGTGTTGTCAAGTTTGCCACGGGTTTCAGACAAGTTAGCATTATCAGGTTAAGTTAAGCTCCTTTACTGAGCCACAACTCAAAGCATTTATACTCATGTTTGCCAAACACCTTGGTCTTCAACTTGTGGGCTATGAAAGGCTTTTTGCACTTCATTCAATCTGGACAGTTCATTGCCTGCTAATAAAAACAGCTGTTGAATTCAAAACTCATGAGTTGCAGTCCTCTTTGTCACTGGCCAGGTCCTCAGAGAGAAACAAATTCTGAGACTCTTTGATTCCCCGTTCCCTTGCAGCTGGTGTAGCCATCAGTACTGATGCTGTGTGAATACCAGTTCTGCATTCCTGGTTCTAGATTGCTTCTGAAAAGTTCTGAAAAATTGGTGTCGGATGAAACAAAGAGCTGGGAAGATGCAGCATTGGCATAAAATTCAGGGAATAACAGAAGAGAATTGGAACATTGTGAAACATTTAAATAGGCTCAAATAAATTTAATTTTTCAAGGCTTCTTTAAACATTTGGATGCACTCCTATTACGAGTAAAATTCCAGTGAATGCAGGAGGTGACAAACATGCTGATGTAACATAGGACTTGCAAATGAAAAGGGATTTATTACTGTAGAAAGTCTAAATCCCTTTTCCCCAAGAGGTCCCTGCTACAGACGCATTCACACTTCGGATTCTCAGGTTTGCAGATTGCAAAAATTAAGTCTCAGTGGTTCATCCTGCCTGCAGTCCTCAGTCTAGTTAATGCATCTGTAGATCTTTTAATCTCAGAATGAAAACTTTGACTTAAAATTTGAAATAGAAAATGATGCTCATTTTCCAACACAGTAGTACTGGACAACACAGAAATGAGTACGAGGCACATGCATTGTTTATTCAGCCATGACTTCCTTGGGCTGGAAGCATTTAATATTTTCAAAGTAGCAGACTTAATGAGTGATTAATTAAACTTATTTGGTGATGTTTCTAACATGGTCATCAACTTATTTAATATTTTTTCATTAATTTTTCATTCTTCCCATTGAGACCTGTAACTGCTATTAATAGATAAAATAAGCAAACAGCATAGTATTGGGGAAATAAAACACATCACTGAGTCACAGAGCACATGAAATATTTATACACCATACTGACTTAGATGAGATGGAGCATCTTATTGACACTGATGGCCTTCAATATCCTAATTTCATAGAACTGGTTTCAGGTGTGGGGTAGAGCAAAAGCCACAGACTTACTGTTCAGGGAATGGAGGAAAAAAGCCATTTTCCCTCCCAGTCCTCTCTATTTTTCTCTTAAATGTAGTTGGTCCTCTTCTGTAGTTAAAGACTATATTGTAGAGATTGTTGTATATACCTCTCCTCTTTATTTATTTGATGGTATAAATAATTATTTTTCTTACTGGAATAAATGAAAAAAAATCTATTTTCTCTTTCTTAGATTTATTCTGTTTTTAGGAAAGTTGAGAAAATAATTCCATATTTCCATGTATAGTAATGAATTTGTGGACAAAATAAGCTGTTTAATCTACCAGAGGAGATTCTCAGCTGACTGAAGATTCCAAAGTTATATAAAGAAGGAAAAAAAAAAAAAAAGCCTGCACTTTGACTATAAGTCTTTGGTCCCCAGACCAGCAGATGAACCAAAGAAGATTTATAGAGTCCCACTTCATTTATGGAGAACGCTTCTGATAAAGGTCTAATAATTCCCAAGGAAGAAATAAAGAACTATTCAAAACCACTCACATTAAGGCATTTCTTAGCAAGTTAATGGCCTTTTCCTTGTCGAATGCTGAGCACCGGTATTTTTCAATAACCTCAGTATCAGCTAATGACACGAGACGAATAGCGGGCCTCCTTTTGACATTTGCAGGATAAGGCCCAGACATTTAAAAAATTACTTGAAGCCCCAATGTAGAGAAGAGTACTTTGTATATCCCACAGAGAAAACATTAAATACATACTCCATAAAAGTGAAAAAGATCATTAAAGTCTTAAGACTCTGGCTAATATCTCCATTATAATTCTTGCACAGAACAATTAGATCCAGTGTTTTTTAGTAATAGGATACACAAGGAAGGATTTCCATTAAGCTAATAAAAAGGCTGTATGTGTACTTGAAGTGAATGCCATGATGCCCTGTGAGCTGAGACATGTGATGCTACAATGCAGTCCCCAATCCCCACTCACACTCATAGAATCATAGAATCACCAGGTTGGAAGAGACCCACCGGATCATCGACTCCAACCATTCCTATCAGCCTCACACGTGCACAGACATACTGACGAGCCTCATTCTTCCACCTAGAGAGTTGACCTTCAAATTATAAATAGTTAGCCTGCTCCGCTAGGATGCTGCCTCACTCTCTGGCTTTAACAGGTGCCACAGACTGATTTGTCCCCTGATTGCTGTTGGAGTTGCTGACTGAAACACTGAAGACTAAGAGCTTTTTAGTTGATTGCCTTCATATGACCACCCGTAAATTATTTTAACCTTCTTTAATTTCACCTTCTTCACACACACAGACTCTCTAGGTATTTCAAGGATGACACCAACTGTATTTTTACGTATCCTGTCTTCAAGAAGAAGTGCACACCTATTGAATTTAAATAATTTTGGAACCAGTTTGAAGGCTGCAACATAAAGCTAAATTCACCAGTATCCTGAGTTACTCCTGGTGGCCCTCATGTCTGATAAAGTTCTCAGCAGACAAAGTATGCATAATCCCACGCCCATGAATCTCAATCTCCACATACGTATAACCTATATATATATAATCCATAAGAGGGTGAAAGAAGATAACATTTATTTCCATTAGAAATGGGAGGTACCTTTACATTGACACAACTTCCTTTCACGTGACTTACCGTGTACTCAGTATACTAAGTAACATTAAAACTGCTCCAGTAAGTCTCTGCCTCCTTTACTCTCACAATCAGGCAGCCTTTTGCAGCCAAGCTATGTGAGAAGATTTCCTAAGGGAGTACAGTTCTCACTTGCACTTGCAAAAGTGTTGGTATGTCAGCTGTACAGAGCTGGATTTGCAAAGCTTGGCTTGTTTCTCCCAGTGACTACTTTCCTGATGGGATTATTTGCATCAGTGTCCAAGGACTCCAAAGAACTTGGAGCCTTGCAATGACTGCTGTGATGTTCGGTACTGTCTCTATGCATGGATATGTGCAGCTAACACACAAAGTGAAACACTCAAAAGTATTAAGTGCAAAAATTTGCAAAGAGTGCCTATTGCAAATTTCAGAAGCTTCAAAGTAATTCAGATGTGTAATTAACTTAAATTTTAAAGAGATTATTTCACCAACAATACAGCATGTTTGAAAAGATAGAAGTCTCTCTCTTTTGACGTATTATTACCTAACTATTCCTATGTGCATAAGTATAGTAAATTCTTTGTGTGTGTGCGTGAATAAGCTGGTTGACTGAAATTGTGGCAGAAGAGAAAGCTTTCTTTACATATATAAGCTCAGTGACTGTTTTAACTTGGGAGTTCGTAAGTCTCTCTTGCCATGTACATACACAGAAGTTGTCCTTTTCTGTTGAAAACTGCACATAGGCTTTGTTCTACTCATCCAGTCACACTCTATATTTGAAGTGAATTTATAAGTCTAAAATTCACAATTAAATTCACAGCTTAAAGGCAAGTATTAATATAATCTATTTTGCCTCCTTTGTACTTTTTTCCCCATTTCTTCCTGATTATCTCGCTTTAAAGAATTCTGATGTTTCTGTCTCCATAAATTAGTCCAGCACTCTGTAAAAGTTAAGACTTTTACTCAAGCAGAGGACAAAATCTTTGCTTGCTTAATGGACCCAAAGGAGATAAGAAGCAAAGCACCTGAATTCATGAGTGCGTTTACAGTCATAAACCCTTCATTACCAAGGTAATTTTGCACACCCAGTACTTTAAGAGATTAAAAAAAATAAATAAATTACACTGAGTGAGCTGTTGCCAGGGTGACAGAAATGAGATGAAGCGTGAAATGACAGAACCGAGGTGATAAATGCTAGGAAAACAGATTCATGACTGACAACAGGTCTAGAAAGGGAAGGACCTGATTAGGGGCATTTAGGGAACCTCATTCCTCTCTTCCTTCCTCTGCTCCCCATAGCGATAAGCCTCCAACCCATAGAAGACTTACCAATATGGATGTTTGAGATTTACGTTAGACTTACCCTGACAAGTTTTCTCTGCACTAATCTGAAGTATAGAAGAGCTCTAAACTGAGAACCTCTGCGCCTTTCTGAAGTGAAAACCACAGAGCTGTGAAGCAGAGCCTGTGACAGCTAGAAGAGGGAATAAAACTCTCTTACTGTGTGTTCTTCGCACTCAGAAAAACAGCATTTGGAAGCCTTACTCCATGACCAGGTTCAGAAATCCTGACATACATGAGTGAGCACGTTTCATCACATAACTATCAGTTAACACTTCTGATATGTAGAAAACAATAACATTTTTTTTTGCCAAGACTTAAAAGACATTTATATAAAGGTAAGAGAGTGACAAACGGATCTATGTCCTTTGTGCATGTTTCTTCAATGTCAAAACACTCATTTGTACACAAAACTAAATAAAATTTAGGTGTACTAAACCAGTTGTGAGTTTTGTTTTGAAATGCATGAATCTAAAATTAAATGACCTGCTGATATTAGCACTCACTTATTATAATTTCCTGTACAGAAAAAGGGAAACAGACCTTATGATGACCAGCGATTGTGGCAATGTGAAGGGCTGTCAAAGCTCCATACCCAACTTGCTGAATGTCAGCTCCACCATGCAGCAGTGCGGTTAGCAGTTCTGTGTTGTCCTGAAAGGCATGAGTTTAAAACATGTTATTTATTTCTGGGACATAGTGCTAACATTACAGGAAAGCAGCCAAAGAGATGCCCGTGTCTAGGTCCTCTCAGCTACTACACTGCTGCATTTCAAGAAAAATGACTGACCATGACCCCAGGAGAATCATAGAATCATAGAATCATAGAATAACCAGGTTGGAAAAGACCCACCGGATCATCGAGTCCAACCATTCCCATCAATCACTAAACCATGCCCCTTAGCACCTCGTCCACCCGTGCCTTAAACACCTCCAGGGAAGGTGACTCAACCACCTCCCTGGGCAGCCTCTGCCAGTGCCCAATGACCCTTTCTGTAAAGAATTTTTTCCTAACGTCTAGCCTAAACCTCCCCTGGCGGAGCTTGAGGCCATTCCCTCTTGTCCTGTCCCCTGTCACCTGGGAGAAGAGGCCAGCACCCTCCTCTCTACAACGTCCTTTCAGGTAGTTGGAGAGAGCAATGAGGTCTCCCCTCAGCCTCCTCTTCTCCAGGCTAAACAACCCCAGCTCTCTCAGCCGCTCCTCATAAGGCCTGTTCTCCAGCCCTTTCACCAGCTTTGTTGCTCTTCTGGAAATGCCAGTTTGACTTCTCTCCAATGCAGACTTTGATCTTCTCTCTGTGCAAATATTCTAATTATCAGATTATTACCTAATAGAAGTCAAGCTGCGTCCTTTTCCACAGGTGAGCTTTTGGAGGAGAATGACTGTGACTGATGATTCCTGATGCATTTGGAATGGGATATTTGCATTAAAGACCATCTACCATATCTGTGTCCTCTTGCAACAGACTGAGGAACACCACTGATGGATCAAGAGTGACACACAAGTGCCAACCTACTTAACCTTCCATCAGCTTTGAATATACAGCAAATCATAATGCTGTCTGTCATGAGAGCTTTTCAGAAGAGGCTGTTATGGCCTTGTGGCAACCATGGGACATAAAAGGATTAAACATCACAGTCTAGAATAGAAAATCCTAAATTTGATCTGAGGTCCTTCTAAAAAGTTAAGTGGTTTTGGAGCTATTCTATACATGGATGAAATTTGTAAGATGCTCCAACTCAAGATAAGAATCATAATAGTTCTTTAGGACAATGCTGTCTTTGTCCACTTTATTCCTTCCTACTGTTATTGTTGAGTCATAAAAGATAAATACAATAGTGAAGAAAACTAATACTGAAGCTGAATGTGGAACCTCAGGAGGCTCAACAAAAAGGAAGCAAAAAAAGAGACTAATTGTAAAATAAAGCCCTTTGAGATTGTTTATGTTAATAGCTGTAATAATAAAAAGAACACACCTCTACCTTGAGTATCATTGCATGATTTAATCAATACTTCCATCCTCGTGGATGACATTGCAGAAGGCACGTGCTAATTTCCTTACATCCCCACGCACTGTAAATGCGAAATTTACATTTTCACCAGAAACAGCAACTAGAGCGTTCAACTAGACAGCTCAAACAAACAAGCTGCGCAGTTCTGATTTCTTTCCATCAATTATTTTAAAAATAATTTACCTTATAAGCTGCCAAGTGCAGAGCTGTAAATCCATTTCTTGTTAATCTGGATGGGTGCAGTCCTTTCAGCATAAGAGTTCTAATATGTGATTTGTTACCTTTAGGAAAAGAAAAAGTTAGAAAACAGTGATATTTGCAGGAAAAAATATGCAGATGATGTAAAAAACTTCTGTGAGAGTCTGAAAGCAAAGTGAAATAGGTAGCTCATCTGCTGATCCGAGGCAAGTCATAAAATACACCTTGCAAAGCCTCAAAGTGGAATTAGGCATCATCTCCTTACCCACTGGGACAGTCGCAGATCTGGCCATGTACCGGCTCACTGTTAGTTCACACTTTAATATGAATTTGTTAAAGACAGTTGAACATCTAGAGAACCAAACTCCTCCTTTAAGGTCCAGACCTTGCTGAAAAGAACTCCAGTAACTAGCAAACGCCTCCAGAATCTTGGCTTTCTCAGACACTTAACTCTTTTGTCCATTCAAAACAGAAGCACTGCACTCCTTTATACAACATTATTCCAGGGGCAGTCGTTTTGAGGGGTGCTAGTGAATGTCAGCATGGGCAAGCAGCTTTACTCCTACCTTTCTGATGCACAGAAATGATCTCAAAAAACATATCTATTTTCCTAATACTTAGATAGTAATCAAGGACATTGTTGGACCTAAGAGCTTCTGTCTCTCTTTCAGGTGTTCACATATCATACCTAATTAATTAACATTGTATATTTTCTTAAACATCTTCTCTACCATCCCACCAATTGCTTTAATGTTACCAGGTGTCAACGCCATCTTTGGATATGATCTTGCACTCTCTGAAATTAAGAGTAAAGTTCTACTCAGCTTTCAGCAGTGTAGGATCATCTCCTCCTTCATGATAGCATCTAAGATGGAGAAAATAGTTTATGCATGTTATTATTAAGTACTTTGCAGAGCTGAAGCCGTAGGGTAAAATTCTTTGCCTCTCTCAGCCAATTTCTGTGGAAAATTGTATAACAAGTGAATCATGGTATCATAGAATCATGGAATCGTTAGGGTTGGAAGTGACCTCTAGTGACATCTAGTTACAACCCCCCCCAGGGACATCCCACTAGATCAAAGTATGCACATGAATCAATGACTCACTATGTGGATAACAGAGCAGCAATGTGGATCAGAACAGATAATTCCACCATTACTGCATTTTTATGCACATCCCAGAAGACATCTCGCAGTCTTTTCTTGTGTACTCTGATTTGCTATCTGCAAAAATCCTATCAGATGATATTTTTCACTGAAGCATTTAAGTTATTATTTTTTTAATCACCATAAAATAAAATACTGGTGTTACCATTATACTGGAAAAATAGACGTTGAACAGATGGCAAAGTATTGCTAAAATCTTCTCCCTATCCTGAAGTCTATACCCTATACACAATACAGAAATGTAAAGCAGTACTATGTGATGAATATGGATTGATTAACTAGTGCATATAGAAAGTACTTTTGAATCAGTTAAACAACTATTGTACAACATAGTACACTATCACTCAAAATGTTTTGTGGACTGAAGAATAAGCTATAATGGCGTTTGGCATAACTTGACTCAACCCCTCAGCACTAGAGTTTAGAGTAATGCTTAGAGATGCTTATCAGCCGTCAACAATGACAACACAGCATAGAATTAACTAAAGATACAATCTTCCTGAGAGTTACTAGACAGAACAAATCAGTAGCCATGTAAATAAAATGTTTTAAGAACATTACATTTCAAATACATACCCCCACATATGCAACATAAATGAAGAAGAGACAGCCCATTTTCTGTGCGGTAATTTAAATAGACTTTGCAGAAGGCTTCATCAGAGCTAAAAAAGAGATTTTACAGATTATTACTGTTTTCACCCTTTAGCACAGTTTCTTTCATTTGGAAAAAATTTAAAAGAGAACTCTTAATATATATTTATTTTTTTCTGAGACACAGGGCCAAATTTATACCCGTTCATACTCACTTAATCTAGAAATAGTTTACTGATAGTAAGTGAGTAGTCCGGGTTTTTCATTTTTTGTACAATCCTGCTATTCAGTCACAGAATCTGCATTCTAAGTTCAGCTAATTTAGAGGAAAAAAAAGAGGAAAGGCTCATTAGGAACATAAATAATCCATACAAAATCAGTTTTTTCTATTTGTGCAATAATAAATAAGAAATATTTTAAAAACCTATGTGTTTATTCTGAAGTGATGAACACAACACACAGAGAATTAGAGGCAAACAAGGTAAGTGAAAACAATAACCAGAAAAAGCCTTTCCTAAACTGTGTTTATGTTCTCCAAATGAGATCGTAGCAACACTACACAATCAATATGTGGAAAAATTTATATGGAAAGACTACAGAAGTGCACCCATGAAAGGGAAGTAACCAAAGCCCAGATAGAAATTTGGTGGTGATTAAAGGGAAAATGTTTCTAAAGCATTTTGCAGGAATGAACTAGTCTTTCCAAAAGTGACATTTCTGGGTGCGATTTGCAGTTTCAGTAGCACATAAAGTCCAAAGATCTGTGAGTGTTACTTTGAGGCACCAGGAAGAGCAGGCACCTGCATTGCTCAGCAGACTGGTGTAATCTTATAGTGCTGTTTTTCTAATTTAATTTGTTGCACTGGCATGAGATATATTAAAACAGAATTTTAAAATCATTTGTAGAGCATCAGTCCAACTTTTCATTAACTAGTACTCAAGTATTTCTGGTTTTGATATATATATAAAAAAAATATTACTGTTTGTACTCATATCCTACTAAGGAAAAGCATGTTTGCACTTAAAATTCTCGGACAACTACATGTCACTCACATATTGTAACACTGGCAAAATGAAGCTTCATATAACATATAATAAATACATAACATATAACACATAACATACAACACATAACACATAACACATAACACATAACATATATTTAATATGTAATTTTCTTCCACATTTTTGGTATTACATTTTTACATAGCTTAATGATTTCATAGTGTTTAGGCCACACAAGGCTGAAATTAAATGGATAATTACAAGAAAGTAATTATTATTTGTACATTTGTAATACAATAACTCTTAAATGGGATGCATACCAAATCTGACTCATTAGAGATGTTCAGCATTTGTATTTGATGCTCTGTTCTTTTTATTTAAAAAAAAAAAGTACATAAAAATAGAGTATTTCATAAAACAATGGTAGAAACACTGGCAAGGGGACGGATGGTAACCTAAAGATGATTCTAGTTTCACAAAGAAACATGAAGGACATCTTCGTGTAATATTGTGGACAATGTGACTGGACACTCTCCCTTCACGGAGTGAATGCTCCCTACATTATTAGAGAGCAGTAACCTCTCCATGGCTGGAGCTACACCCACCTCCATCTGGAAGTCCTACCTAAATTTGCATTACAGTTTATTTGAAAAGTTCCTGAATGCCTGAAGTGTCACCTCTATTTTTTAAACAGGGAAGAAAGCCTCCAAAAAGGGTGAAGGAGAATGTTCACTCTGTTGTTACTTTGATTGTTAAACAATTGGTGTACTTGAATATTTTAGCTTTTGTTGTCAAGACTCACAGTTTCTTTTAGTGCAGATTGATTCGTTACTGCTCAGTTAAACACCCTTAGTAATTACATTTGTGGAAAACTAAATACATATAGTAATTAATATTTTTGTGGAGAGTGTAAATTTTGATCTTTCATTAGGTGTTTGGGTTTTAATCTGTTCAGTATCAGTGTGCCAACGATCAAGGTTTAGCAGAACACTAAGATTTTTGTGTCTATAAATCCATCCTGAGTGAGTAGCACTATTAAACATATGTAATGTAGTTACAAATAAAAATAAGGATTTAATACTTCTCTCTCCTTTTAAAACATAAACCTATGCAAATCTCCTCTTAGCAACATGACCCCTGTCAAGCAAAGTGACACTCAGGCCTTACCTTTCAATAAATATTTCAATAATTTACTCTTCAAAAGGAATTTAAAGGGCAGATGAAACCAGAGATTTGTCTTGGTTTTTGTTACCTTAGTTAAGTCTATACTAAAAGTAATTCTGCTTGTTCAATATGTGTCATCATTCTAAACCATGAATAAACCTTATGTTTTCAAATTATTTTTCATGAAGTATGGTAAAATTCATTTGGAAATTATAAACTACCGCATTTTTCTGGGGTTTGTTTTGGAAGAAATAATTTTAACTTTCAGATGTGAAATGTTTAGTGAAGCAGTTTGAGAGCTATTAAATTATGAAGCGACACATTACAGAAGCTGTAGCCTGGACTCTCCGGGACAGTGTATGCTGAGACATCCAGTGCCATAACAACTGCAATCACCTAGGGACTGGGCAAAAGGAGGAGCACCTGTACTGCTCCTCCAGGAATTGCTGTTCACAGAAGAAAATGGTGGTATGAATTGCAAATGTGTAAAGTATTTGGGGAGGGACTCTTTACAAAGGCTTGTAGTGATAGGACTAGGGGCAATGGGTAGGAACTGGGGAGGGGCAGATTTGGACTAGACATAAGGAGAAATTTCCTCACTCTGAGAGTGGTGAGGCACCAGCACAGGTTGCCCAGGGAAGCTGTGGCTGCCCCATCCCTGGAGGTGTTCAAGGCCAGGTTGGATGCGCCTTGGTCTGGTGGGAGGTGTCCCTGCCCATGGCAGGGGGTTGGAACTGGATGACCCTTATGGTCCCTTCCAACTCAAACTATTCCATGATTCTATGAAAGCATTGTATTTATGTAAGTAAATAATTCAGTGGCTCTAATAAAAATGAAATTAAATAGTAATTAAATATTACATATATAAAAATTAAATATTTTCCTTGTGAGAAAATTTGACTTTTTTTTCCTTATAAAAACTGGCTTTTGCGAAAACACTTCTTTTTCTGATGAAAACTCCTGACTGCCTGTTATCAGTACTGAATGTTTTATAATCATAGAATCATAGAATCACCAGGTTGGAAGAGACCCACCAGATCATTGAGTCCAACCATTCCCATCAATCTCTGAACCATGCCCCTCAGTACCTCATCCACCCACACCTTAAACGCCTCCAGGGAAGGCGAGTCAACCACCTCCCTGGGCAGACCGTTCCATTGCCTAATGACCCTTTCAGTGAAGAATTTTTTTCCTTATGTCGAGTCTGAACCTCCCCTGGCAGAGCTTGAGGCCCTTCCCTCTTGTCCTGTCCCCTGTCACTTGGGAGAAGAGGCCAGCTCCCTCCTCTCCACAACCTCCTTTCAGGTAGTTGTAGAGAGCAATGAGGTCTCCCCTCAGCCTCCTCTTCTCCAGGATAAACAACCCCAGCTCTCTCAGTGTATGGTTTCAAACAGATATGGGCCTGATAAAGACAGAGCACAGGATTTATTTATAAATGCAAAAATTGGATTTATTTTGTGAAACCTGTGTGCCTCAGTGGCATTAATTCTTACATAAGTCTAGATTTACATACGCATTCCTTAGAAGACGGGTATCATGTGTTAAGGAAGCTCATTTTTTAATGTCTGAAATGTTAACTGCTTCCGCATGGAACATTTTTGTCACATGTATTCACATTTACCTTTGTCTGGTGACAGCCCTTCATCTGCCACTGCCATTTTACCATTTGGAAAATATTTTGCTCAGTAAAAATAAAATCTCATTCTTCAAATATGTTTTCTCTTTGTGCAATTGTTCTCTGACTTACTGTGATTAATGACAGTGATAGTGATTACTATGATTAATGATAGCTCATCTGTTTTTCAGGTTTTCCTTCAGGGTCAATTGAGGGGAAAATAAATTCCAGGTTATGGGGAACAAATCCTTTTAGATGTCTTTTCTTTGCTGTAGCACGTTAGGTATGCAGGAAAGTACACACTGTACACATTGGTGCACTGCAGTAACTGCAGTTGATTGTTTTGCTTGAAGGATGAATTCAGTAAGTCTCAAAATCACAGCATATTATCGTGCTGTAAAGTCATGTCTCCTGCTTCAATTTCTGTCTTCCAGAATACATTGAAAGTTCATATTCCTAGCACTTAATGTGTGTTTAGGAACCCACGGATTACCATTATTACCATTTAGTGATTGATAGGAATGGTTGGACTGGATGATCTGGTGGGTCTTTTCTAACCTGTTGATTCTATGATTATAGCTATATACTTCAATTTTCATCTTCTCCCAGTTTGAAAAGTAATAATTAAAAGTTTCAGTTTGTTTTGTTAATGATATTTACTTCTAATATTATTTGAATTCTTACAAAATGGCAAAATTTAGATGTTTTTGCAGGAAAATATTGCAAGGGAATTTTTATATATTAAAAGCTGTGATTAAAAGGCCTACATTGAAAATGAAAACTAGCTCACATGACAATGCTCAGGGCCTAGTTTTATATACTTGTCCTCTTAATTTCTTTCTGAAGACATAATTGCTTCTTTTAGGGAAATGAAATTCTGACTTTTTATTTTTAGGGTGGTCTTTTTAGGAAACCATTGCACTAGTAGTTCTGAGATACAGCAACAGAATGGGGACAACTTTTATCCAAGGAGTGACAGGTACTGCACTATGGATACATTTACTTTTCACTATTGCAGCTACTCTTTTTTTTTTTTCCCAAGGCATTGGACAATTTACCCTTTGACCCGCACATGGGTTCCCCAACAATGGGGTGTTGGCAATTCTTTCCTCTGCTAGGCTGTGTCACTTTTCTCATATTTATGTTCCAAATCCTTCACAGCAGGGATTTTAACAGCTACTTATGTAATTTCCATCTGACAAATTACCTTCCTTACCTTAGCTTCCAACAACCATCCAGTTCCTTAGTTCTTAGTTTTGATATAAATTGATTTGTTTTAACAGTTGGAAAAAAACTATTAATTCCTCTGCTACTTCAGAGATAAGAAGTCTTCAAAAATAACGACTGCTTCTGTAGAAACATTTTTTGCATAGTCAAGACTGATTTTTCACACAGGCCATCCTTGGATTTTAAACATGTACAAAACCTGACTGACTTCGTTATCCGTGGGCGAAGGCAGCTTTTGAAAAGAACCTCACTGGCTGATTCCTCAAGCCTGAGTGAAAAAAAAAGAGTTTGGCTGACATCTTCTCAGGCTTGCATGAGGCAGCAAGATAGACTGATAAGCTGAACTGCCAAAGGTCTGACAATCTTGAAGTTGTATTTTTCCTTATTATTGTGCCTAATGCAGGAATTAAGCACTTTCGCCACATACTCTGTTGTCTCGCTCGTCTAAAATGGTCCTCTCCCGCTCTAATTTGTTAGGATAGTTAGTTTTAATATTAAATAGACTTAAAATGAGACAAGTACTAAAGCACTTTACTGGATCACAGGCAAAGTGGTCAGGATATTGCAGTGAAAGCCCAGTGTCGTCTTTCACTTAACAGGCTCAAACAGTGATAATTATGCTGGCTGAAAGTGAGCATGATGAATTATTTATATGACCAGTTTGGCTTTTTGAGCTCATGAGTTCTTTCCGATTGGAATCCCCTATTTTATTCAAGTGGTTTTGATGTCTGAAATTATCTACCTGATCGTTTTCTTTATGCACAGGCGATGAGCTGGGTGTTTTCTGTATTTGAGCTTTTCAGATAATGAACCTGTAAGTATGTTACTCAGTTGGGTGAACTTGGTTGTTACCATGTGCTGTCCTGAGAGAGTGATTATGATATGAATTTGAAATCCACTTTCAGAAGACAAACTGCTTTTGTGTTTCTTTAAAATTTGTTCCTTTGGTAATATTCCTGTTTGAAGAAACGCATTAGCAAAACTTAAAAGTACACAAAAAAAAATAGACATCCCATTAAAGTTGATTAATTTACAAAAGCACATAGGTGTTTGTTGTAAAATATTGGCGTTATTAATTAACAGCCACTAAGTTTGCTACTAGGCTGTGAGACTCTGGCCTAGAACAACAATGACATATTCTCAGAAACAGACATTAAAGAACATGCATTCCAGTCATGACAAACTCCTTCCATAAGAGAACACCTGAAACTGTTTAATAGCAAATAGTCATTTGAAAGAAATTAATGAACATATTTCCAGAATATTTTACCTAAAAACATGCTTTAGTTCTGTCAGCTCCTTTTCTTTGATTTGCAGGTCATCTTCTAAATGTTCTATGATTATAGCATATGATTCACTAACTTTCTTCTTCCATTCATCTACCAAGAAAAAAAACCAATTTTTAAAACACTTCAAAACATATGAAACCCAGGAGCTCAAATCAAAGCGTCTCAGCAACCAAAGCATTTGATTTTTAAAAATGCAGCTGTAATGTTTAATATATTTTTTATTAAAGTATGAATGTTTAAAATATTTCAGCTATTAAACCAGTTTTGCTGCAACCAAGAAACACATATGTGCTGACTTACGGACAGCTTGCACATACGAACCCTTATCGGAAATATTTTTAACTTCAATAAGAAAAAAACTTAAATCTTAGGTTGCATTTGTTAGCTCTTCTTTCTTAAATCTCAGCATAGACACACAGCATACAAAGACTGGAAGTTTAAAGTTTTTTTCTAATGAAGTACAAGTTACATCAGTATAATAATCTGGGTTAATATGATCTTACATGATTGTACAAAGAAATTTAGATAACGAGCCTTTCATTTTCTTTTACAGAATGTAGATGCGATTTGGATTAAGCCGTTCTTCTTGTAAACCAAGAACAATACAATACCTTATCCTGAACTCAAATAGCAATGAGTTATTTCCTGAAACTTCATTTGGATCCTGTAGACGGATATATGGTATATCACATTTAAAAAAGCAATATTAATTACCAGTGCAAGTTTGGGTTGGTCTAGATTTATAATTTCCCATTTGTCCAATGTATCTTCTTTGTTTCAGCAAGTTCTTGCAGTAATATGATTCCTTGTTCAAGAGCATCGACAGACCTACCGAAAAATACTTGTGATAGTCTCTGCCTAAAAATAAACCCTGTGCCACATGGAATGTCATCCAACAATGACACGGAGCAAAACAGTCTGTGCTGTCAACTATAAAAAAATAATAAAGGTACCTACTCAGCTTGCTTAAAAATCTACTGTCTGTTTCAATAGAAACATGTGCTTTCATCTGTGGAATACCTAAAATTGGCAGGAAGCGGGTCATTTGGCAGCTTGCTACCAACTCGGTACAGAAAAGAATTTAAGAAGCTGAATTCCCAGCATACTTTCAGGATCCCCAAGGAGTGCTGGAGGTCCCCATTTCGGGGAGACCAGAGGTGATCTCAGCTCATAACATTAAAGCGTGTCCAACCACAGGGGATGGCTTTGGAGCATCTGGTCATTTTACTTTGGAAGTGCAAATTGCATCGCATCAGAGAGTACTGATTTTTTACAGTTCAGTAATAGCTGTACCTGTTGGTAGGCCAAGGAAGTCCCACTGAATTAGATGAGGAAATGAGCTGGCTGACAGGAGTTCAGTATGATTACTCTGAATTCTGCTATGGGCACATACAGAACCACCCCAGAGAATCTCCCTCTGGGCCCCACCAGGCAGCAGCAGCCTAGCTGGCTAAACCGGCCATCAGAGCTAACGAAGGACATGACCAGGTGGAAGCTGGTCTGAGCAGCCCTTACAGATTTACAATGAAAGGAGGAGACTCTTGAAGTCATTTTGCTCCTGCTCTAGGCAGAATTCCTCAAGACATGAATTAGGACAAAATCAATCAGCAGACCACATTCAAGACAGCTGAGGACCAGGATCTACACGGATACATGACTAAATCCTGTACTCAATCTAAGTTGTCCTGTTTGTTAGTATTTTATCTTGGACCCAGCACCACAGTAACACAGTAACACCCCACCTCCCACCCACCCCCTGAACTGGCTAGCGGGAAGGGTGAATCAAGCAAACAGGGCTCTGTGTGTGCACACATACTTGCAAATAAATCACGACAAAATTAATCCAGAATGAGTACAGAGATGCATTCCTGTAAGAGTCTGTGCTGAAGAACGGTGACAGATTGGTTAACAGCAACACAACACCGCGTTTCACTTGCACATACTGAACATCCTCAGTAATCTGTTTTGTACATATCTGCCTATCTACTGTCTCCCCTTTTCATATCCATTTCCCAGTGTCTTCTATCAGATGGAACTATTTTACACATACTGTCCCAGCCAATGATGGGGTTGATGCTGGTTTCTGTATAGGTCTCTTTTCCTCCTTTTATTGTTTGTGGTTTATTTTTTATTTGGTATATATGTGTGTATAAATACACACAAACACACACACACATATTTAACATATATTTGACATATATTTAGCATATATTTATATACTTAAAGAGTGTTGATTGACCTTGGCAGCTGTCCTGTATAAGTTCTTATTTTTCTCAGTTAAGGATTTCAGGCAAGAAGATATGTAAATATAACACACATACATAAAATCTTCAACATGCTGCATCCCACTGTAAACAAACTTGCACTCCTCCTGACACAGCATGAGCTCATCCATTTATTTGAACTGATTTACACATAAAACCAAGGATGTATTTCAGGAGATTTTGAACTGTTTTGACAATACGCCCTGTGATATTCAACCAAATATTTGCAAAAAGCCACCAGCCTCAGAACTCATCCTCCACATCCAGTTGCCAAGCAACTGGAAGAGCTGGAAATGCACCAAGGAGATGGGTATCTCATCTCTCACTGCTTTTATTAGCTAAGCACTCTTTATTTTTCTTCAAATGTGTAAAACACAGCCTTGGCTGTGCAGCCAAACACAAGTTATTTGGCTGTATCTCCCACCTGCTGGAGAGCACTGGGGTAAAGAGGACTGTCAGGATATGCTGGCTTCAGCACACCCCTCCCTCTGCAGCCCAGACAACATCACGATCTCAGCGACAGATGCATTTGGTCTTTTATAGCAGTGGAACTTTCTAAACGTTTTCTCATCTATTCATGCAGGAGACTGTTAACCTTGAGGCTTTTTACCTTTGATTGTCAAACAAGATAGATCAGCATTTGTTTTCATAACTTGTACTTCAAGGAGCTGCTCTGCTGGCAAGGTCTGTGGCTGGACCAGGTGGAGTTGCTGGCTCTACACAGGGTGTCTCAGTGACTGCCAGAGCAGGGTAGCGCTTGCACAAGTGTTTGCACATCTGCTGCAGATGTTGCCAACCCAAATCTATCAGTTTCCAGGCCTCTGGGACTCAGTTTTCTCCTCCTCATAAGGAAGCCAGCATCACGGCCTTTGCTCCACACCTCCCATGTCAGCTGCCTGGTGGGAGAGCAGCAGGAAAGCTGCACCAGCACCCATCACCTGGAATGGCTCTGCCTTCGGGAATGCCGTGCTTCTCACTCATGCCACTCAGCTTCCAGACACCCACTCAGAACGTGGCAATCCTCCACGCTACTCACACCAGAGACACAGAAGTTTCTGGGAGGCTCCTTTGTGCCATTGCCTGTCCTCAGCAAAGCTCATCTGCAGCTGCTGCGGTGAAGGCAGTGCAGGTTCGACCAGGGTAGCTGCTGGAAGCCTCTTGCTGCAACAGAGACCAGCCCCTCCTGGGACGGTGAGTCGCATGTGGATCAATCATATGACAGCTCCAAAGGCAGGAGATGCATGTTTTATTTTTCACTTTTCACTACTGTGTCACGTGATCTGGGTAAAACCACTTCAGTTTTCTCTGGAGTGTTAATAAAGCATGTAATAACATTGTCCTTTTTTTGTAAAATTCATGAGATTTATGAAATAAACCCTTATGATTAAGGCTGTAAAAATTGAACCCTCTCCCCTCTGAGCCCCTGAACATACCGAGATGGACCTTGTAGCTTGATTTGCACATGCTTCTCTGTCCTCACTGGGCTTGTCCCCAGGGAGCAGCTAAGGCTCCTTGCTGCTGGCTCAGCTTGGGCTGTGTGGAGGGAGACCTGGGGAACAGCGGAGCAGTCAAGTACCCTGACCAAGGTGGGGGCTTGCCAGGGCGTGGCTTACCTATTCCATGCATGTTGCGATTTCAGAAGGACTTGGCTTCAATCTGATGTCTCCTGGGGGCTTGGATGCACAGAACAAGCCAAACTGGAAGTTTGTCAGTTGAAGTAAAATCCATGGGATAACCTGAAATAGGCCCATGACAGCTCAGGGAGCCACCCCTTTTCTGTCTTGCTTTGGTGCTGCAGCTTCTGCAGCCTCTGGGGTAAATGGCACGGCTGCTGCCAACACTCAGGGAAGAGCTGTGCCAACCCCCAGGCCACAGGCAGCACCGCTGCCCCCTCCCTCAGCTGCTGTGGCACTGCCTGCAGGGAGAAAATCGGGGAGAAGGCTTCTAACAGCAGCTAAAGGAAAAGCAAGCACAGGTGAGGTGGAGCACGGAGCATAAAGGTGAGGTAAAGACTGGCAATGTGAGGCATGCTGGGGTGAGGCGCTATGAGGGGAGGTGAAGTGAGACCCAGAGAAGTGAGGGAGATATGTGCCAGGATAGAATCATAGAATCATAGAATAACCAGGTTGGAAAAGACCCACCGGATCATCGAGTCCAACCATTCCCATGAATCAATAAACCATGCCCCTTAGCACCTTGTCCACCCGTGCCTTAAACACCTCCAGGGAAGGTGACTCAACTACCTCCCTGGGCAGCCTGTTCCAGTGCCCAATCACCCTTTCTGTGAAAAACTTTTTCCTAATGTCCAGCCTAAACCTCCCCTGGCGGAGCTTGAGGCCATTCCCTCTTGTCCTGTCCCCTGTCACTTGGGAGAAGAGGCCAGCACCCTCCTCTCTACAACCTCCTTTCAGGAGGAGAAGAGGAGGCTGAGGGGAGACCTCATTGCTCTCTACAACTACCTGAAAGGACGTTGTAGAGAGCAATGAGGTCTCCCCTCAGCCTCCTCTTCTCCAGGATAAACAAAACCATCTCTCTCAGCCGTTCCTCGTAACACCTGTTCTCCAGCCCCCTCACCAGCTTTGTTGCTCTTCTCTGGACTCGCTCCAGAGCCTCAACATCCTTCTTGTGGTGAGGGGCCCAGAACTGAACACAGGATTCGAGCAGCGGTCTCACCAGTGCCGAGTACAGAGGGAGAATAACCTCCCTGGACCTGCTGGTCACGCCGTTTCTGATACAAGCCAAGATGCCATTGGCCTTCTTGGCCACCTGGGCACACTGCTGGCTCATGTTCAGTCGGTTGTCAACCAACACGCCCAGGTCCCTCTCCTCCAGGCAGCTTTCTGGACAGACTTCTAGTCTGTAGCACTGCACAGGGTTGTTGTGCCCCAAGTGCAGGACCCAGCATTTGGCCTTGTTAAACCTCATGCCATTGGACTCTGCCCAGTGGTCCAGCCTGTCCAGATCCCTTTGCAGAGCCTCCCGACCCTCCAGCAGATCGACACTTCCACCCAGCTTAGTGTCGTCCGCAAACTTGCTAAGGGTGCACTCGATGCCTTCATCCAGGTCATTGATAAAGACATTGAACAGGGCTGGACCCAGCACTGAGCCCTGGGGGATCCCACTTGTCACTGGCCTCCAGCTGGATTTCACACCATTTCCCACCACTCTCTGGGCCCGGCCAGCCAACCAGTTTTCCACCCAGGAGAGTGTGCGCCTGTCCAGCCCAGAGACTGACAGTTTCTCAAGCAGAATGCTGTGAGAAACTGTGTCAAAGGCTTTGCTGAAGTCCAGGAAGACCACATCCACAGCCTTTCCCTCATCCAGCAGCCGAGTCATTTTGTCATAGGAGGCGATCAGGTTAGTTTGGCAAGACCTGCCTTTTGTGAACCCATGTTGACTGGGCCTGATCACCTGGTTCTCTTGCATGTGGCTCATGAGAGCACTCAAGATCACCTGCTCCATGACTTTCCCTGGCACTGAGGTCAGACTGACAGGCCTGTAGTTCCCTGGATCCTCCCTGCGGCCCTTTTTGTAGATGGGCACAACATCAGCCAGCCTCCAGTCCAGTGGGACTTCCCCAGTCTTCCAGGACTGTTGGAAGATGATGGAAAGGGGTTTGGCCAGGACATCCGTCAGCTCCTTCAATACCCTAGGGTGAATCCCGTCCGGCCCCATAGACTTGTGGCTGTCTAGTTGGGCTAGCAAGGCTCTGACCACCTCCTCTTGGATCACGGGAGCCTCATTATGCTCCTCTAGCTCCTGGGTTTGTACACAGATGGAACGACCCTCCTTACAACTAAAGACTGAGGCAAAGAAGGCATTAAGTAGCTCAGCCTTTTCCTCATCCCCTGTTACTGTTGTTCCTTCTGTGTCCAATAGGGACTGTATGGTCTCCCTAGTCCCCCTTTTATTATTTATATATTTGTAGAAAGATTTTTTCACAGAATCACAGAATAACCAGGTTGGAAGAGACCCACCGGATCATCGAGTCCAACCGTTCCTATCAAACACTAAACCATATCCCTCAGCACCTCATCCACCCGTGCCTTAAACACCTCCAGGGAAGGTGACTCAACCACCTCCCTGGGCAGCCTCTGCCAGTGCCCAATGACCCTTTCTGTAAAGAATTTTTTCCTAACGTCTAGCCTAAACCTCCCCTGGCGGAGCTTGAGGCCATTCCCTCTTGTCCTGTCCCCTGTCACCTGGGAGAAGAGGCCAGCACCCTCCTCTCTACAACGTCCTTTCAGGTAGTTGTAGAGAGCAATGAGGTCTCCCCTCAGACTCCTCTTCTCCAGGCTAAACAACCCCAGCTCTCTCAGCTGCTCCTCATAAGGCCTGTTCTCCAGCCCCTTCAGCAGCTTTGTTGCTCTTCTCTGGACTCGTTCCAAGCCTCAACATCCTTCTTATGGTGAGGGGCCCAGAACTGAACACAGGATTCGAGGAGCGGTCTCACCAGTGCCGAGTACAGAGGGAGAATAGCCTCCCTGGACCTGCTGGTCACGCCGTTTCTGATACAAGCCAAGATGCCATTGGCCTTCTTGGCCACCTGGGCACACTGCTGGCTCATATTCAGTCGGCTGTCAACCAGCACACCCAGGTCCCTCTCCTCCAGGCAGCTTTCTAGACAGACTTCTCCTAGTCTGTAGCACTGCATAGGGTTGTTGTGCCCCAAGTGCAGGACCCGGCATTTGGCCTTGTTAAACCTCATGCCATTGGACTCTGCCCAGCGGTCCAGCCTGTTCAGATCCCTTTGCAGAGCCTCCCTACCCTCCAGCAGATCGACACTTCCACCCAGCTTAGTGTCGTCCGCAAACTTGCTAAGGGTGCACTCGATGCCTTCATCCAGATCATTGATGAAGATGTTGAACAGGGCTGGACCCAGCACTGAGCCCTGGGGAACCCCACTTGTCACTGGCCTCCAGCTGGATTTCGCACCATTTACCACCACTCTCTGGGCCCGGCCATCCAACCAGTTTTCCACCCAGGAGAGTGTGCATCTGTCCAGGCCAGAGGCTGACAGCTTCTCAAGCAGAACGCTGTGAGAAACTGTGTCAAAGGCTTTGCTGAAGTCCAGGAAGACTTTTTGTTATCTTTCACAGACTTTGCCAATCCAATTTCTAGCTGAGCCTTAACCCTTCTGATTTTTTTCCCTACACAATCTCACTTCCCTCCTGTAGTCCACCCAAGAGGCCTCTCCCTTCTTCCAGAGCCCATAAACATTTCTCTTCTTCTTGATATCACTCAAGATCTCTCTATTCAACCAAGCTGGCTTTCTCCCCTGTTGGCTTTTTTTTCCAGACCACGGGGATGGCTTTCTCCTGAGCTGTTAGGATTTCCTTTTTGAAGAGCTCCCAGCCCTCATGGGCTCCCTTGCCCTTGAGTACTGTCTCCCATGAGACTTCGCCAACCAGCCTTCTGAAGAGATCAAAGTCTGCCCTCTGGAAATTTAATGCTACCGTCCTACTAACCACCCTCTTCACTTCACCTAGAACAGAAAACCCTATCATCTCATGGTCACTTAGTCCTAGGCATCCACCTACAGCCACATCCCCCACAAGGCCTTCTCTGTTAACAAACAGCAGGTCCAGGAGGGCACCCTCCCTTGTTGGTTCATTCACCAACTGTGCAAGGAAGTTGTCTCCCACGCACTCCAGGAACCTCCTAGACTGCTTCCTTTCTGCTGTACTGTACTCCCAGCAGATATCAGGCAGATTGAAGTCTCCCACAAGAACGAGAGGCATTGATCTAGAGATTGACTCCAGCCATTTATAAAAGAACTCATCAGCTGCTTCTCCTTGGCTGGGTGGTCTGTAACAGACTCCCATCACAAAATCCACCTTCTTATGGGCTCCTCTGATTTTGACCCACAGGCACTCAACCTCCTGATGGCCACAATCCATCTCAATGGAGTCCAAGTCCCCCCTTACAAAGAGGGCTACCCCGCCTACTCTCCTACCCTTCCTGTCCCACCTGAAGAGCTTATACCCCACCATAGCCGTACTCCAGTTCTATGAGTCGTCCCACCACATTTCCGTGATGGCAACGACATCATAGGCTCCTTGCCCTACGACAGCTTCCAGCTCTTCCTTCTTATTCCCCATGCTGCGTGCATTGGTGTGAATGCACTTCAGCTGAGCTGCTGAGCCTTCAGCCCTCCTAGAGGGAACAGAGTTCGTTCCCAACTGCCTGGTAACTGGAGTAGCTAACACCAGAGTTCCTGCATCTCCCTTAGCACCCCGAGGTGTGTTCTCCCCCAGTTTTTTTGTGGTGAGGTACTGGTGGTCCTCACCCGCACACCCTCTCCCAATCACCATTGCCCCACGTCCAGGCTCGTTCCTGTCTAGCCTGGGCTCAACCCCCTCCCCCAACTTTGTTACTAATTAGCCATGTCAATCCACATTTATCTTACTTTGTGCTACAATATGTTAGCTTTCTCCAGCTTTCTCCATTACTTGTATTTTTTTTTCATCACAACAGATTTTTCTGCTGTAATGAAAATATCTTGCATTTTACTTTTGACTTTGCCCAGCTCTTAATTTTTCTGATCCTTTCAGTGGCTACTGATTTTGTTTGGTTTGTTTTTAATGTGTTAATCATACTTGATGCATCATTCAGTAACTTTATTACATTTTTGCTACTCTGTCTGTGAAGAACATGGTACTTTTTGATGATAGTGTGCTCCTATGATTCCTGTCTGTAGTCTTAGATTCTTTAATGCCTTTAAAAAGAGCAAATGCAAAGGCAAAAGGAGATTACTGAAGCTAACTTCTGTTTGCTTAAAGAGAACTTCATTAGTTGTGAATTCCATTTCCTGTCTCACAGAATGATTGTTTTATTTTAGAGTGTGAGGAAGATTTTGAAGCAACTGAAGAAGGTAATGATGAGGAACAAACTAGCGAGGAGATGAATGGAGTGTCAAAGTCATCTTCAGATGATAAAAACCTTGATTTAGACTACGGAAAGGAGAGTAACTTATCACAGAAGGCAACGTGGGCCTCTGACAGTGAGAAAGATGAAAGTGACAGTGCGTCAGAGGATGATAAACAAGGTTAGTTTTTTTCATAATGAATCTTAGAGAAGTTGACCTAATGCATACTTTACATTTTGTGCATGTCCAGTATGGATGTTGAGTCTGTGTAGGAAACTCATGCAATTCCTACTGAATTTGTAAAAGATGGACATTTTATCTGTTCTTGTTAATTCTGCCATCTGTCACTGAAATGCAGCCAAACCCACTGGCCATGTAAGCATGTGCCAGTCCACAGCAGGCCCTGCTGAACTATTTAGTTACAGAAATGGAGATGGAGCCAGTCAGAAAATTAGCTCTAAATACTTGGGGCAGATCAGCACTTCAGGTCGATGGTCACTGACACCTGAGAAGCTGCGACTACTTACGCTTCCTGAGGATTTGCGCTTATATCCAAGGAGTCACCAGGAAACCCAACATCCCATCTTGTATTTTAGAAGTGCTGTCTTTAATGGCCCTGAATAGTCAGAACCTCAGCTGTGCCCTTGGGTGCATGACTGACTCAGTCCTGGCCCTGGGAGGAAATGCTGTCAGCTCAGCTGACTGTTCTCCTGCAGCGGTCAGGCGGTTTGGGAGGATCATTCTTCAAGACTGGCTGTTAATGAGCAAGAGCTGGAGTCAGTGAGATAGTCCATGGTTCTTGATCCAAATGTAGGTACAAAAGTGTGCAGTGAAGTGTCCAAGGCAGTCACTATTAATTCAGAAAGATTAAACTGCTCTGGAATCATTTTTCTGTAGAATAAATAGCGTTTCCCGCCATTCACTTTTTTTGGGTCAGCACTTCTAATGTCTAGTGTTTTAAATATTGACCTTCATGCAGTCCAAGTCATACATCTTCATAAATTATCCCAGAGAAAACTTGCAGGCAATTTCTCATTTATTAGACAAACAATGAAATTCCATCCACCACACAGTGAATAAGTCAGGAGTGTCTTTTCCTTCTAGAACAGGGTTTTATTGCCCTCTAACATTTCTCCTCAATGGCTTTGTTAGATCCTGAGCTGACTTACATGCCTCTTGCTTGTCATAATGTACCAAGACTTCTCCATTTACTGCTAGTTTAAAATTAATTGCTTTATCTTCCTTACATTTGAGAGTCGTATTGTGCAAACTGTTTCTTGAGTTAAATGGAAATGTTACATTCACATTTTTGTTTCCCGGTGAATTAAATAAAGGTAATATAACTGTTTGTGAGAAGGTTGAGGCTGCAAGAGAGATGCAGTCTTTCTATAGAGTATAAAATCCAACAGAAATTCAAATGAGGTTTGAAAAATCCTTGCTTATAAAATCACTGCAGTGATCGAAAATAATCTTAATTTATATTTTCTTGTGATTGAACACAAACTGCCTATGATCTGCGATGAAATAGGAGTGATGATAGGAATGGTTGGACTCGATGATCTAAGAGATCTTTTTCAACCTAGTGACTCTGTGATTCTGTGTGATTCTGTGATCTTTTATTCCTTTTTCCTATTTGTTCATTTTTAATATTTCCCCCTTTGTAATAATATCTTTTTATGTTAAGATGTCACTTCATAAGCAATTTAGTCCACAAGATGTGTTCATTTTAAGTGCAGGTTTGTTTTGCATCTACTCACGGAGTCAAGCACAGCACACAAAATGCGTCATTGATGTCCTCAGTGCTCTTTCCTGTGTGATAGAATTGATGTTGAGGCCCCTTGCAGATCCTCCAGCATCCAATGCTGTGCATGCAGAGCATGTGCTGAGGGCAGGGAACTGGTGTGAACTTAATTGTCCGCTGAGACAGGGTGTGGAAGTGTGATCCTGAGGTTGTAACAGATTGCAGCGAATCCAGCCTTGGTCTGTCCCCCTTTGGTGGCGTAGCTGTACTCATAGCGTGCATTCAAAGCAGCCCTGCTGCTATCTTTATATTCTGTTTCTAGCTCTCATCTGTGTTAAATCATGCTAGGCACATGAAAACTGTTCTGGGAGTTCCTTAGCTGTTCTATTCCTTAGCCCTAAAGCGTGACGTGTTTCCCATTGCTTTAAAACTGAGTTGCCATCTGGACTGGCGAGGCTTATACCTGGGTGCGATTTGCCAACTTTGTATAAGCGTAGTTACATAAACACCCTGTGACTTGATCTCTGCAGCTAGAGCCGTGTCCTGTCCAGAGGGACGTTTGCTAGTTTGATCTGGCAAAGTAGGTCTTCATGGGAAGCGTTACTGGGACATTGTGCTGTTGATAGTAACTTGTTTTCTCTTGGCTTGCAGGGGATAACAGAGCTGTGCTGTTTTTTAGATCTGTTACCTACAGAACCTACAGTTCTGTCCTAGAGACAAACACAAACCTATGACCACCTGGAGATTACCTGCGCCCTGTGTCTCTGTGGAATTTAACTTTAACTGCTGCTAGCTTCAACTTTCATCTCCTTGTAACCTGAAATTCCATGTGCTCCGTGCATTTACTGTGCCTTGAATTCATCTGCTGAGCCTTTGACCTGTACTTTTTTTTTAAGAACTCCCTTGCTTTCACTTGAGCTCGTGTGTTAGTATTGGTGGACCAAGATTTTAGACAGCAAGCTTTTGGGCATACACACTATGTTTTTGTGTTTTGTATCCGTAATCGGTGCACTAATCCACTTGTAATAGGTGAGTGCTGCTACGGTAGAACTGACTTGCTAATAGTAATAGGACCTGGAGTTTTATAAGTATATGCTGTGGACAGATTCTGTTTCATCTTAGTTCAGTGTATCGTTACACTTGGTCAAGACTATCTGAGTTCATTAGGCCCCTTGGGTCAGTTCAGCACAGTTTTGGAATAATACTCAGGTGCCAAAGATGTTATTTTTGCATACAGTGTTATGAATCGGACATGAATCAAGACTGTATAAGACAGACTTTGGCATTCAGATCCCCGTAGGCCATAAGCAGGTGAATAAATTGGAAAGAATCACTGACAATTCCTGTAGTACAATATGTAAACTGCATATTTGAGTTGTTCTGTCACTGAACTTGCTTGTTTGTATGCTTCAGGAGTGATGGTCTCACCAGAACAGAGGTGCAAAGCCAGTAAAAGCTGGAAGTGCCTGAGATTCGTAACTGGGTGTTGGCTGCCTGGTAATTTGTGCCTGAAATCCATTGCAACAGAGATCCTAGAGGATCCTGCATTGGGTACAACTAGTTATCCTTGCTGCCAGTCTCCGTGATGATGATTAAATTAGAATGAGCGTATGCCTGATTTCTTCCCCGGAGACGTAGCTTCTCCGCCCCACCACTGAAGTGTGCTGGGAGGTGCAGCTGTTTCTTTTTGCTACTTTTAAGGAAAATTGAGTTTTCTTGAACTGAAAGCCTGACATCTATACAAGGCAGTCCATTAGTTTAGAACTTCAGTTTCCATTGAAACACACCTTCTTTGTTCTTGTTTTAAAATTAATGGGAGTAGTTGTCATATTTTAGGGAAGTTTTAGCTTCCATATTTGAGATTTTTTTTTAAAAGCAGTCCTGCCAAGTTTTTCTAATACATTGCAGATGCAAACAATAATTTAAAATGCTGCAAAAAATGGCAATGAGCCTTCCTCAGATCCACAGAGGAAGAAGAGGCATAGAGGGTGGAAGACTGCAGCTGTAGGAATTCTGGGCCTGAATTCTGCCTCTGGCCTTTAGGCAGCAACGAATGCCAAGGAAAAATATAAAAGAAGGGCAAGAATACTGTGATGCTTCTGCACTGTGTCTTCCCACCCCTTTAATTAGCTGGTGTCCAGGGTGGTCTACCAATTGGGCCTAAGCAGATTTTCCTTCCTTGAGTTTGACTAATCTTTTCTTGAACCCATCTGAATGCTGGACACCAGCAGTGCTGTGTATCACTAAACTCTACTGTTCAGCCAAATGTTCGATGAAGAATATTGCGCTTTATTTTTTTCCTCGAATATTCCATTTATGAAATTCATATGATGGTCCCTGTATGTTTTTTAAGAGGAAAATGTAAAATTCATTTCCCCTGCACCTGAACACGAGACACCTGCTGTTACCAATGAAAATGTAAATGTAAATGTAAACGTTGGCAGAAATAATCAAAAAGCAGCAAAATCTTTGCCAACTCCTACAAGCTTCTCAGTCCAGAGCAGCCGCTGGTCTGAGCTCTCCTGTGGCCTGGCTCGGCAGAGCCCAGTGGCTCTTCCAGTCTCCACTTCTCCGAGTGCACGAAATGCCTCTAAGAACACAGCTGGCTTCCCGAGCAGCCGTACGGCAGGGAGGAGGCTGAGGGGAGACCTCATTGCTCTCTACAACTACCTGAAAGGAGGTTGTAGAGAGCAATGAGGTCTCCCCTCAGCCTCCTCTTCTCCTCCTGAAAGGAGATTGTAGAGAGGAGGGTGCTGGCCTCTTCTCCCAAGTGACAGGGGACAGGACAAGAGGGAATGGCCTCAAGCTCCACCAGGGGAGGTTTAGGCTGGACATTAGGAAAAAAAATTTCACAGAAAGGGTCATTGGGCACTGGAACAGGCTGCCCAGGGAGGTGGTTGAGTCACCTTCCCTGGAGGTGTTTAAGGCACGGGTGGATGAGGTGCTGAGAGGCAGGGTTTAGTGATTGATGGGAGTGGTTGGACTTGATGATCCGGTGGGTTTGTTCCAATCTGGTGATTCTATGATCCTATGAAACGCTGCGTGGCCAAGCAGAACCAGAGCCCCAGCCCTAACCAGGAGGGCAGTGTGCTGGCACGCGTGGCATGCGGAGTGCCAGGTGGAGAGGCCAGGCTCCTTGCAGCCTCCTTCCACCACCAAGAAGGCAGAGGTGGAAAAAATTACCAGGTGGCAAGCTCTTGCCCACATGAAGGGGAGAATATATTTAAATATTTAGAGCACTCTCCTGAACATTCTATCATGTCTGGCACAGATACACACAGTCTATAAAATGTGTTGGTGTTTCTCTAAGCCTATTTTATTTAACCATTAGAAGTGTGTGCTGTGAGCGTTCTCCTTGGAGATCCTCTTCTCCAGCCCTGTATACAGTTGCAGACACAGTCATCTCTTTGTGCGAGGTCTAGACTTCCAAATGCACTCCTCCTCCATTTGGCCACCAAATCAGAGTAACAGGTTTTTAAAAGAGTCAGCACATCAGGTGATCCCTGTGAAATTTGGCTGTCCAGTGATTGTGTGGAAAGTAAGCTGGTTGGAAAAACAATCCTCTTCAGCCCCCTGAGCTCCTAGAAGGGGCAGGGTCCCTCTCAAACCAGCTGTTTGGTGGGTGCCTACATCATCAGGTATCAGAGAATGGTCCCAAGCTTCACAGACCGAAAACTGGCCTTGCCCTCATGTGGCAGGATCCTCCAGGTGCCGCAGGAGTTCTCTGCGTGTCATCCATTGCTTGCATCCTTGTGACGACAGGAGACTGACAGCTTAGAACTCAGTGTGAGACGGCTGCTTAAACAACTTGCTCATTCTATGCTAAAAATGGCCCTTGGCAATGTAAAATGCTGCCTTCCCTCCTCTCACAAGCAAGAATTATTATTTCCTTCAAATGCTGGCGTGCAGGCTCCCTCTGCTTCACTTGAAGTACAACACAGGAGATACAAAAGCAGCTTTCAGCTTCACATGCCTTCAAGTTTGTTCTTTCCGCTGTAGCTGGGATGCACACGCCACAATTCAGGCGCAGCTATCATTTCCCTGCTGCGTTTCCATATCCTTCTGTAATTTTATCATGCAAGTGATGCAAAGTTGCATGCATTTATATGTATATATTGATATATACAAGCAGGCAAAGATTTACATGTATATTCAGTGTGACAGCCCTGGTTTGCAGGAAGAGCTTGAAATAAGACAATCCGCATATGCCATTTTAAAAATACAATATTTTACGATAAAACAAGATTTCTGTTAGACTTTCAATGGGGCTACAGCTCTCACAAGCAATAGAACAGTATGGGTGGTACTGTTATTGTGAGGAGAAAGTGCGGATTGTGGTGCCTTGATGCCAGGAATTGGGCAAGGTGCCTTGGGGGATCCCTGTTCCAGGACTCTGTCCCTTCTTTCTCTCCATGGGGGAATATGGGCATTACTGCTGTGCTCTTTAGATATCTCCACAGTTTGAGTGGATTTTCATTATAATAATATGCTTAAAGGATATTTTCTTTCATTAAAGAAAACAAAAGCATTGTTTATTTCAAACCTGACAAAGATTTGTGTGCCATTTACTTCCATCCTGCAGACACCAGGAAGCATAACGTCTACTGAAAACTTATTTTGCCACTCCTGCTTATCTCTGAATTCATCAGTAGGAGCACAGAGATTCAAGAAAATTGTTCATCATAAAGTACCAGGTAATATCCATTGTGTGGTGTTCTAATTTTAAAAGAAATAAAAATATTTTGAAATTGACGTTTCTTCTCATGGCATCGATGGCTGTTGTGTTAGCATTATTTCTGCACCTCTCCTTTTTATTGAAACAGATAAAAGTGTTCTGCATGGTAGGTCTTTCTTTACAATCGTGCCTGCACATCCCATGGTGCTGGGTGGAAAGGCACTTGCCTGGGAAAGCACAGGGAGTGCAGAACAGCAGCATCCTCACAAGCATCATCTCTTTTAGGAACTTGTGGAAGGAAGTTCCCAAAACACTGCTTGCTGAGCAGTCAGGGATTAAATGTGGAAACCACAGGACTCTGAGCGGATGTAGCTGTTGGAAGGGCAGAGCTCTGGTTTAACAGTTGTTTAACCACCTGTGCGTTAGCAGATGCAAGCAGCTTTCATAACATGACACCTTCAATCTCCAAGCCTCTGGCCTTGCTGTGCACTACCACGCTCTCTCTTTTTCTTTAAGTAAATTATAAAGTATATTAAAACCATTTTCTTGTTGTAAGTCTGAAGACATAACCATTATTTCTGACTAGTGTTCAGACCAAACAAGATTTTTTATTACAACTTATCAAGCCACACCACTTGTCAATTTTATGAGTTTTTAAAAGAACATCTAATGTTAACTTCACAATTAATCTGTCGTAAGACACACTACCCACTCATATTTTATTTCCTCTATTAAAGGAAATGGTGTATTAACACTATGGGAATACACAGATCAAACTTTTAGTATCCCATCTAATACAAAGAAATCCAAACACGAGTAACTAAAGGGAAGGGGAGTCCTGTGCCCATGTTCCTCTGACTACAGAAACCAATCATTATTTTACCTTGATCCAACTGCACAACAAATGGGAAGAAGTACCCCATTGTGGAAATTTCATTTTTGGTTTCACAGTATTTATGGAGAATGGGTATTGCTTGCTATAAAAAGTACATTTAGGTCAGACGGTTATGCCTTAACATTTATTTTCTTTTTGAAGATTTGTGGTTGCACTGTTATACTATGATTCATGAGTGACCTTCATGCACGAACCCAACTTGACGCATACACGCAGTCCTATTGATTTGAATTTTAACATTGATTATAATGGGGTGAGGTGGAAGTCAATGTGGCTAAAAATAATATACAATGTGCCACCATCATCCTCAGCAGTGCAACAATGGAATTACAATCGCCTCTGGCTAGAAAAAGTAGTAGACTCCTTTTTTGTGATGAGATATGGATTCTAATCACTTTCAAATACACTGAAGTTCAATGAATTTGATTTTGTCCTTGCTTATAAATCCAGGCAAAAATAATTTGGTTTTTTTGCATTTCTAGAGCTGAGAATGTCAGTGGTTCAATTTAACTTGCTCCTTTAAAAAAAAGATTTCTGGAGTGGGTGTAACACCCACTTCAGACAATTTTACTCTCAGCAGCTGCGCATATTGCCATTCAGAAAAAACAGAAGTGTTTAACCTCTCACTTCATAAGAGATTCTTTTGTAACAAGAAATCTGATTGGTTGTGATACAAACTATGTTACCTGTATAATTAAGTTCCCTTTTGGGTTAGTCTATGTTGGGAAGATGCTATGACCCTCAGTGATGACTACAAACAAGTGGGGGAACCCAGCCCAAGGGGAGATGAAGTCTCCTGTGACCACCTGGTTTTGTCCACTGGAAGGTACTAACAATAGAGAGGAATTTGCCTTCTCTCAAGTGCTCTGCAGAGAGTAGGTACTCTTACAGCCCTCAGTGAGCTGTGAGCTGAGTTGTGTGGAGTTTCTGCCCAGGTTAGCTGCAGCAGAGAGGACTGACTGCTGCAGCCCTCTCCTGTGCGGGGTTCCAGTGGCGCCTGCCGTGCCATGAGCAAACCATGAATGCCAGCCTCGCCCAGCTCTGCTTCTCCTCACTCTGGGGAGGTATGTGTGGCAAAGTGCTCCTCTTAGCTAGTTACTGAAGAAACTCAGAACGGGAGGCTGTAGAGCAGATGGCCACTCTGAGCCACCACGTCACCTATCTTGCTTTTACAACTGTTGTGTCAATGGGTAACAGTGTTGTATCCCATTCTCTTCCTTCCCGGAAGGAGCGATCAGTCCTCTGAAGTTTGAATAATGTGTCTTTCTGTGACTGGAGGGGTCATCGATGCTGTGGCAGTGCTGTGCATGAAAGTGGGGAGGAAATTCTTACTTTGAATACTGCTTCAGTCTTGGATTGCATTTACGAGGCTTTCATGCATGAATGTTTTGAGAAAGTGAATACAAAAGCAAGGTAAACACTGCTGAAGCAAATTCATTAAACATTAAAGCAAATATTTGCAGAGATTTTGGGCTGCAGCCTTTATACATTTCCAGAATTACACGAGCACTGAAGGGACAGGGGAGGTTGGCAGGAGGCTGCTCCTCAGGCCACTACAAGCAGGTTGTTTTGCTCTTGTCCAGGGAACAGACCAAGAGCAAAGTGTCACCGCTCCTTCGCCCTTGGCTTCTTGCTCACTGCAAATGGGAGACCAGGAGCAATATACAACATAGAAATTCACATATTCAGGGCTGCAAAAAGAAGCTGCCTAGTGAAAGGATAAACAAAGCAGCTCTGATGGGCAGAGTGAGGGATGTTGAGGTTTTGGTGGGGCAGGGATTCCTGGCTCTTCCCTCCTCTCCAGGGCATAGAGACAGTGAGGAGAGGCAAGAGAGATCAAAGGGCGTGGTAAAGGGAAGGGAGCTCAAAGCAAATATGGACATGGACTAAACTCTGCTGAAAGTACACAGATAAATATAAATTTAGTTGACTAATATTTACACATCAGATGAGCTGATAATCAGCTACTACCCATTATTTCAGCAAGCAGTAGTTCAGATGATATTATTTCTCCTGTGACGGGGGGACTGAAACTTCTGAAACAGAAGAATGATGTCCAACATTATCCCAAATATTTTGTTGTGTTTTTCCTCAACTCCTGATTGCTGCATTTTAAAATATTTGCAGTAATATTCTGATTGTCTCAAAATCTTTTAACAGATAACACATAGGGAAAAAAAAACATTATATTGTGATTCACCAAAATATCAACAATGCAAAGGCTGGAATCATAGAATCATAGAATCACCAGGTTGGAAGGGACCCACCGGATCATTGAGTCCAACCATTCCCATCAATCACTAAACCATGACCCTCAGCACCTCATCCACCCGTGCCTTAAACACCTCCAGGGAAGGTGACTCAACCACCTCCCTGGGCAGCCTCTGCCAGTGCCCAATGACCCTTTCTGTGAAAAAAATTTTCCTAATGTCCAGGCTAAACCTTTCCTGGTGGAGCTCAAGGCCATTCCCTCTTGTCCTGTCCCCTGTCACTTGGAAGAAGAGGCCAGCATCGTCCCCTCCACAACCTCCTTTCAGGTAGTTGTAGAGAGCAATGAGGTCTCCCCTCAGCCTCCTCTTCTCCAGGATAAACAACCCCAGCTCACTCAGCTGTTCCTCATAAGGCCTGTTCTCCAGCCCCCTCACCAGCTGTGTCACTCTTCTCTGGACTCGTTCCAGAGCCTCAACATCCTTCCTGTGGTGAGGGGCCCAGAACTGAACACAGGATTCGAGGAGCGGTCTCACCAGTGCTGAGTACAGAGGGAGAATAACCTCCCTGGACCTGCTGGTCACACCGTTTCTGCTACAAGCCAAGATGCCATTGGCCATCTTTGCCACATAGGCACACAGGTCTTTCTGAATGAAGATCTGGTTTAATTATTATAGACGTTTCCTTGTGGGGAAATAAAGATACTCGGCTTCTGCATTCAGCTGTGCTGCTCATCATGTTCAGTTAGACCTTGTCAGACCCTCATTAGGACACTCAGAAGCTTCCTTCCTGCCCAAAAACCGCCACAGGACTCAGGAGGCTCAAAAGTGTCCTTTTAACTTGCCCTGCAGAAATGGCAAAGGCAGCCCTGTGGATACTGCTGGGGCTACAGCTGCTCTGACATCTCCTTTGGCTAGTGCCTTTCCAGAGGAGGGAGAGGAATGTCTTGTTTTCACATTAAGGTGGTGCTACCTCTTGAATGGACGGGGGCGCACACACAGCATTTTGTCTACAAGAAAAGCACTGCCTACCTTTATCAGTAGTGGGTCAGTGTTTATTTTTTCTGGCCTTCCTTATATGCATAATTATAATCCCTTGACAACCAAGAATTTTGTGGTTTTGAGCCTTAAACTGTTGTCACAACAAAGTACCCATCTTTTTCCAGCTTAGTCAATCTTCTAAGAACAAAGAAACATGAAATTGTAGAGTAACAGTCACCTTATTTCAGTTAATGATCCCATATAATAGCTTGTTTGTGACAGAACTCATTGCTTTCTCCTGAACGCTATTCAGCCACTAAACTGTGGAATCAGGATCAATTTCTGGAACAGGAAAGAACTTGTTCTTGTTTGTTTCATTTGAATGTCTATTTTAATGTGTTGGTAATATCTGCAATGCCCACTGCTGATGTAATATAGATCTAATTCTCAGCTCATTTAGTCACTGTTTCAATAGAAAACCAGTACCTAGTGGGAGTGCTGATTAGAAAGCAACAGTAGAGATATAAAGCACAGATAAATGAAAAGTTACTGATGACATGATCTCTGGCCACATCAGTCAACCGGAACTCTGATGCCCTAAATTGCTGCCTTTTTTTTTTTTTTTTACGATAGCTACATTATAAAGCAGCAAAGAGGAGGAAAGGAAGAAGAGAATGTATAATACAGCCTCTTCTCCTGACCCCAACGTCACAGAAGCATCAAGTGTGGAGGAAACAGAGTCATAAAAATGAATTACATGGAGCATGCCTCTCAAGCTGTTATCTGTTATTTATAAAGAATTAAAATGAGCTAGTCATTTCACATGTGCCAGAAAAATGGGTTCATCAGTATTGTGCTGAAATGCATTATGACTTAGCGATTCCTAATTTCATAGCTGTTGTACCTGTTTGAAAACATATCTATATGCTTCATATCAACTGCTAACCATTGAATTTATATTGTACATTACAGAGAAAAATCTTATGTTTCAATTTGCATCTCACTTGATTCATTGACAAACAATACATAATTCTGATCTCGTGTGATTTACTTGAGAAATATCTGATCATAGGCTTTGAGAATATCCCTTCCTGATGCAGACGGGTAATTGCCATTAATGGCAGCCACGTTGCAGGTAGAGCACTAGCCTCTACTCAGACCCATAAAAAATGTGATAAGTACGGCTTTGCTTACATACAGCCTGTTGAACAAAAAGTGACTGAAGCCACGCAGACTTCTTCAAGGGTGTTGAGGAGACAAAAGGAATGACATGCATGAAGAGCTTGCAGTCTCGTGCCCAGCTCCAGTCTCAGGGTGGCTGCTTGATAGCAGGTGAGGGCAGAGAGCACAGGTGGGAGATAGAATGGTCTTTTATCTTAAAGTATGTAACACTCAGACTTTTCTAGGTAAGACTGGTCCATGGATCCACAGTCCTTGGTGAATTCTACATCTGTGCCAAGGTATGCTTAACAGAGCCAGGGGATCTAGTTCACTCATTAACTTTTCAGTTGACTGAAAGCTGGAAAAGTTCTTCCCTTTCTATCCCACCACTAGTTAACCAGCAATTTGTTGTTGTTGTTGTTGTTTTTAAAAAAAAACCAAACAAAACACTTATTCGTTTCTAAGAAACTCTGCAGACAGGCAGCATTTTATCTGTCAGTGGGAGCTATTGATGCTTGGTGCACCTGAAATTCAGACTGAGAAGAATAAGCATGATTTCCAAAGCCCAATCCAAGCCTCCTCGTGGCTGAAACATCAGTTTTTGCTGTGCAGAGCGAAGCTGTTGTGTTCCTTGCAAGGAGCGTGCCGTTTCCCAGGGGAGAGTGGCATGTGGCCCCAGGGAAGGGGCTGACCATCCCAAGCAGGGCAATGATGCCCACCATACGGGTACCTGCATCATCAAAAATGTGTGATAGGTAGGCGAATGTGGTTGGACTATGTGGGCACCTCAGCAACATGGCATTAATGGTAGAGGTTTTCAGCAAGATTCTGTTCAGTCCTAAATGAATAAGCTGAGAAATACAAAGGGCTGACTCCTCAGCCTGCTAAATAAAACGGCAAGAATTCTGCTGCCTTTAAAGTTTTTCAGTTGTGACGTTTTTTCCCTCTTAAATTGTTACTAGAACATTTCTATTAATTTTATCCCTAGCCTCTATGTACAGACAATTCCCAGAGACATGCAGGTCTGGACAGTCAAAGAAAACTGATTTACAAATGTAGCTGCTTTTCTTATATTTAGTAGTTAAACTCCAATTAATATAATCAAGATATAGGAGGCCAAAAAGGTCTTGTTGGCAAGATCATCAGGATTGAAGGGTATTGGTAGTGCCTGTGGTAATAATAGTGAAAGCATATTGCTGAGAATTGCTGAAATAATGATTTATATTTAATCTGCCTGCTTTGTAACTTAATTTATTTTTATTTATAAATAAAGAGATCCCCCTGAGCCTGCTGTGTTCCAAGCTGAGCAGTCCCAGGTCTCCCAGTCTCTCCTCATGGAAGAGATGCTTCAGCAACTTGGCAGCCCCTAGCTGGATTCTTCCCAGTATGCCCATGTCTCTCCTACAGTGAGGAGCCTAGCACAGGACCCAGCACTCCAGATGTAACCTCACCAGTGTTGGGTAGAGGGGAAGGATGTGCTGTCAGCACTCGTCATGGTGTAGCTCAAGCTTCCTTTCCCTAAGGCCACGTTGATGGGTCATGGTCCACGTTTGAGACATACCACGTCTCTCCATCAGGCTGCTGCACAGTCTGAATTTGCTGACATTGCCACTAAGCATGTCCTACCCACAGTGATTCCTGGGGCCTGTGTGTCAGTCTACAGACACCCACAGCCTTATCTGATGTTCCTGAAGGGTTACAGAATAAGAAAATCTGTGTTAAACCTTCTGAGTTCCCAACAGCCTGGGAAGGTCATCAGAGCAACAGTGGGGAAAGGTGTCATGCCTCCAGTCCATCACTGTGGAGGCCCATGCAAACTTTACTCAATACCATTTTTAACAATCCTGAAAGAAAAATCTGAATTTGGACATATTGTATTTCTTCTGATGGGTGACATTAGAACTACTCTGTGCTAAATGTTCTGTAATTTGATTCTTGTCTATAAGAAAAGCAGCACCTACCTCTATCAGTAGTGGGTTACTTCTTCTCACTGCTTGAAAACCCAATAAACTCTGGAGATGAGGTACATTGCAGAAGCAGTCAAGACATGCGTTACTTTAAAGGTCAAGTGTGCAAGGCATTGGTCAGGCTTTCCTGCAGCTCTGATGGTGAGAATCCTCATTGTGAAGTTTGGGATTTCATACCACTTCATCCCTTTCGGAAAGACTCGGTGACCTTTTGGACTCATCTGGGAATGATCAAATTAGAATTAATATGAAGGACCAAATCCTCACTTCATGGTTGTGCAGGAAATCAGCTTCATTGGACACAGCTGAGTGTGCAGGACAAGATCTAATACGTTCCAAAGTGTGGCTGGCTACACTAGTTATAATCAGTATAACTTCCTCAAATTAATACTGATCCAACTAGGAATTCAGGAGGCAACTTTAGCTGTGGATCTCACCTGGCACAGGGAAATAAGGTGCAGAAAATCCTAGTGTATACCACAGCTGCAGAAACTTGAATGAGCCTGGCTCTCTGCAGTGTTTTCATCAATTGTACGGTGCTGCTTTTCTCTATTTGGAATACACAATGTACTCCTTCAAGAATTTCCAGAAAAACAAATATGAAATGCTTTTATGTTAACCATTTTTATAATGCAAGAAAAATTACACTTGAAGGAAAGTTAACATTCAAAGTCTGCTTTACTTGCTTTTCATTTGTGCAAGTATTCATTTTCCTCAGCATCCTATCTTTTTAATCCTTTACTTTCTACTGAAACACCTGTACCCTCACATCAGTGTATGGAAAGTGATATTAATTTCAGGCAGACTAATTCTTCACTCTGATACCTTGGTTTTATACCAGAGAAATGCCTTTGAAATCAAAGGCATGTAATTGCCTGAAAAATCAAACCTGATATCTACTTCCCCTAGATACATAAAGAATCTAACAGACTAGATCCATCCACTGATTTATGCTGCAGTCGACTTTGGTGTCAGAGGTTTAGCAACTTGCACTGGTGACTAGAATGACCCCTGAAATCAAAAGGAAGAGAAGTATTCACCTTCTCTTTTGGTAGAGTAAGAAATTCAAAGATCCAGGGACAGTCAGGCACAAGTTTATGTCTCATAAAAGAGGCGGCAACCAACTTAAAACTGCCCTTACTTTACATCAACAATGAACAACTATTGAACTATGAACAATGAACAACTTGCTGAAAGCTGTCATATTCATAATAAATACTAAGAACTTCCACATACTGTAACTACGCAAAATACAGAAAATATTTTAAAATATTTGATTTTATTAGTTAGAAGCTTCAGAGCATAGATTAACATGGCATTATAGCAGCTTTGTTGTGCATCTTGCATTTGTTAGCTATCAGCTATGAAAGTTTGTCGCCTTCCCTGTTAAACCTCTGATGCTGAACACCAGAGGAAAGGGGAGCTGGAGCAGATGCGTTGGATTTGCTTATAAAGCATGAAAAATCTGTGGGTCCTATAGAGATAAACTCATAAAAACCAGAATGACTAGGTTACACTGAAAATAAAGAATCCCTGCTTGCTTTTGCAGTCTGACATAAATGCCTCCAAAATTTGTTTCGGGGTGAGTTAAGAATGGGAAAATGGACTTTATAGATTCACATTATTTAAATATAATTCTCTAACTTCATATATACAGTCCTTGAGGTACAATATCTCACATTTAGCAATGTGAAGAGAAATCAACGTAAGAATATCTCAAGTCAAACTCTCTCCTTTTCCCTGATTCTGTAGGTATTTGGATTTGTCCATCTGGGTGCTTATCAATGGAAGCTGCTTCCTCTCCTCTACTTCCACCGTAGTCAGATAGGGCCAAAGCTGCCCGATTTGGCACGATCCTCAGCAGATGGTATGATCCGAATGTTGTTCCAAGGGTCGGCTCTGGTGGAGATTACAATTTAACATTGCCCTCATTCTGCATTGTGATCACTGTAACACTGAGTAAAAATTCTAGAAGAAATAATTCCATTTAGATCCCTTTAGCAGCCTGAATTAATGTAGTAGTAAAAACACAGTTGTGACACAAGGAACTCTCCAAGACTGCAGCTTCCAAGCTTTTTTGAAGCATCCATGCCTGCAGACGTTAAGCAAGGGCAACACGCCTTGTCATGATTTATCATCCGTACCAAACTGTCCTGCAGGCTGAATGCTACGTAGGTAGATCCGGTCCAGTGAAAATCAGAAACATGTCCAGCAGGAAAACCTCTTCAGCAGCAGCTCATCTCAATAAGCAATGGGTGCCCAAGCCAGCACAGTTGTGATGCCTCAGGCCTGAGTTGCTGTTGGCATTTACATAGTCAGCTCTGACGTGACTGGGACCGAGCAGAGCCCTGGCCCTGGTTCACCTCGCAGGACTCTCTCTTCTGAACTGCTTTTGCTGCATCTACACGAGGCATCGCTGCTTTGGGGGGACAGACTTTTGGGAATTGTGAGTCCAGCCCACACAGCAGAGTTTTGTGCCCAGTCAGCCTGGTGCGAGGCCAGATGGGTGCCTTACTGCCAGTGGAGTGACTCTGGATTTTCCTCATTACAGTCACCACGATGCACTTGGATTTCAAATCCGGGACTGGGAAGTAATTTCGTGGGTTGTGGCAGCAATGCGGGCTGTTGGCAGAAGTGCGTTTAGTAGATGTATGGTACCTCTTTCCCCACGCAATGGCTGATCTATCCAGACTGACACTGAATGGGGCGTTTCCATCAGCAGGATTGCTGCTTGTGCGCCGAGTTAAGACCGTGCACTGCACGGCACTGTGCTAACATTGCAGAACTGCCAGTAAAGAATGTGAGACAGATATTTATGCAAAGCATTAAAACAACACTAATAGTATACCAGCAACTGATTATTATTGTGAAAAGGTGCTGTGCTTCTTGTTACAGCTACAGTAGACAGGAGTGAGATGTGGCTGCGGCATTTGAAATTCCAGTGCTGTGGGAAGGGTTTTCCAAGGTACTGGAAATGTTTAGGGTTTTAACTGGCTTTCCTTCTGCTTTTGACATCCATTACTTCCAGTAGAACAAATACATAAAGTTCTATCTGGGCCCTGAGCCTCAACTTTTGAACTACAACAAACCCCTCATTTTGTTTATTTTTACTGACTTTAGTAACTAGGAAATCCAGAGTGCAGTAGTATATTGTGATAAGCTTAAATAACATCCTGCATAGAAAGTGTATGTTTCCAAATTCATTTTTGGTGTGATTTCAGTAATGGGATACAATGAATTTGACCTGAATGCGACAGAAAGTAAAAGAAATCTATATTAATGCTTTATAATGGGTTATAGTTAAATAAATTTTATGAAAGCATAGGGGTCTCATTGTTACCAAGCCAGCTTTCCCCACAGCAATATTTTCAAATGATTAAGTTAGAGATCAGACAACCACCTTATGCAGTATATACTCAACAGCAATTTAAAAAATTCAATATTGACTGTATTATTCTAAAGACTCATTCCATTTTCAATGCAAAATGAGTACAAAATAAAGAGATAAACTACATATGAAATGTAAAACATGGAAAAACTTATCACTTGCAAACATAAAAGCAAAAAGGATAAAAAAAGAGAACAAAAGCAAATGGAGGCTATAAAAGAATGCAGAGAAAAAGATAAATCCGCAGTGTTGCCTTTTCCATATGTAGCCTAGCTGGGCTTTTATTAAGGTGCACACGCTTTAGTACAGGAATATAATCATCTCTGTAATGCACTTTACTACTGCAGGCTAAATTAATTTATGCCAAGCTGAAAATGTTCAGCCCCGCTGGATACAAAAGCGCAGGGTGTGTTATCCAGGCAGTGAAGCAGGCTGCGAAACAGTTGATTTCCCTTCTCATTGAACAGAGTAAGCATGCAGAAGAACTGCAGGCTGATGTGCTGGGGAGAAGGGCAATGCTGGGGGTGGAGTGGGGTCAGGGCAGGGATTCATGTTGGCACGGCTGTGAGCCACCCAAAGCACAACACCGAGCAGACTGGTGGGTCTGGCCAGGGCCGTGCCGGAGCTCCTGTTTGTGTTAGTGGGTTGGAGGCAGGAGGAAAATCCTCGAGGCAATCGATTCAGTCAAAAAGGTTGTTGTGTGTATTCAGTAAGCCTTCACTGATCCCATCACAGAGAGGACTACACAGGTAATTGGCGCCTCCCCATCAGCCTACGGTTCCCATATGTGATTTTTTCTTGTGGTAGCATAAAAGCAAGGTGATGTTCACACACAAATGTTACCCCGTGATCCAAGGTGCTGCCACTGAGCACTGAGGTGTGGTACTCACAGCCATTGAAAAATGGCCCCGTACCAATCTCGCACTGTGAAGACGGGAAAATGTTGGGGAGGAGGAGGAGAATTCAACTACCAGCTCTCTGCTGGTGGCCCAAGTAAACAGCTGTGTCTCTGGCTCTCATCCTTCCGTGGGACCACTAGTTCTGCCAGGACTGTGGCAGGGAGCTGCTACCCTCTCTGGATTTGGGGTCCCAGCCCAGCCCTGCCCATGGAGAGCGTGGCCCCCGCACTCCAAGAGCTGGCTCTTCCACTCCTCCAGCTATTGATGGGCAACTGGCATTCACGCCCTCATCTCTCGGACACTGGAGAGCTGGCAGATTTGCACAGAACCTTGTGTTCCTTAATTCACCGTAGCAAACGCCTAACACCATTTTGTTCCTATCACTGTAGTTAAGGTTGTGCCAACGATTCCATTATGAACTTGCTCTCAGGAGTTATAATTACTATATTCTATCTGTAAGAAGTTGCCCTGAGCTGACATTTTGTGTAGATGGTTTTCACCCAGGCACAAATTGTTTTGGTTTTGTTCCTTTGCTAAATTGCTGCTCATGTCACAAAATCTGGCCAGTTGTATAGTTCATAAACATAACAACAGATTTTTCAGCTGGCACTCTGGGTTCACACAGCTTTTTTCTCAGGAAATATAAAGGTATTTGTGGATACCACCCCCGCCCCAAAACCAAAAAACCTTTCATAGAGAAACTGTACTGTGCATTATCCAGTGACCCTCATTTCAAATGAAATAATTGCTGTCCCAAAGTTACCCACTTTCTAGTCACTTTTGCTCTTGATAATTTGCTATGTCAGAAATAAAGAATTATGAAACTGAGGCAGTAGAATGAACTGTTAACCCTTAAAACTGTATTCAGCAGTATCGGAAGTTTCTTGCTTGAGTAACAGATTATACGAATTCTGCCTTCCAGTCTTTCTCATGCTGATGTAGAGCATAGCCAAACTTTTGATGAAGGCTGACATATCCTCTAGAACAAACACTGAAAATAGCAGTTTATGGGACTTCACATTCTAGAGCATGTCCAACAAAACCACCCATGGTGGGCAGGTGACCAGAAGAACTCCAGAGCTGTGCCACCACCACTCCTCTCCCACCTCGATCCTGCGTGCCGCTGTGGGATGCAGGGGATGCAGACCCACACTGGCATCATCCCCACAGCTCGCTCTGGACTGCCCACTGCTCTCCCAGGCTGCCTGATAAGGTATTGGGGCTGCTCTTTCTGCAGTGAGATCAGGTTCTCCTACCTCCTGACAACCCCCCAGCATTGCGGCCCCAAAACATCAAGACGTCTGAGTGGGGATAGGTAATAAATTTAACATGTATGCACAACACCCCCTGCCCTTCGTAGTACTGTTTTTTTCTTAAATTTACATAATGCTAAACAGTATCTTGCTCACATTCCCATGGATCTTAGTGGCTTTGTTGTCGTGGATACTGGTACCTACCTTGTTTTCTTTGAGAGATCTATCAAATATGTGCATTTGGGTGTTTGCTATATTTGTCTGAATGTTATAAGCGCATTTTTTACACTAGTAAACAATATTAAGCAACTGTGTAATTTATGCTGGAAGAATAAACACGCTTTAGCTCAGAATTTTAACACCCTTTTTTCACCCTTGAAATTTCAAATCCAAACACTCTGCCCAAATGCTATTCTTGTCAAGACAGAGCATGACTTGCAAGAAACTCTGTTCTTTCTGTAAGATTTTACTATGAAGGACCCTGTCATGTGCTAACCACTCTCCAGCCCACAGATAAGGGAAGAAATCAAAAGCCTTGTTTTCAGGCATGAGCTGGTTCCTTTCAAGGTAATGTTTCAAAGAATACTCTCAAAAAAAAAACTTTCTGTGTGTCATAAGCATGTACCTGTTTAGTGGAGACAATAAAAGCATTACAGGCTACAGATACCGTGGGGAAATTTTGGAAATTGGTCCCACTCTCCTCCCTTCTTGAAAATCTGATCTCCCACATGAAGATACTGTTTAATGGAAATGGAAGTTATAAATTCCAGCAATTGCAGAAAATCCAGACCCTTTTGCTTCATTAGTCCACAGTAACCTTCATGGCATCTCTGTTCTCGACAACATGAGGCAAAATATCTCATGAACATTGAGTACCAAAAATTTATATCTTTCAGTGACAAGGCTTCATTAATTTCATGAATAATGTACCAATGACAAAGACTCCCTATCCTGGGACTGAAGCTGGTAAAAAACTGGGGAGGAGATCTTAGTCTCCAGTTGCTGAGTCAGCATCTTATTGTTTGGTTAGTTAATTGATAACAACGAGTACAATTCAAGTAGCTCAGAGTAGCTAATGGGCTTGCTCCTACCGTTTACATTATTAAATTCAATTAACTTTCATTTATCAGCAGTAGAGAAAGAAATTGAAACAACAACAACGGGATGACAATATTATTAGTATAAAAGCAAAATTTGTCATGATTAAAGTACAAAATTACTATAGAATCAACTCCCTTACCTGCAATTTGAGAAGTAAGGCATTTATCAAATAGGTATGGGATAAATATTTGGTATATGCATGCACAAACACACGCCTCTGAGAGAAACCCACATTTTCCTTGATGTGATGACTTTTATATGCTTTAGAATTGCTTTTAAGTCACACCTGAGGCCAACACTGAATGTGTTTTTCTTCCTGTTGCAAATAGCTGAAGTGAAGTTATGGCACTCCAAATGATATTTTATCACAAAGATATTTTCCCAGGAGAAACAAGTGCAGTAATTTACTGTCATCAGAAAAGGGTAACTCATATGTTACCCTCATATGTTATGTCTCCAAAAACACAGAGAAAGAAAGTGATCAGGAAGACAAAGAGAGATGGGTGTTTTGCTCTTACCCTGGAGAGTCTTCCAGAGCTTTACTGAACCAAAGAATGTGCATCACGTGCTTGCAAGCATGTATGTGCACACATGTAAGTTTATGTGCAAATACATGTGTGTGGGTGCGTGTCAGGGGGACTCAGTGGCTTCTGTAGGATTTCTCTGAGCCCTTCTATATTTCTGTGCCATAAACACAACCAATCCCTGTTTTGGAGTGAATAAACAATGCTGAATAATCCAGTTTCTGGCTATTTGTAGTGTGATAGGAAGTGAAAGCCTTTTCTGCAACTTTGCCAGCAAAAGCCCGGGTGGCCGGCTGCCCTCTCTGCAGAAGCCCCAGGTTGGCACTGGAGGTTAAGGCTCCCAGGCCAGAACTGCAGCAGTATTACTTTGACTTCACTGGAGTAAGCAAAATCCTTTCTCCTTGCTGTGACTAAGTCTACACACCTGCAAGGTAACGAGAGCAACACTTGCTGCCAAAGAACCATCCAGAAGTTAAACTCAGAACTATATCAAAGGCTGCTGTTACTGTCGGAATAAAAGGGCTTTTTTAATTCATGGGCTGCTTAATTTAGAGCACATAGACAATAAACGTTCAAAGTTTTGCTCTAAAAGGTGCTCTATTTAGCATATATTGAAGAGCAGCTACTGCAGCCAGGCTCATTCACAAACGGCAGCGCGCTCTTACTACAGATGAGCGTTTCTGCCTATCCCAGGAATACTTTCATTTATATGCATCTGATAACTCAGTAAAGGGAAAATGGGAACGAGTTGGCAGGTGGCCTTTCTAACGAAAGGGCACATGGTAAACTATCTGTTTGCTGCTTTCTCACCCTGGAATACTAACGATGTCACACAGTATGTATATTCCTTTTCATTTCTCCCCTCACCTGTCCTTTATATAGTTCATATTCCAAAGATTAAACATAATTAAAAAATATATAGATAGGTAAGATACATTTGGGGCTGTTTATTGCATTCACAGCATGCAAGTTCTGCCGTTTATCCTAATGGCCCATGTTAAAATACAATGAGGATTACAGCATCAGACTTTATGACTTTGTAAAATATACAAATTAGAATAAGTCTTTACTCTGTAAGCAGGATGTGAAAACAAAATTAGTGCTGCTTCTTCAAGCAATTACCTCCAGGTACTGTCTCTTTCTAACCAACAAAAAGCTGATGCCAAACTTAGCATTTCCTTTAAATTTCAACGTTCCTGCTCATCTTACAAGCAGCAATACCTACACATGAAAAACCATCAGATATCAACATTAATATTTTAAATGATTAATTATTTAGTTATTTACATTCACTGAAATTGAAGCTATCACACTGATACTTCATTTGTTTGCATTCCACAAGCTTACAGCTGCACGTATAGATGATGCCTTCTAAGGAGAAAAGAAAGATCCTGAGTTGCTTGCTGGATTTGCACTGCACTAGCTCCACAGCAATTAGTCCTCGTGATGAAATTGTTAACACCCTCTGCTTGGAGTTTCTGAAGACTTTTTTGAACAGAGGAAGGTCAAAATATAGCAAAATAATAACTTTCTTTTGCATACAGTTCTTCTGTATGTGCATATAGTGACTCCCATAGCTGAACCAAGCAAATAAGTATAACTCCTCTATTTGCATTTGTCATAGTTATGATTAATTTTAACTGCACAGTTTGAAATGTTCTTAGTGTCTACCTTCTACTAAATATTTTAAGGATGTCAGGAGGGACAGGTAAATATCTGAATCTCACACAGTGGGCTTGCAATTAGTGTATATTAATTACCAGCTGACATCTGATCATCCCTGCACTGAAAGTAAACTAGGGTTACTGCTGAAATTGGTGAAATTGCTTAGTGTTTTAGCAACATAAAAGAGATGTGAATTAGTCCACATCATTTCTGCTGTATGAAATATTTGTGAACTTCAGGTAATTACTGATCATGAGTCAGTGGGAGTCTGGTCACAGCAAGAAAGGAGGGATCTGACACAGTAAGGAATCCATGAAAAATGGAAGAAATTAAATCCTTAATTGAGAGTTAGGGCTCCTTTTGCACAAATAGTTGGTATTCATTTGCTAATCAGGTTTCTGATAGTGGGAGGAGCTCGTTGTGGGAGAGAAGGAAGATCATGAGTGTGGGATTAATGAGGAGGATCTGAACATTGGCCCTGATTATTCCAAAGGTGGTCATTGCAGTAGTGGTTCTGTAGTTAACAAAAGAAAACATGAAAAGTCTAGTGGCTGTTTGCTGCAGCAGGTATGCAATCAGTTGGATTACTGGGTTTGGGTTTGGTGTGGTTATAGCTAGCTAGAAACTCTGGGAAAAAGCCGCATTTATGAAACCAGTCATCTGTTTTTTGCTTTTGCCAGAGTATAGGAAGTTTAGTTAAAGCTTGGGGTGAACCAAGATCCATGTCTATGTTGCTCCTGTGCTGCAGGGTCAGCAATACCCAGTGCCTCAAGAACTGGTGGATGCCAGGGCAGAAGAGGCGAGTGCTGTGCTGCTCTGGCCACATTATTCTGGACACCCTGCCCTGCCAGCTGCCAGTTAGGGAGGCAGAAACTGTCTCTGTCCCTGCTGGGTAACGCTGAAAGGGTTTCTTCTCCACGTGCTTCCCCATGTAGACTTCTGACATCCAGGTTATCCTGACACTGCAGAAGCACAGGGCAGGAGCGTGGTCTGGTATGGGGTGTGGGTGACCTGTATAGAGTCAGCACCCTGGCAGGGGAAAATATTCCTGCAGAGGAGGAAAGACAGCAGGCTAGGGAAGGGTTGAGGCTCGACTCCAAGCTAGAAGGTTCAAAGTACTAATTATTGCACCAGAAAATACGTGCAATAACAGCCCACTGTCCTGCCTTGCTCCTCCAGGAGCAGAGCCTGGAGGATTTAAATGAAATGGTGTCTCTGGTAAAGGTTGTGTGTCTATCCAAAACAAGGAAGAGAAACTGTTCAGAAGAGGCACTGTTGCTGTCAGTAACAAGGTGTGGATGTGTATGTGGCTGAGAGAGCCTGGCAAATCCCAGAATCTCTGTATTTTATTGGTTAAATGCATTAAGTATAGTTTGTTTGCTTGCAGTGGGTCATCATGGCACAGTGCTCTCTGGTTTCCTGGTGATGTGACTCAGTCTCAGCAGCTGGGAAGACCTTTTACTGAAATGGACTAATACAATATTTATATTGTCTGCAGCCTGGCTTCCTCTAAAACTGACTTCAGCTCTCTCCTGGGTACTATTTATCTGTTGCTGGTGATCTCTTACCAAAGGGGAAGCAAAAGAGTGAGCAGGCAGAAAGTTTAAAAAAATGATCTAGGGAAAAGAAAAACAGCCTATGATTTTCTCATTTGTGAAATAATATTTATATGTTACGCTGCAGTAATTTCTCTCCTGATGCTGCTGTTTGATCCCAGAGACATTTAGGTTTCACGGTTTAGATGCTATGCGAGCTTAATTAAAGTCAATTACGTACATGCACAAGGAGGAGGACAAGAAAGGAGAAATACAGCTCTGGTTTTGGTGTTTCAGTTCCAGTTTGACATCTCCTGGTCTCAGCAGTGGAGAGAGCCAGGGTTTCTCTCAGCCAGCGGTGCTGCCTCTGCTTTTAGAAACCTCCCTCCCCAGGTAGTGCTGGGGAAGCCAAAAGGACTCACTTCAGCAGCAGCCTGTCTGGGCAGAGGCTTTGTCCAAACAGCATCATTACAATGATCCTATCATGCTATCCTTGTGTACTGTCCCTGCTTGCCCTCCTTTCAGGAGCTTCATTTGCTGTGTCTGCCTTGCAGTGCCAATGCTGTCTTGGGTTCCTGCATGCTCCTGGTAAGATGCAGCAGCTGCGGTTACTTTCTGCTTGAGCTCAGTGGTTGGTACGCTGCTGTGCAGAAGGTCTCTCTCACAAACTTAACCTCATCTCGATGGAGATCATTGTCACTTTAGGCACTTCATTCATCACAGCTCTAATTTCTCATCCAAAGCCATAGACATTTTGTGGGAGACAGCAGCCAAGTTGTTACCTGTCTGCTGGTCCTTTTCAAATGGGATATTTTGGGGTCTGAATGCATTCCAAGGTTCAAACCTGCTTCTATTAATGGTATGTCTGAGTGAGCTTCTGAAATGGTCGCTGCAGCACTCCTCATGCAGAATGTTCACAGAATGACATAAAAATCTGGTGGCTGTGTTAGTCTATGGTGAGTTTTTGTGCAAGCACAGTGTCATGAGGAGTGGCTGCTCTTTGTCATAAACCGTTGAGAACATTTTTATATGTTTGAGAATATTTAGCATGTCACCAGAAGGGGTTTTTATGATTGGTCATTTGCTAGCCACTCCTGTGTAAGGGTCTGACCCAAAGCCCATTAAAACTAATGGAAAGACCCTGGGTGACACCAACGGATTGGCTGACTAATTTGCCCAGCACATTAACACAGTCCAAAACTGTTCAGCAAGATGGTGATGCAGTACTGCAGCCAAGAGAGAGGCTGAGCGGGTTTCTGCTGCCTGCAGCCTGGTGATTTCCCTCTTGGTGATGCCGACCACTGCAGCCAGGACAGCTGTAGGCTATCCAGACTTGGAAGCCAACGCAATGACAATTAAAGTTGATTTTCAAAGCAAAGTTCAAAAATGGGGCAGCACAGTGGATTCTGATTGGGATTCCCAGGATACTCAAGGCTGCTCAGCAGAGCACTGAAATGAGTAAAGTGGAAATAGAAAAGAAAGATAAGTTTGAGGAAAACACTGTTTTCTAATATTGCAGATTCATTACTAAAAGGCTGGAAGGTCCAGAGAGCAGGAACAGGAATTTTGGCGTACGTTTACTTGCTTTTTATGTCAGCTTGATAAAGAAAAATTTTTCACTACCTTGTACAGGTTTTTGGTTAACAAATTGTACAGATTTTTTTGTTGCATAATTTTAAAGATGAAGTGTACATTTCAACAAGTTTAAGAAGAGGAAACGAGCAGGAAGTTGGCAAATATTTTAGTAGGGTTAGAAAGGTATTTTAGTAGGGTTAGAAAGGTATTTCAGTTTTTATCAATGCTGTACTCTGCGCCTACACCCTGTGAGCATAATTGCAAGTTAACACGTACATGAGAGCTGGAGCCGAAAAAATTGTTTGACTGTTGATCATGTTATGAGACTGAAAATGAACATAAGAGATTCTATCATGGCAGAAGATGCTGCTGCATTTTAAAATTTGCTGTATAAATGGTTTCTTAGTTCCTTGTCCTGAAAACTGGTTTCCTAAAGCAACGCTATGGGCAGTACTCTGACAGCTTTATCATGATGAGAGAGAAAGGGCAAAATACTGATGTGAATCTCAGCAAGTCTAGGAAGAGGCACTATTGGTGGTACTTGGCTTGTGACTCATCTACCTAAACATCGGCATCTGAGGACCTTCCTCCCATCCAAAAGTGTTTGAGACATTGCAGGCAGCTGGCAGGCAAACCCATGCTACTGCAGTGCCTGGAGAGCCGGAGAAAGATCCTCAGGTGACCAAACCATTACTAAATATGGCTGTAAGGACAACTGAATCTCTTGTCATCTGAAATGTAACCACCTCCAGCCTACCCACAGCTATCCACTTCTGCTGGTGCACTGGGCTACATTTGGAGGCAATGCACGGGTGGACTGCTGCTGGATTCCCAGGAGAGCTTGTCTGAACTCTGCTGGCATCCACGATGGTTAAATTGCCAGATGAGGAGTCAGAGGAAGAAGTAACTTACAATAACCTCACCCTCTTTAATTCACTATTTTCCTTCAGTTACTCCTTGAACTCCAGCTGGCGTGAATGCACCTTAAAGACTTCTTCAGTTGAGCGTGGTGAGCATGTGAAACAATGAGAGATGGCAGAAGAAAAAGGGCTGAAGCCAGTACACATAGAATGAATTTGGATTGGTGCCTTTTCCACAGCAAGCTTCTACAATATTTCACCTGAAGGGTAATTTTTTTTGACCTGAGGTGCTAACATTTGAGAAAAATCTTTATTTTTATTTTGGCACAAGTGGAAAGTATTTCCTCCGTCAGTGCTTGGACGCTTTTTCTTATTAAGGAACAAAAATGAGTTTCTAGAAGAGTCTGATAGGGAATCTCTTACTTTCCTCCTTGTTCTCTATCCAGTTCGACTACAGTTCACTTAGCTGGGTTGTGAAAAGCAACTATTGACCAAGGAGAGTCTGTCTGGGGGACACGCACCAGGTTGAGGTGCTGATGGGAGCAAATAAATGTCCACATATTGTTTGCTGTGCAGATGTGTTTCAAGGATTGTTTTACTGTGTGTGGCTCAACTCTAGCTGGACTTCTGAAGAGCAAGCCAAAATAGCCTTTGATTTGTGGTAACCTTGAAAGCCCACAGTCTCAAGAAGCTTGACAATGCATTTAGAAGAAGTAGCAATAACCATGAATTGATCTTAACTACCATAGTTTTTATAGCCAGAACATTTCAGTATATTTTGAGCAAAAAGATGGTGTGAGAACATTGTTAGCAAACTCTTTAGTCATCTGAAACTGCCAGGCAAAAGCCGTGAATGGCAAGAATTATATTTGATAAGAATAGTATTTGGAAAGACAATGTTTTGAGGGCTTGGAAAATGTGAACATTTAGATGACGTTAGTATTACCAGTTGACTTTAAAACCTGGACAGATGATGAGCTTACATCAGCAGCGCCTTTGCACCTGGAACTTGCCGTAGCCCTGCACGATTTTCACTGGATGAGCACTGCACAGTTTTGGTATTTCTCTGGATATCTCTTTAGTAGGTCAGCAGTGAATGAGGCACTCAACATAAATAAATAAATGCTGCTTTGAGCCTGCCTTCCACTATTTATTTTCCATCCTGTTTTTATTAACCTTATTCTATAAATTTCCCTGGGCCTGTACTGGCTGGATGTGATAAAATTTTTGCTACTACTTCTGTCAGTTCATTCTTCACATTTACAGGTTGTCATTATTTCTGCAGAGGGCTTTCTCCTCCAGTGCAATTTTGCTTTTAGTGGATCTTACACGAGCTATGCTGGGACCTCCATGTAAATATAAAGGGACTTTCCAGAAACTCTTTGTCAGAAACTCTTTGTCAGAAACCTGAAACTGCAGCTCATGCAGAGCATAGAAGCCAAATACACGAGCATGGTGTAAATAATTTGGTGCAAGTACATGGGAGCTCTTTTTTAGATAAATACAGACTTATTGTGAAATATCAAGTGTGTCTGGAGTGCCTGAGGGCCCTCACAAGTGGCTTCCATATCTGTCGTGCAGCCAAGGTCCAGAGGGGAAGAAGCTCCAGAACAGAGTGACACGTAGAAAGCCCCTTTATGACAAAGACAACGCAATGTGATGCATACAATAGAAAGCAAGAGGGGTTGGCTACCCTAGGAAGGAAATAAAGAACAGGCAAAACAACAGCATTTTATGGTTCATTTTCTCTTCCTCAGTACCACAGTTCTTTTTATGTTCCGTAAACAAAACGCTATAGGCTTTTTTTTCCCCCAGAAAAATGCACCCCCCCAATAGGTAAGTGGCAGTTCAGCTTCAAAGTAACATGCTCAAATAACCTCCGACATTCACTATTTGCTATATTTGCACACGGCCAGTGCTATTAATGATAGGAGGGTGTGATCAAGCATGAAAGTAATTATTAAAATGATTTTATGAGCGATATGGTGATAGGAGATTGCCCATCTAATGCCAGAATTAGAGCCCAAGACACAGGAGAAAACGATCACTTCTTATTTATTCACGGTAACAACGTTTCTGTTTCAGTGGCACAGAGAGTGACATCCCCCCTTCTGCTCAACCCAGACACCACTTTTCCTTCTTTTAAAGCTGAACTCCTTGTTTGGTTTTGCTGTTGCCTCTGCAGCAGAGTTGCACAGCCTTTGTGCGGCTAACATTCACGCCATTCCCATTGCCAAGGACTATTTGTGAATGAGTGGTGAGAGCAGTGGGTACTGGCACGGTGAATTGCTCCAGCTTCTGTAGCTGCTACAGTCCACAGCACCACTGTGCTGCAATGTGCACCTGTTTGAGTTTGCACTGTAAGAAATATCTGCATTATGTTCTGTATAGTCCTGCACACACAGTCTGTTGTTTGCTCTGAGGATGGGGAGGGGCTATATAATACCAGTTCCAAGCTGATAAACTGTCAGGTCTCATCTAGCATAACTGTGGAAGTTAAGCCACAAACCTTAAAAAACACATGCTCGTAGCACAATTTTCCACAGTTTCTGAACTAGAGGGTAGTGTCAGATACTTCTGTAAAACATTGTATATATTTCTGTACATACACGCAGATGCCTGCTATAGATTCAAACCAGTTCAAAGGCTTTGACACTGGCCCTTCAAAGTTAGGAGTACTGAAATGCTAGGAAGATGACAAGTGGTGAGCTGGTAAGTGCTATGCAAATAAACCTGTATTTAGATTTCAGATTTGGTAGGTAATAAGTAATAGCTGGCTTGGAAACACACTGGGCTGGTTCGTTTTCCATGTGGCTGTGAGTGAAGGGGGATACTCTGCCTTGCAGAGGAGCCACAGCAGCTGTTTGTTGTGGGGATTTAACACTGAAGTGTAAGAAGTCTGTGACTGTAACTGGTACCTTATGTGGCACAACTCTGTTTACTATTCATGGCTCTGGGTGTGTTGGTGAGGAAGCAAAGCTTTACAAAGTGCCTCTGAGGGATTTCTGCAGGTGCTTCTTCCACATGTGGTCTTGAAGCAACGACTGGGATCTGAGTGCAAAGCACACCATCCAGCGAAGGGTCTGCCTCTATCACCAGCACCTACCAGGTGTTTGTATTTTCCTCAATGAGACTGTAGAACGTGATGCATGGACGTTGGTTTTACATCCCACATCCTATTTTTATGTAACAAAGTAAAATGCAAAAAATTAAAAATCTAGAACGTTAATAATATAGAAGTCTGGTTGCAATATAGAAATTTTCAGAAGCGGGGGTTAACTTCATGTATATCCCTCCTGCAGCGTGGATCTCTGCCCCAGAAGATGGAGAAGAGAGGAAAACCAGAGGGTCCCGGGTTCACAGAAGGGTCCCTTTGCATCGTGCCTGTCTCTGATACTGCCCGTTTTCTCCCTGACATCTCCTCTCAGTGCTCCACCTTCATAGTGGGCTAAGTGAGAATATCGTGAGCTTTGCTTTTGAATTTATCAGTGCTCAGACAGAGCTCTGAATTGCGCTAAGCTCCTTGGCCTTGTGGCATTATCATAAAATAATCTTTGTTCAGAATCCATCTGCCTCAGCAGTTCCTGCAGGATGCCGTACTTGAAGTAACTGGGGTTTTAGCGTTGTTTATAGTCACTTTCCCTTAAACTCTTGCAAATTTGTGTAAATTTTTTGCTTCTGATTTGAGCTTGCCTCTCAGGTGTGGACAGAGATGGGTAGAACCTGAGGAGCGTTGACTTCAGAATTTTTTCCTCTGCTAGGTTCTGTCTGTGCTTTCAGAGGAGACCAAGGTGGACTCTGCCTGCCAGATGAAGCCCTTTCCGTGTCAAAATTCTGAGTGCAAGCCTGTACTCCTGCAACTTCATTATTGCTCTCTGTCTTGGGGAGCTCAGTGACCCCTGCAGCAGCAGTTGCCCTTGGGGAACCCTGAAGAATGTATCTGCCCCAGGGAGAATGGAGAAGACGCAGTGATTTCACCCTCCCTGTCCCCTCTGCCTTCACCCCAACTTGGTGCTGATGATGCCACTTGTAGGGATTGTTATGACCAAGACGTGCGGATGAGCAATGTGCAAAATCTCATTGGTAAAACCCATGTTCTAGCAAATCATATTTGATTCATTTTATTTTTCAAAACTGGATAGAAAAAGATGTTGAGCTATGACCACAGTGAGATCTGCAGGCCCAAACACCATTTTAGAAGCCTGTGGCCTCTGGAGGAGTATGATGAGGTACGTAACTGCTGGACCAATCAAGAGCAGCGTCACAACCATACTGGTGTTACGACTCTCAGAGTACGGGCTGTGACTAGATCTAAGCTTTGCTGTGTCAAGGTTTGCTGTGCCCATCCCTGCCCCAGCACCCAGACCCCCTGCCTGAAGCAGCCGCAGGAGCATGCTAGGTGGCTGCAAACTGCAGCAGCTGCCAGGATAACCTGCTTCTGGGATAACCCACTGCTGCTCTCATCGGCAGAGCAAGAAGGAATTTGCTTTAGATGAACGGGTGGATGAACAGATTATTTTCATTCAGGGATTTTACGTACAATGCTGTATGTACACTGATGTCTTTAGATGTCAGTGTGGTGCCTTTCTCTTTGCTTCCTGCCTTGCTGCTGTTTAAAGAATCCTTTCAGGAGGAGAAACAAACAAAACTTGGCAGCAATGCACAGATTTGATCATGAGGTTGTTTTGATTTTTCAGAAAAGCTTTGGAGAAGTCGGTCAAGTTTGGAGTCATTGCCTTATAAAAATCATTTTTTCCCCATTCTATGCTGTATAATTGGAAGACTAATCCAAATAATCTTTCTGGCTGGTTCTTCAGGTGGTGTGCTGGTCTGTGCTCTTCCTCAGAGATGATGTTGACTTGTTTTCTCTTTGTACGTTTTATGTTGGGTTTTATTTTATGTACTTTTTTTACTGCCCCTAAGGGAAGTGATGTGTATGAAAGGTGTATACTGGATTTGAGACATCTGGTTTGAGACTATCTAAGTAATTAATGGGGCTTTACTCTCAGGCAGCCAGGCCCATATCTATTTGATTTATAGAATTTGCATATACCAAATATGATTTCTATTTTTTTTTATTAATGCAACAGTATGGTTTATATTCTGTTGAGACCATCCACAATGACCAGGTCTCTCCTCTTGTGTTTAGGGCAAGACACTTTCTGGTCTTGCTGCCTTCTCCCAGATCAGAGGATGCTCCTACATCCCATCATTGAGCTGCACCTCCTGGGCAGTTTCCACGTGAGCCGCCCTGGCCGTTGGTCTTGGTCAGACCCGGAGAGGTTTTCTAGGAGTGTATGGGAAGTGTCTAACAAGAAAGCTTCCTTGTGCTTTTATTTATTGTCAGTTTAAGAGTTTCCTCATCCATGCTCTCATGCAGCCTCCAAAGATGTCTGCTGCCTTCTGCTGCTGGTTCAAGGTGTGAGGGGCCAGGCTGGTGCTGGCTGTGTTTGTCTGACCTGCCCAAGCCATCCTACCAACTACAGGGCTGCTCCTGCCGCTGTGCCCTTGGGGCTTCAAGCACTACACCTTGGGGATTCTGTCCCACACCCTGTGCTCAAGATGTTACCTGCAGTTTCACATCTAACTTTTGTCAGATCGACCATGAGGCTGGTGAGACGGTGGATTTGGTGAAACAATGACTGTTGACGTTGGTTGACCTGGACAGCAGTGCGCTGTGAGGCTCTGCAAGTCCAGATGAAAACAGAAAAAGGTCTGGAGCAAAATTCTGATCTTAACTGCATTAATGCAGCTAAATGCACTCCTAATTATTCTTATTCATAATTTCTGCTGCTGTATTACATCCTGTATGACTTAATCATTATTTTGAGGAATTTGCAGGCTAAAGCATACTTTGTGTCTTGATTCTTTTTATAGATTTATATGTTTATTAAACTATAGATTTTATATGATGTGTTGTCCTGCCCAGCCTCCGTGGTTTTCCACTACCATTAGTGGTCTTACCTACTCTGGTTCTTGGATTATCTAGTCAGGTAACATGTGATAAAATAAATAAGACATCTGCTGTGAGTAGACTATGGCTAACACTCCAGAAGGCTCCAGCCTTCATTTTTTTTCACATGTGTAAATTGGAGGATTAGGGGCATACAGATTTTATTTTTCTGTTTCCACATTTTGAAGGAAAAAAATCTGACAACTGCCTTTTCTGTGATGACACCAAGATATGGATTCCACCCCAGAAATCAGCTTTGCTGCTACATCTAGCACCAACATGTGCTGGCATCATGACACAGGTTTACTTTCATGCCAGAATTCCCTGGCATTCAGGGGATGCAGCCAAGGTGCAGATGCCTTTTATTTAAAATTACATAAAAAAAAATTTGAGTTGAGTTTGACATCAAATGTCATCTTTATCTCTCACTGCAACTGGGACCTTGAGGGAGTTCATTAACATGCAGGAAAAGGCTGGGAAAAATCTTCGGATTGTAGTGCTGAGTGTGAAACCTGAAATCCATACTCTGTTCAGGTTAAGAAATAGAGAATGGGAAACATCAGGAGCTGGAAGGTACTTTCAACATCTACTCATTAGCATTGCACAAAGCTGCAAGAAATATTAGTTTTGTTCTGTTAAAACTTTCAAGGTTTTGGATTTTGTTATAATTTGACTTTGGAATGAAAACTGAATCAAACCTATGAACCATATTGTGACTAGTACCTTGCCCAAGGGCTCTGAAATTCCTTTTAGAGGAGCTTTCTCTATGTCCAAACCAACATCTCACCAGACCAGCAAGGCTGGTGTCTCATTGTTAATTTTAATTTCTAAAATTAAGTTGTATGACTATTCCAGAAGTGGTTTTGATACTTCTATAAGCATCCTTTTCAGTTTTCAATTGGTCACATTTCCCAGTTTTCTTTCTTTGTAATGAGCAGAGACACATAATGCTTGCCTACAAATTTCACTACTCGTCCTATGAATCACTGAAACTCTTTGGTTTTGCTAAAGAACTTGATCTAATTGTAACTGTTTCATCACAGGTGTTTCAAGTGGTTCTGTAAAAGAGAATTGCCTGGATTTGTTGGGTTTAGTTTGCATTTTTTTGTTACTATCCCTATATTTTGTACTTGCTTTAGTTATCGTCAGTGACATTTTGAGAGTCTACAGCATGCACTGTTGTCAGAGAGGCTTGATACCAGTAGCAGAAGAGGAGAAGAACTGGGATATTAGGAAGCCCAAGGCTAGTTCTTCTGTAGAGGGAGATACACAGTCTGGTCCACGAACGTTGCTGAGAGGGAGAGCTGAACCAGCCCTCAATGGGCAGCGCACATGCACACACGCAGGTGCAGCACGAGGGGTATGTTGTACCCACTCAGCACACCCTTATTGAGACCACTCCACAGCATTTAAGAGCTGAGAAATTGTAAGCGTCTCAAATGCTGAATTTTCACAGCACAAAGTTCGCAGAGATGCTTCTGTAACTGATAAAGTGGGAAACTTCACAGTATTGAATGGTCCTCAGATTCACACTTCCACATGTGTCATAGTCTGGTGTTAATATACTTTGAGTAATAACATAAAACATGAACACGTACTGGCTGGGCAGCAAACCCTGCCAATTTCTCCCATGCTGTCCATGCTGTTTGCTTGTCTTGGGGGTTCTCACCTCGCTGAGAGTGATGGAGAGCTTTGCAACAACAGAGAGTGCAAAAGCTGCCAGTGCGCTGCCCTAGCACCAGAGAGTTTATTACCTGCAGAAAAGGCCCTTCAGCCAGACGTGTATGGTGCTTGCGTTTCATGCACCTTCCTTCCATTTGTAAAGCTTGTCTGTGATGTTGGCATTTTCCCTTTTTAAATGGGGCAAGAGAAAAATCCCAGCAGGGTTTTTTGGACTGTGAACCTTGCAGATCCATCACCCTGAGTTGGATGTGTCCTGTAATATGTTTCTAACAACTCTGGGTAAATTCTGTACGGAAAACTTTGGAAATGGGGTTTTTTTTTGAGAAAATATTTGACATCAGTGCAGCACAGCCAGGTCGAAAAGGCAACTGTAAAAATACAGTCTTCCATAACGAAATGTAACCTTACAATTCCTCTAAAAGGAAAATGTGTCTTAAATCCTTCCATTAAAAAAGAAAATACAGACAAGAAAAAGATGCAACCAAATTACACAAGAAGAATATTCTAAGTGATGGAACAAAAAAAGTTTCTAATAGGCACAGGGAAGATCTTAATGTAAATATTATGGTTTCACCATAATTTTAATATGGAGAGGAAGCAGTAGGCATGGAAGCCCTGAAAAAATTTGAATAAAGGATGATTTTTAACCAAAAGTATCAATGCAGGTAAAGGAGCGAGAGACACACAATAATGCAGGAAAGAGGGAATGTGAGATGCAGGTAATTTCAGTAATAGCTTGAAGTTGTTTCAGATCATCCTGCAAATCCTCACAGGGAAATTGTTGCTTCTTCTGCAGATAAGTTTTCCAAAAGAAGCCATTTCCCTCATGCCCAAGAGCCCACCTCACAGAGCTGTTGGTGCAGGATTGTATGCTGAACAAGGTACGCCTGCACAACAGCACAACCAGCCTTCTTTCGTCAGTCCAGGGATGCTTTCAATTTCATTGATTATTGTTTTTAAATAAAATCCATAGTGAGGAGTAGGATGACACAGCACCTTGTGCAGTGAAGAATTTGCCTTCAGGAAAGACTAATCCTATACCTGCCTGTAAAGTGGGTGCTACTTCTGGTCTCTGGGCAGCTCTTCCCCCTGTTACGTTTCTCTGTCCCTGGGAAGAAGCAGACCAGGTTTTCCTGCACCCTGGCATAGGCAGCAAGTGGCAGGAAGGGCTTTTTGGTGCAGTTGGAGCAAAGTCCATGAGCAGGTGCTCACCATGGCCCATCCCAATGCTTTTCCTAGTTCCATGCCCCGGTGGTGCCAGGATGGCCTGGGGACTACCCTGTGGTTCTGGTGTGGCATTCGGCACCGTGACTGCAGCTCTGACCTTTTCTCATTTTCTTGTGCACGTACAACACACTCAAGTTTCTGCTGAAGATGGGTTTCTGCCTCTGCAGCAGTACGTAGAAGTATCGGGTATTTTAAGTAAAGATCACCAAAAAGAAATCCAGCCAAATGTCTTTTTTTCTTTTTTTTTCCAGAGAACAGTCAATATTTTTTTCCAACTGATAGAAAAATTGCATAATATGTTTTAAAGGAAAAAGTTCCAGAGGCAGGAATGAAGTCTAAACACATGCTTTCTGCAAACACTGCACATTTCCCTACATTTTTCTTTTACTTTCTGTGACACACAGTTCTGTGAAAGCTTTTGGTGATGCCAGAACTTGCTGAAAACCCTGTGGAGACTCAGATAGTTTTCCTTCAGCCTGCTGAAGGCCTGGGAATAAAAGAGGGACAAATTGGATTTGTGACATGGGAGCCTGAGTTTTTCCATGCGGGAATCAATTCTTTCTAACCAGGAGCAACATCTAGTCTGAACAACATGGGTGACATTAAAAATTTTGGTGGGTAATACACTGCGGAATGAGTATCTTAAAAAGCATGGACTAATATACCAGGACTGAAAAACTGTGAAAAGAAAAGCAGATTCAGTGCTAATGAAGAATGGGATCAACTAAACTTAAAACTGACTCAAAAGTCATGAAATATTGCTGTCCTCTTTAAGATCTGACTTAAAATGAATGTATTTGAAGAATTTTTAAGTTTAATTTTTAAAGTTACCTTAAGAACAGCACACGATAAAGGAAATAATCGGAAAACACTTAGTTTCATCTGGCATTCCTGCTAAGATGCTAAGAGAGTTAGTAAATTAAGTTTCTGAACCTCATGATAGCAAATTTAGGAAATTTGTATGGAAAATTGTTGGAGTCAGCAATATAGTGAGAAATGGACGTAGAACTAATATTTACAGAGAAAAGAAGACCTGTCCCAAGTAGGGGGAAAGTGTTAGCAGGCACTGGAATGGGTTAGCCAGGGAAGTGGCTGAGTCACCATCCCTGAAGGTATTTAGAAGACAGATAGATGAGGTGCTCAGAGATATGTTTTAGTAGTGGACAGGTACAGTGGGAGTTGATGATCTCAAAGGTCTTTTCTAACCAAAGAATTCTATGATTCTATGGTTTCACCTTCAGGAGACTGGGGGCATAGAGGGAGGAGGAGATGCTCGGTACCCCAGCCCTCAGCAGTACGGCTGTGGCCGGAGCATCCTCCAGTAGAGCAGAGCTTTCAGGAGATAGCCCAACAGGCACTGGGGTTGGGGCAGTTGCTAAATCCGCTCTGCTGTGTATGACAGGGAGAGGCTGCAGCAGCTCTGGGAGCCCATTCACACTGTGGTGTCTTGGGAAAATAAATATTTATGAGGAAAAGCCACAAATTGCCAAGTTATCCTACATATTATCAGAGAACCGGAACATACTGTGGAGGGAAAAGTTATTTTCTGAAAAGACCTTTCAAGCACAATGCCTCATCCTCTGAAATGTTCATCTTCAAAAACTAAGAACGAGGAAGGATTAATGGTCCAGGAGCCTGAGAATTCATACTTCCCGGAACAAAGAACAAAGACGTTAAGCCTGTCTTCAAATGTCCCTGTTTTCTACAAAGGAATATAATTTTGCTTCTGTCATCGTTTCAAGAAATACTTTCACCACAATGATTTCTTTTCCAAAGTCAAAGAGCTGAAATCTTGCAAAAAAGAGGGGAAGAGAAAACTCTCATTTTCTGAAAAAAAACCCCAGCAACACAGGCTCTTATTTTGCTGGCAGAGGCAGAACTTCTTGAAACAAGAAGGAAGAAGGAGAAGCTGAACATGTTTCAATTAAAAAACCCCATTATTATCTCACAAAGGAAGAGATAAAAAACCAGCTTCCTCTTCGACAGAGTGAGGGATGGCCTGCAGTGAGTGAGCAAGCCGTACGCTTGTCGCAGTGGGGCCAGAGGGTGTCAGCTGCCTGGCCAGGACACTGCTGGCTGAGCAGTGGAGATGCTCTGGGCTGTTTCTCGCCCTGCCCAGGCATCCCTCTCTGCTCAGCTGAGCTCTGCTGGACTCTCCATGGATGCTGTCGTATCCCAGAGGACATGGCTGTGCATCTTGTGCGTTCCTGAAAACTGGGGAAGGGAAATAACATGAGGAGCCTAGGATGAGTTTATTTTCTTCAGACCCTTCTGAGGTCATTCCTGCAGCATTTGTGGCACTGAACCTGCTGCTGGCTGTAGCCTGACACACTGCTCAGACTGGAAATAAAATCATTTGTCTGCACTTGGAGAAGAGCTGTGACGTTTCTCATGCTGCCACGAAGAGGACATCGAGGGATGACCTCAGTGGCCCTACTACCACTGCTCTGGCCAATCCTTGTGCTTGGGTAGAGGGCAGAGGGTGTTTCTCTGCAGTACATGTCTCAGGTGTAAACAAATGTATGAACTTTTACCCTGTGGCTTTGATGTGTGGACAAAACGAGGTCTCACTGTCAGGCAGAGCCTATGTTGATCGCTCAGTTCATGTTCATGTAGCGCATCGTGCAGAATTATTGGAATGAAAGGAAGTTCAGATGAATCACCAGAAGCCATGTAAGAAATGAATCAAATTCATACTTACTGCTCATGATAAGAGAAAGCCAAATGTAAGGAATAAGCACTGGCAGCATCATGTACTTGATGGTCATTGGAGAATCACTTCTGCGAATACCTCTTAATTTCCAGGCACATGTCGTGGGCATATAAATAAGTAATAACATTTCATCTGGAAATAGACTCTTAGGAAACAACATTTTTCCAGCTGTAACATTGTTATGCAGAAAAAACACTTTGTGGGTAACAGCCTGACAAGTAAAACACCTGGCAATGCTCACAGCTGTCTCGGACAGGCTGATAAACTCCATGGCTTTTGAACTTCACTTATTACGAATGAAAAATTGATCCCTACTGTTCTGAAACAGTGAGGTACTGCTGAACAGAATGAGCACCAGAGCGTCTAACGTGGTGACCTGCGCGACTACCGAGCTGTCAGTATTTAGACTCTTGCCATACAAGAGCCATCATGTTAATTCATCCTTTTGGACAGCTGTACTTTCAGGAATGACACCGTTACAGAGTCATACAACACCAATAAGCTGTCACTGCCACATTACTCTTAGAGTTGTCATCTCATGGAGGTGACACATCCGAGAGGAGGTGAAGCATCAGCAGCCAGAGTACCCTTGTTGTCGGGAAGACGTGGGTTGGTGCTGGTGTGCAGAAGCACCTGAGAAAGCAGTAGCTCAAGAGGAACACCTTGTTTCTGCTGTTTTACCATTGAAATGTTTGGCTGTGCTGGAGAAGAGATGAGAAAACATGAAACCTGCTGACTTTTGGTTTCCTTCCTCCACAAAATGCTTCCTCCTTCACAGGCCAGCGTGCAGGGTTCTTTTTATCCTGTTGTGAGTCATGAGCCCAAATGCTACATGTGCTCTGTGGACTGCCGTGCTGGATAAAAAATGAGTAAGGGGTGGCAGCTGACTAGCATTAGCAACAGAATCGCAGCATTGGTGATCTTCTTCTTGTTTTTCTGTGGAAGGCTGCTTGCAAAATTGTGGGTGGAAAATGTGACTTTTAGTCTAATAAACACAATTTTAATTCCCCTTTCCCTGCTCCTTTCTAAAGTGAAATCTTCTGGCTTTTTTACCCAAACAATACTTTAGCCAGGGTTCTGCGTATTTCCCCTAAACCAGAAATGCCAGACTTCAAAGTAATTATGAAATGTGTAGTCAGTCAGAGTGAAATGTTTATAATTTGGTCTGTGGACTTCTCAGACCTCTACAAATAAAGCAGGTGCAATACTAGCCATTGCTTGAATGAGAGGTCACCAGAAAGGGAGCAAGAAAATTGACTTGAAAACTGTGTGCTATTTGATCAAGAGTTCTCACTGCTGCATGTAGTTTCTTTAGGCACTGGGCTTCCAATAACAAAGGAAAATTTCTTCTAATCTACCTGACCAAATCTTTTGAGAAATCCCATCTGCCACCAGTCCTCAGGGTAGAGAACAGCTCCCTGATGCCCTGCTGTGTGCCCCGGCCCATGGGATGCCTCCCTGAACTCTGCCAGCCAAGGCAGGGGACCCAGCAAACACTGCGATCTGGGCTTGGGGTGGCTGGGTGGCTGTGCCGTTGGGAAGGGAAGAGGGGCATGGGGAGAGCTTGCTGCCACCTCCAGCGCCACAGAGGAAAGAGCACAGGGAGTTCACTAGTGTCAAAACATTGCCAACACAATTCTCAGGGATGGAGATGACCAGGAAGTGACAAAAACTCCTCTTGTCACTAATCCTTGTTCCTCTGGGGACGGTTTTTAGGATTTTACACCTTTGGAATTGCGATAGTGTCATTATGAACTTTATACCTGAAGTTATAAGACAAACATGTGACTGCATACAGCTAAACCTCCCTCCCTTCCTGTCTTGTATAACTGAATAGGCAGGTTAATTTTAATGCCCTTTCTGAAGAATTATTGATGATTTTTACTCAACTTTTAGAAGTGGCAATGCTCTTTAGGGTAAGAAAGGTGGAACCGGCTCTTGTCTAGACAATAAACAGGACTTTTTGTCTGCTGTCCCGGTACGTGTGTATAAATTAATCATTAGCCTGCGGTGGTGGAAATGTTCCCATTTGCTTGGCAGCAGAGGGATTCAACCCTTGCTTCATGAATTTTTTATTGCTAGAACTTATATATCATGTAAATTAACCACTAGTGCCTGCAGCTTACAAACGAGAGTGGTGTGTGTATTTCATGGTTAGACCTTGCACCTTTGAGAGCTTGTGATCAACAGCCAGGTGAGGAAATGTAGACACTTTTTGAGATTTTAGCTGGAATCGTTTGTTCTTCCTGAAGCCTCTACAAAATTTCATTCAGCTGTAACCTTTTCAGACCATTTGCTGTATATGCCCCTGTGGGACCAGGTGTTTCTGAGTGTTGGAATGGCCAGGCAGGTGACAGGCCAGGTCTTGAGTTGGGCTGGGACATGGAGCTCAGGCAGGACCAAGGGCCCTGTCCTGGGCTGAGGTGGGCTCCTAGGACCTGGATGGGGGAGACATAGATGTAGATTTGGGTTGTTACAGCCTCCTGGAAGACATGCTAAAGCACATGGAGGTGGTTAATGGCAGCCAGCATGGCTTCACCAGGGGCAAGTCCTGTATGACCAACTTAGATGCTTCCTATGATGGAGTAACCACAGCAGTGGACATGGATAAACCAACAGATGTGATCTATCTGGACTTCTGCCTTTGATAGGTCCCCCACAACATCCTTGTCTCTAAATCAGAGAGATGAGGATTTGTTGGGTGGACAGGTCAGTGGCTAAGAAACTGGTTGGATGGTTGTATTCAGACAGTAGTGGTCAATGGCTCGAAGTCCAGATGGAGACCCATGACAAGTGGTGTCCCTCCAGGGTCCATACTGGGACCAGTGCTGTTCAATATCTTCATTAATGATACTGACAGCGAGATTAAGTGCACCCTCAGCAAGTCTGCAGATGACACCAAGCTGAGTAGCGCAGCTGCCACACCAGAACTACGGGATGTCATCCAGAGGGACCTGGACAGATTGGAGAAATGGGCCTGCGAGAACCTCATGAGGTTCAACAAAGCCAAATGCAAGGTCCTACACCTGGGCTGGGGCAATCCCTGATTTCAATACAGGATGGGGGATGATGTGACGGAGAGCTGCCCTGCAAAGAAGGACTTGGGGGTGCTGGTTGATGAGAAGCTTGACATGAGCCAGCAGTGTGCTCTCGCAGCCCAAAAGTCCAACCATATCCTGGGCTTCATCAAAAGAAGCATGGCCAGCATGTCAAGAGAAGTGATTCTGCCCCTCTGTTCCTCTCTCGTGAGAGGCCACCTGGAGTATTGTGTCCCGTTCTGGAACCCTCAACATAAGAAGGATATGGAACTGTTGGTATGAGTCTAGAAGAGGGCTACAAAGATGATCAGAGGGCTGGAGCAGCTCCTGTGTGAGGACAGGCTGAGAGAGTTGGGCTTGTTCAGCCTCGAGAAGAGAAGGCTCTGAGGAGACCAAATAGCAACCTTTCAGCACCTGAAGGGTCTTCAAGAAAGCTGGGAGGGACTGTTCACAAAGGCTTGTAGTGATAGGACTAGGGCCAATGGGTATAAACTGGAGAGAGGCAGATTTAGACTAGGCATAAAGAAGAATTTCTTCACCGTGAGAGTAGTGAGGCACTGGAAAAGGTTGCCCAGGGAAGTTGTGGCTACTCCATCCTTGGAGGTCTCAAAGGCCAGGTTGGATGGGGCCTTGGGCAGCCTGATTCAGTGGGAGGTATCCCTGCCCATGGCAGGGGAGTTGGAACTAGATGATCTTTAAGGTCCCTTCCAACCCAAACTATTCTATGACTCTATGATTCTATGACTCTATGATTCTATGATTCTATGATTCTATGATTCTATGATTCTATGCTTTGTTGTGCTCTTGGGCCTCTGAGAGTCTGGGATACAGACTAAGGTGAAACATCACAGCCTCCCAGACTGGTTGAGGTTAACAGGGACCTCTGGAGATAGTTGAGTCCAGCCATACTCCAGGATGCAGACCAGGAGTGACACACATATCAGCTGTCCTAATCAAACCCTGGGGCCGGCAAGATGTTCAGGATTTGGAGGCTCTGGGGAGACCCACAGGCTCTGCCCCTGCTGCCCTGCACCTGGGGCTGTGTGAGTGCAATTCTGTCCTCAACCTCAAGGCACTGTTCCTCCTTGTCCTGCACATCTGTGGCAGGAGAGCACTCAGACCCGCAGAGGCAGTGAAAGCTCGTGTTCACGCTTCATTCTTATGCTGCCCACCATCAGTAGCTGGTCCCAGAGCTGCTTGGAGAGTTGACTGTTTGTTCAGTTGAGCCCCAATAGCAAGTTATAAATCATTACCTCACTGAAATATGGCATGAGATATACAGTTATAGCAGCAGGTCCATACATCAACAGTAAGCCAAAGGCACCTACACATGATGACAGACAAAAAATTTAAATGGTGAAGCCCATGGGAAGAGGCGGAACTGCCCTAGATTTGGCTCCTTCCTCAAGGACAACACTCAGGTACCCGCTGTGATCATCACAGAGCTCAATAAAATTAATAAGTCATCTGTTCAGGCAGGTACCTCACCAAGACATGGCATGCTGTGCATCCAGGTGTGAGGCTGTTGTTGGTTTGGAGAAGAATTCAGCTTCATGAAGTCTCGTGGGGATTTTTGATGCAGAGAAATAACTGCCTGCTTGCTTGCTATTAGTCCACTGCTCCTTCAGACTTACCTTTTACCTCTGCGTGCTTCAACATGTCCTTCATATGCCGTGTTCTAACTCAACTGAGGGATTCATCACTAATGTTATCTCTATGGATTCTTTCAGTGATGGATTTTAACATACGTATTTTATAAATGTTCCTCCTGCAGTCTGTCATAACTGCTCCCTGAAACACTGGAATTACTTCATAGCCCTTTACATCTGACACTCCAGGTTACACATATTGTTTACTTGAATCCTAGTGGGAGGTGCTGATATTTTCTTTACAATATACCATCAAGCACTAAATAATAGAGAGACATATTCTCCTGGACCCTCACCATGAGCTTGGTGCACTTGGGAGCACTGTTCTTTCTCTTCTTTTGCAATAGTTCCTTTTACACTACCCTCCGTCACTTTGTGGCTTATATTCCCTCTTTTTTGTGATGAACCTCTTCTCTCTTTTGGTGAGAGTACCCGGTGAATCAGGAGAGAGGTTCTCTTCCACCTGAACCTGATATCAGTGTCAGCAATTTCTCATCTCCTTTTTCCACTGAGGTTCTGAAGGAGTTAGAACAATCCAGAAGTTCTGGCTGAGCTGGACTGTGAACAGGATCACATTGCCCATGTCCTCTCTCAGAGAGCCTTCTGCCCCTCAATTGCTGATACCGCCTGCTCCCTTGCTCCACCTGAAGACAAAATGTTCCTTCTAGCAAGGATCAAATTGTACTGTCACCATTGGTACCATTACTACAGAGCATGTATTTAGAGCAGAGTGCTGATGAGAGGCAAAACTGCAGACAAGCCATCATTTTAGAATATGATATCCACAAATATTTACTCAATTACTAGAAAAGCTGATATTCGTACATAGAGTCAAACACAAACTGGGCAGTGTGATTCCGCATTTTGCCAGCCCCAGGGCTGCAGCTTGCATTCAGTTTTGCAACTGTTGACCTCAGTAACTGAGCCCCACACTGCTGGTTTATTTATTTTACAGGCATAATCTGGTGTGTTTCTCACTGTCATCGTTCTTGGTCACGGCAATGGAAGAAAATACAGATGTAGGCCACCAAGATTCATTTTACCAGTGCACCATTCCTGCCTAGCATTAGTTTTATTAGTTGCTTTAAAGGTGGATCTCAGGAAAAGCACAGTGTGATTATTTCCTCTCGTGATCAGACATTTTGCTCTCTTCTCAAAGACTCATTTCTATGTTTCAACTCACCATGTTTGTCTTCAGTTCCCAGCTCTGTAGTAGGAGGACAGCTTCTACGATACAGGTAATAAACTCCCTCCTTTTCTCTCTTGCTTATTGTGGGTTTTTTGAAATGCCAACTCAAACTCCCTCTTTGTATACACATTTTCTGTACAATAAACCTTGTGGAGGAAGCATCTTCATGTGTTTAGTTTAATGATGGGAGCACTGAGGCAGCTATGTGGATAATTTATTTGATTTCAAAATGCTGTCACAATTATACATGGAAAACTTGAAAGAAAATTAGACTCATTAAAAACCCCACATAAATTGTTTTTGCAACAAAGCAATTAAGAAATCTCGCCTCTCCAGCGCGGTGGGCAACATTCTAAATAAAATAAAGCCCAAATTACCTTTGCTGGAAACAAAGTAAGAGCTATCTCTTGTGACTTAATAAGAAATGAAGCTTTCTAGAATTAATACAGACATTTAGCAGCTTCCTTCTATATGTGTTGCTAAGCATTTTGCTGAAATTGCATCAGAAAAAAAGCAAACAATTCAAAAGAATCCTATCTGTGAGAGGGTTTGGTGTTGGTTTTTTTTCCCCAACTAAATTATTCTGCCTTACAGGATGCAGAAAGGAGTCAAGGATTGTATTTTCTTCCTCTAATGTATGTATATACAAAGGTTTGATAGGGTTTTGTTTTGGTTTATTTTCATTGACTTAGCTTCAAACTACTCCTTAAAACCCCCACGTTTCTATGGGAACAAAGGAATAATACTGAATCAATGGACTGCAAAATATGGGGCCTGTCCTATAAATCCCGAGGAGCAGGTTTTATTCATACCAATAGTCCCTTTGAAGACTGAAATTACTCCCATAGGTAAGAGCTTTCAAGACCAGCCCGACATGAAGGAATCACACCATGGCTTTGCCTGATGAAGAGCTGATGCTTCTGTGATGCCCGTGTGCAGGAGAGGGAGAGATGACAATGGGGGTGTGGGACTGATGGGAATGAAGGGGCAGGGAGGCATGCAGGCTCTCAGGGACCTGACATCTCCTGCCCCACTATCTCCAGGTGTGGTGCTGCCTGGCGCTGCTCCCTCCTGGGGGTACAGCAGGAACAGAAAGGGGCTTCGTGCACCTCAGGATGGATCATTCCCATCCCCTTTCTCAACCTGGGGCTGAGATCTGTGGGGGCCAGGATGTCGCTGCTCAGCGTGGTGGCACTGTTAGAGCATCTCCCTGGACTCTAGCAGCAAAATCAGAAGGGTCGTTCTTAGGATGTTGAACGCATCATTCCTAAACCACACGTACATAGAGGAAATACGCATCTACTGAGTTTTTCTGCTGGATCAACTTGTTCCTGCCCCTCCTGTAAGGAGGCATTTGTCACCCAGGGCCACACTGGCAATGAGTTCTCCAGAAAAATTGTATGCAGTGTGAAGAGTGTCTCCATTTGTTTTTCAGAGCTTGCCACCTGGTAATTTTTTCCACCTCTGCCTTCTTGGTGGTGGAAGGAGGCTGCAAGGAGCCTGGCCTCTCCACCTGGCACTCCGCATGTCACACGTGCCAGCACACTGCCCTCCTGGTTAGGGCTGGGGATCTGGTTCTGCTTGGCCACGCAGTGTTTCATAGGATCATAGAATCACCAGATTGGAACAAACCCACCAGATCATCAAGTCCAACCATTCCCATCAATCACTAAACCCTGCCCCTCAGCGCCTCGTCCACCCGTGCCTTAAACACCTCCAGGGAAGGTGACTCAACCACCTCCCTGGGCAGCCTGTTCCAGTGCCCAATGACCCTTTCTGTGAAAATTTTTTTCGTAATGTACAGCCTGAACCTCCCCTGGTGGAGCTTGAGGCCATTCCCTCTTGTCCTGTCCCCCGTCACTTGGGAGAAGAGGCCAGCACCCTCCTCTCCACAACCTCCTTTCAGGTAGTTGTAGAGAGCAATGAGGTCTCCCCTCAGCCTCCTCCCTGCCGTACGGCTGCTCGGGAAGTCAGCTGTGTTCTTAGAGGCATTTCGTGCACTCGGAGAAGTGGAGACTGGAAGAGCCACTGGGCTCTGCCGAGCCAGGCCACAGGAGAGCTCAGACCAGCGGCTGCTCTGGACTGAGAAGCTTGTAGAAGTCGGCAAAGATTTTGCTGCTTTTTGATTATTTCTGCCAACGTTTACATTTACATTTACATTTTCATTGGTAACAGCAGGTGTCTCGTGTTCAGGTGCAGGGGAAATGAATTTTACATTTTCCTCTTAAAAAACATACAGGGACCATCATATGAATTTCATAAATGGAATATTCGAGGAAAAAAATAAAGCGCAATATTCTTCATCGAACATTTGGCTGAACAGTAGAGTTTAGTGATACACAGCACTGCTGGTGTCCAGCATTCAGATGGGTTCAAGAAAAGATTAGTCAAACTCAAGGAAGGAAAATCTGCTTAGGCCAAATTGGTAGACCACCCTGGACACCAGCTAATTAAAGGGGTGGGAAGACACAGTGCAGAAGCATCACAGTATTCTTGCCCTTCTTTTATATTTTTCCTTGGCATTCGTTGCTGCCTAAAGGCCAGAGGCAGAATTCAGGCCCAGAATTCCTACAGCTGCAGTCTTCCACCCTCTATGCCTCTTCTTCCTCTGTGGATCTGAGGAAGGCTCATTGCCATTTTTTGCAGCATTTTAAATTATTGTTTGCATCTGCAATGTATTAGAAAAACTTGGCAGGACTGCTTTTAAAAAAAAAAATCAAATATGGAAGCTAAAACTTCCCTAAAATATGACAACTACTCCCATTAATTTTAAAACAAGAACAAAGAAGGTGTGTTTCAATGGAAACTGAAGTTCTAAACTAATGGACTGCCTTGTATAGATGTCAGGCTTTCAGTTCAAGAAAACTCAATTTTCCTTAAAAGTAGCAAAAAGAAACAGCTGCACCTCCCAGCACACTTCAGTGGTGGGGCGGAGAAGCTACATCTCCGGGGAAGTCATCAGGCATACGCTCATTCTAATTTAATCATCATCATGGAGACTGGCAGCAAGGATAACTAGTTGTACCCAATGCAGGATCCTCTAGGATCTCTGTTGCAATGGATTTCAGGCACAAATTACCAGGCAGCCAACACCCAGTTACGAATCTCAGGCACTTCCAGCTTTTACTGGCTTTGCACCTCTGTTCTAATGAGACGTATCTTTAGACTCCCAGAAAGCACCATCACTCCTGAAGCATACAAACAAGCAAGTTCAGTGACAGAACAACTCAAATATGCAGTTTACATATTGTACTACAGGAATTGTCAGTGATTCTTTCCAATTTATTCACCTGCTTATGGCCTACGGGGATCTGAATGCCAAAGTCTGTCTTATACAGTCTTGATTCATGTCCGATTCATAACACTGTATGCAAAAATAACATCTTTGGCACCTGAGTATTATTCCAAAACTGTGCTGAACTGACCCAAGGGGCCTAATGAACTCAGATAGTCTTGACCAAGTGTAACGATACACTGAACTAAGATGAAACAGAATCTGTCCACAGCATATACTTATAAAAATCCAGGTCCTATTACTATTAGCAAGTCAGTTCTACCGTAGCAGCACTCACCTATTACAAGTGGATTAGTGCACCGATTACGGATACAAAACACAAAAACATAGTGTGTATGCCCAAAAGCTTGCTGTCTAAAATCTTGGTCCACCAATACTAACACACGAGCTCAAGTGAAAGCAAGGGAGTTCTTAAAAAAAAAGTACAGGTCAAAGGCTCAGCAGATGAATTCAAGGCACAGTAAATGCACGGAGCACATGGAATTTCAGGTTACAAGGAGATGAAAGTTGAAGCTAGCAGCAGTTAAAGTTAAATTCCACAGAGACACAGGGCGCAGGTAATCTCCAGGTGGTCATAGGTTTGTGTTTGTCTCTAGGACAGAACTGTAGGTTCTGTAGGTAACAGATCTAAAAAACAGCACAGCTCTGTTATCCCCTGCAAGCCAAGAGAAAACAAGTTACTATCAACAGCACAATGTCCCAGTAACGCTTCCCATGAAGACCTACTTTGCCAGATCAAACTGGCAAACGTCCCTCTGGACAGGACACGGCTCTAGCTGCAGAGATCAAGTCACAGGGTGTTTATGTAACTACGCTTATACAAAGTTGGCAAATTGCACCCAGGTATAAGCCTCGCCAGTCCAGATGGCAACTCAGTTTTAAAGCAATGGGAAACACGTCACGCTTTAGGGCTAAGAAATAGAACAGCTAAGGAACTCCCAGAACAGTTTTCATGTGCCTAGCATGATTTAACACAGATGAGAGCTAGAAACAGAATATAAAGATAGCAGCAGGGCTGCTTTGAATGCACGCTATGAGTACAGCTACGCCACCAAAGGGGGACAGACCAAGGCTGGATTCGCTGCAATCTGTTACAACCTCAGGATCACACTTCCACACCCTGTCTCAGCGGACAATTAAGTTCACACCAGTTCCCTGCCCTCAGCACATGCTCTGCATGCACAGCATTGGATGCTGGAGGATCTGCAAGGGCCCTCAACATCAATTCCATCACACAGGAAGGAGCACTGAGGACATCAATGACGCATTTTGTGTGCTGTGCTTGACTCCATGAGTAGATGCAAAACAAACCTGCACTTAAAATGAACACATCTTGTGGACTAAATTGCTTATGAAATGACATCTTACTTATGCTAGTCCTGACACCACTACCAGACTCTGCAAGGTGCACAATCCTCTTGCACTCAAAATTACCAACAAATTCTCACTTTTAATAAATTTATTATCACGTCTCAGTTGGGAAAAGTCCACACTTATTTATGCCTTCTTTCCACCTCTTCTGTTCAGTGCTAGGGGAAAAAAGTTAACGCAACAAGATATTATTACAAAGGGGGAAATACTAAAAATGAACAAATAGGAAAAAGGAATAAAAGATCACAGAATCACACAGAATCACAGAGTCACTAGGTTGAAAAAGATCTCTTAGATCATCGAGTCCAACCATTCCTATCATCACTCCTATTTCATCGCAGATCATAGGCAGTTTGTGTTCAATCACAAGAAAATATAAATTAAGATTATTTTCGATCACTGCAGTGATTTTATAAGCAAGGATTTTTCAAACCTCATTTGAATTTCTGTTGGAATTTCTATAGAAAGACTGCATCTTTCTTGCAGCCTCAACCTTCTCACAAACAGTTATATTACCTTTATTTAATTCACCGGGAAACAAAAATGTGAAAGTAACGTTTCCATTTAATTCGAGAAACAGTTTGCACAATACGACTCTCAAATGTAAGGAAGATAAAGCAATTAATTTTAAACTAGCAGTAAATGGAGAAGTCTTGGTACATTATGACAAGCAAGAGGCATGTAAGTCAGCTCAGGATCTAACAAAGCCATTGAGGAGAAATGTTAGAGGGCAATAAACCCCTGTTCTAGAAGGAAAAGACACTCCTGACTTATTCACTGTGTGGTGGATGGAATTTCATTGTTTGTCTAATAAATGAGAAACTCCCTGCAAGTTTTCTCTGGGATAATTTACGAAGATGTATGACTTGGACTGCATGAAGGTCAATATTTAAAACACTAGACATTAGAAATGCTGACCCAAAAAAAGTGAATGGCAGGAAACGCTATTTATTCTACAGAAAAATGATTCCAGAGCAGTTTAATCTTTCTGAATTAATAGTGACTGCCTTGGACACTTCACTGCACACTTTTGTACCTACATTTGGATCAAGAACCACGGACTATCTCACTGACTCCAGCTCTTGCTCATTAACAGCCAGTCTTGAAGAATGATCCTCCCAAACCGCCTGACCGCTGCAGGAGAACAGTCAGCTGAGCTGACAGCATTTCCTCCCAGGGCCAGGACTGAGTCAGTCATGCACCCAAGGGCACAGCTGAGGTTCTGACTATTCAGGGCCATTAAAGACAGCACTTCTAAAATACAAGATGGGATGTTGGGTTTCCTGGTGACTCCTTGGATATAAGCGCAAATCCTCAGGAAGCGTAAGTAGTCGCAGCTTCTCAGGTGTCAGTGACCATCGACCTGAAGTGCTGATCTGCCCCAAGTATTTAGAGCTAATTTTCTGACTGGCTCCATCTCCATTTCTGTAACTAAATAGTTCAGCAGGGCCTGCTGTGGACTGGCACATGCTTACATGGCCAGTGGGTTTGGCTGCATTTCAGTGACAGATGGCAGAATTAACAAGAACAGATAAAATGTCCATCTTTTACAAATTCAGTAGGAATTGCATGAGTTTCCTACACAGACTCAACATCCATACTGGACATGCACAAAATGTAAAGTATGCATTAGGTCAACTTCTCTAAGATTCATTATGAAAAAAACTAACCTTTTTTATCATAGAATCATAGAATAACCAGGTTGGAAGAGACCCACCGGATCATCGAGTCCAACCATTCCTATCAAACACTAAACCATGCCCCTTAGCACCTTGCCCACCCACGCCTTAAACACCTCCAGGGAAGGTGACTCAACCACCTCCCTGGGCAGCCTCTGCCAGTGCCCAATGTCCCTTTCTGTGAAAAATTTTTTCAGATGTCCAGCCTAAACCTCCCCTGGCGGAGCTTGAGGCCATTCCCTCTTGTCCTGTCACTTGGGAAAAGAGGCCAGCACCCTCCTCTCTACAACCTCCTTTCAGGTAGTTGTAGAGAGCAATGAGGTCTCCCCTCAGCCTCCTCTTCTCCAGGATAAACAACCCCCAGCTCTCTCAGCCGCTCCTCGTAAGACCTGCTCACCAGCCCTTTTACCAGCTTTGTTGCTCTTCTCTGGACTCTCTCCAGAGCCTCAACATCCTTTTTGTGGTGAGGGGCCCAGAACTGAACACAGGATTCGAGGAGCGGTCTCACCAGTGCCGAGTACAGAGGGAGAATAACCTCCCTGGACCTGCTGGTCACGCCGTTTCTGATACAAGCCAAGATGCCATTGGCCTTCTTGGCCACCTGGGCCACTGCTGGCTCATGTTCAGTCCCTGTCAACCAACACCCCCAGGTCCTTCTCCTCCAGGCAGCTTTCCAGCCAGACTTCTCCTAGTCTGTAGCACTGCACAGGGTTGTTGTGCCCCAAGTGCAGGACCCGGCATTTGACCTTGTTAAACCTCATGCCATTGGACTCAGCCCAGCAGTCCAGCCTGTCGAGATCCCTTTGCAGAGCCTCCCGACCCTCCAGCAGATCGACACTTCCACCCAGCTTAGTGTCGTCCGCAAACTTGCTAAGGGTGCACTCGATGCCTTCATCCTCTGACGCACTGTCACTTTCATCTTTCTCACTGTCAGAGGCCCGCGTTGCCTTCTGTGATAAGTTACTCTCCTTTTCATAGTCTAAATCAAGGTTTTTATCATCTGAAGATGACTTTGACACTCCATTCATCTGCTCGCTAGCTTGTTCCTAATCATTACCTTCTTCATCTACTTAAAAATGTTCCTCATACTCTAAAATAAAACAATCATTCTGTGAGACAGGAAATGGAATTCACAACTAGTGAAGTTCTCTTTAAGCAAACAGAAGTTAGCTTCAGTAATCTCCTTTTGCCTTTGCATTTGCTCTTTTTAAAGGCATTAGAGAATCTAAGACTACAGATAGGAATCATAGGAGCACACTGTCATCAAAAAGTATCATGTTCTTCACAGACAGAGTAGCAAAAATGTAATAAAGTTACTGAATGATGCACCAAGTATGATTAACACATTAAAAACAAAACAAACAAAATCAGTAGCCACTGAAAGGATCAGAAAAATTAAGAGCTGGGCAAAGTCAAAAGTAAAATGCAAGATATTTTCATTACAGCAGAAAAATCTGTTGTGATGAAAAAAAAATACAAGTAATGGAGAAAGCTGGAGAAAGCTAACATATTGTAGCACAAAGTAAGATAAATGTGGATTGACATGGCTAATTAGTAACAAAGTGGCTTACAAACTAAATGAATTAATTAAATCCAGCCAAAGGCTTCTGCAGAGGAATAGTCTGTTATCACATTACTCTAATCTCCTCACTCAGGTCCCAAGTGAAATCCTAAAACAAATGACGCTACCGCAGAATTAGCATTCTTACATCAACAAGGTCTAGATTTCATTCCAAGCTACCAGCCTGATGAGTTGTAATGTTTGATAGATAACTTTGCTCAGATCTACAGGTAAAGACTTTCTTCACGCATATGCATAAAAGAATCTTTCTCTTTCCAGCCAAGGCTGCACTGTTTGAAATCTCAGGCACCAGCAGACACAGGGATGTCAGTGATTTCCACTTAAAATTCAGTCATTCCACGGCTACAGTGAGCTCACCGCACATAGAGCAGCGAGGCCACAAAGCTAAATTGTGAGGGAGAGCTGCCACTGCTGACACACCAGCTGTCCCTCAGGGCCATCATTTCTCACCTTTCCGATTTTATTGCTCATCTCTTTTTCTTCCCATCAATGCTTCTCAAGTACTGAAGTGACAGAAAGCCAAGGACAGAAATGAAGAGTATCTGATGCAGAACCAATTAGGCAAATAAACAATTACCCAGACAGTGAGAATTAAGGGAATAAGGAGATTTATTTTCTGTATAAAAAATCATTTGAGATTCCAACTGCGTTGTTAGAACTGAGGCCTCCTTAGGTACCTGTCAGAAAGGTGCCCACCTCCTGGAAGGAAAAAGGCGTGATTAATCACAAACACACACCCACCAGGATTAATGAGGAAGCTAAGCAGTAGCACTGCAGAATTACAAAAGTAAAAATAGGAATAGGAAGTAAAAATTAAAATCTCTCTCTAAACTTGACTTTCTCTGAAAAAGGCATTATAATAAGGAGCAAGTCAAGGCACAGCCTGAGCTCACCACCTCTTCCACAGGGGCAGGCAGAGTTGGAGGCAGCCTGCTGGCCACAGCGACTGGCCTGAGGTTGCACTGGGAAATGGCACACCCTGAGCATGTAGCTGGACCTGCCATACATCATTTTTATATCACAAATATTTTACACCACAAATATCTTTGTTTGCCACAAGAAACAGTCCTGGACAAACTTCAGCAAGGGCAGCCTCTCTCCAGTCTTTTTTTTTGTTTTAAATCTCTGTCAACTGAAACAAGATGGGATTCAGGCAAAAAGGGCAAGGTCAGCCAGTTACAACAGGCAATGGGAGCACTCAGTAAAAGGAAAGGACGATAGCCCCAGCAGGGCCAGAGCAGAGAACACAACAAAGGCAAGGTAACAATAAACACAGAAACAGAAAGGAATAACTCACCTTTGGTAAAAGCTGCCCTGTGTCATTTGCTGCAGTGGTGAGATGCACTGGTAGCATATGAGTGTTGATGACTGGGAGTTGATACGGGGATATACCAGCTACATATTCCACCGAATTCATAAGTCTTAACTCACTCCTCTCCCCCTGCAAAAACATGTTAACCAGGTTAAGTAGGTGACACAAAAAATAGCTACCAAGCATATTGAACTACTCATGGTTTGACTGCTCTTTACAATTAGTAACACTCATGCCTCTCGAACAATTTCCTCACTTGGTGCTTGCCATTACGTTTATGAAAACGTTTATACGCTAAACCTCTTCGTTTTAATTTGCAAAGCAACGGACAGGCTGCTTGTAAATGTGGCCCTTATAGATCTAGACAACATCATTGTTAACCACATACTACTCGTAACCATGCAGAGTTCTGCTTCCAGGCAGGCACAATACTGCACAACCCCACAGCACTGCTGCATTCTTTCAGATGGCAAGCAAATTCCAAAGCAGTCAGCCAGAATCTTCCAACAGTAACACTATTTGGCACCAATTATACAAGAAGTTGTTCAAAACGCTTCTTTGCCTTTGTAGCAGAGGTTTAGTCCTCCTTCTGAATGAATTGCAAACAGAGGACCAAGGCCCTGAAAAGCAAAACATCTCTAGAGAATAAATTCTGCAAACATTGCGTGCTCTGGATCCGAGTTCTGCATCATCTTCATGCTTTATGACTGATTTAGCTGTTTTGTCTGTTGTGAGCATTAAAGAAACAATGCAAATCACCCATAATTATAGAAGGCCTAGGAAGTGTCAGCAAATTCAGCAGCAGTCAGAAGTGGGTAGTCTCTAGAAATACGAGAAGAACTTCAACAAGTATCTTAAATTATTCTTCCAGTTCTGGTTCCCTATTGCAGAACAGAAATAGTGGAACTAAACAAGGTAAAAAAGATGGTAACTGTAATGAGAAGCCTGAAATGGCTCATGTATGAAAGATTCAACAGACTGAGGGTCTTCAGCTTGGGAAAATGAGAAGAAATATAAAAAACGCATGTAGAATCACAAATGTCTTGGAAAAGGGGAATAGTTATTAATTCTTTTCATAATGAGAACAATGGAGCATCAAACAGAATTATCAGACAGCAGATACATTAATTATTGTGCAGGAATTCAAGCAAGTACCATTTTATTCAACTTGCAGTTAAACTCCACAACTAAGAATACTGCAGAACCAAAATAATAAGTTGATTCAAAGGGAATCATGTTTAGGAATGGGAGCTCCTGAGCTGTTCGATAGAGGAAGAAGATGTAACCTAGGGCAGGGTCATCCTCTACTTGCTTTTTCCTTGTGCTTTTTCCATAAACCACAGAGACAGGATGCTTGATTCAATGAATCGTTGGCCTGACTCAGGGCTGTTATTTAGCACAGGGCAAAACTAGCAAGTCCCATCAGTACTCAATAGCGTTTGAGCCTTACCTTGATTACCTGCCCCCTCACCTTCTTCACAGAATTTTCAAGTTTCCTTTTCATTTCCAGCTCGTGATGACGCTATCAATGTCAGAGAAAGAAATCTCATTAACAGACATTATGAGATGTCAGTGAAAGTAAGAGCATTTGCTTCCGTTCTTCTTATCACTCACCTGCTCCCTGGCCATTATCCTCATTTTGCCCAGCTATGAAACTACTACTGACTCAATCCATTTGCATTACATCTGTGTGTATTAATATCAGAAAGGGAACAACTGAGCATTTGTAAAGTTCTAGGGACCAGCTGCACTCTTGATACGTAGTGGGAATGTGACCAAATCTTATACTCAGGTAACATATATAACCATGTTCAAATTATTTTGGTTTTATTAGAATTTTTTAAGCAAACTAGCCTGTGACTATCACCCCAGAATCTGACAACTGCCAGCATGCATTAAGTGAGCCAAGATAGTGTCGGTTCTAATGGCAGTATGGTTTAACAGCTAGAGGCCAGTGGAGGTTCCATGTGGGGGACGCCAAGTACAAAGATTGTCCCTCTTCCCAGCAGGAGATACATTTTCAGGAGAGCATGAGGGCACAGCTACAGAAAACAGACTGGTATGAGATAATAGCCACTGTCTGTCTGCTGGGAAGTATTTGAAAAGGCTTACAGATCCCTAGTAAACGCATACCTCCATATCAAGGATCTTCTGAAACGTGGCCTGAGCCAGGCACTCCTCTGCGTATCTTTGCCGATCCTTCCTCTGAACATTTTGCCGGTATTCTTTCTCAGGTATTATTCTTCCACTCCTTGAGATCTGTGGTAAACAAATATAAAGTGACTAAAAAGAAGAGAAAACAGACTAAAGTATGTTTTCAAACAGAGTAGCACCTCTGCTTTCTGTCGTGGTGCTGGAGCTCACCTTCCCAGCACAAAACTGTAGTTTCTTTGACTGCATGGACCCCACCAGCCAAACAAGAGCAGGAGAGAAACAGTCACGTTTTCTAACAACTGAGGGCTCAGCCTTACTCTTCATGGGCCATTGCCCAAGTCAGTGAAGGGTAATTAAACACTCGCCTTCCTACTGTGTGAGGGTTGCATCTGCCTGTGCTAACCAGCGTCACACCTAGGAGTGCATAGGTATTTTTAAAAATATTCAGCACATTCACCTTTACCAAATCCTTCAGTTTTCCATTAAACACTTTTGAAAAATAACATTGAAGCTATTTAAACTGCTAATAGAGTCAAAGATGCTTAGATTTCACAGTTTAAAAAAAAAAAACCAAGAGAATCAATATGAGTCTGTATATTTGCAAACTGAAAGATCTTGCAGAGAAAAAATCCAGTAAGCAAAAAGAAATACGGAGCAAAAAACATAAAACATTCTAAATTTATCAAAACATCTCCATGAAAGATCTTCTTCTGCCTGGATGTGAAATGCAAGCAGATTGACAAGCATTCTCACATCACCAGAACAGTACAGTAATACAGTGCCACATGTAACTTCTTCCTGGAAATGCATTTACTGAGCAGAAGCTCAGGGCTAAGCCAAAGCTCTCCAATGTTTAGATACATCATCAATCCATGTCAGCCACTCTTCGCAGTTTCAGGCAGACGGGCATTATGCCCGCTGCATTACAGAAGCTGCAGTGGAAGCATAAACTTGATATTCCATGGAGTATGGCCTCCATACTGACTCTTAGCACATTCCTTCTTGTGTGGAATCATCGTTCACCAGCAGCCCCCATGGCACCACTTTCAGAGCCCCAGGTGGCCTCACCCCACTAGCAAACTGCTGATCAGGTTCAAGCGTGTGGTGCTTTTGTTTAGAGCTTGAAGCCTTTGGCGCAGACCCTATGGCAGCAGAGATACAAACTGGCGGGAGGCGAAGAGGTTGTAGCGTATTTCCTGGAGCTGTATTTGGTAGCCAAGAAGTCTAAAAAGGAAAAAAGAAAACAGCTACAAAATCTCAGTGGATCATTTCCAGTGCAGAGTAGAATCTTAAAATAAAAAATAGCACTGATCAATATATTTGGAAGTGATGAGTGACTCTCAGGTACCCTGGGGAAACAAAATATCCTGGACTGCCTCCAAAGAGCCAGACCACTTTAGGCATCTCTAACTGAATATCCACAAACTGGAGCATCCAAAAGAATTCTTGGCCATAAATACAGTTTTTGCTACTGTCTCTTCACAGTGCAGCCTTGAAGCAAATGTAATGAACTGAAAGGAACTGTAGCAGCATGCTGTTTCGGTGGCTTCACCACATGGACATTGAGACAGTACACCACAAAAGCACGACTGTTCAATGCTGAACACTTTTCTGACTTACTATTTTATCTTTTCTTTGTATACTCTTCAGAATACCGTATTGAAATGTTAAACACCTCCCCCCACCAAAAAAAACAACCTGTTTAACTGAGTTAAGTCACTATCTTGGAAAAGGCAAACTCCTTGGCTTGGTGTTGATGAGAAGGATGTTCACCATGATCATCAACTACAGCCCTACGTGCCCTCTGTATGGGATAGAGAGGAGAAGGTCATTCAGGACTGAACAACTTTCTTCAGTCCGCACCAACTATCATTATAGAAATGGAGAACCAGATAAAACTGCGCTATATAGTTGACCTTGGACTTCAGTATCATTCTTTTTCAACAGTATATTAACATTCCTTCTCTTCCCATCAACAGAGTAAGAAATTTCTGAGCCAGCACTCCAAAGCATGGCCTTCTGGAATGAACTTTAGTCTTACTTCGCCCCTTCAACTCTGTTCTCTAAAAAACCTCCCATGCTTTCAGGGTTTTATAACATGTGTAAGCTTGTCTGCAGCCACAGTATTCATTGACAATACTTATGGTAAGGATACCAGCCTAGCCTTGGGTGACGAGGCACACAAAAAGGAAATATTAAAGTAGATTTATCACAAAGCAAAGCCATTTTTCTCTAGGTTCTGATTTGACACTCTTGCAACCTCAGCTTCTGGAGATTTCTTTTTAACTACACAATCCTGCAAAAAGGAAATCAGCCTCGAGTCGGGCAAGACGAAGCCTTCAGGTAGAACAATCAGGGTGATCATTGCTTTACACTAGGCATAGATGTCATAGGTGTACGTACACACTTTTGGCTGTGCATGCTTACATTATAGCGTATAGAGCATTTGGTGAAACTCACCAGTTGTGACTGACCAGATGGTTCTCCCACCACAAAAGGATGGCGCCTATAATGATTTCGTGGACCGAGTGGTGGATGTGGGGTGTAAACAGAGCTAGCACCTTCCACTGATTTTCAGGATTTTTCCACCTAAAAGAATAGAAATGTATGTCTCTGAGGTGCTAAATATCCTTAACAGCAATGTCTGAGCTTGCCGTCCCTCTGTCTTTCATCAGACAGCTATGATAATCAAATTGCCCAGATCCAATTGAACACCTGCTTAAGGAATGAGAGAGAGATGAGGGAAAAGACTTCTTCCAGTCTCTGATTGATTCCCCTGCACCCTTCTACAGCTGCACATCTCCCCAAGTTCAATTCCTCTGCCTATTTCTGTAGATCTCCCATTTCTTGATTTAGTCGAAGGTCTTTTTCTTTTCAAAATCTGACTGCATCTGCCATTTCCTTGCTCTGACAGTGCCCCTTCCTGCCTTTTCTTCTCAAGAGCTCCACACTGGGCTGATTACCCTCCTGGACATAGATAGCTACATTTCTTATCCTCCCTTGCCCAGTCATCAGGTTTTCTCCTTTCCTTTCAGATTAGCTACTCAACCAATTTCACTGAATGTATGAAGGGAGAATTAAATTACAATACTAACTGCAGACAGGTTCCTGTGTCCTAGCGTGGCATCACAGCAAAGACGCAGATCGTATATCTGCAGGCGTCTCCTTTACACTTCTCACTGAAGGAAGCAGTTTTGCTTTATGTTCCAAAAGTACCCAACTCCAGAATCCCTTAATAGGGTGCCTTGGTCACTGCTTACACAGTGGCAACTTTCTACCAGCAGGAGTTCAGTCAGTAAATAATGCTTTTGCAATTATCATAGTGAGCAGTGTTTTTCATTAAAATCTCCTCCTTTCTTTACCTGATTAATTGCTCACAAATGCATTATTAAAATTAAAAAGATTCAAAACTGTTCTTTAACTGCTCAAAGAAGCAGCTAGCTTCTCAGCGCATGCTTCTCAATGCAGGCTCTAACGAGGAGATAGGATGTTGAGGACACGTCAGCCAAAATGACAACTTTTCTCATATCCTGGGAAAAACCTTAAGTCGTGGGGTAAAGTCGTACAGGCCCTGCAGGAGGCCATGCAGGAGCAGGAGACCTGGAGGGCGGCAAGGGACTGTTTGTTGGCCACCCCGGAACTGGGGGTCGGGGCGGCCACGCGGACTCTGCACCCACCACGTGGTGATGATTATGCTGAGTGTAAATATTTGCGAGAGGGTGATACGTCCCCTCAATCCCCAAACCCCGACCCGCTTACGGAGGGACAGAAACGAGCGGAATCCTTCTGGGGTGGGTTGGCCGAGGAGGCCAGCGGCGCCGCTGGAAAAGCGGAGCCCGAGGAAATCTCGGGGAGACCGGCACCTTATGCGCCCCAAGATGGCGCCGAGCGGGAAAGGGAAAGGCGGGGCGGGAATGTTCCCGGCGGGAACAGGGAGGAAGCGCTGGAATTGAATAGCCCGTGCAAGCGTGAAGGGGAGGAGAACGTGAAAGAGAAGGGTGGTGCGAGCGAGGGGCGGAGAGCCAATCAGAGCGTCCGTCTGCTGCCGAGCAGCAGGCAGGGCGAGCCAGGGGGAGGGAGCGGCCCCGCCGGCAAGGGAGGTGGGCGGGGCCGGGGCCCAACAAAAGGAGATCGGGGCCCGGAAGTGACCGGTCAGTCGAGTTCCGACTCCGGCTCAGGCTCTAGTCGGGGCGGGTGGTTCACAACCGAGTCAAGCTCAGAGGAGGAGGAAGCGGGGGTGGATAGAGTTAAAAGCCGACATATCCCCACTCGAATTAAAGAAAAGCCGAGAGGGGGACAAATCCCTCTCACGGATTGGAGAAAAATAAAGATAGCGTGTGCCGATCGGGCCCCATCAGCCACGCTAGCATTCCCGGTCCGGGTGACAGACGGGGGACAGAGGGTCCACTCGCCAATAAACCCTAAGGACATACAAGCGATTGTTGAAGCAATTGCAGATAAAGGGCTTAATTCTGCCATGGTCTCCACCCTCATAGACAGTGTTTTCAGGGGAGATGACATGCTCCCGTTTGATATAAAAGAAACTTGGAGATTAATATTTGGCGGGGCAGGGATGGTTGTTTTTAAACAAGAATGGGAGGACAACTGCGTGAAGCAACTAGCCCAAGTAGCTGGGGCAGATCACCCACTGCACGGCTCCAGCCTGCAGCGGCTCATGGGAACAGACCTAGCAATGATTACCCCTCAGGCGCAAGCCCAGGGTCTGCGGGCCCATGAAGTTATGGCAACTACCCGTGCGGCCAGAGAAGCCATTTGCACAGCCTCTAGAGTTATTGCCAAACCGTCACCATGGTCCACAATAAAACAAAATGAAAGTGAGAGCTTTACACAATTCGTGGACCGTCTCCAGGCAGCGGTCGACTCTTCGAGCCTGCCTGCGGAAGCGAAAAGCCCGGTCGTAGCAGAATGCTTACGTCAGCAGTGTAATTCGGCAACCAATGAAATTCTGCGATCATTGCCAGTGGGGTCAAGTATCGCAGACATGATTAAGTATGTCACAAAGGAAGAGCATCTAGCCCCGATCCAGATGGCTGTTAGCACTGCAATAGCCAACGTGATGGCATGCTCTAAATGTGGCCAGGTGGGTCACGTTGTAACAAACTGCCCTTGGTTGAATGACTTGCCAACAGCATTCCCCCCGCGCCAAAATCGACCCAGAGGGCCGTATAGGGCCTGTGGGAAGCAAGGGCATTTTGCCAAGGAATGCAGATCTAAAACTCAGGGAAATGGGAGGGGGAGAGGGCACCTGGGCCACACACGGCCCTCTCCCACTTGAGACATCAGGCGGCCCAACTATGCCAACCCCGAATGGGGCGAGGCGCTCCTGAACCCGCTGCCCCCCCGAGAAGCAACCAACTTTATGGCTCAACCAGCGGTCCAGTCGAACCTGCCCTTATCTCAGGGACAGCAAGGACCACCCTCTGGGGGCGAGACCCCAGGGTGGCCCTGGCAGTGAAGTGTGATGACCCACCAGTGGTGTGGGGGACTCGTTCCCTTTATAATACCTTAAATGGCACTACCATTAGTGTTCCCTTTTTGATCGATACCGGAGCAAATGTTACAGTTATTCCTGAGACGAGTTGGCCCCCACATTGGAAATTGGAAGACGCCCCTATGGTGGGTGGAGTTGGGGGATTAACCCGAGCTCGGAAGAGTGTTGAACCGATAGCAATAACGCTTCACACTGAAAAGGAACCAGAGAAAAGTATTACCCTCTTCCCGTATGTTGTGTCAGGAGTCCCACCCCTGCTGGGAAGGGACGCTCTAGCCCTGTTAAAAGCCAGAGTGACAAATTTACTATAAGGGCCACTGCCGCATACCCACTTCCACCAATTAGACTGAAGTGGAAATCGTCCGACCCAGTATGGGTCGAGCAGTGGCCCCTGTCGAAGCCTCGAATGGATGCTCTTCTTGAGCTAATTGACCGTGAACTACAACGAGGTTATATAGAGCCTTCCACTAGCCCATGGAACACCCCAGTTTTCGTAATACCCAAACGAACCGGCGAGGGGTTTCGTCTCCTCCATGACCTGCGTGAGGTAAACAAGAAAATTCAACCAATGGGTCCTGTCCAAACGCTGTTGCCCATGAACTCTATGATACCGGAAGGACAACCTTGTGCTGTCCTTGATATTAAGGACTGTTTTTTTCTCAGTACCTCTGCATGAGGCAGATAAGGAGCGGTTTGCTTTTTCTATCGTGTTCCCAAATAGCCAACGCCCCAACTTGCGCTTTCAGTGGAAAGTGCTGCCTCAGGGAATGATCGACTCGCCTACTATTTGCCAAATTACAGTGGATCGAGTGTTAGCACCGGTCCGGTGCAGTGACCCGACCACGACAATCGTTCAATACATGGACGATATTTTGATCGCTGCGCCGTCAGAAAGTCAGGTGGACCAGCTAGTGTCGACAGTCTCAGAAACTCTAAAAATAAACGGGTTCGAGATTGCGAGCGCGAAAATTAAGAGGGCCATGTGTCAGTTTTTTGGGAGTGGGAATCACAAGTTCTTATGTGACCCACCCCCCAAATAAAAATCTGTTGACGCATCAAAACGCTCCATGATATGCAACAGCTAGTGGGGTCTTCGCAATGGCTCCGTAATATCGTCCTGATCCCTCCTGAAACCATGGCCCCTCTGCATGATCTTCTAAAAGGAAAGCACCAATGGGAGCAAAAAACACTGACGACGGAAGCAGTGAACTCTCTCGACTTCATCAAACAACAGGTATCATCGAGCACACTCGCCAGATGGAACCCGAATTTACCACTTGACCTGTATGTACATTTCACGGAAGGAGGGGGAGTAGGGGCACTAGCCCAGGGCCCCCCTGATAAAGCTCAACCTATACAATGGATAGTCCTAGGAAAACCGTCACGTGCATTCTCTCTAGGAATCGAGTGCCTTGGTAACCTCATCATGAAAGGCAGAAGACTCGTCCTAAGACACCTAGGCATCGAACCCACCAGGATATACCTACCCTTCCGCAAACAGCTCCCAACGCAATTGGTGGCGATGTCAGAGCATCTGGCCATAGCCCTTGTCGGATTCGGCAGAGAAGTCCGGTATGCTACAAAGCCCCCCTGGACTCAAATGCTGGCAATTGTCAACATCGACCTCCCACGTAAAATCATGGAGCGGCCCCAACAAGGACCAACGATCTTCACAGACGCATCCTCAGTGACCTCAACTGCAGCAGCAGTATGGCAATCGGAAGGAGAATGGCACTGCATTAAAATGACTGATCGTGCGCTTTCAGTCCAGCAGCTAGAAGTGATGGCCGTAGTACTAGCGTGCGGACTGTTCCCAGTGGAACACCTCAACATAGTGACTGACTCAATGTTCATGGCCAAGCTTTTCCCATAGGCGTCCAAGTGACTTCATAGGGAGAACCATTGACTTCTCTGGGATTTCCACTACTGTAACAACTACAGGATCAAGCTCTACCCACACAACACCAAACTCTTTTCATTAGTTACATGCTGGTTCAGATAAACATCGTGAGGAGAGGCAAACAACTGAAAACAGACTGAGGGTCTTCAGCTTGGGAAACTGAGAAGGAATATGAAAAACACATGTAAAATCACAAATGTCTTGGAAAAGGGGAATAGTTATTAATTTTGTTCATAATGAGAACAATGGAGCATCAAACAGAATTATCAGACAGCAGATACATTTATTATTGTGCAGAAATTCAAGCAAGTACCATTTTATTCAACTTGCAATTAAATTCCACAACTAAGAATACTGCAGAACCAAAATAATAAGTTGATTCAAAGGGAATCATGTTTAGGAATGGGAGCTCCTGAGCCATTCGATAGAGCTAGAAGATGTAACCTGGGGCAGGATCATCCTCTACGTGCTTGTTCCTTGTAATTTTTCCATAAACCACAGAGACAGGATGCTTGATTCAATGAATCGTTGGCCTGACTCAGGGCTGTTATTTAGCACAGGGCAAAACTAGCAAGTCCCATCAGTACTCAATAGCGTTTGAGCCTTACCTTGATTACCTGCCCCCTCACCTTCTTCACAGAATTTTCAAGTTTCCTTTTCATTTCCAGCTCGTGATGACGCTATCAATGTCAGAGAAAGAAATCTCATTAACAGACATTATGAGATGTCAGTGAAAGTAAGAGCATTTGCTTCCGTTCTTCTTATCACTCACCTGCTCCCTGGCCATTATCCTCATTTTGCCCAGCTATGAAACTACTACTGACTCAATCCATTTGCATTACATCCGTGTGTATTAATATCAGAAAGGGAACAACTGAGCATTTGTAAAGTTCTAGGGACCAGCTGCACTCTTGATACGTAGTGGGAATGTGACCAAATCTTATACTCAGGTAACATATATAACCATGTTCAAATTATTTTGGTTTTATTAGAATTTTTTAAGCAAACTAGCCTGTGACTATCACCCCAGAATCTGACAACTGCCAGCATGCATTAAGTGAGCCAAGATAGTGTCGGTTCTAATGGCAGTATGGTTTAACAGCTAGAGGCCAGTGGAGGTTCCATGTGGGGGACGCCAAGTACAAAGATTGTCCCTCTTCCCAGCAGGAGATACATTTTCAGGAGAGCATGAGGGCACAGCTACAGAAAACAGACTGGTATGAGATAATAGCCACTGTCTGTCTGCTGGGAAGTATTTGAAAAGGCTTACAGATCCCTAGTAAATGCATACCTCCATATCAAGGATCTTCTGAAACATGGCCTGAGCCAGGCACTCCTCTGCGTATCTTTGCTGATCCTTCCTCTGAACATTTTGCCGGTATTCTTTCTCAGGTACTATTCTTCCACTCCTTGAGATCTGTGGTAATCAAATATAAAGTGACTAAAAAGAAGAGAAAACAGACTAAAGTATTTTTTCAAACAGAGTAGCACCTCTGCTTTCTGTCGTGGTGCTGGAGCTCACCTTCCCAGCACAAAACTGTAGTTTCTTTGACTGCATGGACCCCACCAGCCAAACAAGAGCAGGAGAGAAACAGTCACGTTTTCTAACAACTGAGGGCTCAGCCTTACTCTTCATGGGCCATTGCCCAAGTCAGTGAAGGGTAATTAAACACTCGCCTTCCTACTGTGTGAGGGTTGCATCTGCCTGTGCTAACCAGCGTCACACCTAGGAGTGCATAGGTATTTTTAAAAATATTCAGCACATTCACCTTTACCAAATCCTTCAGTTTTCCATTAAACACTTTTGAAAAATAACATTGAAGCTATTTAAACTGCTAATAGAGTCAAAGATGCTTAGATTTCACAGTTTAAAAAAAAAACCCAAGAGAATCAATATGAGTCTGTATATTTGCAAACTGAAAGATCTTGCAGAGAAAAACTCCAGTAAGCAAAAAGAAATACGGAGCAAAAAACATAAAACATTCTAAATTTATCAAAACACCTCCATGAAAGATCATCTTCTGCCTGGATGTGAAATGCAAGCAGATTGACAAGCATTCTCACATCACCAGAACAGTACAGTAATACAGTGCCACATGTAACTTCTTCCTGGAAATGCATTTACTGAGCAGAAGCTCAGGGCTAAGCCAAAGCTCTCCAATGTTTAGATACATCATCAATCCATGTCAGCCACTCTTCGCAGTTTCAGGCAGACGGGCATTATGACTGCTGCATTACAGAAGCTGCAGTGGAAGCATAAGCTTGATATTCCATGGAGTATGGCCTCCATACTGACTCTTAGCACATTCCTTCTTGTGTGGAATCATCGTTCACCAGCAGCCCTCATGGCAGCACTTTGAGAGCCCCAGGTGGCCCTTGGACCTTGTCATCCTGAAACACGCTCAGTGTCAGGTGAAGCATTTCCTCAGCTGCAACTACTGTCTTCAAAACTGCTTAGCACACAGAGCTAAGCTCCGAGCTCTGGCTTTCTGTCATTCAGATTTCAGTAATGCAGCCTTAGGCAGAAACGGTGTGACCAGCAGGTCCAGGGAGGTTATTCTCCCTCTGTAGTCAGTGCTGTTGAGACCGCTTCTCGAATCCTGTGTTCAGTTCTGGGCCCCTCTCCACAAGAAGGATGTTGAGGCTCTGGAGCAAGTCCAGAGAAGAGCAACGAAGCCGGTGAAGGGGCTGGAGAACAAGACTTACGAGGAGCGGCTGAGAGAGCTGGGCTTGTTTAGCCTGGAGAAGAGGAGGCTGAGGGGAGACCTCATTGCTCTCTACAACTACCTGAAAGGAGGTTGTAGAGAGGTGGGTGATGGCCTCTTCTCCCAAGTGACAGGGAACAGGGTGAGACAGAATGGCCTCAAGCTCTGCTAGGGGAGGTTCAGGCTGCACATCAAAAGTTTTTTTCATGGAAAGGGTCATTGGGCACTGGCAGAGGCTGCCCAGGGAGGTTGTTGAGTCACCATCCCTGGAGGTGTTTAAAAGACGGCTGGATGAGGTGCTGAGGGCATGGTTTAGTGACTGATGGGAACAGTTGGACTCAACGATCCTGTGGGTCTTTTCCAACCTTGTGATTCTGTTATCTAGATGACCTATGGTAGGTAATAATGCAGCAGAAAATGCCTGGATTAAACAAACCTGCCCTCAGTCTCAGTGTGATTGCATGGCTGTGATCTGGCACAGCACGATTTCACATTTGGCTAGCTGGTCAACTCCTCACCAACACATACCTCTAACAAACAAACAACAAATCCATTAGTGGTTTGATTTGTCCACTATTAGAGGAAACAAAGAACTCTCCTCTTTTTTTTTCTCAGAAAAGGAAACTTTTCAGTCTCACCAGTCCTGATCTCACAAGATGTCGTCTTATCCTGGCATTGCTGAAATATCCAACCAGGTGTTTGTCTGTAAGGCTATTGTAGGTTCCAATAAATCTGAAATAAAATCAATATAGATACATGTAATCCCTTTGATAGTCAAATTATTACAGCTTAAGTTATACATACTTACCCAATAGTTTGCTGCACAAAATGCTATCTTGATGAATCAAGCCCAACATTTTGTCAGATAAATGCTAATTAGACTATGTAAAAGCAAGATCTTACTGTCTGTGGAATGTTCCTATCAGAAACAACTGACTTCTACATAAGATACAGCAGTTCAGCATTGACCAGCATCCCACCACTGAGGCACAGGGTCCAAGAAAGCCCAGCTCTGAAAGTCTCCTCCAAGACCGACTCTCGCAACAGCCTCCTCAGGTGACCTTCACCAGGCCATCACCATATCATACAACATCTGGAGCTGGATTCCTGGCATGGACTCCAGCTCCCTTGCTACCCAGCCATGGGCTTTCTCAGAAGTGCAGTACATGGTACATCTCCAGGGAGGGGGATGTCCCAGAACTCCTGCACCACTGCACTGCCCTACCATGCACCTCATGCTCCCCTTCCTCCTCCCGCCTCCCAACTCGTGGTAGGCATGGCAGTGATAGAGCTTCTGGCAGCTTGCGCAAAGACCTATAATAATAACTTGGCTTGGGAGGGATCTTCAGAAGCCACCTAATCCAGATCCCAGCTCCAGACAGATCACTTATACAACTTTATCTCTACAAAAGAATTTTCCTGCAGTCTTCATAGCCAGCTCTGAGCCATTATTGTCTGGTCTCTAACACCAAAAAAATTGCTTTCTTCCGTCTACTCAGGTTAACAGAAACTGCTAGCACCAAAATATATTTTCAAGACAGAACACTGTTTCCATATTATTTTCACTGGCTTGAAAGTTAGCAGACATGTTATTAACTTGGATGCAAATTCTGCTCTGATGAAGGGACTATTTATTTGTGTTTTCAGCCAAAGCCTCCTTCTGTATCCACATTTCCAACCTTTTATTTTAACAGCAATTTCCCCTTCTTTAATGTTCCCTCCATCAGAGGGAGTGTACATCAAATTTGCCACTTTGAACACCTATACAGAAAACTAAGTTGCTTCAATTTCAGATGTCAAAAAATAGGCTTAAATATAACCTTCTGTTTTGAACAATTTTCTCAATTGGGATTCAGCTACGTATCTGTTACAATGTTGTCTGGCTAACCACTAATTTGCTCATGAACAAAAAAGCCTGCCTCAAAAAGCATTTCTCCATTTGGCCTTTACACAGATAGAACTCACAAACAACTCAGGAAAACCAATCTACAACAGCAACATTAGGAACCATCCTAAACCATTTCAGGGAGCATTTGTGTGAACACAGCAGTGACTCCAGGCTATTATTTAAACAGACAGACAAGAATGTTTATCCCACAAACATATTGATAAATTCAATTGCACAAAACTTGTGCAGGGCAAGATTCATACCTTCCATGGTATTTACAGGCCAGGAAGCCTACGGTACGGCATTACGGTTTTGCTGGCTGGCCCCACATGGCTATAGTTTGAAGTGCAACTTGCATTGATGAGAACAATTTTGCTCTCTAAATACAGTTACTGTGTTACATTTTTACATTTTTACATTTACTTTATTACCTTTTACCAAAAATCAGCAGATCTGCTCTGTGTAGCCTATTTCCTCAAACTCAATAAAATCCAAACATGCTCTGCAAGAAAGCGAAGAGTTTGTGCCAAAGTGGGGGCAGCAAGCAGACTCCTGTGTCTGCAGGAATCCCATCACTATTGCTCCAGCCCTCAGCCAGCTACCACCTCTTCACCACCTCGGCCTTTCTGTGGAGAGCACGCTTTGCACTGGCAGGACCGAAGAAAGTCCCCCTCCAGACCCAGGTGTCAGAAAAGAGGCAAGTGATGAAGGATCTCTCTTGAGAACCCAGGTCTTCCCGGGTTAGAAAGCACAGACACCGGGCAACCCATCGCTCAGTTCGGTACCAGCCTGCACAGCTCAGAGCCAAGGACCCAAGGCTTTTGCCACACCATGCTCTCAAGATTTTAACGAGACTGACTAGCCAGTAGCACAACAGCTCTGAAGGGCTGCTCAGTCTAAAAGAGTCCTGGGACTAGGCAGTCGTAGCGGCCAGCGTGGCTGGGCTACACTACCTGCTGCCAATCTTTGCCCCTCAAAAGACCCCTCATGTTATGCAAAAGTCCTTTTCTGTATTTGGAGCAATAAACATGGGTCCAATATGAAATGCAAGAACCTCTCGAGTATTTTCCAGTTCCCATGCTAAAATACTCAAGATTGTCTTTAATGCATACACTGAGCAATCCAAAGTGAACAAACTGCATCTCTCTTCTCTTTATTGGTGAAAATCCGCCAAATCAACAAACATAGAGACCCTGATCATGTAGATTGTCAGAGTAAGGCCCTCCCCTGCTCCACACAAGAAATGCCTTGCACCTCTGGAATGCCAACAGAGCTACAACTTCCTAGCTGCCAAAGATCAGAGCTTCAAAAAATTGAACCCAAGATATGAGAGTTAAACACAAAACCAGAAGCATCCGTAACTAGCAGATACCTTTTTTAAGAGTTCTTAGCACAACCTTATCTTACGTCACCCTCTGGAAAGAGGACAAACAACGAAATACATTTCAGTCAGCTGAAGTTTTTAATAGTCTAGATCCATTCACGTTGTTAAATGCACACACTCAGCCACACATTGCATAGTGTTCAGCCTGACCTTCAGGCTCTCTGGGCAGGAAATATTTTAATTACACAACAAGAGATTGATCTCTCTGGTTTTCTTTGGCTTTAAATTTAAATGCCACTGTACCTCTCTTGCCTGTCTTTCAATGGGACGATTCATGAAAAATGTCTATTATTAGGCCAGGGCACCACACACAACAGCATGTTCAGGGGAAGAAAGAACAATTTGATTAAAAAAAAAAATTTAAAAAAAGCAAGGAGATCATGAATTTACAGGAATTTTATCTGGGGTTTCACAATAATCGCCCAAGTAGCCTGCCAACAATAAATTAAACTTTAAACAAACAATTTAGCTTACCCTGTTATGCACGTTGATCAAATACCGGTACTATAGCAACTGTTCTACATTACTTTTTAAAACCATTTGCATTTGAAACCACCAGATTACATCAATTATGCTAAATGTTGACTTACAGTACGCCCTGGCAGTTGCATACAGAGGCAGAGGAGAAACTCAATCCAACTCCTCTTCATTTACTCCCTTCCATCTAATATTTCATGGACCATGTAACTAGTCAAAACACAATTCCCACCTGAGCACGGTGACACAGCAACTTTAGTTTCAAAGACAACTCTGCACACGTTTTCTCATTTAAATTATGAACAGGCTGGTCTTTAAAAATGCTGAATTAAACTCAAAGTTCAGAGAGTATTGGGGAAAACGAGGAAATGTTTTGGGCCTGAAACAAAACCCAGGAAACCACTGGAAAGAATGGAAGGGCATCCACTAGGCTTTGGCAGAGCCTGACTTCCCAGAGACACCCAAGCTCTCTGCCCAGGTGAATGCCTCAGTTGCCTAGAAGAGCAGCACAAGCAGAGCCTCACTGAACACCCGGGCACTGGCTCAAGCTTGGGTTCAAACTGTGTGCAGAAGCAGCATCTAGCCCTGCAAGTCTGTGCCCACTAGCAGCTGCTTCCCAGTTCTTGCTCATGCTGACTGACTGGTTCATCCTCCCCTGTCAGACTTTAGGCAAGTGCAGCCGGAGCGGGCCATGCTGACACCTGTCCCAAGTCCCTCTGGAGCATCCCATTGACACCAAAGAGTTAGACCGACTCGGCACTCCAGAGGATGAGGTGCAGGTGCAATTCCCAGTCCAAGGGCAGCCAGGGCGAGTTACCAAACCAGGTAACTTCCTTCCCCCAGGCACCAAGGAAGTCTACCAAATACCATCATGCGCATGGAGCACATGTTCTCTCTGGACACCCTGAAGAACTTAGTACATGAAGGGAGTTCCCCACCTGCTGGCACAAGGAGGGGACCCTGGGAGGCAGATGCATCCCATTCCCAGGTCTGTCTCTGCTTTATGTGGGCATCTTGACCTCCCACCCTTTGAGACCAGCAGCATGCCAGGTGCTCACTCACCCTTCGGTACCATCTGCGCTCCTAGGTAAAACCTTAACTGCCTGTTCATGAAAACAAACTGCTGTTGCTAGAGACAACTCTTCTTTTCTCCCAAAAGTAATAAATTAATAAAGCCAAGTACAAGGACACAAATTAACACACAGAAGGGACACACAAACCAAAAAAGCCCAATTTGTTCTGCTTTAAAAGAATGTATTGAGGGCCAAAGTAAAACAATTATCAGCCCAAAGCCCCGCAGAAGGAACAAGGCTTACAAGGAGCAGCTGAGGGTACTGGCGTTGTTTAGCCCTGAGGAGAGGAGGCTGAGGGGAGACCTCATAGCTCTCTACAGCTACCTGAAAGTGGGTTGTAGAGAGGAGGGAGCTGGCCTCTTCTCCCAAGTGACAGGGGACAGGATGAGAGAGAATGGCCTCAAACTCCACCAGGGGAGGTTCAGGCTGGACATCAGAAAAAAAAATTTCACAGAAAGGGTCATTGGGCACTGGAACAGGCTGCCCAGGGAAGTGGTTGAGTCACCATCCCTGGAGGTGTTTAAAAGATGGGTGGATGAGGTGCTGAGGGGCATGGTTTAATGGTTGATGGGAATGGTTGGACTTGATGATTCTGTGGATCTTTTCCAAACTAGTGATTCTGTGATTCTGTGACACAGCTGTCTGAGTGCTGCGGGTTCAATGTGCTTGGCTTTGCCAGGAGAAGCCTGCAGCGTCAGAGAAACAGAAGAACTCCTCTGACACCTTCTGGTCAGGAGCCCGTAACAAACCCTGTCCTATGAACATCAGCAAATGCATTGACAGGGAAACTGCTCTGAATTTCATCTCTGAGCATTAGCTCCAGCACAGAGGCGGCGTGAAGCAAGAAAGGAGTCACTGTAAACCATAAGCCTCTCATTCCTGTAACACCCTCTGAGCAAAGGACAAATTAAAAAGAACCACAGATTTCAAAACATACCGTGTATAAAGAAAATGTGTATTTTCATACACACATCATCATATCAACCATTAACTGCTATGCTTGACCTGCTATTTAGTACCTTCACATTAAGAGATGTTTTACTTTTTCTAACAGTGCTGCCAAGCAGAATCACAGATTCCCTACCTGCCATAATTTCACCAGAAGGAACAGGAATAATCAGCATCTTTTACCTTAATAATCAGTTAAACACTACCTACCCATATCATTTACACTAGGCTAATCATTCTTAAACCTTCAAATTCAGAGCAAGTGGGAATGCAGCTCCCTACTCATGTTGGAATTTTGACCTGCAGGGAAGCCAGCATCTGGCCACTGGGACATCCACACAGCCTCCAGCTGTGACAGATGCCAAACCTGTGACACTGGCAGGCAAGGACCACACTACTGCACTCCTACAGCCAAGTCCTCATAATCCTTCTCTTCCCCAGCAACTACTTTCAAAAGCACTTACTAAAATTAGTTTGAAATACTTAACTCCAGAAACACTCCCATCTTTATCCCTGGCAAAAGCATCCATTTGATGCAATGGCTATAAGGGTTGTATGAACAAGGAACAGTTAAATGACTCCGTATAATAGCAGAAGGACCTCACATTTACATTTGCACAGAAGAAACAGCACTGTGATCTGCCTGCTGTAGAAGACAGAGCTCAAGTAGTTCACCAAACCAATTACACACATCTTGAAAGAAATGAGGACTTAACTCAGTCACCCAGCATATTCCTTTAGACCTATGTTTAATAGCTATAATATCTTAGTATTATCCCCCCCATCAGAAATTCAAACACTTTCTTAATTCCTGCTGGGAAAAATAGGTAGAGCTTTTTAGAGGTGCGTATATTTATGCTGTGTTAGAAAATTTACTCACCTGTAAGTTTAAATTATCACTTGAGTAGCAATCCCAAACATGGCATTAAAAGAGACGCTTTCATACCTGAAAAAGGCTGATATTGCAAGTCTGAATCGGTGACTTGGAGCGCTCTCCTCTCTACTGAGAGGTTAATGCAAAACACCAGAGATGCACTTCCACAGGGACAAGCTTGGTGCTGGACAATGTCTTCCTTACATGACTTAACTTCCATTAGAAGAACATTCCTTTCCTCTTTGACACTGAGACCTTGCTCTTTCACCACCAATATTAACTAAGTTAGTTCCATAAGCCTCCCTGTAAAATACTCTTCTCTCACCTTAATATTTTAACAGGGGATGACAAACCTAGGGGAGAAATCCAGACATTTTAAAAGATTTTGCCAATTATTTTCTTAGTTGGCATTAAGCAAAACATCAGTAGAAATTAATGCCGTCTCAGAAAAAAAAAATAAAATCACAGCTTCGAAGAAGGTAGTGCAATGCCTGAGGAAACTACACTTGGATTCAGAGAACGTGTGCTGATTTATGATAGTATGACACTAAACAAATCTAAATCAAATGTTAAAAAACAAGTTTCGCAGACAAAAATGCCTCTATATTAAAGTTTATGGTCAGTAAGGACTCACTTTTCCTCAGAGGAACAGAGAAGTTCTTCCTTGAAGTTGAGAAAATTCATCTGCAAGTGATGACTTCATGACTCATTAGAGAATTGGATCATTAAAAGGAAGTGCCTGTAATACCAAACATTTTGAGTGTAAAAACTGTCAACACAAAGAAATTGTTCTTCCTGAACTGCATTGTATTTGGATATGGACAACAATGTATCCACCTTCATTTATGAACTAACACAATTCTCAGCACCAATGAAAGCTGTTCAGCCTTTCTCTTCTCCTCACTTTAGCCACAGATTCGGGTGACTTTAAATTTAATAAAGTTTGCAGGAAGAATTTAAATCCTCGCTACCCAGCCACTTACCATTAAGGAATTAGCTGTTTCTCCCAATATCATCAGCTACAGAGTAGCAAATACAATAACAGCAAGTAACTTCAGAGTTACAGTCCCTCTGAATTATCTGTGACATTTGCAATTCAAATACTAAGTCAGACATAGCAAAACAAAAATGCCTCTGCGTCCTAGTAGTTCTCATTTGACAGATTCTTTGGCCATGAGCTCAAAAGTGAATTGTTTTGACAGTAAAAGCTTTTATTCCAAGTAAATTATGTGACAAAAATGGAATAAGACTAATTACGGTTAAAAAATTAACAAAGTCCTAGTTATATCTGTATAGCTAGTTCTAGACATATGTGTATCTGTTAAAAATCATTTTGCACTGCCCACAGCAGCTTCATTGTAACTTCTCAGAGAGCAAGAGATCCAATCCTGCCTGAGGTATTCGCTTCCCTTGTACCACAAGGCCACATCACCAGAGAAAATTTATTATTTCCACATCAGCCAAAAGAGCTACAAAAATTACTTTAAAGTATACACAACTCTGCTTATTACAAAAAGAAAACCGATTGGTAATTGATTGATATAATTAATGTAAATCAGCATTTGCTGTTACTGCTAAACCTGATTAGAAGTAAGTTTTATACCATACATCCAATTAATCATGTAAGCAAAGATGCAGTTAGAACAGCTACAAAATAAATGGGAAAAGGCTTCACAGAAGGAGCACCATCTTTCCTCGTGCACCACTGCCATGAATAATGTCTTCATGAGCCTTAGCTACTTGCTCCAGTGGATATTCTGGGCCCACAATTGGGTTCAGCCAGCCAGCTTCTATGCCATCAAGAAGTGCCGCTGCACATTCATGCATCTCCTCCTGCATGTAATAAAGACAGCATTTACCACCACAGGGCCTTTACATTCTAGAAATGTATTTACTGTTTATGCAAAAGTTAAACCAAATTTCACAACCCAAAAATATTTTATGATGTTCTGAGATTAGATAAAAATGTAAAGGAATGAACCAACAAGTTATTTACGGTGAAATGATCCCTACAATAGGTTTTAACTGAAAACAGAGAAGTGTTGGAATATGCCAACAAAACATGCTTTAAAATGAAAATGTTCCTACCTCAGCTGCAAGAAACAGACTGACTCCAATTATACTAGATTCCTTAGTCATCGTGTCTCTGGGATTTATCTCGATGGGACCTCTACAGCCCACAACCTGTTACAAATAAGTTACGATGGAGTTCCACTCATAACTATTCAACTGCGGTGTTACGTGCACAAAGTAAGTGACAAAACCACTTACCATCACCCTTCCTCCACAGGACAGCAGTTGTAAGTCAGCAGCAAGATTGATGTTAGAGAGCATTTCTATTATTATATCAACTCCTTCCATCTTTGTGTATTCCTATACAGGATATAATACCTTATTATCAGTCCAATTAGTGCTTGGGTACTACCGTTTATTTCATATCCTATAAATAACACACATTTTACAGTTTATTGATTACATTTTAAATACAGCCTTTGTACTAAGACTGACAGGTAATAAATTTAATTTTAGAGTATTTTGATCTGATGAATTGTAATATGCTACCATATTGGAAATTGCTGGAATGCAAGAGTTTCTAAATTCCATCGCCAGTGAAGAAAGCTCAGCTCTTCTAGCCTGGGAAAGTTTTTCCTTGTGTAGAAATGAAAAAGACAGTACGCTATTGCTCCCACATAAATCTACTTAAAAAAACTTCTGCAAATGACTGCTCATTCTGTTAGTAAGAAGAATCACCTAGCCCTGATACATGTTTACCTTAATTTTATCAATGTAATTTGCTTCTCTGTGATTACATACTTGGTGAGCACCATTTCTCAGGACTATGTTCATGCCCTCCTCAGTTCCTGCTGTACCCAAAACCTTTAAACTACAAGCTCTGGCAATCTGACATGTCGCTATTCCAACCTGAGGGGATGAAGGGGGAGGGAAGAAAAGCAAAAAAAAAAAAAAACCCACAAAAAGGAAAAATTAAGTAATTAAGTCTTTTTTCTCTTTCTTTCTTAGCATCGATTTCATATATTTCACCTGCAAATTGGAACTTACCAATTAAAAAAGTTAGCCTGGAAACATATTTTTAGCTATAAGTTATTTGCACCTTAGAATCAGTCAAATAAAGAAAAGATATTTACAGAGATGTGGTAAAACTTTGTGGGGTTTTTGAAGAGATATCAGCATTTAATATAAATCCACGTAGAATGCAGTCTGTTTGTTAAAGCTGGGCCATAGATACTTGATACAAAGCCAAGGCAATTCTTGCCTTCACAGAATCATCTGCTATTGATACCAGCACTACATACTGCAAAGAAAACCTGCAAGCAGAAATTTTGTTAACATTATGAACCTTGCACAACCAGATAAATTATTCCTTTAGAAACCAAATTCTCTGGGTCTCGTATCAGCTCTGCACTCCAGAGGATGTTTGGAGGTGTTGGATGCCTCCACAAAAACCTGGTGCTGGAGCCAATGGTCATCCAGGCACAGCAATGCCATCTCTTGGCATTGCTCTGTGTCATGGCAACAGCATGGGAGACCAAGATGGGGGAACACAGACACTGCCTGCCCAGGATTCAGTCCCAGCTGGTCAGCTCCCGGAGGCTACCGATTCAGCAGCTCCCACAGCAGCCACAGTTACAGGATATGTTCCGAAACGCATGCTCCAAGGATGGTGACTCAACCACCTCCCTGGGCAGCCTGTTCCCGTGCCCAATGACCCTTTCCACGAAAAATTTTTTTCTGACGTCCAGCCTGAACCTCCCCTGGTGGAGCTTGAGGCCACAGCCCCTTGTCCTGTCCCCTGTCACTTGGGAGGCCAGCTCCCTCCTCTCCACAACCTCTTTTCAGGTAGTTACAGAGGTCTCCCCTCAGCCTTCTCTTCTCCAAGCTAAATGACCCCAGTTCCCTCAGCTGCTCCTCGTAAGGCTTGTTCTCCAGCCCCTTCACCATCTTTGTCGCCCTTCTCTGGACACGCTCCAGAAAAAAAAAGCATCTAAATCATCTGAAACAGAAACCTAATTTTGTTAATCCACTAATTGATATAAATGTGACCATAAATCATACCACAGACAAAAGCAGATGCAAAGACAGAAAGCAGCATTTCTTATAAGCTGCCTTCTCCAAATACTTACCCCCCCACTGGCTCCATGCACTAGCACGCTCTCTCCTGCTTTGGCATGCCCTCTGAGTGGAAAACAGAAAATATAGGCATGAAGATTGCAGTACACAGCCGTTACGCGTCAGATTGTATAAACCAACGTCAAATCTCATCTTTCACACAGTATGATTTCCAATTCATGTTATGGCTAAACAGGTACAATCAGCTGGAGGCAAAATAAACTATATCACTTATAAATTTACGTACTGCACAGTTATGTTGTGCACCTAGCAGCAAGTCATGGTCTGGTACTGAACTTAAAGATTTTCACCTGTTACAGAACATAAAAGTAAACCATGCTGGTTCTAACAATTTGTTCCATCAAACTAAACCAGATGTCCAGACCTAAGCTCTCACCTAGCTGACATGAAGCCTGGCTTTAACTCATTACCCTGCCCTATGGCACAGACAGGGCTGTACATGAAGCCTCTCTGGCACAGAGGCTCAGGAAGAAGAGAAATTAGAAGAAGAAATTAGAAGAAATTAGAACTATTCCTGTTCTTCACTGGCTAAAGTAACAATTAGCACTGAGAGAGAGTTATACATTTTATTACAAGAATCTTATTGGAGAAGCCTTTCCAGGCCTGTTCTCTTGAGAAGAAATGTGTAACAGGAGAACACCGTTGCTAGCTTCTAGTTGACAATGATATGACAATGCCATCAGCATAACAAATTTAACTTAAGAGTTTTAAACATTTCCACTCATTGATCTCCTCTCCTTTTAGAGGGCAATGAAAATGCGGGCTTCAATATTTTAAATATTCATAAGCAAAATGGATAAACTTAGATTTGACACCTTACTTTTGGAAAAGAGCACGATAAGCAGTGAAGTAGGGTATTGCAACTGCTGCTCCTTGTTTAAAGTCCAGTTTATCCGACAAAGGAAACACTTTATTAGCTGCAGCAACTGCATAATCTGCATATCCTCCAGAGATCGTACCAATGGTAAAAACCCTGTCACCTTTCTAGAAAGGAGGGAAAAAAAATAGAGACATTAATCATCTCGCTTATATTTTCTTTAATATAGTTTAAGAACCAGTTCACAGATGTTAAGGTGATTTCTAACAGCTCTCCTATTAAAACTAACCAATTATATTTGTCACAGAGAGGATTTTTATAATGCTAATACATACAATCCATGCAATACAAACCATATAATTTCATACACCTAAAGTGTCATAATTAGAACCCCGGCTCTAGAGGGTAACACACAAACCTACTGTCTCATTAATATTGACCTTAATGAACCTGAACACTAGAGAATTCCAAACACAGATTCCAAATGCAAAACCTAAAAAGTTTTCACAAACACAAAATAAACATTTCTCAATTATTTTTGCTTAAACGTGGAAAAGAGATATTCTCTTAATAAACCTTACAACACCTCAATATTGCCACTGCTCTGCAGAAGGGCCGGCTCAAGCCAAAATCCCACAGGCGATGTGGACATGCACAGCGGGCAGCACGTCACCTATGTATGCCCAGCGCCGTGGCACGACACCAGCTGTGGGGCCAAGACAGCACCCAGCCTGGCCCTTGGCCACTGGCAGAGCAATGCCAGGGCCCACAGAAGGCACAGATACACAGCTCTGAGTCTTCTGCTGCCAGCATGGTGACCTCCATAAACATCCAGCATGTGGATGGGGTGGGTCCGGTCTGCGGACACCGGGTAGTAACTGCTGCAGGGTAGTGCAATGGTTTCCCAAGCAGCTCGAGCATGCAAATGCACGAGCTTGGCCACTCGGCATTTTTGGGATGTCTGTCTGGGGCACACACACGCATTGCATCAGCTCTCACTCTGGACTGTCAGGGTGACCCCACTGTGTGCTGCCACTAGCCGGCAAAGGTGAAAAAAGCCAGCAAAGCAATAGAAACAGGATTAGCAGCAGAGCAACCACACAAAGATGATCCCATAAACAATCATGAATTAAAAATGAATGTATTTTCTACACCTACCTTGAATGCAGTAACATGTTCTCCAACCCCTTCAATTACACCAGCCACATCTGAGCCTGGAGTGTAGGGTAAAGTTGGTTTTCTAGCATAAGTCCCAGAACGAATATATGCCTCGACAGGATTCACCCCACAGGCGTGGACTTTAATTAGCACCTAAAGAAAAGATGCTCCTTAAGCAATAATTAAAGAGTTTTAGAAATTGAATCCACAGCACAGGATCATGGCACTTTAACTAGATTTTTAACAGAGTAAGCAAAAATCTGAACTGAGGCTATTTTCAGGAAATCCTTTCTATAGATTATGTAGCCCATGTAAAAGTAAAAAGCCCACACTTGTTAAACATGATGTCTCAGGTTGTACCAATACACTGACCAAAAACTACATATTCAAGATGAAAAGTTTCGGTTTGCATTCTTCATTCTGTTCTGAGTAGCCTATTATCATTCAATGCCATTATTTCAGTACACAGAACTCATATATACCTGATTTTCTTTTGGAACAGGAATTACGACGTCTGACTGGATTTTAAGCACTTCAGGGCCACCAAATTCAAAAACTCTGACAGCTCTCATCAGATTTCTTGTGGCTGCCATAGTTATCAGAATATCTGCAGGAAAAAAAATATGGTATTGCCATCATAATTTATTTCGCATTTTCAAAATAAAGAAATCAAACAACCACCTGCCAAGCAACTGATTAAACAGAGATTCACTCTTTATTTAAACTGGGGGAAGGAGAGTTGGTTTGGGCTTTTTTCCCAAAACTTGCAAAACGCAGAACATTTACCCCACCACTTGCAGGGCTTTATGGGTATTAAGAGAACCACATGCAAATAATTTTCCCATAGCAATGTTTCTACAGCAGCTCCTGTGAACAGGAGCTGTCACATCTGTACAGATATACAGCACTTTGGGGGGAAAACTGCTACAACTTACTGCTACACTCTGCCAAAAAAAAAGCCTGCTACACACAGGCCAACAGGGTTGTCTAACCAAGTGACATTCCAGTCACCGCTCCTGCAGGCTGTCAAACCTCCAGGTAAAAAAGGCAAAAAAAATCTATTAATCAGCTATCACAAACAAAGGTACCCCTAGAACATTAAAACAAGCCAGGAAAGACTGAAATGCAGACATTTAAGATTCCAGTCCTTAATTCCACAACTGCATCTGTATGTGACAGCCCTGTGCTGCAGCTCACAGCTCACAGGCATTGCTGGACACAAGGAGAGCTTATCAACACAGGGAGGTGCAACTGCTCCAACCACACTCATTCCTGATGGGCTCCAACAAACCACCATGAGCACGGTACTCCCACCACAGGACAGTTACACACAGGTCTGTCAGGAAGCTGATCCACTCAGAGAGGAGCACTTTACTGGTGACCTAGCAAAAAATCACGGAACAGCAGAGGCACATAGGAACCTTATAGGTATCAGGAGATCCCACTGCTGGCCAACTCCAGTTATGGAACTTCAGGGCTGCAGACAGAGGCAGGCTTTTCCCAAAGCTGATTACAGCTTTCACAAGGACCTGACTTCAACATTATTTTTTTCCTAACTCTAGTCTGTAAGAAGCCTGCATAGTTTTGGTTGTCTGTTCAAGCCAGAAAGAGCACTGGTCACAGGGATGTACACTACTAAGATTTCCCTTAGGACGTGGCAAAAATCCACTCTGCCAAGCAATTTCTGCAGTACAGGTCACTTTTATATGTTGTGATAACAAACCAAAAAGCAGCTTCTATTCTGCTCAGAAAAAAAATGGACCCATAAGTTTTAATAAACTATTCTGCAGCCCGGTGATGAACCTAGTATGGGGCCGCCTTCAGAGGACTGGAAGCAGCCCGGTACTGGCTGGAGTGGCTGCAGGCAGGCAGACATCATCCCAGTGGCTCCAAGCACCTGGGGAACCCCAGACTCATCGGCACAAACCAGTTGCGGAATGGGGCAGGGCCCAGGGCCTGAGAGTGGGGGAAGCAGGGAAAGCAGCAGCAGCACAGCCCGTACAGAGAGCTCTGCCCCTCGGGATCATAACATCATAGAATGGTCTGCTTTGGAACAGACTTTAAATACCATCCAGTTCCAACTCCCCTGCCATGGCGGGGGACGCCTTCCACCAGACCAGGCTGCTCAAGGCCCTGTCCAACGTGGCCTTGAACGCTTCCAGGGATGGGGCATCCACAGCTTCCCTGGGCAACCTGTGCCAGTGCCTCACCATCCTCATTGGGAAGAAATTTCTCCTTATGTCTAGCCTAAATCTGCCTCTCTCCAGTTTATATCCACTGCAGCTAGTCCTGTCACCACAAACTTTTGTGAACAGTCCCACTCCAGCTTTCTTGTAGCTCCTTTCAGGTACCGTAAGGTCGCTAGAAGGTCTTTTCAGAGCCTTCTCCCAGGCTGAACAACAACAACTCTCTCAGGCTGTCCTCATAGCAGAGGTGCTCCAGCCCTCTGATCATCTTTGTAGCCCTCCGCTGGACCCATTCCAACAGCTCCATAGTCTTCTTATGTTGAGGATTCTAGACATGGACACAATACTCCAGGTGGGAGGAATAGAGGGGCAGAATCACTTCACTCGCCCTGCTGGCCACGCTTCTTTTGATGCAGCCCAGGACACGGTTGGCCTTCTGGGCTGTGAGTGCACATTGCTGGCTTATGTCGAGCTTCTCATCAACCAGCACCCCCAGGTCCTTCTCTGCAGGGCTGCTCTCAATCACATCGTCCTCCATCCTGTATTGAAACTGGGGATAGCCCTGACCCAGGTGTAGGACCTTGGCCTTGTTGAACCTCATGAGGTTTCCCCAGGCCTATTTCTCCAGCCTGTCCAGGTCCCTCTGGATTACATTCTGTTCTTCTATGAGGAGCATGGATAAATCCGTTTTAAACTACTCCTATATGAATATATTTTCGTACCTTGAGAAAACACGCTTTTTTAAAAGCAACGTTATTTATGATGAAGGACTGTTTTCTTTACACAAAATCAAAGATCATGTATCTGTAGTGCCGCTTTAATTCTTTCTCTCTGTCTCCAGGATATAAACAGGTCTGAGATCCAGAAGAAAATCTGCACCTGGCTCACGGTAACACATGAAATGTGTAACAAAGACGATGTGGTAAGAGGACATTATGGTACAACTTCTGTATTTATGTAATGCAGGATTCCTAATGTCATGGAAAAAATGGCATGTAAATGGAAAGAAATGTTCAGGTGTTTTTATGACTGTTACTGAGATGAATCAGCACTCTAATTAAAAAATAAACTGTCCTCTAGTTGCTCTACTTAACAGATTCTCAAGAGCTGTTCTTAGGAGAACGCTTTTAAGCTTAAGACCAAGTTCCCTGCGTAGTTGTAAATGCAGCCAATATGAAATGTGACTGATTTTGTATGGTCAGAAGTCACATAATCCCCACGTCTCAATAGCTTCTCAGGAAGTCAGGAATAGGTGTTGCTTCTGTCACAGAACACTGACTTTCAGAAAATGATTTATGAAAATCTCGGATGAAGTGAGTCTTGGTTTTGCAAAGCCGTGGCTCTGTTCAAAATGAAAGCTGTCCTGTCCAGAAGTGAAATAAGCTCAGTTTCTGTCGAATGCTTGCTGGTCTTTGGGCAGTGATATAAGAGTCATTAGCAGGTGCCACAGGGTGAAATACAAAAAATGTATTCCTCACTGACACCACAGTGACAATTGCTGTATCAAACCACGCATTTCACTGGTGGAAGTTCTGTATCAGGCAGCATTGAGATGATGCTTTCTGGAAAAGCAGCGCTCCAGAGAAAATAGGAATTACTAACTTAGCTGTTCAGAAAGACCGGCTTCCAACTTAAAATAAGAACATTTACGGAGGAGATTCTACACAAACACATTTAAGTAGTTTTCAATTTTTGAAGGAAAGTGGAGAGTGCTACTTCAGCAGTTTTCTTTTATGCCATCGTGTCTTAAAAAAGCATATGAATCTGATTATTTTATTGAATATTTTCATTTTACAAGAAAGATGAGAAGGGCTGGACAAGACAGGAACGGAAAGGGTAACAGCTGACATCTCTCCAGTTAATGCATCACATTTCTTAGTGCTGTAAATTGAGCAAGTGAAGGCAAACGGGGGGGGATGGTGCTTATGGTTAAATAATCATAAAATGAAATAAGTAATATAAATGCCTCAAAGCAACTTTTCTCAGTGGAAAAAAGTAGTATCAGCCCTTAGGGCCGCTCTGCAAAAAAGATAGCATAGAAAAGTACTGATAAGCCCTGTAGAATGTCATACAGCTTTCTCCACGCTTGCAAGTCCAGGAAAAATTGCCATTAGCGTCTCAGTCTTCTGGCACAGCTCAGGGGGTCTGAAGGTGATGTCTTGCATTTTACAGTTATGAAGTTACTTCCCTTTTTTTTTTTTTTCCCTTGTCTTGTGTATTTATGCATCTAGTTTCAACTTTAACTAGGTACTTTTTTTCTTTCTTTTTGGTTTTTTTTTTTTTTTGTAGCCCATCTCCAGTGTTAATATAAATATTTTGGTGTTTTTTCCAGATGGCAGCACTCAAGAAAGCTACTGGTGATGTTGTGCTCAAGTTTGAACCATTTGTTCTTCATGTGCAGTGTCAAGAGATGCAGGATGCACAGCTTCTGGTAAAATTACATTGAGTAACAGTATCATAATATTGTTCTCTTATATTCCGTGCTGCAAAGGTCAAAATGTTGGCTCCTGAGCAAGCTCTTCCTTGCTGTGAAAGTGTGTGAGACTTGTTTAAGGTATCTTTTTTTTTCCTCAGCATTCAGTGGCTGTTGATTCTGGGTTCAGGAACTCTGGTATTACAGTTGGCAGAGGAGGAAAAATTATGATGGTAAGGACTTTTCTACTGACCTGTAAGGAATATAACAGAATCCCATCATTACTTGTAGCCTCAGTTTTTTTACAAGCCAAGATCTGTGCTGTAACGTGATTGACTGCTTTCACAGGCCATGCTGTAGCACTGCAAATTCTTTCTGCCTCATTTAACAGCAAACTAACCAATTGTGTGGGAGAGTGGTTTTTTTCCTTTAGTAAATTCCCCATAATATTCAAACAACCTTAATAAAATAAAAAACTTTATTCTAGAGAAATCCTTCTCTGTGTGTTTTTAGGCTGTCCGGAGCACTCATTGCTTAGAAGTTCCATTGAGACACAAGGGGAAACTGATGGTTTCTGAAGAATATTTTGAATTGTTGGATTCCACTAGTCCTGTTCATTACATCTAAATCTGAAAGTGAAAAATGCACAGGAGAGATTGTTTAAATTAAAAAAAACCAAAACACAAACTAGACAGCTCTTACAAAGTCTAAAATACAATTTCAATTAATTGTAGGAGCTCCAAAGGCTATAAAGTATTTAAGGAAAAACCTGTAAGCGACATGAGTTTGCAGACTTTGTTATTAAGTGTGGTTTGAGTTTCTTTTCTCATGTTAACAGCATTTGTTATTCTAACACAGTGGCCATCTCAGCAGAATTCAGGTGGCAATACATGCTTTAAACCACTAAATGCTTTGCATAGTTTGCAAAACTGAGGATTTTTGAGGGTGGTGGAGAGTTACACACAGTACAATTGTGTCCAGCTGAGGAAGAGAACAGGCAGAAGTGCCAGAGTGCGAGGGACACAGATACTGGTGAGGCACCTATGTATACGTAACCAGAGGAGTTTCTTTTTATATGTCCACTGGGAATCTCTGTAGTGGTTAAAGTCAGCAGTGACTGCTCATAGCAGCAGTCCATCTGATTGCTAATGCTGTCAGTCATTAGACATTTAACCTGATACCGTTTCTAGTTTCTGTAAGGTTAACAGGGTCTTCATGGCACTTGAGTGCCTCCACCACTTGATTGCTAACATCCAGGCATTACAGAGTGGAGTAGCAGGACACGCACAAGGACACGCCCTGGTATTTCTGATTATCCTTCCAGTGTTGGCTAGAACATCTCAATGTCAGTAGCAATTTTCTTCTCTTGGCACATTTTGGTGATATTACAAAAGCATTTGTTTGTTTAGTTTTGCAGATCCTGAGCAAACCTACAAAAATAATACTGACATAATTTGTTTCTTTCTAGATTCTACAGAAGCTTAGAGTCAGCTTTGCAAACTGCCGCTGGTGCAAATGACTTGCATTCTGAGGGGATGGAGAGGAGTCGCTCTGTGTATGTTCGTAGAAGGAAGAGGAAGACAGTTCACAGACAAAGTGTATGCCCCTCTCCCAAGGATCAGCATGAAGAGCTGGAGCCTGAGGATGATATAGAAAACAGTCTTGATATTTTTCTGATATCATGATCTAGACTAAAGCAAACTGAATAACAATTGTAATGCTCTTTGTAAGAGACAGAAATACTGCTCTGTTCTAAGCAGTAACACTCCCATGGATGTTTACCAGAAAAAAGGTAATTGAACAGAATTGTGCACAGGTTCAATGCCAGAGAACAAAACCTTAGAAGGTTTTGGGTGTTGTTTTTTTTAAAAGCACTGTCTTTTACTCTGTCTGCTAGTTATCACAGAAATAACTGGTTTGGTACAGCCTTTTGCTATGTCCTCAGTGGTGGCGTTTTGTGTCCATATGCTGAGTTTAGGCCTTCTGATTTTCACAGACCAGAGAAACTCTAAAAGCCTAGTTGTTATCCCTGAAGGTTTTTAATCCCTGTAGGAGCTTTGCCAGCAGTACAGATGCCCGCCACAGAACAGGGCAAAGCTACGTGTCAGCCAGCTGAAGGACAGTTGCTGGTGTGGAGATAAGAACAGAAAACTAGAAGTTGGGTCCTGCTCTGTGCCAGCTTCAGCCACTGTGTCCTGGATCCTTTCTGGCCGTTGCACTGGGCAGCAGTGTTGATGTTGTTTTCCTGCACTTTGCTGTGTTTCAGGCTCCAGCCCCCTGTGTGTTGCCATCTTCTGCTTCCCTTGGCCAGTGGCCGTTAAGTGTTATTTTCCTTTGAGTCTTGTAGCCAGCTCCATACATTGATTTTGCTCCCTTACATCTCATTCCATGTGGCTGGTGCCCAGCCTCCGTTCTAGCTGTCGGGCATAAGGTCATCCCAAGTGTACCCTAACAGGCTTTCTTCCCAGGCTGTGAAGCATCGGCACTCAACAACTGTTAAGCACAAACCAGCGCAATAATGTGCACATTCCTGTATTGCACCCCTGGAAAATTCACTCCTTACTCCAGGTGTATTTTGCAGAAGAATGGTGAATTTGTGAACATTTGCAGCAATGGATCCTGAGCCTGCCCTGCTTTTTATGCCCCTAGTAATACACTAACACTGCAAAACAAGGCCCTGACTGAAGGAAAATGGTTTATTTGGTGCGGTAGCAGGGAGTTGTCATTGTTTCCATTACGTAAACTTGTGTCTTGGGGATGTTTTAGTTCCACCGTAAAAAAAAAAAAAAGTGACATACAACGTGGCAGCTAAAGGGAAAAGTAATTGGGGGTTTTAAATAGATTCTGGAAGACCTGTTGGGCTGTGTTTCCAGCAGCATGCATGCCAGAAAAAATAAACTTGAGCCTTTTGTGTTGCTTGTGGTGTTTCTAATGTACAGCCTGAGCAGTTCGGTGCACGTGCTTTCACTCTGTTTCTGGTGGCTCGAAGGATCTCAGCAGAAGTGTGGCAAGGTGATCAAGACAACGCGGTTCCATCCATGCAAGAAGATTGTGGTTGTGTCAAGTGAGGTACTTGGAGGCTGATGCTGCCCTTGGCTGCTGGCTGCAAGCACAAATTGGACAAACAACAGAAAAAGTAGTCGCTACAATTTTCCTCCTGTGGAGGGGGTGAGGCACTAGTGATAAGTTTTTGAAGATGAAAGAAAATCAGCTTGTGAGGTGAATGTGTACATAAGATCTTGAAATATTGCAAGAAGCCTTCGTATCTGGGTGGACTAATCCTTGTTTAATTCTGACTGAACCAGGGGGAGACCATTTCTAATGCTGAGGAGCTGCTTGCTGGGAGGCTTGCAGCAAGTGCTGAGTCCTGGTGGGCTTGGAATGGGCAGAGAGAATCTGCCACCACAGGGACAAGTGAACCTGGGATCCCACAGCCTGTGCAACAGCAGGACCACGGGTGGGAGCAGCCGAGGGTCCCCACAGCAGCTGGAGTCAGCAGCCTCTCAAGGCCTGGGGATGTGGCTCTGCCACACGTTATCGGGGTGTGTGTGGATTGCAGAGGGTTTGCTTGGAGCAGCCAGAACAACCTTCTACCTCCAAAGCGATGCTGGCAAGGTCTGGCTCTGATCTGTTGGCAATCCTGCAAGGGATTGCAGATGTCATTAATGAACGGGAGCCATTGCCGTGCACTTCACAGTGCTGTCACCTTGCCCCACGTATGGGAAGATAAAAATTTAGTACTGAAAAAGCAGAGATTGGAAGAAACTGCATCAGACTTCAACCCCAGCCCAAAGAGTTGCCATTGCTGTGTCCGAGGCAGCCTGCCTCAGAACTCAGAAGGCTTTACTTCCAGCTGTGTATGGTCATGACTGCACCTGTGCAAGGTGGGAGAGGGAGCAGGGATACTAATTTTATGTATAACCCAGGATGCCAGTGTGCTTTCAAGGGCAGAGCTGTGGGGCTGTGCATTGGAGGAAAAGGTATTTAGTGAAACTACTTCATTTTTGGGAAACTCCTTTTACTTTTGTTTTCTTTTAAAAAATTAGTCCAAGCAGTACAATAATGCCCAAACCTTGACAGCGTGTAACAGCCCGTACAGGATTTACGTTCTCAGAAATAAGGTTTGCCAGCAACTGCAGTGCAATGTGATCCCACGTTCCTCTTAGAAGTTATATATCAAATTCAGGAACATTTTTTGACAGTCTTAACCCAGAAAGTTGACCCTAACTATGGCCATCTTGTTGCTTTATACCTGTTAACTCCAATTATTGCAGACTGTTGGGGACCTCATACAAAAAATCAAAACGACCCCACAACAAGAAAAAATATGTAGTTGTGTGATTCTCAGTGTAATTAGAGAATCCTGTTACCTCACTGCCTAAATGATCAAACAGTTATAACAAAATTTTTCTTATTTTTTTCCTCCCCTGAATGTTCCAGAGGCGATACCAAGGGGAGTTTCAGGGGTCCTGCAGCCTTGCTGGGGAGGTGCCAAATGCCAGCACCACCTTGCTCCCTGCATCACTGCCCCTATTAGCCCTAATTCTAGGGGATAACCACACTTCTCCTGAGTCTTACTCGACTTTCACAAGTTCCTTTTGAGATTAATTTTGTCAAGCTGTGTTTTATCTCCAGCTCCTGCAACTAATTCTGTCATGCCCTAAATGCATTACTCAACTGCAGACTGCAGGGATCCCAGCAGACAGGAAGGCTGCACGGAGCCTTTGGAAAGGTAATTCTGGGGTTCATGGCAGAAAAGAAACTTACTGAGAAGCAATAAGATTCCTAAAACTGGCAAATCTTTACCACTTCTAAGTGGGCTTAGCCATAGTTAACAAAAGGGTATTTACAGCCCAACTTTCATAATTGCTTTTGCTAAATATTGGAACATTTAAAAGTACAGTCTCATTCACTTTGCATTCAATTGTTTCTAGCGAGGCAGCTGTGTTCATTCCCTCCAGTAACTGATGATCTTCTCTCACCATAACATTTGTCATCCGTACCAGAAAATCACTTCAAGTTGCTGTTCCTGGCATTAGAGTCCTGCTCACAAACAGCATCGGGCAGGCACTTCAGCACGGGAGTCACTCAGCGATAATGCTTTATATACAAATCACAGGTGTCACAAGCACAAGTATTTGCTTGAAACGACTTCTTCCTCTGAAACTTGAGTACTTAGATCAGTTTACAAGAACATAACAGTAACAGCATCAGATTGCAGTAAAAAGCACTGTTTTCAAATGGAGTTAAAGCCTCAGGATGGGACGGGTTATCCATTCTCAGCCACCACTCCTATTAATCCTTTACTTGAATTTCCCTGCACTTAACAACTACATGCAATTGTATAAAATTTAGTCTCAAATTTTTAAAACAATTTTGTACTCTTAAATATACCGTGCCCTGGAGTCTTAGAAAGTCTTTAATACTTCTGATTACTGAAAATACACAATTAGTTTGCAATATCTTCTCAATTTGATTTTACACAATGTGATATTAAGGAGGACATTTAACTTTCCGGTTGGAAGCAACACCAGTGGTGTGCGCTGTGCTTTTTCTCCTTGAAAAGAAATTTGAGTCTATAAAAAAAAATAGATAATCGTATACCTAAACTTTCCTCGATTTTTTTTTTCTTTATTTCTTTACAGGAAGAGAAAGCAAATCCTGTAAAAACTGCTGTTTTAAACCGCCCAGCTCTGGTGCGACAGCAGCAGACAGACATCCAGACATCAGGAGCAGAGCATCCTCAGCCCTTTTTAACTACAGAGAACAATAACCCTGTTCCACACAGAAACTACACATAAGCTTTTATTCTGCTTTCTGGATGAGGTTTCTCTCTGGTAACTGAGCAGATGCAGTACTTTGGTCAATTTTATACCGGGGAAAAGAAATAGATCTTATTTTGTTTTCATTCCGCACGACCCCACGAGAAGAGAAATACTGTTCTCAAAGCCAACTGAATTTTTATCAAAAAGAAGGTAATTTCTTCCCTCGAATAACGCCGTAATCAAGCTTTGTAGTGACTGTAATTAGATTTCTTTGAAGACGACCACTAGAAGCGAACAAGCCGGTCGTTTAACCATTCCCTCGCCGGCAGCCGCGCCGCTCCCAGCACCTCCCCGCGGGGTGGACGCGCATCTCCTCGGGGCTTTTCCCCTCCGCCGGCACGGAGCCGAGGAATCGCAGCGCTGTGCTGGGACGAGGCTCGACACGGCACGGCCAGGGCAGCAGAAAGGGTAAAATCCAACAGCCGAGAGTCGCGAGGGGTGAGAGGGGGCCCAACAGCCCGAGCTGGGGGCGGGTGGCAGCCGAGGCGTCGGGGCTGCGCCCGGTCGAGCAGGACGCGCTCTTTCATGCCCCTAAACGCGTTATTTCCTGGCTGAGTTCTCTAAATACCGTTTAAATGCGATTTTACGGCATTTTGGACGCGGCACGGGAAACGCGGTGATGGGCGAGCGCGGCGCTGGGTCGCAGGTGCCGGCGGCGCTGCCACCGCCGCGGGGAGAGCTCGGACACGGTCCGCACACGGAGCCGATCCCAGACACGGACCCCGCACACGGATCCCATACAAGGGTCCCGCACACAGACCCGCACACGGACCCCGCACACGGAGCCACGCGTGGATCCAGTCCCGCACACGGACCTGATCCCATACACGGACTCCGCACACGGAGCCAGACCCGCACACGGAGCCGATCCCATACACAGACCCGCACACGGACCCATGCTTGGACCCGATCCCATACAAGGGTCCCGCACACAGACCCGCGCGTGGATCCCATACAAGGATCCCGCACACAGAGCCGCACACGGACTCGCACACGGAGCCTGCACACAGACCCGCACACAGTCCCGCACACGGATCCGATCCCATACACGGCCCCCGCACACGGCCCCGATCACCCGGGGCAGAGCCCTCCGCCTCGGGTAGGAGCGCAGCCGCGTTCCCCACCGCGGGGAGCCCCCCGGGGCTCGTCCGTGGCCCCCAGCCCGTCCTGCGGTGCCCGTCCCGCCGCCCTCCGGACGCCGCAGCGACCCCGCACCGAGCGCCCCGCGTGACGCGTTCAGCAGGACCGCGTCTGCCCCGGTGCGTGAACTGCAGAGGCAGCTTCCGAAACCGGGAAGCGTCCTGCTCGCGGTGCCCGTGACACCGATGCCAGGAACACCCGCATCCCCCTCCCTGTGATCATTCCAACAGTGACACCGCGACGTTAAGCCAAGGGTCCCCCCGCATCTGGAACTCACAGCCCCTAAACAAACCCTCGTGTGTTTTATTCGGGCTGTTCCGCTGGAATGGCTCTCGTTCCCTGGGTTTGTCTGCTTGGAGGGAATAGGACGCCGCAGTGTCCCTTTCCCAGCCCCGGGATGCCTGCGCGCCGCAGTGACCCAGCGACACGGCACCAGTGGCAGGAGGCAAAGATGGAACACGGCTCTGGGTACAGGGCTGAGAAGTCCCAACGCAGACGGCAGAGCACGGCCCCCTCGCTCGAGGACCCCAACGCAACTGTCACTGCACTTCGACGTCAGGACTCGTCGGCCGCAGGCCTCGCCTCGGCCTGGCTCAGTGGTCTCTGGGGCCGGTTGGACTCACACCACCATCTTCCAAAGAGAAAAATCAGCCCCTGGGGGTTGTCCCACCCGTGTCGCATAAATCATTTAAACTCCTGAAATACCAAACAGCTCGACTGCAAAACCCGTTTTTTCTGGGACTGACCGCTGTTTCTCCACTAACTGAGATGTAAATGGATCCCTTTGCTTTCTAAGTAGTGTTCTACGTCCCGATCGGTCCTGTATCAATATTAAACTGGCAGTACTGCTCTTTTATAATCCGCTGATTTACATATTTTTGCATAACATTGCTAACAAAACCCAAGGAATATTTACAAGTGAAATGCGCTCAGAGTTTATGCACACAATTTACTTTTTCCCGTTATTTTCCATCCCTTGGCGGCATATTTTAGGCAGAATTTTTCCACAGAGACTGAACCTGGTTTCGTTTTTCCCTCACTGAAAAGACATTCACTGCAGAAATTGTGCAGAAATGGAGCAGTGAGGAGAGAGCAAAATACAGCAATTTTTACAGAGCCCTGTGCAGGGTCTGCATGTTTTCCCCGCACCATCTTCGCCTTGGAATGATAGGCAGCACCCAGGGATGTGCCGCTTTTGGAAAATATATGCAGCAACACTGTGGCTGGTTCTACGCAGGATCAGAATTTGGCCCCAAATGTGCGTATTTTACAAATATTACAAATTACCGTTTCCCCCTCATTCCTATTACCTAGATACAAAAATTCAAATTCAAGAATGTGTTTTCAAATCCCCAGCACTCCAGGGTAATATTAGATGGAGTCCCTTTAATAAAACACATTCCAAGTTGTTATTTTGATGGAAGCATCATACTTTTTGTCCAGCAATAAGCAGTTCAGATTTCACTAGGTCGCTGAAAATTTTCGAATCAGTCTGTCTTCAAATCATGTTTAAAAGACAGACTGAAATAACCGTGGCAGCAGATCCCTTCACGAGGCAAACCAGCAGTAAGGTTTATAATGTGCATTAAAGCTGGTGCTGCATTTAACTCCTGAGTCAGTGAATGAAATTTTGCGCTCCTCCAAAACCTACTGACAGTCCTATTTACAAAATGTATCACAGTCATGCGGGAAATTATGGCATCCCATTTTGTCCTCGATTCTCTAAAATAAGAGGTATTTTGGTCACAAATGCCTGCTGTTATCAAAACACTGTCATGATTTCAGCAGGATCCAGTAACCTAGGGAAAGCCGGGCACAGATCTCCCTCATTCTTTTCACTCTGGGTCACATTGCATCTGTTTTTCAATGCTTTGTCGTTCGGAAAAGAGGCTGATGGAATCCCATGTTCTGCGGTGTGGCAATCCCCAAATTCATGGCAGGAATGCACATTGCCCAAATCCTCTCATTCAGGGCTTTCTCCCTAGAAAAAACCACATGAAAATCACAACAGATCTGGAGCAGATGTTTAAATAAATATTTACATAAATATTGAAATATTTACACATGCAGTTCTGCATGCTTGAAAGGGGAAAACAAGTGCAATAAATGTAATTAAGGTGCCAGGGTTCTACACTAATATAACTTGCATTTCTCTTCCTGATAGCCTGTCAGTTAAATTATTAATTTAATAATTAATGTGCTCTGGTGGCACTGCATCTGAGGAACGGTGTAGGTGGTGTCAGGCCAGTAAAGCCTCGTCCCCATTAGGCTGGGGAGCCCCTGAGCGTGAGGGCCGAGGCAGCACAACCGCCATCCAGGAGTGGGGCAGCTGCCCCAGCACCTCGATGGCCTGCGAGGAGGCTGCCGCAGCACCCCGACCCCCACAGCATCCTTGGCCCCACAGCAACCCAGGCACTGCAGCAGCCCAGGCACAGAAGCATCTCAGGCACTGCAGCACCCTGCGCGCTTGGGGCCTTTCTGAGGTGGAGAGCTTCCCACCCAAGACAACTCCAGCAGGAGCTCCTGGAGTAGAAACAGCATCCCTGCTCCGCACAAGCCCTCATCCCAACAGAAGGCTGTGGGCACTGTACAGTAACAAAAAAGGAGCCGTTTCTTCTCTCTTTGTGTGCCTTCATCTAAACTTGTAACTCGCTGAAGACCTGTGATCAGAATGTCGCACTGGGCTTTTCTTTCTTATATATTTGCGCTGTGCATTTCTTTCCTTCTAGTCCGACATTAGCAAGAATCAGTGCGGTGGAAGTGGTAGCGCAGCAGCAGGGACAAACTGTCTGACAAACAGCAACAGCCTCCCAACACCCCTTTAAAATAATAACGATTTACCAAATGGTTGGGAAGTTGTTATAATTCCTTTTCCAAATTATTACTCGCCCTTTAGATTAGAAATGAGGCCAGGGTTAGTAATCAGCCTTAAATGGTAAGATTTCTGAAGTAGGAGCACTTGTCTGATTGTGAAGTGGAGGCCATTATTGCCTTGATTGAGTCTTTTTTTTTTTTAAGCTTGCTTGATTTATGGCTGAGAGCGCACATTCACCACTGTACCAGAAGCAATCAGAGCTTTCCCTGCTCTCTTTTCCTCAACGATTTAGGGTCCACTGCTTTGGCACAGCTGCCACCTTTTAGCCTCTATCAAGCAGAGATATTTTTAAGCGAACTGTATTTTTTGTTTGTCTTTTCTCCTCCTGCCCCTCTACTTCCTCACTCTGTATCTTTCCTTTTTTTTCCCTTTTTTTTTTTTTTTGTGGGGGTCGGGGGGCTGAAAATATTGTGTGAACTTCAATTCCAGGTATGAAGTTGAAAGAAAGCAGCAGAAGCTGGCTGGGATGTCATCTGGACTCCATGGCACATAACAAACCTGCAGTTACATGGGAAATAGGGATGAAGAAATGCTCAAATGACTGAAGTCAATTAAAAGCACTGATGGGTGTGTAGGTGCTGGAGTTTAGAGTTTTGTTTGTCTGGGAACCAGATTCAAGACAAGAGCTTGAATTTATACCACTTCTTACCAGAAATCATCTGTTTTGCTGGCATATCGTATTTATTTTATAACCCCTCCCAAGTTTTCTGTAGAGGTGTGCAGCACACCTGAGGGGGTCCTGGTACAAGGGGAAAATGCCTTGGAGACCATCAAGGTTCACTCCAGCCCACAGCACTGAAAAGGCAGCACTGACAACTCCAGCCCCACTGAGGTGCCAACCTGCAGCACTCACAGGCATTCGGGGTTCAGAAACACATACACCCATCTGTAGGAAGCCATGCATACCTTTAAAATAAATTTACTTAATTGCTACTGCTCTGAAATAGCTGAATTTTGCTTCAGAGTATGTTCACAGGGAGAAACTCTGTAACACTTCCACTGTCCACTGGCACATCTCTAAAAGAAGTTTAGCACTGAAGCGCTGCCACATCCATGACTGCAGTGGTGGGACAGGCACTGGGAGCACAGAGGTCAAACTGCACCATTTCATGTAATGCTGCATTAGAAAGGCAGCACTTGCTACTGTGTACAAAACCAGGGAGAAGGAAGATAGCAGAACTCATATTTCTGGGTGCTAAAGGCTGTAGTGCAGTAGAATGACCATTTTAGTGGAGATTTTTAACTCACTTTCACAGCTATCATTTGTTTTCCAAAGCTGTCATTTAGGAGGGTCCAGTATATCAAGGGGGGAAAAAACCACACAACTGGCTCATATTTCAGCCCAATTAGCAAGCTTATATGAATGAGGTAATGGAAGACTCACAAAAATAAGTTACTCCAGAAAGAGGAAGAGTCTGTTTCAGCATTATTCGGGAGAAAAAAAAAAGTTAGTCAGACTCAGAGGGAATACAGAATGCACAGTGAAGCCAACACACAATGGCAGAAATGATTTCCTTTCTTACACCTGTATTTACAACACATTCTTGCAGAGCACCACCACGCCTCTTACCCTGAAAGTAGCATCAGGCCAATGGTCCGGAGAGAGTCAATACAACCCAAGTGGAGCGCTCAGCCAAGGAAAAAGGTCCTTTCTCTTGCCCTTGCTCATGCCAGCGAGCTGCCCAGCTGTGCAGAGGGGCAGGAGGGGACCCCGGGGCACAGGGACCATCACCCCTTCCCCCCGACTGGTAGGAATAGTCCTGCACAAATGTGGCACTGTGGCAGCGGCGAGTGGTGGCCCAGACACCCGCTTTTCCTCCCCAGACTTGGTAGCCTCTGAGTTGCTCCTCTCTAGCACCTGCCCACTTGCTGAGCCCAGCCCGTCCTCTCCCCATGCTCCTGTCCCCATGCTCCCACCACCTCCTCCACCCCTCAGCCAGACCCCCAATACAAATAATTGCATTTACCTTCTTAATTAGCACAAGGAGTCCAGAGTGCACTGCACAGCACTATTGTATGAAAATACCAAGGTAGGACAAAACAGAAGAGAGCCTTTGGCTTTAATTCATCATTTACACTTGATGTCGCTGACGTAACTCTCCAAGTGAGAACTGTTTTATTCCCAGTTGATCCAATGCTAAGAACGAAACCCATCCACCCACTCTCCTTGTACTTAGACAAATGCGCCTGGTTGCATTTGCCCATCTGAGCAGCTCACCCAGTCTGTAACAGGCACATTTGCATAATTGATTACATATTCTGAAGCCCACCAGTTTCTAGAGAGCATAGGAGCACACTGAGAAGGGTGAAGGATTTGACCTTATCCTCATGCCCATGCTTACCAGGGAGGACTTTGTGCCTGCTAAGCTGGCAGAGCAGCTGAGCTGCACAGAAGCCCTAGGGATGGAGAATCAGACCCGCACAGCAGAGCAGAGCCCCCAGCTGGTGTCAGACTCCCCAAAGTGCCCAACTTCCTGATGCGTGAGGGCTCAGGAAACCACCAATGAGCTCTGTCTGTTCATTACCAACTCTCTCCTGCTGCTCTAGGGACAGCACGCAGAGCTCTGACCACATGTGTGTGTTTTTTCTCCCTTCGCATCTCAGCTCCTCGGCTGATCTAGCTCACCATTTCAGCCCTTTGGGTGCAGCACAGGTTTCTGTGGAACAATCTGGTTTCTTCGCAAATAAATCTTAAAGTCCTTAATAAATTATTTTGGCCATCCTAGGCAAGTACCTTGTGACGCTGTAAAGGTTGCGTGCCACAGAAAACTGTGTTTCGATGACTTTTCTCTTTACCTTGCCTGAGGCAAAATCAAATCCAAGGATCCAGATGAAAAAACAGACTAACATTTTAGAGACTTAATCATGTATAGTATGTTGGCAGGGACTGGAGAGAACAGAGACAAGTCCTGGTTTCTCCTCTTCCACAAAACACAGCTTTCGCTTCTCTGCCTTTTTCCCATGGAGTAAAGGACACCCAGGAGGGTGTTATAATGCCTGGGGAAAGGCAAGTTTTCCATAATGCACATGAGATGTTGGGACCCGGCTGAGCTTCCCCCTTGCGGACCCATCCAAGCGCAGCCTTTGAGAAACACGAGTCCTGGATGGGTCAAGGCAGAAATCGCTCTGACAGATTTGTACATCTTTCGAAGAAAAGCTTGCTTGGAGCCACTAAGTGGACAGCTGCGTGCTAAAACAAGCCCTGTGGGGAAGGTGTTGGGAGGCAGCATCACACACTGTCCCTGCCTTGGCTACTTAATACTGCGATCCTGCAGGGCGTAGTTATTCATTTCACAAGCACCCTCCATCAACTGAAAAAATGTTAGATTTTGAACTATTTTTTGGTTAACATTTCAGCTCAATTTAAATCTTGGGGAAGAAAGGGCGGTTATTTACCTGGAACAATTATCTATTATTTTTTGAGGGGAATCTACCAAAATTTCTATTTCAGGAGAGGTTTTTTAAAAACAAACATGTCGGCTCATTGCCTTCATCAAGCAGCCTGCTCAGAGTTTTGTCCAGGTGTATTTTGTCAGCACTGAGAAAAGTTTGCCAAGGTGGTGACACACAAGATCTGCACATTTCTCTTGTACGTTAGCTAGTTTTATGAATTGAAGGGTCTTGCTCTGCAATGACAACAGAAAGGAGAGGAAATGACCCGTTTTATCCACGTGTAGCCCTTTTCCTTGCTTGTAACCCCCCCTGCCCTTAGTCTCCAGCAAGGCTTTGAGGCTCTAGTTACCATAGAGAGCTGGCTGGAGCAGGACGGATAAATCTCTCTTGATCAACCACGAGGTCCCTCGCATTAGAGAAGAATGCATGTTTGATTTCTTCCCTGAAGTCTAAAGCTGAACAAGCTAAACACATTTGACTACAACGGTTCAGAACTGTCACTTAATATTATCAGCTACATCTACTGTATGCCCAAGCAGCTCCCCCAAAGCAGAGGAGGGGGAGAGGGCTGGCTGCAGGGTGGTAGCATGTCACCACTCCTCGAACAGAGCAGGATAACCATCTCTGTAGAGACTTGACATCTATAAATTGATTACACAAGTGGGCAGTGGTGGTCCTTTCAAGTTCACTCCTTTTGTTTCAGCAGTACAGTAAAATTACCAGCAGCAGTTTACAATTAAAGGAAATAATAACTGCATATGCTTTCATCTGCACATACAATTACAATAAACTGCATGCTTTAATAAGATTGTGAAAAATCTGTGTTTGACCCATACAAAAAAGTAAACATTCTTGTTCTCGATACTATATCATTATCACAACAAGGGGAAACTCCTGAAATCTGATGATTTAAACATCTGGAGAATGTTAATCACTTCAAAATGACGGATGTTTTTTATTTTAGCTTTTGACAGACACACTCCTTTCATAGATAGATGATTATTTACATAAATTACATCACCAATGTGAAAAAAAACCAAAATAACTTCAAAGGATAAAAAGCTAAATTAAAAGGAGACTTTTATATTTCTTCTCTTGTAGAACATACAATAAATAGAAGAATTTGCAAAGGGAAAAGACAACTCCCTTGTTTTAATTATGACGCAGTTGTGCTTTAGCGTTTTTCCCCCTATGTGCACAGGCTTTGGAGGCATACTTTAAACAGAATTAAGGTGCAGTAGCTAGAAATGCCACAGAAAAACACTGATCCCCACCTCAATGAACACAGTATATGACAAGACAAGCATGGAGTCAAGTTTTAGCTTCATTTTTCAAGTACATCTGCAAAATGCACAGATTTTGGTGCCACTTCTATTGGTGCTTGCAGCCCTGATTATCCTCTTACCATAAACTTCATACAATTTAAAGCCCTTAACTTCAGCAGAACTATTCTCTATCAACTCATATTTATTTGTTTATATATATATAAAAACAAAACAAACTGTGTTATATAGGTAACGTATATATGTATGTATATGTATCGTATATAGAATGTGTGCTATATAACATAATGTGTTCTATATAACATACATATATATATGGAACAGCATCAAGTTCACCAAGAGTAGGGTTATGGCATGAGGTCCTTTAGTCCTGGTTCCCTGATGTTACACATCAGGAGACCAATTCAGCATCACAGCCGATGTGCAATTAGGAGAGCAGATTCAGCAGCGAGGTTTCGGCTCCCAACTATTTGTAAGACAACAGTTTCAAAGAAGGTTGCAGGAATCAGTGGGAGGCAAGGTGCAGGGAAAATTGCACTGTGTAACATCTGCAAACGAACGTGACTACTTTGGGTACAGCCAGGTAATTGCTAGGTTTAATGTAAAGAGTCTGGAGGACCACTGAACCTGTCAACATTTAAGCTGAAAGGATCAGCTATGCTGATCTAATTCATTGTCACCGTGCCAGTTAAGTTCTTCAGGCTGAAGAACAGACTAAACGGGACAAATTACAGCCTGATAGCATCCAAAAGCCAAAGGGCTCTTGCTGCACATTACAGTGTGGGGAGGGAGCTGCGCTCCCACAGTGTCTTGCCGCTGGCCGGCATCATGCTGCCCAACGCTGCTGGCCAGGCCTGCTGCAATTTAGCTGATCTGCTACAATCTCCTCCCACACTCTGAGCTGATCTGCACGCTGACCTTCGACAATTTGTCTTCTTTCTGGCAGAAATGTCATCCAAAAGGAAGCTATTAAGTCAAGAAGGTAATTCTGCAAGAACAGTCCACTGTATAAACAGAACTTGACCTAGGGGAGTTTATTTCTAGTCTTGCACAAAGGAATTTAAAAGATATGATCAATACATTTCAGGATCTAAATACATCAATGAAGGCAAGAATATAAGACTTCTAGGCAATATTTGTGAGAAATTGACTTCAATACCAGAAACTGAAGAGTAACATGCAGCCTTTAAAATCTGAAGAGATTTGGTGTCAGCATTTCAAAGGACAAATATCTGCAGAGAGAAGAGTTTGGTCTAAAGTTTTGTTGACCAACTATCTATCATTTTACTCTCCCCACCAAGACTGTAAACTGTGCTGACGCCTCCACTTAACACCAATACAAAGGAAGGCAACATACTGTCTAAATTCTTTACCGACTTTAGAGGCCACTAGAAGTTGGAAATAATTTTAAAAAGGAGACAAAACAGTGAAAAAAATATGAATTCTTACTTTACAATGTTGAAACAAATTAATTTGGAGTGCAGGAGGAGGCCTGTCTTTCTTATTACTACTTATTAATACAACTTCCTTAGCCAAGAATGATCCTCAACGCATTCATGAACACGAACCATCAGCTTTTTCTCACCAGGCATGTACCAAGCACACCACACTGAAATTCAACAGCTGAAGGAAAAATGCTAAGCTCAGGGAAGCTGCCCCAGCAGCATTCGGTTCTCCCCAGGCACAGCTATGAGGGTCCCTGCCAGGACACTGCCACCCTGGGCTGGCCAGCCCCGGGCCAAGTTCATCCTGCTCAGCAGCCACCTCTTGGCACATGAAATGAGTTTGACACTTTCCTGAGTTTAGAGGTACAAAGGCAGGAAAATCACCAAGATGAGCTCTGCAAAGAAACATTTGGGAACAGGATCAGAAGCAGGGGATTTATGTTTTGTAGGCAGAAGAGAGCTCAAGCGTGGCCTTCGGTAGGTTAGCAATGTTGTCATAGGTTCATTTATCAGCAATGCACAGAGGGATAATGTCACAGGTTCTACATCATTACACCTCACTACATCTCACTTCATGTGTGCAAAATGAGGTCAATGGTTAATTGTATTTATTGTTGAGAAAGCACATGACTTCCCAAGCTAAAAAAAGCAGTTCCCTTTCTTTCCTGGTATTTACACTTATATTAAATAACACACTTTCTAGAAGTATCAGTATTTGAAGTTCAAGCAACTTCACAATATCAAATGTTTCCTTAATGGCTGCACCTGGATCTACATGAGCTCATTGTATACACCTACAGCCAAGTTCAAAAGAACTTTCTGTTCTGTTGGTTTTCATCAGTGAAACATGAATATATGTGCCTGACAAACTTAGAATCTGCTTTATGTTCTTGCTCTTGTCACCCAAAAGGGATTTTATAACATACTGTAGGGTCCTCAGAATCTACTGGAAAATTACTAATATTACCTGGAACAAAGAGACAAATAAGTTTGCTAACTTGTGACCGCTGCAGTGCTTTTGGGTATCTCACCATCAGCTGGAAAGATTTCTTCATATTTTGTGCCAGATAAGTGAGTCTGTTTCTTGGCACTATTTGTACATTCTTCCCTCCTTCCAAGTTTTCCTCTTGAAATTGCAAATTCTTTACACAAGGGGTTCGATTTGTCTGCTGAAGCCAAAACCCCTCTGTTTCCTGTCCAAATTTTATGCCTGACACAGTGCAATGCACTTTTGGTTGCTTAGGGTGTGCTTCTGGTGTAATGACTCACAGCACACAGACACTTTTGCAGTCTGGCAGATCGCAGACATTCACTTAACGAACTGCGTATTGCTGACACGCTTTACTGGACCTGGCCCAAGGTAACAAGCAGCCAGGTACCACAAACCCTAACTTCTGGGCACTTCTCAGTAAAAAAACCCACCTCTTGGCTTCACGTGTCTGGCAGCAAGACAACTTTTATGTTCTGTGTTAGGCAATGTACAGGAGTAGCATGGGACACTGGGAACAGATCCCAGGACTGTCAAACACCATGTTTGAATGCCCAAGAGCCAGTTCTCGACCCCTCTTTCATTCTCTCTCCTCTGCAATGACTCTGGTCCCTCTTTATGCAGAGGGATGCTGCACCAAAGAGGGTGTACAAGAAAGTTGGGGAGGGACTTTTTACAGAGACATGTAGTGATAGAACGAGGGGAATGGCTTTAAATTGGGAGGGGGGAGGGGAAGGGGGGGAATATATAGACTAGACCTTAAGAAATTCTTCACAACAAGGGTGGTGAGGCACTGGAACATGTTGCGCAGGAAAGTTGTGGATGTCCTCTCCTTGGAAGTGTTCAAGGCCAGGCTGGATGGGTTCTTGGGCAGCCTGGTCCAGGGGATGTCCCTGCCCATGGCATGGGCGTCGGAAATGAATGATCTTTAAGGTCTCTTCCAACCCAAACCATTCTATGATTCTATGATTCATTGGTGGTGCCACGTATGACCCAGGAGACGCAGGTAGGAGAGCTCGGGGCACACCACCTCTTCCTCAGCACTGGCATGCGGTCACACAGGCTGCCTAGATCACCATTTTGGGGACTGTGCTTCTCAACTATCAGTCAGATCAGACCCCTTCCAGCTTGCCTGCGTGGCCTGCCCAGCCCCAGCTGCCTGTGGGACCTCCATGCCAACTGTACAGAGCAGGCACTCAGCATGGACAGGTGCTGCAGAAGCACAGTGCTGAGCCGCTCAGCAGGAATACAGCTCTATGTGCAGAACTGGAGCTCCGCAGCTCCTAGACAGTTTCAGGCTCGCAAAGGAGAAGCCTAGCAAGGAGCCCATCAGAAGGTCTTCCATGTGCATCAATCCAGCTCAGGGATCAAGGGAGGCAGGGGGGTGGGGAGGAGAAGGTTCCACCTTTCTCCAAAACTACAGGATTTCAATCACCCACCCAAACTGCATCATAAAAGCCTCACAATCCCCATCGTGGGCTACGCTCAGCAAGAATGTGCCATGTGCGTAGATTTTTTTCCCTTAACTCTCATTTATTTGTCGTGGCATTTGCTAATTTACTGCCCTTGACCTCAATAGCCCCCAGTGGGACTCCTCTGGCTGGCATGACATAGGGAGGTCATTATTCTGTTTTATCAGTGGGGGTTATAATTTAAAGAAGCTTGCCTGTAACGAGTCACAGCAATGTCATTACCATGTCGGTGAGGCAGAGCCCACACAGGAAGGCGATAACCACATCCACAGTCTGAGCACTGGTAATTCCTTGGAGTAGGCAGGTTACCCAAGGCCCAAGACTGGAAACCTCATTCAAAAGTAAAATCCAAACTAGACAAGGAAAATTCCCCTTGCTGAAGAAGGGTGGTGTAGCAAAGGGCTCCAGAGCAGACAAGTGGTATCAGAGACTGCTCTGTGCCACCTCCAGAACACACATCACTCACAGGGCTGGGTAGAAAGCTTGGCACCGGGACCACCCAGAGCATTCCAGAAGACGACTTACCTACATGCAACTGTCAGCACCATGAACACTGTTTCCCAGGAAAGGCAGGTGAAGGGAGTCGAATGTCCCAGTGTGATATAGACGCTTGCACACACTGATGAACAGCCTGGGGAAGAGGAACAAGAAAAGCACACAGGGCAGCACACATGCATGCTTCACTACCCTCCCCATGCCTGACACTGCCAGGGCCCTTCACCACAGGCTCTTTCCAGCCCAGGTCTTTCCACTCCACCAAAGGCACCTGCCAAAACCCTCCCTGAGGACAGAAGTCTGCCTGCACCCAGCCAGCTTGCACTCCTTTCTCAACCCGGAGATGCTCGACCTCCCAGCCTATCCTCAGCAGACAATCAGCAGCGTCGTCTCCAGCCTGAGGATTTTAAGTGTGTGTGAGCTCTTAGTGGATTCACCAAATCCTGTCATGCCAAAAGGCAGCCCGTGGGGTTTTAGGCACCCAGTTTAAAGAGGGAAAGCGGTGGCATTCACACATTGGGAGAGTCATTTTGGCAGTCACCGTGGAGAAGTAAGGGCTGCACCCCATTCTCCCACACACAGTCACAGCACCAACCTCAATCCACTATGGTTACCGTCACGGAGGTTATATGTGGCTGCTTCTGGTCAGCCAAGCAGCCTTTTAACAAGCTCCGAGAGAAGAAATTATGTTTTCCCCTTTGCATGGGGGTTCCGACCAGCAGCACTCATTGCCATTGACAGCCAATATTGAACATTTAATTCCATGAGCATCTGGAGGCAGAGCTCAAACAGCTGAAATCTACACAACAGCAGGAAATTTCCTTAGGAAGAAGGGCCCCAGAGTGTTGTAAGAAGAAAACAAGACCAGAGTTTAGGCTCACATTTTGTACCATTGAATGTACTGGTCACTTTTAGCTTCAATAAATAAATGAAAAAAGTCTAGAGTGTATTTTCTTTTAATATGATAGCTTTACTTTGGCACTATACATAGCTGGCAAAGCAGGAGACTGTTGACTCTCACCTTCAAATGCTCTTCAAATACTCTTCTGGTAGCATCCACGACCCCTGCCAAAAAACAGGTCTCTGAGTAGCCAGCAAAGTGTCAAGCTGGAGAATCAGTGAAAGCAATGAGCTCTTTGAGGAACTATCTGTCACCACATATTTCTGTACGGAGTTAAACAAACTTCTAACATAATATGTAGTGTCATGTAATGCCAGCAGGAGTTAACCTGAGTTTAAAAAAAGAACTGGCAAACTCTAGATCACAAAGGAAAAGTGATTCAAGAAGGCGGCTTTGGATATCAGATGAACAGAAGTTACTGATCGCAACAAACTGTCCATAGGGCGTTAAAACATAATCAAACATGAATCTTTGCTTTTGAGACTTTAAGAGATCCATTCTCCCACCTTTGGCTTCACCTTCTCTGGTCAATATCAATCTGGAAAAGTAACTGTTTGCTAGTGTGCATCCTTGCAAAAGAATACACAGTGAGTAAGGCTGAAAATCCCTTATAATGGTTATAGGTTATCCTAGCGAGTCGATCATTACGATGCTAACTGAAGTGAGCTAATAGACACACTGCCTGAGTGCATTCACAGTCACTGCCTGCACAGGGCTGGGAAATTAGTACAAGAGAGGAGCAGTTATGCCTTCGCTAACCATATAACATCAATGCTGTTATTCATCACAGGTGTCTACAATTGCATTTCTTGTAGCTGTTCACTGGGCTTCCTAGAGGCACCAGAAATTTCTGGTATCACTAAAAGCCAGTTGCTGAAATTCCATCACCGGTGGAACGGGAGGTATGAAGGCGTGTCGCTACAAAAACATGCTGACATGCATAGGTCTCAAAAAAAAATGGGTTTATTATCATCCACTTTAATGTAAAAGCTTGCAAAAGTGTTGGACAGCTTGTTTCAGCTTTGCAGTCTTACAGAGAAGCATGGGTATGGCTGAGAACTAAGCTGTTAAAACTGTTAAAACTGTGTGCTTGCCATGAATGTTGCACAGATGCTGCCAGTTGTTGAAGAGCCATCCTGACTAACTGACTTCAGATGTTCACTCCTCATCTGCAGCTGAAGGACTGAACCCTGTGGTACTGTCAGGCACAACTCTCTGTCAGTGTTGGGAGCAGGGACCTGATGCAACAGAAACATAACAGAAGGAGGCACTCTGAGCTGCTAGCCCTGCTGCTCCCCAGCATTGCCATCCACAGAAGGCATTCATGGAAGCGACACGCCACTTTGAACGGCTGAGTTCACCAGGAGCTCTGTCTCGTTGGAAGGCACAAAATTAGATTGCTTCCTCTGAGTTGCTAACACTTAACCATAAACATTTCTAGGACCACATTCTCCTTTGCATCACACTGGCATAGCTGTGATAAAATCAATGTGATTATACCAGCATACCATAGGCAATCTGGCGCAATTCTTTAATCGCACAGCACTCACAGCACATAGTAATGAACCCTCATTCAATAATTTGGGATTTACCATTCTAGCTTGCTCCCCTTGAATCTGTGATTTACTGTTGCACTACCTTTCTTTTCCCACTTCTGCTAATTTTCAAGGGTATGCAACGTATCATTGTGGAGTTCTCCAGCCTCTTTGCAGAGTCAAGTAAAAACCATTTTTCATGCAGAGTTGTTTAGGAATAGGATATATAGCCACTCCTATCAAGGGTGTTCAGAGAGTTACATAAATGGCTTCCACTATTTTAGAGCTGCAGCCAATAAAAAATTCAGGGTAGAAATTTCAGGCGGTCTAAAGTGCCAGATATTCATTCACATCTTTATAAATGTGTCACCTAAGTTTATCAGTCACTGAAGTCAATCTTGAAAGCACAGTTTCTTCAAGCAAGTTTGTCAATTGCAGACTTACTTCAGCATAGTTCTCCTAGCATCTTACCTCATCCTTCTCTCTGTTTTCATCTAACTGGGGTCTTATATAGCTCAGGCATTGAGAGACCCTAGGATTTCCATACGATCTAATGGTCCATTGCCATTGAATTTAACTATTCTAGGAAAAAAAGATGAAGTTTTTCAGCCCCCTGACTCTGGAATTATCTTCTGTCATTGACTGATGGTGATCCAGGTCTGTTGATCTTCAGGGCACACAGTAAAACCTGTTTCCTCAGCTATTTCCCAAGAAGGAATCTTTGTACCGAGTTTGAACTTCCTGTCATGGAAAATTTCTAGCATGTGTGTTTTCCACCGTTAGAGAGCAAGGTGGAAACTAAAAAAACCAAGAGGCAAACAATAAAGATAACTCAATCAAAGTGGCATATGGAGATATAAAACCTGTCTCCAAAACCAAGCTAAAAAAGGCAAACAACCTTGCTGTGCCCTGAGCATGCCAGCTGGTTCTACCACTGCTTTGCAAAGGCACCTCCATTCCTACCCCCAAACTCTTCATATTGAAAAGAAAGAAAAACAGCTTGATGATTATGATCACTCGCCTTCACCATCTGCAGCCTAGGTCACTGGATGTTAATTAACAAACAAAGCAGTTGTGTGAGCATCCCCAGTTCACACAGTTACATCCACAGTAGCTTCAGGAATGGGCCCAGAGGAAATAAGGAAAGGACACGCAGATAAGTTTTCAAGAAAGGTAGCACAGGAAAGATCTGAGCAAAAGCAGAAGCAGAGGGTGTAATTTGGGTTCTGGTAACTACAGCTCATTCCACAAAAGTAAAACAGCAGAGGCTGTTGACATTATAATTCAGATATCCAAGTCCCAGTGCACACAGAGAATGCTGTTAGTAGTTTTAAACAAAAAAGTGAAATACTATTAACCTTAAGGAGAAATGATGTCAAGGAAATCAACAGCCCTGACAGCGGCACAGCGCTGTGACTCTGGAAAGTGTAACTACTCCACACAGGAAAAACGAGACCAGAGAGGCAGAGGTTGAGACCTCCCCTTCTCCCCAGAGCTCAGGGCTCTGCCTTTGTGCCAGTTATCTTGGCTGTGCTAGCCTGAAGCTAACTCTTCACTACAGAAGCAAAGGGCTTTAGTGATAACCAAAACACCTGAAAAAACTCTTAACTTTTCTTTTTGTTTAAAGTGAATCAAATGTCATCATTCCCCAGGGATCAACGTGCCCTCACTCTAGCAACCTCACAAGGAGGGAACTCCAGGCGTACAATCCAGGATCAGACTGGCACAACTCTACAGTGGGTTTTCACCTTGCCAGTATTACACAAGAATTTGTTTCTCCTCCAGAAATTAGCTGCAATTTCTGCTTTTGAACAGTAAACTGCTGACTAACACACTGTAAAGCAATGCACAGTTAACTTCACAGAAACCAAGTTCTAAGGCATTTTTTTCTGGAGTGGCTAGCCCACCATACCTTTTCACTTTACCCCTCCTGAAATGTTTGGTTCTGAACTCATGGTCCCTCCTTGTCTTCAGCAGCATAAGCAGTTTATGTGCTGTGTTTTGCAGTCACACCAGTCCTTTAGTCCTATGCCAGCAGTCCAGAGCTCAGCACTGTCTCCCAGCGTAGCACCAGGTGAGTACAACACTTACCTGCTGCCCAGCTGCCTCAGGCTCATCTCCACCATGGGGCCCTAGGCTCAACCCCCATCTATCCAGGAATGCTTCTTCAACACCTTTGTGTCAACTGCTACTGAGATTTGTATGCTGAATGTGCACCTTCTCGTTCCACCAACTCATACGACATTTTCAGTCAGTCTTCCTTGTCTTGGGAAAGGATAGAGGGAGAGCTGGTCTCCAAAATCCTGGTGCCCATGGTCAGTTGTGCCAGGTCACTAATGTTTGAAGTAAGTGCACCAAAACATCCAGGCGAGGTGTCCACCACTGCAGGCAGAGCACTCAGAATCACAGAATCAGAATCACTAGGTTGGAGAAGACCACCAGGATCATTGAGTCCAACCAGTCCTGTCAGCCACTAAAACATGTCCCTGAGCACCTCATCCACCCGTCTTTTAAATACCTCCAGGGATAGTGACTCACACAACCTCGGCCTCCCTGAGGTGCCTGGCTCCAGAAGGGGAGGTGGATCCCTGCAAGGACAGGTGTCTGCCTCCCAGGCATTGGACCCCAGCAGCCACAGGCAGGGAGAAACCTGCCAGTGTCAAGACCTGGAGGCAGCGGGGCCCTCTTCTGAGAGAAGTTTCATCCTCATAGACTCAGTCCAAGAGAAGCCAAAGGAGCTGAGCTTTCTGCAGCATTAGTGCCACAGCCCAGGAGCTGAGAGCATGGAGGGGAAGCAGACATTGCTCTGAGCAGGACAGATGGGACACCACTTGCAGGGTTTAGCACAGACGTCACTTCCAGCAGCTTTTGCAGATACGCCTACATTGGCTCAGCACTAACAGCACTGAAACACAGAGAAAGTTGCACTTGTAATGCTGTTTTGTTTGCTTTTGGTGCAATTCTGTTCCTGTTGAGCTATGTGCTTCCCTGCTCAGACTGTCCCTGGACCCAACGCTCCTTGTTGAAAGCCAGTGCCAAGCCAGCTGACAAGGCACGGGAGAAAATTATTTGTTCCCTCTCTCTAAAGAAATTAACTGATGATAACAATAATTTCTCTAAGATGAATTTATTATATAGTTTGACCAAAGAATGTGTAAGATATCAGAGGAGCAGGAGTTCCTGGAAATGCAGCAGTGCCATGTATGGCTCAGCATCTGGAACTATGCACAGAACAGGAAGGACAACACCATGAGTTTAGGACAGGGAAAACCCAGCACCAGGTAACAAAGACTGCAGAACTTTTGAGATCTTGCAGCAGAAGAGGAAGCAAAGCCAGGACCAGGAATGCCTCCAGCTGCTTTGCAGGACCCACAGGACTGGCATACCTGTAGCCTGACTGTTGGTCTGCTCCCCAGGCAGCGACTCCTGGACACAGGCACAGCAGTGACCATGTGGGCTCTGCCAAGCCCGAATCCTAAAACAGCTAAAGGATCCAGGTGCATTTAGGGCTAAGTGGTGATGACATCCTCATCATGGTCCCCTGAAAATCTCATTGAGTCTGCCAGGAGAAAAGCAGTGGAGTAACACAGTGTTGATTCTTGGGGGGCAGAGGGACTGTGCTGTGGCTGACTTCTCTGCACACGAGGAAGAGACATGGCAAGTCCAGCTACCACAAACTGCGGCACAGCCAGCGGGATCGATGGGCACCAGCCAAATGGCACTGCCTCTCAGGCAAACACCACACCGAGCGCCCCAGCAAGCTACAATCCTCACAGCTGGAAGCACCACTCCCAAACTCACACCACTGCTCCTGGGCTTGAAACTGCAGCACAAGACACAGCAAAGGGCAGGCTGACCACCAAGGGGTCCTGATGTGCAGCCTTGCCAGGGAGAAAACAAAAATAAAACAAACCCCCTCTGTTCCTGAAGCTTGGAGTGAATTAGAGACAGCAAAGGACTGGTCACCAAGGAGATTCATGTCTCCTCCTTGGACCCTCCCACCCACAGTCTGAGGCCTGGAAGAATTCCAAAGTAAAAAGCTAGTCTTACAAAATTAAATAAAAAAATAAGTAGTAAGGATGAAAATAAAACTATGACATTAATTGCTCAAAAATTAAAGAAAAATTAGGTATATTAAGAATTACAAGAAATTGAACATATGTTCTTACTGAAATAGCTGAAACCAAAGCCACCTTTTTTGCTTTGGTTGTCATATAGACACATTCTTTTCAGTGAGCTTAATGTCAGGTATGCCTCAGATTTTTCCTATAGCTGATTGTAACTACCAGTTCCGTATGCTATTTTTATAATAATTGTTGGAATTATTACTACTATTATGAACACACAGAAAACTAAAGTAACTCACAAATTAATTGGAAAAATGCATTTTAAAAGATAGAAAGCCAAATCTGAAATGACAGGCACAGGCAATAATACCTCTGTGTGGCAACGATGCCAATCCTCACAGCTATGGATGTAGCGATTCAGAGCTGTTTGTTCAGTAGTTTCCATGTCAAAAGCAGCTTAAAATATCAAGATTAGAGCTGGGTGAAAAATGTTCTGCCAAATCATTTTAGGTCTACGAATTCCATTAGAGGTAGAAAAAGGCAGTAAAACAAAATCCCAAACTAAACTTTTTCATTTTCTTTTTCCCTTCTTCCCAGTTTTGGAGTGCAGGAATGAACCTGCCCCCACGCTTTGCACCGCAGCCACCCCTGCACCCGCTGCCGTCCCGCACCCCCTGCATCCCAAACCTCCCCTGTGAATGGCCCACATCCCCCGCATCGCTTCGTCACTAATTAGTCCCCAGCGCAGACTGCCGTGCCGCACACAGATCAAAGCTTGCAATATTTCAACTTCTCCCTGCTGCTGTGCCTCCCTCCTGGCTCGCGCCTGTTGGTCTGAGGGACAGTGAGGGGGTGGATTGGGCTCCTTGTCGGTGTCTGTCGGACCCGGATCAAAGGGATTGTCAGCCCTGGTAATTCCTTTTTAAGATTTATATCCTGTACCTTTCGCTTTTCTAAAAAGCATTGAAGTAAACCTAGGGCCACTTGCTTTTCCATTGTTACCGGTAACTTTCCCTATATCACATAAATGGTGCAGCCTTACGTTTGCATTGGCCCTCGTCGGACGGCGAACCCCTTCTATAAGGTCTCTTCAGGCACGGATCGAGTTTCCTGTTCCAGCCAGCGTCGATCTTTTGCCCCCTGGTCGCTGCTACCGGTGCTTTTCCGAGCTCCTGCCGGTCAGGATGGTGACCATATCAGGTCCCGGTCCAGTCAGGTCTTCGGGTCCCTGTTCGGGCGCCACTTGCCACGGCGGGAGGGACTCAAGCAGTCAAATCAATATGATTGATAAAGCAAGGTTGTCTTTATTCAAAACAAGTCAGGTTATATACTTTTCTTCTACTTGATTACATCATCGTATTATAATTTCATTGGTTAGTAACAGCATGCAAATACATGTTCATTGGCCATATTCATATTGCCCCCTATGTTAATATTCATTAACTACTACGTGCTATTTTGCTTCTAACATCCTGCTATAGTTTCTATGTTCAAGGACAAAAAGTCCTGTTTTGGTTACAATGTTCTAGGCTACGTGCTGACTTATCTTAGAGTCAGGCTTAATGTTATCAAAAAGAATAGCTTGTACAGCCAGCTGCTCCCAGCTCATCAGGGAGATGGTTTATACAGCTCCTTCAAGGGAACATGTCCTTGTTCACTTAACCATTTCCCAACAGACAACTCCCTGCTCTGTGAACTTGGAGCTACCGCACCAAATAAACCATTTTCCTTCAGTCAGGGCCTTGTTTTGCAGTGTTAGTGTATTACTAGGGGCATAAAAAGCAGGGCAGGCTCAGGATCCATTGCTGCAAATGCTCACAAATTCACCATTGTTCTGCAAAATACACCTGGAGTAAGGAGTGAATTTTCCAGGGGTGCAATACAGGAATGTGCACATTATTGCGCTGGTTTGTGCTTAACAGTTGTTGAGTGCCGATGCTTCACAGCCTGGGAAGAAAGCCTGTTAGGGTACACTTCGGATGACCTTATGCCCGACAGCTAGAACGGAGGCTGGGCACCAGCCACATGGAATGAGATGTAAGGGAGCAAAATCAACGTATGGAGCTGGCTACAAGACTCAAAGGAAAATAACACTTAACGGCCACTGGCCAAGGGAAGCAGAACATGGCAACACACAGGGGGCTGGAGCCTGAAACACAGCAAAGTGCAGGAAAACAACATCAACACTGCTGCCCAGTGCAACGGCCAGAAAGGATCCAGGACACAGTGGCTGAAGCTGGCACAGAGCAGGACCCAACTTCTAGTTTTCTGTTCTTATCTCCACACCAGCAACTGTCCTTCAGCTGGCTGACACGTAGCTTTGTCCTGTTCTGAGACGGGCATCTGTACTGCTGGCAAAGCTCCTACAGGGATTAAAAACCTTCAGGGATAACAACTAGGCTTTTAGAGTTTCTCTGGTCTGTGAAAATCAGAAGGCCTAAACTCAGCATATGGACACAAAACGCCACCACTGAGGACATAGCAAAAGGCTGTACCAAACCAGTTATTTCTGTGATGACTAGCAGACAGAGTAAAAGACAGTGCTTTTAAAAAAAACAACACCCAGAACCTTCTAAGGTTTTGTTCTCTGGCATTGAACCTGTGCACAATTCTGTTTAATTACCTTTTTTCTGGTAAACATCCATAGGAGTGTTACTGCTTAGAACAGAGCAGTATTTCTGTCTCTTACAAAGAGCATTACAATTGTTATTCAGTTTGCTTTAGTCTAGATCATGATATCAGCAAAAATATCAAGACTGTTTTCTATATCATCCTCAGGCTCCAGCTCTTCATGCTGATCCTTGGGAGAGGGGCATACTCTTTGTCTGTGAACTGTCTTCCTCTTCCTTCTACGAACATACACAGAGCGACTCCTCTCCATCCCCTCAGAATGCAAGTCATTTGCACCAGCGGCAGTTTGCAAAGCTGACTCTAAGCTTCTGTAGAATCTAGAAAGAAACAAATTATGTCAGTATTACTTTTGTAGGTTTGCTCAGGATCTGCAAAACTAAACAAACAAATGCTTTTGTAATATCACCAAAGTGTGCCAAGAGAAGAAAATTGTTACTGACATTGAGATGTTCTAGCCAACACTGGAAGGATAATCAGAAATACCAGTGCGTGTCCTTGTGCGTGTCCTGCTACTCCACTCTGTAATGCCTGGATGTTAGCAATCAAGTGGTGGAGGCACTCAAGTGCCATGAAGACCCTGTTAACCTTACAGAAACTAGAAACGGTATCAGGTTAAATGTTTAATGACTGACAGCATTAGCAATCAGATGGACTGCTGCTATGAGCAGTCACTGCTAACTTTAACCACTACAGAGATTCCCAGTGGACATATAAAAAGAAACTCCTCTGGTTACGTATACATAGGTGCCTCACCAGTATCTGTGTCCCTCGCACTCTGGCACTTCTGCCTGTTCTCTTCCTCAGCTGGACACAATTGTACTGTGTGTAACTCTCCACCACCCTCAAAAATCCTCAGTTTTGCAAACTATGCAAAGCATTTAGTGGTTTAAAGCATGTATTGCCACCTGAATTCTGCTGAGATGGCCACTGTGTTAGAATAACAAATGCTGTTAACATGAGAAAAGAAACTCAAACCACACTTAATAACAAAGTCTGCAAACTCATGTCGCTTACAGGTTTTTCCTTAAATACTTTATAGCCTTTGGAGCTCCTACAATTAATTGAAATTGTATTTTAGACTTTGTAAGAGCTGTCTAGTTTGTGTTTTGGTTTGTTTTTTTTATTTAAACAATCTCTCCTGTGCATTTTTCACTTTCAGATTTAGATGTAATGAACAGGACTAGTGGAATCCAACAATTCAATATATTCTTCAGAGACCATCAATTTCCCCTTGTGGCTCAATGGAACTTCTAAGCAATGAGTGCTCCGGACAGCCTAAAAACACACAGAGAAGGATTTCTCTAGAATAAAGTTTTTTATTTTATTAAGGTTGTTTGAATATTATGGGGAATTTACTAAAGGAAAAAAACCACTCTCCCACACAATTGCTTAGTTTGCTGTCAAATGAGGCAGAAAGAATTTGCAGTGCTACAGCATGGCCTGTGAAAGCAGTCAATCACGTTACAGCACAGATCTTGGCTTGTAAAAAAACTGAGGCTACAAGTAATGATGGGATTCTGTTATATTCCTTACAGGTCAGTAGAAAAGTCCTTACCATCATATTTTTTCCTCCTCTGCCAACTGTAATACCAGAGTTCCTGAACCCAGAATCAACAGCCACTGAATGCTGAGGAAAAAAAAAAGATACCTTAAACAAGTCTCACACACTTTCACAGCAAGGAATAATTCCCAGTAGGTTGCAATGCAGCTCAGTCTCAGTTTTGCAAAAAACTTATTCCAAACCATCTCCCCAGATTAATACAGGAAAATAGATACATTAAAATGTTTTTAAGATCAAACCCATGTAGTGTCACAAATAGTGGGCAGTTTTAAGAGAGCTCCAGTCAATCCTGACTGTCCAATCTAAACCCGTCACTGCAGATGGGACATGACCATCTCTCTGGGCACGGCACTGCATTATCTGGTAGCCATGCACTCAGTCATGCTACTCTTGTACAGCTAGAAGGGCAGCAATGCTATAAAAGCAGCTAATCAGCTCTCTTCTAGATCAATGAAGGAACAAACGCATCATGCATTACTCTCTGGAGTCAGGCTAGAAAAGCAGAAGGCAAAGGTACTATTCAATGAGCTGCAACACAGGAGCCAAATGGCCTGGCTGGCAGCAAAATGCTGTCTACAAACACCGTCACTTTCAGCCCATGAAAGCAACCTGAGCTCGCTGGAAAAGCTTTTTAGCAGGCAATCTGCTTCAGCTTGCAAACCAAGCTGCAGTTGAGTAATTTTGATTTTAAAATGGAAAGCAAAATCTCTACTCACTTTAAAGCTGTGTTTTCTTCATTAGCTTACTTTTAATACCTTGGTTATTAAACATATAGCACATCTGGGACTATTCTAAAGTGCTAGAGCTTGCTCAGGAGCCAACACTTTGACCTTTGCAGCACGGAATATAAGAGAACAATATTGTGATACTGTTACTCAATGTAATTTTACCAGAAGCTGTGCATCCTGCATCTCTTGACACTGCACATGAAGAACAAATGGTTCAAACTTGAGCACAACATCACCAGTAGCTTTCTCAAGTGCTGCCATCTGGAAAAAACACCAAAATATTTATATTAACACTGGAGATGGGCTACAAAAGAAAGAAAAAACAAAAACAAAAAGAAAGAAAAAAAGTACCTAGTCCATGTGTGAAACAAGCATTAAAATGCAGCCCATGAACTCCAAGGAATCACGTTCAGCTGCTTTTAATTTTTCATTGCTTGTAATACACAGAAATCTCATGGATTTCCATGATTCAGTTTGCTAAGCTTGAGGTTTGATAGCAATTCATAGCAAGAGAGACTTTAAAGATGTACGCTTCTCTGTTTGTGTCTTCCTACATGCAAACAAATAGATTCAGTCAGACAGCACAGACTGAGGGCTGTGTTGCTGCAACCATGTGAAACCCAAGCACAACTATTCAGTTACTTAAAGCTGTTCTTTAAAATAAAAGACATTTACTTCTGAAGCACATTCCTCAACTTTAGAAACTCTTCTCAGGTTCAGCAGATTAAATTTGTGGCCTAACAGACTTGATCACGTTTGAATCCTAGTTTAAAGAATAACACCTACAAAGGTAAAAAAGTCAAAGTTGAAATTAGATGCATATATACACAAGACAAGGAAAGAAAAAAAAGAGGGAAGGAACTTCATAACTGTAAAATGCAAGACATCACCTTCAGACCCCCTGAGCTGTGCCAGAAGACTGAGACACTAATGGCAGTTTTTCCTGGATTTGCAAGCGTGGAGAAAGCTGTATGATATTCCACAGGGCTTATCAGTACAATTTCCCTACTCTTCTATGCTATCTTTTTTGCAGAGCGGCTCTAAGGGCTGATACTACATTTTTCCATTCAGAAAAGTTGCTCTGAGGCAGTTATATGACTTATTTCGTTTCATGATTATTTAACCAGAAGCACCATCCCCCACCGTTTGCCTTCACTTGCTCAATTTACAGCACTAAGAAATGTGCTGCGTTAACTGGAGAGATGTCAGCTGTTACCCTTTCCTTTGCTGTCTTGTCCAGCCCTTCTCATCTTTCTTGCAAAATGAAAATATTCAATAAAATAATCAGATTCATATGCTTTTTTTAAGACATGATGGCATAAAAGAAAACTGCTGAAGTAGCACTCTCCACTTTCCTTCAAAAATTGAAAACTACTTAAATGTGTTTGTGTAGAATCTCCTCTGTAAATGTTCTTATTTTAAGTTGGAAGCCGGTCTTTCTGAACAGCTAAGTTAGTAATTCCTATTTTCTCTGGAGCGCTGCTTTTCCAGAAAGCATCATCTCAATGCTGCCTGATACAGAACTTCAACCAGTGAAATGCGTGGTTTGATACAGCAATTGTCACTGTGGTGTCAGTGAGGAATACATTTTTTGTATTTCACCCTGTGGCACCTGCTAATGACTCTTATATCACTGCCCAAAGACCAGCAAGCATTCGACAGAAACTGAGCTTATTTCACTTCTGGACAGGACAGCTTTCATTTTGAACAGAGCCACAGCTTTGCAAAACCAAGGCTCACTTCATCCGAGATTTTCATAAATCATTTTCTGAAAGTCAGTGTTCTGTGACAGAAGCAACACCTATTCCTGACTTCTTGAGAAGCTATTGAGACGTGGGGATTATCTGACTTCTGACCATACAAAATCAGTCACATTTCATATTGGCTGCATTTACAACTACGCAGGGAACTTGGTCTTAAGCTTAAAAGCATTCTCCTAAAAACAGGTCTTGAGAATCTGTTAAGTAGAGCAACTAGAGGACAGTTTATTTTTTAATTAGAGTGCTGATTCATCTCAGTAACAGTCATAAAAACACCTGAACATTTCTTTCCATTTACATGCCATTTTTTCCATGACATTAGGAATCCTGCATTACATAAATACAGAAGTTGTACCATAATGTCCTCTTACCACATCGTCTTTGTTACACATTTCATGTGTTACCGTGAGCCAGGTGCAGATTTTCTTCTGGATCTCAGACCTGTTTATATCCTGGAGACAGAGAGAAAGAATTAAAGCGGCACTACAGATACATGATCTTTGATTTTGTGTAAAGAAAACAGTCCTTCATCATAAATAACGTTGCTTTTAAAAAAGCGTGTTTTCTCAAGGTACGAAAATATATTCATATAGGAGTAGTTTAAAACGGATTTATCCATGCTCCTCATGGAAGAACGGAATGTAATCCAGAGGGACCTGGACAGGCTGGAGAAATAGGCCTGGGGAAACCTCATGAGGTTCAACAAGGCCAAGGTCCTACACCTGGGTCAGGGCTATCCCCAGTTTCAATACAGGATGGAGGACGACGTGATTGAGAGCAGCCCTGCAGAGAAGGACCTGGGGGTGCTGGTTGATGAGAAGCTCGACATAAGCCAGCAATGTGCACTCACAGCCCAGAAGGCCAACCGTGTCCTGGGCCGCATCAAAAGAAGCGTGGCCAGCAGGGCGAGTGAAGTGATTCTGCCCCTCTATTCCTCTCTCGTGAGACCCCACCTGGAGTATTGTGTCCAGTTCTAGAATCCTCAACATAAGAAGACTATGGAGCTGTTGGAACGGGTCCAGAAGAGGGCTACAAAGATGATCAGAGGGCTGGAGCACCTCTGCTATGAGGACAGGCTGAGAGAGTTGTTGTTGTTCAGCCTGGGAGAAGGCTCTGAAAAGACCTTCTAGCGACCTTACGGTACCTGAAAGGAGCTACAAGAAAGCTGGAGTGGGACTGTTCACAAAAGTTTGTGGTGACAGGACTAGCTGCAGTGGATATAAACTGGAGAGAGGCAGATTTAGGCTAGACATAAGGAGAAATTTCTTCCCAATGAGGATGGTGAGGCACTGGCACAGGTTGCCCAGGGAAGCTGTGGATGCCCCATCCCTGGAAGCGTTCAAGGCCACGTTGGACAGGGCCTTGAGCAGCCTGGTCTGGTGGAAGGAGTTCCCCGCCATGGCAGGGGAGTTGGAACTGGATGGTATTTAAAGTCTGTTCCAAAGCAGACCATTCTATGATGTTATGATCCCGAGGGGCAGAGCTCTCTGTACGGGCTGTGCTGCTGCTGCTTTCCCTGCTTCCCCCACTCTCAGGCCCTGGGCCCTGCCCCATTCCGCAACTGGTTTGTGCCGATGAGTCTGGGGTTCCCCAGGTGCTTGGAGCCACTGGGATGATGTCTGCCTGCCTGCAGCCACTCCAGCCAGTACCGGGCTGCTTCCAGTCCTCTGAAGGTGGCCCCATACTAGGTTCATCACCGGGCTGCAGAATAGTTTATTAAAACTTATGGGTCCATTTTTTTTCTGAGCAGAATAGAAGCTGCTTTTTGGTTTGTTATCACAACATATAAAAGTGACCTGTACTGCAGAAATTGCTTGGCAGAGTGGATTTTTGCCACGTCCTAAGGGAAATCTTAGTAGTGTACATCCCTGTGACCAGTGCTCTTTCTGGCTTGAACAGACAACCAAAACTACGCAGGCTTCTTACAGACTAGAGTTAGGAAAAAAAATAATGTTGAAGTCAGGTCCTTGTGAAAGCTGTTATCATCTTTGGGAAAAGCCTGCCTCTGTCTGCAGCCCTGAAGTTCCATAACTGGAGCTGGCCAGCAGTGGGATCTCCTGATACCTATAAGGTTCCTATGTGCCTCTGCTGTTCCGTGATTTTTTGCTAGGTCACAAGTAAAGTGCTTCTCTCTGAGTGGATCAGCTTCCTGACAGACCTGTGTGTAACTGTCCTGTGGTGGGAGTGTTAGCAGAATGACAAACACATAACCACACTAGGAGGTTATATGTGGTGCTTTATTTCGAGGCCCCGGGAACCAGGGGTACGCACCCAGATCTGGTTCCAAAGACCGTCACATCGCGTCCGCTTTTTATTCTCTAAAAGTTTCGCAATCTATTGTATATTCAACAGGTTACTTCATTATCTAATACATATGTATAGGTAGGTTACTTCATCGCCTTATTGCGACATCAGTCTCTATTGCGCCTGCGTAGCCCCCCTCTGGTGGTCGTCCTGATGAAGTAAGTAGTCTTCCTCAGATGAAGTAAGTAGTCTTCCTCGCATTGTCTTTATTACTTCTTGTTCTTTTGGCAAACTCGTCGGTTTTTCTTGGCTGGACCCGCACTTATCTCCACTTGACCGCTCAGGTATATCTTTCTTGCCTCCTGAAACCTATTCTTCTGTCTTTCACAAGATTTATGATGGTCTTTTGGCTGTTGCAGGTGTATGTTCTACTTGGGTAGGGTAGCTAGTATGTACTTTTCCTAAGCACACTTGGATCCTATTGTCACATGAGGTCCTTTGAGCAAGTACCTCGGGTCTGTTGCTAGGATACGTTAAGAATCAACAGAATCATGAAATTTTACATTCAGTCTTAGTTCCTGATTAGTCGATGATCAGTGTTTTATCCTACTTTAAGTGTAACTTTCCTAGCAGGAGTACCATGCTCATGGTGGTTTGTTGGAGCCCATCAGGAATGAGTGTGGTTGGAGCAGTTGCACCTCCCGGTGTTGATAAGCTTTCCTTGTGTCCAGCAGTGCCTGTGAGCTGTGAGCTGCAGCACAGGGCTGTCACATACAGATGCAGTTGTGGAATTAAGGACTGGAATCTTAAATGTCTGCATTTCAGTCTTTCCTGGCTTGTTTTAATGTTCTAGGGGTACCTTTGTTTGTGATAGCTGATTAATAGACTTTTTTTGCCTTTTTTACCTGGAGGTTTGACAGCCTGCAGGAGCGGTGACTGGAATGTCACTTGGTTAGACAACCCTGTTGGCCTGTGTGTAGCAGGCTTTTTTTTTGGCAGAGTGTAGCAGTAAATTGTAGCAGTTTTCCCCCCAAAGTGCTGTATATCTGTACAGATGTGACAGCTCCTGTTCACAGGAGCTGCTGTAGAAACATTTCTATGGGAAAATTATTTGCATGTGGTTCTCTTAATACCCATAAAGCCCTGCAAGTGGTGGGGTAAATGTTCTGCGTTTTGCAAGTTTTGAGAAAAAAGCCCAAACCAACTCTCCTTCCCCCAGTTTAAATAAAGAGTGAAGCTCTGTTTAATCTGTTGCTTGGCAGGTGGTTGTTTGCTTTCTTTATTTTGAAAATGCAAAATAAATTATGATGGCAATATCATATTTTTTTTTCCCTGCAGATATTCTGATAACTATGGCAGCCACAAGAAATCTGATGAGAGCTGTCAGAGTTTTTGAATTTGGTGGCCCTGAAGTGCTTAAAATCCAGTCAGACGTCGTAATTCCTGTTCCAAAAGAAAATCAGGTATATATGAGTTCTGTGAACAGAAATAATGGCATTGAATGATAATAGGCGTACTCAGAACAGAATAAAGAATGCAAACCAAAACTTTTCATCTTGAATATGTAGTTTTTGATCAGTATATTCGTTCTGGGACTTATGCTAGAAAACCAACTTTACCCTACACTCCAGGCTCAGATGTGGCTGGTGTAATTGAAGGGGTTGGAGAACATGTTACTGCATTCAAGGCAGGTGTAGAAAATACATTCATTTTTAATTCATGATTGTTTATGGGATCATCTTTGTGTGGTTGCTCTGCTGCTAATCCTGTTTCTATTGCTTTGCTGGCTTTTTTCACCTTTGCCAGCTAGTGGCAGCACACAGTGGGGTCACCCTGACAGTCCAGAGTGAGAGCTGATGCAATCCGTGTGTGTGCCCCAGACAGACATCCCAAAAATGCCGAGTGGCCAAGCTCGTGCATTTGCATGCTCGAGCTGCTTGGGAAACCATTGCACTACCCTGCAGCAGTTACTACCCGGTGTCCGCAGACCGGACCCACCCCATCCACATGCTGGATGTTTATGGAGGTCACCATGCTGGCAGCAGAAGACTCAGAGCTGTGTATCTGTGCCTTCTGTGGGCCCTGGCATTGCTCTGCCAGTGGCCAAGGGCCAGGCTGGGTGCTGTCTTGGCCCCACAGCTGGTGTTGTGCCACGGCGCTGGGCATACATAGGTGACGTGCTGCCCGCTGTGCATGTCCACATCGCCTGTGGGATTTTGGCTTGAGCCGGCCCTTCTGCAGAACAGTGGCAATATTGAGGTGTTGTAAGGTTTATTAAGAGAATATCTCTTTTCCACGTTTAAGCAAAAATAATTGAGAAATGTTTATTTTGTGTTTGTGAAAACTTTTTAGGTTTTGCATTTGGAATCTGTGTTTGGAATTCTCTAGTGTTCAGGTTCATTAAGGTCAATATTAATGAGACAGTAGGTTTGTGTGTTACCCTCTAGAGCCGGGGTTCTAATTATGACACTTTAGGTGTATGAAATGATATGGTTTGTATTGCATGGATTGTATGTATTAGCATTATAAAAATCCTCTCTGTGACAAATATAATCGGTTAGTTTTAATAGGAGAGCTGTTAGAAATCAGCTAAACATCTGTGAACTGGTTCTTAAACTATATTAAAGAAAATATAAGCGAGATGATTAATGTCTCTATTTTTTTTCCCTCCTTTCTAGAAAGGTGACAGGATTTTTACCATTGGTACAATCTCTGGAGGATATGCAGATTATGCAGTTGCTGCAGCTAATAAAGTGTTTCCTTTGTCGGATAAACTGGACTTTAAACAAGGAGCAGCAGTTGCAATACCCTACTTCACTGCTTATCGTGCTCTTTTCCAAAAGTAAGTGTCAAATCTAAGTTTATCCATTTTGCTTATGAATATTTAAAATATTGAAGCCCACATTTTCATTGTCCTCTAAAAGGAGAGGAGATCAATGAGTGGAAATGTTTAAAACTCTTAAGTTAAATTTGTTATGCTGATGGCATTGTCATATCATTGTCACCTAGAAGCTAGCAACTGTGTTCTCCTGTTACACATTTCTTCTCAAGAGAACAGGCCTGGAAAGGCTTCTCCGATAAGATTCTTGTAATAAAATGTATAACTCTCTCTCAGTGCTAATTGTTACTTTAGCCAGTGAAGAACAGGAATAGTTCTAATTTCTTCTAATTTCTTCTTCTAATTTCTCTTCTTCCTGAGCCTCTGTGCCAGAGAGGCTTCATGTACAGCCCTGTCTGTGCCATAGGGCAGGGTAATGAGTTAAAGCCAGGCTTCATGTCAGCTAGGTGAGAGCTCAGGTCTGGACATCTGGTTTAGTTTGATGGAACAAATTGTTAGAACCAGCATGGTTTACTTTTATGTTCTGTAACAGGTGAAAATCTTTAAGTTCAGTACCAGACCATGACTTGCTGCTAGGTGCACAACATAACTGTGCAGTACGTAAATTTATAAGTGATATAGTTTATTTTGCCTCCAGCTGACTGTACCTGTTTAGCCATAACATGAATTGGAAATCATACTGTGTGAAAGATGAGATTTGACATTGGTTTATACAATCTGATGCGTAACGGCTGTGTACTGCAATCTTCATGCCAATATTTTCTGTTTTCCACTCAGAGGGCATGCCAAAGCAGGAGAGAGCGTGCTAGTGCATGGAGCCAGTGGGGGGGTAAGTATATGGAGAAGGCAGCTTATAAGAAATGCTGCTTTCTGTCTTTGCATCTGCTTTTGTCTGTGGTATGATTTATGGTCACATTTATATCAATTAGTGGATTAACAAAATTAGGTTTCTGTTTCAGATGATTTAGATGCTTTTTTTTTCTGGAGCGTGTCCAGAGAAGGGCGACAAAGATGATGAAGGGGCTGGAGAACAAGCCTTACGAGGAGCAGCTGAGGGAACTGGGGTCGTTTAGCTTGGAGAAGAGAAGGCTGAGGGGAGACCTCTGTAACTACCTGAAAAGAGGTTGTGGAGAGGAGGGAGCTGGCCTCCCAAGTGACAGGGGACGGGACAAGGGGCTGTGGCCTCAAGCTCCTGTGGCCTCAAGCACAAAAGTGCTTTTGTGGTGTACTGTCTGAATGCCCACGTGGTGAAGCCACCGAAACAGCATGCTGCTACAGTTCCTTTCAGTTCATTACATTTGCTTCAAGGCTGCACTGTGAAGAGACAGTAGCAAAAACTGTATTTATGGCCAAGAATTCTTTTGGATGCTCCAGTTTGTGGATGCTCAGTTAGAGATGCCTAAAGTGCTCTGGCTCTTTGGAGGCAGTCCAGGAAATTTTGTTTCCCCAGGATAACTGAGAGTCACTCATCACTTCCAAATATATTGATCAGTGCTATGTTTTATTTTAAGAGTCTACTCTGCACTGGAAATGATCCACTGAGATTTTGTAGCTGTTTTCTTTTTCCTTTTTAGACTTCTTGGTGACCAAATACAGCTCCAGGAAATACGCTACAACCTCTTCTCCTCCCGCCAGTTTGTATCTCTGCTGCCATAGGGTCTGCGCCGAAGGCTTCAAGCTGTAAACAAAAGCACCACACACTTGAGCCTGATCAGCAGTTTGCCAGTGGGGTGAGGCTGGATTTCGTTCTGAAGATAATGCAGATTCATGGAGAGTTTTATAATAGTGCTTTAGTACTGCAGTTCGCAGAACTGCATACTGCAGGCAACACGCCTTCCAAATATTTATCAGCTTTTATTTAAATGCTCCTTTTTGATCTCTGTTTAATTTTCAAGACATTGTCTTAGTGGTCTAATGCCCAGTTTTTCATCACAGCCCGGAAAAATGTGGTGACTTGTCTTTTATAGTCTAAAATCTCTCTATGTGCAAATTTTTCTACCTCTACATAGATTTTCTTTTATGTAGAGAGGGAAGTAGCCATCTGGGTAAGATCAAGAACTCAGGAATATTTTCACACAGTCTTACAAGATTTCATCTTCATCTACAGCTGAAAAGTAGCAAAAACCATCTTTCTTCTTTTACCATTACTACTACTAAATCACACTAGCGGGTTCAGAGAATGAGAGCTTTTTGGTGTAGTCAAACATGATCTTAATATGCATTCAGTTACTTTCAGGTGAGATTTGGACTTCTCTTCTAGGAAAAGCATTATGTAATTGACTGTATGATAGGAGTTCCATGGGAATGGAGGATGTTGGATCTGTGACCACTGACAGGCAGGAAATGCATGAATAACTTTGTGCTGCTGTGCATTTGTTCCATATTATGATGGTCATGATCTTCCCTCCAAGAATTTGCTGACACTTTCTATGTCTTCTATAATTATGGGTGATTTGCATTGTTTCTTTAATGCTCACAACAGACAAAACAGCTAAATCAGTCATAAAGCATGAAGATGATGCAGAACTCGGATCCAGAGCACGCAATGTTTGCAGAATTTATTCTCTAGAGATGTTTTGCTTTTCAGGGCCTTGGTCCTCTGTTTGCAATTCATTCAGAAGGAGGACTAAACCTCTGCTACAAAGGCAAAGAAGCGTTTTGAACAACTTCTTGTATAATTGGTGCCAAATAGTGTTACTGTTGGAAGATTCTGGGTGACTGCTTTGGAATTTGCTTGCCATCGGAAAGAATGCAGCAGTGCTGTGGGGTTGTGCAGTATTGTGCCTGCCTGGAAGCAGAACTCTGCATGGTTACGAGTAGTATGTGGTTAACAATGATGTTGTCTAGATCTATAAGGGCCACATTTTCAAGCCGCCTGTCCGTTGCTTTGCAAATTAAACCGAAGAGGTTTAGCGTATAAAGGTTTTCATAAACGTAATGGCAAGCACCAAGTGAGGAAATTGTTCGAGAGGCATGAGTGTTACTAATTGTAAAGAGCAGTCAAACCATGAGTAGTTCAATATGCTTGGTAGCTATTTTTTGTGTCACCTACTTAACCTGGTTAACATGTTTTTGCAGGGGGAGAGGAGTGAGTTAACACTTATGAATTCAGTGGAATACGTAACTGGTATATCCCCGTATCAACTCCCAGTCATCAATCATATGATACCAGTGCCACCTCCCGCTCTGCAAAAGGGAGACAAGAGCGTAAATGCAGTGAGAGCAGTGAGAACTAGGATGCTCAGAGGCAGATTATTCCATCCCACCACTGCAGCAAATGACAGAGGGCAGCTTTTACCAAAGGTGAGTTATTCCTGTCTGCTTCTCTGTTTATTGTTACTTTACCTTCCCTGTGGGTGTATTTGCCTAAAGCTGAAAGATGTGGCTATCTAGTTTGCATAAAGATTCCCTGAATTTTTGAAAGAAAAAAAAATTATAACTATTAAAATACATAGCTGCCACCCTTTTCTCTGTATACTAAAACATTGGGTGTTTTTCTTCAGCTGGGGCTAAAAAGGTGCTTGAACAAAAAGGCGTAGGAACTCTTACTTATGGCCTTCTGTCTTAGTCAATCCTTCTGTCTTAGTCAAGATCCTGCCTCTGACTGTATCTGGTGCCAGAACTTCAGCAGGATGGGGGAAATGCTGTGAGTGTGTGAAAACTTCTTCTGTTACACTCCAGCCAGTCTTGACTGCTGCAAGGAAATTGTAGGAACCCAGGACTGGGAGAGACAATCAAACTTGGTCCCTGCCATTCTGGGAAATTCAATGCAATGGCTTTTCAATTAAAAATATTTTATTGCCCTTCTGCATGTTACAAAACTCTTCCCAATTTAAACATCTCAAAGCCTGTCTTAAAGGGCTGGAAACCTCAAGTGCATTCCACATATATGTGGTCTTTGAGTTCACCTTTTATTAGAGCTGGAAGCCAAATGCACTTTTTGTGTATTTTCTGCTGCAGAATTCTGGAGGATTCCCTAAGCCCTTGTTACACAGCAACGCATTTGTTACCATGATCTTCCTAGGAAAAGGTTTGCATTTACGTTATGACAGTACTGACTACAGAGATGAAATTGAAGTCTGTCAGCAGCATTGTGGAGGATAAAACCTTTGTGTCTACAAAGGCAAGCTGTTGGAAGGAGGTAAGGATAAAGAGTCAAAGAGTTTGTATTGACTCTAGTAACATCTTCTTGATTGGCTAAAATGTTGATGTGATACTGAAATGATTTCAGCTGAGCTCAGTCAAGACGTGTGCCTCCAGACTAAACCTTATCTGCTGTTTCATGACTGAAAATGATGTTACAATTACTTTTTCAAATAACAAAAGAATGAATTTAGAGAACTGATTTAACAAAATGCTGTAGGTTTGACTAGTTTTGTACAGAGATGTGTGATTAATAAAGCAGTTGTATCAGTAAACTGTCCTTAAATAGGGGTTCTTTGTTTCTGACTTGCAATAGTGCATCAATGTGTGTTGCTTACTGCTGCAGAAGGAAAAGTGCATAGCGGGAGCCCAGTTCCCATTTATTTTATGCCACTGCTATTCCATCACATCAGTGAAAGGTGAACTGTGTTCTGGGAAATTGGGAAGAGGAAATGGCCTAGAGGAAAAAGACTGATTTCACAGACCATACTACTCATTTCTGCTCACAGGACACACTGTGTGTGGATTTGTGTTTTCACTTGTTATGGAAAGATGGTGCAGAGATCCCTGCACTTCCCTATATACCCTGAGGTTATGGGTGCACTGCAGTGTGCCCACAGAGAGGCATTCATTGCAGCTGTCTGGAAGGTGTTCTTTGTGTGTGATCCTGTTGTCCCCAGACCCATTCACACCTGCTAGGGAAACTGCTGGAGTACGGTGGGGCTTCCTTCCTGCTGGAACGTGCTCGGGTCAGTTAGGAAGGATACTCTGACTTGTGGGTGAAGGAAGTACAACCCACTCTCCCCAGCACGGGTCTGGGTAGCAGCCTCAGTGCCCTTCAGGCCTGGATGCTGAACGGTGCCTCTGCAGAGCAGCTGAAACAGCTCCAGGCACACACCAGGAATCCTAAACTTTCTGTGCGTAATTTAACCTCTCGTAAACCATGTGACAGTTAATTTTTTTGAGACAGGAGGCTCTGGTTTTGGTTCTGCTGAAGCACTGAGTGGCCAAATTGGTGATGTATTTGCTTGTCGCAGGGGTGTCCATCTTGGTACTCCTCGACAGCGAAGAGACAAGGCTGCTGTGTGGGGAGGAAGTAGAGTCTTATCAGCTAATTAATACACCTGTGAACCATGTACCTGACCTCAGAGTGCTGGACACTTTGGTGGTGATGCAGATGAGACACAACGATTGTGACTGGCTGATAGAAAGGCATTGCCTTTTCCTTTGATCCGTTTCCTTTCTGTGATTACAGAGACTTTCCAGTTCGTCTCGAAAAGGCACCATGGTTTCCCATTCAGCCTCACCTTTTTCCTCAATGGAATGCAAGTGGACAGGTTGAGCTGTTGCTGTGAGTACAAACATCACAAGAATAGCAGGCTGGGAGGCAGACGTGGATACTTTGGTTTTCTCAATGTAGAAGGAGCTTTTAATCTTTCTTTTCTATAGAACCTGGTCTGTTTTTCAGCTCCCTAAGAAATGTGCAGAACTGAGCTTATTCCTCAGGGTCCCACATCCAAGGATGCCATCCAGGTCAGCTACCTTTGAAGAGGTTGTGGAGAGGAGGGTGCTGGGCTCTTCTGCCAAGTGACAGGGGAGTACAAGACAGGCTGGACATGAGGAAAAAATTTTTCACCTGGTGGTCACCTTCCCTGGTGGTGTTTAAGGCACGGGTAGACGAGGTGCTGAGGGGCATGGTTTAGTGATTGATAGCAATGGCTGGACTCAGTGATCCAGTGGGTCTTTTCCAACCCGATCATTCTATGATTCTATGATTCTTTGTGCTGCCTCGTCAGTCCCTCTGTTGAGCACGCCGAGCAGTGGACAGTGTTTGCACTGGATCTGTCAGCTTGTCTAGAGGCAGTTAGCACTTTCTCTGCAGTCCAGTGTGGAGGAGTAGCTGTGGGTGGTATACATGAGATGCTTGTGTGTTTCTGGTGGAAGTGATAGTGGAATAAATATTAGGAGTACTGCTGAGTTAACTGTAGTCTTCAGGGTTTTCTTTGTGATTGTGAGAACAGGATAATTTCTTTTTAAACAGCTCTGCCTCTAAGGTGGGATTCTGCTGTAATACCCCTGGCTGCCGAATAAGATAGTGTTGAATGTTAGCCAGGTTTCAGACAACAAATCTGTGTAGAAGATTCTTGGTTTGGGGCAAAAGTCCATGCTTTGAGCAACATCTGTCATTTTGCCAAGAAACCTTACATTTAATAAAATCCTGAGATTGTTAAGCCATGCTAGACAAGTAAACTTCTGCACACATGGGTGATTTTTAAACTTTTTCGTTCTTTTCGTAAGTAATTTTTAAAAGAGCAACAACCAGTTGGAAGAAGAGACCATCCATAGAGCTATACTATGTTTTCTGGATAAGGACTCAATTCCAAGAAAAAAAAATCTGCTTTATTGTACCATGCTTTATCCACTCCAATCTAACACTGAACATGGTTTCTTTAAGTGAATTCCTTAGTATGTTCAAAGTAGTGAAAAGTATCTGCATTCAGAACGGATATAGTACCAAAAGAGTTTAGGAAATGCCCAGATCTCAGCTTCTCTGTGATTTCTAGAGAGACTTGAAGTGAATTTTCGTAATGAATATAATCTTCCAGGAATTAATATCTTCCTGAGTCATCCTCAGTTTCTGTTCTTTTTCCCCTCTTAATCTTAGTGATATCTCAGTTTTCCTGTTTCTTGCCAGTCCAGCCAACCTTGCCTGGTGACTAAAAATCATCTCCATTAACCAGATACTCTCCATAAATGGCAATTATTTGGACGCAGTTATGTTTGACTCCTATTTTGCGTGTTGGACCACATCCACATGTTAAATACCCACTCTGATTCTCAGTAAAGATCCTAGTTGATTTTCCCTGTTGGGTTAAGGCTTTGATTCACAAAGAGGGGACACTGCAGTGATTTCTATGCTGATGCTGTGATCCTTGCACAGAGAGTTTTTTGCTGCCTGGGTCCAGCATTTCTCTACAGGAAAAGTGCTTCACTATCTCAAAGGTCCCTGAAAAAAATACCACGAACAAATAATTAAAAGGTAGGACCTTTATCAGAAATTGTCACATTGTCACATTTACATTTCATGCCCACAAACTGAAAGGATTTCTAGACTGATTGTTGTGAATTTCACTGTAGTTTGTGAACAGCTGGAACGTGAGGGTAATTGTAATGAAGCCTTACATAAAAAAGCAGTTTTGATAGCATCCTGATGCTTGCAGTGCGTGGGGGGTGGCTCTTGGCATTTGCAGGTAAAGTGAATCAGGAGTAGGAACTCTGGCCTCTTACATGAGCCTCCTGACTGTACAAGTTGTGACTCCAGGTTATAGAAGAGGAACACTCTCAAAAGGCCATTCAAATGCTTTGTTTTCTAGCTGTTTACATTTCTGTTAGGTAGGAAAAACAGAAGAGAAACTGAAAAGAATGCAATTTCAATCTCCCATTCCCCCCCACAGTTATTAGAGAAATTAAAAACAAAAGAACCAACAAGTGTTGGCCACAAAACCTGAGTTATTGCTTTACTTGATGTTACAGCAGGATTTGGAGCAAACCTGCCTCTTATATGAGCTATGAGCTCTTCTGCCTTTCTCCGCGATTATATCTTCACAGATCATGTTTGGTGTAGCTTGAGATTAATGGACAGTTTTGATAATTTCAATTTTAATCTGTTTATGTTTCAATTGTTGCCTTTAAGTGCAGATAATGTTACTCTCCTTAAAGGAGGAGCTGCCTCTATGTTTGTGGAGCACTTGAGAACTTTAGGGTCCTTCTCCAAATAAGCCATTATCAGTAACCGTGTTATCTGAGTGGCAATGCAAAGGCAGATAAATATCTGGTTTTACTTCTGATAAAGAGCTAAACAGCTGTGTCTGCTGCCCTTCCATTGTTCACAGAAAGAAAAATGTGATACTTCCCAGTTCTCCTTGGTTTTTTTTTAATAGGTGCATTTTGGCAATGGGTCTGGACAAAAAGCCATCCCCTCCCAAGACAAAGATGGAGAACAATGAGGAAAAGCACGTAGATTCCTGGAGAGATGAAGTGCAGAGTGAGCCAAGTAAAAGCAGTATTGAGCAGAAATCAAGCAAAGATTCAGCGTTAGTCATCTTACCATGTTATGAAGAGAGTGTGGAAACTAGTGAGGACAAAATGGAGACCAGACATGAGTACAGAAAGGAAGAAGAGAAAATATGTGGTTATGAGAGTGAAGATAGTCAGGAAGACACCGGGAAATATGGTACGGTATTCAAAAACAAAAGAAGAGGATGAGAAATGGGAGAGGATGGTTCTGGAGAGGGGATGGGATTGTGGGCCTCCAACTCCACCTGGAACTTCCTCTCTTAGGACATCTCATGTGCGAGAAATGTGGTGATGGTAGTGTCGGGGCAAAAAAATCAGTGGGACTCCTTTTGGCCAAGCAAAAGGATGAGAAGGTTTTGCAAGAGCTAAGAAAATGAGTAAGGAGGGTCTGAGAGGCTGAAAGAGGAGCCTGAGGTGGGTGGGAAAGCAGGAGGAACATGGGGCACAGTGGAGGGACAGCAGTGAAGAAGGACGACAGCAGCAGGTGGAGGAGAAGTAGAGAAGAAGGAAGAAAAGAGACTGGGTGTGATTCTGAGGTGAGCTCCTAAGGGAGACAGGGCATCAGCATAAGATGAATGGAGAGAAGAGCGTGACCATAGGGGCAGGAGGTAGAAAATCTCCTGCTGCCTGATGCGAAATGGATGGGAGTGACAAACTGTGAAGGGGAGGAGGCTGAATACTGGGTGTAGAAGGGGAGGGAAAGTGGGAAGAGCACATAGCATCAAAAAATCAGCAAGATTTAACTCCAGATGAACTATTTTGGTCTTTTCTCCTGTTGCCAGTGGGAGTGCAATGCTTTGTTCACCTAAGCCTCTTACAAGTCCTTTCTCCACTGCACTGCCCCAAGCACCATTTACCTGACACTTGCCCAAGCCTCCAGCTTCCTTATCTGAGCATTTGTTCCTTCTTCAGGTCTACCGCTTGCCTTTCTTGTGTTCTCTGCTCTGGCCCTGCTGGGGCTATCACCCTTTCCCTTTACTGAGTGCTCCCATTGCCTGTTGTAACTGGCTGACCTTGCCCTTTTTGCCTGAATCCCATCTTGTTTCAGTTGACAGAGATTTAAAACAAAAAAAAAGACTGGGGAGAGGCTGCCCTTGCTGAAGTTTGTCCAGGACTGTTTCTTGTGGCAAACAAAGATATTTGTGGTATAAAATATTTGTGATATAAAAATGATGCATGGCAGGTCCAGCTGCATGCTCAGGATGTGCCATTTCCCAGTGCCACCTCAGGCCAGTCGCTGTGGCCAGCAGGCTGCCTCCAACTCTGCCTGCCCCTGTGGAAGAGGTGGTGAGCTCAGGCTGTGCCTTGACTTGCTCCTTATTGTAATGCCTTTTTCAGAGAAAGTCAAATTTAGAGAGAGATTTTAATTTTTACTTCCTATTTTTACTTTTGTAATTCTGCAGTGCTACTGCTTAGCTTCCTCATTAATCCCTGTGGATGTGTGTTTGTGATTAATCAAGGCTTTTTCCTTCCAGGAGGTGGGCACCTTTCTGACAGGTACCTAAGGAGGCCTCAGTTCCAACAACGCGGTTGGAATCTCAAATGATTTTTTATACAGAAAATAAATCTCCTTATTCCCTTAATTCTCACTGTCTGGGTAACTGTTTATTTGCCTAATTGGTTCTGCATCAGATACTCTTCATTTCTGTCCTTGGCATTCTGTCACTTCAGTACTTGAGAAGCATTGATGGGAAGAAAAAGAGATGAGCAATAAAATCGGAAAGGTGAGAAATGATGGCCCTGAGGGACAGCTGGTGTGTCAGCAGTGGCAGCTCTCCCTCACAATTTAGCTTTGTGGCCTCGCTGCTCTATGTGCGGTGAGCTCACTGTAGCCGTGGAATGACTGAATTTTAAGTGGAAATCACTGACATCCCTGTGTCTGCTAGTGCCTGAGATTTCAAACAGTGCAGCCTTGGCTGGAAAGAGAAGGATTCTTTTATGCATACGCATGAAGAAAGTCTTTACCTGTAGATCTGAGCAAAGTTATCTGTCAAACATTACAACTCATCAGGCTGGTAGCTTGGAATGAAATCTAGACCTTGTTGATGTAAGAATGCTAATTCTGCGGTAGCGTCATTTGTTTTAGGATTTCACTTGGGACCTGAGTGAGGAGATGAGAGTAATGTGATAACAGACTATTCCTCTGCAGAAGCCTTTGGCTGGATTTAATTAATTCATTTAGTTTGTAAGCCACTTCAATCATAGAATCATAGAATCATAGAATCATAGAATCATAGAATCACAGAATCATAGAGTCATAGAATACTTTGGGTTGCAAGGGACCTTAAAGATCATCTAGTTCCAACTCCCCTGCCATGGGCAGGGATACCTCCCACTGAATCAGGCTGCCCAAGGCCCCATCCAACCTGGCCTTTGAGACCTCCAAGGATGGAGTAGCCACAACTTCCCTGGGCAACCTTTTCCAGTGCCTCACTACTCTCACGGTGAAGAAATTCTTCTTTATGCCTAGTCTAAATCTGCCTCTCTCCAGTTTATACCCATTGGCCCTAGTCCTATCACTACAAGCCTTTGTGAACAGTCCCTCCCAGCTTTCTTGAAGACCCTTCAGGTGCTGAAAGGTTGCTATATGGTCTCCTCAGAGCCTTCTCTTCTCGAGGCTGAACAAGCCCAACTCTCTCAGCCTGTCCTCACACAGGAGCTGCTCCAGCCCTCTGATCATCTTTGTAGCCCTCTTCTAGACTCGTACCAACAGTTCCATATCCTTCTTATGTTGAGGGTTCCAGAACGGGACACAATACTCCAGGTGGCCTCTCACGAGAGAGGAACAGAGGGGCAGAATCACTTCTCTTGACATGCTGGCCATGCTTCTTTTGATGAAGCCCAGGATATGGTTGGACTTTTGGGCTGCGAGAGCACACTGCTGGCTCATGTCAAGCTTCTCATCAACCAGCACCCCCAAGTCCTTCTTTGCAGGGCAGCTCTCCGTCACATCATCCCCCATCCTGTATTGAAATCAGGGATTGCCCCAGCCCAGGTGTAGGACCTTGCATTTGGCTTTGTTGAACCTCATGAGGTTCTCGCAGGCCCATTTCTCCAATCTGTCCAGGTCCCTCTGGATGACATCCCGTAGTTCTGGTGTGGCAACTGCGCTACTCAGCTTGGTGTCATCTGCAGACTTGCTGAGGGTGCACTCAATCTCGCTGTCAGTATCATTAATGAAGATATTGAACAGCACTGGTCCCAGTACGGACCCTGGAGGGACACCACTTGTCATGGGTCTCCATCTGGACTTCGAGCCATTGACCACTACTGTCTGAATACAACCATCCAACCAGTTTCTTAGCCACTGACCTGTCCACCCAACAAATCCTCATCTTTCTGATTTAGAGACAAGGATGTTGTGGGGGACCTATCAAAGGCAGAAGTCCAGATAGATCACATCTGTTGGTTTATCCATGTCCACTGCTGTGGTTACTCCATCATAGGAAGCATCTAAGTTGGTCATACAGGACTTGCCCCTGGTGAAGCCATGCTGGCTGCCATTAACCACCTCCATGTGCTTTAGCATGTCTTCCAGGAGGCTGTAACAACCCAAATCTACATCTATGTCTCCCCCATCCAGGTCCTAGGAGCCCACCTCAGCCCAGGACAGGGCCCTTGGTCCTGCCTGAGCTCCATGTCCCAGCCCAACTCAAGACCTGGCCTGTCACCTGCCTGGCCATTCCAACACTCAGAAACACCTGGTCCCACAGGGGCATATACAGCAAATGGTCTGAAAAGGTTACAGCTGAATGAAATTTTGTAGAGGCTTCAGGAAGAACAAACGATTCCAGCTAAAATCTCAAAAAGTGTCTACATTTCCTCACCTGGCTGTTGATCACAAGCTCTCAAAGGTGCAAGGTCTAACCATGAAATACACACACCACTCTCGTTTGTAAGCTGCAGGCACTAGTGGTTAATTTACATGATATATAAGTTCTAGCAATAAAAAATTCATGAAGCAAGGGTTGAATCCCTCTGCTGCCAAGCAAATGGGAACATTTCCACCACCGCAGGCTAATGATTAATTTATACACACGTACCGGGACAGCAGACAAAAAGTCCTGTTTATTGTCTAGACAAGAGCCGGTTCCACCTTTCTTACCCTAAAGAGCATTGCCACTTCTAAAAGTTGAGTAAAAATCATCAATAATTCTTCAGAAAGGGCATTAAAATTAACCTGCCTATTCAGTTATACAAGACAGGAAGGGAGGGAGGTTTAGCTGTATGCAGTCACATGTTTGTCTTATAACTTCAGGTATAAAGTTCATAATGACACTATCGCAATCCCAAAGGTGTAAAATCCTAAAAACCGTCCCCAGAGGAACAAGGATTAGTGACAAGAGGAGTTTTTGTCACTTCCTGGTCATCTCCATCCCTGAGAATCGTGTTGGCAATGTTTTGACACTAGTGAACTCCCTGTGCTCTTTCCTCTGTGGCGCTGGAGGTGGCAGCAAGCTCTCCCCATGCCCCTCTTCCCTTCCCAACGGCACAGCCACCCAGCCACCCCAAGCCCAGATCGCAGTGTTTGCTGGGTCCCCTGCCTTGGCTGGCAGAGCTCAGGGAGGCATCCCATGGGCCGGGGCACACAGCAGGGCATCAGGGAGCTGTTCTCTACCCTGAGGACTGGTGGCAGATGGGATTTCTCAAAAGATTTGGTCAGGTAGATTAGAAGAAATTTTCCTTTGTTATTGGAAGCCCAGTGCCTAAAGAAACTACATGCAGCAGTGATCAAATAGCACACAGTTTTCAAGTCAATTTTCTTGCTCCCTTTCTGGTGACCTCTCATTCAAGCAATGGCTAGTATTGCACCTGCTTTATTTGTAGAGGTCTGAGAAGTTCACAGACCAAATTATAAACATTTCACTCTGACTGACTACACATTTCATAATTACTTTGAAGTCTGGCATTTCTGGTTTAGGGGAAATACGCAGAACTCTGGCTAAAGTATTGTTTGGGTAAAAAAGCCAGAAGATTTCACTTTAGAAAGGAGCAGGGAAAGGGGAATTAAAATTGTGTTTATTAGACTAAAAGTCACATTTTCCACCCACAATTTTGCAAGCAGCCTTCCACAGAAAAACAAGAAGAAGGTCACCAATGCTGCGATTCTGTTGCTAATGCTAGTCAGCTGCCACCCCTTACTCATTTTTTATCCAGCACGGCAGTCCACAGAGCACATGTAGCATTTGGGCTCATGACTCACAACAGGATAAAAAGAACCCTGCACGCTGGCCTGTGAAGGAGGAAGCATTTTGTGGAGGAAGGAAACCAAAAGTCAGCAGGTTTCATGTTTTCTCATCTCTTCTCCAGCACAGCCAAACATTTCAATGGTAAAACAGCAGAAACAAGGTGTTCCTCTTGAGCTACTGCTTTCTCAGGTGCTTCTGCACACCAGCACCAACCCACATCTTCCCGACAACAAGGGTACTCTGACTGCTGACGCTTCACCTCCTCTCGGATGTGTCACCTCCATGAGATGACAACTCTAAGAGTAATGTGGCAGTGACAGCTTATTGGTGTTGTATGACTCTGTAACGGTGTCATTCCTGAAAGTACAGCTGTCCAAAAGGATGAATTAACATAATGGCTCTTGTATGGCAAGAGTCTAAATACTGACAGCTCGGTAGTCGCGCAGGTCACCACGTTAGACGCTCTGGTGCTCATTCTGTTCAGCAGTACCTCACTGTTTCAGAACAGTAGGGATCAATTTTTCATTCGTAATAAGTAAAGTTCAAAAGCCATGGAGTTTATCAGCCTGTCCGAGACAGCTGTGAGCATTGCCAGGTGTTTTACTTGTCAGGCTGTTACCCACAAAGTGTTTTTTCTGCATAACAATGTTACAGCTGGAAAAATGTTGTTTCCTAAGAGTCTATTTCCAGATGAAATGTTATTACTTATTTATATGCCCACGACATGTGCCTGGAAATTAAGAGGTATTCGCAGAAGTGATTCTCCAATGACCATCAAGTACATGATGCTGCCAGTGCTTATTCCTTACATTTGGCTTTCTCTTATCATGAGCAGTAAGTATGAATTTGATTCATTTCTTACATGGCTTCTGGTGATTCATCTGAACTTCCTTTTATTCCAATAATTCTGCACGATGCGCTACATGAACATGAACTGAGCGATCAACATAGGCTCTGCCTGACAGTGAGACCTCGTTTTGTCCACGCATCAAAGCCACAGGGTAAAAGTTCATACATTTGTTTACACCTGAGACATGTACTGCAGAGAAACACCCTCTGCCCTCTACCCAAGCACAAGGATTGGCCAGAGCAGTGGTAGTAGGGCCACTGAGGTCATCCCTCGATGTCCTCTTCGTGGCAGCATGAGAAACGTCACAGCTCTTCTCCAAGTGCAGACAAATGATTTTATTTCCAGTCTGAGCAGTGTGTCAGGCTACAGCCAGCAGCAGGTTCAGTGCCACAAATGCTGCAGGAATGACCTCAGAAGGGTCTGAAGAAAATAAACTCATCCTAGGCTCCTCATGTTATTTCCCTTCCCCAGTTTTCAGGAACGCACAAGATGCACAGCCATGTCCTCTGGGATACGACAGCATCCATGGAGAGTCCAGCAGAGCTCAGCTGAGCAGAGAGGGATGCCTGGGCAGGGCGAGAAACAGCCCAGAGCATCCCCACTGCTCAGCCAGCAGTGTCCTGGCCAGGCAGCTGACACCCTCTGGCCCCACTGCGACAAGCGTACGGCTTGCTCACTCACTGCAGGCCATCCCTCACTCTGTCGAAGAGGAAGCTGGTTTTTTATCTCTTCCTTTGTGAGATAATAATGGGGTTTTTTAATTGAAACATGTTCAGCTTCTCCTTCTTCCTTCTTGTTTCAAAAAGTTCTGCCTCTGCCAGCAAAATAAGAGCCTGTGTTGCTGGGGTTTTTTTTCAGAAAATGAGAGTTTTCTCTTCCCCTCTTTTTTGCAAGATTTCAGCTCTTTGACTTTGGAAAAGAAATCATTGTGGTGAAAGTATTTCTTGAAACGATGACAGAAGCAAAATTATATTCCTTTGTAGAAAACAGGGACATTTGAAGACAGGCTTAACGTCTTTGTTCTTTGTTCCGGGAAGTATGAATTCTCAGGCCCCTTCCCCGTTCTTAGTTTTTGAAGATGAACATTTCAGAGGATGAGGCATTGTGCTTGAAAGGTCTTTTCAGAAAATAACTTTTCCCTCCACAGTATGTTCCGGTTCTCTGATAATATGTAGGATAACTTGGCAATTTGTGGCTTTTCCTCATAAATATTTATTTTCCCAAGACACCACAGTGTGAATGGGCTCCCAGAGCTGCTGCAGCCTCTCCCTGTCATACACAGCAGAGCGGATTTAGCAACTGCCCCAACCCCAGTGCCTGTTGGGCTATCTCCTGAAAGCTCTGCTCTACTGGAGGATGCTCCGGCCACAGCCGTACTGCTGAGGGCTGGGGTACCAAGCATCTCCTCCTCCCTCTATGCCCCCAGTCTCCTGAAGGTGAAACCATAGAATCATAGAATTCTTTGGTTAGAAAAGACCTTTGAGATCATCAACTCCCACTGTACCTGTCCACTACGAAAACATATCTCTGAGCACCTCATCTATCTGTCTTCTAAATACCTTCAGGGATGGTGACTCAGCCACTTCCCCGGCTAACCCATTCCAGTGCCTGCTAACACTTTCCCCCTACTTGGGACAGGTCTTCTTTTCTCTGTAAATATTAGTTCTACATCCATTTCTCACTATATTGCTGACTCCAACAATTTTCCATACAAATTTCCTAAATTTGCTATCATGAGGTTCAGAAACTTAATTTACTAACTCTCTTAGCATCTTAGCAGGAATGCCAGATGAAACTAAGTGTTTTCCGATTATTTCCTTTATCGTGTGCTGTTCTTAAGGTAACTTTAAAAATTAAACTTAAAAATTCTTCAAATACATTCATTTTAAGTCAGATCTTAAAGAGGACAGCAATATTTCATGACTTTTGAGTCAGTTTTAAGTTTAGTTGATCCCATTCTTCATTAGTACTGAATCTGCTTTTCTTTTCACAGTTTTTCAGTCCTGGTATGTTAGTCCATGCTTTTTAAGATACTCATTCCCCAGTGTATTACCCACCAAAATTTTTAATGTCACCCATGTTGTTCAGACTAGATGTTGCTCCTGGTTAGAAAGAATTGATTCCCGCATGGAAAAACTCAGGCTCCCACGTCACAAATCCAATTTGTCCCTCTTTTATTCCCAGGCCTTCAGCAGGCTGAAGGAAAACTATCTGAGTCTCCACAGGGTTTTCAGCAAGTTCTGGCATCACCAAAAGCTTTCACAGAACTGTGTGTCACAGAAAGTAAAAAGAAAAATGTAGGGAAATGTGCAGTGCTTGCAGAAAGCATGTGTTTAGACTTCATTCCTGCCTCTGGAACTTTTTCCTTCAAAACATATTATGCAATTTTTCTATCAGTTGGAAAAAAATATTGACTGTTCTCTGGAAAAAAAAAGAAAAAAAAGACATTTGGCTGGATTTCTTTTTGGTGATCTTTACTTAAAATACCCAATACTTCTATGTACTGCTGCAGAGGCAGAAACCCATCTTCAGCAGAAACTTGAGTGTGTTGTACGTGCACAAGAAAATGAGAAAAGGTCAGAGCTGCAGTCACGGTGCCGAATGCCACACCAGAGCCATAGGGTAGTCCCCAGGCCATCCTGGCACCACCGGGGCATGGAACTAGGAAAAGCATTGGGATGGGCCATGGTGAGCACCTGCTCATGGACTTTGCTCCAACTGCACCAAAAAGCCCTTCCTGCCACTTGCTGCCTATGCCAGGGTGCAGGAAAACCTGGTCTGCTTCTTCCCAGGGACAGAGAAACCTAACAGGGGGAAACTGGAGGCTGGCTGATGTTGTGCCCATCTACAAAAAGGGCTGCAGGGAGGACCCAGGAAACTACAGGCCTGTCAGTCTGACCTCAGTGCCAGGGAAAGTCATGGAGCAGGTGATCTTGAGTGCTACCATGAAGCACATGCAAGAGAACCGGGTGATCAGGCCCAGGCAACACGGGTTCACAAAAGGCAGGTCTTGCCAAACTAACCTGATCGCCTTCTATGACAAAATGACTCGGCTGCTGGATGAGGGAAAGGCTGTGGATGTATCTTCCTGGACTTCAGCAAAGCCTTTGACACAGTTTCTCACAGCGTTCTGCTTGAGAAACTGTCAGCCTCTGGCCTGGACAGGCGCACACTCTCCTGGGTGGAAAACTGGTTGGCTGGCCGGGCCCAGAGAGTGGTGGGAAATGGTGTGAAATCCAGCTGGAGGCCAGTGACAAGTGGGGTTCCCCAGGGCTCGGTGCTGGGTCCAGCCCTGTTCAATGTCTTCATCAATGATCTGGATGAAGGCATCGAGTGCACCCTTAGCAAGTTTGCGGACGACACTAAGCTGGGTGGAAGTGTCGATCTGCTGGAGGGTAGGGAGGCTCTGCAAAGGGATCTGAACAGGCTGGACCGCTGGGCAGAGTCCAATGGCATGAGGTTTAACAAGACCAAATGCCGGGTCCTGCACTTGGGGCACAACGACCCTATGCAGTGCTACAGACTGGGAGAAGTCTGTCTAGAAAGCTGCCTGGAGGAGAGGGACCTGGGCGTGTTGGTTGACAGCCGACTGAATATGAGCCAGCAGTGTGCCCAGGTGGCCAAGAAGGCCAATGGCATCTTGGCTTGTATCAGAAACGGCGTGACCAGCAGGTCCAGGGAGGTTATTCTCCCTCTGTACTCGGCACTGGTGAGACCGCTCCTTGAATCCTGTGTTCAGTTCTGGGCCCCTCACCACAAGAAGGATGTTGAGGCTCTGGAGCGAGTCCAGAGAAGAGCAACAAAGCTGGTGAAGGGGCTGGAGAACAGGCCTTATGAGGAGCGGCTGAGAGAGCTGGGGTTGTTTAGCCTGGAGAAGAGGAGGCTGAGGGGTGACCTTATTGCTCTCTACAACTACCTGAAAGGAGGTTGTAGAGAGGAGGGTGCTGGCCTCTTCTTCCAAGTGACAGGGGACAGGACAAGAGGGAATGGCCTCAAGCTCCGCCAGGGGAGGTTTAGGCTAGACATTAGGAAAAAATTCTTTACAGAAAGGGTCATTGGGCACTGGAACAGGCTGCCCAGGGAGGTGGTTGAGTCACCTTCCCTGGAGGTGTTCAAGGCACGGGTGGATGAGGTGCTGAGGGATATGGTTTAGTGTTTGATGGGAACGGTTGGACTCGATGATCCGGTGGGTCTCTTCCAACCTGGTTATTCTGTGATTCTGTGATTCTTTGAGACCAGAAGTAGCACCCACTTTACAGGCAGGTATAGGATTAGTCTTTCCTGAAGGCAAATTCTTCACTGCACAAGGTGCTGTGTCATCCTACTCCTCACTATGGATTTTATTTAAAAACAATAATCAATGAAATTGAAAGCATCCCTGGACTGACGAAAGAAGGCTGGTTGTGCTGTTGTGCAGGCGTACCTTGTTCAGCATACAATCCTGCACCAACAGCTCTGTGAGGTGGGCTCTTGGGCATGAGGGAAATGGCTTCTTTTGGAAAACTTATCTGCAGATGAAGCAACAATTTCCCTGTGAGGATTTGCAGGATGATCTGAAACAACTTCAAGCTATTACTGAAATTACCTGCATCTCACATTCCCTCTTTCCTGCATTATTGTGTGTCTCTCGCTCCTTTACCTGCATTGATACTTTTGGTTAAAAATCATCCTTTATTCAAATTTTTTCAGGGCTTCCATGCCTACTGCTTCCTCTCCATATTAAAATTATGGTGAAACCATAATATTTACATTAAGATCTTCCCTGTGCCTATTAGAAATGTTTTTTTCCATCACTTAGAATATTCTTCTTGTGTAATTTGGTTGCATCTTTTTCTTGTCTGTATTTTCTTTTTTAATGGAAGGATTTAAGACACATTTTCCTTTTAGAGGAATTGTAAGGTTACATTTCGTTATGGAAGACTGTATTTTTACAGTTGCCTTTTTGACCTGGCTGTGCTGCACTGATGTCAAATATTTTCTCAAAAAAAACCCCAATTTCCAAAGTTTTCCATACAGAATTTACCCAGAGTTGTCAGAAACATATTACAGGACACATCCAACTCAGGGTGATGGATCTGCAAGGTTCACAGTCCAAAAAACCCTGCTGGGATTTTTCTCTTGCCCCATTTAAAAAGGGAAAATGCCAACATCACAGACAAGCTTTACAAATGGAAGGAAGGTGCATGAAACGCAAGCACCATACACGTCTGGCTGAAGGGCCTTTTCTGCAGGTAATAAACTCTCTGGTGCTAGGGCAGCGCACTGGCAGCTTTTGCACTCTCTGTTGTTGCAAAGCTCTCCATCACTCTCAGCGAGGTGAGAACCCCCAAGACAAGCAAACAGCATGGACAGCATGGGAGAAATTGGCAGGGTTTGCTGCCCAGCCAGTACGTGTTCATGTTTTATGTTATTACTCAAAGTATATTAACACCAGACTATGACACATGTGGAAGTGTGAATCTGAGGACCATTCAATACTGTGAAGTTTCCCACTTTATCAGTTACAGAAGCATCTCTGCGAACTTTGTGCTGTGAAAATTCAGCATTTGAGACGCTTACAATTTCTCAGCTCTTAAATGCTGTGGAGTGGTCTCAATAAGGGTGTGCTGAGTGGGTACAACATACCCCTCGTGCTGCACCTGCGTGTGTGCATGTGCGCTGCCCATTGAGGGCTGGTTCAGCTCTCCCTCTCAGCAACGTTCGTGGACCAGACTGTGTATCTCCCTCTACAGAAGAACTAGCCTTGGGCTTCCTAATATCCCAGTTTTTCTCCTCTTCTGCTAGTGGTATCAAGCCTCTCTGACAACAGTGCATGCTGTAGACTCTCAAAATGTCACCGACGATAACTAAAGCAAGTACAAAATATAGGGATAGTAACAAAAAAATGCAAACTAAACCCAACAAAACCAGGCAATTCTCTTTTACAGAACCACTTGGAACACCTGTGATGAAACAGTTACAATTAGATCAAGTTCTTTAGCAAAACCAAAGAGTTTCAGTGATACATAGGACGAGTAGTGAAATTTGTAGGCAAGCATTATGTGTCTCTGCTCATTACAAAGAAAGAAAACTGGGAAATGTGACCAATTGAAAACTGAAAAGGATGCTTATAGAAGTATCAAAACCACTTCTGGAATAGTCATACAACTTAATTTTAGAAATTAAAATTAACAATGAGACACCAGCCTTGCTGGTCTGGTGAGATGTTGGTTTGGACATAGAGAAAGCTCCTCTAAAAGGAATTTCAGAGCCCTTGGGCAAGGTACTAGTCACAATATGGTTCATAGGTTTGATTCAGTTTTCATTCCAAAGTCAAATTATAACAAAATCCAAAACCTTGAAAGTTTTAACAGAACAAAACTAATATTTCTTGCAGCTTTGTGCAATGCTAAGGAGTAGATGTTGAAAGTACCTTCCAGCTCCTGAAGTTTCCCATTCTCTATTTCTTAACCTGAACAGAGTATGGATTTCAGGTTTCACACTCAGCACTACAATCCGAAGATTTTTCCCAGCCTTTTCCTGTGTGTTAATGAACTCCCTCAAGGTCCCAATTGCAGTGAGAGATAAAGATGACATTTGATGTCAAACTCAACTCAAATTTTTTTTATGTAATTTTAAATAAAAGGCATCTGCACCTTGGCTGCATCCCCTGAATGCCAGGGAATTCTGGCATGGAAGTAAACCTGTGTCATGATGCCAGCACATGTTGGTGCTAGATGTAGCAGCAAAGCTGATTTCTGGGGTGGAATCCATATCTTGGTGTCATCACAGAAAAGGCAGTTGTCAGATTTTTTTCCTTCAAAATGTGGAAACAGAAAAGTAAAATCTGTATGCCCCTAATCCTCCAATTTACACATGTGAAAAAAAATGAAGGCTGGAGCCTTCTGGAGTGTTAGCCGTAGTCTACTCACAGCAGATGTCTTATTTATTTTATCACATGTTACCTGACTAGATAATCCAAGAACCAGAGTAGGTAAGACCACTAATGGTAGTGGAAAACCACGAAGGCTGGGCAGGACAACACATCATATAAAATCTATAGTTTTATAAACATATAAATCTATAAAAAGAATCAAGACACAAAGTATGCTTTAGCCTGCAAATTCCTCAAAATAATGATTAAGTCATACAGGATGTAATATAGCAGCAGAAATTATGAATAAGAATAATTAGGAGTGCATTTAGCTGCATTAACGCAGTTAGGATCAGAATTTTGCTCCAGACCTTTTTCTGTTTTCATCTGGACTTGCAGAGCCTCACAGCGCACTGCTGTCCAGGTCAACTAACGTCAACAGTCATTGTTTCACCAAATCCACCGTCTCACCAGCCTCATGGTCGGTCTGACAAAAGTTAGATGTGAAACTGCAGGTAGCACCTTGAGCACAGGGTGTAGGACAGATTCCCCGGGGTGTAGTGCTTGAAGCCCCAAGGGCACAGCGGCAGAAGCAGCCCTGTAGTTGGTAGGATGGCTTGGGCAGGTCAGACAAACACAGCCAGCACCAGCCTGGCCCCTCACACCTTGAACCAGCAGCAGAAGGCAGCAGACATCTTTGGAGGCTGCATGAGAGCATGGATGAGGAAACTCTTAAACTGACAATAAATAAAAGCACAAGGAAGCTTTCTTGTTAGACACTTCCCATACACTCCTAGAAAACCTCTCCGGGTCTGACCAAGACCAACAGCCAGGGCGGCTCACATGGAAACTGCCCAGGAGGTGCAGCTCAATGATGGGATGTAGGAGCATCCTCTGATCTGGGAGAAGGCAGCAAGACCAGAAAGTGTCTTGCCTTAAACACAAGAGGAGAGACCTGGTCATTGTGGATGGTCTCAACAGAATATAAACCATACTGTTGCATTAATAAAAAAAAATAGAAATCATATTTGGTATATGCAAATTCTATAAATCAAATAGATATGGGCCTGGCTGCCTGAGAGTAAAGCCCCATTAATTACTTAGATAGTCTCAAACCAGGTGTCTCAAATCCAGTATACACCTTTCATACACATCACTTCCCTTAGGGGCAGTAAAAAAAGTACATAAAATAAAACCCAACATAAAACGTACAAAGAGAAAACAAGTCAACATCATCTCTGAGGAAGAGCACAGACCAGCACACCACCTGAAGAACCAGCCAGAAAGATTATTTGGATTAGTCTTCCAATTATACAGCATAGAATGGGAAAAAAATGATTTTTATAAGGCAATGACTCCAAACTTGACCGACTTCTCCAAAGCTTTTCTGAAAAATCAAAACAACCTCATGATCAAATCTGTGCATTGCTGCCAAGTTTTGTTTGTTTCTCCTCCTGAAAGGATTCTTTAAACAGCAGCAAGGCAGGAAGCAAAGAGAAAGGCACCACAGTGACATCTAAAGACATCAGTGTACATACAGCATTGTACATAAAATCCCTGAATGAAAATAATCTGTTCATCCACCCGTTCATCTAAAGCAAATTCCTTCTTGCCCTGCCGATGAGATCAGCAGTGGGTTATCCCAGAAGCAGGTTATCCTGGCAGCTGCTGCAGTTTGCAGCCACCTAGCATGCTCCTGCGGCTGCTTCAGGCAGGGGGTCTGGGTGCTGGGGCAGGGATGGGCACAGCAAACCTTGACACAGCAAAGCTTAGATCTAGTCACAGCCCGTACTCTGAGAGTCATAACACCAGTATGGTTGTGACGCTGCTCTTGATTGATCCAGCAGTTACGTACCTCATCATACTCCTCCAGAGGCCACAGGCTTCTAAAATGGTGTTTGGGCCTGCAGATCTCACTGTGGTCATAGCTCAACATCTTTTTCTATCCAGTTTTGAAAAATAAAATGAATCAAATATGATTTGCTAGAACACGGGTTTTACCAATGAGATTTTGCACATTGCTCATCCGCACGTCTTGGTCATAACAATCCCTACAAGTGGCATCATCAGCACCAAGTTGGGGTGAAGGCAGAGGGGACAGGGAGGGTGAAATCACTGCATCTTCTCCATTCTCCCTGGGGCAGATACATTCTTCGGGGTTCCCCAAGGGCAACTGCTGCTGCAGGGGTCATCTGGCAGGCAGAGTCCACCTTGGTCTCCTCTGAAAGCACAGACAGAACCTAGCAGAGGAAAAAATTCTGAAGTCAACGCTCCTCAGGTTCTACCCATCTCTGTCCACACCTGAGAGGCAAGCTCAAATCAGAAGCAAAAATATTACACAAATTTGCAAGAGTTTAAGGGAAAGTGACTATAAACAACGCTAAAACCCCAGTTACTTCAAGTACGGCATCCTGCAGGAACTGCTGAGGCAGATGGATTCTGAACAAAGATTATTTTATGATAATGCCACAAGGCCAAGGAGCTTAGCGCAATTCAGAGCTCTGTCTGAGCACTGATAAATTCAAAAGCAAAGCTCACGATATTCTCACTTAGCCCACTATGAAGGTGGAGCACTGAGAGGAGATGTCAGGCAGAAAACGGGCAGTATCAGAGACAGGCACGATGCAAAGGGACCCTTCTGTGAACCCGGGACCCTCTGGTTTTCCTCTCTTCTCCATCTTCTGGGGCAGAGATCCACGCTGCAGGAGGGATATGCATGAAGTCAACCCCCGCTTCTGAAAATTTCGATATTGCAACCAGACTTCTATATTATTAACGTTCTAGATTTTTAATTTTTTGCATTTTACTTTGTTACACAAAAATAGGATGCGGGATGTAAAACCAACATCCATGCATCACGTTCTACAGTCTCATTGAGGAAAATACAAACACCTTGTAGGTGCTGGTGATAGAGGCAGACCCTTCGCTGGATGGTGTGCTTTGCACTCAGATCCCAGTCGTTGCTTCAAGACCACATGTGGAAGAAGCACCTGCAGAAATCCCTCAGAGGCGCTTTATAAAGCTTTGCTTCCTCACCAACACACCCAGAGCCATGAATAGTAAACAGAGTTGTGCCACATAAGGTACCAGTTACAGTCACAGACTTCTTACACTTCAGTGTTAAATCCCCACAACAAACAGCTGCTGTGGCTCCTCTGCAAGGCAGAGTATCACCCTTCACTCACAGCCACATGGAAAACGAACCAGCCCAGTGTGTTTCCAAGCCAGCTATTACTTATTACCTACCAAATCTGAAATCTAAATACAGGTTTATTTGCATAGCACTTACCAGCTCACCACTTGTCATCTTCCTAGCATTTCAGTACTCCTAACTTTGAAGGGCCAGTGTCAAAGCCTTTGAACTGGTTTGAATCTATAGCAGGCATCTGCGTGTATGTACAGAAATATATACAATGTTTTACAGAAGTATCTGACGCTACCCTCTAGTTCAGAAACTGTGGAAAATTGTGCTACAAGCATGTGGTTTTTAAGGTTTATGGCTTAACTTCCACAGTTTGGCTAGATGAGACCTGACAGTTTATCAGCTTGGAACTGGTATTATATAGCCCCTCCCCATCCTCAGAGCAAACAACAGACTGTGTGTGCAGGACTATACAGAACATAATGCAGATATTTCTTACAGTGCAAACTCAAACAGGTGCACATTGCAGCACAGTGGTGCTGTGGACTGTAGCAGCTACAGAAGCTGGAGCAATTCACCGTGCCAGTACCCACTGCTCTCACCACTCATTCACAAATAGTCCTTGGCAATGGGAATGGCGTGAATGTTAGCCGCACAAAGGCTGTGCAACTCTGCTGCAGAGGCAACAGCCAAACCAAACAAGGAGTTCAGATTTAAAAGAAGGAAAAGTGGTGTCTGGGTTGAGCAGAAGGGGGGATGTCACTCTCTGTGCCACTGAAACAGAAACGTTGTTACCGTGAATAAATAAGAAGTGATCGTTTTCTCCTGTGTCTTGGGCTCTAATTCTGGCATTAGATGGGCAATCTCCTATCACCATATCGCTCATAAAATCATTTTAATAATTACTTTCATGCTTGATCACACCCTCCTATCATTAATAGCACTGGCCGTGTGCAAATATAGCAAATAGTGAATGTCGGAGGTTATTTGAGCATGTTACTTTGAAGCTGAACTGCCACTTACCTATTGGGGGGGTGCATTTTTCTGGGGGAAAAAAAAGCCTATAGCGTTTTGTTTACAGAACATAAAAAGAACTGTGGTACTGAGGAAGAGAAAATGAACCATAAAATGCTGTTGTTTTGCCTGTTCTTTATTTCCTTCCTAGGGTAGCCAACCCCTCTTGCTTTCTATTGTATGCATCACATTGTGTTGTCTTTGTCATAAAGGGGCTTTCTACGTGTCACTCTGTTCTGGAGCTTCTTCCCCTCTGGACCTTGGCTGCACGACAGATATGGAAGCCACTTGTGAGGGCCCTCAGGCACTCCAGACACACTTGATATTTCACAATAAATCTGTATTTATCTAAAAAAGAGCTCCCATGTACTTGCACCAAATTATTTACACCATGCTTGTGTATTTGGCCTCTATGCTCTGCATGAGCTGCAGTTTCAGGTTTCTGACAAAGAGTTTCTGGAAAGTTCCTTTATATTTACATGGAGGTCCCAGCATAGCTCATGTAAGATCCACTAAAAGCAAAATTGCACTGGAGGAGAAAGCCCTCTGCAGAAATAACGACAACCTGTAAATGTGAAGAATGAACTGACAGAAGTAGTAGCAAAAATTTTATCACATCCAGCCAGTACAGGCCCAGGGAAATTTATAGAATAAGGTTAATAAAAACAGGATGGAAAATAAATAGTGGAAGGCAGGCTCAAAGCAGCATTTATTTATTTATGTTGAGTGCCTCATTCACTGCTGACCTACTAAAGAGATATCCAGAGAAATACCAAAACTGTGCAGTGCTCATCCAGTGAAAATCGTGCAGGGCTACGGCAAGTTCCAGGTGCAAAGGCGCTGCTGATGTAAGCTCATCATCTGTCCAGGTTTTAAAGTCAACTGGTAATACTAACGTCATCTAAATGTTCACATTTTCCAAGCCCTCAAAACATTGTCTTTCCAAATACTATTCTTATCAAATATAATTCTTGCCATTCACGGCTTTTGCCTGGCAGTTTCAGATGACTAAAGAGTTTGCTAACAATGTTCTCACACCATCTTTTTGCTCAAAATATACTGAAATGATCTGGTTATAAAAACTATGGTAGTTAAGATCAATTCATGGTTATTGCTACTTCTTCTAAATGCATTGTCAAGCTTCTTGAGACTGTGGGCTTTCAAGGTTACCACAAATCAAAGGCTATTTTGGCTTGCTCTTCAGAAGTCCAGCTAGAGTTGAGCCACACACAGTAAAACAATCCTTGAAACACATCTGCACAGCAAACAATATGTGGACATTTATTTGCTCCCATCAGCACCTCAACCTGGTGCGTGTCCCCCAGACAGACTCTCCTTGGATAATAGTTGCTTTTCACAACCCAGCTAAGTGAACTGTAGTCGAACTGGATAGAGAACAGGGAGGAAAGTAAGAGATTCCCTATCAGACTCTTCTAGAAACTCATTTTTGTTCCTTAATAAGAAAAAGCGTCCAAGCACTGACGGAGGAAATACTTTCCACTTGTGCCAAAATAAAAATAAAGATTTTTCTCAAATGTTAGCACCTCAGGTCAAAAAAAATTACCCTTCAGGTGAAATACTGTAGAAGCTTGCTGTGGAAAAGGCACCAATCCAAATTCATTCTATGTGTACTGGCTTCTGCCCTTTTCCTTCTGCCATCTCTCATTGTTTCACATGCTCACCACGCTCAACTGAAGAAGTCTTTAAGGTGCATTCACGCCAGCTGGAGTTCAAGGAGTAACTGAAGGAAAATAGTGAATTAAAGAGGGTGAGGTTATTGTAAGTTACTTCTTCCTCTGACTCCTCATCTGGCAATTTAACCATCGTGGATGCCAGCAGAGTTCAGACAAGCTCTCCTGGGAATCCAGCAGCAGTCCACCCGTGCATTGCCTCCAAATGTAGCCCAGTGCACCAGCAGAAGTGGATAGCTGTGGGTAGGCTGGAGGTGGTTACATTTCAGATGACAGTTGTCCTTACAGCCATATTTAGTAATGGTTTGGTCACCTGAGGATCTCTCTCCGGCTCTCCAGGCACTGCAGTAGCATGGGTTTGCCTGCCAGCTGCCTGCAATGTCTCAAACACTTTAGGATGGGAGGAAGGTCCTCAGATGCCGATGTTTAGGTAGATGAGTCACAAGCCAAGTACCACCAATAGTGCCTCTTCCTAGACTTGCTGAGATTCACATCAGTATTTTGCCCTTTCTCTCTCATCATCATTTTTCTTTATCAAGCTGACATAAAAAGCAAGTAAACGTATGCCAAAATTCCTGTTCCTGCTCTCTGGACCTTCCAGCCTTTTAGTAATGAATCTGCAATATTAGAAAACAGTGTTTTCCTCAAACTTATCTTTCTTTTCTATTTCCACTTTACTCATTTCAGTGCTCCGCTGAGCAGCCTTGAGCATCCTGAGAATCCCAATCAGAATCCACTGTGCTGCCCCATTTTTGAACTTTGCTTTGAAAATCAACTTTAATTGTCATTGCGTTGGCTTCCAAGTCTGGATAGCCTACAGCTGTCCTGGCTGCAGTGGTCGGCATCACCAAGAGGGAAATCACCAGGCTGCAGGCAGCAGAAACCCGCTCAGCCTCTCTCTTGGCTGCAGTACTGCATCACCATCTTGCTGAACAGGTTTGGACTGTGTTAATGTGCTGGGCAAATTAGTCAGCCAATACGTTGGTGTCACCCAGGGTCTTTCTATTAGTTTTAATGGGCTTTGGGTCAGACCCTTACACAGGAGTGGCTAGCAAATGACCAATCATAAAAACCCCTTCTGGTGACATGCTAAATATTCTCAAACATATAAAAATGTTCTCAACGGTTTATGACAAAGAGCAGCCACTCCTCATGACACTGTGCTCGCACAAAAACTCACCATAGACTAACACAGCCACAAGATTTTTATGTCATTCTGTGAACATTCTGCATGAGGAGTGCTGCAGCGACCATTTCAGAAGCTCACTCAGACATACCATTAATAGAAGCAGGTTTGAACCTTGGAATGCATTCAGACCCCAAAATATCCCATTTAAAAAGGACCAGCAGACAGGTAACAACTTGGCTGCTGTCTCCCACAAAATGTCTATGGCTTTGGATGAGAAATTAGAGCTGTGATGAATGAAGTGCCTAAAGTGACAATGATCTCCATCGAGATGAGGTTAAGTTTGTGAGAGAGACCTTCTGCACAGCAGCGTACCAACCACTGAGCTCAAGCAGAAAGTAACCGCAGCTGCTGCATCTTACCAGGAGCATGCAGGAACCCAAGACAGCATTGGCACTGCAAGGCAGACACAGCAAATGAAGCTGCTGAAAGGAGGGCAAGCAGGGACAGTACACAAGGATAGCATGATAGGATCATTGTAATGATGCTGTTTGGACAAAGCCTCTGCCCAGCCAGGCTGCTGCTGAAGTGAGTCCTTTTGGCTTCCCCAGCACTACCTGGGGAGGGAGGTTTCTAAAAGCAGAGGCAGCACCGCTGGCTGAGAGAAACCCTGGCTCACTCCGCTGCTGAGACCAGGAGATGTCAAACTGGAACTGAAACACCAAAACCAGAGCTGTATTTCTCCTTTCTTGTCCTCCTCCTTGTGCATGTACGTAATTGACTTTAATTAAGCTCGCATAGCATCTAAACCGTGAAACCTAAATGTCTCTGGGATCAAACAGCAGCATCAGGAGAGAAATTACTGCAGCGTAACATATAAATATTATTTCACAAATGAGAAAATCATAGGCTGTTTTTCTTTTCCCTAGATCATTTTTTTAAACTTTCTGCCTGCTCACTCTTTTGCTTCCCCTTTGGTAAGAGATCACCAGCAACAGATAAATAGTACCCAGGAGAGAGTTGAAGTCAGTTTTAGAGGAAGCCAGGCTGCAGACAATATAAATATTGTATTAGTCCATTTCAGTTAAAGGTCTTCCCAGCTGCTGAGACTGAGTCACATCACCAGGAAACCAGAGAGCACTGTGCCATGATGACCCACTGCAAGCAAACAAACTATACTTAATGCATTTAACCAATAAAATACAGAGATTCTGGGATTTGCCAGGCTCTCTCAGCCACATACACATCTACACCTTGTTACTGACAGCAACAGTGCCTCTTCTGAACAGTTTCTCTTCCTTGTTTTGGATAGACACACAACCTTTACCAGAGACACCATTTCATTTAAATCCTCCAGGCTCTGCTCCTGGAGGAGCAAGGCAGGACAGTGGGCTGTTATTGCACGTATTTTCTGGTGCAATAATTAGTACTTTGAACCTTCTAGCTTGGAGTCGAGCCTCAACCCTTCCCTAGCCTGCTGTCTTTCCTCCTCTGCAGGAATATTTTCCCCTGCCAGAGTGCTGACTCTATACAGGTCACCCATACCCCATACCAGACCACGCTCCTGCCCTGTGCTTCTGCAGTGTCAGGATAACCTGGGTGTCAGAAGTCTACATGGGGAAGCATGAGGAGAAGAAACCCTTTCAGCGTTACCCAGCAGGGACAGAGACAGTTTCTGCCTCCCTAACTGGCAGCTGGCAGGGCAGGGTGTCCAGAATAATGTGGCCAGAGCAGCACAGCGCTCGCCTCTTCTGCCCTGGCATCCACCAGTTCTTGAGGCACTGGGTATTGCTGACCCTGCAGCACAGGAGCAACATAGACATGGATCTTGGTTCACCCCAAGCTTTAACTAAACTTCCTATACTCTGGCAAAAGCAAAAAACAAATGACTGGTTTCGTAAATGCGGCTTTTTCCCAGAGTTTCTAGCTAGCTATAACCACACCAAACCCAAACCCAGTAATCCAACTGATTGCATACCTGCTGCAGCAAACAGCCACTAGACTTTTCATGTTTTCTTTTGTTAACTACAGAACCACTACTGCAATGACCACCTTTGCAATAATCAGGGCCAATGTTCAGATCCTCCTCATTAATCCCACACTCATGATCTTCCTTCTCTCCCACAACGAGCTCCTCCCACTATCAGAAACCTGATTAGCAAATGAATACCAACTATTTGTGCAAAAGGAGCCCTAACTCTCAATTAAGGATTTAATTTCTTCCATTTTTCATGGATTCCTTGCTGTGTCAGATCCCTCCTTTCTTGCTGTGACCAGACTCCCACTGACTCATGATCAGTAATTACCTGAAGTTCACAAATATTTCATACAGCAGAAATGATGTGGACTAATTCACATCTCTTTTATGTTGCTAAAACACTAAGCAATTTCACCAATTTCAGCAGTAACCCTAGTTTACTTTCAGTGCAGGGGTGATCAGGTGTCAGCTGGTAATTAATATACACTAATTGCAAGCCCACTGTGTGAGATTCAGATATTTATCTGTCCCTCCTGACATCCTTAAAATATTTAGTAGAAGGCAGACACTAAGAACATTTCAAACTGTGCAGTTAAAATTAATCATAACTATGACAAATGCAAATAGAGGAGTTATACTTATTTGCTTGGTTCAGCTATGGGAGTCACTATATGCACATACAGGAGAACTGTATGCAAAAGAAAGTTATTATTTTGCTATATTTTGACCTTCCTGTGTTCAAAAAAGTCTTCAGAAACTCCAAGCAGAGGGTGTTAACAATTTCGTCATGAGGACTAATTGCTGTGGAGCTAGTGCAGTGCAAATCCAGCAAGCAACTCAGGATCTTTCTTTTCTCCTTAGAAGACATCATCTATACGTGCAGCTGTAAGCTTGTGGAATGCAAACAAATGAAGTATCGGTGTGATAGCTTCACTTTCAGTGAATGTAAATAACTAAACAATTAGTCATTTAAAATATTAATGTTGATATCTGATGGTTTTTCATGTGTAGGTATTGCTGCTTGTAAGATGAGCAGGAACGTTGAAATTTAAAGGAAATGCTAAGTTTGGCATCAGCTTTTTGCTGGTTAGAAAGAGACGGTACCTGGAGGTAATTGCTTGAAGAAGTAGCACTAATTTTGTTTTCACATCCTGCTTACAGAGTAAAGACTTATTCTAATTTGTATATTTTACAAAGTCATAAAGTCTGATGCTGTAATCCTCATTGTATTTTAACATGGGCCATTAGGATAAACGGCAGAACTTGCATGCTGTGAATGCAATAAACAGCCCCAAATGTATCTTACCTATCTATATATTTTTTAATTATGTTTAATCTTTGGAATATGAACTATATAAAGGACAGGTGAGGGGAGAAATGAAAAGGAATATACATACTGTGTGACATCGTTAGTATTCCAGGGTGAGAAAGCAGCAAACAGATGGTTTACCATGTGCCCTTTCATTAGAAAAGCCACCTGCCAACTCGTTCCCATTTTCCCTTTACTGAGTTATCAGATGCATATAAATGAAAGTATTCCTGGGATAGGCAGAAACGCTCATCTGTAGTAAGAGCGCGCTGCCGTTTGTGAATGAGCCTGGCTGCAGTAGCTGCTCTTCAATATATGCTAAATAGAGCACCTTTTAGAGCAAAACTTTGAACGTATATTGTCTGTGTGCTCTAAATTAAGCAGCCCATGAATTAAAAAAGCCCTTTTATTCCGACAGTAACAGCAGCCTTTGATACAGTTCTGAGTTTAACTTCTGGATGGTTCTTTGGCAGCAAGTGTTGCTCTCGTTACCTTGCAGGTGTGTAGACTTAGTCACAGCAAGGAGAAAGGATTTTGTTTACTCCAGTGAAGTCAAAGTAATACTGCTGCAGTTCTGGCCTGGGAGCCTTAACCTCCAGTGCCAACCTGGGGCTTCTGCAGAGAGGGCAGCCGGCCACCCGGGCTTTTGCTGGCAATGTTGCAGAAAAGGCTTTCACTTCCTATCACACTACAAATAGCCAGAAACTGGATTATTCAGCATTGTTTATTCACTCCAAAACAGGGATTGGTTGTGTTTATGGCACAGAAATATAGAAGGGCTCAGAGAAATCCTACAGAAGCCACTGAGTCCCCCTGACACGCACCCACACACAAGTATTTGCACATAAACTTACATGTGTGCACATACATGCTTGCAAGCACGTGATGCACATTCTTTGGTTCAGTAAAGCTCTGGAAGACTCTCCAGGGTAAGAGCAAAACACCCATCTCTGTCTTCCTGACCACTTTCTTTCTCTGTGTTTTTGGAGACATAACATATGAGGGTAACATATGAGTTACCCTTTTCTGATGACAGTAAATTACTGCACTTGTTTCTCCTGGGAAAATATCTTTGTGATAAAATATCATTTGGAGTGCCATAACTTCACTTCAGCTATTTGCAACAGGAAGAAAAACACATTCAGTGTTGGCCTCAGGTGTGACTTAAAAGCAATTCTAAAGCATATAAAAGTCATCACATCAAGGAAAATGTGGGTTTCTCTCAGAGGCGTGTGTTTGTGCATGCATATACCAAATATTTATCCCATACCTATTTGATAAATGCCTTACTTCTCAAATTGCAGGTAAGGGAGTTGATTCTATAGTAATTTTGTACTTTAATCATGACAAATTTTGCTTTTATACTAATAATATTGTCATCCCGTTGTTGTTGTTTCAATTTCTTTCTCTACTGCTGATAAATGAAAGTTAATTGAATTTAATAATGTAAACGGTAGGAGCAAGCCCATTAGCTACTCTGAGCTACTTGAATTGTACTCGTTGTTATCAATTAACTAACCAAACAATAAGATGCTGACTCAGCAACTGGAGACTAAGATCTCCTCCCCAGTTTTTTACCAGCTTCAGTCCCAGGATAGGGAGTCTTCGTCATTGGTACATTATTCATGAAATTAATGAAGCCTTGTCACTGAAAGATATAAATTTTTGGTACTCAATGTTCATGAGATATTTTGCCTCATGTTGTCGAGAACAGAGATGCCATGAAGGTTACTGTGGACTAATGAAGCAAAAGGGTCTGGATTTTCTGCAATTGCTGGAATTTATAACTTCCATTTCCATTAAACAATATCTTCATGTGGGAATTCAGATTTTCAAGAAGGGAAGAGAGTGGGGACCAATTTCCAAAATTTCCCCACGGTATCTGTAGCCTGTAATGCTTTTATTGTCTCCACTAAACAGGTACATGCTTATGACACACAGAAAGTTTTTTTTTTTGAGAGTATTCTTTGAAACATTACCTTGACAGGAACCAGCTCATGCCTGAAAACAAGGTTTTTGATTTCTTCCCTTATCTGTGGGCTGGAGAGTGGTTAGCACATGACAGGGTCCTTCATAGTAAAATCTTACAGAAAGAAGAGAGTTTCTTGCAAGTCATGCTCTGTCTTGACAAGAACAGCATTTGGGCAGAGTGTTTGGATTTGAAATTTCAAGGGTGAAAAAAGGGTGTTAAAATTCTGAGCTAAAGCGTGTTTATTCTTCCAGCATAAATTACACAGTTGCTTAATATTGTTTACTAGTGTAAAAAATGCGCTTATAACATTCAGGCAAACATAGCAAACACCCAAATGCACATATTTGATAGATCTCTCAAAGAAAACAAGGTAGGTACCAGTATCCACGACAACAAAGCCACTAAGATCCATGGGAATGTGAGCAAGATACTGTTTAGCATTATGTAAATTTAAGAAAAAAACAGTACTACGAAGGGCAGGGGGTGTTGTGCATACATGTTAAATTTATTACCTATCCCCACTCAGACGTCTTGATGTTTTGGGGCCGCAATGCTGGGGGGTTGTCAGGAGGTAGGAGAACCTGATCTCACTGCAGAAAGAGCAGCCCCAATACCTTATCAGGCAGCCTGGGAGAGCAGTGGGCAGTCCAGAGCGAGCTGTGGGGATGATGCCAGTGTGGGTCTGCATCCCCTGCATCCCACAGCGGCACGCAGGATCGAGGTGGGAGAGGAGTGGTGGTGGCACAGCTCTGGAGTTCTTCTGGTCACCTGCCCACCATGGGTGGTTTTGTTGGACATGCTCTAGAATGTGAAGTCCCATAAACTGCTATTTTCAGTGTTTGTTCTAGAGGATATGTCAGCCTTCATCAGAAGTTTGACTATGCTCTACATCAGCATGAGAAAGACTGGAAGGCAGAATTCGTATAAACTGTTACTCAAGCAAGAAACTTCCGATACTGCTGAATACAGTTTTAAGGGTTAACAGTTCATTCTACTGCCTCAGTTTCATAATTCTTTATTTCTGACATAGCAAATTATCAAGAGCAAAAGTGACTAGAAAGTGGGTAACTTTGGGACAGCAATTATTTCATTTGAAATGAGGGTCACTGGATAATGCACAGTACAGTTTCTCTATGAAAGGTTTTTTGGTTTTGGGGCGGGGGTGGTATCCACAAATACCTTTATATTTCCTGAGAAAAAAGCTGTGTGAACCCAGAGTGCCAGTTGAAAAATCTGTTGTTATGTTTATGAACTATACAACTGGCCAGATTTTGTGACATGAGCAGCAATTTAGCAAAGGAACAAAACCAAAACAATTTGTGCCTGGGTGAAAACCATCTACACAAAATGTCAGCTCAGGGCAACTTCTTACAGATAGAATATAGTAATTATAACTCCTGAGAGCAAGTTCATAATGGAATCGTTGGCACAACCTTAACTACAGTGATAGGAACAAAATGGTGTTAGGCGTTTGCTACGGTGAATTAAGGAACACAAGGTTCTTTGCAAATCTGCCAGCTCTCCAGTGTCCGAGAGATGAGGGTGTGAATGCCAGTTGCCCATCAATAGCTGGAGGAGTGGAAGAGCCAGCTCTTGGAGTGCAGGGGCCACGCTCTCCATGGGCAGGGCTGGGCTGGGACCCCAAATCCAGAGAGGGTAGCAGCTCCCTGCCACAGTCCTGGCAGAACTAGTGGTCCCACGGAAGGATGAGAGCCAGAGACACAGCTGTTTACTTGGGCCACCAGCAGAGAGCTGGTAGTTGAATTCTCCTCCTCCTCCCCAACATTTTCCCGTCTTCACAGTGCGAGATTGGTACGGGGCCATTTTTCAATGGCTGTGAGTACCACACCTCAGTGCTCAGTGGCAGCACCTTGGACCACGGGGTAACATTTGTGTGTGAACATCACCTTGCTTTTATGCTACCACAAGAAAAAATCACATATGGGAACCGTAGGCTGATGGGGAGGCGCCAATTACCTGTGTAGTCCTCTCTGTGATGGGATCAGTGAAGGCTTACTGAATACACACAACAACCTTTTTGACTGAATCGATTGCCTCGAGGATTTTCCTCCTGCCTCCAACCCACTAACACAAACAGGAGCTCCGGCACGGCCCTGGCCAGACCCACCAGTCTGCTCGGTGTTGTGCTTTGGGTGGCTCACAGCCGTGCCAACACGAATCCCTGCCCTGACCCCACTCCACCCCCAGCATTGCCCTTCTACCCAGCACATCAGCCTGCAGTTCTTCTGCATGCTTACTCTGTTCAATGAGAAGGGAAATCAACTGTTTCGCAGCCTGCTTCACTGCCTGGATAACACACCCTGCCCTTTTGTATCCAGCGGGGCTGAACATTTTCAGCTTGGCATAAATTAATTTAGCCTGCAGTAGTAAAGTGCATTACAGAGATGATTATATTCCTGTACTAAAGCGTGTGCACCTTAATAAAAGCCCAGCTAGACTACATATGGAAAAGGCAACACTGCGGATTTATCTTTTTCTCTGCATTCTTTTATAGCCTCCATTTGCTTTTGTTCTCTTTTTTTATCCTTTTTGCTTTTATGTTTGCAAGTGATAAGTTTTTCCATGTTTTACATTTCATATGTAGTTTATCTCTTTATTTTGTACTCATTTTGCATTGAAAATGGAATGAGTCTTTAGAATAATACAGTCGATATTGAATTTTTTAAATTGCTGTTGGGTATATACTGCATAAGGTGGTTATCTGATCTCTAACTTAATCATTTGAAAATATTGCTGTGGGGAAAGCTGGCTTGGTAGCAACGAGACCCCTATGCTTTCATAAAATTTATTTAACTATAACCCATTATAAAGCATTAATATAGGTTTCATTTACTTTCTGTCGCATTCAGGTCAAATTCATTGTATCCCATTACTGAAATCACACCAAAAATGAATTTGGAAACATATACTCTCTATGCAGGATGTTATTTAAGCTTATCACAATATACTACTGCACTCTGGATTTCCTAGTTACTAAAGTCAGTAAAAACAAACAAAATGAGGGGTTTGTTGTAGTTCAAAAGTTGAGGCTCAGGGCCCAGATAGAACTTTATGTATTTGTTCTACTGGAAGTAATGGATGTCAAAAGCAGAAGGAAAGCCAGTTAAAACCCTAAACATTTCCAGTACCTTGGAAAACCCTTCGCACAGCACTGGAATTTCAAATGCCGCAGCCACATCTCACTCCTGTCTACTGTAGCTGGAACAAGAAGCACAGCACCTTTTCACAATAATAATCAGTTGCTGGTATACTATTAGTGTTGTTTTAATGCTTTGCATAAATATCTGTCTCACATTCTTTACTGGCAGTTCTGCAATGTTAGCACAGTGCCGTGCAGTGCACGGTCTTAACTCGGCACACAAGCAGCAATCCTGCTGATGGAAACGCCCCATTCAGTGTCAGTCTGGATAGATCAGCCATTGCGTGGGGAAAGAGGTACCATACATCTACTAAACGCACTTCTGCCAACAACCCGCATTGCTGCCACAACCCACAAAATTACTTCCCAGTGCCGGATTTGAAATCCAAGTGCATCGTGGTGACTGTAATGAGGAAAATCCAGAGTCACTCCACTGGCAGTAAGGCACCCATCTGGCCCCGCACCAGGCTGACTGGGCACAAAACTCTGCTGTGTGGGCTGGACTCACAATTCCCAAAAGTCTGTCCCCCCAAAGCAGCGATGCCTCGTGTAGATACAGCAAAAGCAGTTCAGAAGAGAGAGTCCTGCGAGGTGAACCAGGGCCAGGGCTCTGCTCGGTCCCAGTCACGTCAGAGCTGACTATGTAAATGCCAACAGCAACTCAGGCCTGAGGCATCACAACTGTGCTGGCTTGGGCACCCACTGCTTATTGAGATGAGCTGCTGTTGAAGAGGTTTTCCTGCTGGACATGTTTCTGATTTTCACTGGACCGGATCTACCTACGTAGCATTCAGCCTGCAGGACAGTTTGGTACGGATGATAAATCATGACAAGGCGTGTTGCCATGCTTAACGTCTGCAGGCATGGATGCTTCAAACAAAGCTTGGAAGCCGCAGTCTTGGAGAGTTCCTTGTGTCACAACTGTGTTTTTACTACTACATTAATTCAGGCTGTTAAAGGGATCTAAATGGAATTATTTCTTCTAGAATTTTTACTCAGTGTTACAGTGATCACAATGCAGAATGAGGGCAATGTTAAATTGTAATCTCCACCAGAGCCGACCCTTGGAACAACATTCGGATCATACCATCTGCTGAGGATCGTGCCAAATCGGGCAGCTTTGGCCCTATCTGACTACGGTGGAAGTAGAGGAGAGGAAGCAGCTTCCATTGATAAGCACCCAGATGGACAAATCCAAATACCTACAGAATCAGGGAAAAGGAGAGAGTTTGACTTGAGATATTCTTACGTTGATTTCTCTTCACATTGCTAAATGTGAGATATTGTACCTCAAGGACTGTAGATATGAAGTTAGAGAATTATATTTAAATAATGTGAATCTATAAAGTCCATTTTCCCATTCTTAACTCACCCCGAAACAAATTTTGGAGGCATTTATGTCAGACTGCAAAAGCAAGCAGGGATTCTTTATTTTCAGTGTAACCTAGTCATTCTGGTTTTTATGAGTTTATCTCTATAGGACCCACAGATTTTTCATGCTTTATAAGCAAATCCAACGCATCTGCTCCAGCTCCCCTTTCCTCTGGTGTTCAGCATCAGAGGTTTAACAGGGAAGGCGACAAACTTCCATAGCTGATAGCTAACAAATGCAAGATGCACAACAAAGCTGCTATAATGCCATGTTAATCTATGCTCTGAAGCTTCTAACTAATAAAATCAAATATTTTAAAATATTTTCTGTATTTTCCGTAGTTACAGTATGTGGAAATTCTTAGTATTTATTATGAATATGACAGCTTTCAGCAAGTTGTTCATTGTTCATAGTTCAATAGTTGTTCATTGTTGATGTAAAGTAAGGGCAGTTTTAAGTTGGTTGCCGCCTCTTTTATGAGACATAAACTTGTGCCTGACTGTCCCTGGATCTTTGAATTTCTTACTCTACCAAAAGAGAAGGTGAATACTTTTCTTCCTTTTGATTTCAGGGGTCATTCTAGTCACCAGTACAAGTTGCTAAACCTCTGACACCAAAGTCGACTGCAGCATAAATCAGTGGATGGATCTAGTCTGTTAGATTCTTTATGTATCTAGGGGAAGTAGATATCAGGTTTGATTTTTCAGGCAATTACATGCCTTTGATTTCAAAGGCATTTCTCTGGTATAAAACCAAGGTATCAGAGTGAAGAATTAGTCTGCCTGAAATTAATATCACTTTCCATACACTGATGTGAGGGTACAGGTGTTTCAGTAGAAAGTAAAGGATTAAAAAGATAGGATGCTGAGGAAAATGAATACTTGCACAAATGAAAAGCAAGTAAAGCAGACTTTGAATGTTAACTTTCCTTCAAGTGTAATTTTTCTTGCATTATAAAAATGGTTAACATAAAAGCATTTCATATTTGTTTTTCTGGAAATTCTTGAAGGAGTACATTGTGTATTCCCAATAGAGAAAAGCAGCACCGTACAATTGATGAAAACACTGCAGAGAGCCAGGCTCATTCAAGTTTCTGCAGCTGTGGTATACACTAGGATTTTCTGCACCTTATTTCCCTGTGCCAGGTGAGATCCACAGCTAAAGTTGCCTCCTGAATTCCTAGTTGGATCAGTATTAACTTGAGGACGTTATACTGATTATAACTAGTGTAGCCAGCCACACTTTGGAACGTATTAGATCTTGTCCTGCACACTCAGCTGTGTCCAATGAAGCTGATTTCCTCCACAACCATGAAGTGAGGATTTGGTCCTTCATATTAATTCTAATTTGATCATTCCCAGATGAGTCCAAAAGGTCACCGAGTCTTTCTGAAAGGGATAAAGTGGTATGAAATCCCAAACTTCACAATGAGGATTCTCACCATCAGAGCTGCAGGAAAGCCTGACCAACGCCTTGCACACTTGACCTTTAAAGTAACATGTCTTGACTGCTTCTGCAATGTACCTCATCTCCAGAGTTTATTGGGTTTTCAAGCAGTGAGAAGAAGTAACCCACTACTGACAGAGGTGGGTGCTGCTTTTCTTATAGACAAGAATCAAATTACAGGACATTTAGCACAGAGTAGTTCTAATGTCACCCATCAGAAGAAATACAATATGTCCAAATTCAGAATTTTCTTTCAGGATTGTTAAAAATGGTATTGAGTAAAGTTTGCATGGGCCTCCACAGTGATGGACTGGAGGTATGACACCTTTCCCCACTGTTGCTCTGATGACCTTCTCAGGCTGTTGGGAACTCAGAAGGTTTAACACAGATTTTCTTATTCTGTAACCCTTCAGGAACATCAGATAAGGCTGTGGGTGTCTGTAGACTGACACACAGGCCCCAGGAATCACTGTGGGTAGGACATGCTTAGTGGCAATGTCAGCAAATTCAGACTGCACAGCAGCCTGATGGAGAGACGTGGTATGTCTCAAACGTGGACCATGACCCATCAACGTGGCCTTAGGGAAAGGAAGCTTGAGCTACACCATGACGAGTGCTGACAGCACATCCTTCCCCTCTACCCAACACTGGTGAGGTTACATCTGGAGTGCTGGGTCCTGTGCTAGGCTCCTCACTGTAGGAGAGACATGGGCATACTGGGAAGAATCCAGCTAGGGGCTGCCAAGTTGCTGAAGCATCTCTTCCATGAGGAGAGACTGGGAGACCTGGGACTGCTCAGCTTGGAACACAGCAGGCTCAGGGGGATCTCTTTATTTATAAATAAAAATAAATTAAGTTACAAAGCAGGCAGATTAAATATAAATCATTATTTCAGCAATTCTCAGCAATATGCTTTCACTATTATTACCACAGGCACTACCAATACCCTTAAATCCTGATGATCTTGCCAACAAGACCTTTTTGGCCTCCTATATCTTGATTATATTAATTGGAGTTTAACTACTAAATAGAAGAAAAGCAGCTACATTTGTAAATCAGTTTTCTTTGACTGTCCAGACCTGCATGTCTCTGGGAATTGTCTGTACATAGAGGCTAGGGATAAAATTAATAGAAATGTTCTAGTAACAATTTAAGAGGGAAAAAATATCACAACTGAAAAACTTTAAAGGCAGCAGAAATCTTGCCGTTTTATTTAGCAGGCTGAGGAGTCAGCCCTTTGTATTTCTCAGCTTATTCATTTAGGACTGAACAGAATCTTGCTGAAAACCTCTACCATTAATGCCATGTTGCTGAGGTGCCCACACAGTCCAACCACATTCGCCTACCTATCACACATTTTTGATGATGCAGGTACCCGTATGGTGGGCATCATTGCCCTGCTCGGGATGGTCAGCCCCTTGCCTGGGGCCACATGCCACTCTCCCCTGGGAAACGGCACGCTCCTTGCAAGGAACACAACAGCTTCGCTCTGCACAGCAAAAACTGATGTTTCAGCCACGAGGAGGCTTGGATTGGGCTTTGGAAATCATGCTTATTCTTCTCAGTCTGAATTTCAGGTGCACCAAGCATCAATAGCTCCCACTGACAGATAAAATGCTGCCTGTCTGCAGAGTTTCTTAGAAACGAATAAGTGTTTTGTTGTTTTTTTTTTTAAAACAACAACAACAACAACAAATTGCTGGTTAACTAGTGGTGGGATAGAAAGGGAAGAACTTTTCCAGCTTTCAGTCAACTGAAAAGTTAATGAGTGAACTAGATCCCCTGGCTCTGTTAAGCATACCTTGGCACAGATGTAGAATTCACCAAGGACTGTGGATCCATGGACCAGTCTTACCTAGAAAAGTCTGAGTGTTACATACTTTAAGATAAAAGACCATTCTATCTCCCACCTGTGCCCTCTGCCCTCACCTGCTATCAAGCAGCCACCCTGAGACTGGAGCTGGGCACGAGACTGCAAGCTCTTCATGCATGTCATTCCTTTTGTCTCCTCAACACCCTTGAAGAAGTCTGCGTGGCTTCAGTCACTTTTTGTTCAACAGGCTGTATGTAAGCAAAGCCGTACTTATCACATTTTTTATGGGTCTGAGTAGAGGCTAGTGCTCTACCTGCAACGTGGCTGCCATTAATGGCAATTACCCGTCTGCATCAGGAAGGGATATTCTCAAAGCCTATGATCAGATATTTCTCAAGTAAATCACATGAGATCAGAATTATGTATTGTATGTCAATGAATCAAGTGAGATGCAAATTGAAACATAAGATTTTTCTCTGTAATGTACAATAAAAATTCAATGGTTAGCAGAGTCCTCCTGAGTCCTGTGGCGGTTTTTGGGCAGGAAGGAAGCTTCTGAGTGTCCTAATGAGGGTCTGACAAGGTCTAACTGAACATGATGAGCAGCACAGCTGAATGCAGAAGCCAAGTATCTTTATTTCCCCACAAGGAAACTTCTATAATAATTAAACCAGGTCTTCATTCAGAAAGACCTATGTGCCCATGTGGCAAAGATGGCCAATGGCATCTTGGCTTGTAGCAGAAATGGTGTGACCAGCAGGTCCAGGGAGGTTATTCTCCCTCTGCACTCGGCACTGGTGAGACCGCTCCTCGAATCCTGTGTTCAGTTCTGGGCCCCTCACCACAGGGAGGATGTTGAGGCTCTGGAGCGAGTCCAGAGAAGAGCGACAAAGCTGGTGAGGGGGCTGGAGAACAGGCCTTATGAGGAACAGCTGAGTGAGCTGGTTTTGTTTATGCTGGAGAAGAGGAGGCTGAGGGGAGACCTCATTGCTTTCTACAACTACCTGAAAGGAGGTTGTGGAGGGGAGGGTGCTGGCCTCTTCTTCCAAGTGACAGGGGACAGGACAAGAGGGAATGGCCTTGAACTCCACCAGGGAAGGTTTAGGCTGGACATTAGGAAAAACTTTTTCACAGAAAGGGTCATTGGGCACTGGAACAGGCTGCCCAGGGAGGTGGTTGAGTCACCTTCCCTGGAGGTGTTTAAGGCACGGGTGGATGAGGTGCTGAGGGTCATGGTTTAGTGTTTGATAGGAACGGTTGGACTCAATGATCCGGTGGGTCCCTTCCAACCTGGTGATTCTATGATTCTATGATTCCAGCCTTTGCATTGTTGATATTTTGGTGAATCACAATATAATGTTTTTTTCCCCTATGTGTTATCTGTTAAAAGATTTTGAGACAATCAGAATATTACTGCAAATATTTTAAAATGCAGCAATCAGGAGTTGAGGAAAAACACAACAAAATGTTTGGGATAACGTTGGACATCATTCTTCTGTTTCAGAAGTTTCAGTCCCCCCCTCACAGAAGAAATAATATCATCTGAACTACTGCTTGCTGAAATAATGGGTAGTAGCTGATTATCAGCTCATCTGATGTGTAAATATTAGTCAACTAAACTTATATTTATCTGTGTACTTTCAGCAGAGTTTAGTCCATGTCCATATTTGCTTTGAGCTCCCTTCCCTTTACCACGCCCTTTGATCTCTCTTGCCTCTCCTCACTGTCTCTATGCCCTGGAGAGGAGGGAAGAGCCAGGAATCCCTGCCCCACCAAAACCTCAACATCCCTCACTCTGCCCATCAGAGCTGCTTTGTTTATCCTTTCACTAGGCAGCTTCTTTTTGCAGCCCTGAATATGTGAATTTCTATGTTGTATATTGCTCCTGGTCTCCCATTTGCAGTGAGCAAGAAGCCAAGGGCGAAGGAGCGGTGACACTTTGCTCTTGGTCTGTTCCCTGGGCGAGAGCAAAACAACCTGCTTGTAGTGGCCTGAGGAGCAGCCTCCTGCCAACCTCCCCTGTCCCTTCAGTGCTCGTGTAATTCTGGAAATGTATAAAGGCTGCAGCCCAAAATCTCTGCAAATATTTGCTTTAATGTTTAATGAATTTGCTTCAGCAGTGTTTACCTTGCTTTTGTATTCACTTTCTCAAAACATTCATGCATGAAAGCCTCGTAAATGCAATCCAAGACTGAAGCAGTATTCAAAGTAAGAATTTCCTCCCCACTTTCACGCACAGCACTGCCACAGCATCGATGGCCCCTCCAGTCACAGAAAGACACATTATTCAAACTTCAGAGGACTGATCGCTCCTTCCGGGAAGGAAGAGAATGGGATACAACACTGTTACCCATTGACACAACAGTTGTAAAAGCAAGATAGGTGACGTGGTGGCTCAGAGTGGCCATCTGCTCTACAGCCTCCCGTTCTGAGTTTCTTCAGTAACTAGCTAAGAGGAGCACTTTGCCACACATACCTCCCCAGAGTGAGGAGAAGCAGAGCTGGGCGAGGCTGGCATTCATGGTTTGCTCATGGCACGGCAGGCGCCACTGGAACCCCGCACAGGAGAGGGCTGCAGCAGTCAGTCCTCTCTGCTGCAGCTAACCTGGGCAGAAACTCCACACAACTCAGCTCACAGCTCACTGAGGGCTGTAAGAGTACCTACTCTCTGCAGAGCACTTGAGAGAAGGTAAATTCCTCTCTATTGTTAGTACCTTCCAGTGGACAAAACCAGGTGGTCACAGGAGACTTCATCTCCCCTTGGGCTGGGTTCCCCCACTTGTTTGTAGTCATCACTGAGGGTCATAGCATCTTCCCAACACAGACTAACCCAAAAGGGAACTTAATTATACAGATAACATAGTTTGTATCACAACTAATCAGATTTCTTGTTACAAAAGAATCTCTTATGAAGTGAGAGGTTAAACACTTCTGTTTTTTCTGAATGGCAATATGCGCAGCTGCTGAGAGTAAAATTGTCTGAAGTGGGTGTTACACCCACTCCAGAAATCTTTTTTTAAAGGAGCAAGTTAAATTGAACCACTGACATTCTCAGCTCTAGAAATGCAAAAAAACGAAATTTTTTTGCCTGGATTTATTAGCAAGGACAAAATCGAATTCATTGAACTTCAGTGTATTTGAAAGTGATTAAAATCCATATCTCATCACAAAAATGGAGTCTACTACTTTTTCTAGCCAGAGGCGATTGTAATTCCATTGTTGCACTGCTGAGGATGATGGTGGCACATTGTATATTATTTTTATTCACATTGACTTCCACCTCACCCCATTATAATCAATGTTAAAATTCAAATCAATAGGACTGCGTGTATGCGTCAAGTTGGGTTCTTGCATGAAGGTCACTCATGAATCATAGTATAACAGTGCAACCACAAATCTTCAAAAAGAAAATAAATGTTAAGGCATAACCGTCTGACCTAAATGTACTTTTTATAGCAAGCAATACCCATTCTCCATAAATACTGTGAAACCAAAAATGAAATGTCCACAATGGGGTACTTCTTCCCATTTATTGTGCAGTTGGATCAAGGTAAAATAATGACTGGTTTCTGTAGTCAGAGGAACATGGGCACAGGACTCCCCTTCCCTTTAGTTACTCGTGTTTGGATTTCTTTGTATTAGATGGGATACTAAAAGTTTGATCTGTGTATTCCCATAGTGTTAATACACCATTTCCTTTAATAGAGGAAATAAAATATGAGTGGGTAGTGTGTCTTACGACAGATTAATTGTGAAGTTAACATTAGATGTTCTTTTAAAAACTCATAAAATTGACAAGTTGTGTGGCTTGATAAGTTGTAATAAAAAGTCTTGTTTGGTCTGAACACTAGTCAGAAATAATGGCTATGTCTTCAGACTTACAACAAGAAAATGGTTTTAATATACTTTATAATTTACTTAAAGAAAAAGAGAGAGCGTGGTAGTGCACAGCAAGGCCAGAGGCTTGGAGATTGAAGGCTGAATTAAACTATTTAGATTAGGCCTGGGTGTTTCAGCGAATGCTTCCTGAGAATGGGCAGGCGTGAAAACTTACTTGGAAAATAGGATAAAAGGTAAAAATCTTGGGAGGCAGAGTTGCTGATGCTGAATAAAAGTGAAAAATACAACTGGGAGCACAATGCTGCACGAGAAAGCTCTCTGCTCTTGGGCTCAAAGCACGCTGGTGTTTTATTTAATAAAGGGAAAAAAAGCAAGCAGGGTGTGGAATGGCAACACGACAAACTCACGTTCCCTTTGACTGCTTTCACCTCGACTGCTCCACTGAAATATAGTGGCACTCTTCCCCAACTGCATCATCAGATGAGGAAATTTGCCTTACAGAGTTTTGCTAACTGCAGGAAGAGCAGTTAACAAATAACCAGACGTAGATGGGTAAATCCCAGAAAAGGCTGGGTGCTGGGGTAGCCAGTCATGGTGCTGGAGCCCTGGCACACTCCAGCTCCACACCCCAAGGGAGAGGCAAAGCACTGATCTCTGACAGCAAATCCAGGTGTCATGTTATGAAAGCTGCTTGCATCTGCTAACGCACAGGTGGTTAAACAACTGTTAAACCAGAGCTCTGCCCTTCCAACAGCTACATCCGCTCAGAGTCCTGTGGTTTCCACATTTAATCCCTGACTGCTCAGCAAGCAGTGTTTTGGGAACTTCCTTCCACAAGTTCCTAAAAGAGATGATGCTTGTGAGGATGCTGCTGTTCTGCACTCCCTGTGCTTTCCCAGGCAAGAGCCTTTCCACCCAGCACCATGGGATGTGCAGGCACGATTGTAAACAAAGACCAAGGTTGACTTCTAACATGCAGAACACTTTTATCTGTTTCAATAAAAAGGAGAGGTGCAGAAATAATGCTAACACAACAGCCATCGATGCCATGAGAAGAAACGTCAATTTCAAAATATTTTTATTTCTTTTAAAATTAGAACACCACACAATGGATATTACCTGGTACTTTATGATGAACAATTTTCTTGAATCTCTGTGCTCCTACTGATGAATTCAGAGATAAGCAGGAGTGGCAAAATAAGTTTTCAGTAGACGTTATGCTTCCTGGTGTCTGCAGGATGGAAGTAAATGGCACACAAATCTTTGTCAGGTTTGAAATAAACAATGCTTTTGTTTTCTTTAACGAAAGAAAATATCCTTTAAGCATATTATTATAACGAAAATCCACTCAAACTGTGGAGATATCTAAAGAGCACAGCAGTAATGCCCATATTCCCCCATGGAGAGAAAGAAGGGACAGAGTCCTGGAACAGGGATCCCCCAAGGCACCTTGCCCAATTCCTGGCATCAAGGCACCACAATCCGCACTTTCTCCTCACAATAACAGTACCACCCATACTGTTCTATTGCTTGTGAGAGCTGTAGCCCCATTAAAAGTCTAACAGAAATCTTGTTTTATCGTAAAATATTGTATTTTTAAAATGGCATATGCGGATTGTCTTATTTCAAGCTCTTCCTGCAAACCAGGGCTGTCACACTGAATATACATGTAAATCTTTGCCTGCTTGTATATATCAATATATACATATAAATGCATGCAACTTTGCATCACTTGCATGATAAAATTACAGAAGGATATGGAAACGCAGCAGGGAAATGATAGCTGCGCCTGAATTGTGGCGTGTGCATCCCAGCTACAGCGGAAAGAACAAACTTGAAGGCATGTGAAGCTGTAAAGCTGCTTTTGTATCTCCTGTGTTGTACTTCAAGTGAAGCAGAGGGAGCCTGCACGCCAGCATTTGAAGGAAATAATAATTCTTGCTTGTGAGAGGAGGGAAGGCAGCATTTTACATTGCCAAGGGCCATTTTTAGCATAGAATGGACAAGTTGTTTAAGCAGCCGTCTCACACTGAGTTCTAAGCTGTCAGTCTCCTGTCGTCACAAGGATGCAAGCAATGGATGACACGCAGAGAACTCCTGCGGCACCTGGAGGATCCTGCCACATGAGGGCAAGGCCAGTTTTCGGTCTGTGAAGCTTGGGACCATTCTCTGATACCTGATGATGTAGGCACCCACCAAACAGCTGGTTTGAGAGGGACCCTGCCCCTTCTAGGAGCTCAGGGGGCTGAAGAGGATTGTTTTTCCAACCAGCTTACTTTCCACACAATCACTGGACAGTCAAATTTCACAGGGATCACCTGATGTGCTGACTCTTTTAAAAACCTGTTACTCTGATTTGGTGGCCAAATGGAGGAGGAGTGCATTTGGAAGTCTAGACCTCGCACAAAGAGATGACTGTGTCTGCAACTGTATACAGGGCTGGAGAAGAGGATCTCCAAGGAGAATGCTCACAGCACACACTTCTAATGGTTAAATAAAATAGGCTAAGAGAAACACCAACACATTTTATAGACTGTGTGTATCTGTGCCAGACATGATAGAATGTTCAGGAGAGTGCTCTAAATATTTAAATATATTCTCCCCTTCATGTGGGCAAGAGCTTGCCACCTGGTAATTTTTTCCACCTCTGCCTCCTTGGTGGTGGAAGGAGGCTGCGAGGAGCCTGGCCTCTCCACTTGGCACTCTGCATGTCACGCGTGCCAGCACACTGCCCTCCTGGTTAGGGCTGGGGCTCTGGTTCTGCTTGGCCACGCAGCATTTCATAGGATCATAGAATCACCAGATTGGAACAAACCTACCAGATCATCAAGTCCAACCACTCCCATCAATCACTAAACCCTGCTCCTCAGCACCTCGTCCACCTGTGCCTTAAACACCTCCAGGGAAGGTGACTCAACCCCCTCCCTGGGCAGCCTGTTCCAGTGCCCAATGACCCTTTCTGTGAAAATTTTTTTCCTAATGTTCAGCCTGAACCTCCCCTGGCGGAGCTTGAGGCCATTCCCTCTTGTCCTGTCCCCTGTCACCTGGGAGAAGAGGCCAGCACCCTCCTCTCCACAACCTCCTTTCAGGTAGTTGTAGAGAGCAATGAGGTCGCCCCTCAGCCTCCTCCCTGCCGTACGGCTGCTCGGGAAGCCAGCTGTGTTCTTAGAGGCATTTCGTACACTCGGAGAAGTGGAGACTGGAAGAGCCACTGGGCTCTGCCGAGCCAGGCCACAGGAGAGCTCAGACCAGCGGCTGCTCTGGACTGAGAAGCTTGTAGGAGTCGGCAAAGATTTTGCTGCTTTTTGATTATTTCTGCCACCGTTTACATTTACATTTACATTTTCATTTTTATTGGTAACAGCAGGTGTCTCGTGTTCAGGTGCAGGGGAAATGAATTTTACATTTTCCTCTTAAAAAAACATACAGGGACCATCATATGAATTTCATAAATGGAATATTTGAGGAAAAAAAAAAAGCGCAATATTCTTCATCAAACATTTGGCTGAACAGTAGAGTTTAGTGATACACAGCACTGCTGGTGTCCAGCATTCAGATGGGTTCAAGAAAAGATTAGTCAAACTCAAGGAAGGAAAATCTGCTTAGGTCCAATTGGTAGACCACCCTGGACACCAGCTAATTAAAGGGATGGGAGGAGACAGTGCAGAAGCATCACAGTATTCTTGCCCTTTTTTATATTTTTCCTTAGCATTTGCTGCTGCCTAAAGGCCAGAGGCAGAATTCAGGCCCAGAATTCCTACAGCTGCAGTCTTCCACCCTCTATGCTTCTTCTTCCTCTGTGGATCTGAGGAAGGCTCATTGCCATTTTTTGTAGCATTTTAAATTATTGTTTGCATCTGCAATGTATTAGAAAAACTTGGCAGGACTGCTTTTAAAAAAAAATCTCAAATATGGAAGCTAAAACTTCCCTAAAATATGACAACTACTCCCATTAATTTTAAAACAAGAACAAAGAAGGTGTGTTTCAATGGAAACTGAAGTTCTAAACTAATGGACTGCCTTGCATCGATGTCAGACTATCAGTTCAAGAAAACTCAATTTTCCTTAAAAGTAGCAAAAAGAAACAGCTGCACCTCCCAGCACACTTCAGTGGTGGGGCGGAGAAGCTACGTCTCCGGGGAAGAAATCAGGCATACGCTCATTCTAATTTAATCATCATCACGGAGACTGGCAGCAAGGATAACTAGTTGTACCCAATGCAGGATCCTCTAGGATCTCTGTTGCAATGGATTTCAGGCACAAATTACCAGGCAGCCAACACCCAGTTACGAATCTCAGGCACTTCCAGCTTTTACTGGCTTTGCACCTCTGTTCTAATGAGACGTATGTTTAGACTCCCAGAAAGCACCATCACTCCTGCAGCATACAAACAAGCAAGTTCAGTGACAGAACAACTCAAATATGCAGTTTACATATTGTACTACAGGAATTGTCAGTGATTCTTTCCAATTTATTCACCTGCTTATGGTCTACGGGGATCTGAATGCCAAAGTCTGTCTTATACAGTCTTGATTCATGTCCGATTCATAACACTGTATGCAAAAATAACATCTTTGGCACCTGAGTATTATGCCAAAACTGTGCTGAACTGACCCAAGGGGCCTAATGAACTCAGATAGTCTTGACCAAGTGTAACGATACACTGAACTAAGATGAAACAGAATCTGTCCACAGCATATACTTATAAAAATCCAGGTCCTATTACTATTAGCAAGTCAGTTCTACCGTAGCAGCACTCACCTATTACAAGTGGATTAGTGCACCGATTACTGAAACAAAACACAAAAACATAGCGTGTATGCCCAAAAGCTTGCTGTCTAAAATCTTGGTCCACCAATACTAACACACGAGCTCAAGTGAAAGCAAGGGAGTTCTTAAAAAAAAAGTACAGGTCAAAGGCTCAGCAGATGAATTCAAGGCACAGTAAATGCACGGAGCACATGGAATTTCAGGTTACAAGGAGATGAAAGTTGAAGCTAGCAGCAATTAAAGTTAAATTCCACAGAGACACAGGGCGCAGGTAATCTCCAGGTGGTCATAGGTTTGTGTTTGTCTCTAGGACAGAACTGTAGGTTCTGTAGGTAACAGATCTAAAAAACAGCACAGCTCTGTTATCCCCTGCAAGCCAAGAGAAAACAAGTTACTATCAACAGCACAATGTCCCAGTAATGCTTCCCATGAAGACCTACTTTGCCAGATCAAACTGGCAAACGTCCCTCTGGACAGGACACGGCTCTAGCTGCAGAGATCAAGTCACAGGGTGTTTATGTAACTACGCTTATACAAAGTTGGCAAATCGCACCCAGGTATAAGCCTCGCCAGTCCAGATGGCAACTCAGTTTTAAAGCAATGGGAAACACGTCACGCTTTAGGGCTAAGAAATAGAACAGCTAAGGAACTCCCAGAACAGTTTTCATGTGCCTAGCATGATTTAACACAGATGAGAGCTAGAAACAGAATATAAAGATAGCAGCAGGGCTGCTTTGAATGCACGCTATGAGTACAGCTACGCCACCAAAGGGGGACAGACCAAGGCTGGATTCGCTGCAATCTGTTACAACCTCAGGATCACACTTCCACACCCTGTCTCAGCGGACAATTAAGTTCACACCAGTTCCCTGCCCTCAGCACATGCTCTGCATGCACAGCATTGGATGCTGGAGGATCTGCAAGGGGCCTCAACATCAATTCCATCACACAGGAAGGAGCACTGAGGACATCAATGACGCATTTTGTGTGCTGTGCTTGACTCCATGAGTAGATGCAAAACAAACCTGCACTTAAAATGAACACATCTTGTGGACTAAATTGCTTATGAAGTGACATCTTAACATAAAAAGATATTATAACAAAGGGGGAAATATTAAAAATGAACAAATAGGAAAGAGGAATAAAAGATCACAGAATCACACAGAATCACAGAGTCACTAGGTTGAAAAAGATCTCTTAGGTCATCGAGTCCAACCATTCCTATCATCACTCCTATTTCATCGCAGATCATAGGCAGTTTGTGTTCAATCACAAGAAAATATAAATTAAGATTATTTTCGATCACTGCAGTGATTTTATAAGCAAGCATTTTTCAAACCTCATTTGAATTTCTGTTGGATTTTATACTCTATAGAAAGACTGCATCTCTCTTGCAGCCTCAACCTTCTCACAAACAGTTATATTACCTTTATTTAATTCACCGGGAAACAAAAATGTGAAAGTAACGTTTCCATTTAATTCGAGAAACAGTTTGCACAATAGGACTCTCAAATGTAAGGAAGATAAAGCAATTAATTTTAAACTAGCAGTAAATGGAGAAGTTTTGGTACATTATGACAAGCAAGAGGCATGTAAGTCAGCTCAGGATCTAACAAAGCCATTGAGGAGAAATGTTAGAGGGCAATAAACCCCTGTTCTAGAAGGAAAAGACACTCCTGACTTATTCACTGTGTGGTGGATGGAATTTCATTGTTTGTCTAATAAATGAGAAATTGCCTGCAAGTTTTCTCTGGGATAATTTATGAAGATGTATGACTTGGACTGCATGAAGGTCAATATTTAAAACACTAGACATTAGAAGTGCTGACCCAAAAAAAGTGAATGGCAGGAAACGCTATTTATTCTACAGAAAAATGATTCCAGAGCAGTTTAATCTTTCTGAATTAATAGTGACTGCCTTGGACACTTCACTGCACACTTTTGTACCTACATTTGGATCAAGAACCACGGACTATCTCACTGACTCCAGCTCTTGCTCATTAACAGCCAGTCTTGAAGAATGATCCTCCCAAACCGCCTGACCGCTGCAGGAGAACAGTCAGCTGAGCTGACAGCATTTCCTCCCAGGGCCAGGACTGAGTCAGTCATGCACCCAAGGGCACAGCTGAGGTTCTGACTATTCAGGGCCATTAAAGACAGCACTTCTAAAATACAAGATGGGATGTTGGGTTTCCTGGTGACTCCTTGGATATAAGCGCAAATCCTCAGGAAGCGTAAGTAGTCACAGCTTCTCAGGTGTCAGTGACCATTGACCTGAAGTGCTGATCTGCCCTAAGTATTTAGAGCTAATTTTCTGACTGGCTCCATCTCCATTTCTGTAACTAAATAGTTCAGCAGGGCCTGCTGTGGACTGGCACATGCTTACATGGCCAGTGGGTTTGGCTGCATTTCAGTGACAGATGGCAGAATTAACAAGAACAGATAAAATGTCCATCTTTTACAAATTCAGTAGGAATTGCATGAGTTTCCTACACAGACTCAACATCCATACTGGACATGCACAAAATGTAAAGTATGCATTAGGTCAACTTCTCTAAGATTCATTATGAAAAAACTAACCTTGTTTATCATAGAATCATAGAATAACCAGGTTGGAAAAGACCTACCAGATCATCAAGTCCAACCATTCCTATCAAACACTAAACCATCCCCCTTAGCACCTCATCCACCCGTGCCTTAAACACCTCCAGGGAAGGTGACTCAACCACCTCCCTGGGCAGCCTGTTCCAGTGCCCAATGACCCTTTCTGTGAAAATTTTTTTCCTAATGTCCAGCCTAAACCTCCCCTGGCGGAGCTTGAGGCCATTCCCTCTTGTCCTGTCCCCTGTCACTTGGAAGAAGAGGCCAGCACCCTCCTCTCTACAACCTCCTTTCAGGTAGTTGTAGAGAGCAATGAGGTCTCCCCTCAGCCTCCTCTTCTCCAGGCTAAACAACCCCAGCTCTCTCAGCCGCTCCTCGTAAGGCCTGCTCTCCAGCCCCCTCACCAGCTTTGTTGCTCTTCTCTGGACTCTCTCCAGAGCCTCAACATCCTTTTTGTGGTGAGGGGCCCAGAACTGAACACAGGATTCGAGGAGCGGTCTCACCAGTGCCGAGTACAGAGGGAGAATAACCTCCCTGGACCTGCTGGTCACGCCGTTTCTGATACAAGCCAAGATGCCATTGGCCTTCTTGGCCACCTGGGCCACTGCTGGCTCATGTTCAGTCCCTGTCAACCAACACCCCCAGGTCCTTCTCCTCCAGGCAGCTTTCCAGCCAGACTTCTCCTAGTCTGTAGCACTGCACAGGGTTGTTGTGCCCCAAGTGCAGGACCCGGCATTTGACCTTGTTAAACCTCATGCCATTGGACTCAGCCCAGCAGTCCAGCCTGTCGAGATCCCTTTGCAGAGCCTCCCGACCCTCCAGCAGATCGACACTTCCACCCAGCTTAGTGTCGTCCGCAAACTTGCTAAGGGTGCACTCGATGCCTTCATCCTCTGACGCACTGTCACTTTCATCTTTCTCACTGTCAGAGGCCCGCGTTGCCTTCTGTGATAAGTTACTCTCCTTTTCATAGTCTAAATCAAGGTTTTTATCATCTGAAGATGACTTTGACACTCCATTCATCTGCTCGCTAGCTTGTTCCTAATCATTACCTTCTTCATCTGCTTCAAAATGTTCCTCATACTCTAAAATAAAACAATCATACTGTGAGACAGGAAATGGAATTCACAACTAATGAAGTTCTCTTTAAGCAAACAGAAGTTAGCTTCAGTAATCTCCTTTTGCCTTTGCATTTGCTCTTTTTAAAGGCATTAGAGAATCTAAGACTACAGACAGGAATCACAGGAGCACACTATCATCAAAAAGTATCATGTTCTTCACAGACAGAGTAGCAAAAATGTAATAAAGTTACTGAATGATGCATCAAGTATGATTAACACATTAAAAACAAAACAAACAAAATCAGTAGCCACTGAAAGGATCAGAAAAATTAAGAGCTGGGCAAAGTCAAAAGTAAAATGCAAGATATTTTCATTACAGGAGAAAAATCTGTTGTGATGAAAAAAAAATACAAGTAATGGAGAAAGCTGGAGAAAGCTAACATATTGTAGCACAAAGTAAGATAAATGTGGATTGACATGGCTAATTAGTAACAAAGTGGCTTACAAACTAAATGAATTAATTAAATCCAGCCAAAGGCTTCTGCAGAGGAATGGTCTGTTATCACATTACTCTCATCTCCTCACTCAGGTCCCAAGTGAAATCCTAAAACAAATGACGCTACCGCAGAATTAGCATTCTTACATCAACAAGGTCTAGATTTCATTCCAAGCTACCAGCCTGATGAGTTGTAATGTTTGACAGATAACTTTGCTCAGATCTACAGGTAAAGACTTTCTTCATGCATACGCATAAAAGAATCTTTCTCTTTCCAGCCAAGGCTGCACTGTTTGAAATCTCAGGCACTAGCAGACACAGGGATGTCAGTGATTTCCACTTAAAATTCAGTCATTCCACGGCTACAGTGAGCTCACCGCACATAGAGCAGCGAGGCCACAAAGCTAAATTGTGAGGGAGAGCTGCCACTGCTGACACACCAGCTGTCCCTCAGGGCCATCATTTCTCACCTTTCCGATTTTATTGCTCATCTCTTTTTCTTCCCATCAATGCTTCTCAAGTACTGAAGTGACAGAATGCCAAGGACAGAAATGAAGAGTATCTGATGCAGAACCAATTAGGCAAATAAACAATTACCCAGACAGTGAGAATTAAGGGAATAAGGAGATTTATTTTCCGTATAAAAAATCATTTGAGATTCCAACTGTGTTGTTAGAACTGAGGCCTCCTTAGGCACCTGTCAGAAAGGTGCCCACCTCCTGGAAGGAAAAAGGCGTGATTAATCACAAACACACATCCACAGGGATTAATGAGGAAGCTAAGCAGTAGCACTGCAGAATTACAAAAGTAAAAATAGGAATAGGAAGTAAAAATTAAAGTCTCTCTCTAAATTTGACTTTCTCTGAAAAAGGCATTACAATAAGGAGCAAGTCAAGGCACAGCCTGAGCTCACCACCTCTCCCACAGGGGCAGGCAGAGTTGGAGGCAGCCTGCTGGCCACAGCGACTGGCCTGAGGTGGCACTGGGAAATGGCACATCCTGAGCATGCAGCTGGACCTGCCATGCATCATTTTTATATCACAAATATTTTATACCACAAATATCTTGGTTTGCCACAAGAAACAGCCCTGGACAAACTTCAGCAAGGGCAGCCTCTCCCCAGTCTTTTTTTTTGTTTTAAATCTCTGTCAACTGAAACAAGATGGGATTCATGCAAAAAGGGCAAGGTCAGCCAGTTACAACAGGCAATGGGAGCACTCAGTAAAGGGAAAGGACGATAGCCCCAGCAGGGCCAGAGCAGAGAACACAAGAAAGGCAAGGTAACAATAAATAGACAAGCAGACAGGAATAACTCACCTTTGGTAAAAGCTGCCCTGTGTCATTTGCTGCAGTGGTGGGATTTCTTTTTAACTACACAATCCTGCAAAAAGGAAATCAGCCTCGAGTCAGGCAAGACGAAGCCTTCAGGTAGAACAATCAGGGTGATCATTGCTTTACACTAGGCATAGATGTCATAGGTGTACGTACACACTTTTGGCTGTGCATGCTTACATTATAGCGTATAGAGCATTTGGTGAAACTCACCAGTTGTGACTGACCAGATGGTTCTCCCACCACAAAAGGATGGCGCCTATAATGATTTCGTGGAACGAGTTGTGGATGTGGGGTGTACACAGAGCTAGCATCTTCCACTGATTTTCTGGATTTTTCCACCAAAAAGAACAGAAATGTATGTCTCTGAGGTGCTAAATATCCTTAACAGCAATGTCTGAGCTTGCCTTCCCTCTGTCTTTCATCAGACAGCTATGATAATCAAATTGCCCAGATCCAATTGAACACCTGCTTAAGGAATGAGAGAGAGATGAGGGAAAAGACTTGTTCCAGTCTCTGATTGATTCCCCTGCACCCTTCTACAGCTGCACATCTCCCCAAGTTCAATTCCTCTGCCTATTTCTGTAGATCTCCCATTTCTTGATTTAGTCGAAGGCCTTTTTCTTTTCAAAATCTGAGTGCATCTGCCATTTCCTTGCTCTGACAGTGCCCCTCCCTGCCTTTTCTTCTCAAGAGCTCCACACTGGGCCGATTACCCTCCTGGACATAGATAGCTACACTTCTTATCCTCCCTTGCCCAGTCATCAGGTTTTCTCCTTTCCTTTCAGATTAGCTACTCAACCAATTTCACTGAATGTATGAAGGGAGAATTAAATTACAATACTAATTGCAGACAGGTTCCTGTGTCCTAGCGTGGCATCACAGCAAAGACACAGATCGTATATCTGCAGGCGTCTCCTTTACACTTCTCACTGAAGGAAGCAGTTTTGCTTTATGTTCCAAAAGTACCCAACTCCAGAATCCCTTAATAGGGTGCCTTGGTCACTGCTTACACAGTGGCAACTTTCTACCAGCAGGAGTTCAGTCAGTAAATAATGCTTTTGCAATTATCATAGTGAGCAGTGGTTTTCATTAAAATCTCCTCCTTTCTTTACCTGATTAATTGCTCACAAACGCATTATTAAAATTAAAAAGATTCAAAACTGTTCTTTAACTGCTCAAAGAAGCAGCTAGCTTCTCAGCGCATGCTTCTCAATGCAGGCTCTAATGAAGAGATAGGATGTTGAGGACATGTCAGCCAAAATGACAACTTTTCCCATACGCGTCCAAGTGACTTAATAGGGAGAACCATTGACTTCTCTGGGATTTCCACTACTGTAACAACTACAGCATCAAGCTCTACCCACACAACACCAAACTCTTTTCATTAGTTACATGCTGGTTCAGATAAACATCGTGAGGAGAGGCAAACGACTGAAAATTTGAATGCAGTGCTCAGCAGCAGTCAGAAGTGGATAGTCGCTAGAAATTGAATTTCCCAGAATGGCAGGGACCAAGTTTGATTGTCTCTCCCAGTCCTGGGTTCCTACAATTTCCTTGCAGCAGTCAAGACTGGCTGGAGTGTAACAGAAGAAGTTTTCACACACTCACAGCATTTCCCCCATCCTGCTGAAGTTCTGGCACCAGATACAGTCAGAGGCAGGATCTTGACTAAGACAGAAGGATTGACGAAGACAGAAGGCCATGAGTAAGAGTTCCTACGCCTTTTTGTTCAAGCACCTTTTTAGCCCCAGCTGATGAAAAACACCCAATGTTTTAGTATACAGAGAAAAGGGTGGCAGCTATGTATTTTAATAGTTATAATTTTTTTTTCTTTCAAAAATTCAGGGAATCTTTATGCAAACTAGATAGCCACATCTTTCAGCTTTAGGCAAATACACCCACAGGGAAGGTAACGTAACAATAAACAGAGAAGCAGACAGGAATAACTCACCTTTGGTAAAAGCTGCCCTCTGTCATTTGCTGCAGTGGTGGGATGGAATAATCTGCCTCTGAGCATCCTAGTTCTCACTGCTCTCACTGCATTTACGCTCTTGTCTCCCTTTTGCAGAGGGGGAGGTGGCACTGGTATCATATGATTGATGACTAGGAGTTGATACGGGGATATACCAGTTACGTATTCCACTGAATTCATAAGTGTTAACTCACTCCTCTCCCCCTGCAAAAACATGTTAACCAGGTTAAGTAGGTGACACAAAAAATAGCTACCAAGCATATTGAACTACTCATGGTTTGACTGCTCTTTACAATTAGTAACACTCATGCCTCTCGAACAATTTCCTCACTTGGTGCTTGCCATTACGTTTATGAAAACATTTATACGCTAAACCTCTTCGGTTTAATTTGCAAAGCAACGGACAGGCGGCTTGAAAATGTGGCCCTTATAGATCTAGACACCATCATTGTTAAACACATACTACTCGTAACCATGCAGAGTTCTGCTTCCAGGCAGGCACAATACCGCACAACCCCACAGCACTGCTGCATTCTTTCCGATGGCAAGCAAATTCCAAAGCAGTCAGCCAGAATCTTCCAACAGTAACACTATTTGGCACCAATTATACAAGAAGTTGTTCAAAACGCTTCTTTGCCTTTGTAGCAGAGGTTTAGTCCTCCTTCTGAATGAATTGCAAACAGAGGACCAAGGCCCTGAAAAGCAAAACATCTCTAGAGAATAAATTCTGCAAACATTGCGTGCTCTGGATCCGAGTTCTGCATCATCTTCATGCTTTATGACTGATTTAGCTGTTTTGTCTGTTGTGAGCATTAAAGAAACAATGCCCATTGTTGCCCAATCACCCATAATTATAGAAGACATAGAAAGTGTCAGCAAATTCTTGGAGGGAAGATCATGACCATCATAATATGGAACAAATGCACAGCAGCACAAAGTTATTCATGCATTTCCTGCCTGTCAGTGGTCACAGATCCAACATCCTCCATTCCCATGGAACTCCTATCATACAGTCAATTACATAATGCTTTTCCTAGAAGAGAAGACAACTCCAAATCTCACCTGAGAGTAACTGAATGCATATTAAGATCATGCTTGGCTACACCAAAAAGCTCTCATTCTCTGAACCCGCTAGTGTGATTTAGTAGTAGTAATGGTAAAAAAAGAAAGATGGTTTTTGCTACTTTTCAGCTGTAGGTGAAGATGAAATCTTGTAAGACTGTGTGAAAATATTCCTGAGTTCTTGATCTTACCCAGATGGCTGCTTCCCTCTCTACATAAAGGAAAACCTATGTAGAGGTAGAAAAATTTGCACATAGAGAGATTTTAGACTATAAAAGACAAGTCACCACATTTTTCCGGGCTGTGATGAAAAACTGGGCATTAGACCACTAAGACAATGTCTTGAAAATTAAACAGAGATCAAAAAGGAGCATTTAAATAAAAGCTGATAAATATTTGGAAGGCGTGTTGCCTGCAGTATGCAGTTCTGCGAACTGCAGTACTAAAGCACTATTATAAAACTCTCCATGAATCTGCATTACCTCCAGAATGAAATCCAGCCTCACCCCACTGGCAAACTGCTGATCAGGCTCAAGTGTGTGGTGCTTTTGTTTACAGCTTGAAGCCTTCGGCGCAGACCCTATGGCAGCAGAGATACAAACTGGCGGGAGGAGAAGAGGTTGTAGCGCATTTCCTGGAGCTGTATTTGGTAGCCAAGAGGTCTAAAAAGGAAAAAGAAAACAGCTACAAAATCTCAGTGGATCACTTCCAGTGCAGAGTAGACTCTTAAAATAAAAAATAGCACTGATCAATATATTTGGAAGTGATGAGTGACTCTCAGGTATCCTGGGGAAACAAAATTTCCTGGACTGCCTCCAAAGAGCCAGACCACTTTAGGCATCGCTAACTGAGTATCCACAAACTGGAGCATCCAAAAGAATTCTTGGCCATAAATATAGTTTTTGCTACTGTCTCTTCACAGTGCAGCCTTGAAGCAAATGTAATGAACTGAAAGGAACTGTAGCAGCATGCTGTTTCGGTGGCTTCACCACATGGACATTCAGACAGTACACCACAAAAGCACGACTGTTCAATGCTGAACACTTTTCTGACTTTATCTTTTCCTTGTATACTCTTCAGAATACCGCATTGAAATGTTAAACACCTCCCCCCACCAAAAAAAAAACCTGTTTAACTGAGTTAAGTCACCATCTTGGAAAAGGCGAACTCCTTGGCTTGGTGTTGACGAGAAGGATGTTCACCATGATCATCAACTACAGCCCTACGTGCCCTCTGTATGGGATGGAGAGGAGAAGGTCATTCAGGACTGAACAACTTTCTTCAGTCCGCACCAACTATCATTATAGAAATGGAGAACCAGATAAAACTGCGCTGTATAGTTGGACTTCAGTATCATTCTTTTTCAACAGTATATTAACATTCCTTCTCTTCCCATCAACAGAGTAAGAAATTTCTGAGCCAGCACTCCAAAGCATGGCCTTCTGGAATGAACTTTAGTCTTACTTCGCCCCTTCAACTCTGTTCTCTAAAAACCCTCCCTTGCTTTCAGGGTTTTATAACATGTGTAAGCTTGCCTGCAGCCACAGTATTCATTGACAATACTTATGGTAAGGATACCAGCCTAGCCTTGGGTGACGAGGCACACAAAAAGGAAATATTAAAGTAGATTTATCACAAAGCAAAGCCATTTTTCTCTAGGTTCTGATTTGACACTCTTGCAACCTCAGCTTCTGGAGATTTCTTTTTAACTACACAATCCTGCAAAAAGGAAATCAGCCTCGAGTCGGGCAAGACGAAGCCTTCAGGTAGAACAATCAGGGTGATCATTGCTTTACACTAGGCATAGATGTCATAGGTGTACGTACACACTTTTGGCTGTGCATGCTTACATTATAGCGTATAGAGCATTTGGTGAAACTCACCAGTTGTGACTGACCAGATGGTTCTCCCACCACAAAAGGATGGCGCCTATAATGATTTCGTGGAACGAGTTGTGGATGTGGGGTGTACACAGAGCTAGCATCTTCCACTGATTTTCTGGATTTTTCCACCTAAAAGAATAGAAATGTATGTCTCTGAGGTGCTAAATATCCTTAACAGCAATGTCTGAGCTTGCCTTCCCTCTGTCTTTCATCAGACAGCTATGATAATCAAATTGCCCAGATCCAATTGAACACCTGCTTAAGGAATGAGAGAGAGATGAGGGAAAAGACTTGTTCCAGTCTCTGATTGATTCCCCTGCACCCTTCTACAGCTGCACATCTCCCCAAGTTCAATTCCTCTGCCTATTTCTGTAAATCTCCCATTTCTTGATTTAGTCGAAGGCCTTTTTCTTTTCAAAATCTGAGTGCATCTGCCATTTCCTTGCTCTGACAGTGCCCCTCCCTGCCTTTTCTTCTCAAGAGCTCCACACTGGGCCGATTACCCTCCTGGACATAGATAGCTACACTTCTTATCCTCCCTTGCCCAGTCATCAGGTTTTCTCCTTTCCTTTCAGATTAGCTACTCAACCAATTTCACTGAATGTATGAAGGGAGAATTAAATTACAATACTAATTGCAGACAGGTTCCTGTGTCCTAGCGTGGCATCACAGCAAAGACACAGATCGTATATCTGCAGGCGTCTCCTTTACACTTCTCACTGAAGGAAGCAGTTTTGCTTTATGTTCCAAAAGTACCCAACTCCAGAATCCCTTAATAGGGTGCCTTGGTCACTGCTTACACAGTGGCAACTTTCTACCAGCAGGAGTTCAGTCAGTAAATAATGCTTTTGCAATTATCATAGTGAGCAGTGGTTTTCATTAAAATCTCCTCCTTTCTTTACCTGATTAATTGCTCACAAACGCATTATTAAAATTAAAAAGATTCAAAACTGTTCTTTAACTGCTCAAAGAAGCAGCTAGCTTCTCAGCGCATGCTTCTCAATGCAGGCTCTAATGAAGAGATAGGATGTTGAGGACATGTCAGCCAAAATGACAACTTTTCCCATAGGCGTCCAAGTGACTTCATAGGGAGAACCATTGACTTCTCTGGGATTTCCACTACTGTAACAACTACAGCATCAAGCTCTACCCACACAACACCAAACTCTTTTCATTAGTTACATGCTGGTTCAGATAAACATCGTGAGGAGAGGCAAACGACTGAAAATTTGAATGCAGTGCTCAGCAGCAGTCAGAAGTGGATAGTCGCTAGAAATTGAATTTCCCAGAATGGCAGGGACCAAGTTTGATTGTCTCTCCCAGTCCTGGGTTCCTACAATTTCCTTGCAGCAGTCAAGACTGGCTGGAGTGTAACAGAAGAAGTTTTCACACACTCACAGCATTTCCCCCATCCTGCTGAAGTTCTGGCACCAGATACAGTCAGAGGCAGGATCTTGACTAAGACAGAAGGATTGACGAAGACAGAAGGCCATGAGTAAGAGTTCCTACGCCTTTTTGTTCAAGCACCTTTTTAGCCCCAGCTGATGAAAAACACCCAATGTTTTAGTATACAGAGAAAAGGGTGGCAGCTATGTATTTTAATAGTTATAATTTTTTTTTCTTTCAAAAATTCAGGGAATCTTTATGCAAACTAGATAGCCACATCTTTCAGCTTTAGGCAAATACACCCACAGGGAAGGTAACGTAACAATAAACAGAGAAGCAGACAGGAATAACTCACCTTTGGTAAAAGCTGCCCTCTGTCATTTGCTGCAGTGGTGGGATGGAATAATCTGCCTCTGAGCATCCTAGTTCTCACTGCTCTCACTGCATTTACGCTCTTGTCTCCCTTTTGCAGAGGGGGAGGTGGCACTGGTATCATATGATTGATGACTAGGAGTTGATACGGGGATATACCAGTTACGTATTCCACTGAATTCATAAGTGTTAACTCACTCCTCTCCCCCTGCAAAAACATGTTAACCAGGTTAAGTAGGTGACACAAAAAATAGCTACCAAGCATATTGAACTACTCATGGTTTGACTGCTCTTTACAATTAGTAACACTCATGCCTCTCGAACAATTTCCTCACTTGGTGCTTGCCATTACGTTTATGAAAACATTTATACGCTAAACCTCTTCGGTTTAATTTGCAAAGCAACGGACAGGCGGCTTGAAAATGTGGCCCTTATAGATCTAGACACCATCATTGTTAAACACATACTACTCGTAACCATGCAGAGTTCTGCTTCCAGGCAGGCACAATACCGCACAACCCCACAGCACTGCTGCATTCTTTCAGATGGCAAGCAAATTCCAAAGCAGTCAGCCAGAATCTTCCAACAGTAACACTATTTGGCACCAATTATACAAGAAGTTGTTCAAAACGCTTCTTTGCCTTTGTAGCAGAGGTTTAGTCCTCCTTCTGAATGAATTGCAAACAGAGGACCAAGGCCCTGAAAAGCAAAACATCTCTAGAGAATAAATTCTGCAAACATTGCGTGCTCCGGATCCGAGTTCTGCATCATCTTCATGCTTTATGACTGATTTAGCTGTTTTGTCTGTTGTGAGCATTAAAGAAACAATGCCCATTGTTGCCCAATCACCCATAATTATAGAAGACATAGAAAGCGTCAGCAAATTCTTGGAGGGAAGATCATGACCATCATAATATGGAACAAATGCACAGCAGCACAAAGTTATTCATGCATTTCCTGCCTGTCAGTGGTCACAGATCCAACATCCTCCATTCCCATGGAACTCCTATCATACAGTCAATTACATAATGCTTTTCCTAGAAGAGAAGACAACTCCAAATCTCACCTGAGAGTAACTGAATGCATATTAAGATCATGCTTGGCTACACCAAAAAGCTCTCATTCTCTGAACCCGCTAGTGTGATTTAGTAGTAGTAATGGTAAAAAAAGAAAGATGGTTTTTGCTACTTTTCAGCTGTAGGTGAAGATGAAATCTTGTAAGACTGTGTGAAAATATTCCTGAGTTCTTGATCTTACCCAGATGGCTGCTTCCCTCTCTACATAAAGGAAAACCTATGTAGAGGTAGAAAAATTTGCACATAGAGAGATTTTAGACTATAAAAGACAAGTCACCACATTTTTCCGGGCTGTGATGAAAAACTGGGCATTAGACCACTAAGACAATGTCTTGAAAATTAAACAGAGATCAAAAAGGAGCATTTAAATAAAAGCTGATAAATATTTGGAAGGCGTGTTGCCTGCAGTATGCAGTTCTGCGAACTGCAGTACTAAAGCACTATTATAAAACTCTCCATGAATCTGCATTACCTCCAGAATGAAATCCAGCCTCACCCCACTGGCAAACTGCTGATCAGGCTCAAGTGTGTGGTGCTTTTGTTTACAGCTTGAAGCCTTCGGCGCAGACCCTATGGCAGCAGAGCTACAAACTGGCGGGAGGAGAAGAGGTTGTAGCGCATTTCCTGGAGCTGTATTTGGTAGCCAAGAGGTCTAAAAAGGAAAAAGAAAACAGCTACAAAATCTCAGTGGATCACTTCCAGTGCAGAGTAGACTCTTAAAATAAAAAATAGCACTGATCAATATATTTGGAAGTGATGAGTGACTCTCAGGTATCCTGGGGAAACAAAATTTCCTGGACTGCCTCCAAAGAGCCAGACCACTTTAGGCATCGCTAACTGAGTATCCACAAACTGGAGCATCCAAAAGAATTCTTGGCCATAAATATAGTTTTTGCTACTGTCTCTTCACAGTGCAGCCTTGAAGCAAATGTAATGAACTGAAAGGAACTGTAGCAGCATGCTGTTTCGGTGGCTTCACCACATGGACATTCAGACAGTACACCACAAAAGCACGACTGTTCAATGCTGAACACTTTTCTGACTTTATCTTTTCCTTGTATACTCTTCAGAATACCGCATTGAAATGTTAAACACCTCCCCCCACCAAAAAAAAAACCTGTTTAACTGAGTTAAGTCACCATCTTGGAAAAGGCGAACTCCTTGGCTTGGTGTTGACGAGAAGGATGTTCACCATGATCATCAACTACAGCCCTACGTGCCCTCTGTATGGGATGGAGAGGAGAAGGTCATTCAGGACTGAACAACTTTCTTCAGTCCGCACCAACTATCATTATAGAAATGGAGAACCAGATAAAACTGCGCTGTATAGTTGGACTTCAGTATCATTCTTTTTCAACAGTATATTAACATTCCTTCTCTTCCCATCAACAGAGTAAGAAATTTCTGAGCCAGCACTCCAAAGCATGGCCTTCTGGAATGAACTTTAGTCTTACTTCGCCCCTTCAACTCTGTTCTCTAAAAACCCTCCCTTGCTTTCAGGGTTTTATAACATGTGTAAGCTTGTCTGCAGCCACAGTATTCATTGACAATACTTATGGTAAGGATACCAGCCTAGCCTTGGGTGACGAGGCACACAAAAAGGAAATATTAAAGTAGATTTATCACAAAGCAAAGCCATTTTTCTCTAGGTTCTGATTTGACACTCTTGCAACCTCAGCTTCTGGAGATTTCTTTTTAACTACACAATCCTGCAAAAAGGAAATCAGCCTCGAGTCGGGCAAGACGAAGCCTTCAGGTAGAACAATCAGGGTGATCATTGCTTTACACTAGGCATAGATGTCATAGGTGTACGTACACACTTTTGGCTGTGCATGCTTACATTATAGCGTATAGAGCATTTGGTGAAACTCACCAGTTGTGACTGACCAGATGGTTCTCCCACCACAAAAGGATGGCGCCTATAATGATTTCGTGGAACGAGTTGTGGATGTGGGGTGTACACAGAGCTAGCATCTTCCACTGATTTTCTGGATTTTTCCACCTAAAAGAATAGAAATGTATGTCTCTGAGGTGCTAAATATCCTTAACAGCAATGTCTGAGCTTGCCTTCCCTCTGTCTTTCATCAGACAGCTATGATAATCAAATTGCCCAGATCCAATTGAACACCTGCTTAAGGAATGAGAGAGAGATGAGGGAAAAGACTTGTTCCAGTCTCTGATTGATTCCCCTGCACCCTTCTACAGCTGCACATCTCCCCAAGTTCAATTCCTCTGCCTATTTCTGTAGATCTCCCATTTCTTGATTTAGTCGAAGGCCTTTTTCTTTTCAAAATCTGAGTGCATCTGCCATTTCCTTGCTCTGACAGTGCCCCTCCCTGCCTTTTCTTCTCAAGAGCTCCACACTGGGCCGATTACCCTCCTGGACATAGATAGCTACACTTCTTATCCTCCCTTGCCCAGTCATCAGGTTTTCTCCTTTCCTTTCAGATTAGCTACTCAACCAATTTCACTGAATGTATGAAGGGAGAATTAAATTACAATACTAATTGCAGACAGGTTCCTGTGTCCTAGCGTGGCATCACAGCAAAGACACAGATCGTATATCTGCAGGCGTCTCCTTTACACTTCTCACTGAAGGAAGCAGTTTTGCTTTATGTTCCAAAAGTACCCAACTCCAGAATCCCTTAATAGGGTGCCTTGGTCACTGCTTACACAGTGGCAACTTTCTACCAGCAGGAGTTCAGTCAGTAAATAATGCTTTTGCAATTATCATAGTGAGCAGTGGTTTTCATTAAAATCTCCTCCTTTCTTTACCTGATTAATTGCTCACAAACGCATTATTAAAATTAAAAAGATTCAAAACTGTTCTTTAACTGCTCAAAGAAGCAGCTAGCTTCTCAGCGCATGCTTCTCAATGCAGGCTCTAACGAAGAGATAGGATGTTGAGGACATGTCAGCCAAAATGACAACTTTTCCCATACGCGTCCAAGTGACTTCATAGGGAGAACCATTGACTTCTCTGGGATTTCCACTACTGTAACAACTACAGCATCAAGCTCTACCCACACAACACCAAACTCTTTTCATTAGTTACATGCTGGTTCAGATAAACATCGTGAGGAGAGGCAAACGACTGAAAATTTGAATGCAGTGCTCAGCAGCAGTCAGAAGTGGATAGTCGCTAGAAATTGAATTTCCCAGAATGGCAGGGACCAAGTTTGATTGTCTCTCCCAGTCCTGGGTTCCTACAATTTCCTTGCAGCAGTCAAGACTGGCTGGAGTGTAACAGAAGAAGTTTTCACACACTCACAGCATTTCCCCCATCCTGCTGAAGTTCTGGCACCAGATACAGTCAGAGGCAGGATCTTGACTAAGACAGAAGGATTGACGAAGACAGAAGGCCATGAGTAAGAGTTCCTACGCCTTTTTGTTCAAGCACCTTTTTAGCCCCAGCTGATGAAAAACACCCAATGTTTTAGTATACAGAGAAAAGGGTGGCAGCTATGTATTTTAATAGTTATAATTTTTTTTTCTTTCAAAAATTCAGGGAATCTTTATGCAAACTAGATAGCCACATCTTTCAGCTTTAGGCAAATACACCCACAGGGAAGGTAACGTAACAATAAACAGAGAAGCAGACAGGAATAACTCACCTTTGGTAAAAGCTGCCCTCTGTCATTTGCTGCAGTGGTGGGATGGAATAATCTGCCTCTGAGCATCCTAGTTCTCACTGCTCTCACTGCATTTACGCTCTTGTCTCCCTTTTGCAGAGGGAGAGGTGGCACTGGTATCATATGATTGATGACTAGGAGTTGATACGGGGATATACCAGTTACGTATTCCACTGAATTCATAAGTGTTAACTCACTCCTCTCCCCCTGCAAAAACATGTTAACCAGGTTAAGTAGGTGACACAAAAAATAGCTACCAAGCATATTGAACTACTCATGGTTTGACTGCTCTTTACAATTAGTAACACTCATGCCTCTCGAACAATTTCCTCACTTGGTGCTTGCCATTACGTTTATGAAAACATTTATACGCTAAACCTCTTCGGTTTAATTTGCAAAGCAACGGACAGGCGGCTTGAAAATGTGGCCCTTATAGATCTAGACAACATCATTGTTAAACACATACTACTCGTAACCATGCAGAGTTCTGCTTCCAGGCAGGCACAATACTGCACAACCCCACAGCACTGCTGCATTCTTTCCGATGGCAAGCAAATTCCAAAGCAGTCACCCAGAATCTTCCAACAGTAACACTATTTGGCACCAATTATACAAGAAGTTGTTCAAAACGCTTCTTTGCCTTTGTAGCAGAGGTTTAGTCCTCCTTCTGAATGAATTGCAAACAGAGGACCAAGGCCCTGAAAAGCAAAACATCTCTAGAGAATAAATTCTGCAAACATTGCGTGCTCTGGATCCGAGTTCTGCATCATCTTCATGCTTTATGACTGATTTAGCTGTTTTGTCTGTTGTGAGCATTAAACAAACAATGCAAATCACCCATAATTATAGAAGACATAGAAAGTGTCAGCAAATTCTTGGAGGGAAGATCATGACCATCATAATATGGAACAAATGCACAGCAGCACAAAGTTATTCATGCATTTCCTGCCTGTCAGTGGCCACAGATCCAACATCCTCCATTCCCATGGAACTCCTATCACACAGTCGATTACATAATGCTTTTCCTAGAAGAGAAGACAAGTCCAAATCTCACCTGAAAGTAACTGAATGCATATTAAGACCATGTTTGGCTACACCAAAAAGCTCTCATTCTCTGAACCCGCTAGTGTGATTTAGTAGTAGTAATGGTAAAAAAAGAAAGATGGTTTTTGCTACTTTTCAGCTGTAGATGAAGATGAAATCTTGTAAGACTGTGTGAAAATATTCCTGAGTTCTTGATCTTACCCAGATGGCTGCTTCCCTCTCTACATAAAGGAAAACCTATGTAGAGGTAGAAAAATTTGCACATAGAGAGATTTTAGACTATAAAAGACAAGTCACCACATTTTTCCGGGCTGTGATGAAAAACTGGGCATTAGACCACTAAGACAATGTCTTGAAAATTAAACAGAGATCAAAAAGGAGCATTTAAATAAAAGCTGATAAATATTTGGAAGGCGTGTTGCCTGCAGTATGCAGTTCTGCGAACTGCAGTACTAAAGCACTATTATAAAACTCTCCATGAATCTGCATTACCTCCAGAACGAAATCCAGCCTCACCCCACTGGCAAACTGCTGATCAGGCTCAAGTGTGTGGTGCTTTTGTTTACAGCTTGAAGCCTTCGGCGCAGACCCTATGGCAGCAGAGCTACAAACTGGCGGGAGGCGAAGAGGTTGTAGCGTATTTCCTGGAGCTGTATTTCGTCGCCAAGAAGTCTAAAAAGGAAAAAGAAAACAGCTACAAAATCTCAGTGGATCACTTCCAGTGCAGAGTAGACTCTTAAAATAAAAAATAGCACTGATCAATATATTTGGAAGTGATGAGTGACTCTCAGGTATCCTGGGGAAACAAAATTTCCTGGACTGCCTCCAAAGAGCCAGACCACTTTAGGCATCGCTAACTGAGTATCCACAAACTGGAGCATCCAAAAGAATTCTTGGCCATAAATATAGTTTTTGCTACTGTCTCCTCACAGTGCAGCCTTAAAGCAAATGTAATGAACTGAAAGGAACTGTAGCAGCATGCTGTTTCGGTGGCTTCACCACATGGACATTCAGACACTACACCACAAAAGCACGACTGTTCAATGCTGAACACTTTTCTGACTTTTTATTTTATCTTTTCCTTGTATACTCTTCAGAATACCGCATTGAAATGTTAAACACCTCCCCCCACCAAAAAAAAAACCTGTTTAACTGAGTTAAGTCACCATCTTGGAAAAGGCAAACTCCTTGGCTTGGTGTTGACGAGAAGGATGTTCACCATGATCATCAACTACAGCCCTACGTGCCTTCTGTATGGGTTGGAGAGGAGAAGGTCATTCAGGACTGAACAACTTTCTTCAGTCCGCACCAACTATCATTATAGAAATGGAGAACCAGATAAAACTGTGCTATATAGTTGACCTTGGACTTCAGTATCATTCTTTTTCAACAGTATATTAACATTCCTTCTCTTCCCATCAACAGAGTAAGAAATTTCTGAGCCAGCACTCCAAAGCATGGCCTTCTGGAATGAACTTTAGTCTTACTTCGCCCCTTCAACTCTGTTCTCTAAAAACCCTCCCTTGCTTTCAGGGTTTTATAACATGTGTAAGCTTGTCTGCAGCCACAGTATTCATTGACAATACTTATGGTAAGGATACCAGCCTAGCCTTGGGTGACGAGGCACACAAAAAGGAAATATTAAAGTAGATTTATCACAAAGCAAAGCCATTTTTCTCTAGGTTCTGATTTGACACTCTTGCAACCTCAGCTTCTGGAGATTTCTTTTTAACTACACAATCCTGCAAAAAGGAAATCAGCCTCGAGTCGGGCAAGACGAAGCCTTCAGGTAGAACAATCAGGGTGATCATTGCTTTACACTAGGCATAGATGTCATAGGTGTACGTACACACTTTTGGCTGTGCATGCTTACATTATAGCGTATAGAGCATTTGGTGAAACTCACCAGTTGTGACTGACCAGATGGTTCTCCCACCACAAAAGGATGGCGCCTATAATGATTTCGTGGAACGAGTTGTGGATGTGGGGTGTACACAGAGCTAGCATCTTCCACTGATTTTCTGGATTTTTCCACCTAAAAGAATAGAAATGTATGTCTCTGAGGTGCTAAATATCCTTAACAGCAATGTCTGAGCTTGCCTTCCCTCTGTCTTTCATCAGACAGCTATGATAATCAAATTGCCCAGATCCAATTGAACACCTGCTTAAGGAATGAGAGAGAGATGAGGGAAAAGACTTGTTCCAGTCTCTGATTGATTCCCCTGCACCCTTCTACAGCTGCACATCTCCCCAAGTTCAATTCCTCTGCCTATTTCTGTAGATCTCCCATTTCTTGATTTAGTCGAAGGCCTTTTTCTTTTCAAAATCTGAGTGCATCTGCCATTTCCTTGCTCTGACAGTGCCCCTCCCTGCCTTTTCTTCTCAAGAGCTCCACACTGGGCCGATTACCCTCCTGGACATAGATAGCTACACTTCTTATCCTCCCTTGCCCAGTCATCAGGTTTTCTCCTTTCCTTTCAGATTAGCTACTCAACCAATTTCACTGAATGTATGAAGGGAGAATTAAATTACAATACTAATTGCAGACAGGTTCCTGTGTCCTAGCGTGGCATCACAGCAAAGACACAGATCGTATATCTGCAGGCGTCTCCTTTACACTTCTCACTGAAGGAAGCAGTTTTGCTTTATGTTCCAAAAGTACCCAACTCCAGAATCCCTTAATAGGGTGCCTTGGTCACTGCTTACACAGTGGCAACTTTCTACCAGCAGGAATTCAGTCAGTAAATAATGCTTTTGCAATTATCATAGTGAGCAGTGGTTTTCATTAAAATCTCCTCCTTTCTTTACCTGATTAATTGCTCACAAACGCATTATTAAAACTAAAAAGATTCAAAACTGTTCTTTAACTGCTCAAAGAAGCAGCTAGCTTCTCAGCGCATGCTTCTCAATGCAGGCTCTAACGAAGAGATAGGATGTTGAGGACATGTCAGCCAAAATGACAACTTTTCCCATACGCGTCCAAGTGACTTCATAGGGAGAACCATTGACTTCTCTGGGATTTCCACTACTGTAACAACTACAGGATCAAGCTCTGCCCACACAACACCAAACTCTTTTCATTAGTTACATGCTGGTTCAGATAAACATCGTGAGGAGAGGCAAACGACTGAAAATTTGAATGCAGTGCTCAGCAGCAGTCAGAAGTGGATAGTCGCTAGAAATTGAATTTCCCAGAATGGCAGGGACCAAGTTTGATTGTCTCTCCCAGTCCTGGGTTCCTACAATTTCCTTGCAGCAGTCAAGACTGGCTGGAGTGTAACAGAAGAAGTTTTCACACACTCACAGCATTTCCCCCATCCTGCTGAAGTTCTGGCACCAGATACAGTCAGAGGCAGGATCTTGACTAAGACAGAAGGATTGACGAAGACAGAAGGCCATGAGTAAGAGTTCCTACGCCTTTTTGTTCAAGCACCTTTTTAGCCCCAGCTGATGAAAAACACCCAATGTTTTAGTATACAGAGAAAAGGGTGGCAGCTATGTATTTTAATAGTTATAATTTTTTTTTCTTTCAAAAATTCAGGGAATCTTTATGCAAACTAGATAGCCACATCTTTCAGCTTTAGGCAAATACACCCACAGGGAAGGTAACGTAACAATAAACAGAGAAGCAGACAGGAATAACTCACCTTTGGTAAAAGCTGCCCTCTGTCATTTGCTGCAGTGGTGGGATGGAATAATCTGCCTCTGAGCATCCTAGTTCTCACTGCTCTCACTGCATTTACGCTCTTGTCTCCCTTTTGCAGAGGGGGAGGTGGCACTGGTATCATATGATTGATGACTGGGAGTTGATACGGGGATATACCAGTTACGTATTCCACTGAATTCATAAGTGTTAACTCACTCCTCTCCCCCTGCAAAAACATGTTAACCAGGTTAAGTAGGTGACACAAAAAATAGCTACCAAGCATATTGAACTACTCATGGTTTGACTGCTCTTTACAATTAGTAACACTCATGCCTCTCGAACAATTTCCTCACTTGGTGCTTGCCATTACGTTTATGAAAACCTTTATACGCTAAACCTCTTCGGTTTAATTTGCAAAGCAACGGACAGGCGGCTTGAAAATGTGGCCCTTATAGATCTAGACACCATCATTGTTAAACACATACTACTCGTAACCATGCAGAGTTCTGCTTCCAGGCAGGCACAATACTGCACAACCCCACAGCACTGCTGCATTCTTTCCGATGGCAAGCAAATTCCAAAGCAGTCACCCAGAATCTTCCAACAGTAACACTATTTGGCACCAATTATACAAGAAGTTGTTCAAAACGCTTCTTTGCCTTTGTAGCAGAGGTTTAGTCCTCCTTCTGAATGAATTGCAAACAGAGGACCAAGGCCCTGAAAAGCAAAACATCTCTAGAGAATAAATTCTGCAAACATTGCGTGCTCTGGATCCGAGTTCTGCATCATCTTCATGCTTTATGACTGATTTAGCTGTTTTGTCTGTTGTGAGCATTAAAGAAACAATGCAAATCACCCATAATTATAGAAGACATAGAAAGTGTCAGCAAATTCTTGGAGGGAAGATCATGACCATCATAATATGGAACAAATGCACAGCAGCACAAAGTTATTCATGCATTTCCTGCCTGTCAGTGGCCACAGATCCAACATCCTCCATTCCCATGGAACTCCTATCACACAGTCGATTACATAATGCTTTTCCTAGAAGAGAAGACAAGTCCAAATCTCACCTGAAAGTAACTGAATGCATATTAAGACCATGTTTGGCTACACCAAAAAGCTCTCATTCTCTGAACCCGCTAGTGTGATTTAGTAGTAGTAATGGTAAAAAAAGAAAGATGGTTTTTGCTACTTTTCAGCTGTAGGTGAAGATGAAATCTTGTAAGACTGTGTGAAAATATTCCTGAGTTCTTGATCTTACCCAGATGGCTGCTTCCCTCTCTACATAAAGGAAAATCTATGTAGAGGTAGAAAAATTTGCACATAGAGAGATTTTAGACTATAAAAGACAAGTCACCACATTTTTCCGGGCTGTGATGAAAAACTGGGCATTAGACCACTAAGACAATGTCTTGAAAATTAAACAGAGATCAAAAAGGAGCATTTAAATAAAAGCTGATAAATATTTGGAAGGCGTGTTGCCTGCAGTATGCAGTTCTGCGAACTGCAGTACTAAAGCACTATTATAAAACTCTCCATGAATCTGCATTACCTCCAGAATGAAATCCAGCCTCACCCCACTGGCAAACTGCTGATCAGGCTCAAGTGTGTGGTGCTTTTGTTTATAGCTTGAAGCCTTCGGCGCAGACCCTATGGCAGCAGAGCTACAAACTGGCGGGAGGCGAAGAGGTTGTAGCGTATTTCCTGGAGCTGTATTTGGTCGCCAAGAAGTCTAAAAAGGAAAAAGAAAACAGCTACAAAATCTCAGTGGATCACTTCCAGTGCAGAGTAGACTCTTAAAATAAAAAATAGCACTGATCAATATATTTGGAAGTGATGAGTGACTCTCAGGTATCCTGGGGAAACAAAATTTCCTGGACTGCCTCCAAAGAGCCAGACCACTTTAGGCATCGCTAACTGAGTATCCACAAACTGGAGCATCCAAAAGAATTCTTGGCCATAAATATAGTTTTTGCTACTGTCTCCTCACAGTGCAGCCTTAAAGCAAATGTAATGAACTGAAAGGAACTGTAGCAGCATGCTGTTTCGGTGGCTTCACCACATGGACATTCAGACACTACACCACAAAAGCACGACTGTTCAATGCTGAACACTTTTCTGACTTTTTATTTTATCTTTTCCTTGTATACTCTTCAGAATACCGCATTGAAATGTTAAACACCTCCCCCCACCAAAAAAAAAACCTGTTTAACTGAGTTAAGTCACCATCTTGGAAAAGGCAAACTCCTTGGCTTGGTGTTGACGAGAAGGATGTTCACCATGATCATCAACTACAGCCCTACGTGCCTTCTGTATGGGTTGGAGAGGAGAAGGTCATTCAGGACTGAACAACTTTCTTCAGTCCGCACCAACTATCATTATAGAAATGGAGAACCAGATAAAACTGTGCTATATAGTTGACCTTGGACTTCAGTATCATTCTTTTTCAACAGTATATTAACATTCCTTCTCTTCCCATCAACAGAGTAAGAAATTTCTGAGCCAGCACTCCAAAGCATGGCCTTCTGGAATGAACTTTAGTCTTACTTCGCCCCTTCAACTCTGTTCTCTAAAAACCCTCCCTTGCTTTCAGGGTTTTATAACATGTGTAAGCTTGTCTGCAGCCACAGTATTCATTGACAATACTTATGGTAAGGATACCAGCCTAGCCTTGGGTGACGAGGCACACAAAAAGGAAATATTAAAGTAGATTTATCACAAAGCAAAGCCATTTTTCTCTAGGTTCTGATTTGACACTCTTGCAACCTCAGCTTCTGGAGATTTCTTTTTAACTACACAATCCTGCAAAAAGGAAATCAGCCTCGAGTCGGGCAAGACGAAGCCTTCAGGTAGAACAATCAGGGTGATCATTGCTTTACACTAGGCATAGATGTCATAGGTGTACGTACACACTTTTGGCTGTGCATGCTTACATTATAGCGTATAGAGCATTTGGTGAAACTCACCAGTTGTGACTGACCAGATGGTTCTCCCACCACAAAAGGATGGCGCCTATAATGATTTCGTGGAACGAGTTGTGGATGTGGGGTGTACACAGAGCTAGCATCTTCCACTGATTTTCTGGATTTTTCCACCTAAAAGAATAGAAATGTATGTCTCTGAGGTGCTAAATATCCTTAACAGCAATGTCTGAGCTTGCCTTCCCTCTGTCTTTCATCAGACAGCTATGATAATCAAATTGCCCAGATCCAATTGAACACCTGCTTAAGGAATGAGAGAGAGATGAGGGAAAAGACTTGTTCCAGTCTCTGATTGATTCCCCTGCACCCTTCTACAGCTGCACATCTCCCCAAGTTCAATTCCTCTGCCTATTTCTGTACATCTCCCATTTCTTGATTTAGTCGAAGGCCTTTTTCTTTTCAAAATCTAAGTGCATCTGCCATTTCCTTGCTCTGACAGTGCCCCTCCCTGCCTTTTCTTCTCAAGAGCTCCACACTGGGCCGATTACCCTCCTGGACATAGATAGCTACACTTCTTATCCTCCCTTGCCCAGTCATCAGGTTTTCTCCTTTCCTTTCAGATTAGCTACTCAACCAATTTCACTGAATGTATGAAGGGAGAATTAAATTACAATACTAATTGCAGACAGGTTCCTGTGTCCTAGCGTGGCATCACAGCAAAGACACAGATCGTATATCTGCAGGCGTCTCCTTTACACTTCTCACTGAAGGAAGCAGTTTTGCTTTATGTTCCAAAAGTACCCAACTCCAGAATCCCTTAATAGGGTGCCTTGGTCACTGCTTACACAGTGGCAACTTTCTACCAGCAGGAATTCAGTCAGTAAATAATGCTTTTGCAATTATCATAGTGAGCAGTGGTTTTCATTAAAATCTCCTCCTTTCTTTACCTGATTAATTGCTCACAAACGCATTATTAAAACTAAAAAGATTCAAAACTGTTCTTTAACTGCTCAAAGAAGCAGCTAGCTTCTCAGCGCATGCTTCTCAATGCAGGCTCTAACGAAGAGATAGGATGTTGAGGACATGTCAGCCAAAATGACAACTTTTCCCATACGCGTCCAAGTGACTTCATAGGGAGAACCATTGACTTCTCTGGGATTTCCACTACTGTAACAACTACAGGATCAAGCTCTGCCCACACAACACCAAACTCTTTTCATTAGTTACATGCTGGTTCAGATAAACATCGTGAGGAGAGGCAAACGACTGAAAATTTGAATGCAGTGCTCAGCAGCAGTCAGAAGTGGATAGTCGCTAGAAATTGAATTTCCCAGAATGGCAGGGACCAAGTTTGATTGTCTCTCCCAGTCCTGGGTTCCTACAATTTCCTTGCAGCAGTCAAGACTGGCTGGAGTGTAACAGAAGAAGTTTTCACACACTCACAGCATTTCCCCCATCCTGCTGAAGTTCTGGCACCAGATACAGTCAGAGGCAGGATCTTGACTAAGACAGAAGGATTGACGAAGACAGAAGGCCATGAGTAAGAGTTCCTACGCCTTTTTGTTCAAGCACCTTTTTAGCCCCAGCTGATGAAAAACACCCAATGTTTTAGTATACAGAGAAAAGGGTGGCAGCTATGTATTTTAATAGTTATAATTTTTTTTTCTTTCAAAAATTCAGGGAATCTTTATGCAAACTAGATAGCCACATCTTTCAGCTTTAGGCAAATACACCCACAGGGAAGGTAACGTAACAATAAACAGAGAAGCAGACAGGAATAACTCACCTTTGGTAAAAGCTGCCCTCTGTCATTTGCTGCAGTGGTGGGATGGAATAATCTGCCTCTGAGCATCCTAGTTCTCACTGCTCTCACTGCATTTACGCTCTTGTCTCCCTTTTGCAGAGGGGGAGGTGGCACTGGTATCATATGATTGATGACTGGGAGTTGATACGGGGATATACCAGTTACGTGTTCCACTGAATTCATAAGTGTTAACTCACTCCTCTCCCCCTGCAAAAACATGTTAACCAGGTTAAGTAGGTGACACAAAAAATAGCTACCAAGCATATTGAACTACTCATGGTTTGACTGCTCTTTACAATTAGTAACACTCATGCCTCTCGAACAATTTCCTCACTTGGTGCTTGCCATTACGTTTATGAAAACCTTTATACGCTAAACCTCTTCGGTTTAATTTGCAAAGCAACGGACAGGCGGCTTGAAAATGTGGCCCTTATAGATCTAGACACCATCATTGTTAAACACATACTACTCGTAACCATGCAGAGTTCTGCTTCCAGGCAGGCACAATACTGCACAACCCCACAGCACTGCTGCATTCTTTCCGATGGCAAGCAAATTCCAAAGCAGTCACCCAGAATCTTCCAACAGTAACACTATTTGGCACCAATTATACAAGAAGTTGTTCAAAACGCTTCTTTGCCTTTGTAGCAGAGGTTTAGTCCTCCTTCTGAATGAATTGCAAACAGAGGACCAAGGCCCTGAAAAGCAAAACATCTCTAGAGAATAAATTCTGCAAACATTGCGTGCTCTGGATCCGAGTTCTGCATCATCTTCATGCTTTATGACTGATTTAGCTGTTTTGTCTGTTGTGAGCATTAAAGAAACAATGCAAATCACCCATAATTATAGAAGACATAGAAAGTGTCAGCAAATTCTTGGAGGGAAGATCATGACCATCATAATATGGAACAAATGCACAGCAGCACAAAGTTATTCATGCATTTCCTGCCTGTCAGTGGCCACAGATCCAACATCCTCCATTCCCATGGAACTCCTATCACACAGTCGATTACATAATGCTTTTCCTAGAAGAGAAGACAAGTCCAAATCTCACCTGAAAGTAACTGAATGCATATTAAGACCATGTTTGGCTACACCAAAAAGCTCTCATTCTCTGAACCCGCTAGTGTGATTTAGTAGTAGTAATGGTAAAAAAAGAAAGATGGTTTTTGCTACTTTTCAGCTGTAGGTGAAGATGAAATCTTGTAAGACTGTGTGAAAATATTCCTGAGTTCTTGATCTTACCCAGATGGCTGCTTCCCTCTCTACATAAAGGAAAATCTATGTAGAGGTAGAAAAATTTGCACATAGAGAGATTTTAGACTATAAAAGACAAGTCACCACATTTTTCCGGGCTGTGATGAAAAACTGGGCATTAGACCACTAAGACAATGTCTTGAAAATTAAACAGAGATCAAAAAGGAGCATTTAAATAAAAGCTGATAAATATTTGGAAGGCGTGTTGCCTGCAGTATGCAGTTCTGCGAACTGCAGTACTAAAGCACTATTATAAAACTCTCCATGAATCTGCATTACCTCCAGAATGAAATCCAGCCTCACCCCACTGGCAAACTGCTGATCAGGCTCAAGTGTGTGGTGCTTTTGTTTATAGCTTGAAGCCTTCGGCGCAGACCCTATGGCAGCAGAGCTACAAACTGGCGGGAGGCGAAGAGGTTGTAGCGTATTTCCTGGAGCTGTATTTGGTCGCCAAGAAGTCTAAAAAGGAAAAAGAAAACAGCTACAAAATCTCAGTGGATCACTTCCAGTGCAGAGTAGACTCTTAAAATAAAAAATAGCACTGATCAATATATTTGGAAGTGATGAGTGACTCTCAGGTATCCTGGGGAAACAAAATTTCCTGGACTGCCTCCAAAGAGCCAGACCACTTTAGGCATCGCTAACTGAGTATCCACAAACTGGAGCATCCAAAAGAATTCTTGGCCATAAATATAGTTTTTGCTACTGTCTCCTCACAGTGCAGCCTTAAAGCAAATGTAATGAACTGAAAGGAACTGTAGCAGCATGCTGTTTCGGTGGCTTCACCACATGGACATTCAGACACTACACCACAAAAGCACGACTGTTCAATGCTGAACACTTTTCTGACTTTTTATTTTATCTTTTCCTTGTATACTCTTCAGAATACCGCATTGAAATGTTAAACACCTCCCCCCACCAAAAAAAAAACCTGTTTAACTGAGTTAAGTCACCATCTTGGAAAAGGCAAACTCCTTGGCTTGGTGTTGACGAGAAGGATGTTCACCATGATCATCAACTACAGCCCTACGTGCCTTCTGTATGGGTTGGAGAGGAGAAGGTCATTCAGGACTGAACAACTTTCTTCAGTCCGCACCAACTATCATTATAGAAATGGAGAACCAGATAAAACTGTGCTATATAGTTGACCTTGGACTTCAGTATCATTCTTTTTCAACAGTATATTAACATTCCTTCTCTTCCCATCAACAGAGTAAGAAATTTCTGAGCCAGCACTCCAAAGCATGGCCTTCTGGAATGAACTTTAGTCTTACTTCGCCCCTTCAACTCTGTTCTCTAAAAACCCTCCCTTGCTTTCAGGGTTTTATAACATGTGTAAGCTTGTCTGCAGCCACAGTATTCATTGACAATACTTATGGTAAGGATACCAGCCTAGCCTTGGGTGACGAGGCACACAAAAAGGAAATATTAAAGTAGATTTATCACAAAGCAAAGCCATTTTTCTCTAGGTTCTGATTTGACACTCTTGCAACCTCAGCTTCTGGAGATTTCTTTTTAACTACACAATCCTGCAAAAAGGAAATCAGCCTCGAGTCGGGCAAGACGAAGCCTTCAGGTAGAACAATCAGGGTGATCATTGCTTTACACTAGGCATAGATGTCATAGGTGTACGTACACACTTTTGGCTGTGCATGCTTACATTATAGCGTATAGAGCATTTGGTGAAACTCACCAGTTGTGACTGACCAGATGGTTCTCCCACCACAAAAGGATGGCGCCTATAATGATTTCGTGGAACGAGTTGTGGATGTGGGGTGTACACAGAGCTAGCATCTTCCACTGATTTTCTGGATTTTTCCACCTAAAAGAATAGAAATGTATGTCTCTGAGGTGCTAAATATCCTTAACAGCAATGTCTGAGCTTGCCTTCCCTCTGTCTTTCATCAGACAGCTATGATAATCAAATTGCCCAGATCCAATTGAACACCTGCTTAAGGAATGAGAGAGAGATGAGGGAAAAGACTTGTTCCAGTCTCTGATTGATTCCCCTGCACCCTTCTACAGCTGCACATCTCCCCAAGTTCAATTCCTCTGCCTATTTCTGTAGATCTCCCATTTCTTGGTTTAGTCGAAGGCCTTTTTCTTTTCAAAATTTGAGTGCATCTGCCATTTCCTTGCTCTGACAGTGCCCGTCCCTGCCTTTTCTTCTCAAGAGCTCCACACTGGGCTGATTACCGTCCTGGACATAGATAGCTACATTTCTTATCCTCCCTTGCCCAGTCATCAGGTTTTCTCCTTTCCTTTCAGATTAGCTACTCAACCAATTTCACTGAATGTATGAAGGGAGAATTAAATTACAATACTAATTGCAGACAGGTTCCTGTGTCCTAGCGTGGCATCACAGCAAAGACACAGATCGTATATCTGCAGGCGTCTCCTTTACACTTCTCACTGAAGGAAGCAGTTTTGCTTTATGTTCCAAAAGTACCCAACTCCAGAATCCCTTAATAGGGTGCCTTGGTCACTGCTTACACAGTGGCAACTTTCTACCAGCAGGAGTTCAGTCAGTAAATAATGCTTTTGCACTTATCATAGTGAGCAGTGGTTTTCATTAAAATCTCCTCCTTTCTTTACCTGATTAATTGCTCACAAACGCATTATTAAAATTAAAAAGATTCAAAACTGTTCTTTAACTGCTCAAAGAAGCAGCTAGCTTCTCAGCGCATGCTTCTCAATGCAGTCTCTAACGAAGAGATAGGATGTTGAGGACATGTCAGCCAAAATGACAACTTTTCCCATACGCGTCCAAGTGACTTCATAGGGAGAACCATTGACTTCTCTGGGATTTCCACTACTGTAACAACTACAGCATCAAGCTCTACCCACACAACACCAAACTCTTTTCATTAGTTACATGCTGGTTCAGATAAACATCGTGAGGAGAGGCAAACGACTGAAAACAGACTGAGGGTCTTCAGCTTGGGAAAATGAGAAGGAATATGAAAAACGCATGTAAAATCACAAATGTCTTGGAAAAGGGGAATAGTTATTAATTTTGTTCATAATGAGAACAATGGAGCATCAAACAGAATTATCAGACAGCAGATACAGTAATTATTGTGCAGAAATTCAAGCAAGTACCATTTTATTCAACTTGCAATTAGATTCCACAACTAAGAATACTGCAGAACCAAAATAATAAGTTGATTCAAAGGGAATCATGTTTATGAATGGGAGCTCCTGAGCCATTCGATAGAGCTAGAAGAGGTAACCTGGGGCAGGATCATCCTCTACTTGCTTGTTCCTTGTACTTTTTCCATAACCCACAGAGACAGGATGCTTGATTCAATGAATCGTTGGCCTGACTCAGGGCTGTTATTTAGCACAGGGCAAAACTAGCAAGTCCCATCAGTACTCAATAGCGTTCAAGCCTTACCTTGATTTTCTGCACCCTCACCTTCTTCACAGAATTTTCAAGTTTCCTTTTCATTTCCAGCTCGTGATAACGCTATCAATATCAGAGAAAGAAATCTCATTAACAGACATTATGAGATGTCAGTGAATGTAAGAGCATTTGCTTCTGTTCTGCTTATCACTCACCTGCTCCCTGGCCATTATCCTCATTTTGCCCAGCTATGAAACTACTACTGACTCAATCCATTTGCATTACATCCGTGTGTATTAATATCAGAAAGGGAACAACTGAGCATTTGTAAAGTTGTAGGGACCAGCTGCACTCTTGATACGTAGTGGGAATGTGACCAAATCTTGTACTCAGGTAACATATATAACCATGTTCAAATTATTTTGGTTTTATTAGAATTTTTTAAGCAAACTAGCCTGTGACTATCACCCCAGAATCTGACAACTGCCAGCATGCATTAAGTGAGCCAAGATAGTGTCTGTTCTAATGGCAGTATGGTTTAACAGCTAGAGGCCAGTGGAGGTTCCATGTGGGGGACGCCAAGTACAAAGATTGTCCCTCTTCCCAGCAGGAGATACATTTTCAGGAGAGCATGAGGGCACAGCTACAGAAAACAGACTGGTATGAGATAATAGCCACTGTCTGTCTGCTGGGAAGTATTTGAAAAGGCTTACAGATCCCTAGTAAATGCATACCTCCATATCAAGGATCTTCTGAAACGTGGCCTGAGCCAGGCACTCCTCTGCGTATCTTTGCTGATCCTTCCTCCGAACATTTTGCCAGTATTCTTTATCAGGTATTATTCTTCCACTCCTTGAGATCTGTGGTAATCAAATATAAAGTGACTAAAAAGAACAGAAAACAGACTAAAGTATGTTTTCAAACAGAGTAGCACCTCTGCTTTCTGTCGTGGTGCTGGAGCTCACCTTCCCAGCACAAAACTGTAGTTTCTTTGACTGCATGGAGCCCACCAGCCAAACAAGAGCAGGAGAGAAGCAGTCACGTTTTCTAACAACTGAGGGCTCACCCTTACTCTTCACGGGCCATCGCCCAAGTCAGTGAAGGGTAATTAAACACTCGCCTTCCCACTGTGTGAGGGTTGCATCTGCCTGTGCTAACCAGCATCACACCTAGGAGTGCATAGGTATTTTTTAAAATATTCAGCACATTCACCTTTACCAAATCCTTCAGTTTTCCATTAAACACTTTTGAAAAATAACATTGAAGCTATTTAAACTGCTAATAGAGTCAAAGATGCTTAGATCTCACAGTTTAAAAAAAAAACCAAGAGAATCAATATGAGTCTGTATATTTGCAAACTGAAAGATCTTGCAGAGAAAAAATCCAGTAAGCAAAAAGAAATACAGACCAAAAAACATAAAACATTCTAAATTTATCAAAACACCTCCATGAAAGATCTTCTTCTGCCTGGATGTGAAATGCAAGCAGATTGACAAGCATTCTCACATCACCAGAACAGTACAGTAATACAGTGCCACATGTAACTTCTTCCTGGAAATGCATTTACTGAGCAGAAGCTCAGGGCTAAGCCAAAGTTCTCCAATGTTTAGATACATCATCAATCCATGTCAGCAACTCTTCGCAGTTTCAGGCAGACAGGCATTATGACTGCTGCATTACAGAAGCTGCAGTGGAAGCATAAGCTTGATATTCCATGGAGTATGGCCTCCATATTGACTCTTAGCACATTCCTTCTTGTGTGGAATCATCGTTCACCAGCAGCCCCCATGGCAGCACTTTGAGAGCCCCAGGTGGCCCTTGGACCTTGTCATCCTGAAACACGCTCAGTGTCAGGTGAAGCATTTCCTCAGCTGCAACTACTGTCTTCAAAACTGCTTAGCACACACAACTAAGCTCCGAGCTCTGGCTTTCTGTCATTCGGATTTCAGTAATGCAGCCTTAGGACGAAACGGTGTGACCAGCAGGTCCAGGGAGGTTATTCTCCCTCTGTATTCGGCACTGGTGAGACCGCTCCTCGAATCCTGTGTTCAGTTCTGGGCCCCTCACCACAAGAAGGATGTTGAGGCTCTGCAACGAGTCCAGAGAAGAGCAACGAAGCTGGTGAAGGGGCTGGAGAACAAGACTTAACGAGGAGTGGCTGAGAGAGCTGGGGTTGTTTAGCCTGGAGAAGAGGAGGCTGAGGGGAGACCTCATTGCTCTCTACAACTACCTGAAAGGAGGTTGTAGAGAGGAGGGTGATGGCCTCTTCTCCCAAGTGACAGGGGACAGGATGAGACAGAATGGCCTCAAGCTCCGCTAGGGGAGGTTCAGGCTGCACATCAAAAATTTTTTTCATGGAAAGGGTCATTGGGCACTGGCAGAGGCTGCCCAGGGAGGTGGTTGAGTCACCATCCCTGGAGGTGTTTAAAAGACGGCTGGATGAGGTGCTGAGGGGCATGGTTTAGTGACTGATGGGAATGGTTGGACTCAACGATCCTGTGGGTCTTTTCCAACCTTGTGATTCTGTTATCTAGATGACCTACGGTAGGTAATAATGCAGCAGAAAATGCCTGGATTAAACAAACCTGCCCTCAGTCTCAGTGTGATCGCATGGCTGTGATCTGGCACAGCATGATTTCACATTTGGCTAGCTGGTCAACTCCTCACCAACACATACCTCTAACAAACAAACAACAAATCCATTAGTGGTTTGATTTGTCCACTATTAGAGGAAACAAAGAACTCTCCTCTTTTTTTTTCTCAGAAAAGGAAACTTTTCAGTCTCACCAGTCCTGATCTCACAAGATGTCGTCTTATCCTGGCATTGCTGAAATATCCAACCAGGTGTTTGTCTGTAAGGCTATTGTAGGTTCCAATAAATCTGAAATAAAATCAATATAGATGCATATAATCCCTTTGACAGTCAAATTATTACAGCTTAAGTTATACATACTTACCCAATAGTTTGCTGCACAAAATGCTATCTTGATGAATCAAGCCCAACATTTTGTCAGATAAATGCTAATCAGACTATGTAAAAGCAAGATCTTACTGTCTGTGGAATGTTCCTATCAGAAACAACTGACTTCTACGTAAGATACAGCAGTTCAGCATTGACCAGCATCCTACCACTGAGGCACAGGGTCCAAGAAAGCCCAGCTCTGAAAGTCTCCTCCAAGACCGACTCTCGCAACAGCCTCCTCAGGTGACCTTCACCAGGCCATCACCATATCATACAACATCTGGAGCTGGATTACTGGCATGGACTCCAGCTCCCTTGCTACCCAGCCATGGGCTTTGTCAGAAGTGCAGTATATGGTACATCTCCAGGGAGGGGGATGTCCCATAACTCCTGCACCACTGCACTGCCCTACCATGCACCTCATGCTCCCCTTCCTCCTCCCGCCTCCCAACTCGTGGTAGGCATGGCAGTGATAGAGCTTCTGGCAGCTTGCGCAAAGACCTATAATAATAACTTGGCTTGGGAGGGATCTTCAGAAGCCACCTAATCCAGATCCCAGCTCCAGACAGATCACTTATACAACTTTATCTCTACAAAAGAATTTTCCTGCAGTCTTCATAGCCAGCTCTGAGCCATTATTGTCTGGTCTCTAACACCAAAAAAATTGCTTTCTTCCATCTACTCAGGTTAACAGAAACTGCTAGCACCAAAATATATTTTCAAGACAGAACACTGTTTCCCTATTATTTTCACTGCCTTGAAAGTTAGCAGACATGTTATTAACTTGGATGCAAATTCTGCTCTGATGAAGGGACTATTTATTTGTTTTTTTAGCCGAAGCCTCCTTCTGTATCCACATTTCCAACCTTTTATTTTAACAGCTATTTCCCCTTCTTTAATGTTCCCTCCATCAGAGGGAGTGTACATCAAATTTGCCACTTCAAACACCTATACAGAAAACTAGGTTGCTTCAATTGCAGATGTCAAAAAATAGGCTTAAATATAACCTTCTGTTTTGAACAATTTTCTCAATTGGGATTCAGCTACGTATCTGTTACAATGTTGTCTGGCTAACCACTAATTTGCTCATGAACAAAAAAGCCTGCCTCAAAAAAGCATTTCTCCATTTGGCCTTTACACAAATAGAACTCACAAACAACTCAGGAAAACCAATCTACAACAGCAACATTAGGAACCATCCTAAACCATTTCGGGGAGCATTTATGTGAACACAACAGTGACTCCAGGCTATTATTTAAACAGACAGACAAGAATGTTTATCCCACAAACATATTGATAAATTCAATTGCACAAAACTTGTGCAGGGCAAGATTCATAACTTCCATGGTATATACAGGCCAGGAAGCCTACGGTACGGCATTACGGTTTTGCTGGCTGGCCCCACATGGCTATAGTTTGAAGTGCAACTTGCATTGATGAGAACAATTTTGCTCTCTAAATACAGTTACTGTGTTACATTTTTACATTTTTACATTTTTACATTTACTTTATTACCTTTTACCAAAAATCAGCAGATCTGCTCTGTGTAGCCTATTTCCTCAAACTCAATAAAATCCAAACACGCTCTGCAGGAAAGCAAAGAGTTTGTGCCAAAGTTGGGGCAGCAAGCAGACTCCTGTGTCTGCAGGAATCCCATCACTATTGCTCCAGCACTCAGCCAGCTACCACCTCTTCACCACCTCGGCCTTTCTGTGGAGAGCACGCTTTGCACTGGCAGGACCGAAGAAAGTCCCCCTCCAGACCCAGGTGTCAGAAAAGAGGCAAGTGATGAAGGATCTCTCTTGAGAACCCAGGTCTTCCTGGGTTAGAAAGCACAGACACCGGGCAACCCATCGCTCAGTTCGGTACCAGCCTGCACAGCTCAGAGCCAAGGACCCAAGGCTTTTGCCACACCATGCTCTCAAGATTTTAACGAGACTGACTAGCCAGTAGCACAACAGCTCTGAAGGGCTGCTCAGTCTAAAAGAGTCCTGGGACTAGGCAGTCGTAGCGGCCAGCGTGGCTGGGCTACACTACCTGCTGCCAATCTTTGCCCCTCAAAACACCCCTCATGTTATGCAAAAGTCCTTTTCTGTATTTGGAGCAATAAACACGGGTCCAATATGAAATGCAAGAACCTCTCGAGTATTTTCCAGTTCCCATGCTAAAATACTCAGGATTGTCTTTAATGCATACACTGAGCAATCCAAAGTGAACAAACTGCATCTCTCTTCTCTTTATTGGTGAAAATCCGCCAAATCAACAAACACAGAGACCCTGATCATGTAGCTTGTCAGAGTAAGGCCCTCCCCTGCTCCACACAAGAAATGCCTTGCACCTCTGGAATGCCAACAGAGCTACAACTTCCTAGCTGCCAAAGATCAGAGCTTCAAAAAATTGAACCCAAGATATGAGAGTTAAACACAAAACCAGAAGCATCCGTAACTAGCAGATACCTTTTTTAAGAGTTCTTAGCACAACCTTATCGTACGTCACCCTCTGGAAAGAGGACAAACAACAAAATACATTTCAGTCAGCTGAAGTTTTTAATAGTCTAGATCCATTCACGTTGTTAAATGCACACGCTCAGCCACACATTGCATAGTGTTCAGCCTGACCTTCAGGCTCTCTGGGCAGGAAATATTTTAATTACACAACAAGAGATTGATCTCTCTGGTTTTCTTTGGCTTTAAATTTAAATGCCACTGTACCTCTCTTGCCTGTCTTTCAATGGGACGATTCATGAAAAATGTCTATTATTAGGCCAGGGCACCACACACAACAGCATGTTCAGGGGAAGAAAGAACAATTTGATTAAAAAAAAAATTAAAAAAAGCAAGGAGATCATGAATTTACAGGAATTTTATCTGGGGTTTCACAATAATCGCCCAAGTAGCCTACCAACAATAAATTAAACTTTAAACAAACAATTTAGCTTACCTTGTTATGCACGTTGATCAAATACCGGCACTATAGCAACTGTTCTACATTACTTTTTAAAACCATTTGCATTTGAAACCACCAGATTACATCAATTATGCTAAATGTTGACTTACAGTACGCCCTGGCAGTGGCATACAGAGGCAGAGGAGAAACTCAATCCAACTCCTCTTCATTTACTCCCTTCCATCTAATATTTCATGGACCATGTAACTAGTCAAAACACAATTCCCACCTGAGTACGGTGACACAGCAACTTTAGTTTCAAAGACAACTCTGCACACGTTTTCTCATTTAAATTATGAACAGGCTGGTCTTTAAAAATGCTGAATTAAACTCAAAGTTCAGAGAGTATTGGGGAAAACGAGGAAATGTTTTGGGCCTGAAACAAAACCCAGGAAACCACTGGAAAGAATGGAAGGGCATCCACTAGGCTTTGGCAGAGCCTGACTTCCCAGAGACACCCAAGCTCTCTGCCCAGGTGAATGCCTCAGTTGCCTAGAAGAGCAGCACAAGCAGAGCCTCACTGAACACCCGGGCACTGGCTCAAGCTTGGGTTCAAACTGTGTGCAGAAGCAGCATCTAGCCCTGCAAGTCTGTGCCCACTAGCAGCTGCTGCCCAGTTTCTGCTCATGCTGACTGACTGGTTCATCCTCCCCTGTCAGACTTTAGGCAAGTGCAGCCGGAGCGGGCCATGCTGACACCTCTCCCAAGTCCCCCTGGAGTATCCCACTGACACCAAAGAGTTAGACCGACTCGGCACTCCAGAGGATGAGGTGCAGGTGCAATTCCCAGCCCAAGGGCAGCCAGGGCGAGTTACCAAACCAGGTAACTTCCTTCCCCCAGGCACCAAGGAAGTCTACCAAATACCATCATGCGCATGGAGCACATGTTCTCTCTGGACAGCCTGAAGAACTTAGTACATGAAGGGAGTTCCCTACCCGCTGGCACAAGGAGGGGACCCTGGGAGGCAGATGCATCCCATTCCCAGGTCTGTCTCTGCTTTATGTGGGCATCTTGACCTCCCACCCTTTGAGACCAGCAGCATGCCAGGTGCTCACTCACCCTTCGGTACCATCTGTGCTCCTAGGTAACACCTTAACTGCCTGTTCATGAAAACAAACTGCTGTTGCTAAAGACAACTCTTCTTTTCTCCCAAAAGTAATAAATTAATAAAGCCAAGTACAAGGACACAAATCAACACACAGAACGGAGGCACAAACCAAAAAAGCCACAATTTGTTCTGCTTTAAAAGAATGTATTGAGGGCCAAAGTAAACCAATTATCAGCCCAAAGCCCCGCAGAAGGAATTACGTCTGCAGTGGCAGGGAGTCCAGCTGTGCAGATGACTAAGTACACAAAACAAAAAATACACCAGAGCCAGTGACTAGGATTTTAGTAAATTAAGGAAGTGTCCACTTAGAACTCTGTATTATACCAGATTTTCATTGCATTATCATTACCATTACTATTTATTAACAGTATCTGGTTTTGATCAGCTTACAGCGCAACGCACTGCGTGCAGAGCTTGTGCTGTGTATCAAAAGGATCTTTAAAACCACTCTTATTCATTTGAAAGGACTAAGTCACAGTAGGCATCCAGCATCAGTTTTGTAAAGCACATGTTCACAGTTAATAATTTACAGTGCAATTAAATCAGTGACCGTTCACCAAAGAAATAATCTAAGAGAGCATCAAAGCTCTAGTTATTGATCGGTAGAGTCACAGGGAATTACAGCTCCCATGTTTTACATGATCACTGGAGTTCGTTGCTCCTTCAATCAAGCAAAGAGTCCTGCCCTAACGGAGACCATTCCTCGCTTTAACAAGCTAATGGATCTGGCATTGCTTCTGCTGGGGACATAAACAAGAAAGGCTCAGCCAGCCTCCAGACAGAACAAATTCAAACACAGACTGTCAGTTAAGAACCCCACAAGGCAAGGCCCCTGCCCAACATGTTCCATTTGGGAGCAAAGACTCCTCCCAGGAGACTTTCCAGACACCTGGCCACTGCCTGCAATACCCTCCCTAAGGAAACTCTTCAGCCACCATTAAGTACATCCCATTTCAAAAAACAATGCCGTCAGGGTCTCCACAGAGGAAAGCAGATGGTGGCAAAGTGATTTTCTGCAGGACTGGAATATGACATGAAGTCCTGAAGGTCAGGACATTGTGAATTTTAGCTGGGAATAGCCCAACAGGCACATGTGGGCCTAAGATTCCAAAGACGGCATAGTTCCATCACAGAGGATGGGATTTTGCCATCAACCCACCAGTACAGGCATTTAGAAGACAACTGCTGGCATTGCCACACAACTCAACATAAATGCTTGTTCCGTTTGGTGCCTCCAAGCTTGAGCCAAGTGAATACGGCCAGTGACTACACTGCACTTGGATTCCTCTCTCTGTGAAAGAGGACCAGAAGATGAAAAGCCAGGAAAACAATCCCCAGTCTCCGCAAAAAGAGGATCTTGCTTTGTAGGGTGGCAGGGTTGTAACACTTGCGAACTGACTTTTCCAACTACAGCCTTAGGCCGTGGCCCTTTTCAAAATATGGGGAGCTGCTGCTGTGCAGCTGGGTCACTGGCAGACCCTCAGCTGCACCACCTTTGGACTTGAGGCACAGCTCTGGCTTCTGTGTTTTTTGATTTCAACCTCTGCTGCTGTGCTTATAAGAATAAGAAGCCACGCTGGAACCCAGCTACTGAACCAAACTTCATTGAAGTCAGTAGATGACTTGAAATCTGGATGGGGCTGTGCAGTCTAATGATAATTAATTGCATTATTTCAAGCTCACAAAACCCTGAAGCCCAGGTACAATCTTCCTCAGGTGATAACAAGGAAGGGGAAGGTCACAGTCTCTCCAAACCACACTGCATCTCTGCTTAAATAGTTGCACGTCCCCTCCAGCCTTGGCCAGCTGACCTCAATGAGACTACCAGTTGTTTGCCTCATGGACACACAGGCTACATTCACCTTTCACTTTTGTTTCAAAAGCTTCAAGCTGCTCTCTTTACTCTTTGCCTAACCTGAACTATTTCATGGCCAAACCACTGAAGATTCTTTGGCCAGATACTCCGTGAAAATTACTTTATTTTATGAATACTTTGCCCCAGGGCATGGTCAATGACCTCAAAGGCAGCCAGAGATCTAACAAGCAGACAGAAATGAGCTTACTCTGCCTGCACCCAAAGGCAGTCACGAAGCTCTGGAACACAGACAGTGGCTTGCCCAGCACTGCCCAAAGGCTACACAGGACCCTTAGGAAGTTTAACATGGCCAGGTGAAAGTCCTACACCCAGGAACGAACAACCCTGTGCTACAAACAGCACAAGCTGGAGACAGACAGGCTGGACGTAGCTCTACTGGAAAGGATCAGCCAGTCCTGGGGACACAAGCTGGATGAGGTGAGTCAGCCACAGCACCGGGCAGCGAGGACGGCCAGCAGCATCCTGAGCTGAAATAAGAGGAGCACAGCTGGCAGGAGGGAAGCGATTGTCCCCTTTCCTTGTCACCCACTAGACCCCATGTGCGTGGCTGCATCCAGGTTTGGGCCCTAGTGCACAGGAGCCGTGGATGCACTGAAGTGAGCTCAAGGAGGCCACCAGGATGGTGGAGCTGGAGCACACGCCCTGTGAGGAGAGGCTGAAGGAGGAGAGGCTGCGCAGCCGGAGCAGGGGTCAGTCTGAATGAAGCAACTTGGTCTGATGTCAGCTGACCCCATGAGCAGACCAGACAAGAGATCTTCCTTGTCTTTTGCAGAGTGAATTATTTTGTGATCCTGTGGCTCATTTGACTGCTGTACTAAGCTAGCACTATTGAACGGCTCCCAGAGTGAGGAGCAGAGGCAAACCCCACATGTGGTGGCCTCTCCACTTCAGCAAGGTCTTTGCAAGTCACAGCTCTGCAATTTCCAGTGTTTTCCCTGTAAGGTAGAGATTGGAGCTATTCCTCAATACATCTGTGAAATAAATGCCATCGGCCACGGCAGAACTGTTTCCCCAAAACTGTTCTAACCAACTATCATCCCGACTCCAAAAGTGCCTTTCACGGTAACTAGAGGGAAACAATCTTCCAAGAATAAGGTTTTAAGTATTTTGTTTGGAGTCCTATATATTTCTGCATACAAGAAACACTCTTTTTTCCAAAGGCTTTTATACAAGCAAATCTTTCTACAGGTTCCAATCTTGAGCACAACTTGGCATGGAAACGGGAGCCAAAAGGCTCTTGTTCTGCTACCGATTTGTGACACGGCCGGGAGCAAGGGACTCGGTCGGTTCTTTACCCAGAGCATCGCTCAGCATACAGGACGTGCCAAATCACGTTACAGAGACGGGGACGTGCACAGGTCCTCAGGATCTGTAATTCGTGCCGCCTCGGGGCCGTGTGGATGCTCTGAACGTTCCAGCCCGCGGCTGCGAAGCCGGACACCGAGGAGGGGCACACCTGCCGCCAGCCCCTTCACGGACGGAGGGGATACAACGAATTCTCGGGGTCTTGGCCGGCGCTTTCGTTGTGAGGGGACAGGCGGCGCATCCCCCCCGCGCTGGACGCAGCGACACGGCGGTCCCCGAGTTCCCAAGGCTCGGAGCGGCGCGGCTCTACGCGGAGCCAGCCCCCGGCTGCACCCCCACCCTCCTTCCCCCCCAGGCTCTCGCTCCGCGTCCCGACAGAACCGGGCAAGCACGGCCCGGCCCCCGCTCCACTCACCCCGTCTGCGGAGCTCCCATCGCGGCGGCTCCCAGCGGCGCTATTGGCCGCGTCCCGAGCGTCGCTAGGACACAGCGGGGAGGGGCGGGGTTGCCAGGGCCGCCCCCCAACCCCCCGGCGGCGGCCGCCTGTGACGCCGACCCCGAGCTGGCAGGAGACGCTGCAACGGGCTCTTCCCCTGCAGTACCAGCGAGCTGCCAGGGTAAAGGAAGAGAAAGGCAAGGAGAAGGGAAGGATGAAGAAGGCCTTTGGATACAATACACGCCTGTGAACTTAAAAACACAGTGGGAGATGAGAGGATGCTCGATTGTTTCAAATCATAGACTCATAGAATCACCGCGCTGGAAAAGACCCACCGGATCGTTGAGTCCAACCATTCCCGTCAATCACCAAACCATGCCCCTCAGCACCTCATCCACCCATCTTCTAAACACCTCCAGGGAAGGTGACTCAAGCCCCTCCCTGGGCAGCCTCTGCCAGTGCCCAATGACCCTTTCCGTGAAAATTTTTTCCTAATGTCCAACCTTAAACCTCCCCTGGTGCAGCTTGAGGCCATTCTGTCTCATCCTGTCCCCTGTCACTTGGGAGAAGAGGCCAGCACCCTCCTCTCTTCCTTTCAGGTAGTTGGAGAGAGCAATGAGGTCTCCCCTCAGCCTCCTCTTCTCCAGGCTAAACAAGCCCAGCTCTCTCAGCCGCTCCTCATAAGGCCTGTTCTCCAGCCCCCTCGCCAGATTAGTTGCTCAAATATCCATCCACATTTCCATTCTCTCAGCACAAATGACAGGAAAGCTCCAAAGGGTGCATTTCAGTGGCCTCCAGCTTGACTCTGATACAGGAGATATCATCATCCTTCCCCGCTCCTGTTTTTCCTCTGCATCACAGCGGTTCCTCTCAAGGCTGCAGCACAACTGAACTGAGAAGGCGAGGAAGAGCAGGGCCAGCCCTCCCTTGCTGATGAACCAACTCCAAAACATTGAAGGACTTCAGCTGTCCTTCAATGGTCCTCTGTGCCATGATCCACCCACATGGAATACTGAATTGTCTCTTGTAAAAGAAGCAACTATCAAGAACATCAACATCTTCCAGACTTTTTTATCTTCCCAACCCTGCAATTAAAGTCTCATTAATTTATTGTATCCTGCTGGAACACACCAAGGCGGCAGGAACACATGCAGGGAACCACTCGGTTACAACGGAGAGGGGATACTTTTGAAGCACCATTTATTTTGGGCACAATGATATTAACGAACCACAGCTGCAATTCCACCCCTCTGTCTTTCAGAAATACACGTACCTGCCCTTTCCAGATGCTGCCATGGCTACACATGGCACACACAGATACACAGATAACATGTGGCAAGCGTGGAACCCCAAGCCCTGCCTGTCTGTGCGAAGTTGAGCACAACAGTGAGAGCCGGTGTAGCCTCTCCCACCACTCACAGCCCCATCACAGAGAGCACCAGCATTCGCTGATTCAGACCCCTCCTCTGATTAAACTCAAAACCAGCCAACCTGACAGAATTATTCTGCCTAGTTTGTTTGTCTGCTATCCTTTTCCTCCATACTCTCCGCTCTGTGGAGGGGATGGCACGTTCTAAAAAGAGAGCTGGACCAAGGGATCTCTAGGTTGACAGACTCTGCAGATGGGTGCCCTGACAGACCAGACGCAGCTGAAGGATTAGTCAGAAATGTGACAAGCAACGTCTCCAAGAAGCTCAGCTGCAGCAGTTCCCAAGCCAAAGTGGTTCCCCCTCCAGTGACAAGAGTGTTCTGCTAACAACGAACACAGCACGGAACATCCATGGACACTTTCAACCGTTCCCCCTGGCAGATTACAGTGAGAGCGGGTTTGCACTGAAATGCGAGGCTGGGGCTACTGGAATTAAGTTGTGGGCAAGCCCTGGCCCCCTCACCTTCAGCATGACAAGATCTCACAGCGCTGCACCTCCACCTACAGCCGCAGCCCAGGCTCATGTCTGCCACAGCACTGACAACACTGCCCTCTCATCCCTCACGCCCACCTCCTGCCCACAGTCCCAAAGAGCCACTGCATCTCCTTGTTCCTCCCTGTACCTTGTGGTCAGTGCTATGCTGTAATTTTTATTCACATTGCGTGTCCCAAAATGAAAACAACCCCTTCCATTTGTACCATACATCAGATATAGACCAAGAATTTAGATGCTCTATTGCATGTCTTCTTGGGGCCCCTCACTACAAGAAGGATGTTGCAGCTCTGGAGTGTGTCCGGAGAAGGGCAACGAAGCTGGTGAGGGGGGTGGAGAACAAGACTTACGAGGAGCAGCTGAGGGAACTGGGGTTGTTTAGCCTTGAGAAGAGGAGGCTGAGGGGAGACCTCTTCTCCCAAGTGACAGGGGACAGGACGAGAGGGAATGGCCTCAAACTCCACCAGGGGAGGTTCAGGCTGGACATCAGAAAAAAAAATTTTCACAGAAAGGGTCATTGGGCACTGGAACAGGCTGCCCAGGGAAGTGGTTGAGTCACCATCCCTGGAGGTGTTCAAAAGATGGGTGGATGAGGTGCTGAGGGGCATGGTTTAATGGTTGATGGGAATGGTTGGACTTGATGATTCTGTGGATCTTTTCCAAACTAGTGATTCTGTGATTCTGTGACACAGCTGTCTGAGTGCTGCGGGTTCAATGTGCTTAGCTTTGCCGGGAGAAGCCTGCAGCGTCAGAGAAACAGAAGAACTCCTCTGACACCTTCTGGTCAGGAGCCTGTAACAAACCCTGTCCTATGAACATCAGCAAATGCATTGACAGGGAAACTGCTCTCAATTTCATCTCTGAGCATTAGCTCCAGCACAGAGGCGGCATGAAGCAAGAAAGGAGTCACTGTAAACCATAAGCCTCTCATTCCTGTAACACCCTCTGAGCAAAGGACAAATTAAAAAGAACCACAGATTTTAAAACATACCGTGTATAAAGAAAATGTGTATTTTCATACACACATCATCATATCAACCATTAACTGCTATGCTTGACCTGCTATTTAGTACCTTCACATTAAGAGATGTTTTACTTTTTCTAACAGTGCTGCCAAGCAGAATCACAGATTCCCTACCTGCCATAATTTCACCAGAAGGAACAGGAATAATCAGCATCTTTTACCTTAATAATCAGTTAAACACTACCTACCCACATCATTTACACTAGGCTAATCATTCTTAAACCTTCAAATTCAGAGCAAGTGGGAATGCAGCTCCCTACTCATGTTGGAATTTTGACCTGCAGGGAAGCCAGCATCTGGCCACTGGGACATCCACACAGCCTCCAGCTGTGACAGATGCCAAACCTGTGACACTGGCAGGCAAGGACCACGCTACTGCACTCCTACAGCCAAGTTCGCATAATCCTTCTCTTCCCCAGCAACTACTTTCAAAAGCACTTACTAAAATATTAGTTTGAAATACTTAACTCCAGAAACACTCCCATCTTTATCCCTGGCAAAAGCATCCATTTGATGCAATGGCTATAAGGTTTGTATGAACAAGGAACAGTTAAATGACTCCGTATAATAGCAGAAGGACCTCACATTTACATTTGCACAGAAGAAACAGCACTGTGATCTGCCTGCTATAGAAGACGGAGCTCAAGTAGTTTACCAAACCAATTACACACATCTTGAAAGAAATGAGGACTTAACTCAGTCACCCAGCATATTCCTTTGGACCTATGTTTAATAGCTATAATATCTTAGTATTATCCCCCCCCATCAGAAATTCAAACACTTTCTTAATTCCTGCTGGGAAAAATAGGTAGAGCTTTTTAGAGGTGCGTATATTTATGCTATGTTAGAAAATTTACTCACCTGTAAGTTTAAATTATCACTTGAGTAGCAATCCCAAACATGGCATTAAAAGAGACGCTTTCATACCTGAAAAAGGCTGATATTGCAAGTCTGAATCGGTGACTTGGAGCGCTCTCCTCTCTACTGAGAGGTTAATGCAAAACACCAGAGATGCACTTCCACAGGGACAAGCTTGGTGCTGGACAATGTCTTCCTTACATGACTTAACTTCCATTAGAAGAACATTCCTTTCCTCTTTGACACTGAGACCTTGCTCTTTCACCACCAATATTAACTGAATTAGTTCCGTAAGCCTCCCTGTAAAAACCTCTTCTCTCACCTTAATATTTTAACAGGGGATGACAAACCTAGGGGAGAAATCCAGACATTTCAAAAGATTTTGCCAATTATTTTCTTAGTTGGGATTAAGCAAAACATCAGTAGAAATTAATGCCGTCTCAGAAAAAAAAAAAAAAATCACAGCTTCAAAGAAGGTAGTACAATGCCTGAGGAAACTACACTTGGATTCAGAGAACATGTGCTGATTTGTGATAGTATGACAGTAAACAAATCTAAACCAAACGTTAAAAAACAAGTTTCGCAGACAAAAATGCCTCTATATTGAAATTTATGGTCAGTAAGGACTCACTTTTCCTCAGAGGAACAGAAGTTCTCCTTGAAGTTGAGAAAACTCATCTGCAAGTGATGACTTCATGACTCATTAGAGAATTGGATCATTAAAAGGAAGTGCCTGTAATACCAAACATTTTGAGTGTAAAAACTGTCAACACAAAGAAATTGTTCTTCCTTAACTGCATTGTATTTGGATATGGACAACAATGTATCCACATTCATTTATGAACTAACACAATTCTCAGCACCAATGAAAGCTGTTCAGCCTTTCTCTTCTCCTCGCTTTAGCCACAGATTCAGGTGACTTTAAATTTAATAAAGTTTGCAGGAAGAATTTAAATCCTCGCTACCCAGCTACTTACCATCAAGGAATTAGCTGTTTCTCCCAATATCATCAGCTACAGAGTAGCAAATACAATAACAGCAAGTAAATTCAGAGTTACAGTCCCTCTGAATTATCTGTGACATTTGCAATTCAGATAGTAAGTCAAACGTAGCAAAACAAAAATGCCTCTGCGTCCTAGTAGTTCTCATTTGACAGATTCTTTGGCCATGAGCTCAAAAGTGAATTGTTTTGACAGTAAAAGCTTTTATTCCAAGTAAATTATGTGACAAAAATGGAATAAGACTAATTACGGTTAAAAAATTAACGAAGTCCTAGTTATATCTGTATAGCTAGTTCTAGACATATGTGTATCTGTTAAAAATCATTTTGCACTGCCCACAGCAGCTTCATTGTAACTTCTCAGAGAGCAAGAGATCCAATCCTGCCTGAGGTATTCGCTTCCCTTGTACCACAAGGCCACATCACCAGAGAAAATTTATTATTTCCACATCAGCCAAAAGAGCTACAAAAATTACTTTAAAGTATACACAACTCTGCTTATTACAAAAAGAAAACCGATCGGTAATTGATTGATATAATTAATGTAAATCAGCATTTGCTGTTACTGCTAAACCTGATTAGAAGTAAGTTTTATACCATACATCCAATTAATCATGTAAGCAAAGATGCAGTTAGAACAGCTACAAAATAAATGGGAAAAGGCTTCACAGAAGGAGCACCATCTTTCCTCGTGCACCACTGCCATGAATAATGTCTTCATGAGCCTTAGCTACTTGCTCCAGTGGATATTCTGGGCCCACAATTGGGTTCAGCCAGCCAGCTTCTATGCCATCAAGAAGTGCCGCTGCACATTCATGCATCTCCTCCGGCATGTAATAAAGACAGCATTTACCACCGCAGGGCCTTTACATTCTAGAAATGTATTTACTGTTTATGCAAAAGTTAAACCAAATTTCACAACCCAAAAATATTTTATGATGTTCTGAGATTAGATAAAAATGTAAAGGAATGAACCAACAAGTTATTTACGGTGAAATGATCCCTACAATAGGTTTTAACTGAAAACAGAGAAGTGTTGGAATATGCCAACAAAACATGCTTTAAAATGAAAATGTTCCTGCCTCAGTTGCAAGAAACAGACTGACTCCAATTATACTAGATTCCTTAGTCATCGTGTCTCTGGGATTTATCTCGATGGGACCTCTACAGCCCACAACCTGTTACAAATAAGTTACGATCGAGTTCCATTCGTAACTATTCAACTGCGGTGTTACGTGCACAAAGTAAGTGACAAAACCACTTACCATCACCCTTCCTCCACAGGACAGCAATTGTAAGTCAGCAGCAAGATTGATGTTAGAGAGCATTTCTATTATTATATCAACTCCTTCCATCTTTGTGTATTCCTATACAGGATATAATACCTTATTATCAGTCCAATTAGTGCTTGGGTACTACCGTTTATTTCATATCCTATAAATAACACACATTTTACAGTTTATTGATTACATTTTAAATACAGCCTTTGTACTAAGACTGACAGGTAATAAATTTAATTTTAGAGTATTTTGATCTGATGAATTGTAATATGCTACCATATTGGAAATTGCTGGAATGCAAGAGTTTCTAAATTCCATCGCCAGTGAAGAAAGCTCAGCTCTTCTAGCCTGGGAAAGTTTTATCTTGTGTAGAAATGACAAAGACAGTACGCTATTGCTCCCACATAAATCTACTTAAAAAAAAACTTCTGCAAATGACTGCTCATTCTGTTAGTAACAAGAATCACCTAGCCCTGATACATGCTTACCTTAATTTTATCAATGTAATTTGCTTCTCTGTGATTAAATACTTGGTGAGCACCATTTCTCAGGACTATGTTCATGCCCTCCTCAGTTCCTGCTGTACCCAAAACCTTTAAACCACAAGCTCTGGCAATCTGACATGTCGCTATTCCAACCTGAGGGGATGAAGGGGGAGGGAAGAAAAGGAAAAAAAAAAAAAACCACAAAAAGGAAAAATTAAGTAATTAAGTCTTTTTTCTCTTTCTTTCTTAGCATCGATTTCATATATTTCACCTGCAAATTGGAACTTACCCATTTAAAAAGTTAGCCTGGAAACATTTTTTTAGCCATAAGTTATTTGCACCTTAGAATCAGTCTAATAAAGAAAAGATATTTACAGAGATGTGGTAAAACTTTGTGGGGTTTTTGAAGAGATATCAGCATTTAATATAAATCCACGTAGAATGCAGTCTGTTTGTTAAAGCTGGGCCATAGATACTTGATACAAAGCCAAGGAAATTCTTGCCTTCACAGAATCATCTGCTATTGATACCAGCACTACATACTGCAAAGAAAACCTGCAAGCAGAAATTTTGTTAACATTATGAACCTTGCACAGCCAGATAAATTGTTCCTTTAGAAACCAAATTCTCTGGGTCTCGTACCAGCTCTGCACTCCAGAGGACGTCTGGAGGTGTTGGATGCCTCCACAAAAACCTGGTGCTGGAGCCAATGGTCATCCAGGCACAGCAATGCCATCTCTTGGCATTGCTCTGTGTCATGGCAACAGCATGGGAGACCAAGATGGGGGAACACAGACACTGCCTGCCCAGGATTCAGTCCCAGCTGGTCAGCTCCCGGAGGCTACCGATTCAGCAGCTCCCACAGCAGCCACAGTTACAGGATATGTTCCGAAACGCATGCTCCAAGGATGGTGACTCAACCACCTCCCTGGGCAGCCTGTTCCCGTGCCCAATGACCCTTTCCACAAAAAATTTTTTTCTGACGTCCAGCCTGAACCTCCCCTGGTGGAGCTTGAGGCCACAGCCCCTTGTCCCGTCCCCTGTCACTTGGGAGGCCAGCTCCCTCCTCTCCACAACCTCTTTTCAGGTAGTTACAGAGGTCTCCCCTCAGCCTTCTCTTCTCCAAGCTAAACGACCCCAGTTCCCTCAGCTGCTCCTCGTAAGGCTTGTTCTCCAGCCCCTTCATCATCTTTGTCGCCCTTCTCTGGACACGCTCCAGAAAAAAAAAGCATCTAAATCATCTGAAACAGAAACCTAATTTTGTTAATCCACTAATTGATATAAATGTGACCATAAATCATACCACAGACAAAAGCAGATGCAAAGACAGAAAGCAGCATTTCTTACAAGCTGCCTTCTCCAAATACTTACCCCCTCACTGGCTCCATGCACTAGCACGCTCTCTCCTGCTTTGGCATGCCCTCTGAGTGGAAAACAGAAAATATTGGCATGAAGATTGCAGTACACAGCCGTTACGCATCAGATTGTATAAACCAACGTCAAATCTCATCTTTCACACAGTATGATTTCCAATTCATGTTATGGCTAAACAGGTACAATCAGCTTCTTTGGGAAAACAAGGAGGCAAAATAAACTATATCACTTACAAATTTACGTACTGCACAGTTATGTTGTGCACCTAGCAGCAAGTCATGGTCTGGTACTGAACTTAAAGATTTTCACCTGTTACAGAACATAAAAGCAAACCATGCTGGTTCTAACAATTTGTTCCATCAAACTAAACCAGATGTCCAGACCTAAGCTCTCACCTAGCTGACATGAAGCCTGGCTTTAACTCATTACCCTGCCCTATGGCACAGACAGGGCTGTACATGAAGCCTCTCTGGCACAGAGGCTCAGGAAGAAGAGAAATTAGAAGAAGAAATTAGAAGAAATTAGAACTATTCCTGTTCTTCACTGGCTGAAGTAACAATTAGCACTGAGAGAGAGTTATACATTTTATTACAAGAATCTTATCAGAGAAGCCTTTCCAGGCCTGTTCTCTTGAGAAGAAATGTGTAACAGGAGAACACAGTTGCTAGCTTCTAGGTGACAATGATATGACAATGCCATCAGCATAACAAATTTAACTTAAGAGTTTTAAACATTTCCACTCATTGATCTCCTCTCCTTTTAGAGGACAATGAAAAAGCGGGCTTCAATTTTTTAAATATTCATAAGCAAAATGGATAAACTTAGATTTGACACCTTACTTTTGGAAAAGAGCACGATAAGCAGTGAAGTAGGGTATTGCAACTGCTGCTCCTTGTTTAAAGTCCAGTTTATCCGACAAAGGAAACACTTTATTAGCTGCAGCAACTGCATAATCTGCATATCCTCCAGAGATCGTACCAATGGTAAAAATCCTGTCACCTTTCTAGAAAGGAGGGAAAAAAAATAGAGACATTAATCATCTCGCTTATATTTTCTTTAATATAGTTTAAGAACCAGTTCACAGATGTTTAGCTGATTTCTAACAGCTCTCCTATTAAAACTAACCGATTATATTTGTCACAGAGAGGATTTTTATAATGCTAATACATACAATCCATGCAATACAAACCATATCATTTCATACACCTAAAGTGTCATAATTAGAACCCCAGCTCTAGAGGGTAACACACAAACCTACTGTCTCATTAATATTGACCTTAATGAACCTGAACACTAGAGAATTCCAAACACAGATTCCAAATGCAAAACCTAAAAAGTTTTCACAAACACAAAATAAACATTTCTCAATTATTTTTGCTTAAATGTGGGAAAGAGATATTCTCTTAATAAACCTTACAACACCTCAATATTGCCACTGTTCTGCAGAAGGGCCGGCTCAAGCCAAAATCCCACAGGCGATGTGGACATGCACAGCGGGCAGCACGTCACCTATGTATGCCCAGCGCCGTGGCACAACACCAGCTGTGGGGCCAAGACAGCACCCAGCCTGGCCCTTGGCCACTGGCAGAGCAATGCCAGGGCCCACAGAAGGCACAGATACACAGCTCTGAGTCTTCTGCTGCCAGCATGGTGACTTCCATAAACATCCAGCATGTGGATGGGGTGGGTCCGGTCTGCGGACACCGGGTAGTAACTGCTGCAGGGTAGTGCAATGGTTTCCCAAGCAGCTCGAGCATGCAAATGCACGAGCTTGGCCACTCGGCATTTTTGGGATGTCTGTCTGGGGCACACACACGGATTGCATCAGCTCTCACTCTGGACTGTCAGGGTGACCCCACTGTGTGCTGCCACTAGCTGGCAAAGGTGAAAAAAGCCAGCAAAGCAATAGAAACAGGATTAGCAGCAGAGCAACCCCACAAAGATGAACCCATAAACAATCGTGAATTAAAACTCAATGTATTTTCTACACCTACCTTGAATGCAGTAACATGTTCTCCAACCCCTTCAATTACACCAGCCACATCTGAGCCTGGAGTGTAGGGTAAAGTTGGTTTTCTAGCGTAAGTCCCAGAACGAATATACTGATCAAAAACTACATATTCAAGATGAAAAGTTTTGGTTTGTATTCTTCATTCTGTTCTGAGTACGCCTATTATCATTCAATGCCATTATTTCTGTTCACAGAACTCATATATACCTGATTTTCTTTTGGAACAGGAATTACGACGTCTGACTGGATTTTAAGCACTTCAGGGCCACCAAATTCAAAAACTCTGACAGCTCTCATCAGATTTCTTGTGGCTGCCATAGTTATCAGAATATCTGCAGGGAAAAAAAATATGGTATTGCCATCATAATTTATTTTGCATTTTCAAAATAAAGAAATCAAACAACCACCTGCCAAGCAACAGATTAAACAGAGCTTCACTCTTTATTTAAACTGGGGGAAGGAGAGTTGGTTTGGGCTTTTTTCCCAAAACTTGCAAAACGCAGAACATTTACCCCACCACTTGCAGGGCTTTATGGGTATTAAGAGAACCACATGCAAATAATTTTCCCATAGAAATGTTTCTACAGCAGCTCCTGTGAACAGGAGCTGTCACATCTGTACAGATATACAGCACTTTGGGGGGAAAACTGCTACAACTTACTGCTACACTCTGGCAAAAAAAAAGCCTGCTACACACAGGCCAACAGGGTTGTCTAACCAAGTGACATTCCAGTCACCGCTCCTGCAGGCTGTCAAACCTCCAGGTAAAAAAGGCAAAAAAAGTCTATTAATCAGCTATCACAAACAAAGGTACCCCTAGAACATTAAAACAAGCCAGGAAAGACTGAAATGCAGACATTTAAGATTCCAGTCCTTAATTCCACAACTGCATCTGTATGTGACAGCCCTGTGCTGCAGCTCACAGCTCACAGGCACTGCTGGACACAAGGAAAGCTTATCAACACAGGGAGGTGCAACTGCTCCAACCACACTCATTCCTGATGGGCTCCAACAAACCACCATGAGCACGGTACTCCCACCACAGGACAGTTACACACAGGTCTGTCAGGAAGCTGATCCACTCAGAGAGAAGCACTTTACTTGTGACCTAGCAAAAAATCACGGATCAGCAGAGGCACATAGGAACCTTATAGGTATCAGGAGATCCCACTGCTGGCCAACTCCAGTTATGGAACTTCAGGGCTGCAGACAGAGGCAGGCTTTTCCCAAAGATGATTACAGCTTTCACAAGGACCTGACTTCAACATTATTTTTTTTCCTAACTCTAGTCTGTAAGAAGCCTGCGTAGTTTTGGTTGTCTGTTCAAGCCAGAAAGAGCACTGGTCACAGGGATGTACACTACTAAGATTTCCCTTAGGACGTGGCAAAAATCCTCTCTGCCAAGCAATTTCTGCAGTACAGGTCACTTTTATATGTTGTGATAACAAACCAAAAAGCAGCTTCTATTCTGCTCAGAAAAAAAATGGACCCATAAGTTTTAATAAACTATTCTGCAGCCCGGTGATGAACCTAGTATGGGGCCACCTTCAGAGGACTGGAAGCAGCCCGGTACTGGCTGGAGTGGCTGCAGGCAGGCAGACATCATCCCAGTGGCTCCAAGCACCTGGGGAACCCCAGACTCATCGGCACAAACCAGTTGCGGAATGGGGCAGGGCCCAGGGCCTGAGAGTGGGGGAAGCAGGGAAAGCAGCAGCAGCACAGCCCGTACAGAGAGCTCTGCCCCTCGGGATCATAACATCATAGAATGGTCTGCTTTGGAACAGACTTTAAATACCATCCAGTTCCAACTCCCCTGCCATGGCGGGGGACTCCTTCCACCAGACCAGGCTGCTCAAGGCCCTGTCCAACGTGGCCTTGAACGCTTCCAGGGATGGGGCATCCACAGCTTCCCTGGGCAACCTGTGCCAGTGCCTCACCATCCTCATTGGGAAGAAATTTCTCCTTATGTCTAGCCTAAATCTGCCTCTCTCCAGTTTATATCCACTGCAGCTAGTCCTGTCACCACAAACTTTTGTGAACAGTCCCACTCCAGCTTTCTTGTAGCTCCTTTCAGGTACCGTAAGGTCGCTAGAAGGTCTTTTCAGAGCCTTCTCCCAGGCTGAACAACAACAACTCTCTCAGCCTGTCCTCATAGCAGAGGTGCTCCAGCCCTCTGATCATCTTTGTAGCCCTCTTCTGGACCCGTTCCAACAGCTCCATAGTCTTCTTATGTTGAGGATTCTAGAACTGGACACAATACTCCAGGTGGGGTCTCACGAGAGAGGAATAGAGGGGCAGAATCACTTCACTCGCCCTGCTGGCCACGCTTCTTTTGATGCAGCCCAGGACACGGTTGGCCTTCTGGGCTGTGAGTGCACATTGCTGGCTTATGTCGAGCTTCTCATCAACCAGCACCCCCAGGTCCTTCTCTGCAGGGCTGCTCTCAATCACGTCGTCCTCCATCCTGTATTGAAACTGGGGATAGCCCTGACCCAGGTGTAGGACCTTGGCCTTGTTGAACCTCATGAGGTTTCCCCAGGCCTATTTCTCCAGCCTGTCCAGGTCCCTCTGGATTACATTCCGTTCTTCCATGAGGAGCATGGATAAATCCATTTTAAACTACTCCTATATGAATATATTTTCGTACCTTGAGAAAACACGCTTTTTTAAAAGCAACGTTATTTATGATGAAGGACTGTTTTCTTTACACAAAATCAAAGATCATGTATCTGTAGTGCCACTTTAATTCTTTCTCTCTATCTCCAGGATATAAACAGGTCTGAGATCCAGAAGAAAATCTGCACCTGGCTCACGGTAACACATGAAATGTGTAACAAAGACGATGTGGTAAGAGGACATTATGGTACAACTTCTGTAATTATGTAATGCAGGATTCCTAATGTCATGATAAAAATGGCATGTAAATGGAAAGAAATGTTCAGGTGTTTTTATGACTGTTACTGAGATGAATCAGCACTCTAATTTAAAAATAAACTGTCCTCTAGTTGCTCTACTTAACAGATTCTCAAGAGCTGTTTTTAGGAGAATGCTTTTAAGCTTAAGACCAAGTTCCCTGCGTAGTTGTAAATGCAGCCAATATGAAATGTGACTGATTTTGTATGGTCAGAAGTCACATAATCCCCACGTCTCAATAGCTTCTCAAGAAGTCAGGAATAGGTGTTGCTTCTGTCACAGAACACTGACTTTCAGAAAATGATTTATGAAAATCTCGGATGAAGTGAGCCTTGGTTTTGCAAAGCCGTGGCTCTGTTCAAAATGAAAGCTGTCCTGTCCAGAAGTGAAATAAGCTCAGTTTCTGTCGAATGCTTGCTGGTCTTTGGGCAGTGATATAAGAGTCATTAGCAGGTGCCACAGGGTGAAATACAAAAAATGTATTCCTCACTGACACCACAGTGACAATTGCTGTATCAAACCACGCATTTCACTGGTTGAAGTTCTGTATCAGGCAGCATTGAGATGATGCTTTCTGGAAAAGCAGCGCTCCAGAGAAAATAGGAATTACTAACTGAGCTGTTCAGAAAGACCGGCTTCCAACTTAAAATAAGAACATTTACAGAGGAGATTCTACACAAACACATTTAAGTAGTTTTCAATTTTTGAAGGAAAGTGGAGAGTGCTACTTCAGCAGTTTTCTTTTATGCCATCATGTCTTAAAAAAAGCATATGAATCTGATTATTTTATTGAATATTTTCATTTTGCAAGAAAGATGAGAAGGGCTGGACAAGACAGCAAAGGAAAGGGTAACAGCTGACATCTTTCCAGTTAACGCAGCACATTTCTTAGTGCTGTAAATTGAGCAAGTGAAGGCAAACGGTGGGGGATGGTGCTTATGGTTAAATAATCATGAAATGAAATAAGTCATATAACTGCCTCAGAGCAACTTTTCTGAATGGAAAAATGTAGTATCAGCCCTTAGAGCCGCTCTGCAAAAAAGATAGCATAGAAAAGTAGGGAAATTGTACTGATAAGCCCTGTGGAATATCATACAGCTTTCTCCACGCTTGCAAATCCAGGAAAAACTGCCATTAGTGTCTCAGTCTTCTGGCACAGCTCAGGGGGTCTGAAGGTGATGTCTTGCATTTTACAGTTATGAAGTTCCTTCCCTCTTTTTTTTCTTTCCTTGTCTTGTGTATATATGCATCTAATTTCAACTTTGACTTTTTTACCTTTGTAGGTGTTATTCTTTAAACTAGGATTCAAACGTGATCAAGTCTGTTAGGCCACAAATTTAATCTGCTGAACCTGAGAAGAGTTTCTAAAGTTGAGGAATGTGCTTCAGAAGTAAATGTCTTTTATTTTAAAGAACAGCTTTAAGTAACTGAATAGTTGTGCTCGGGTTTCACATGGTTGCAGCAACACAGCCCTCAGTCTGTGCTGTCTGACTGAATCTATTTGTTTGCATGTAGGAAGACACAAACAGAGAAGCGTACATCTTTAAAGTCTCTCTTGCTATGAATTGCTATCAAACCTCAAGCTTAGCAAACTGAATCATGGAAATCCATGAGATTTCTGTGTATTACAAGCAATGAAAAATTAAAAGCAGCTGAACGTGATTCCTTGGAGTTCATGGGCTGCATTTTAATGCTTGTTTCACACATGGACTAGGTACTTTTTTTCTTTCTTTTTGTTTTTGTTTTTTCTTTCTTTTGTAGCCCATCTCCAGTGTTAATATAAATATTTTGGTGTTTTTTCCAGATGGCAGCACTTGAGAAAGCTACTGGTGATGTTGTGCTCAAGTTTGAATCATTTGTTCTTCACGTGCAGTGTCAAGAGATGCAGGATGCACAGCTTCTGGTAAAATTACATTGAGTAACAGTATCACAATATTGTTCTCTTATATTCTGTGCTGCAAAGGAAAAAGTGTTGGCTCCTGAGCAAGCTCTAGCACTTTAGAATAGTCCCAGATGTGCTATATGTTTAATAACCAAGGTATTAAAAGTAAGCTAATGAAGAAAACACAGCTTTAAAGTGAGTAGAGATTTTGCTTTCCATTTTAAAATCAAAATTACTCAACTGCAGCTTGGTTTGCAAGCTGAAGCAGATTGCCTGCTAAAAAGCTTTTCCAGCGATCTCAGGTTGCTTTCATGGGCTGAAAGTGACGGTGTTTGTAGACAGCATTTTGCTGCCAGCCAGGCCATTTGGCTCCTGTGTTGCAGCTCATTGAATAGTACCTTTGCCTTCTGCTTTTCTAGCCTGACTCCAGAGAGTAATGCATGATGCGTGTGTTCCTTCATTGATCTAGAAGAGAGCTGATTAGCTGCTTTTATAGCATTGCTGCCCTTCTAGCTGTACAAGAGTAGCATGACTGAGTGCATGGCTACCAGATAATGCAGTGCCGTGCCCAGAGAGATGGTCATGTCCCATCTGCAGTGACGGGTTTAGATTGGACAGTCAGGATTGACTGGAGCTCTCTTAAAACTGCCCACTATTTGTGACACTACATGGGTTTGATCTTAAAAACATTTTAATGTATCTATTTTCCTGTATTAATCTGGGGAGATGGTTTGGAATAAGTTTTTTGCAAAACTGAGACTGAGCTGCATTGCAACCTACTGGGAATTATTCCTTGCTGTGAAAGTGTGTGAGACTTGTTTAAGGTATCTTTTTTTTTCCTCAGCATTCAGTGGCTGTTGATTCTGGGTTCAGGAACTCTGGTATTACAGTTGGCAGAGGAGGAAAAATTATGATGGTAAGGACTTTTCTACTGACCTGTAAGGAATATAACAGAATCCCATCATTACTTGTAGCCTCAGTTTTTTTACAAGCCAAGATCTGTGCTGTAACGTGATTGACTGCTTTCACAGGCCATGCTGTAGCACTGCAAATTCTTTCTGCCTCATTTAACAGCAAACTAACCAATTGTGTGGAAGAGTGGGTTTTTTCCTTTAGTAAATTCCCCATAATATTCAAACAACCTTAATAAAATAAAAAACTTTATTCTAGAGAAATCCTTCTCTGTGTGTTTTTAGGCTGTCCGGAGCACTCATTGCTTAGAAGTTCCATTGAGCCACAAGGGGAAACTGATGGTCTCTGAAGAATATATTGAATTTCTGATACATGTAGCTAATCAGAAAATGGAAGAAAACATAAGGAGGATTGGCAGGTTTGTTGGATTCCACTAGTCCTGTTCATTACATCTAAATCTGAAAGTGAAAAATGCACAGGAGAGATTGTTTAAATAAAAAAAACAAACCAAAACACAAACTAGACAGCTCTTACAAAGTCTAAAATACAATTTCAATTAATTGTAGGAGCTCCAAAGGCTATAAAGTATTTAAGGAAAAACCTGTAAGCGACATGAGTTTGCAGACTTTGTTATTAAGTGTGGTTTGAGTTTCTTTTCTCATGTTAACAGCATTTGTTATTCTAACACAGTGGCCATCTCAGCAGAATTCAGGTGGCAATACATGCTTTAAACCACTAAATGCTTTGCATAGTTTGCAAAACTGAGGATTTTTGAGGGTGGTGGAGAGTTACACACAGTACAATTGTGTCCAGCTGAGGAAGAGAACAGGCAGAAGTGCCAGAGTGCGAGGGACACAGATACTGGTGAGGCACCTATGTATACGTAACCAGAGGAGTTTCTTTTTATATGTCCACTGGGAATCTCTGTAGTGGTTAAAGTTAGCAGTGACTGCTCATAGCAGCAGTCCATCTGATTGCTAATGCTGTCAGTCATTAGACATTTAACCTGATACCGTTTCTAGTTTCTGTAAGGTTAACAGGGTCTTCATGGCACTTGAGTGCCTCCACCACTTGATTGCTAACATCCAGGCATTACAGAGTGGAGTAGCAGGACACGCACAAGGACACGCCCTGGTATTTCTGATTATCCTTCCAGTGTTGGCTAGAACATCTCAATGTCAGTAGCAATTTTCTTCTCTTGGCACATTTTGGTGATATTACAAAAGCATTTGTTTGTTCAGTTTTGCAGATTCTGAGCAAACCTACAAAAGTAATACTGACATAATTTGTTTCTTTCTAGATTCTACAGAAGCTTAGAGTCAGCTTTGCAAACTGCCGCTGGTGCAAATGACTTGCATTCTGAGGGGATGGAGAGGAGTCGCTCTGTGTATGTTCGTAGAAGGAAGAGGAAGACAGTTCACAGACAAAGAGTATGCCCCTCTCCCAAGGATCAGCATGAAGAGCTGGAGCCTGAGGATGATATAGAAAACAGTCTTGATATTTTTGCTGATATCATGATCTAGACTAAAGCAAACTGAATAACAATTGTAATGCTCTTTGTAAGAGACAGAAATACTGCTCTGTTCTAAGCAGTAACACTCCCATGGATGTTTACCAGAAAAAAGGTAATTAAACAGAATTGTGCACAGGTTCAATGCCAGAGAACAAAACCTTAGAAGGTTTTGGGTGTTGTTTTTTTTAAAAGCACTGTCTTTTACTCTGTCTGCTAGTCATCACAGAAATAACTGGTTTGGTACAGCGTTTTGCTATGTCCTCAGTGGCGGCGTTTTGTGTCCATATGCTGAGTTTAGGCCTTCTGATTTTCACCGACCAGAGAAACTCTAAAAGCCTAGTTGTTATCGCTGAAGGTTTTTAATCCAGGAGCTTTGCCAGCAGTACAGATGCCCGTCTCAGAACAGGACAAAGCTACGTGTCAGCCAGCTGAAGGACAGTTGCTGGTGTGGAGATAAGAACAGAAAACTAGAAGTTGGGTCCTGCTCTGTGCCAGCTTCAGCCACTGTGTCCTGGATCCTTTCTGGCCATTGCACTGGGCAGCAGTGTTGATGTTGTTTTCCTGCACTTTGCTGTGTTTCAGGCCCCAGCCCCCTGTGTGTTGCCATGTTCTGCTTCCCTTGGCCAGTGGCCGTTAAGTGTTATTTTCCTTTGAGTCTTGTAGCCAGCTCCATACATTGATTTTGCTCCCTTACATCTCATTCCATGTGGCTGGTGCCCAGCCCCCGTTCTAGCTGTCGGGCATAAGGTCATCCCAAGTGTACCCTAACAGGCTTTCTTCCCAGGCTGTGAAGCATCGGCACTCAACAACTGTTAAACACAAACCAGCGCAATAATGTGCACGTTCCTGTATTGCACCCCTGGAAAATTCACTCCTTACTCCAGGTGTATTTTGCAGAACAATGGTGAATTTGTGAACATTTGCAGCAATGGATCCTGAGCCTGCCCTGCTTTTTATGCCCCTAGTAATACACTAACACTGCAAAACAAGGCCCTGACTGAAGGAAAATGGTTTATTTGGTGCGGTAGCTCCAAGTTCACAGAGCAGGGAGTTGTCATTGTTTCCATTACGTAAACTTGTTCTTGGGGATGTTTTAATTCCACCGTAAAAAAAAAAAAAAGTGACATACAAAGTGGCAGCTAAAGGGAAAAGTAGTTGGGGTTTTAAATAGATTCTGGAAGACCTGTTGGGCTGTGTTTCCAGCAGCATGCATGCCAGAAAAAATAAACTTGAGCCTTTTGTGTTGCTTGCGGTGTTTCTAATGTACTGCCTGAGCAGTTCGGTGCACGTGCTTTCACTCTGTTTCTGGTGGCTCGAAGGATCTCAGCAGAAGTGTGGCAAGGTGATCAGGACAACACGGTTCCATCCATGCAAGAAGATTGTGGTTGTGTCAAGTGAGGTACTTGGAGGCTGATGCTGCCCTTGGCTGCTGGCTGCAAGCACAAATTGGACAAACAACAGAAAAAGTAGTCGCTACAATTTTCCTCTTGTGGAGGGGGTGAGGCACTAGTGATAAGTTTTTGAAGATGAAAGAAAATCAGCTTGTGAGGTGAATGTGTACATAAGATCTTGAAATATTGCAAGAAGCCTTCGTATCTGGGTGGACTAATCCTTGTTTCATTCTGACTGAACCAGGGGGAGACCATTTCTAATGCTGAGGAGCTGCTTGCTGGGAGGCTTGCAGCAAGTGCTGAGTCCTGGTGGGCTTGGAATGGGCAGAGAGAATCTGCCACCACAGGGACAAGTGAACCTGGGATCCCACAGCCTGTGCAACAGCAGGACCACGGGTGGGAGCAGCCGAGGGTCCCCACGGCAGCTGGAGTCAGCAGCCTCTCAAGGCCTGGGGATGTGGCTCTGCCACACATTATCGGGGTGTGTGTGGATTGCAGAGGGTTTGCTTGGAGCAGCCAGAACAACCTTCTACCTCCAAAGCGATGCTGGCAAGGTCTGGCTCTGATCTGTTGGCAATCCTGCAAGGGATTGCAGATGTCATTAATGAACGGGAGCCATTGCCGTGCACTTCACAGTGCTGTCACCTTGCCCCACGTATGGGAAGATAAAAATTTAGTACTGAAAAAGCAGAGATTGGAAGAAACTGCATCAGACTTCAACCCCAGCCCAAAGAGTTGCCATTGCTGTGTCCGAGGCAGCCTGCCTCAGAACTCAGAAGGCTTTGCTTCCAGCTGTGTATGGTCATGACTGCACCTGTGCAAGGTGGGAGAGGGAGCATGGATACTAATTTTATGTATAACCCAGGATGCCAGTGTGCTTTCAAGGGCAGAGCTGTGGGGCTGTGCATCGGAGGAAAAGGTATTTAGTGAAACTACTTCATTTTTGGGAAACTCCTTTTACTTTTGTTTTCTTTTAAAAAATTAGTCCAAGCAGTACAATAATGCCCAAACCTTGACAGCGTGTAACAGCCCGTACAGGATTTACGTTCTCAGAAATAAGGTTTGCCAGCAACTGCAGTGCAATGTGATCCCACGTTCCTCTTAGAAGTTATATATCAAATTCAGGAACATTTTTTGACAGTCTTAACCCAGAAAGTTGACCCTAACTATGGCCATCTTGTTGCTTTATACCTGTTAACTCCAATTATTGCAGACTGTTGGGGACCTCATACAAAAAATCAAAACGACCCCACAACAAGAAAAAATATGTAGTTGTGTGATTCTCAGTATAATTAGAGAATCCTGTTACCTCACTGCCTAAATGATCAAACAGTTATAACAAAGTTTTTCTTATTTTTTTCCTCCCCTGAATGTTCCAGAGGCGATACCAAGGGGAGTTTCAGGGGTCCTGCAGCCTTGCTGGGGAGGTGCCAAATGCCAGCACCACCTTGCTCCCTGCATCACTGCCCCTATTAGCCCTAATTCTAGGGGATAACCACACTTCTCCTGAGTCTTACTCGACTTTCACAAGTTCCTTTTGAGATTAATTTTGTCAAGCTGTGTTTTATCTCCAGCTCCTGCAACTAATTCTGTCATGCCCTAAATGCATTACTCAACTGCAGACTGCAGGGATCCCAGCAGACAGGAAGGCTGCACGGAGCCTTTGGAAAGGTAATTCTGGGGTTCATGGCAGAAAAGAAACTTACTGAGAAGCAATAAGATTCCTAAAACTGGCAAATCTTTACCACTTCTAAGTGGGCTTAGCCATAGTTAACAAAAGGGTATTTACAGCCCAACTTTCATAATTGCTTTTGCTAAATATTGGAACATTTAAAAGTACAGTCTCATTCACTTTGCATTCAATTGTTTCTAGCGAGGCAGCTGTGTTCATTCCCTCCAGTAACTGATGGTCTTCTCTCACCATAACATTTGTCATCCGTACCACAAAATCACTTCAAGTTGCTGTTCCTGGCATTAGAGTCCTGCTCACAAACAGCATCGGGCAGGCACTTCAGCACGGGAGTCACTCAGCGATAATGCTTTATATACAAATCACAGGTGTCACAAGCACAAGTATTTGCTTGAAACGACTTCTTCCTCTGAAACTTGAGTACTTAGATCAGTTTACAAGAACATAACAGTAACAGCATCAGATTGCAGTAAAAAGCACTGTTTTCAAATGGAGTTAAAGCCTCAGGATGGGACGGGTTATCCATTCTCAGCCACCACTCCTATTAATCCTTTACTTGAATTTCCCTGCACTTAACAACTACATGCAATTGTATAAAATTTAGTCTCAAATTTTTAAAACAATTTTGTACTCTTAAATATACCGTGCCCTGGAGTCTTAGAAAGTCTTTAATACTTCTGATTACTGAAAATACACAATTAGTTTGCAATATCTTCTCAATTTGATTTTACACAATGTGATATTAAGGAGGACATTTAACTTTCCGGTTGGAAGCAACACCAGTGGTGTGCGCTGTGCTTTTTCTCCTTGAAAAGAAATTTGAGTCTATAAAAAAAAATAGATAATCGTATACCTAAACTTTCCTCGATTTTTTTTTTCTTTATTTCTTTACAGGAAGAGAAAGCAAATCCTGTAAAAAGTGCTGTTTTAAACCGCCCAGCTCTGGTGCGACAGCAGCAGACAGACATCCAGACGTCAGGAGCAGAGCATCCTCAGCCCTTTTTAACTACAGAGAACAATAACCCTGTTCCACACAGAAACTACACATAAGCTTTTATTCTGCTTTCTGGATGAGGTTTCTCTCTGGTAACTGAGCAGATGCAGTACTTTGGTCAATTTTATACCGGGGAAAAGAAATAGATCTTATTTTGTTTTCATTCCGCACGACCCCACGAGAAGAGAAATACTGTTCTCAAAGCCAATTGAATTTTTATCAAAAAGAAGGTAATTTCTTCCCTCGAATAACGCCGTAATCAAGCTTTGTAGTGACTGTAATTAGATTTCTTTGAAGACGACCACTAGAAGCGAACAAGCCGGTCGTTTAACCATTCCCTCGCCGGCAGCCGCGCCGCTCCCAGCACCTCCCCGCGGGGTGGACGCGCATCTCCTCGGGGCTTTTCCCCTCCGCCGGCACGGAGCCGAGGAATCGCAGCGCTGTGCTGGGACGAGGCTCGACACGGCACGGCCAGGGCAGCAGAAAGGGTAAAATCCAACAGCCGAGAGTCGCGAGGGGTGAGAGGGGGCCCAACAGCCCGAGCTGGGGGCGGGTGGCAGCCGAGGCGTCGGGGCTGCGCCCGGTCGAGCAGGACGCGCTCTTTCATGCCCCTAAACGCGTTATTTCCTGGCTGAGTTCTCTAAATACCGTTTAAATGCGATTTTACGGCATTTTGGACGCGGCACGGGAAACGCGGTGATGGGCGAGCGCGGCGCTGGGTCGCAGGTGCCGGCGGCGCTGCCACCGCCGCGGGGAGAGCTCGGACACGGTCCGCACACGGAGCCGATCCCAGACACGGACCCCGCACACGGATCCCATACAAGGGTCCCGCACACAGACCCGCACACGGACCCCGCACACGGAGCCACGCGTGGATCCAATCCCGCACACGGACCTGATCCCATACACGGACTCCGCACACGGAGCCAGACCCGCACACGGAGCCGATCCCATACACAGACCCGCACACGGACCCACGCTTGGACCCGATCCCATACAAGGGTCCCGCACACAGACCCGCGCGTGGATCCCATACAAGGATCCCGCACACAGACCCGCACACGGACTCGCACACGGACCCTGCACACAGACCCGCACACAGTCCCGCACACGGATCCGATCCCATACACGGCCCCCGCACACGGCCCCGATCACCCGGGGCAGAGCCCTCCGCCTCGGGTAGGAGCGCAGCCGCGTTCCCCACCGCGGGGAGCCCCCCGGGGCTCGTCCGTGGCCCCCAGCCCGTCCTGCGGTGCCCGTCCCGCCGCCCTCCGGACGCCGCAGCGACCCCGCACCGAGCGCCCCGCGTGACGCGTTCAGCAGGACCGCGTCTGCCCCGGTGCGTGAACTGCAGAGGCAGCTTCCGAAACCGGGAAGCGTCCTGCTCGCGGTGCCCGTGACACCGATGCCAGGAACACCCGCATCCCCCTCCCTGTGATCATTCCAACAGTGACACCGCGACGTTAAGCCAAGGGTCCCCCCGCATCTGGAACTCACAGCCCCTAAACAAACCCTCGTGTGTTTTATTCGGGCTGTTCCGCTGGAATGGCTCTCGTTCCCTGGGTTTGTCTGCTTGGAGGGAATAGGACGCCGCAGTGTCCCTTTCCCAGCCCCGGGATGCCTGCGCGCCGCAGTGACCCAGCGACACGGCACCAGTGGCAGGAGGCAAAGATGGAACACGGCTCTGGGTACAGGGCTGAGAAGTCCCAACGCAGACGGCAGAGCACGGCCCCCTCGCTCGAGGACCCCAACGCAACTGTCACTGCACTTCGACGTCAGGACTCGTCGGCCGCAGGCCTCGCCTCGGCCTGGCTCAGTGGTCTCTGGGGCCGGTTGGACTCACACCACCATCTTCCAAAGAGAAAAATCAGCCCCTGGGGGTTGTCCCACCCGTGTCACATAAATCATTTAAACTCCTGAAATACCAAACAGCTCGACTGCAAAACCCGTTTTTTCTGGGACTGACCGCTGTTTCTCCACTAACTGAGATGTAAATGGATCCCTTTGCTTTCTAAGTAGTGTTCTACCTCCCGATCGGTCCTGTATCAATATTAAACTGGCAGTACTGCTCTTTTATAATCCGCTGATTTACATATTTTTGCATAACATTGCTAACAAAACCCAAGGAATATTTACAAGTGAAATGCGCTCAGAGTTTATGCACACAATTTACTTTTTCCCGTTATTTTCCATCCCTTGGCGGCATATTTTAGGCAGAATTTTTCCACAGAGACTGAACCTGGTTTCGTTTTTCCCTCACTGAAAAGACATTCACCGCAGAAATTGTGCAGAAATGGAGCAGTGAGGAGAGAGCAAAATACAGCAATTTTTACAGAGCCCTGTGCAGGGTCTGCATGTTTTCCCCGCACCATCTTCGCCTTGGAATGATAGGCAGCACCCAGGGATGTGCCGCTTTTGGAAAATATATGCAGCAACACTGTGGCTGGTTCTACGCAGGATCAGAATTTGGCCCCAAATGTGCGTATTTTACAAATATTACAAATTACCGTTTCCCCCTCATTCCTATTACCTAGATACAAAAGTTCAAATTCAAGAATGTGTTTTCAAATCCCCAGCACTCCAGGGTAATATTAGATGGAGTCCCTTTAATAAAACACATTCCAAGTTGTTATTTTGATGGAAGCATCGTACTTTTTGTCCAGCAATAAGCAGTTCAGATTTCACTAGGTCGCTGAAAATTTTCGAATCAGTCTGTCTTCAAATCATGTTTAAAAGACAGACTGAAATAACCGTGGCAGCAGATCCCTTCACGAGGCAAACCAGCAGTAAGGTTTATAATGTGCATTAAAGCTGGTGCTGCATTTAACTCCTGAGTCAGTGAATGAAATTTTGCGCTCCTCCAAAACCTACTGACAGTCCTATTTACAAAATGTATCACAGTCATGCGGGAAATTATGGCATCCCGTTTTGTCCTCGATTCTCTAAAATAAGAGGTATTTTGGTCACAAATGCCTGCTGTTATCAAAACACTGTCATGATTTCAGCAGGATCCAGTAACCTAGGGAAAGCCGGGCACAGATCTCCCTCATTCTTTTCACTCTGGGTCACATTGCATCTGTTTTTCAATGCTTTGTCGTTCGGAAAAGAGGCTGATGGAATCCCATGTTCTGCGGAGTGGCAATCCCCAAATTCATGGCAGGAATGCACATTGCCCAAATCCTCTCATTCAGGGCTTTCTCCCTAGAAAAAACCACATGAAAATCACAACAGATCTGTAGCAGATGTTTAAATAAATATTTACATAAATATTGAAATATTTACACATGCAGTTCTGCATGCTTGAAAGGGGAAAACAAGTGCAATAAATGTAATTAAGGTGCCAGGGTTCTACACTAATATAACTTGCATTTCTCTTCCTGATAGCCTGTCAGTTAAATTATTAATTTAATAATTAATGTGCTCTGGTGGCACTGCATCTGAGGAACGGTGTAGGTGGTGTCAGGCCAGTAAAGCCTCGTCCCCATTAGGCTGGGGAGCCCCTGAGCGTGAGGGCCGAGGCAGCACAACCGCCATCCAGGAGTGGGGCAGCTGCCCCAGCACCTCGATGGCCTGCGAGGAGGCTGCCGCAGCACCCCGACCCCCACAGCATCCTTGGCCCCACAGCAACCCAGGCACTGCAGCAGCCCAGGCACAGAAGCATCTCAGGCACTGCAGCACCCGGCGCGCTTGGGGCCTTTCTGAGGCGGAGAGCTTCCCACCCAAGACAACTCCAGCAGGAGCTCCTGGAGTAGAAACAGCATCCCTGCTCCGCACAAGCCCTCATCCCAACAGAAGGCTGTGGGCACTGTACAGGAACAAAAAAGGAGCCGTTTCTTCTCTCTTTGTGTGCCTTCATCTAAACTTGTAACTCGCTGAAGACCTGTGATCAGAATGTCGCACTGGGCTTTTCTTTCTTATATATTTTCGCTGTGCATTTCTTTCCTTCTAGTCTGACATTAGCAAGAATCAGTGCGGTGGAAGTGGTAGCGCAGCAGCAGGGACAAACTGTCTGACAAACAGCAACAGCCTCCCAACACCCCTTTAAAATAATAACAATTTACCAAATGGTTGGGAAGTTGTTATAATTCCTTTTCCAAATTATTACTCGCCCTTTAGATTAGAAATGAGGCCAGGGTTAGCAATCAGCCTTAAATGGTAAGATTTCTGAAGTAGGAGCACTTGTCTGATTGTGAAGTGGAGGCCATTATTGCCTTGATTGAGTCTTTTTTTTTTTTAAGCTTGCTTGATTTATGGCTGAGAGCGCACATTCACCACTGTACCAGAAGCAATCAGAGCTTTCCCTGCTCTCTTTTCCTCAACGATTTAGGGTCCACTGCTTTGGCACAGCTGCCACCTTTTAGCCTCCATCAAGCAGAGATATTTTTAAGCGAACTGTATTTTTTGTTTGTCTTTTCTCCTCCTGCCCCTCTACTTCCTCACTCTGTATCTTTCCTTTTTTTTCCCCTTTTTTTTTTTTTTTTTGTGGGGGACGGGGGGCTGAAAATATTGTGTGAACTTCAATTCCAGGTATGAAGTTGAAAGAAAGCAGCAGAAGCTGGCTGGGATGTCATCTGGACTCCATGGCACATAACAAACCTGCAGTTACATGGGAAATAAGGACGAAGAAATGCTCAAATGACTGAAGTCAATTAAAAGCACTGATGGGTGTGGTAGGTGCTGGAGTTTAGAGTTTTGTTTGTCTGGGAACCAGATTCAAGACGAGAGCTTGAATTTATACCACTTCTTACCAGAAATCATCTGTTTTGCTGGCATATCGTATTTATTTTATAACCCCTCCCAAGTTTTCTGTAGAGGTGTGCAGCACACCTGAGGGGGTCCTGGTACAAGGGGAAAATGCCTCGGAGACCATCAAGGTTCACTCCAGCCCACAGCACTGAAAAGGCAGCACTGACAACTCCAGCCCCACTGAGGTGCCAACCTGCAGCACTCACAGGCATTCGGGGTTCAGAAACACATACACCCATCTGTAGGAAGCCATGTATACCTTTAAAATAAATTTACATAATTGCTACTGCTCTGAAATAGCTGAATTTTGCTTCAGAGTATGTTCACAGGGAGAAACTCTGTAACACTTCCACTGTCCACTGGCACATCTCTAAAAGAAGTTTAGCACTGAAGCGCTGCCACATCCATGACTGCAGTGGTGGGACAGGCACTGGGAGCACAGAGGTCAAACTGCACCATTTCATGTAATGCTGCATTAGAAAGGCAGCACTTGCTACTGTGTACAAAACCAGGGAGAAGAAAGATAGCAGAACTCGTATTTCTGGGTGCTAAAGGCTGTAGTGCAGTAGAATGACCATTTTAGTGGAGATTTTTAACTCACTTTCACAGCTATCATTTGTTTTCCAAAGCTGTCATTTAGGAGGGTCCAGTATATCAAGGGGGGAAAAACCACACAACTGGCTCATATTTCAGCCCAATTAGCAAGCTTATATGAATGAGGTAATGGAAGACTCACAAAAATAAGTTACTCCAGAAAGAGGAAGAGTCTGTTTCAGCATTATTCAGGAGAAAAAAAAAAGTTAGTCAGACTCAGAGGGAATACAGAATGCACAGTGAAGCCAACACACAATGGCAGAAATGATTTCCTTTCTTACACCTGTATTTACAACACATTCTTGCAGAGCACCACCACGCCTCTTACCCTGAAAGTAGCATCAGGCCAATGGTCGGGAGACAGTCAATACAACCCAAGTGGAGCGCTCAGCCAAGGAAAAAGGTCCTTTCTCTTGCCCTTGCTCATGCCAGCGAGCTGCCCAGCTGTGCAGAGGGGCAGGAGGGGACCCCGGGGCACAGGGACCATCACCCCTTCCCCCCGACTGGTAGGAATAGTCCTGCACAAATGTGGCACTGTGGCAGCGGCGAGTGGTGGCCCAGACACCCGCTTTTCCTCCCCAGACTTGGTAGCCTCTGAGTTGCTCCTCTCTAGCACCTGCCCACTTGCTGAGCCCAGCCCGTCCTCTCCCCATGCTCCTGTCCCCATGCTCCCACCACCTCCTCCACCCCTCACCCAGACCCCAATACAAATAATTGCATTTACCTTCTTAATTAGCACAAGGAGTCCAGAGTGCACTGCACAGCACTATTGTATGAAAATACCAAGGTAGGACAAAACAGAAGAGAGCCTTTGGCTTTAATTCATCATTTACACTTGATGTCGCTGACGTAACTCTCCAAGTGAGAACTGTTTTATTCCCAGTTGATCCAATGCTAAGAACGAAACCCGTCCACCCACTCTCCTTGTACTTAGACAAATGCGCCTGGTTGCATTTGCCCATCTGAGCAGCTCACCCAGTCTGTAACAGGCACATTTGCATAATTGATTACATATTCTGAAGCCCACCAGTTTCTAGAGAGCATAGGAGCACACTGAGAAGGGTGAAGGATTTGACCTTATCCTCATGCCCATGCTTACCAGGGAGGACTTTGTGCCTGCTAAGCTGGCAGAGCAGCTGAGCTGCACAGAAGCCCTAGGGATGGAGAATCAGACCCGCACAGCAGAGCAGAGCCCCCAGCTGGTGTCAGACTCCGCAAAGTGCCCAACTTCCTGATGCGTGAGGGCTCAGGAAACCACCAACGAGCTCTGTCTGTTCATTACCAACTCTCTCCTGCTGCTCTAGGGACAGCACGCAGAGCTCTGACCACATGTGTGTGGTTTTTCTCCCTACGCATCTCAGCTCCTCGGCTGATCTAGCTCACCATTTCAGCCCTTTGGGTGCAGCACAGGTTTCTGTGGAACAATCTGGTTTCTTCGCAAATAAATCTTAAAGTCCTTAATAAATTATTTTGGCCATCCTAGGCAAGTACCTTGTGACGCTGTAAAGGTTGCGTGCGACAGAAAACTGTGTTTCGATGACTTTTCTCTTTACCTTGCCTGAGGCAAAATCAAATCCAAGGATCCAGATGAAAAAACAGACTAACATTTTAGAGACTTAATCATGTATAGTATGTTGGCGGGGACTGGCGAGAACAGAGAGAAATCCTGGTTTCTCCTCTTCCACAAAACACAGCTTTCGCTTCTCTGCCTTTTTCCCATGGAGTAAAGGACACCGAGGAGGGTGTTATAATGCCTGGGGAAAGGCAAGTTTTCCATAATGCACATGAGATGTTGGGACCCGGCTGAGCTTCCCCCTTGCGGACCCATCCAAGCGCAGCCTTTGAGAAACACGAGTCCTGGATGGGTCAAGGCAGAAATCGCTCTGACAGATTTGTACATCTTTCGAAGAAAAGCTTGCTTGGAGCCACTAAGTGGACAGCTGCGTGCTAAAACAAGCCCTGTGGGGAAGGTGTTGGGAGGCAGCATCACACACTGTCCCTGCCTTGGCTACCTAATACTGCGATCCTGCAGGGCGTAGTTATTCATTTCACAAGCACCCTCCATCAACTGAAAAAATGTTAGATTTTGAACTATTTTTTGGTTAACATTTCAGCTCAATTTAAATCTTGGGGAAGAAAGGGCGGTTATTTACCTGGAACGATTATCTATTATTTTTTGAGGGGAATCTAGCAAAATTTCTGTTTCAGGAGAGGTTTTTTTAAAAACAAACATGTCGGCTCATTGCCATCATCAAGCAGCCTGCTCAGAGTTTTGTCCAGGTGTATTTTGTCAGCACTGAGAAAAGTTTGCCAAGGTGGTGACACACAAGATCTGCACATTTCTCTTGTACGTTAGCTACTTTTATGAATTGAAGGGTCTTGCTCTGCAATGACAACAGAAGGGAGAGGAAATGACCCGTTTTATCCACGTGTAGCCCTTTTCCTTGCTTGTAACCCCCCCTGCCCTTAACCTCCAGCGAGGCTTTGAGGCTCCAGTTACCATAGAGAGCTGGCTGGAGCAGGACGGATAAATCTCTCTTGATCAACCACGAGGTCCTCGCATTAGAGAAGAATGCATGTTTGATTTCTTCCCTGAAGTCTAAAGCTGAACAAGCTGAACACATTTGACTACAACGGTTCAGAACTGTCACTTAATATTATCAGCTACATCTACTGTATGCCCAAGCAGCTCCCCCAAAGCAGAGGACGGGGAGAGGGCTGGCTGCAGGGTGGTAGCATGTCACCACTCCTCGAACAGAGCAGGATAACCATCTCTGTAGAGACTTGACATCTATAAATTGATTACACAAGTGGGCAGTGGTGGTCCTTTCAAGTTCACTCCTTTTGTTTCAGCAGTACAGTAAAATTACCAGCAGCAGTTTACAATTAAAGGAAATAATAATAACTGCATATGCTTTCATCTGCACATACAATTACAATAAACTGCATGCTTTAATAAGATTGTGAAAAATCTGTGTCTGAACCATACAAAAAAGTAAACATTCTTGTTCTGGATACTATATCATTATCACAACAAAGGGAAACTCCAGGAATCTGATGATTTAAACATCTGGAGAATGTTAATCACTTCAAAATGATGGATGTTTTTTATTTTAGCTTTTGACAGACACACTCCTTTCATAGATAGATGATTATTTACATAAATTACATCACCAATGTGAAAAAAAAACCAAAATAACTTCAAAGGATAAAAAGCTTAATTAGAAGAGACTTTTATATTTCTTCTCTTGTAGAACATACAATAAATAGAAGAATTTGCAAAGGGAAAAGACAACTCCCTTGTTTTAATTATGACGCAGTTGTGCTTTAGCATTTTTCCCCCTATGTGCACAGGCTTTGGAGGCATACTTTAAACAGAATTAAGGTGCAGTAGCTAGAAATGCCACAGAAAAACACTGATCCCCACCTCAATGAACACAGTATATGACAAGACAAGCATGGAGTCAAGTTTTAGCTTCATTTTTCAAGTACATCTGCAAAATGCACAGATTTTGGTGCCACTTCTATTGGTGCTTGCAGCCCTGATTATCCTCTTACCATAAACTTCATACAATTTAAAGCCCTTAACTTCAGCAGAACTATTCTCTATCAACTCATATTTATTTGTTTATATATATATAAAAACAAAACAAAAAACATAGGTAACGTATATGTATCGTATATAGAATGTGTGCTATATAACATAGTGTGTTCTATATAACATACATATATATATGGAACAGCATTAAGTTCGCCAAGAGTAGGGTTATGGTATGAGATCCTTTAGTCCTGGTTCCCTGATGTTACACATCAGGAGAACAATTCAGCATCACAGCCGATGTGCAATTAGGAGAGCAGATTCAGCAGCGAGGTTTCGGCTCCCAACTATTTGTAAGACAACAGTTTCAAAGAAGGTTGCAGGAATCAGTGGGAGGCAAGGTGCAGGGAAAATTGCACTGTGTAACATCTGCAAACGAACGTGACTACTTTGGGTACAGCCAGGTAATTGCTAGGTTTAATGTAAAGAGTCTGGAGGACCACTGAACCTGTCAACATTTAAGCTGAAAGGATCAGCTATGCTGATCTAATTCATTGTCACCGTGCCAGTTAAGTTCTTCAGGCTGAAGAACAGACTAAACGGGACAAATTACAGCCTGATAGCATCCAAAAGCCAAAGGGCTCTTGCTGCACATTACAGTGTGGGGAGGGAGCTGCGCTCCCACAGTGTCTTGCCGCTGGCCGGCATCATGCTGCCCAACGCTGCTGGCCAGGCCTGCTGCAATTTAGCTGATCTGCTACAATCTCCTCCCACACTCTGAGCTGATCTGCACGCTGACCTTCGACAATTTGTCTTCTTTCTGGCAGAAATGTCATCCAAAAGGAAGCTATTAAGTCAAGAAGGTAATTCTGCAAGAACAGTCCACTGTATAAACAGAACTTGACCTAGGGGAGTTTATTTCTAGTCTTGCACAAAGGAATTTAAAAGATATGATCAATACATTTCAGGATCTAAATACATCAATGAAGGCAAGAATATAAGACTTCTAGGCAATATTTGTGAGAAATTGACTTTAATACCAGAAACTGAAGAGTAACATGCAGCCTTTAAAATCTGAAGAGATTTGGTGTCAGCATTTCAAAGGACAAATATCTGCAGAGAGAAGAGTTTGGTCTAAAGTTTTGTTGACCAACTATCTATCATTTTACTCTCCCCACAAAGACTGTAAACTATGCTGACGCCTCCACTTAACACCAATACAAAGGAAGGCAACATACTGTCTAAATTCTTTACCGACTTTAGAGGCCACTAGAAGTTGGAAATAATTTTAAAAAGGAGACAAAACAGTGAAAAAAATATGAATTCTTACTTTACAATGTTGAAACAAATTAATTTGGAGTGCAGGAGGAGGCCTGTCTTTCTTATTAATACTTATTAATACAACTTCCTTAGCCAAGAATGATCCTCAACGCATTCATGAACATGAACCATCAGCTTTTTCTCACCAGGCATGTACCAAGCACACCACACTGAAATTCAACAGCTGAAGGAAAAATGCTAAGCTCAGGGAAGCTGCCCCAGCAGCATTCGGTTCTCCCCAGGCACAGCTATGAGGGTCCCTGCCAGGACACTGCCACCCTGGGCTGGCCAGCCCCGGGCCAAGTTCATCCTGCTCAGCAGCCACCTCTTGGCACATGAAATGAGTTTGACACTTTCCTGAGTTTAGAGGTACAAAGGCAGGAAAATCACCAAGATGAGCTCTGCAAAGAAACATTTGGGAACAGGATCAGAAGCAGGGGATTTATGTTTTGTAGGCAGAAGAGAGCTCAAGCGTGGCTTTCGGTAGGTTAGCAATGTTGTCATAGGTTCATATATCAGCAATGCACAGAGGGATAATGTCACAGGTTCTACATCATTACACCTCACTACATCTCACTTCATGTGTGCAAAATGAGGTCAATGGTTAATTGTATTTATTGTTGAGAAAGCACGCGACTTCCCAAGCTAAAAAAAGCAGTTCCCTTTCTTTCCTGGTATTTACACTTATATTAAATAACACACTTTCTAGAAGTATCAGTATTTGAAGTTCAAGCAACTTCACAATATCAAATGTTTCCTTAATGGCTGCACCTGGATCTACATGAGCTCATTGTATACACCTACAGCCAAGTTCAAAAGAACTTTCTGTTCTGTTGGTTTTCATCAGTGAAACATGAATATATGTGCCTGACAAACTTAGAATCTGCTTTATGTTCTTGCTCTTGTCACCCAAAAGGGATTTTATAACATACTGTAGGGTCCTCAGAATCTACTGGAAAATTACTAATATTACCTGGAACAAAGAGACAAATAAGTTTGCTAACTTGTGACCGCTGCAGTGCTTTTGGGTATCTCACCATCAGCTGGAAAGATTTCTTCATATTTTGTGCCAGATAAGTGAGTCTGTTTCTTGGCACTATTTGTACATTCTTCCCTCCTTCCAAGTTTTCCTCTTGAAATTGCAAATTCTTTACACAAGGGGTTCGATTTGTCTGCTGAAGCCAAAACCCCTCTGTTTCCTGTCCAAATTTTATGCCTGACACAGTGCAATGCACTTTTGGTTGCTTAGGGTGTGCTTCTGGTGTAATGACTCACAGCACACAGACACTTTTGCAGTCTGGCAGATCGCAGACCTTCACTTAACGAACTGCGTATTGCTGACACGCTTTACTGGACCTGGCCCAAGGTAACAAGCAGCCAGGTACCACAAACCCTAACTTCTGGGCACTTCTCAGTAAAAAAACCCACCTCTTGGCTTCACGTGTCTGGCAGCAAGACAACTTTTATGTTCTGTGTTAGGCAATGTACAGGAGTAGCATGGGACACTGGGAACAGATCCCAGGACTGTCAAACACCATGTTTGAATGCCCAAGAGCCAGTTCTCGACCCCTCTTTCATTCTCTCTCCTCTGCAATGACTCTGGTCCCTCTTTATGCAGAGGGATGCTGCACCAAAGAGGGTGTACAAGAAAGTTGGGGAGGGACTTTTTACAGAGACATGTAGTGATAGAACGAGGGGAATGGCTTTAAATTGGGAGGGGGGAGGGGAAGGGGGGGAATATATAGACTAGACCTTAAGAAATTCTTCACAACAAGGGTGGTGAGGCACTGGAACATGTTGCGCAGGAAAGTTGTGGATGTCCTCTCCTTGGAAGTGTTCAAGGCCAGGCTGGATGGGTTCTTGGGCAGCCTGGTCCAGGGGATGTCCCTGCCCATGGCATGGGCGTCGGAAATGAATGATCTTTAAGGTCTCTTCCAACCCAAACCATTCTATGATTCTATGATTCATTGGTGGTGCCACGTATGACCCAGGAGACGCAGGTAGGAGAGCTCGGGGCACACCACCTCTTCCTCAGCACCGGCATGCGGTCACACAGGCTGCCTAGATCACCATTTTGGGGACTGTGCTTCTCAACTATCAGTCAGATCAGACCCCTTCCAGCTTGCCTGCGTGGCCTGCCCAGCCCCAGCTGCCTGTGGGACCTCCATGCCAACTGTACAGAGCAGGCACTCAGCATGGACAGGTGCTGCAGAAGCACAGTGCTGAGCCGCTCAGCAGGAATACAGCTCTATGTGCAGAACTGGAGCTCCGCAGCTCCTAGACAGTTTCAGGCTCGCAAAGGAGAAGCCTAGCAAGGAGCCCATCAGAAGGTCTTCCATGTGCATCAATCCAGCTCAGGGATCAAGGGAGGCAGGGGGGTGGGGAGGAGAAGGTTCCACCTTTCTCCAAAACTACAGGATTTCAATCACCCACCCAAACTGCATCATAAAAGCCTCACAATCCCCATCGTGGGCTACGCTCAGCAAGAATGTGCCATGTGCGTAGATTTTTTTCCCTTAACTCTCATTTATTTGTCGTGGCATTTGCTAATTTACTGCCCTTGACCTCAATAGCCCCCAGTGGGACTCCTCTGGCTGGCATGACATAGGGAGGTCATTATTCTGTTTTATCAGTGGGGGTTATAATTTAAAGAAGCTTGCCTGTAACGAGTCACAGCAATGTCATTACCATGTCGGTGAGGCAGAGCCCACACAGGAAGGCGATAACCACATCCACAGTCTGAGCACTGGTAATTCCTTGGAGTAGGCAGGTTACCCAAGGCCCAAGACTGGAAACCTCATTCAAAAGTAAAATCCAAACTAGACAAGGAAAATTCCCCTTGCTGAAGAAGGGTGGTGTAGCAAAGGGCTCCAGAGCAGACAAGTGGTATCAGAGACTGCTCTGTGCCACCTCCAGAACACACATCACTCACAGGGCTGGGTAGAAAGCTTGGCACCGGGACCACCCAGAGCATTCCAGAAGACGACTTACCTACATGCAACTGTCAGCACCATGAACACTGTTTCCCAGGAAAGGCAGGTGAAGGGAGTCGAATGTCCCAGTGTGATATACACGCTTGCACACACTGATGAACAGCCTGGGGAAGAGGAACAAGAAAAGCACACAGGGCAGCACACATGCATGCTTCACTACCCTCCCCATGCCTGACACTGCCAGGGCCCTTCACCACAGGCTCTTTCCAGCCCAGGTCTTTCCACTCCACCAAAGGCACCTGCCAAAACCCTCCCTGAGGACAGAAGTCTGCCTGCACCCAGCCAGCTTGCACTCCTTTCTCAACCCGGAGATGCTCGACCTCCCAGGCTATCCTCAGCAGACAATCAGCAGCGTCGTCTCCAGCCTGAGGATTTTAAGTGTGTGTGAGCTCTTAGTGGATTCACCAAATCCTGTCATGCCAAAAGGCAGCCCGTGGGGTTTTAGGCACCCAGTTTAAAGAGGGAAAGCGGTGGCATTCACACATTGGGAGAGTCATTTTGGCAGTCACCGTGGAGAAGTAAGGGCTGCACCCCATTCTCCCACACACAGTCACAGCACCAACCTCAATCCACTATGGTTACCGTCATGGAGGTTATATGTGGCTGCTTCTGGTCAGCCAAGCAGCCTTTTAACAAGCTCCGAGAGAAGAAATTATGCTTTCCCCTTTGAATGGGGGTTCCGACCAGCAGCACTCATTGCCATTGACAGCCAATATTGAACATTTAATTCCATGAGCATCTGGAGGCAGAGCTCAAACAGCTGAAATCTACACAACAGCAGGAAATTTCCTTAGGAAGAAGGGCCCCAGAGTGTTGTAAGAAGAAAACAAGACCAGAGTTTAGGCTCACATTTTGTACCATTGAATGTACTGGTCACTTTTAGCTTCAATAAATAAATGAAAAAAGTCTAGAGTGTATTTTCTTTTAATATGATAGCTTTACTTTGGCACTATACATAGCTGGCAAAGCAGGAGACTGTTGACTCTCACCTTCAAATGCTCTTCAAATACTCTTCTGGTAGCATCCACGACCCCTGCCAAAAAACAGGTCTCTGAGTAGCCAGCAAAGTGTCAAGCTGGAGAATCGGTGAAAGCAATGAGCTCTTTGAGGAACTATCTGTCACCACATATTTCTGTACGGAGTTAAACAAACTTCTAACATAATATGTAGTGTCATGTAATGCCAGCAGGAGTTAACCTGAGTTTAAAAAAAGAACTGGCAAACTCTAGATCACAAAGGAAAAGTGATTCAAGAAGGCGGCTTTGGATATCAGATGAACAGAAGTTACTGATCGCAACAAACTGTCCATAGGGCGTTAAAACATAATCAAACATGAATCTTTGCTTTTGAGACTTTAAGAGATCCATTCTCCCACCTTTGGCTTCACCTTCTCTGGTCAATATCAATCTGGAAAAGTAACTGTTTGCTAGTGTGCATCCTTGCAAAAGAATACACAGTGAGTAAGGCTGAAAATCCCTTATAATGGTTATAGGTTATCCTAGCGAGTCGATCATTACGATGCTAACTGAAGTGAGCTAATAGACACACTGCCTGAGTGCATTCACAGTCACTGCCTGCACAGGGCTGGGAAATTAGTACAAGAGAGGAGCAGTTATGCCTTCGCTAACCATATAACATCAATGCTGTTATTCATCACAGGTGTCTACAATTGCATTTCTTGTAGCTGTTCACTGGGCTTCCTAGAGGCACCAGAAATTTCTGGTATCACTAAAAGCCAGTTGCTGAAATTCCATCACCGGTGGAACCGGAGGTATGAAGGCATGTCGCTACAAAAACATGCTGACATGCATAGGTCTCAAAAAAAAATGGGTTTATTATCATCCACTTTAATGTAAAAGCTTGCAAAAGTGTTGGACAGCTTGTTTCAGCTTTGCAGTCTTACAGAGAAGCATGGGTATGGCTGAGAACTAAGCTGTTAAAACTGTGTGCTTGCCATGAATGTTGCACAGATGCTGCCAGTTGTTGAAGAGCCATCCTGACTAACTGACTTCAGATGTTCACTCCTCATCTGCAGCTGAAGGACTGAACCCTGTGGTACTGTCAGGCACAACTCTCTGTCAGTGTTGGGAGCAGGGACCTGATGCAACAGAAACATAACAGAAGGAGGCACTCTGAGCCGCTAGCCCTGCTGCTCCCCAGCATTGCCATCCACAGAAGGCATTCATGGAAGCGACACGCCACTTTGAACGGCTGAGTTCACCAGGAGCTCTGTCTCGTTGGAAGGCACAAAATTAGATTGCTTCCTCTGAGTTGCTAACACTTAACCATAAACATTTCTAGGACCACATTCTCCTTTGCATCACACTGGCATAGCTGTGATAAAATCAATGTGATTATACCAGCATACCATAGGCAATCTGGCGCAATTCTTTAATCGCACAGCACTCACAGCACATAGTAATGAACCCTCATTCAATAATTTGGGATTTACCATTCTAGCTTGCTCCCCTTGAATCTGTGATTTACTGTTGCACTACCTTTCTTTTCCCACTTCTGCTAATTTTCAAGGGTATGCAACGTATCATTGTGGAGTTCTCCAGCCTCTTTGCAGAGTCAAGTAAAAACCATTTTTCATGCAGAGTTGTTTAGGAATAGGATATATAGCCACTCCTATCAAGGGTGTTCAGAGAGTTACATAAATGGCTTCCACTATTTTAGAGCTGCAGCCAATAAAAAATTCAGGGTAGAAATTTCAGGCGGTCTAAAGTGCCAGATATTCATTCACATCTTTATAAATGTCTCACCTAAGTTTATCAGTCACTGAAGTCAATCTTGAAAGCACAGTTTCTTCAAGCAAGTTTGTCAATTGCAGACTTACTTCAGCATAGTTCTCCTAGCATCTTACCTCATCCTTCTCTCTGTTTTCATCTAACTGGGGTCTTATATAGCTCAGGCATTGAGAGACCCTAGGATTTCCATACGATCTAATGGTCCATTGCCATTGAATTTAACTATTCTAGGAAAAAAAGATGAAGTTTTTCAGCCCCCTGACTCTGGAATTATCTTCTGTCATTGACTGATGGGGATCCAGGTCTGTTGATCTTCAGGGCACACAGTAAAACCTGCTTCCTCAGCTATTTCCCAAGAAGGAATCTTTGTACCGAGTTTGAACTTCCTGTCATGGAAAATTTCTAGCATGTGTGTTTTCCACCGTTAGAGAGCAAGGTGGAAACTAAAAAAACCAAGAGGCAAACAATAAAGATAACTCAATCAAAGTGGCATATGGAGATATAAAACCTGTCTCCAAAACCAAGCTAAAAAAGGCAAACAACCTTGCTGTGCCCTGAGCATGCCAGCTGGTTCTACCACTGCTTTGCAAAGGCACCTCCATTCCTACCCCCAAACTCTTCATATTGAAAAGAAAGAAAAACAGCTTGATGATTATGATCACTCGCCTTCACCATCTGCAGCCTAGGTCACTGGATGTTAATTAACAAACAAAGCAGTTGTGTGAGCATCCCCAGTTCACACAGTTACATCCACAGTAGCTTCAGGAATGGGCCCAGAGGAAATAAGGAAAGGACACGCAGATAAGTTTCAAAAGGTACACAGGAAGATCACTGAGCAATGTTAATTGCAACATGTGTAATTTGGGTTCTGGTAACTACAGCTCATATCCACAAAGCTAAGCGCTGTTGATAACGCTTATAATTCAGATATCCAAGTCCCAGTGCACACAGAGAATGCTGTTAGTAGTTTTAAACAAAAAAGTGAAATACTATTAACCTTAAGGAGAAATGATGTCAAGGAAATCAACAGCCCTGACAGCGGCACAGCGCTGTGACTCTGGAAAGTGTAACTACTCCACACAGGAAAAACGAGACCAGAGAGGCAGAGGTTGAGACCTCCCCTTCTCCCCAGAGCTCAGGGCTCTGCCTTTGTGCCAGTTATCTTGGCTGTGCTAGCCTGAAGCTAACTCTTCACTACAGAAGCAAAGGGCTTTAGTGATAACCAAAACACCTGAAAAAACTCTTAACTTTTCTTTTTGTTTAAAGTGAATCAAATGTCATCATTCCCCAGGGATCAACGTGCCCTCACTCTAGCAACCTCACAAGGAGGGAACTCCAGGCGTACAATCCAGGATCAGACTGGCACAACTCTACAGTGGGTTTTCACCTTGCCAGTATTACACAAGAATTTGTTTCTCCTCCAGAAATTAGCTGCAATTTCTGCTTTTGAACAGTAAACTGCTGACTAACACACTGTAAAGCAATGCACAGTTAACTTCACAGACAACCAAGTTCTAAGGCATTTTTTTCTGGAGTGGCTAGCCCACCATACCTTTTCACTTTACCCCTCCTTACAACACCAAACAAAAAACACCAACAAACCCAACCAACACCTTGTCTTCAGCAGCATAAGCAGTTTATGTGCTGTGTTTTGCAGACACACAGTCCTTTAGTCCAATGCCAGCAGTCCAGAGCTCAGCACTGTCTCCCAGCGTAGCACCAGGTGAGTACAACACTTACCTGCTGCCCAGCTGCCTCAGGCTCATCTCCACCACGGGGCCCTAGGCTCAGCCCCCATCTATCCAGGAATGCTTCTTCAACACCTTTGTGTCAACTGCTACTGAGATTTGTATGCTGAATGTGCACCTTCTCGTTCCACCAACTCATACGACATTTTCAGTCAGTCTTCCTTGTCTTGGGAAAGGATAGAGGGAGAGCTGGTCTCCAAAATCCTGGTGCCCATGGTCAGTTGTGCCAGGTCACTAATGTTTGAAGTAAGTGCACCAAAACATCCAGGCGAGGTGTCCACCACTGCAGGCAGAGCACTCAGAATCACAGAATCAGAATCACTAGGTTGGAGAAGACCACCAGGATCATTGAGTCCAACCAGTCCTGTCAGCCACTAAAACATGTCCCTGAGCACCTCATCCACCCGTCTTTTAAATACCTCCAGGGATAGTGACTCACACAACCTCGGCCTCCCTGAGGTGCCTGGCTCCAGAAGGGGAGGTGGATCCCTGCAAGGACAGGTGTCTGCCTCCCAGGCATTGGACCCCAGCAGCCACAGGCAGGGAGAAACCTGCCAGTGTCAAGACCTGGAGGCAGCGGGGCCCTCTTCTGAGAGAAGTTTCATCCTCATAGACTCAGTCCAAGAGAAGCCAAAGGAGCTGAGCTTTCTGCAGCATTAGTGCCACAGCCCGGGAGCCGAGAGCATGGAGGGGAAGCAGACATTGCTCTGAGCAGGACAGATGGGACACCACTTGCAGGGTTTAGCACAGACGTCACTTCCAGCAGCTTTTGCAGATACACCTACATTGGCTCAGCACTAACAGCACTGAAACACAGAGAAAGTTGCACTTGTAATGCTGTTTTGTTTGCTTTTGGTGCAATTCTGTTCCTGTTGAGCTATGTGCTTCCCTGCTCAGACTGTCCCTGGACCCAACGCTCCTTGTTGAAAGCCAGTGCCAAGCCAGCTGACAAGGCACGGGAGAAAATTATTTGTTCCCTCTCTCTAAAGAAATTAACTGATGATAACAATAATTTCTCTAAGATGAATTTATTATATAGTTTGACCAAAGGATGTGTAAGATATCAGAGGAGCAGGAGTTCCTGGAAATGCAGCAGTGCCATGTATGGCTCAGCATCTGGAACTAAGCACAGAACAGGAAGGACAACACCATGAGTTTAGGACAGGGAAAACCCAGCACCAGGTAACAAAGACTGCAGAACTTTTGAGATCTTGCAGCAGAAGAGGAAGCAAAGCCAGGGCCAGGAATGCCTCCAGCTGCTTTGCAGGACCCACAGGACTGGCATACCTGTAGCCTGACTGTTGGTCTGCTCCCCAGGCAGCGACTCCTGGACACAGGCACAGCAGTGACCATGTGGGCTCTGCCAAGCCCGAATCCTAAAACAGCTAAAGGATCCAGGTGCATTTAGGGCTAAGTGGTGATGACATCCTCATCATGGTCCCCTGAAAATCTCATTGAGTCTGCCAGGAGAAAAGCAGTGGAGTAACACAGTGTTGATTCTTGGGGGGCAGAGGGACTGTGCTGTGGCTGACTTCTCTGCACACGAGGAAGAGACATGGCAAGTCCAGCTACCACAAACTGCGGCACAGCCAGCGGGATCGATGGGCACCAGCCAAATGGCACTGCCTCACAGGCAAACACCACACCGAGCGCCCCAGCAAGCTACAATCCTCACAGCTGGAAGCACCACTCCCAAACTCACACCACTGCTCCTGGGCTTGAAACTGCAGCACAAGACACAGCAAAGGGCAGGCTGACCACCAAGGGGTCCTGATGTGCAGCCTTGCCAGGGAGAAAACAAAAATAAAACAAACCCCCTCTGTTCCTGAAGCTTGGAGTGAATTAGAGACAGCAAAGGACTGGTCACCAAGGAGATTCATGTCTCCTCCTTGGACCCTCCCACCCACAGTCTGAGGCCTGGAAGAATTCCAAAGTAAAAAGCTAGTCTTACAAAATTAAATAAAAAAATAAGTAGTAAGGATGAAAATAAAACTATGACATTAATTGCTCAAAAATTTAAGAAAAATTAGGTATATTAAGAATTACAAGAAATTGAACATATGTTCTTACTGAAATAGCTGAAACCAAAGCCACCTTTTTTGCTTTGGTTGTCATATAGACACATTCTTTTCAGTGAGCTTAATGTCAGGTATGCCTCAGATTTTTCCTATAGCTGATTGTAACTACCAGTTCCGTATGCTATTTTTATAATAATTGTTGGAATTATTACTACTATTATGAACACACAGAAAACTAAAGTAACTCACAAATTAATTGGAAAAATGCATTTTAAAAGATAGAAAGCCAAATCTGAAATGACAGGCACAGGCAATAATACCTCTGTGTGGCAACGATGCCAATCCTCACAGCTATGGATGTAGCGATTCAGAGCTGTTTGTTCAGTAGTTTCCATGTCAAAAGCAGCTTAAAATATCAAGATTAGAGCTGGGTGAAAAATGTTCTGCCAAATCATTTTAGGTCTACGAATTCCATTAGAGGTAGAAAAAGGCAGTAAAACAAAATCCCAAACTAAACTTTTTCATTTTCTTTTTCCCTTCTTCCCAGTTTTGGAGTGCAGGAATGAACCTGCCCCCACGCTTTGCACCGCAGCCGCCCCTGCACCCGCTGCCGTCCCGCACCCCCTGCATCCCAAACCTCCCCTGTGAATGGCCCACATCCCCCGCATCGCTTCGTCACTAATTAGTCCCCAGCGCAGACTGCCGTGCCGCACACAGATCAAAGCTTGCAATATTTCAACTTCTCCCTGCTGCTGTGCCTCCCTCCTGGCTCGCGCCTGTTGGTCTGAGGGACAGTGAGGGGGTGGATTGGGCTCCTTGTCGGTGTCTCTCGGACCCGGATCAAAGGGATTGTCAGCCCTGGTAATTCCTTTTTAAGATTTATATCCTGTACCTTTCGCTTTTCTAAAAAGCATTGAAGTAAACCTAGGGCCACTTGCTTTTCCATTGTTACTGGTAACTTGCCCTATATCACATAAATGGTGCAGCCTTACGTTTGCATTGGCCCTCGTCGGACGGCGAACCCCTTCTATAAGGTCTCTTCAGGCACGGATCGAGTTTCCTGTTCCAGCCAGCGTCAATCTTTTGCCCCCTGGTCGCTGCTACCGGTGCTTTTCCGAGCTCCTGCCGGTCAGGATGGTGACCATATCAGGTCCCGGTCCAGTCAGGTCTTCGGGTCCCTGTTCGGGCGCCACTTGCCACGGCGGGAGGGACTCAAGCAGTCAAATCAATATGATTGATAAAGCAAGGTTGTCTTTATTCAAAACAAGTCAGGTTATATACTTTTCTTCTACTTGATTACATCATCGTATTATAATTTCATTGGTTAGTAACAGCATGCAAATACATGTTCATTGGCCATATTCATATTGCCCCCTATGTTAATATTCATTAACTACTACCTGATATTTTGCTTCTAACATCCTGCTATAGTTTCTATGTTCAAGGACAAAAAGTCCTGTTTTGGTTACAATGTTCTAGGCTACGTGCTGACTTATCTTAGAGTCAGGCTTAATGTTATCAAAAAGAATAGCTTGTACAGCCAGCTGCTCCCAGCTCATCAGGGAGATGGTTTATACAGCTCCTTCAAGGGAACATGTCCTTGTTCACTTAACCATTTCCCAACAGACAACTCCCTGCTCTGTGAACTTGGAGCTACCGCACCAAATAAACCATTTTCCTTCAGTCAGGGCCTTGTTTTGCAGTGTTAGTGTATTACTAGGGGCATAAAAAGCAGGGCAGGCTCAGGATCCATTGCTGCAAATGTTCACAAATTCACCATTGTTCTGCAAAATACACCTGGAGTAAGGAGTGAATTTTCCAGGGGTGCAATACAGGAATGTGCACATTATTGCGCTGGTTTGTGCTTAACAGTTGTTGAGTGCCGATGCTTCACAGCCTGGGAAGAAAGCCTGTTAGGGTACACTTGGGATGACCTTATGCCCGACAGCTAGAACGGAGGCTGGGCACCAGCCACATGGAATGAGATGTAAGGGAGCAAAATCAATGTATGGAGCTGGCTACAAGACTCAAAGGAAAATAACACTTAACGGCCACTGGCCAAGGGAAGCAGAACATGGCAACACACAGGGGGCTGGGGCCTGAAACACAGCAAAGTGCAGGAAAACAACATCAACACTGCTGCCCAGTGCAACGGCCAGAAAGGATCCAGGACACAGTGGCTGAAGCTGGCACAGAGCAGGACCCAACTTCTAGTTTTCTGTTCTTATCTCCACACCAGCAACTGTCCTTCAGCTGGCTGACACGTAGCTTTGTCCTGTTCTGAGACGGGCATCTGTACTGCTGGCAAAGCTCCTACAGGGATTAAAAACCTTCAGCGATAACAACTAGGCTTTTAGAGTTTCTCTGGTCGGTGAAAATCAGAAGGCCTAAACTCAGCATATGGACACAAAACGCCACCACTGAGGACATAGCCAAAGGCTGTACCAAACCAGTTATTTCTGTGATGACTAGCAGACAGAGTAAAAGACAGTGCTTTTAAAAAAAACAACACCCAAAACCTTCTAAGGTTTTGTTCTCTGGCATTGAACCTGTGCACAATTCTGTTTAATTACCTTTTTTCTGGTAAACATCCATAGGAGTGTTACTGCTTAGAACAGAGCAGTATTTCTGTCTCTTACAAAGAGCATTACAATTGTTATTCAGTTTGCTTTAGTCTAGATCATGATATCAGCAAAAATATCAAGACTGTTTTCTATATCATCCTCAGGCTCCAGCTCTTCATGCTGATCCTTGGGAGAGGAGCATACTCTTTGTCTGTGAACTGTCTTCCTTTTCCTTCTACGAACATACACAGAGCGACTCCTCTCCATCCCCTCAGAATGCAAGTCATTTGCACCAGCGGCAGTTTGCAAAGCTGACTCTAAGCTTCTGTAGAATCTAGAAAGAAACAAATTATGTCAGTATTACTTTTGTAGGTTTGCTCAGGATCTGCAAAACTGAACAAACAAATGCTTTTGTAATATCACCAAAATGTGCCAAGAGAAGAAAATTGTTACTGACATTGAGATGTTCTAGCCAACACTGGAAGGATAATCAGAAATACCAGGGCGTGTCCTTGTGCGTGTCCTGCTACTCCACTCTGTAATGCCTGGATGTTAGCAATCAAGTGGTGGAGGCACTCAAGTGCCATGAAGACCCTGTTAACCTTACAGAAACTAGAAACGGTATCAGGTTAAATGTTTAATGACTGACAGCATTAGCAATCAGATGGACTGCTGCTATGAGCAGTCACTGCTAACTTTAACCACTACAGAGATTCCCAGTGGACATATAAAAAGAAACTCCTCTGGTTACGTATACATAGGTGCCTCACCAGTATCTGTGTCCCTCGCACTCTGGCACTTCTGCCTGTTCTCTTCCTCAGCTGGACACAATTGTACTGTGTGTAACTCTCCACCACCCTCAAAAATCCTCAGTTTTGCAAACTATGCAAAGCATTTAGTGGTTTAAAGCATGTATTGCCACCTGAATTCTGCTGAGATGGCCACTGTGTTAGAATAACAAATGCTGTTAACATGAGAAAAGAAACTCAAACCACACTTAATAACAAAGTCTGCAAACTCATGTCGCTTACAGGTTTTTCCTTAAATACTTTATAGCCTTTGGAGCTCAAACAATTAATTGAAATTGTATTTTAGACTTTGTAAGAGCTGTCTAGTTTGTGTTTTGGTTTGTTTTTTTTATTTAAACAATCTCTCCTGTGCATTTTTCACTTTCAGATTTAGATGTAATGAACAGGACTAGTGGAATCCAACAATTCAATATATTCTTCAGAGACCATCAATTTCCCCTTGTGGCTCAATGGAACTTCTAAGCAATGAGTGCTCCGGACAGCCTAAAAACACACAGAGAAGGATTTCTCTAGAATAAAGTTTTTTATTTTATTAAGGTTGTTTGAATATTATGGGGAATTTACTAAAGGAAAAAAACCACTCTCCCACAGAATTGCTTAGTTTGCTGTCAAATGAGGCAGAAAGAATTTGCAGTGCTACAGCATGGCCTGTGAAAGCAATCAATCACGTTACAGCACAGATCTTGGCTTGTAAAAAAACTGAGGCTACAAGTAATGATGGGATTCTGTTATATTCCTTACAGGTCAGTAGAAAAGTCCTTACCATCATATTTTTTCCTCCTCTGCCAACTGTAATACCAGAGTTCCTGAACCCAGAATCAACAGCCACTGAATGCTGAGGAAAAAAAAAGATACCTTAAACAAGTCTCACACACTTTCACAGCAAGGAATAATTCCCAGTAGGTTGCAATGCAGCTCAGTCTCAGTTTTGCAAAAAACTTATTCCAAACCATCTCCCCAGATTAATACAGGAAAATAGATACATTAAAATGTTTTTAAGATCAAACCCATGTAGTGTCACAAATAGTGGGCAGTTTTAAGAGAGCTCCAGTCAATCCTGACTGTCCAATCTAAACCCGTCACTGCAGATGGGACATGACCATCTCTCTGGGCACGGCACTGCATTATCTGGTAGCCATGCACTCAGTCATGCTACTCTTGTACAGCTAGAAGGGCAGCAATGCTATAAAAGCAGCTAATCAGCTCTCTTCTAGATCAATGAAGGAACAAACGCATCATGCATTACTCTCTGGAGTCAGGCTAGAAAAGCAGAAGGCAAAGGTACTATTCAATGAGCTGCAACACAGGAGCCAAATGGCCTGGCTGGCAGCAAAATGCTGTCTACAAACACCGTCACTTTCAGCCCATGAAAGCAACCTGAGCTCGCTGGAAAAGCTTTTTAGCAGGCAATCTGCTTCAGCTTGCAAACCAAGCTGCAGTTGAGTAATTTTGATTTTAAAATGGAAAGCAAAATCTCTACTCACTTTAAAGCTGTGTTTTCTTCATTAGCTTACTTTTAATACCTTGGTTATTAAACATATAGCACATCTGGGACTATTCTAAAGTGCTAGAGCTTGCTCAGGAGCCAACACTTTTTCCTTTGCAGCACAGAATATAAGAGAACAATATTGTGATACTGTTACTCAATGTAATTTTACCAGAAGCTGTGCATCCTGCATCTCTTGACACTGCACGTGAAGAACAAATGGTTCAAACTTGAGCACAACATCACCAGTAGCTTTCTCAAGTGCTGCCATCTGGAAAAAACACCAAAATATTTATATTAACACTGGAGATGGGCTACAAAAGAAAGAAAAAACAAAAACAAAAAGAAAGAAAGAAAAAAAGTACCTAGTCCATGTGTGAAACAAGCATTAAAATGCAGCCCATGAACTCCAAGGAATCACGTTCAGCTGCTTTTAATTTTTCATTGCTTGTAATACACAGAAATCTCATGGATTTCCATGATTCAGTTTGCTAAGCTTGAGGTTTGATAGCAATTCATAGCAAGAGAGACTTTAAAGATGTACGCTTCTCTGTTTGTGTCTTCCTACATGCAAACAAATAGATTCAGTCAGACAGCACAGACTGAGGGCTGTGTTGCTGCAACCATGTGAAACCCAAGCACAACTATTCAGTTACTTAAAGCTGTTCTTTAAAATAAAAGACATTTACTTCTGAAGCACATTCCTCAACTTTAGAAACTCTTCTCAGGTTCAGCAGATTAAATTTGTGGCCTAACAGACTTGATCACATTTGAATCCTAGTTTAAAGAATAACACCTTTACAAAGGTAAAAAAGTCAAAGTTGAAATTAGATGCATATATACACAAGACAAGGAAAGAAAAAAAAGAGGGAAGTAACTTCATAATTGTAAAATGCAAGACATCACCTTCAGACCCCCTGAGCTGTGCCAGAAGACTGAGACACTAATGGCAATTTTTCCTGGATTTGCAAGCGTGGAGAAAGCTGTATGATATTCCACAGGGCTTATCAGTACAATTTCCCTACTCTTCTATGCTATCTTTTTTGCAGAGCGGCTCTAAGGGCTGATACTACATTTTTCCATTCAGAAAAGTTGCTCTGAGGCAGTTATATGACTTATTTCGTTTCATGATTATTTAACCAGAAGCACCATCCCCCCCCGTTTGCCTTCACTTGCTCAATTTACAGCACTAAGAAATGTGCTGCGTTAACTGGAGAGATGTCAGCTGTTACCCTTTCCTTTGCTGTCTTGTCCAGCCCTTCTCATCTTTCTTGCAAAATGAAAATATTCAATAAAATAATCAGATTCATATGCTTTTTTTAAGACATGATGGCATAAAAGAAAACTGCTGAAGTAGCACTCTCCACTTTCCTTCAAAAATTGAAAACTACTTAAATGTGTTTGTGTAGAATCTCCTCTGTAAATGTTCTTATTTTAAGTTGGAAGCCGGTCTTTCTGAACAGCTAAGTTAGTAATTCCTATTTTCTCTGGAGCGCTGCTTTTCCAGAAAGCATCATCTCAATGCTGCCTGATACAGAACTTCAACCAGTGAAATGCGTGGTTTGATACAGCAATTGTCACTGTGGTGTCAGTGAGGAATACATTTTTTGTATTTCACCCTGTGGCACCTGCTAATGACTCTTATATCACTGCCCAAAGACCAGCAAGCATTCGACAGAAACTGAGCTTATTTCACTTCTGGACAGGACAGCTTTCATTTTGAACAGAGCCACGGCTTTGCAAAACCAAGGCTCACTTCATCCGAGATTTTCATAAATCATTTTCTGAAAGTCAGTGTTCTGTGACAGAAGCAACACCTATTCCTGACTTCTTGAGAAGCTATTGAGATGTGGGGATTATGTGACTTCTGACCATACAAAATCAGTCACATTTCATATTGGCTGCATTTACAACTAGGCAGGGAACTTGGTCTTAAGCTTAAAAGCATTCTCCTAAAAACAGCTCTTGAGAATCTGTTAAGTAGAGCAACTAGAGGACAGTTTATTTTTAAATTAGAGTGCTGATTCATCTCAGTAACAGTCATAAAAACACCTGAACATTTCTTTCCATTTACGTGCCATTTTTATCATGACATTAGGAATCCTGCATTACATAAATACAGAAGTTGTACCATAATGTCCTCTTACCACATCGTCTTTGTTACACATTTCATGTGTTACCGTGAGCCAGGTGCAGATTTTCTTCTGGATCTCAGACCTGTTTATATCCTGGAGACAGAGAGAAAGAATTAAAGTGGCACTACAGATACATGATCTTTGATTTTGTGTAAAGAAAAGAGTCCTTCATCATAAATAACGTTGCTTTTAAAAAAGCGTGTTTTCTCAAGGTACGAAAATATATTCATATAGGAGTAGTTTAAAACGGATTTATCCATGCTCCTCATGGAAGAACGGAATGTAATCCAGAGGGACCTGGACAGGCTGGAGAAATAGGCCTGGGGAAACCTCATGAGGTTCAACAAGGCCAAGGTCCTACACCTGGGTCAGGGCTATCCCCAGTTTCAATACAGGATGGAGGACGACGTGATTGAGAGCAGCCCTGCAGAGAAGGACCTGGGGGTGCTGGTTGATGAGAAGCTCGACATAAGCCAGCAATGTGCACTCACAGCCCAGAAGGCCAACCGTGTCCTGGGCCGCATCAAAAGAAGCGTGGCCAGCAGGGCGAGTGAAGTGATTCTGCCCCTCTATTCCTCTCTCGTGAGACCCCACCTGGAGTATTGTGTCCAGTTCTAGAATCCTCAACATAAGAAGACTATGGAGCTGTTGGAACGGGTCCAGAAGAGGGCTACAAAGATGATCAGAGGGCTGGAGCACCTCTGCTATGAGGACAGCCTGAGAGAGTTGTTGTTGTTCAGCCTGGGAGAAGGCTCTGAAAAGACCTTCTAGCGACCTTACGGTACCTGAAAGGAGCTACAAGAAAGCTGGAGTGGGACTGTTCACAAAAGTTTGTGGTGACAGGACTAGCTGCAGTGGATATAAACTGGAGAGAGGCAGATTTAGGCTAGACATAAGGAGAAATTTCTTCCCAATGAGGATGGTGAGGCACTGGCACAGGTTGCCCAGGGAAGCTGTGGATGCCCCATCCCTGGAAGCGTTCAAGGCCACGTTGGACAGGGCCTTGAGCAGCCTGGTCTGGTGGAAGGAGTTCCCCGCCATGGCAGGGGAGTTGGAACTGGATGGTATTTAAAGTCTGTTCCAAAGCAGACCATTCTATGATGTTATGATCCCGAGGGGCAGAGCTCTCTGTACGGGCTGTGCTGCTGCTGCTTTCCCTGCTTCCCCCACTCTCAGGCCCTGGGCCCTGCCCCATTCCGCAACTGGTTTGTGCCGATGAGTCTGGGGTTCCCCAGGTGCTTGGAGCCACTGGGATGATGTCTGCCTGCCTGCAGCCACTCCAGCCAGTACCGGGCTGCTTCCAGTCCTCTGAAGGTGGCCCCATACTAGGTTCATCACCGGGCTGCAGAATAGTTTATTAAAACTTATGGGTCCATTTTTTTTCTGAGCAGAATAGAAGCTGCTTTTTGGTTTGTTATCACAACATATAAAAGTGACCTGTACTGCAGAAATTGCTTGGCAGAGTGGATTTTTGCCACGTCCTAAGGGAAATCTTAGTAGTGTACATCCCTGTGACCAGTGCTCTTTCTGGCTTGAACAGACAACCAAAACTACGCAGGCTTCTTACAGACTAGAGTTAGGAAAAAAAATAATGTTGAAGTCAGGTCCTTGTGAAAGCTGTTATCATCTTTGGGAAAAGCCTGCCTCTGTCTGCAGCCCTGAAGTTCCATAACTGGAGCTGGCCAGCAGTGGGATCTCCTGATACCTATAAGGTTCCTATGTGCCTCTGCTGTTCCGTGATTTTTTGCTAGGTCACAAGTAAAGTGCTTCTCTCTGAGTGGATCAGCTTCCTGACAGACCTGTGTGTAACTGTCCTGTGGTGGGAGTGTTAGCAGAATGACAAACACATAACCACACTAGGAGGTTATATGTGGTGCTTTATTTCGAGGCCCCGGGAACCAGGGGTACGCACCCAGATCTGGTTCCAAAGACCGTCACATCGCGTCCGCTTTTTATTCTCTAAAAGTTTCGCAATCTATTGTATATTCAACAGGTTACTTCATTATCTAATACATATGTATAGGTAGGTTACTTCATCACCTTATTGCGACATCAGTCTCTATTGCGCCTGCGTAGCCCCCCTCTGGTGGTCGTCCTGATGAAGTAAGTAGTCTTCCTCAGATGAAGTAAGTAGTCTTCCTCAGATGAAGTAAGTAGTCTTCCTCGCATTGTCTTTATTACTTCTTGTTCTTTTGGCAAACTCGTCAGTTTTTCTTGGCTGGACCCGCACTTATCTCCACTTGACCGCTCAGGTATATCTTTCTTGCCTCCTGAAACCTATTCTTCTGTCTTTCACAAGATTTATGGTGGTCTTTTGGCTGTTGCAGGTGTATGTTCTACTTGGGTAGGGTAGCTAGTATGTACTTTTCCTAAGCACACTTGGATCCTATTGTCACATGAGGTCCTTTGAGCAAGTACCTCGGGTCTGTTGCTAGGATACGTTAAGAATCAACAGAATCATGAAATTTTACATTCAGTCTTAGTTCCTGATTAGTCGATGATCAGTGTTTTATCCTACTTTAAGTGTAACTTTCCTAGCATTTCCCCCCTTTGAAAATACTTCACCTTAGCAAGTATTTTCATTTCATGTAACTGTTTCTTGGTAAGTTGATGGGGGTATTGGGTGCTGTGGATATTCTCGTGTCACTGCTCCAATAATTTTGTGTGTCCAGTTTTGTTTGTGAGTAATTTCTCTCCAGATACACAAATACACTAGATAGATTGTAAGGAATATAAGCAAAAGTGTGAATAACGTTTGAATGAGAGAGTGTATTCAGCCAGTAACATGGATGCTTAACCTATCAAATAATGCCCCAACCCAATTTTGACCAATTTTTTCTTTCTCTTTTTCAGCTTCTCTTTCTATTTTTCCCAATTGCGAGATATCATATTCCACATCGGCTGTGACATTAGGTATATGCACACAGCAGTGATCAGTTCGATCTTTGAGATATCCACAGACACCATGTTCTTTTAACAAGAGCATGTCTAATGCCATTCTGTTCTGCAAAGTCATTTTCGTTGTCGCCTGTAGTTGCAAGTTTAAATCTCGAAATCCCTTCTTTGTTATTTTTGCCAATCTTTCAGTTTGTCCAATTAGTTTGTAAATCATTTCTCTATTACGATACGTCGCTATTTGGGCAAAAAGGGATTTTAATGCCCATCTCACTTTAACTCCTGTCTCAGGCTTCTGCCAAGTGTCATCTATGTCTTTAATATCATTTTCTATGTCTCTTTTAGCACGAATTTGTAAAGTTTCCAATTTACCTCTGAAGGGGAATCGCTTCTAAATTGGGCACAGGGTAGGCAACCCCAGAGTTATTTCTTTAACTGGACCCTCCATTGATAAATGTGTAGTCCAAGTTCCATCATTAGATGCCCAAACAAAATTACCCATACTGCGTACTGTCGAATATTTACAGTCTATTCTATTAACTGGTACTTGTATTACCTTTCCCCCCGACCTTAAATCCCTGACAGGCACACCCTACTATTAGAGCCATTTTAACTGGAGGTATGGTGATCTCTTCAGGGTCTAGGTCACAATCTAAAATTTTAGAATAATTCTACCATGGAACGCTATCAATAGGATCTCTACTGATCCGGCCATTTACTGGTAATTTGTCACTACTTTGTTTTCCTGTCCATTTAAAATATTAAGATGTTTCTCTTCCGTATTGGAATTTTTGTAAAATACTTGTTGACCAAACTGTGTCCCAATTTTGTTCTGTATCATTTCTTTTCTGGCACACCCATTCCATTGTATTTCTTTCCCTCACTATTTCCTTTATTTCATCATATGAACACCATCCTACATCTTTAAATCGTCCGATACGTGTGAACTTATAATTTGGTAATTTTTCACAATCGCTTCGACTTCCTGCAGTTCTCCACTCCCTTCTTATACTTATTTTCTGTTTTTCCTGTATGGGTGTTATTATTTGTTTACATTCGGTTTTATTTTCTTTTACCTCTGGGAGTGGGAAAGTCAATATTCCCCAGTTTATCGGTTCTCCACCCGTTTTTGGTAAAGGCAAGCATGCTGTAATCTTACTTGTATTTTGCATTCTAGCAAAATCCTTGATTAACCCAATCATCAAATTTTTTCAGTATCTTTCTTTTGAACATAAATCTCCTGGGGTGCCTGGGTCAGTTCTATGGCTCGTTTCACTCTGGCTTCAGTAATATTGATTTCGCTATATCCAAAGGTAGTAGCATTTTGATACTGGCATCTGTAAGTTCCCAAGTCGGATCTTTTTATCCCTTTAATAATCTGGACTAACATTCCTCCCAGTCTCAATTCTATTGAGTGTCTTTTATCACTTAGAACTGCTTTTTCTTCCTTTATCCATCCAAATTCCTCAGGCTGGGGGTCCTCTAGGAGGCAGTAAATAAGTGCCTCACTACCCAGAGGAGCCGGATAATGTGTATGCCCTGCTTTTATTCCATGGTCTTGAAGGGGATTTATTATCAGTGTTCTTTTTCCATAGTCTACATTACTTCCTGCTCCCACAAAACACCTATATTTTCCTTGGTCAGTCAAAGTTAAATTTGTCAGCTCCAGTTTTGTTTCACCTCGTATGGGATTTCGCGGATAAAACTTGTTCGATACTTTCCCTTTAAGTTTCCATGTCCCTCATAGTTCTTGTTTGTAACCATCTAACCTCAAATCTTTGCTATTATAGATTGTTTCAGGTGCTCCACAAGTTCTAGACACCTTTTCCCAAAAAAAATCTGAATTAATTTCTTTTTCATTGGGACATGACTTTGAAACTTGCAAGACAGAATGGCATTTTGTCCAATGGTATACTTGCTTGTTTCTCTCTTACATGAAATTTCTAGAGATGTGACACTTATTATAGGTATCAAGGACCAAACTATAATCAAAGTCCCGTACTCGAAGTACAACATTTTACTTGCTTTTCAGCTTCAGTCTCGTTGGTCCGACTACTTCGACTCTCCAGTTCTTGGGTGCCTTCTTTACTCGTGTGTAGTGGATCCAAGAGTCTATTCCTTTTACCTTTATCGCAGTGAAAGTTGTTAGCAGCACCCGGTATGGTCCATTCCACCGTTGTTTCAGTGGCTCTTCACTCCAGTCGCGGACGTAGACCTAGTCTTCCGGTTTAATTTCGTGTACTGAATTCTCTAATGACACTGGACGGTTCCAGATCAAGGCCCTTCGTAGCTGTGTCAAAGTTCTATCAAGAGATAACATATAGTTGTACACATCTTGGTGTCCTTTAATATGCATGTTTGGGTTTGGTTGTGGCAACTCATATGGTTTCCCAAAGAGGATTTCATAAGGACTCAGTCCCATCCCACTCCTAGGCTTTATCCTTATTCTTAGAAGGGCTATTGGTAATGCCTGGGGCCATTGAATTTTAGCTTCTTGGCATATTTTACTGACCTGTCTTTTTATCGTCTGATTCATCTTTTCTACTTGTCCACTAGATTGTGGTCTCCATGGGGTATGGAGACTCCAGGAAATTCCCAATGCCTTACTTACTTCTTGTACAATTGTGGCTACAAAGTGTGGTCCCCTATCAGACGATAGACCTAAGGGAACCCCAAACCTAGGGATAATTTCCCTCAACAACCATTTCACTGTTTCTTTGGCTTGATTGGTGCGACAGGGAAAGGCTTCTGGCCATCCAGAAAAAGTGTCGACCCCAACTAACAAATATTTGTACCCTTGAGCTTTAGGTAATTCTACAAAGTCTATTTGCCAATAATCTCCTGGTTCCATGCCTACTCTGATGTGTCCCATTTCTACTCTCCTCCTAACCACAGGATTATTCCTCAAGCAAAGTTCACATTTTGAATTTACAGATTTTGCCATTGTTAACATCTGTGCTGAAATTATGCTTCGTTTCAGATAAGTCACTAATGCTTCTGCTCTCCAATGGCACTTTTGATGTTCTGCCTGTAGAATTGCCCGCATAATGACAGGAGGTACAATTATTTGTCCAGTTGTAGTTACGTACCATCCTTCAGAATTTAGGTTTGCCTTCATTAAATTGGCCAATTTCTTGTCCTCTTCCGAGTATTTCGGTTTCTGTGTCAGGTAATCTTGTAAAAGGCTTACCTTGGTAGGTATCAAGGCCATCATCGTCTGTACCTGTCGTGCTATCCACCGAGCCGTTCGATCTGCTAATGTGTTTCCTTCGGCCACCTTAGAGTCTCCTCCTTGATGTGCCTTGCAATGCATGATCGCTGCCTGCTCTGGTAATTGCACAGCAGATATCAAGTTTAAAATTTCTTTTTGGTATTTTATATTGGTTCCCTGCGAGGATAATAATCCTCGTTCTTTCCATAAAGTTCCGTGTACATGAACTACTCCAAAGGCATATTTTGAATCTGTTCATATGTTTACTCGTTTATCTTTGCTTAATTCTAATGCCTTTGTGAGGGCTATTATTTCTGCCCGTTGTGCTGAGGTCCCCACCGGTAGGGCGTGTGCTTCTATTACCATGCTCTGTGTGGTCACGGCATATCCTGCATACCGCGTCCCATTCTCCACGAAGCTACTCCCGTCTGTGAAGAGCTCTTGATCAGGCTGTTCGATTGGAGTATCTTTCAAGTCCGGTCTCGTTGCATATGTGTGTTCTATGACTTCTATGCAATCATGTTCCAAAGGACCATCTTCTGTTGCTGCACCTAAAAAGGCTGCTGGGTTTAACAGGTTAGTTGTTTTCAAACTTACATTATCCTGTTCAGTGAGTATGGCTTGGAACTTCATCATTCGGCTAGGGGAAAGCCAATGCCCCCCTTTTTGTTCTAAGACTGTTAACACCATGTAAGGTATATAAACTTCAATGTTTTTTCCTAGAGTCAATTTTCTGGCTTCTTGTATCAGAATTACAGTTGCTGCTACGGCTCTCAGGCAGGATGGCCAACCTGCACTAACGGGGTCCAACTGTTTAGAGAAGTATCCCACTGGTCGTTTCCAGCTTCCTAATTTCTGTGTTAAGACACCCAGTGCTAATCGTTGTCTTTCGTGAACGAACAACTGGAAAGTCTTTGTTAAATCCGGTAAGTCCAATGCTGGTGCCTTAGTCAAGGCCTCTTTTAGTTTCTTAAAGGCCTCCTTTTGAGGTCCCTCCCAAATGAGATTAGGCAATTTTTGTGCCTCATACAGAGGTTTTGCTATAAGTCCATAGTCCATTATCCACAGCCTACACCACCCTGCCATTCCCAAGAATGTCCTCAGTTCATGCAAGTTCCGGGGTTCTGGAATCGCACAAATTGCTCTAACACGATCCGTTCCTAACCTTCGTTGTCCCTGTGTTATCTCACATCCAAGATACAATACAGTTGTGCATGCAATTTGAGCTTTTTCTCTTGAAACCTTGTATCCATTTAGGCCCAGTTGGTTTAAAATCTCAATAGTCACTTGTGTGCATAATGATTCTTGTTCTGTTGCAAGGAATATGTCATCTACATATTGTAACAAAAGATACTGTGTTCTTGGTACCTGAATTTTTCCTTGCGTAGTCCAGATCTCCAATTTTTCGCCAGTTGGTTTCCAAAAAGAGTTGGGCTATTCCTGAATCCTTGTGGGAGCCTCATCCACGTGAGTTGCGTTTTTCGTCCATTATATGGGTTTTCCCACTCAAAAGCAAAAAGTTTCCTACTATCTTTGTCAAGGGGAATGCAGAAGAAGGCATCTTTTAAATCAATTACTGTAAACCATTTATATTTTTCTTTCACAGATGTCAACAATGTATATGGGTTAGCTACGACTGGATGTATATCTTTCGTAATATTGTTGATGGCCCTCAAATCTTGTACTAACCTATACTCCCCATTTGGTTTCTTTACTGGAAAGATTGGAGTATTATATTCTGACTTACATTCCTCCAATATTCCAAATTTTAAAAATTTTTCAATGATTTCTACTATTCCGTATCGGGCTTCCATTTTATGGGATACTGTTTTATTTGTACTGGCCTTGCTCCCTCTTTTAACTCCACTATTACCGGTTGAGCAGTTTTTGATTTTCCTGGTATACTTGTTTCCCAAACTGTAGGGATTACTGCCTCTTTTACCTTCTTGGGTATCTGAGGTTTGGGATTTTCCTTTACTACTGAAATCTTTCCTACGTTCGATTCTGGGACTTGCATAATCAATTCTCCATTTTCAAAGCTGATTTTTGCATTTAGTTTAGATAACAAGTCCCGTCCCAGAAGAGGAACCGGGCAGTCGGGTACATATAAGAATTCATGTGTTAATTCCTTTCCCCCAAATCGTAACTCTAAGGGTCGCATGAATGGCCGTATTTCCTCTTTCCCTGTGGCCCCCACTATTGTAGTAGTTTTGTTTCCTATTTTCCATACAAATCATTTAAAACTGAATATGTTGCGCCAGTATCCACCAAAAATTGCACCTCTTCCCCTCCTAATTTTATTTTCACTAGGGGTTCACTGCTTTCTAAATCTAGTCAGCTTTGGTTTCCATAATTTCCCAGAACCATCTCCTTTTCTGTAGAATCCATCAAAGTGTCCAATAACACCTGAATATCATCCCAATCAGGATTCTGAGTCTTTAGAATCATTTTTATTACCCTTGCTACCTTGTCTGGGTTTTCTCGATAAACTCCAGCAGACTGTTTCCAAAGCATCAAATCTCCTGGCGTAAAAGGCACTTTAACATATACCGGACCCTCCGCTCCGACCCCCTGACGCAGTGGTGCTAGTAATGCCTTAGATGGCTGACGTCCAGCCTCCCTCCCCTGGATTTCTCTTTGCTGCGTTCGATGAGAGATCGGAGTACCTGAATAAACCTGTTCCTCCTCATATTCGCATTTTCTATCCCCCCCCTTTCTGTCCCTCCCCTCATTACCCGATCCCCCCTTTCTGGGGTCTGGGGCTGAGGGGGTTATCAATAAATCAAAATCATCATCTTGCTGATGTCGTGAAGCATTTTCTACTGCTAAACATTTTATGCACTTTTTTCAGCCACACAACCATTACATTGCCCATTTGATTTTACACTGACAACCATTAGTCCGCATGCTCTTTTCCATTCATCATTCCGCCTTAAAATAAAAAAACAGTTCTACATATGGTACTTCATCCCATTTTCCCTCTCGTCTACAAAACAACATTAACTGAAAAATCGTATTATAATCTAGAGTCCCATTTTCTAGCCAATGAACCTGGTCTTCTAATTCATATTGTGTCCACCAGACATTACAATATTCAATCAACTTTCCTTTTTGCATATCCTGCCCAAATCCTCCCTCCTTCCAGTGACTCAAAATACATCCTAATGGAGATGACTTAGGTATTGACATTGTGGTTGAGTTTTTTTGTTTTTGTTTTTTTTTTGTTAGTTTTTTTCTTCCTTTTTCTCTTTTTTTTTTTTCTTTTTACCACAAACAGCTTAAAATGGATTAACTAGACAGGAAAGTATAAACTACTGAGAGCAGAACAAAACTACAAAATACCAGAAATACCAGAATTCCGGAATTACCAGACCAGACCACTGATGCCGAACCTGCAGAGCTTTCGCCACTGTCTTATGGACAGCGCCTAGGCTTCCCGTCGGAGCTCCTGAGCCCAACCAAGCGCAGCTTTCGCCGCGTCTGACAGGCAGGCTTTACCAGACCCCTGAGCCCAACCAAGCGCAGCTTTCGCCGCGTCTGACAGGCAGGCTTTACCAGACCCCTGAGCCCAACCAAGCGCAGCTTTCGCCGCGTCTGACAGGCAGGCTTTACCAGACCCCAAATGGTACCATTCCAGATAAAGCACCGTGTCTTACCAATATCCCTGGTCCGTCGGGAGCAGCGGAGGTCGGTCGTGGTCGATGGCTCCCCGAGAATCACTCGGTGCCGGCTGGAGCAGGATCGATGCGCGAGCCGCCTCAGCAATGCCCGTGAGGTCCCACCTGGGTTGCCAAAAACTGTTAGCAGAATGACAAACACATAACCACACTAGGAGGTTATATGTGGTGCTTTATTTCGAGGCATAAGAAGACTATGGAGCTGTTGGAACGGGTCCAGAAGAGGGCTACAAAGATGATCAGAGGGCTGGAGCACCTCTGCTATGAGGACAGCCTGAGAGAGTTGTTGTTGTTCAGCCTGGGAGAAGGCTCTGAAAAGACCTTCTAGCGACCTTACGGTACCTGAAAGGAGCTACAAGAAAGCTGGAGTGGGACTGTTCACAAAAGTTTGTGGTGACAGGACTAGCTGCAGTGGATATAAACTGGAGAGAGGCAGATTTAGGCTAGACATAAGGAGAAATTTCTTCCCAATGAGGATGGTGAGGCACTGGCACAGGTTGCCCAGGGAAGCTGTGGATGCCCCATCCCTGGAAGCGTTCAAGGCCACGTTGGACAGGGCCTTGAGCAGCCTGGTCTGGTGGAAGGAGTTCCCCGCCATGGCAGGGGAGTTGGAACTGGATGGTATTTAAAGTCTGTTCCAAAGCAGACCATTCTATGATGTTATGATCCCGAGGGGCAGAGCTCTCTGTACGGGCTGTGCTGCTGCTGCTTTCCCTGCTTCCCCCACTCTCAGGCCCTGGGCCCTGCCCCATTCCGCAACTGGTTTGTGCCGATGAGTCTGGGGTTCCCCAGGTGCTTGGAGCCACTGGGATGATGTCTGCCTGCCTGCAGCCACTCCAGCCAGTACCGGGCTGCTTCCAGTCCTCTGAAGGTGGCCCCATACTAGGTTCATCACCGGGCTGCAGAATAGTTTATTAAAACTTATGGGTCCATTTTTTTTCTGAGCAGAATAGAAGCTGCTTTTTGGTTTGTTATCACAACATATAAAAGTGACCTGTACTGCAGAAATTGCTTGGCAGAGTGGATTTTTGCCACGTCCTAAGGGAAATCTTAGTAGTGTACATCCCTGTGACCAGTGCTCTTTCTGGCTTGAACAGACAACCAAAACTACGCAGGCTTCTTACAGACTAGAGTTAGGAAAAAAAATAATGTTGAAGTCAGGTCCTTGTGAAAGCTGTTATCATCTTTGGGAAAAGCCTGCCTCTGTCTGCAGCCCTGAAGTTCCATAACTGGAGCTGGCCAGCAGTGGGATCTCCTGATACCTATAAGGTTCCTATGTGCCTCTGCTGTTCCGTGATTTTTTGCTAGGTCACAAGTAAAGTGCTTCTCTCTGAGTGGATCAGCTTCCTGACAGACCTGTGTGTAACTGTCCTGTGGTGGGAGTGTTAGCAGAATGACAAACACATAACCACACTAGGAGGTTATATGTGGTGCTTTATTTCGAGGCCCCGGGAACCAGGGGTACGCACCCAGATCTGGTTCCAAAGACCGTCACATCGCGTCCGCTTTTTATTCTCTAAAAGTTTCGCAATCTATTGTATATTCAACAGGTTACTTCATTATCTAATACATATGTATAGGTAGGTTACTTCATCGCCTTATTGCGACATCAGTCTCTATTGCGCCTGCGTAGCCCCCCTCTGGTGGTCGTCCTGATGAAGTAAGTAGTCTTCCTCAGATGAAGTAAGTAGTCTTCCTCGCATTGTCTTTATTACTTCTTGTTCTTTTGGCAAACTCGTCGGTTTTTCTTGGCTGGACCCGCACTTATCTCCACTTGACCGCTCAGGTATATCTTTCTTGCCTCCTGAAACCTATTCTTCTGTCTTTCACAAGATTTATGATGGTCTTTTGGCTGTTGCAGGTGTATGTTCTACTTGGGTAGGGTAGCTAGTATGTACTTTTCCTAAGCACACTTGGATCCTATTGTCACATGAGGTCCTTTGAGCAAGTACCTCGGGTCTGTTGCTAGGATACGTTAAGAATCAACAGAATCATGAAATTTTACATTCAGTCTTAGTTCCTGATTAGTCGATGATCAGTGTTTTATCCTACTTTAAGTGTAACTTTCCTAGCAGGAGTACCATGCTCATGGTGGTTTGTTGGAGCCCATCAGGAATGAGTGTGGTTGGAGCAGTTGCACCTCCCGGTGTTGATAAGCTTTCCTTGTGTCCAGCAGTGCCTGTGAGCTGTGAGCTGCAGCACAGGGCTGTCACATACAGATGCAGTTGTGGAATTAAGGACTGGAATCTTAAATGTCTGCATTTCAGTCTTTCCTGGCTTGTTTTAATGTTCTAGGGGTACCTTTGTTTGTGATAGCTGATTAATAGACTTTTTTTGCCTTTTTTACCTGGAGGTTTGACAGCCTGCAGGAGCGGTGACTGGAATGTCACTTGGTTAGACAACCCTGTTGGCCTGTGTGTAGCAGGCTTTTTTTTTGCCAGAGTGTAGCAGTAAATTGTAGCAGTTTTCCCCCCAAAGTGCTGTATATCTGTACAGATGTGACAGCTCCTGTTCACAGGAGCTGCTGTAGAAACATTTCTATGGGAAAATTATTTGCATGTGGTTCTCTTAATACCCATAAAGCCCTGCAAGTGGTGGGGTAAATGTTCTGCGTTTTGCAAGTTTTGAGAAAAAAGCCCAAACCAACTCTCCTTCCCCCAGTTTAAATAAAGAGTGAAGCTCTGTTTAATCTGTTGCTTGGCAGGTGGTTGTTTGCTTTCTTTATTTTGAAAATGCAAAATAAATTATGATGGCAATATCATATTTTTTTTTCCCTGCAGATATTCTGATAACTATGGCAGCCACAAGAAATCTGATGAGAGCTGTCAGAGTTTTTGAATTTGGTGGCCCTGAAGTGCTTAAAATCCAGTCAGACGTCGTAATTCCTGTTCCAAAAGAAAATCAGGTATATATGAGTTCTGTGAACAGAAATAATGGCATTGAATGATAATAGGCGTACTCAGAACAGAATAAAGAATGCAAACCAAAACTTTTCATCTTGAATATGTAGTTTTTGATCAGTATATTCGTTCTGGGACTTACGCTAGAAAACCAACTTTACCCTACACTCCAGGCTCAGATGTGGCTGGTGTAATTGAAGGGGTTGGAGAACATGTTACTGCATTCAAGGCAGGTGTAGAAAATACATTCATTTTTAATTCATGATTGTTTATGGGATCATCTTTGTGTGGTTGCTCTGCTGCTAATCCTGTTTCTATTGCTTTGCTGGCTTTTTTCACCTTTGCCAGCTAGTGGCAGCACACAGTGGGGTCACCCTGACAGTCCAGAGTGAGAGCTGATGCAATCCGTGTGTGTGCCCCAGACAGACATCCCAAAAATGCCGAGTGGCCAAGCTCGTGCATTTGCATGCTCGAGCTGCTTGGGAAACCATTGCACTACCCTGCAGCAGTTACTACCCGGTGTCCGCAGACCGGACCCACCCCATCCACATGCTGGATGTTTATGGAGGTCACCATGCTGGCAGCAGAAGTCTCAGAGCTGTGTACCTGTGCCTTCTGTGGGCCCTGGCATTGCTCTGCCAGTGGCCAAGGGCCAGGCTGGGTGCTGTCTTGGCCCCACAGCTGGTGTTGTGCCACGGCACTGGGCATACATAGGTGACGTGCTGCCCGCTGTGCATGTCCACATCGCCTGTGGGATTTTGGCTTGAGCCGGCCCTTCTGCAGAACAGTGGCAATATTGAGGTGTTGTAAGGTTTATTAAGAGAATATCTCTTTTCCACGTTTAAGCAAAAATAATTGAGAAATGTTTATTTTGTGTTTGTGAAAACTTTTTAGGTTTTGCATTTGGAATCTATGTTTGGAATTCTCTTTGTCGGATAAACTGGACTTTAAACAAGGAGCAGCAGTTGCAATACCCTACTTCACTGCTTATCGTGCTCTTTTCCAAAAGTAAGGTGTCAAATCTAAGTTTATCCATTTTGCTTATGAATATTTAAAAAATTGAAGCCCGCTTTTTCATTGTCCTCTAAAAGGAGAGGAGATCAATGAGTGGAAATGTTTAAAACTCTTAAGTTAAATTTGTTATGCTGATGGCATTGTCATATCATTGTCACCTAGAAGCTAGCAACTGTGTTCTCCTGTTACACATTTCTTCTCAAGAGAACAGGCCTGGAAAGGCTTCTCCGATAAGATTCTCGTAATAAAATGTATAACTCTCTCTCAGTGCTAATTGTTACTTTAGCCAGTGAAGAACAGGAATAGTTCTAATTTCTTCTAATTTCTTCTTCTAATTTCTCTTCTTCCTGAGCCTCTGTGCCAGAGAGGCTTCATGTACAGCCCTGTCTGTGCCATAGGGCAGGGTAATGAGTTAAAGCCAGGCTTCATGTCAGCTAGGTGAGAGCTTAGGTCTGGACATCTGGTTTAGTTTGATGGAACAAATTGTTAGAACCAGCATGGTTTACTTTTATGTTCTGTAACAGGTGAAAATCTTTAAGTTCAGTACCAGACCATGACTTGCTGCTAGGTGCACAACATAACTGTGCAGTACGTAAATTTGTAAGTGATATAGTTTATTTTGCCTCCAGCTGACTGTACCTGTTTAGCCATAACATGAATTGGAAATCATACTGTGTGAAAGATGAGATTTGACATTGGTTTATACAATCTGATGCGTAATGGCTGTGTACTGCAATCTTCATGCCAATATTTTCTGTTTTCCACTCAGAGGGCATGCCAAAGCAGGAGAGAGCGTGCTAGTGCATGGAGCCAGTGGCGGGGTAAGTATATGGAGAAAGCAGCTTATAAGAAATGCTGCTTTCTGTCTTTGCATCTGCTTTTGTCTGTGGTATGATTTATGGTCACATTTATATCAATTAGTGGATTAACAAAATTAGGTTTCTGTTTCAGATGATTTAGATGCTTTTTTTTTCTGGAGTGTGTCCAGAGAAGGGCAACAAAGATGATGAAGGGGCTGGAGAACAAGCCTTACGAGGAGCAGCTGAGGGAACTGGGGTCGTTTAGCTTGGAGAAGAGAAGGCTGAGGGGAGACCTCTGTAACTACCTGAAAAGAGGTTGTGGAGAGGAGGGAGCTGGCCTCCCAAGTGACAGGGGACGGGACAAGGGGCTGTGGCCTCAAGCTCCTGTGGCCTCAAGCACAAAAGTGCTTTTGTGGTGTACTGTCTGAATGTCCATGTGGTGAAGCCACCGAAACAGCATGCTGCTACAGTTCCTTTCAGTTCATTACATTTGCTTCAAGGCTGCACTGTGAGGAGACAGTAGCAAAAACTATATTTATGGCCAAGAATTCTTTTGGATGCTCCAGTTTGTGGATACTCAGTTAGCGATGCCTAAAGTGGTCTGGCTCTTTGGAGGCAGTCCAGGAAATTTTGTTTCCCCAGGATACCTGAGAGGCACTCATCACTTCCAAATATATTGATCAGTGCTATTTTTTATTTTAAGAGTCTACTCTGCACTGGAAGTGATCCACTGAGATTTTGTAGCTGTTTTCTTTTTCCTTTTTAGACTTCTTGGTGACCAAATACAGCTCCAGGAAATACGCTACAACCTCTTCGCCTCCCGCCAGTTTGTATCTCTGCTGCCATAGGGTCTGCGCCAAAGGCTTCAAGCTGTAAACAAAAGCACCACACACTTGAGCCTGATCAGCAGTTTGCCAGTGGGGTGAGGCTGGATTTCGTTCTGGAGGTAATGCAGATTCATGGAGAGTTTTATAATAGTGCTTTAGTACTGCAGTTCGCAGAACTGCATACTGCAGGCAACACGCCTTCCAAATATTTATCAGCTTTTATTTAAATGCTCCTTTTTGATCTCTGTTTCATTTTCAAGACATTGTCTTAGTGGTCTAATGCCCAGTTTTTCATCACAGCCCGGAAAAATGTGGTGACTTGTCTTTTATAGTCTAAAATCTCTCTATGTGCAAATTTTTCTACCTCTACATAGGTTTTCCTCTATGTAGAGAGGGAAGCAGCCATCTGGGTAAGATCAAGAACTCAGGAATATTTTCACACAGTCTTACAAGATTTCATCTTCATCTACAGCTAAAAAGTAGCAAAAACCATCTTTCTTTTTTTACCATTACTACTACTGAATCACACTAGCGGGTTCAGAGAATGAGAGCTTTTTGGTGTAGCCAAACATGATCTTAATATGCATTCAGTTACTTTCAGGTGAGATTTGGACTTGTCTTCTCTTCTAGGAAAAGCATTATGTAATTGACTGTATGATAGGAGTTCCACGGGAATGGAGGATGTTGGATCTGTGGCCACTGACAGGCAGAAAATGCATGAATAACTTTGTGCTGCTGTGCATTTGTTCCATATTATGATGGTCATGATCTTCCCTCCAAGAATTTCCTGATGCTTTCTATGTCTTCTATAATTATGGGTGATTTGCATTGTTTCTTTAATGCTCACAACAGACAAAACAGCTAAATCAGTCATAAAGCATGAAGATGATGCAGAACTCGGATCCAGAGCACGCAATGTTTGCAGAATTTATTCTCTAGAGATGTTTTGCTTTTCAGGGCCTTGGTCCTCTGTTTGCAATTCATTCAGAAGGAGGACTAAACCTCTGCTACAAAGGCAAAGAAGCGTTTTGAACAACTTCTTGTATAATTGGTGCCAAATAGTGTTACTGTTGGAAGATTCTGGCTGACTGCTTTGGAATTTGCTTGCCATCGGAAAGAATGCAGCAGTGCTGTGGGGTTGTGCAGTATTGTGCCTGCCTGGAAGCAGAACTCTGCATGGTTATGAGTAGTATGTGGTTAACAATGATGGTGTCTAGATCTATAAGGGCCACATTTTCAAGCAGCCTGTCCATTGCTTTGCAAATTAAAACGAAGAGGTTTAGCGTATAAAGGTTTTCATAAACGTAATGGCAAGCACCAAGTGAGGAAATTGTTCGAGAGGCATGAGTGTTACTAATTGTAAAGAGCAGTCAAACCATGAGTAGTTCAATATGCTTGGTAGCTATTTTTTGTGTCACCTACTTAACCTGGTTAACATGTTTTTGCAGGGGGAGAGGAGTTAACACTTATGAATTCAGTGGAATACGTAACTGGTATATCCCCGTATCAACTCCCAGTCATCAATCATATGATACCAGTGCCACCTCCCCCTCTGCAAAAGGGAGACAAGAGCGTAAATGCAGTGAGAGCAGTGAGAACTAGGATGCTCAGAGGCAGATTATTCCATCCCACCACTGCAGCAAATGACAGAGGGCAGCTTTTACCAAAGGTGAGTTATTCCTGTCTGCTTCTCTGTTTATTGTTACATTACCTTCCCTGTGGGTGTATTTGCCTAAAGCTGAAAGATGTGGCTATCTAGTTTGCATAAAGATTCCCTGAATTTTTGAAAGAAAAAAAAATTATAACTATTAAAATACATAGCTGCCACCCTTTTCTCTGTATACTAAACCATTGGGTGTTTTTCTTCAGCTGGGGCTAAAAAGGTGCTTGAACAAAAAGGCGTAGGAACTCTTACTCATGGCCTTCTGTCTTAGTCAATCCTTCTGTCTTAGTCAAGATCCTGCCTCTGACTGTATCTGGTGCCAGAACTTCAGCAGGATGGGGGAAATGCTGTGAGTGTGTGAAAACTTCTTCTGTTACACTCCAGCCAGTCTTGACTGCTGCAAGGAAATTGTAGGAACCCAGGACTGGGAGAGACAATCAAACTTGGTCCCTGCCATTCTGGGAAATTCAATGCAATGGCTTTTCAATTAAAAATATTTTATTGCCCTTCTGCATGTTACAAAACTCTTCCCAATTTAAACATCTCAAAGCCTGTCTTAAAGGGCTGGAAACCTCAAGTGCATTCCACATATATGTGGTCTTTGAGTTCACCTTTTATTAGAGCTGGAAGCCAAATGCACTTTTTGTGTATTTTCTGCTGCAGAATTCTGGAGGATTCCCTAAGCCCTTGTTACACAGCAACGCATTTGTTACCATGATCTTCCTAGGAAAAGGTTTGCATTTATGTTATGACAGTACTGACTACAGAGATGAAATTGAAGTCTGTCAGCAGCATTGTGGAGGATAAAACCTTTGTGTCTACAAAGGCAAGCTGTTGGAAGGAGGTAAGGATAAAGAGTCAAAGAGTTTGTATTGACTCTAGTAACATCTTCTTGATTGGCTAAAATGTTGATGTGATACTGAAATGATTTCAGCTGAGCTCAGTCAAGACGTGTGCCTCCAGACTAAACCTTATCTACTGTTTCATGACTGAAAATGATGTTACAATTACTTTTTCAAATAACAAAAGAATGAATTTAGAGAACTGATTTAACAAAATGCTGTAGGTTTGACTAGTTTTGTACAGAGATGTGTGATTAATAAAGCAGTTGTATCAGTAAACTGTCCTTAAATAGGGGTTCTTTGTTTCTGACTTGCAATAGTGCATCAATGTGTGTTGCTTACTGCTGCAGAAGGAAAAGTGCATAGCGGGAGCCCAGTTCCCATTTATTTTATGCCACTGCTATTCCATCACATCAGTGAAAGGTGAACTGTGTTCTGGGAAATTGGGAAGAGGAAATGGCCTAGAGGAAAAAGACTGATTTCACAGACCATACTACTCATTCCTGCTCACAGGACACACTGTGTGTGGATTTGTGTTTTCACTTGTTATGGAAAGATGGTGCAGAGATCCCTGCACTTCCCTATATACCCTGAGGTTATGGGTGCACTGCAGTGTGCCCACAGAGAGGCATTCATTGCAGCTGTCTGGAAGGTGTTCTTTGTGTGTGATCCTGTTGTCCCCAGACCCATTCACACCTGCTAGGGAAACTGCTGGAGTACGGTGGGGCTTCCTTCCTGCTGGAACGTGCTCGGGTCAGTTAGGAAGGATACTCTGACTTGTGGGTGAAGGAAGTACAACCCACTCTCCCCAGCACGGGTCTGGGTAGCAGCCTCAGTGCCCTTCAGGCCTGGATGCTGAACGGTGCCTCTGCAGAGGAGCTGAAACAGCTCCAGGCACACACCAGGAATCCTAAACTTTCTGTGCGTAATTTAACCTCTCGTAAACCATGTGACAGTTAATTTTTTTGAGACAGGAGGCTCTGGTTTTGGTTCTGCTGAAGCACTGAGTGGCCAAATTGGTGATGTATTTGCTTGTCGCAGGGGTGTCCATCTTGGTACTCCTCGACAGCGAAGAGACAAGGCTGCTGTGTGGGGAGGAAGTAGAGTCTTATCAGCTAATTAATACACCTGTGAACAATGTACCTGACCTCAGAGTGCTGGACACTTTGGTGGTGATGCAGATGAGACACAACGATTGCGACTGGCTGATAGAAAGGCATTGCCTTTTCCTTTGATCCGTTTCCTTTCTGTGATTACAGAGACTTTCCAGTTCGTCTCGAAAAGGCACCATGGTTTCCCATTCAGCCTCACCTTTTTCCTCAATGGAATGCAAGTGGACAGGTTGAGCTGTTGCTGTGAGTACAAACATCACAAGAATAGCAGGCTGGGAGGCAGACGTGGATACTTTGGTTTTCTCAATGTAGAAGGAGCTTTTAATCTTTCTTTTCTATAGAACCTGGTCTGTTTTTCAGCTCCCTAAGAAATGTGCAGAACTGAGCTTATTCCTCAGGGTCCCACATCCAAGGATGCCATCCAGGTCAGCTACCTTTGAAGAGGTTGTGGAGAGGAGGGTGCTGGGCTCTTCTGCCAAGTGACAGGGGAGTACAAGACAGGCTGGACATTAGGAAAAAATTTTTCACCTGGTGGTCACCTTCCCTGGTGGTGTTTAAGGCACGGGTAGACGAGGTGCTGAGGGGCATGGTTTAGTGATTCATAGCAATGGCTGGACTCAGTGATCCAGTGGGTCTTTTCCAACCCGATCATTCTATGATTCTATGATTCTTTGTGCTGCCTCGTCAGTCTCTCTGTTGAGCACGCCGAGCAGTGGACAGTGTTTGCACTGGATCTGTCAGCTTGTCTAGAGGCAGTTAGCACTTTCTCTGCAGTCCAGTGTGGAGGAGTAGCTGTGGGTGGTATACATGAGATGCTTGTGTGTTTCTGGTGGAAGTGATAGTGGAATAAATATTAGGAGTACTGCTGAGTTAACTGTAGTCTTCAGGGTTTTCTTTGTGATTGTGAGAACAGGGTAATTTCTTTTTAAACAGCTCTGCCTCTAAGGTGGGATTCTGCTGTAATACCCCTGGCTGCTGAATAAGATAGTGTTGAATGTTAGCCAGGTTTCAGACAACAAATCTGTGTAGAAGATTCTTGGTTTGGGGCAAAAGTCCATGCTTTGAGCAACATCTGTCATTTTGCCAAGAAACCTTACATTTAATAAAATCCTGAGATTGTTAAGCCATGCTAGACAAGTAAACTTCTGCACACATGGGTGATTTTTAAACTTTTTCGTTCTTTTCGTAAGTAATTTTTAAAAGAGCAACAACCAGTTGGAAGAAGAGACCATCCATAGAGCTATACTATGTTTTCTGGATAAGGACTCAATTCCAAGAAAAAAAAATCTGCTTTATTGTACCATGCTTTATCCACTCCAATCTAACACTGAACATGGTTTCTTTAAGTGAATTCCTTAGTATGTTCAAAGTAGTGAAAAGTATCTGCATTCAGAACGGATATAGTACCAAAAGAGTTTAGGAAATGCCCAAATCTCAGCTTCTCTGTGATTTCTAGAGAGACTTGAAGTGAATTTTCGTAATGAATATAATCTTCCAGGAATTAATATCTTCCTGAGTCATCCTCAGTTTCTGTTCTTTTTCCCCTCTTAATCTTAGTGATATCTCAGTTTTCCTGTTTCTTGCCAGTCCAGCCAACCTTGCCTGGTGACTAAAAATCATCTCCATTAACCAGATACTCTCCATAAATGGCAATTATTTGGACGCAGTTATGTTTGACTCCTATTTTGCGTGTTGGACCACATCCACATGTTAAATACCCACTCTGATTCTCAGTAAAGATCCTAGTTGATTTTCCCTGTTGGGTTAAGGCTTTGATTCACAAAGAGGGGACACTGCAGTGATTTCTATGCTGATGCTGTGATCCTTGCACAGAGAGTTTTTTGCTGCCTGGGTCCAGCATTTCTCTACAGGAAAAGTGCTTCACTATCTCAAAGGTCCCTGAAAAAAATACCACGAACAAATAATTAAAAGGTAGGACCTTTATCAGAAATTGTCACATTGTCACATTTACATTTCATGCCCACAAACTGAAAGGATTTCTAGACTGATTGTTGTAAATTTCACTGTAGTTTGTGAACAGCTGGAACGTGAGGGTAATTGTAATGAAGCCTTACATAAAAAACCAGTTTTGATAGCATCCTGATGCTTGCAGTGCGTGGGGGGTGGCTCTTGGCATTTGCAGGTAAAGTGAATCAGGAGTAGGAACTCTGGCCTCTTACATGAGCCTCCTGACTGTACAAGTTGTGACTCCAGGTTATAGAAGAGGAACACTCTCAAAAGGCCATTCAAATGCTTTGTTTTCTAGCTGTTTACATTTCTGTTAGGTAGGAAAAACAGAAGAGAAACTGAAAAGAATGCAATTTCAATCTCCCATTCCCCCCCACAGTTATTAGAGAAATTAAAAACAAAAGAACCAACAAGTGTTGGCCACAAAACCTGAGTTATTGCTTTACTTGATGTTACAGCAGGATTTGGAGCAAACCTGCCTCTTATATGAGCTATGAGCTCTTCTGCCTTTCTCTGCGATTATATCTTCACAGATCATGTTTGGTGTAGCTTGAGATTAATGGACAGTTTTGATAATTTCAATTTTAATCTGTTTATGTTTCAATTGTTGCCTTTAAGTGCAGATAATGTTACTCTCCTTAAAGGAGGAGCTGCCTCTATGTTTGTGGAGCACTTGAGAACTTTAGGGTCCTTCTCCAAATAAGCCATTATCAGTAACCGTGTTATCTGAGTGGCAATGCAAAGGCAGATAAATATCTGGTTTTACTTCTGATAAAGAGCTAAACAGCTGTGTCTGCTGCCCTTCCATTGTTCACAGAAAGAAAAATGTGATACTTCCCAGTTCTCCTTGGTTTTTTTTTAATAGGTGCATTTTGGCAATGGGTCTGGACAAAAAGCCATCCCCTCCCAAGACAAAGATGGAGAACAATGAGGAAAAGCACGTAGATTCCTGGAGAGATGAAGTGCAGAGTGAGCCAAGTAAAAGCAGTATTGAGCAGAAATCAAGCAAAGATTCAGCGTTAGTCATCTTACCATGTTATGAAGAGAGTGTGGAAACTAGTGAGGACAAAATGGAGACCAGACATGAGTACAGAAAGGAAGAAGAGAAAATATGTGGTTATGAGAGTGAAGATAGTCAGGAAGACACCGGGAAATATGGTACGGTATTCAAAAACAAAAGAAGAGGATGAGAAATGGGAGAGGATGGTTCTGGAGAGGGGATGGGATTGTGGGCCTCCAACTCCACCTGGAACTTCCTCTCTTAGGACATCTCATGTGCGAGAAATGTGGTGATGGTAGTGTCGGGGCAAAAAAATCAGTGGGACTCCTTTTGGCCAAGCAAAAGGATGAGAAGGTTTTGCAAGAGCTAAGAAAATGAGTAAGGAGGGTCTGAGAGGCTGAAAGAGGAGCCTGAGGTGGGTGGGAAAGCAGGAGGAACATGGGGCACAGTGGAGGGACAGCAGTGAAGAAGGACGACAGCAGCAGGTGGAGGAGAAGTAGAGAAGAAGGAAGAAAAGAGACTGGGTGTGATTCTGAGGTGAGCTCCTAAGGGAGACAGGGCATCAGCATAAGATGAATGGAGAGAAGAGCGTGACCATAGGGGCAGGAGGTAGAAAATCTCCTGCTGCCTGATGCGAAATGGATGGGAGTGACAAACTGTGAAGGGGAGGAGGCTGAATACTGGGTGTAGAAGGGGAGGGAAAGTGGGAAGAGCACATAGCATCAAAAAATCAGCAAGATTTAACTCCAGATGAACTATTTTGGTCTTTTCTCCTGTTGCCAGTGGGAGTGCAATGCTTTGTTCACCTAAGCCTCTTACAAGTCCTTTCTCCACTGCACTGCCCCAAGCACCATTTACCTGACACTTGCCCAAGCCTCCAGCTTCCTTATCTGAGCATTTGTTCCTTCTTCAGGTCTACCGCTTGCCTTTCTTGTGTTCTCTGCTCTGGCCCTGCTGGGGCTATCATCCTTTCCCTTTACTGAGTGCTCCCATTGCCTGTTGTAACTGGCTGACCTTGCCCTTTTTGCCTGAATCCCATCTTGTTTCAGTTGACAGAGATTTAAAACAAAAAAAAAGACTGGGGAGAGGCTGCCCTTGCTGAAGTTTGTCCAGGACTGTTTCTTGTGGCAAACAAAGATATTTGTGGTATAAAATATTTGTGATATAAAAATGATGCATGGCAGGTCCAGCTGCATGCTCAGGATGTGCCATTTCCCAGTGCCACCTCAGGCCAGTCGCTGTGGCCAGCAGGCTGCCTCCAACTCTGCCTGCCCCTGTGGGAGAGGTGGTGAGCTCAGGCTGTGCCTTGGCTTGCTCCTTATTGTAATGCCTTTTTCAGAGAAAGTCAAATTTAGAGAGAGATTTTAATTTTTACTTCCTATTTTTACTTTCGTAATTCTGCAGTGCTACTGCTTAGCTTCCTCATTAATCCCTGTGGATGTGTGTTTGTGATTAATCAAGGCTTTTTCCTTCCAGGAGGTGGGCACCTTTCTGACAGGTACCTAAGGAGGCCTCAGTTCTAACAACACAGTTGGAATCTCAAATGATTTTTTATACAGAAAATAAATCTCCTTATTCCCTTAATTCTCACTGTCTGGGTAACTGTTTATTTGCCTAATTGGTTCTGCATCAGATACTCTTCATTTCTGTCCTTGGCATTCTGTCACTTCAGTACTTGAGAAGCATTGATGGGAAGAAAAAGAGATGAGCAATAAAATCGGAAAGGTGAGAAATGATGGCCCTGAGGGACAGCTGGTGTGTCAGCAGTGGCAGCTCTCCCTCACAATTTAGCTTTGTGGCCTCGCTGCTCTATGTGCGGTGAGCTCACTGTAGCCGTGGAATGACTGAATTTTAAGTGGAAATCACTGACATCCCTGTGTCTGCTAGTGCCTGAGATTTCAAACAGTGCAGCCTTGGCTGGAAAGAGAAGGATTCTTTTATGCATACGCATGAAGAAAGTCTTTACCTGTAGATCTGAGCAAAGTTATCTATCAAACATTACAACTCATCAGGCTGGTAGCTTGGAATGAAATCTAGACCTTATTGATGTAAGAATGCTAATTCTGCGGTAGCGTCATTTGTTTTAGGATTTCACTTGGGACCTGAATGAGGAGATTAGAGTAATGTGATAACAGACTATTCCTCTGCAGAAGCCTTTGGCTGGATTTAATTAATTCATTTAGTTTGTAAGCCACTTCAATCATAGAATCATAGAATCATAGAATCACAGAATCATAGAGTCATAGAATACTTTGGGTTGCAAGGGACCTTAAAGATCATCTAGTTCCAACTCCCCTGCCATGGGCAGGGATACCTCCCACTGAATCAGGCTGCCCAAGGCCCCATCCAACCTGGCCTTTGAGACCTCCAAGGATGGAGTAGCCACAACTTCCCTGGGCAACCTTTTCCAGTGCCTCACTACTCTCACGGTGAAGAAATTCTTCTTTATGCCTAGTCTAAATCTGCCTCTCTCCAGTTTATACCCATTGGCCCTAGTCCTATCACTACAAGCCTTTGTGAACAGTCCCTCCCAGCTTTCTTGAAGACCCTTCAGGTGCTGAAAGGTTGCTATATGGTCTCCTCAGAGCCTTCTCTTCTCGAGGCTGAACAAGCCCAACTCTCTCAGCCTGTCCTCACACAGGAGCTGCTCCAGCCCTCTGATCATCTTTGTAGCCCTCTTCTAGACTCGTACCAACAGTTCCATATCCTTCTTATGTTGAGGGTTCCAGAACGGGACACAATACTCCAGGTGGCCTCTCACGAGAGAGGAACAGAGGGGCAGAATCACTTCTCTTGACATGCTGGCCATGCTTCTTTTGATGAAGCCCAGGATATGGTTGGACTTTTGGGCTGCGAGAGCACACTGCTGGCTCATGTCAAGCTTCTCATCAACCAGCACCCCCAAGTCCTTCTTTGCAGGGCAGCTCTCCGTCACATCATCCCCCATCCTGTATTGAAATCAGGGATTGCCCCAGCCCAGGTGTAGGACCTTGCATTTGGCTTTGTTGAACCTCATGAGGTTCTCGCAGGCCCATTTCTCCAATCTGTCCAGGTCCCTCTGGATGACATCCCGTAGTTCTGGTGTGGCAACTGCGCTACTCAGCTTGGTGTCATCTGCAGACTTGCTGAGGGTGCACTCAATCTCGCTGTCAGTATCATTAATGAAGATATTGAACAGCACTGGTCCCAGTACGGACCCTGGAGGGACACCACTTGTCATGGGTCTCCATCTGGACTTCGAGCCATTGACCACTACTGTCTGAATACAACCATCCAACCAGTTTCTTAGCCACTGACCTGTCCACCCAACAAATCCTCATCTTTCTGATTTAGAGACAAGGATGTTGTGGGGGACCTGTCAAAGGCAGAAGTCCAGATAGATCACATCTGTTGGTTTATCCATGTCCACTGCTGTGGTTACTCCATCATAGGAAGCATCTAAGTTGGTCATACAGGACTTGCCCCTGGTGAAGCCATGCTGGCTGCCATTAACCACCTCCATGTGCTTTAGCATGTCTTCCAGGAGGCTGTAACAACCCAAATCTACATCTATGTCTCCCCCATCCAGGTCCTAGGAGCCCACCTCAGCCCAGGACAGGGCCCTTGGTCCTGCCTGAGCTCCATGTCCCAGCCCAACTCAAGACCTGGCCTGTCACCTGCCTGGCCATTCCAACACTCAGAAACACCTGGTCCCACAGGGGCATATACAGCAAATGGTCTGAAAAGGTTACAGCTGAATGAAATTTTGTAGAGGCTTCAGGAAGAACAAACGATTCCAGCTAAAATCTCAAAAAGTGTCTACATTTCCTCACCTGGCTGTTGATCACAAGCTCTCAAAGGTGCAAGGTCTAACCATGAAATACACACACCACTCTCGTTTGTAAGCTGCAGGCACTAGTGGTTAATTTACATGATATATAAGTTCTAGCAATAAAAAATTCATGAAGCAAGGCTTGAATCCCTCTGCTGCCAAGCAAATGGGAACATTTCCACCACCGCAGGCTAATGATTAATTTATACACACGTACCGGGACAGCAGACAAAAAGTCCTGTTTATTGTCTAGACAAGAGCCGGTTCCACCTTTCTTATCCTAAAGAGCATTGCCACTTCTAAAAGTTGAGTAAAAATCATCAATAATTCTTCAGAAAGGGCATTAAAATTAACCTGCCTATTCAGTTATACAAGACAGGAAGGGAGGGAGGTTTAGCTGTATGCAGTCACATGTTTGTCTTATAACTTCAGGTATAAAGTTCATAATGACACTATCGCAATCCCAAAGGTGTAAAATCCTAAAAACCGTCCCCAGAGGAACAAGGATTAGTGACAAGAGGAGTTTTTGTCACTTCCTGGTCATCTCCATCCCTGAGAATTGTGTTGGCAATGTTTTGACACTAGTGAACTCCCTGTGCTCTTTCCTCTGTGGCGCTGGAGGTGGCAGCAAGCTCTCCCCATGCCCCTCTTCCCTTCCCAATGGCACAGCCACCCAGCCACCCCAAGCCCAGATCGCAGTGTTTGCTGGGTCCCCTGCCTTGGCTGGCAGAGTTCAGGGAGGCATCCCATGGGCCGGGGCACACAGCAGGGCATCAGGGAGCTGTTCTCTACCCTGAGGACTGGTGGCAGATGGGATTTCTCAAAAGATTTGGTCAGGTAGATTAGAAGAAATTTTCCTTTGTTATTGGAAGCCCAGTGCCTAAAGAAACTACATGCAGCAGTGAGAACTCTTGATCAAATAGCACACAGTTTTCAAGTCAATTTTCTTGCTCCCTTTCTGGTGACCTCTCATTCAAGCAATGGCTAGTATTGCACCTGCTTTATTTGTAGAGGTCTGAGAAGTTCACAGACCAAATTATAAACATTTCACTCTGACTGACTACACATTTCATAATTACTTTGAAGTCTGGCATTTCTGGTTTAGGGGAAATACGCAGAACTCTGGCTAAAGTATTGTTTGGGTAAAAAAGCCAGAAGATTTCACTTTAGAAAGGAGCAGGGAAAGGGGAATTAAAATTGTGTTTATTAGACTAAAAGTCACATTTTCCACCCACAATTTTGCAAGCAGCCTTCCACAGAAAAACAAGAAGAAGGTCACCAATGCTGCGATTCTGTTGCTAATGCTAGTCAGCTGCCACCCCTTACTCATTTTTTATCCAGCACGGCAGTCCACAGAGCACATGTAGCATTTGGGCTCATGACTCACAACAGGATAAAAAGAACCCTGCACACTGGCCTGTGAAGGAGGAAGCATTTTGTGGAGGAAGGAAACCAAAAGTCAGCAGGTTTCATGTTTTCTCATCTCTTCTCCAGCACAGCCAAACATTTCAATGGTAAAACAGCAGAAACAAGGTGTTCCTCTTGAGCTACTGCTTTCTCAGGTGCTTCTGCACACCAGCACCAACCCACATCTTCCCGACAACAAGGGTACTCTGACTGCTGACGCTTCACCTCCTCTCGGATGTGTCACCTCCATGAGATGACAACTCTAAGAGTAATGTGGCAGTGACAGCTTATTGGTGTTGTATGACTCTGTAACGGTGTCATTCCTGAAAGTACAGCTGTCCAAAAGGATGAATTAACATAATGGCTCTTGTATGGCAAGAGTCTAAATACTGACAGCTCGGTAGTCGCGCAGGTCACCACGTTAGACGCTCTGGTGCTCATTCTGTTCAGCAGTACCTCACTGTTTCAGAACAGTAGGGATCAATTTTTCATTCGTAATAAGTAAAGTTCAAAAGCCATGGAGTTTATCAGCCTGTCCGAGACAGCTGTGAGCATTGCCAGGTGTTTTACTTGTCAGGCTGTTACCCACAAAGTGTTTTTTCTGCATAACAATGTTACAGCTGGAAAAATGTTGTTTCCTAAGAGTCTATTTCCAGATGAAATGTTATTACTTATTTATATGCCCATGACATGTGCCTGGAAATTAAGAGGTATTCGCAGAAGTGATTCTCCAATGACCATCAAGTACATGATGCTGCCAGTGCTTATTCCTTACATTTGGCTTTCTCTTATCATGAGCAGTAAGTATGAATTTGATTCATTTCTTACATGGCTTCTGGTGATTCATCTGAACTTCCTTTTATTCCAATAATTCTGCACGATGCGCTACATGAACATGAACTGAGCGATCAACATAGGCTCTGCCTGACAGTGAGACCTCGTTTTGTCCACGCATCAAAGCCACAGGGTAAAAGTTCATACATTTGTTTACACCTGAGACATGTACTGCAGAGAAACACCCTCTGCCCTCTACCCAAGCACAAGGATTGGCCAGAGCAGTGGTAGTAGGGCCACTGAGGTCATCCCTCGATGTCCTCTTCGTGGCAGCATGAGAAACGTCACAGCTCTTCTCCAAGTGCAGACAAATGATTTTATTTCCAGTCTGAGCAGTGTGTCAGGCTACAGCCAGCAGCAGGTTCAGTGCCACAAATGCTGCAGGAATGACCTCAGAAGGGTCTGAAGAAAATAAACTCATCCTAGGCTCCTCATGTTATTTCCCTTCCCCAGTTTTCAGGAACGCACAAGATGCACAGCCATGTCCTCTGGGATACGACAGCATCCATGGAGAGTCCAGCAGAGCTCAGCTGAGCAGAGAGGGATGCCTGGGCAGGGCGAGAAACAGCCCAGAGCATCCCCACTGCTCAGCCAGCAGTGTCCTGGCCAGGCAGCTGACACCCTCTGGCCCCACTGCGACAAGCGTACGGCTTGCTCACTCACTGCAGGCCATCCCTCACTCTGTCGAAGAGGAAGCTGGTTTTTTATCTCTTCCTTTGTGAGATAATAATGGGGTTTTTTAATTGAAACATGTTCAGCTTCTCCTTCTTCCTTCTTGTTTCAAAAAGTTCTGCCTCTGCCAGCAAAATAAGAGCCTGTGTTGCTGGGGTTTTTTTTCAGAAAATGAGAGTTTTCTCTTCCCCTCTTTTTTGCAAGATTTCAGCTCTTTGACTTTGGAAAAGAAATCATTGTGGTGAAAGTATTTCTTGAAACGATGACAGAAGCAAAATTATATTCCTTTGTAGAAAACAGGGACATTTGAAGACAGGCTTAACGTCTTTGTTCTTTGTTCCGGGAAGTATGAATTCTCAGGCTCCTGGACCATTAATCCTTCCCCGTTCTTAGTTTTTGAAGATGAACATTTCAGAGGATGAGGCATTGTGCTTGAAAGGTCTTTTCAGAAAATAACTTTTCCCTCCACAGTATGTTCCGGTTCTCTGATAATATGTAGGATAACTTGGCAATTTGTGGCTTTTCCTCATAAATATTTATTTTCCCAAGACACCACAGTGTGAATGGGCTCCCAGAGCTGCTGCAGCCTCTCCCTGTCATACACAGCAGAGCGGATTTAGCAACTGCCCCAACCCCAGTGCCTGTTGGGCTATCTCCTGAAAGCTCTGCTCTACTGGAGGATGCTCCGGCCACAGCCGTACTGCTGAGGGCTGGGGTAACGAGCATCTCCTCCTCCCTCTATGCCCCCAGTCTCCTGAAGGTGAAACCATAGAATCATAGAATTCTTTGGTTAGAAAAGACCTTTGAGATCATCAACTCCCACTGTACCTGTCCACTACTAAAACATATCTCTGAGCACCTCATCTATCTGTCTTCTAAATACCTTCAGGGATGGTGACTCAGCCACTTCCCCGGCTAACCCATTCCAGTGCCTGCTAACACTTTCCCCCTACTTGGGACAGGTCTTCTTTTCTCTGTAAATATTAGTTCTACATCCATTTCTCACTATATTGCTGACTCCAACAATTTTCCGTACAAATTTCCTAAATTTGCTATCATGAGGTTCAGAAACTTAATTTACTAACTCTCTTAGCATCTTAGCAGGAATGCCAGATGAAACTAAGTGTTTTCCGATTATTTCCTTTATCGTGTGCTGTTCTTAAGGTAACTTTAAAAATTAAACTTAAAAATTCTTCAAATACATTCATTTTAAGTCAGATCTTAAAGAGGACAGCAATATTTCATGACTTTTGAGTCAGTTTTAAGTTTAGTTGATCCCATTCTTCATTAGCACTGAATCTGCTTTTCTTTTCACAGTTTTTCAGTCCTGGTATGTTAGTCCATGCTTTTTAAGATACTCATTCCCCAGTGTATTACCCACCAAAATTTTTAATGTCACCCATGTTGTTCAGACTAGATGTTGCTCCTGGTTAGAAAGAATTGATTCCCGCATGGAAAAACTCAGGCTCCCACGTCACAAATCCAATTTGTCCCTCTTTTATTCCCAGGCCTTCAGCAGGCTGAAGGAAAACTATCTGAGTCTCCACAGGGTTTTCAGCAAGTTCTGGCATCACCAAAAGCTTTCACAGAACTGTGTGTCACAGAAAGTAAAAAGAAAAATGTAGGGAAATGTGCAGTGTTTGCAGAAAGCATGTGTTTAGATTTCATTCCTGCCTCTGGAACTTTTTCCTTTAAAACATATTATGCAATTTTTCTATCAGTTGGAAAAAAATATTGACTGTTCTCTGGAAAAAAAAAGAAAAAAAAGACATTTGGCTGGATTTCTTTTTGGTGATCTTTACTTAAAATACCCAATACTTCTATGTACTCCTGCAGAGGCAGAAACCCATCTTCAGCAGAAACTTGAGTGTGTTGTATGTGCACAAGAAAATGAGAAAAGGTCAGAGCTGCAGTCACGGTGCCGAATGCCACACCAGAGCCATAGGGTAGTCCCCAGGCCATCCTGGCACCACCGGGGCATGGAACTAGGAAAAGCATTGGGATGGGCCATGGTGAGCACCTGCTCATGGACTTTGCTCCAACTGCACCAAAAAGCCCTTCCTGCCACTTGCTGCCTATGCCAGGGTGCAGGAAAACCTGGTCTGCTTCTTCCCAGGGACAGAGAAACCTAACAGGGGGAAACTGGAGGCTGGCTGATGTTGTGCCCATCTACAAAAAGGGCTGCAGGGAGGACCCAGGAAACTACAGGCCTGTCAGTCTGACCTCAGTGCCAGGGAAAGTCATGGAGCAGGTGATCTTGAGTGCTACCATGAAGCACATGCAAGAGAACCGGGTGATCAGGCCCAGGCAACACGGGTTCACAAAAGGCAGGTCTTGCCAAACTAACCTGATCGCCTTCTATGACAAAGTGACTCGGCTGCTGGATGAGGGAAAGGCTGTGGATGTATCTTCCTGGACTTCAGCAAAGCCTTTGACACAGTTTCTCACAGCGTTCTGCTTGAGAAACTGTCAGCCTCTGGCCTGGACAGGCGCACACTCTCCTGGGTGGAAAACTGGTTGGCTGGCCGGGCCCAGAGAGTGGTGGGAAATGGTGTGAAATCCAGCTGGAGGCCAGTGACAAGTGGGGTTCCCCAGGGCTCGGTGCTGGGTCCAGCCCTGTTCAATGCCTTCATCAATGATCTGGATGAAGGCTTCGAGTGCACCCTTAGCAAGTTTGCGGACGACACTAAGCTGGGTGGAAGTGTCGATCTGCTGGAGGGTCGGGAGGCTCTGCAAAGGGATCTGAACAGGCTGGACCGCTGGGCAGAGTCCAATGGCATGAGGTTTAACAAGACCAAATGCCGGGTCCTGCACTTGGGGCACAACAACCCTATGCAGGGCTACAGACTGGGAGAAGTCTGTCTAGAAAGCTGCCTGGAGGAGAGGGACCTGGGCGTGTTGGTTGACATCCAACTGAATATGAGCCAGCAGTGTGCCCAGGTGGCCAAGAAGGCCAATGGCATCTTGGCTTGTATCAGAAACGGCGTGACCAGCAGGTCCAGGGAGGTTATTCTCCCTCTGTACTCGGCACTGGTGAGACCGCTCCTTGAATCCTGTGTTCAGTTCTGGGCCCCTCACCACAAGAAGGATGTTGAGGCTCTGGAGCAAGTCCAGAGAAGAGCAACAAAGCTGGTGAAGGGGCTGGAGAACAGGCCTTATGAGGAGCGGCTGAGAGAGCTGGGGTTGTTTAGCCTGGAGAAGAGGAGGCTGAGGGGTGACCTTATTGCTCTCTACAACTACCTGAAAGGAGGTTGTAGAGAGGATGGTGCTGGCCTCTTCTTCCAAGTGACAGGGGACAGGACAAGAGGGAATGGCCTCAAGCTCCGCCAGGGGAGGTTTAGGCTAGACGTTAGGAAAAAATTCTTTACAGAAAGGGTCATTGGGCACTGGAACAGGCTGCCCAGGGAGGTGGTTGAGTCACCTTCCCTGGAGGTGTTTAAGGCACGGGTGGATGAGGTGCTGAGGGTCATGGTTTAGTGTTTGATGGGAACGGTTGGACTCGATGATCCGGTGGGTCCCTTCCAACCTGGTGATTCTATGATTCTATGATTCCAGCCTTTGCATTGTTGATATTTTGGTGAATCACAATATAATGGTTTTTTCCCCTATGTGTTATCTGTTAAAAGATTTTGAGACAATCAGAATATTACTGCAAATATTTTAAAATGCAGCAATCAGGAGTTGAGGAAAAACACAACAAAATGTTTGGGATAATGTTGGACATCATTCTTCTGTTTCAGAAGTTTCAGTCCCCCCCTCACAGAAGAAATAATATCATCTGAACTACTGCTTGCTGAAATAATGGGTAGTAGCTGATTATCAGCTCATCTGATGTGTAAATATTAGTCAACTAAATTTATATTTATCTGTGTACTTTCAGCAGAGTTTAGTCCATGTCCATATTTGCTTTGAGCTCCCTTCCCTTTACCACGCCCTTTGATCTCTCTTGCCTCTCCTCACTGTCTCTATGCCCTGGAGAGGAGGGAAGAGCCAGGAATCCCTGCCCCACCAGAACCTCAACATCCCTCACTCTGCCCATCAGAGCTGCTTTGTTTATCCTTTCACTAGGCAGCTTCTTTTTGCAGCCCTGAATATGTGAATTTCTATGCTGTATATTGCTCCTGGTCTCCCATTTGCAGTGAGCAAGAAGCCAAGGGCGAAGGAGCGGTGACACTTTGCTCTTGGTCTGTTCCCTGGACAAGAGCAAAACAACCTGCTTGTAGTGGCCTGAGGAGCAGCCTCCTGCCAACCTCCCCTGTCCCTTCAGTGCTCGTGTAATTCTGGAAATGTATAAAGGCTGCAGCCCAAAATCTCTGCAAATATTTGCTTTAATGTTTAATGAATTTGCTTCAGCAGTGTTTACCTTGCTTTTGTATTCACTTTCTCAAAACATTCATGCATGAAAGCCTCGTAAATGCAATCCAAGACTGAAGCAGGATTCAAAGTAAGAATTTCCTCCCCACTTTCACGCACAGCACTGCCACAGCATCGATGGCCCCTCCAGTCACAGAAAGACACATTATTCAAACTTCAGAGGACTGATCGCTCCTTCCGGGAAGGAAGAGAATGGGATACAACACTGTTACCCATTGACACAACAGTTGTAAAAGCAAGATAGGTGACGTGGTGGCTCAGAGTGGCCATCTGCTCTACAGCCTCCCGTTCTGAGTTTCTTCAGTAACTAGCTAAGAGGAGCACTTTGCCACACATACCTCCCCAGAGTGAGGAGAAGCAGAGCTGGGCGAGGCTGGCATTCATGGTTTGCTCATGGCACGGCAGGCGCCACTGGAACCCCGCACAGGAGAGGGCTGCAGCAGTCAGTCCTCTCTGCTGCAGCTAACCTGGGCAGAAACTCCACACAACTCAGCTCACAGCTCACTGAGGGCTGTAAGAGTACCTACTCTCTGCAGAGCACTTGAGAGAAGGTAAATTCCTCTCTATTGTTAGTACCTTCCAGTGGACAAAACCAGGTGGTCACAGGAGACTTCATCTCCCCTTGGGCTGGGTTCCCCCACTTGTTTGTAGTCATCACTGAGGGTCATAGCATCTTCCCAACACAGACTAACCCAAAAGGGAACTTAATTATACAGATAACGTAGTTTGTATCACAACTAATCAGATTTCTTGTTACAAAAGAATCTCTTATGAAGTGAGAGGTTAAACACTTCTGTTTTTTCTGAATGGCAATATGCGCAGCTGCTGAGAGTAAAATTGTCTGAAGTGGGTGTTACACCCACTCCAGAAATCTTTTTTTTAAAGGAGCAAGTTAAATTGAACCACTGACATTCTCAGCTCTAGAAATGCAAAAAAACGAAATTTTTTTGCCTGGATTTATTAGCAAGGACAAAATCGAATTCATTGAACTTCAGTGTATTTGAAAGTGATTAAAATCCATATCTCATCACAAAAAAGGAGTCTACTACTTTTCTAGCCAGAGGCGATTGTAATTCCATTGTTGCACTGCTGAGGATGATGGTGGCACATTGTATATTATTTTTATTCACATTGACTTCCACCTCACCCCATTATAATCAATGTTAAAATTCAAATCAATAGGACTGCGTGTATGCGTCAAGTTGGGTTCTTGCATGAAGGTCACTCATGAATCATAGTATAACAGTGCAACCACAAATCTTCAAAAAGAAAATAAATGTTAAGGCATAACCGTCTGACCTAAATGTACTTTTTATAGCAAGCAATACCCATTCTCCATAAATACTGTGAAACCAAAAATGAAATTTCCACAATGGGGTACTTCTTCCCATTTATTGTGCAGTTGGATCAAGGTAAAATAATGATTGGTTTCTGTAGTCAGAGGAACATGGGCACAGGACTCCCCTTCCCTTTAGTTACTCGTGTTTGGATTTCTTTGTATTAGATGGGATACTAAAAGTTTGATCTGTGTATTCCCATAGTGTTAATACACCATTTCCTTTAATAGAGGAAATAAAATATGAGTGGGTAGTGTGTCTTACGACAGATTAATTGTGAAGTTAACATTAGATGTTCTTTTAAAAACTCATAAAATTGACAAGTTGTGTGGCTTGATAAGTTGTAATAAAAAATCTTGTTTGGTCTGAACACTAGTCAGAAATAATGGTTATGTCTTCAGACTTACAACAAGAAAATGGTTTTAATATACTTTATAATTTACTTAAAGAAAAAGAGAGAGCGTGGTAGTGCACAGCAAGGCCAGAGGCTTGGAGATTGAAGGCTGAATTAAACTATTTAGATTAGGCCTGGGTGTTTCAGCGAATGCTTCCTGAGAATGGGCAGGCGTGAAAACTTACTTGGAAAATAGGATAAAAGGTAAAAATCTTGGGAGGCAGAGTTGCTGATGCTGAATAAAAGTGAAAAATACAACTGGGAGCACAATGCTGCACGAGAAAGCTCTCTGCTCTTGGGCTCAAAGCACGCTGGTGTTTTATTTAATAAAGGGAAAAAAAGCAAGCAGGGTGTGGAATGGCAACACGACAAACTCACGTTCCCTTTGACTGCTTTCACCTCGACTGCTCCACTGAAATATAGTGGCACTCTTCCCCAACTGCATCATAAGATGAGGAAATTTGCCTTACAGAGTTTTGCTAACTGCAGGAAGAGCAGTTAACAAATAACCAGACGTAGATGGGTAAATCCCAGAAAAGGCTGGGTTCTGGGGTAGCCAGTCATGGTGCTGGAGCCCTGGCACACTCCAGCTCCACACCCCAAGGGAGAGGCAAAGCACTGATCTCTGACAGCAAATCCAGGTGTCATGTTATGAAAGCTGCTTGCATCTGCTAACGCACAGGTGGTTAAACAACTGTTAAACCAGAGCTCTGCCCTTCCAACAGCTACATCCGCTCAGAGTCCTGTGGTTTCCACATTTAATCCCTGACTGCTCAGCAAGCAGTGTTTTGGGAACTTCCTTCCACAAGTTCCTAAAAGAGATGATGCTTGTGAGGATGCTGCTGTTCTGCAGTCCCTGTGCTTTCCCAGGCAAGTGCCTTTCCACCCAGCACCATGGGATGTGCAGGCACGATTGTAAACAAAGACCAAGGTTGACTTCTAACATGCAGAACACTTTTATCTGTTTCAATAAAAAGGAGAGGTGCAGAAATAATGCTAACACAACAGCCATCGATGCCATGAGAAGAAACGTCAATTTCAAAATATTTTTATTTCTTTTAAAATTAGAACACCACACAATGGATATTACCTGGTACTTTATGATGAACAATTTTCTTGAATCTCTGTGCTCCTACTGATGAATTCAGAGATAAGCAGGAGTGGCAAAATAAGTTTTCAGTAGACGTTATGCTTCCTGGTGTCTGCAGGATGGAAGTAAATGGCACACAAATCTTTGTCAGGTTTGAAATAAACAATGCTTTTGTTTTCTTTAACGAAAGAAAATATCCTTTAAGCATATTATTATAACGAAAATCCACTCAAACTGTGGAGATATCTAAAGAGCACAGCAGTAATGCCCATATTCCCCCATGGAGAGAAAGAAGGGACAGAGTCCTGGAACAGGGATCCCCCAAGGCACCTTGCCCAATTCCTGGCATCAAGGCACCACAATCCGCACTTTCTCCTCACAATAACAGTACCACCCATACTGTTCTATTGCTTGTGAGAGCTGTAGCCCCATTAAAAGTCTAACAGAAATCTTGTTATATCGTAAAATATTGTATTTTTAAAATGGCATATGCGGATTGTCTTATTTCAAGCTCTTCCTGCAAACCAGGGCTGTCACACTGAATATACATGTAAATCTTTGCCTGCTTGTATATATCAATATATACATATAAATGCATGCAACTTTGCATCACTTGCATGATAAAATTACAGAAGGATATGGAAACACAGCAGGGAAATGATAGCTGCGCCTGAATTGTGGTGTGTGCATCCCAGCTACAGCGGAAAGAACAAACTTGAAGGCATGTGAAGCTGTAAAGCTGCTTTTGTATCTCCTGTGTTGTACTTCAAGTGAAGCAGAGGGAGCCTGCACGCCAGCATTTGAAGGAAATAATAATTCTTGCTTGTGAGAGGAGGGAAGGCAGCATTTTACATTGCCAAGGGCCATTTTTAGCATAGAATGGACAAGTTGTTTAAGCAGCCGTCTCACACTGAGTTCTAAGCTGTCAGTCTCCTGTCGTCACAAGGATGCAAGCAATGGATGACACGCAGAGAACTCCTGCGGCACCTGGAGGATCCTGCCACATGAGGGCAAGGCCAGTTTTCGGTCTGTGAAGCTTGGGACCATTCTCTGATACCTGATGATGTAGGCACCCACCAAACAGCTGGTTTGAGAGGGACCCTGCCCCTTCTAGGAGCTCAGGGGGCTGAAGAGGATTGTTTTTCCAACCAGCTTACTTTCCACACAATCACTGGACAGTCAAATTTCACAGGGATCACCTGATGTGCTGACTCTTTTAAAAACCTGTTACTCTGATTTGGTGGCCAAATGGAGGAGGAGTGCATTTGGAAGTCTAGACCTCGCACAAAGAGATGACTGTGTCTGCAACTGTATACAGGGCTGGAGAAGAGGATCTCCAAGGAGAATGCTCACAGCACACACTTCTAATGGTTAAATAAAATAGGCTAAGAGAAACACCAACACATTTTATAGACTGTGTGTATCTGTGCCAGACATGATAGAATGTTCAGGAGAGTGCTCTAAATATTTAAATATATTCTCCCCTTCATGTGGGCAAGAGCTTGCCACCTGGTAATTTTTTCCACCTCTGCCTCCTTGGTGGTGGAAGGAGGCTGCGAGGAGCCTGGCCTCTCCACTTGGCACTCTGCATGTCACGCGTGCCAGCACACTGCCCTCCTGGTTAGGGCTGGGGCTCTGGTTCTGCTTGGCCACGCAGCATTTCATAGGATCATAGAATCACCAGATTGGAACAAACCTACCAGATCATCAAGTCCAACCACTCCCATCAATCACTAAACCCTGCTCCTCAGCACCTCGTCCACCTATGCCTTAAACACCTCCAGGGAAGGTGACTCAACCACCTCCCTGGGCAGCCTGTTCCAGTGCCCAATGACCCTTTCTGTGAAAATTTTTTTCCTAATGTTCAGCCTGAACCTCCCCTGGCGGAGCTTGAGGCCATTCCCTCTTGTCCTGTCCCCTGTCACCTGGGAGAAGAGGCCAGCACCCTCCTCTCCACAACCTCCTTTCAGGTAGTTGTAGAGAGCAATGAGGTCGCCCCTCAGCCTCCTCCCTGCCGTACGGCTGCTCGGGAAGCCAGCTGTGTTCTTAGAGGCATTTCGTACACTCGGAGAAGTGGAGACTGGAAGAGCCACTGGGCTCTGCCGAGCCAGGCCACAGGAGAGCTCAGACCAGCGGCTGCTCTGGACTGAGAAGCTTGTAGGAGTCGGCAAAGATTTTGCTGCTTTTTGATTATTTCTGCCACCGTTTACATTTACATTTACATTTTCATTTTTATTGGTAACAGCAGGTGTCTCGTGTTCAGGTGCAGGGGAAATGAATTTTACATTTTCCTCTTAAAAAAACATACAGGGACCATCATATGAATTTCATAAATGGAATATTTGAGGAAAAAAAAAAAGCGCAATATTCTTCATCAAACATTTGGCTGAACAGTAGAGTTTAGTGATACACAGCACTGCTGGTGTCCAGCATTCAGATGGGTTCAAGAAAAGATTAGTCAAACTCAAGGAAGGAAAATCTGCTTAGGTCCAATTGGTAGACCACCCTGGACACCAGCTAATTAAAGGGATGGGAGGAGACAGTGCAGAAGCATCACAGTATTCTTGCCCTTTTTTATATTTTTCCTTAGCATTTGCTGCTGCCTAAAGGCCAGAGGCAGAATTCAGGCCCAGAATTCCTACAGCTGCAGTCTTCCACCCTCTATGCTTCTTCTTCCTCTGTGGATCTGAGGAAGGCTCATTGCCATTTTTTGCAGCATTTTAAATTATTGTTTGCATCTGCAATGTATTAGAAAAACTTGGCAGGACTGCTTTTAAAAAAAAATCTCAAATATGGAAGCTAAAACTTCCCTAAAATATGACAACTACTCCCATTAATTTTAAAACAAGAACAAAGAAGGTGTGTTTCAATGGAAACTGAAGTTCTAAACTAATGGACTGCCTTGCATCGATGTCAGACTATCAGTTCAAGAAAACTCAATTTTCCTTAAAAGTAGCAAAAAGAAACAGCTGCACCTCCCAGCACACTTCAGTGGTGGGGCGGAGAAGCTACGTCTCCGGGGAAGAAATCAGGCATACGCTCATTCTAATTTAATCATCATCACGGAGACTGGCAGCAAGGATAACTAGTTGTACCCAATGCAGGATCCTCTAGGATCTCTGTTGCAATGGATTTCAGGCACAAATTACCAGGCAGCCAACACCCAGTTACGAATCTCAGGCACTTCCAGCTTTTACTGGCTTTGCACCTCTGTTCTAATGAGACGTATGTTTAGACTCCCAGAAAGCACCATCACTCCTGCAGCATACAAACAAGCAAGTTCAGTGACAGAACAACTCAAATATGCAGTTTACATATTGTACTACAGGAATTGTCAGTGATTCTTTCCAATTTATTCACCTGCTTATGGTCTATGGGGATCTGAATGCCAAAGTCTGTCTTATACAGTCTTGATTCATGTCCGATTCATAACACTGTATGCAAAAATAACATCTTTGGCACCTGAGTATTATGCCAAAACTGTGCTGAACTGACCCAAGGGGCCTAATGAACTCAGATAGTCTTGACCAAGTGTAACGATACACTGAACTAAGATGAAACAGAATCTGTCCACAGCATATACTTATAAAAATCCAGGTCCTATTACTATTAGCAAGTCAGTTCTACCGTAGCAGCACTCACCTATTACAAGTGGATTAGTGCACCGATTACTGAAACAAAACACAAAAACATAGCGTGTATGCCCAAAAGCTTGCTGTCTAAAATCTTGGTCCACCAATACTAACACACGAGCTCAAGTGAAAGCAAGGGAGTTCTTAAAAAAAAAGTACAGGTCAAAGGCTCAGCAGATGAATTCAAGGCACAGTAAATGCACGGAGCACATGGAATTTCAGGTTACAAGGAGATGAAAGTTGAAGCTAGCAGCAATTAAAGTTAAATTCCACAGAGACACAGGGCGTAGGTAATCTCCAGGTGGTCATAGGTTTGTTTTTGTCTCTAGGACAGAACTGTAGGTTCTGTAGGTAACAGATCTAAAAAACAGCACAGCTCTGTTATCCCCTGCAAGCCAAGAGAAAACAAGTTACTATCAACAGCACAATGTCCCAGTAATGCTTCCCATGAAGACCTACTTTGCCAGATCAAACTGGCAAACGTCCCTCTGGACAGGACACGGCTCTAGCTGCAGAGATCAAGTCACAGGGTGTTTATGTAACTACGCTTATACAAAGTTGGCAAATCGCACCCAGGTATAAGCCTCGCCAGTCCAGATGGCAACTCAGTTTTAAAGCAATGGGAAACACGTCACGCTTTAGGGCTAAGAAATAGAACCGCTAAGGAACTCCCAGAACAGTTTTCATGTGCCTAGCATGATTTAACACAGATGAGAGCTAGAAACAGAATATAAAGATAGCAGCAGGGCTGCTTTGAATGCACGCTATGAGTACAGCTACGCCACCAAAGGGGGACAGACCAAGGCTGGATTCGCTGCAATCTGTTACAACCTCAGGATCACACTTCCACACCCTGTCTCAGCGGACAATTAAGTTCACACCAGTTCCCTGCCCTCAGCACATGCTCTGCATGCACAGCATTGGATGCTGGAGGATCTGCAAGGGGCCTCAACATCAATTCTATCACACAGGAAGGAGCACTGAGGACATCAATGACGCATTTTGTGTGCTGTGCTTGACTCCATGAGTAGATGCAAAACAAACCTGCACTTAAAATGAACACATCTTGTGGACTAAATTGCTTATGAAGTGACATCTTAACATAAAAAGATATTATAACAAAGGGGGAAATATTAAAAATGAACAAATAGGAAAGAGGAATAAAAGATCACAGAATCACACAGAATCACAGAGTCACTAGGTTGAAAAAGATCTCTTAGGTCATCGAGTCCAACCATTCCTATCATCACTCCTATTTCATCGCAGATCATAGGCAGTTTGTGTTCAATCACAAGAAAATATAAATTAAGATTTTCGATCACTGCAGTGATTTTATAAGCAAGGATTTTTCAAACCTCATTTGAATTTCTGTTGGATTTTATACTCTATAGAAAGACTGCATCTCTCTTGCAGCCTCAACCTTCTCACAAACAGTTATATTACCTTTATTTAATTCACCGGGAAACAAAAATGTGAAAGTAACGTTTCCATTTAATTCGAGAAACAGTTTGCACAATAGGACTCTCAAATGTAAGGAAGATAAAGCAATTAATTTTAAACTAGCAGTAAATGGAGAAGTCTTGGTACATTATGACAAGCAAGAGGCATGTAAGTCAGCTCAGGATCTAACAAAGCCATTGAGGAGAAATGTTAGAGGGCAATAAACCCCTGTTCTAGAAGGAAAAGACACTCCTGACTTATTCACTGTGTGGTGGATGGAATTTCATTGTTTGTCTAATAAATGAGAAATTGCCTGCAAGTTTTCTCTGGGATAATTTATGAAGATGTATGACTTGGACTGCATGAAGGTCAATATTTAAAACACTAGACATTAGAAGTGCTGACCCCAAAAAAGTGAATGGCAGGAAACGCTATTTATTCTACAGAAAAATGATTCCAGAGCAGTTTAATCTCTCTGAATTAATAGTGACTGCCTTGGACACTTCACTGCACACTTTTGTACCTACATTTGGATCAAGAACCACGGACTATCTCACTGACTCCAGCTCTTGCTCATTAACAGCCAGTCTTGAAGAATGATCCTCCCAAACCGCCTGACCGCTGCAGGAGAACAGTCAGCTGAGCTGACAGCATTTCCTCCCAGGGCCAGGACTGAGTCAGTCATGCACCCAAGGGCACAGCTGAGGTTCTGACTATTCAGGGCCATTAAAGACAGCACTTCTAAAATACAAGATGGGATGTTGGGTTTCCTGGTGACTCCTTGGATATAAGCGCAAATCCTCAGGAAGCGTAAGTAGTCACAGCTTCTCAGGTGTCAGTGACCATTGACCTGAAGTGCTGATCTGCCCTAAGTATTTAGAGCTAATTTTCTGACTGGCTCCATCTCCATTTCTGTAACTAAATAGTTCAGCAGGGCCTGCTGTGGACTGGCACATGCTTACATGGCCAGTGGGTTTGGCTGCATTTCAGTGACAGATGGCAGAATTAACAAGAACAGATAAAATGTCCATCTTTTACAAATTCAGTAGGAATTGCATGAGTTTCCTACACAGACTCAACATCCATACTGGACATGCACAAAATGTAAAGTATGCATTAGGTCAACTTCTCTAAGATTCATTATGAAAAAACTAACCTTGTTTATCATAGAATCATAGAATAACCAGGTTGGAAAAGACCTACCAGATCATCAAGTCCAACCATTCCTATCAAACACTAAACCATCCCCCTTAGCACCTCATCCACCCGTGCCTTAAACACCTCCAGGGAAGGTGACTCAACCACCTCCCTGGGCAGCCTGTTCCAGTGCCCAATGACCCTTTCTGTGAAAATTTTTTTCCTAATGTCCAGCCTAAACCTCCCCTGGCGGAGCTTGAGGCCATTCCCTCTTGTCCTGTCCCCTGTCACTTGGAAGAAGAGGCCAGCACCCTCCTCTCTACAACCTCCTTTCAGGTAGTTGTAGAGAGCAATGAGGTCTCCCCTCAGCCTCCTCTTCTCCAGGCTAAACAACCCCAGCTCTCTCAGCCGCTCCTCGTAAGGCCTGCTCTCCAGCCCCCTCACCAGCTTTGTTGCTCTTCTCTGGACTCATTCCAGAGCCTCAACATCCTTTTTGTGGTGAGGGGCCCAGAACTGAACACAGGATTCGAGGAGCGGTCTCACCAGTGCCGAGTACAGAGGGAGAATAACCTCCCTGGACCTGCTGGTCACGCCGTTTCTGATACAAGCCAAGATGCCATTGGCCTTCTTGGCCACCTGGGCCACTGCTGGCTCATATTCAGTCGCTGTCAACCAACACCCCCAGGTCCTTCTCCTCCAGGCAGCTTTCCAGCCAGACTTCTCCTAGTCTGTAGCACTGCACAGGGTTGTTGTGCCCCAAGTGCAGGACCCGGCATTTGGTCTTGTTAAACCTCATGCCATTGGACTCAGCCCAGCAGTCCAGCCTGTCGAGATCCCTTTGCAGACCCTCCCGACCCTCCAGCAGATCGACACTTCCACCCAGCTTAGTGTCGTCCGCAAACTTGCTAAGGGTGCACTCGATGCCTTCATCCTCTGACGCGCTGTCACTTTCATCTTTCTCACTGTCAGAGGCCCGCGTTGCCTTCTGTGATAAGTTACTCTCCTTTTCATAGTCTAAATCAAGGTTTTTATCATCTGAAGATGACTTTGACGCTCCATTCATCTGCTCACTAGCTTGTTCCTAATCATTACCTTCTTCATCTGCTTCAAAATGTTCCTCATACTCTAAAATAAAACAATCATACTGTGAGACAGGAAATGGAATTCACAACTAATGAAGTTCTCTTTAAGCAAACAGAAGTTAGCTTCAGTAATCTCCTTTTGCCTTTGCATTTGCTCTTTTTAAAGGCATTAGAGAATCTAAGACTACAGACAGGAATCACAGGAGCACACTATCATCAAAAAGTATCATGTTCTTCACAGACAGAGTAGCAAAAATGTAATAAAGTTACTGAATGATGCATCAAGTATGATTAACACATTAAAAACAAAACAAACAAAATCAGTAGCCACTGAAAGGATCAGAAAAATTAAGAGCTGGGCAAAGTCAAAAGTAAAATGCAAGATATTTTCATTACAGGAGAAAAATCTGTTGTGATGAAAAAAAAATACAAGTAATGGAGAAAGCTGGAGAAAGCTAACATATTGTAGCACAAAGTAAGATAAATGTGGATTGACATGGCTAATTAGTAACAAAGTGGCTTACAAACTAAATGAATTAATTAAATCCAGCCAAAGGCTTCTGCAGAGGAATGGTCTGTTATCACATTACTCTAATCTCCTCACTCAGGTCCCAAGTGAAATCCTAAAACAAATGACGCTACCACAGAATTAGCATTCTTACATCAACAAGGTCTAGATTTCATTCCAAGCTACCAGCCTGATGAGTTGTAATGTTTGACAGATAACTTTGCTCAGATCTACAGGTAAAGACTTTCTTCATGCATACGCATAAAAGAATCTTTCTCTTTCCAGCCAAGGCTGCACTGTTTGAAATCTCAGGCACTAGCAGACACAGGGATGTCAGTGATTTCCACTTAAAATTCAGTCATTCCACGGCTACAGTGAGCTCACCGCACATAGAGCAGTGAGGCCACAAAGCTAAATTGTGAGGGAGAGCTGCCACTGCTGACACACCAGCTGTCCCTCAGGGCCATCATTTCTCACCTTTCCGATTTTATTGCTCATCTCTTTTTCTTCCCATCAATGCTTCTCAAGTACTGAAGTGACAGAATGCCAAGGACAGAAATGAAGAGTATCTGATGCAGAACCAATTAGGCAAATAAACAATTACCCAGACAGTGAGAATTAAGGGAATAAGGAGATTTATTTTCCGTATAAAAAATCATTTGAGATTCCAACTGTGTTGTTAGAACTGAGGCCTCCTTAGGCACCTGTCAGAAAGGTGCCCACCTCCTGGAAGGAAAAAGGCGTGATTAATCACAAACACACATCCACAGGGATTAATGAGGAAGCTAAGCAGTAGCACTGCAGAATTACAAAAGTAAAAATAGGAACAGGAAGTAAAAATTAAAGTCTCTCTCTAAATTTGACTTTCTCTGAAAAAGGCATTACAATAAGGAGCAAGTCAAGGCACAGCCTGAGCTCACCACCTCTCCCACAGGGGCAGGCAGAGTTGGAGGCAGCCTGCTGGCCACAGCGACTGGCCTGAGGTGGCACTGGGAAATGGCACATCCTGAGCATGCAGCTGGACCTGCCATGCATCATTTTTATATCACAAATATTGTATACCACAAATATCTTGGTTTGCCACAAGAAACAGCCCTGGACAAACTTCAGCAAGGGCAGCCTCTCCCCAGTCTTTTTTTTTGTTTTAAATCTCTGTCAACTGAAACAAGATGGGATTCATGCAAAAAGGGCAAGGTCAGCCAGTTACAACAGGCAATGGGAGCACTCAGTAAAGGGAAAGGACGATAGCCCCAGCAGGGCCAGAGCAGAGAACACAAGAAAGGCAAGGTAACAATAAATAGACAAGCAGACAGGAATAACTCACCTTTGGAAAAAGCTGCCCTGTGTCATTTGCTGCAGTGGTGGGATTTCTTTTTAACTACACAATCCTGCAAAAAGGAAATCAGCCTCGAGTCGGGCAAGACAAAGCCTTCAGGTAGAACAATCAGGGTGATCATTGCTTTACACTAGGCATAGATGTCATAGGTGTACGTCCACACTTTTGGCTGTGCATGCTTACATTATAGCGTATAGAGCATTTGGTGAAACTCACCAGTTGTGACTGACCAGATGGTTCTCCCACCACAAAAGGATGGGGCCTATAATGATTTCGTGGAACGAGTGGTGGATGTGGGGTGTACACAGAGCTAGCACCTTCCACTGATTTTCTGGATTTTTCCACCAAAAAGAACAGAAATGTATGTCTCTGAGGTGCTAAATATCCTTAACAGCAATGTCTGAGCTTGCCTTCCCTCTGTCTTTCATCAGACAGCTATGATAACCAAATTGCCCAGATCCAATTGAACACCTGCTTAAGGAATGAGAGAGAGATGAGGGAAAAGACTTGTTCCAGTCTCTGATTGATTCCCCTGCACCCTTCTACAGCTGCACATCTCCCCAAGTTCAATTCCTCTGCCTATTTCTGTAGATCTCCCATTTCTTGATTTAGTCGAAGGCCTTTTTCTTTTCAAAATTTGAGTGCATCTGCCATTTCCTTGCTCTGACAGTGCCCCTCCCTGCCTTTTCTTCTCAAGAGCTCCACACTGGGCTGATTACCCTCCTGGACATAGATAGCTACATTTCTTATCCTCCCTTGCCCAGTCATCAGGTTTTCTCCTTTCCTTTCAGATTAGCTACTCAACCAATTTCACTGAATGTATGAAGGGAGAATTAAATTACAATACTAATTGCAGACAGGTTCCTGTGTCCTAGCGTGGCATCACAGCAAAGACACAGATCGTATATCTGCAGGCGTCTCCTTTACACTTCTCACTGAAGGAAGCAGTTTTGCTTTATGTTCCAAAAGTACCCAACTCCAGAATCCCTTAATAGGGTGCCTTGGTCACTGCTTACACAGTGGCAACTTTCTACCAGCAGGAGTTCAGTCAGTAAGTAATGCTTCTGCAATTATCATAGTGAGCAGTGGTTTTCATTAAAATCTCCTCCTTTCTTTACCTGATTAATTGCTCACAAACGCATTATTAAAATTAAAAAGATTCAAAACTGTTCTTTAACTGCTCAAAGAAGCAGCTAGCTTCTCAGCGCATGCTTCTCAATGCAGGCTCTAACGAAGAGATAGGATGTTGAGGACATGTCAGCCAAAATGACAACTTTTCCCATACGCGTCCAAGTGACTTCATAGGGAGAACCATTGACTTCTCTGGGATTTCCACTACTGTAACAACTACAGCATCAAGCTCTACCCACACAACACCAAACTCTTTTCATTAGTTACATGCTGGTTCAGATAAACATCGTGAGGAGAGGCAAACGACTGAAAATTTGAATGCAGTGCTCAGCAGCAGTCAGAAGTGGATAGTCGCTAGAAATTGAATTTCCCAGAATGGCAGGGACCAAGTTTGATTGTCTCTCCCAGTCCTGGGTTCCTACAATTTCCTTGCAGCAGTCAAGACTGGCTGGAGTGTAACAGAAGAAGTTTTCACACACTCACAGCATTTCCCCCATCCTGCTGAAGTTCTGGCACCAGATACAGTCAGAGGCAGGATCTTGACTAAGACAGAAGGATTGACGAAGACAGAAGGCCATGAGTAAGAGTTCCTACGCCTTTTTGTTCAAGCACCTTTTTAGCCCCAGCTGATGAAAAACACCCAATGTTTTAGTATACAGAGAAAAGGGTGGCAGCTATGTATTTTAATAGTTATAATTTTTTTTTCTTTCAAAAATTCAGGGAATCTTTATGCAAACTAGATAGCCACATCTTTCAGCTTTAGGCAAATACACCCACAGGGAAGGTAATGTAACAATAAACAGAGAAGCAGACAGGAATAACTCACCTTTGGTAAAAGCTGCCCTCTGTCATTTGCTGCAGTGGTGGGATGGAATAATCTGCCTCTGAGCATCCTAGTTCTCACTGCTCTCACTGCATTTACGCTCTTGTCTCCCTTTTGCAGAGCGGGAGGTGGCACTGGTATCATATGATTGATGACTAGGAGTTGATATGGGGATATACCAGTTACGTATTCCACTGAATTCATAAGTGTTAACTCACTCCTCTCCCCCTGCAAAAACATGTTAACCAGGTTAAGTAGGTGACACAAAAAATAGCTACCAAGCATATTGAACTACTCATGGTTTGACTGCTCTTTACAATTAGTAACACTCATGCCTCTCAAACAATTTCCTCACTTGGTGCTTGCCATTACGTTTATGAAAACCTTTATACGCTAAACCTCTTCGGTTTAATTTGCAAAGCAACGGACAGGCGGCTTGAAAATGTGGCCCTTATAGATCTAGACAACACCATTGTTAAACACATACTACTCGTAACCATGCAGAGTTCTGCTTCCAGGCAGGCACAATACTGCACAACCCCACAGCACTGCTGCATTCTTTCCGATGGCAAGCAAATTCCAAAGCAGTCAGCCAGAATCTTCCAACAGTAACACTATTTGGCACCAATTATACAAGAAGTTGTTCAAAACGCTTCTTTGCCTTTGTAGCAGAGGTTTAGTCCTCCTTCTGAATGAATTGCAAACAGAGGACCAAGGCCCTGAAAAGCAAAACATCTCTAGAGAATAAATTCTGCAAACATTGCGTGCTCTGGATCCGAGTTCTGCATCATCTTCATGCTTTATGACTGATTTAGCTGTTTTGTCTGTTGTGAGCATTAAAGAAACAATGCAAATCACCCATAATTATAGAAGACATAGAAAGTGTCAGCAAATTCTTGGAGGGAAGATCATGACCATCATAATATGGAACAAATGCACAGCAGCACAAAGTTATTCATGCATTTCCTGCCTGTCAGTGGCCACAGATCCAACATCCTCCATTCCCGTGGAACTCCTATCATACAGTCAATTACATAATGCTTTTCCTAGAAGAGAAGACAAGTCCAAATCTCACCTGAAAGTAACTGAATGCATATTAAGATCATGTTTGGCTACACCAAAAAGCTCTCATTCTCTGAACCCGCTAGTGTGATTTAGTAGTAGTAATGGTAAAAAAAGAAAGATGGTTTTTGCTACTTTTTAGCTGTAGATGAAGATGAAATCTTGTAAGACTGTGTGAAAATATTCCTGAGTTCTTGATCTTACCCAGATGGCTGCTTCCCTCTCTACATAAAGGAAAACCTATGTAGAGGTAGAAAAATTTGCACATAGAGAGATTTTAGACTATAAAAGACAAGTCACCACATTTTTCCGGGCTGTGATGAAAAACTGGGCATTAGACCACTAAGACAATGTCTTGAAAATTAAACAGAGATCAAAAAGGAGCATTTAAATAAAAGCTGATAAATATTTGGAAGGCGTGTTGCCTGCAGTATGCAGTTCTGCGAACTGCAGTACTAAAGCACTATTATAAAACTCTCCATGAATCTGCATTACCTCCAGAATGAAATCCAGCCTCACCCCACTGGCAAACTGCTGATCAGGCTCAAGTGTGTGGTGCTTTTGTTTACAGCTTGAAGCCTTCGGCGCAGACCCTATGGCAGCAGAGATACAAACTGGCGGGAGGCGAAGAGGTTGTAGCGTATTTCCTGGAGCTGTATTTGGTAGCCAAGAAGTCTAAAAAGGAAAAAGAAAACAGCTACAAAATCTCAGTGGATCACTTCCAGTGCAGAGTAGACTCTTAAAATAAAAAATAGCACTGATCAATATATTTGGAAGTGATGAGTGACTCTCAGGTATCCTGGGGAAACAAAATTTCCTGGACTGCCTCCAAAGAGCCAGACCACTTTAGGCATCGCTAACTGAGTATCCACAAACTGGAGCATCCAAAAGAATTCTTGGCCATAAATATAGTTTTTGCTACTGTCTCTTCACAGTGCAGCCTTGAAGCAAATGTAATGAACTGAAAGGAACTATAGCAGCATGCTGTTTCGGTGCCTTCACCACATGGACATTCAGACACTACACCACAAAAGCACGACTGTTCAATGCTGAACACTTTTCTGACTTTTTATTTTATCTTTTCCTTGTATACTCTTCAGAATACCGCATTGAAATGTTAAACACCTCCCCCCACCAAAAAAAAAACCTGTTTAACTGAGTTAAGTCACCATCTTGGAAAAGGCAAACTCCTTGGCTTGGTGTTGACGAGAAGGATGTTCACCATGATCATCAACTACAGCCCTACGTGCCCTCTGTATGGGTTGGAGAGGAGAAGGTCATTCAGGACTGAACAACTTTCTTCAGTCCGCACCAACTATCGTTATAGAAATGGAGAACCAGATAAAACTGTGCTATATAGTTGACCTTGGACTTCAGTATCATTCTTTTTCAACAGTATATTAACATTCCTTCTCTTCCCATCAACAGAGTAAGAAATTTCTGAGCCAGCACTCCAAAGCATGGCCTTCTGGAATGAACTTTAGTCTTACTTCGCCCCTTCAACTCTGTTCTCTAAAAAACCTCCCTTGCTTTCAGGGTTTTATAACATGTGTAAGCTTGTCTGCAGCCACAGTATTCATTGACAATACTTATGGTAAGGATACCAGCCTAGCCTTGGGTGACGAGGCACACAAAAAGGAAATATTAAAGTAGATTTATCACAAAGCAAAGCCATTTTTCTCTAGGTTCTGATTTGACACTCTTGCAACCTCAGCTTCTGGAGATTTCTTTTTAACTACACAATCCTGCAAAAAGGAAATCAGCCTCGAGTCGGGCAAGACGAAGCCTTCAGGTAGAACAATCAGGGTGATCATTGCTTTACACTAGGCATAGATGTCATAGGTGTACGAACACACTTTTGGCTGTGCATGCTTACATTATAGCGTATAGAGCATTTGGTGAAACTCACCAGTTGTGACTGACCAGATGGTTCTCCCACCACAAAAGGATGGGGCCTATAATGATTTCGTGGAACGAGTGGTGGATGTGGGGTGTACACAGAGCTAGCACCTTCCACTGATTTTCTGGATTTTTCCACCAAAAAGAATAGAAATGTATGTCTCTGAGGTGCTAAATATCCTTAACAGCAATGTCTGAGCTTGCCTTCCCTCTGTCTTTCATCAGACAGCTATGATAATCAAATTGCCCAGATCCAATTGAACACCTGCTTAAGGAATGAGAGAGAGATGAGGGAAAAGACTTGTTCCAGTCTCTGATTGATTCCCCTGCACCCTTCTACAGCTGCACATCTCCCCAAGTTCAATTCCTCTGCCTATTTCTGTAGATCTCCCATTTCTTGATTTAGTCGAAGGCCTTTTTCTTTTCAAAATTTGAGTGCATCTGCCATTTCCTTGCTCTGACAGTGCCCCTCCCTGCCTTTTCTTCTCAAGAGCTCCACACTGGGCTGATTACCCTCCTGGACATAGATAGCTACATTTCTTATCCTCCCTTGCCCAGTCATCAGGTTTTCTCCTTTCCTTTCAGATTAGCTACTCAACCAATTTCACTGAATGTATGAAGGGAGAATTAAATTACAATACTAATTGCAGACAGGTTCCTGTGTCCTAGCGTGGCATCACAGCAAAGACACAGATCGTATATCTGCAGGCGTCTCCTTTACACTTCTCACTGAAGGAAGCAGTTTTGCTTTATGTTCCAAAAGTACCCAACTCCAGAATCCCTTAATAGGGTGCCTTGGTCACTGCTTACACAATGGCAACTTTCTACCAGCAGGAGTTCAGTCAGTAAATAATGCTTTTGCAATTATCATAGTGAGCAGTGGTTTTCATTAAAATCTCCTCCTTTCTTTACCTGATTAATTGCTCACAAACGCATTATTAAAACTAAAAAGATTCAAAACTGTTCTTTAACTGCTCAAAGAAGCAGCTAGCTTCTCAGCGCATGCTTCTCAATGCAGGCTCTAACGAAGAGATAGGATGTTGAGGACATGTCAGCCAAAATGACAACTTTTCCCATACGCGTCCAAGTGACTTCATAGGGAGAACCATTGACTTCTCTGGGATTTCCACTACTGTAACAACTACAGCATCAAGCTCTACCCACACAACACCAAACTCTTTTCATTAGTTACATGCTGGTTCAGATAAACATCATGAGGAGAGGCAAACGACTGAAAATTTGAATGCAGTGCTCAGCAGCAGTCAGAAGTGGATAGTCGCTAGAAATTGAATTTCCCAGAATGGCAGGGACCAAGTTTGATTGTCTCTCCCAGTCCTGGGTTCCTACAATTTCCTTGCAGCAGTCAAGACTGGCTGGAGTGTAACAGAAGAAGTTTTCACACACTCACAGCATTTCCCCCATCCTGCTGAAGTTCTGGCACCAGATACAGTCAGAGGCAGGATCTTGACTAAGACAGAAGGATTGACGAAGACAGAAGGCCATGAGTAAGAGTTCCTACGCCTTTTTGTTCAAGCACCTTTTTAGCCCCAGCTGATGAAAAACACCCAATGTTTTAGTATACAGAGAAAAGGGTGGCAGCTATGTATTTTAATAGTTATAATTTTTTTTCTTTCAAAAATTCAGGGAATCTTTATGCAAACTAGATAGCCACATCTTTCAGCTTTAGGCAAATACACCCACAGGGAAGGTAATGTAACAATAAACAGAGAAGCAGACAGGAATAACTCACCTTTGGTAAAAGCTGCCCTCTGTCATTTGCTGCAGTGGTGGGATGGAATAATCTGCCTCTGAGCATCCTAGTTCTCACTGCTCTCACTGCATTTACGCTCTTGTCTCCCTTTTGCAGAGCGGGAGGTGGCACTGGTATCATATGATTGATGACTGGGAGTTGATATGGGGATATACCAGTTACGTATTCCACTGAATTCATAAGTGTTAACTCACTCCTCTCCCCCTGCAAAAACATGTTAACCAGGTTAAGTAGGTGACACAAAAAATAGCTACCAAGCATATTGAACTACTCATGGTTTGACTGCTCTTTACAGAATCACAGAATCACAGAATAACCAGGTTGGAAGAGACCCACCGGATCACCGAGTCCAACCGTTCCTACCAAACACTAAACCATATCCCTCAGCACCTCGTCCACCCGTGCCTTAAACACCTCCAGGGAAGGTGAATCAACCACCTCCCTGGGCAGCCTGTTCCAGTGCCCAATGACCCTTTCTGTAAAGAATTTTTTCCTAACGTCTAGCCTAAACCTCCCCTGGCGGAGCTTGAGGCCATTCCCTCTTGTCCTGTCCCCTGTCACTTGGGAGAAGAGGCCAGCACCATCCTCTCTACAACGTCCTTTCAGGTAGTTGTAGAGAGCAATGAGGTCACCCCTCAGCCTCCTCTTCTCCAGGCTAAACAACCCCAGCTCTCTCAGCCGCTCCTCATAAGGCCTGTTCTCCAGCCCTTTCACCAGCTTTGTTGCTCTTCTCTGGACTCTCTCCAGAGCCTCAACATCCTTCTTGTGGTGAGGGGCCCAGAACTGAACACAGTATTCGAGGAGCGGTCTCACCAGTGCCGAGTACAGAGGGAGGATAACCTCCCTGGACCTGCTGGTCACGCCGTTTCTGATACAAGCCAAGATACCATTGGCCTTCTTGGCCACCTGGGCACACTGCTGGCTCATATTCAGTCGGCTGTCAACCAACACCCCCAGGTCCCTCTCCTCCAGGCAGCTTTCTAGACAGACTTCTCCCAGTCTGTAGCACTGCATAGGGTTGTTGTGCCCCAAGTGCAGGACCTGGCATTTGGCCTTGTTAAACCTCATGCCATTGGACTCTGCCCAGCGGTCCAGCCTGTTCAGATCCCTTTGCAGAGCCTCCCGACCCTCCAGCAGATCGACACTTCCACCCAGCTTAGTGTCGTCCGCAAACTTGCTAAGGGTGCACTCGATGCCTTCATCCAGATCATTGATGAAGACATTGAACAGGGCTGGACCCAGCACTGAGCCCTGGGGAACCCCACTTGTCACTGGCCTCCAGCTGGATTTCACACCATTCCAGCTGGATTTCACACCATTACAATTAGTAACACTCATGCCTCTCGAACAATTTCCTCACTTGGTGCTTGCCATTACGTTTATGAAAACATTTATACGCTAAACCTCTTTGGTTTAATTTGCAAAGCAACGGACAGGCGGCTTGAAAATGTGGCCCTTATAGATCTAGACAACACCATTGTTAAACACATACTACTCGTAACCATGCAGAGTTCTGCTTCCAGGCAGGCACAATACTGCACAACCCCACAGCACTGCTGCATTCTTTCCGATGGCAAGCAAATTCCAAAGCAGTCACCCAGAATCTTCCAACAGTAACACTATTTGGCACCAATTATACAAGAAGTTGTTCAAAACGCTTCTTTGCCTTTGTAGCAGAGGTTTAGTCCTCCTTCTGAATGAATTGCAAACAGAGGACCAAGGCCCTGAAAAGCAAAACATCTCTAGAGAATAAATTCTGCAAACATTGCGTGCTCTGGATCCGAGTTCTGCATCATCTTCATGCTTTATGACTGATTTAGCTGTTTTGTCTGTTGTGAGCATTAAAGAAACAATGCAAATCACCCATAATTATAGAAGACATAGAAAGTGTCAGCAAATTCTTGGAGGGAAGATCATGACCATCATAATATGGAACAAATGCACAGCAGCACAAAGTTATTCATGCATTTCCTGCCTGTCAGTGGCCACAGATCCAACATCCTCCATTCCCGTGGAACTCCTATCATACAGTCAATTACATAATGCTTTTCCTAGAAGAGAAGACAAGTCCAAATCTCACCTGAAAGTAACTGAATGCATATTAAGATCATGTTTGGCTACACCAAAAAGCTCTCATTCTCTGAACCCGCTAGTGTGATTTAGTAGTAGTAATGGTAAAAAAAGAAAGATGGTTTTTGCTACTTTTTAGCTGTAGATGAAGATGAAATCTTGTAAGACTGTGTGAAAATATTCCTGAGTTCTTGATCTTACCCAGATGGCTGCTTCCCTCTCTACATAAAGGAAAACCTATGTAGAGGTAGAAAAATTTGCACATAGAGAGATTTTAGACTATAAAAGACAAGTCACCACATTTTTCCGGGCTGTGATGAAAAACTGGGCATTAGACCACTAAGACAATGTCTTGAAAATTAAACAGAGATCAAAAAGGAGCATTTAAATAAAAGCTGATAAATATTTGGAAGGCGTGTTGCCTGCAGTATGCAGTTCTGCGAACTGCAGTACTAAAGCACTATTATAAAACTCTCCATGAATCTGCATTACCTCCAGAATGAAATCCAGCCTCACCCCACTGGCAAACTGCTGATCAGGCTCAAGTGTGTGGTGCTTTTGTTTACAGCTTGAAGCCTTCGGCGCAGACCCTATGGCAGCAGAGATACAAACTGGCGGGAGGCGAAGAGGTTGTAGCGTATTTCCTGGAGCTGTATTTGGTAGCCAAGAAGTCTAAAAAGGAAAAAGAAAACAGCTACAAAATCTCAGTGGATCACTTCCAGTGCAGAGTAGACTCTTAAAATAAAAAATAGCACTGATCAATATATTTGGAAGTGATGAGTGACTCTCAGGTATCCTGGGGAAACAAAATTTCCTGGACTGCCTCCAAAGAGCCAGACCACTTTAGGCATCGCTAACTGAGTATCCACAAACTGGAGCATCCAAAAGAATTCTTGGCCATAAATATAGTTTTTGCTACTGTCTCTTCACAGTGCAGCCTTGAAGCAAATGTAATGAACTGAAAGGAACTATAGCAGCATGCTGTTTCGGTGCCTTCACCACATGGACATTCAGACACTACACCACAAAAGCACGACTGTTCAATGCTGAACACTTTTCTGACTTTTTATTTTATCTTTTCCTTGTATACTCTTCAGAATACCGCATTGAAATGTTAAACACCTCCCCCCACAAAAAAAAAACCCTGTTTAACTCAGTTAAGTCACCATCTTGGAAAAGGCAAACTCCTTGGCTTGGTGTTGACGAGAAGGATGTTCACCATGATCATCAACTACAGCCCTACGTGCCCTCTGTATGGGTTGGAGAGGAGAAGGTCATTCAGGACTGAACAACTTTCTTCAGTCCGCACCAACTATCATTATAGAAATGGAGAACCAGATAAAACTGTGCTATATAGTTGACCTTGGACTTCAGTATCATTCTTTTTCAACAGTATATTAACATTCCTTCTCTTCCCATCAACAGAGTAAGAAATTTCTGAGCCAGCACTCCAAAGCATGGCCTTCTGGAATGAACTTTAGTCTTACTTCGCCCCTTCAACTCTGTTCTCTAAAAAACCTCCCTTGCTTTCAGGGTTTTATAACATGTGTAAGCTTGTCTGCAGCCACAGTATTCATTGACAATACTTATGGTAAGGATACCAGCCTAGCCTTGGGTGACGAGGCACACAAAAAGGAAATATTAAAGTAGATTTATCACAAAGCAAAGCCATTTTTCTCTAGGTTCTGATTTGACACTCTTGCAACCTCAGCTTCTGGAGATTTCTTTTTAACTACACAATCCTGCAAAAAGGAAATCAGCCTCGAGTCGGGCAAGACGAAGCCTTCAGGTAGAACAATCAGGGTGATCATTGCTTTACACTAGGCATAGATGTCATAGGTGTACGAACACACTTTTGGCTGTGCATGCTTACATTATAGCGTATAGAGCATTTGGTGAAACTCACCAGTTGTGACTGACCAGATGGTTCTCCCACCACAAAAGGATGGGGCCTATAATGATTTCGTGGAACGAGTGGTGGATGTGGGGTGTACACAGAGCTAGCACCTTCCACTGATTTTCTGGATTTTTCCACCAAAAAGAATAGAAATGTATGTCTCTGAGGTGCTAAATATCCTTAACAGCAATGTCTGAGCTTGCCTTCCCTCTGTCTTTCATCAGACAGCTATGATAATCAAATTGCCCAGATCCAATTGAACACCTGCTTAAGGAATGAGAGAGAGATGAGGGAAAAGACTTGTTCCAGTCTCTGATTGATTCCCCTGCACCCTTCTACAGCTGCACATCTCCCCAAGTTCAATTCCTCTGCCTATTTCTGTAGATCTCCCATTTCTTGATTTAGTCGAAGGCCTTTTTCTTTTCAAAATTTGAGTGCATCTGCCATTTCCTTGCTCTGACAGTGCCCCTCCCTGCCTTTTCTTCTCAAGAGCTCCACACTGGGCTGATTACCCTCCTGGACATAGATAGCTACATTTCTTATCCTCCCTTGCCCAGTCATCAGGTTTTCTCCTTTCCTTTCAGATTAGCTACTCAACCAATTTCACTGAATGTATGAAGGGAGAATTAAATTACAATACTAATTGCAGACAGGTTCCTGTGTCCTAGCGTGGCATCACAGCAAAGACACAGATCGTATATCTGCAGGCGTCTCCTTTACACTTCTCACTGAAGGAAGCAGTTTTGCTTTATGTTCCAAAAGTACCCAACTCCAGAATCCCTTAATAGGGTGCCTTGGTCACTGCTTACACAATGGCAACTTTCTACCAGCAGGAGTTCAGTCAGTAAATAATGCTTTTGCAATTATCATAGTGAGCAGTGGTTTTCATTAAAATCTCCTCCTTTCTTTACCTGATTAATTGCTCACAAACGCATTATTAAAACTAAAAAGATTCAAAACTGTTCTTTAACTGCTCAAAGAAGCAGCTAGCTTCTCAGCGCATGCTTCTCAATGCAGGCTCTAACGAAGAGATAGGATGTTGAGGACATGTCAGCCAAAATGACAACTTTTCCCATACGCGTCCAAGTGACTTCATAGGGAGAACCATTGACTTCTCTGGGATTTCCACTACTGTAACAACTACAGCATCAAGCTCTACCCACACAACACCAAACTCTTTTCATTAGTTACATGCTGGTTCAGATAAACATCATGAGGAGAGGCAAACGACTGAAAATTTGAATGCAGTGCTCAGCAGCAGTCAGAAGTGGATAGTCGCTAGAAATTGAATTTCCCAGAATGGCAGGGACCAAGTTTGATTGTCTCTCCCAGTCCTGGGTTCCTACAATTTCCTTGCAGCAGTCAAGACTGGCTGGAGTGTAACAGAAGAAGTTTTCACACACTCACAGCATTTCCCCCATCCTGCTGAAGTTCTGGCACCAGATACAGTCAGAGGCAGGATCTTGACTAAGACAGAAGGATTGACGAAGACAGAAGGCCATGAGTAAGAGTTCCTACGCCTTTTTGTTCAAGCACCTTTTTAGCCCCAGCTGATGAAAAACACCCAATGTTTTAGTATACAGAGAAAAGGGTGGCAGCTATGTATTTTAATAGTTATAATTTTTTTTCTTTCAAAAATTCAGGGAATCTTTATGCAAACTAGATAGCCACATCTTTCAGCTTTAGGCAAATACACCCACAGGGAAGGTAATGTAACAATAAACAGAGAAGCAGACAGGAATAACTCACCTTTGGTAAAAGCTGCCCTCTGTCATTTGCTGCAGTGGTGGGATGGAATAATCTGCCTCTGAGCATCCTAGTTCTCACTGCTCTCACTGCATTTACGCTCTTGTCTCCCTTTTGCAGAGCGGGAGGTGGCACTGGTATCATATGATTGATGACTGGGAGTTGATATGGGGATATACCAGTTACGTATTCCACTGAATTCATAAGTGTTAACTCACTCCTCTCCCCCTGCAAAAACATGTTAACCAGGTTAAGTAGGTGACACAAAAAATAGCTACCAAGCATATTGAACTACTCATGGTTTGACTGCTCTTTACAGAATCACAGAATCACAGAATAACCAGGTTGGAAGAGACCCACCGGATCACCGAGTCCAACCGTTCCTACCAAACACTAAACCATATCCCTCAGCACCTCGTCCACCCGTGCCTTAAACACCTCCAGGGAAGGTGAATCAACCACCTCCCTGGGCAGCCTGTTCCAGTGCCCAATGACCCTTTCTGTAAAGAATTTTTTCCTAACGTCTAGCCTAAACCTCCCCTGGCGGAGCTTGAGGCCATTCCCTCTTGTCCTGTCCCCTGTCACTTGGGAGAAGAGGCCAGCACCATCCTCTCTACAACGTCCTTTCAGGTAGTTGTAGAGAGCAATGAGGTCACCCCTCAGCCTCCTCTTCTCCAGGCTAAACAACCCCAGCTCTCTCAGCCGCTCCTCATAAGGCCTGTTCTCCAGCCCTTTCACCAGCTTTGTTGCTCTTCTCTGGACTCTCTCCAGAGCCTCAACATCCTTCTTGTGGTGAGGGGCCCAGAACTGAACACAGTATTCGAGGAGCGGTCTCACCAGTGCCGAGTACAGAGGGAGGATAACCTCCCTGGACCTGCTGGTCACGCCGTTTCTGATACAAGCCAAGATACCATTGGCCTTCTTGGCCACCTGGGCACACTGCTGGCTCATATTCAGTCGGCTGTCAACCAACACCCCCAGGTCCCTCTCCTCCAGGCAGCTTTCTAGACAGACTTCTCCCAGTCTGTAGCACTGCATAGGGTTGTTGTGCCCCAAGTGCAGGACCTGGCATTTGGCCTTGTTAAACCTCATGCCATTGGACTCTGCCCAGCGGTCCAGCCTGTTCAGATCCCTTTGCAGAGCCTCCCGACCCTCCAGCAGATCGACACTTCCACCCAGCTTAGTGTCGTCCGCAAACTTGCTAAGGGTGCACTCGATGCCTTCATCCAGATCATTGATGAAGACATTGAACAGGGCTGGACCCAGCACTGAGCCCTGGGGAACCCCACTTGTCACTGGCCTCCAGCTGGATTTCACACCATTCCAGCTGGATTTCACACCATTACAATTAGTAACACTCATGCCTCTCGAACAATTTCCTCACTTGGTGCTTGCCATTACGTTTATGAAAACATTTATACGCTAAACCTCTTTGGTTTAATTTGCAAAGCAACGGACAGGCGGCTTGAAAATGTGGCCCTTATAGATCTAGACAACACCATTGTTAAACACATACTACTCGTAACCATGCAGAGTTCTGCTTCCAGGCAGGCACAATACTGCACAACCCCACAGCACTGCTGCATTCTTTCCGATGGCAAGCAAATTCCAAAGCAGTCACCCAGAATCTTCCAACAGTAACACTATTTGGCACCAATTATACAAGAAGTTGTTCAAAACGCTTCTTTGCCTTTGTAGCAGAGGTTTAGTCCTCCTTCTGAATGAATTGCAAACAGAGGACCAAGGCCCTGAAAAGCAAAACATCTCTAGAGAATAAATTCTGCAAACATTGCGTGCTCTGGATCCGAGTTCTGCATCATCTTCATGCTTTATGACTGATTTAGCTGTTTTGTCTGTTGTGAGCATTAAAGAAACAATGCAAATCACCCATAATTATAGAAGACATAGAAAGTGTCAGCAAATTCTTGGAGGGAAGATCATGACCATCATAATATGGAACAAATGCACAGCAGCACAAAGTTATTCATGCATTTCCTGCCTGTCAGTGGCCACAGATCCAACATCCTCCATTCCCATGGAACTCCTATCATACAGTCAATTACATAATGCTTTTCCTAGAAGAGAAGACAAGTCCAAATCTCACCTGAAAGTAACTGAATGCATATTAAGATCATGTTTGGCTACACCAAAAAGCTCTCATTCTCTGAACCCGCTAGTGTGATTTAGTAGTAGTAATGGTAAAAAAAGAAAGATGGTTTTTGCTACTTTTTAGCTGTAGATGAAGATGAAATCTTGTAAGACTGTGTGAAAATATTCCTGAGTTCTTGATCTTACCCAGATGGCTGCTTCCCTCTCTACATAAAGGAAAACCTATGTAGAGGTAGAAAAATTTGCACATAGAGAGATTTTAGACTATAAAAGACAAGTCACCACATTTTTCCGGGCTGTGATGAAAAACTGGGCATTAGACCACTAAGACAATGTCTTGAAAATTAAACAGAGATCAAAAAGGAGCATTTAAATAAAAGCTGATAAATATTTGGAAGGCGTGTTGCCTGCAGTATGCAGTTCTGCGAACTGCAGTACTAAAGCACTATTATAAAACTCTCCATGAATCTGCATTACCTCCAGAATGAAATCCAGCCTCACCCCACTGGCAAACTGCTGATCAGGCTCAAGTGTGTGGTGCTTTTGTTTACAGCTTGAAGCCTTCGGCGCAGACCCTATGGCAGCAGAGATACAAACTGGCGGGAGGCGAAGAGGTTGTAGCGTATTTCCTGGAGCTGTATTTGGTAGCCAAGAGGTCTAAAAAGGAAAAAGAAAACAGCTACAAAATCTCAGTGGATCACTTCCAGTGCAGAGTAGACTCTTAAAATAAAAAATAGCACTGATCAATATATTTGGAAGTGATGAGTGACTCTCAGGTATCCTGGGGAAACAAAATTTCCTGGACTGCCTCCAAAGAGCCAGACCACTTTAGGCATCGCTAACTGAGTATCCACAAACTGGAGCATCCAAAAGAATTCTTGGCCATAAATATAGTTTTTGCTACTGTCTCTTCACAGTGCAGCCTTGAAGCAAATGTAATGAACTGAAAGGAACTATAGCAGCATGCTGTTTCGGTGCCTTCACCACATGGACATTCAGACACTACACCACAAAAGCACGACTGTTCAATGCTGAACACTTTTCTGACTTTTTATTTTATCTTTTCCTTGTATACTCTTCAGAATACCGCATTGAAATGTTAAACACCTCCCCCCACAAAAAAAAAAAACCTGTTTAACTGAGTTAAGTCACCATCTTGGAAAAGGCAAACTCCTTGGCTTGGTGTTGACGAGAAGGATGTTCACCATGATCATCAACTACAGCCCTACGTGCCCTCTGTATGGGTTGGAGAGGAGAAGGTCATTCAGGACTGAACAACTTTCTTCAGTCCGCACCAACTATCGTTATAGAAATGGAGAACCAGATAAAACTGTGCTATATAGTTGACCTTGGACTTCAGTATCATTCTTTTTCAACAGTATATTAACATTCCTTCTCTTCCCATCAACAGAGTAAGAAATTTCTGAGCCAGCACTCCAAAGCATGGCCTTCTGGAATGAACTTTAGTCTTACTTCGCCCCTTCAACTCTGTTCTCTAAAAAACCTCCCTTGCTTTCAGGGTTTTATAACATGTGTAAGCTTGCCTGCAGCCACAGTATTCATTGACAATACTTATGGTAAGGATACCAGCCTAGCCTTGGGTGACGAGGCACACAAAAAGGAAATATTAAGGTAGATTTATCACAAAGCAAAGCCATTTTTCTCTAGGTTCTGATTTGACACTCTTGCAACCTCAGCTTCTGGAGATTTCTTTTTAACTACACAATCCTGCAAAAAGGAAATCAGCCTCGAGTCGGGCAAGACGAAGCCTTCAGGTAGAACAATCAGGGTGATCATTGCTTTACACTAGGCATAGATGTCATAGGTGTACGAACACACTTTTGGCTGTGCATGCTTACATTATAGCGTATAGAGCATTTGGTGAAACTCACCAGTTGTGACTGACCAGATGGTTCTCCCACCACAAAAGGATGGGGCCTATAATGATTTCGTGGAACGAGTGGTGGATGTGGGGTGTACACAGAGCTAGCACCTTCCACTGATTTTCTGGATTTTTCCACCAAAAAGAATAGAAATGTATGTCTCTGAGGTGCTAAATATCCTTAACAGCAATGTCTGAGCTTGCCTTCCCTCTGTCTTTCATCAGACAGCTATGATAATCAAATTGCCCAGATCCAATTGAACACCTGCTTAAGGAATGAGAGAGAGATGAGGGAAAAGACTTGTTCCAGTCTCTGATTGATTCCCCTGCACCCTTCTACAGCTGCACATCTCCCCAAGTTCAATTCCTCTGCCTATTTCTGTAGATCTCCCATTTCTTGATTTAGTCGAAGGCCTTTTTCTTTTCAAAATCTGAGTGCATCTGCCATTTCCTTGCTCTGACAGTGCCCCTCCCTGCCTTTTCTTCTCAAGAGCTCCACACTGGGCCGATTACCCTCCTGGACATAGATAGCTACACTTCTTATCCTCCCTTGCCCAGTCATCAGGTTTTCTCCTTTCCTTTCAGATTAGCTACTCAACCAATTTCACTGAATGTATGAAGGGAGAATTAAATTACAATACTAATTGCAGACAGGTTCCTGTGTCCTAGCGTGGCATCACAGCAAAGACACAGATCGTATATCTGCAGGCGTCTCCTTTACACTTCTCACTGAAGGAAGCAGTTTTGCTTTATGTTCCAAAAGTACCCAACTCCAGAATCCCTTAATAGGGTGCCTTGGTCACTGCTTACACAGTGGCAACTTTCTACCAGCAGGAGTTCAGTCAGTAAGTAATGCTTCTGCAATTATCATAGTGAGCAGTGGTTTTCATTAAAATCTCCTCCTTTCTTTACCTGATTAATTGCTCACAAACGCATTATTAAAATTAAAAAGATTCAAAACTGTTCTTTAACTGCTCAAAGAAGCAGCTAGCTTCTCAGCGCATGCTTCTCAATGCAGGCTCTAACGAAGAGATAGGATGTTGAGGACATGTCAGCCAAAATGACAACTTTTCCCATACGCGTCCAAGTGACTTCATAGGGAGAACCATTGACTTCTCTGGGATTTCCACTACTGTAACAACTACAGCATCAAGCTCTACCCACACAACACCAAACTCTTTTCATTAGTTACATGCTGGTTCAGATAAACATCGTGAGGAGAGGCAAACGACTGAAAATTTGAATGCAGTGCTCAGCAGCAGTCAGAAGTGGATAGTCGCTAGAAATTGAATTTCCCAGAATGGCAGGGACCAAGTTTGATTGTCTCTCCCAGTCCTGGGTTCCTACAATTTCCTTGCAGCAGTCAAGACTGGCTGGAGTGTAACAGAAGAAGTTTTCACACACTCACAGCATTTCCCCCATCCTGCTGAAGTTCTGGCACCAGATACAGTCAGAGGCAGGATCTTGACTAAGACAGAAGGATTGACGAAGACAGAAGGCCATGAGTAAGAGTTCCTACGCCTTTTTGTTCAAGCACCTTTTTAGCCCCAGCTGATGAAAAACACCCAATGTTTTAGTATACAGAGAAAAGGGTGGCAGCTATGTATTTTAATAGTTATAATTTTTTTTTCTTTCAAAAATTCAGGGAATCTTTATGCAAACTAGATAGCCACATCTTTCAGCTTTAGGCAAATACACCCACAGGGAAGGTAACGTAACAATAAACAGAGAAGCAGACAGGAATAACTCACCTTTGGTAAAAGCTGCCCTCTGTCATTTGCTGCAGTGGTGGGATGGAATAATCTGCCTCTGAGCATCCTAGTTCTCACTGCTCTCACTGCATTTACGCTCTTGTCTCCCTTTTGCAGAGGGGGAGGTGGCACTGGTATCATATGATTGATGACTGGGAGTTGATACGGGGATATACCAGTTACGTGTTCCACTGAATTCATAAGTGTTAACTCACTCCTCTCCCCCTGCAAAAACATGTTAACCAGGTTAAGTAGGTGACACAAAAAATAGCTACCAAGCATATTGAACTACTCATGGTTTGACTGCTCTTTACAATTAGTAACACTCATGCCTCTCGAACAATTTCCTCACTTCGTGCTTGCCATTACGTTTATGAAAACCTTTATACGCTAAACCTCTTCGGTTTAATTTGCAAAGCAACGGACAGGCGGCTTGAAAATGTGGCCCTTATAGATCTAGACACCATCATTGTTAAACACATACTACTCGTAACCATGCAGAGTTCTGCTTCCAGGCAGGCACAATACTGCACAACCCCACAGCACTGCTGCATTCTTTCCGATGGCAAGCAAACTCCAAAGCAGTCACCCAGAATCTTCCAACAGTAACACTATTTGGCACCAATTATACAAGAAGTTGTTCAAAACGCTTCTTTGCCTTTGTAGCAGAGGTTTAGTCCTCCTTCTGAATGAATTGCAAACAGAGGACCAAGGCCCTGAAAAGCAAAACATCTCTAGAGAATAAATTCTGCAAACATTGCGTGCTCTGGATCCGAGTTCTGCATCATCTTCATGCTTTGTGACTGATTTAGCTGTTTTGTCTGTTGTGAGCATTAAAGAAACAATGCAAATCACCCATAATTATAGAAGACATAGAAAGTGTCAGCAAATTCTTGGAGGGAAGATCATGACCATCATAATATGGAACAAATGCACAGCAGCACAAAGTTATTCATGCATTTCCTGCCTGTCAGTGGTCACAGATCCAACATCCTCCATTCCCATGGAACTCCTATCATACAGTCAATTACATAATGCTTTTCCTAGAAGAGAAGACAAGTCCAAATCTCACCTGAAAGTAACTGAATGCATATTAAGATCATGTTTGGCTACACCAAAAAGCTCTCATTCTCTGAACCCGCTAGTGTGATTTAGTAGTAGTAATGGTAAAAAAAGAAAGATGGTTTTTGCTACTTTTCAGCTGTAGATGAAGATGAAATCTTGTAAGACTGTGTGAAAATATTCCTGAGTTCTTGATCTTACCCAGATGGCTGCTTCCCTCTCTACATAAAGGAAAACCTATGTAGAGGTAGAAAAATTTGCACATAGAGAGATTTTAGACTATAAAAGACAAGTCACCACATTTTTCCGGGCTGTGATGAAAAACTGGGCATTAGACCACTAAGACAATGTCTTGAAAATTAAACAGAGATCAAAAAGGAGCATTTAAATAAAAGCTGATAAATATTTGGAAGGCGTGTTGCCTGCAGTATGCAGTTCTGCGAACTGCAGTACTAAAGCACTATTATAAAACTCTCCATGAATCTGCATTACCTCCAGAATGAAATCCAGCCTCACCCCACTGGCAAACTGCTTATCAGGCTCAAGTGTGTGGTGCTTTTGTTTACAGCTTGAAGCCTTCGGCGCAGACCCTATGGCAGCAGAGATACAAACTGGCGGGAGGCGAAGAGGTTGTAGCGTATTTCCTGGAGCTGTATTTGGTCGCCAAGAAGTCTAAAAAGGAAAAAGAAAACAGCTACAAAATCTCAGTGGACCACTTCCAGTGCAGAGTAGACTCTTAAAATAAAAAATAGCACTGATCAATATATTTGGAAGTGATGAGTGACTCTCAGGTATCCTGGGGAAACAAAATTTCCTGGACTGCCTCCAAAGAGCCAGACCACTTTAGGCATCGCTAACTGAGTATCCACAAACTGGAGCATCCAAAAGAATTCTTGGCCATAAATATAGTTTTTGCTACTGTCTCCTCACAGTGCAGCCTTGAAGCAAATGTAATGAACTGAAAGGAACTGTAGCAGCATGCTGTTTCGGTGGCTTCACCACATGGACATTCAGACACTACACCACAAAAGCACAACTGTTCAATGCTGAACACTTTTCTGACTTTTTATTTTATCTTTTCCTTGTATACTCTTCAGAATACCGCATTGAAATGTTAAACACCTCCCCCCACAAAAAAAAAAAACCTGTTTAACTGAGTTAAGTCACCATCTTGGAAAAGGCAAACTCCTTGGCTTGGTGTTGACGAGAAGGATGTTCACCATGATCATCAACTACAGCCCTACGTGCCCTCTGTATGGGATGGAGAGGAGAAGGTCATTCAGGACTGAACAACTTTCTTCAGTCCGCACCAACTATCGTTATAGAAATGGAGAACCAGATAAAACTGTGCTATATAGTTGACCTTGGACTTCAGTATCATTCTTTTTCAACAGTATATTAACATTCCTTCTCTTCCCATCAACAGAGTAAGAAATTTCTGAGCCAGCACTCCAAAGCATGGCCTTCTGGAATGAACTTTAGTCTTACTTCGCCCCTTCAACTCTGTTCTCTAAAAATCCTCCCTTGCTTTCAGGGTTTTATAACATGTGTAAGCTTGTCTGCAGCCACAGTAGTCATTGACAATACTTATGGTAAGGATACCAGCCTAGCCTTGGGTGACGAGGCACACAAAAAGGAAATATTAAAGTAGATTTATCACAAAGCAAAGCCATTTTTCTCTAGGTTCTGATTTGACACTCTTGCAACCTCAGCTTCTGGAGATTTCTTTTTAACTACACAATCCTGCAAAAAGGAAATCAGCCTCGAGTCGGGCAAGACGAAGCCTTCAGGTAGAACAATCAGGGTGATCATTGCTTTACACTAGGCATAGATGTCATAGGTGTACGTACACACTTTTGGCTGTGCATGCTTACATTATAGCGTATAGAGCATTTGGTGAAACTCACCAGTTGTGACTGACCAGATGGTTCTCCCACCACAAAAGGATGGCGCCTATAATGATTTCGTGGACCGAGTTGTGGATGTGGGGTGTACACAGAGCTAGCATCTTCCACTGATTTTCTGGATTTTTCCACCTAAAAGAATAGAAATGTATGTCTCTGAGGTGCTAAATATCCTTAACAGCAATGTCTGAGCTTGCCTTCCCTCTGTCTTTCATCAGACAGCTATGATAATCAAATTGCCCAGATCCAATTGAACACCTGCTTAAGGAATGAGAGAGAGATGAGGGAAAAGACTTGTTCCAGTCTCTGATTGATTCCCCTGCACCCTTCTACAGCTGCACATCTCCCCAAGTTCAATTCCTCTGCCTATTTCTGTAGATCTCCCATTTCTTGATTTAGTCGAAGGCCTTTTTCTTTTCAAAATCTGAGTGCATCTGCCATTTCCTTGCTCTGACAGTGCCCCTCCCTGCCTTTTCTTCTCAAGAGCTCCACACTGGGCTGATTACCCTCCTGGACATAGATAGCTACACTTCTTATCCTCCCTTGCCCAGTCATCAGGTTTTCTCCTTTCCTTTCAGATTAGCTACTCAACCAATTTCACTGAATGTATGAAGGGAGAATTAAATTACAATACTAATTGCAGACAGGTTCCTGTGTCCTAGCGTGGCATCACAGCAAAGACACAGATCGTATATCTGCAGGCGTCTCCTTTACACTTCTCACTGAAGGAAGCAGTTTTGCTTTATGTTCCAAAAGTACCCAACTCCAGAATCCCTTAATAGGGTGCCTTGGTCACTGCTTACACAGTGGCAACTTTCTACCAGCAGGAGTTCAGTCAGTAAATAATGCTTTTGCAATTATCATAGTGAGCAGTGGTTTTCATTAAAATCTCCTCCTTTCTTTACCTGATTAATTGCTCACAAACGCATTATTAAAACTAAAAAGATTCAAAACTGTTCTTTAACTGCTCAAAGAAGCAGCTAGCTTCTCAGCGCATGCTTCTCAATGCAGGCTCTAACGAAGAGATAGGATGTTGAGGACATGTCAGCCAAAATGACAACTTTTCCCATACGCGTCCAAGTGACTTCACAGGGAGAACCATTGACTTCTCTGGGATTTCCACTACTGTAACAACTACAGCATCAAGCTCTACCCACACAACACCAAACTCTTTTCATTAGTTACATGCTGGTTCAGACAAACATCGTGAGGAGAGGCAAACGACTGAAAACAGACTGAGGGTCTTCAGCTTGGGAAAATGAGAAGGAATATGAAAAACGCATGCAAAATCACAAATGTCTTGGAAAAGGGGAATAGTTATTAATTTTGTTCATAATGAGAACAATGGAGCATCAAACAGAATTATCAGACAGCAGATACAGTAATTATTGTGCAGAAATTCAAGCAAGTACCATTTTATTCAACTTGCAATTAAATTCCACAACTAAGTATACTGCAGAACCAAAATAATAAGTTGATACAAAGGGAATCATGTTTATGAATGGGAGCTCCTGAGCCATTCGATAGAGCTAGAAGAGGTAACCTGGGGCAGGATCATCCTCTACTTGCTTGTTCCTTGTACTTTTTCCATAACCCACAGAGACAGGATGCTTGATTCAATGAATCGTTGGCCTGACTCAGGGCTGTTATTTAGCACAGGGCAAAACTAGCAAGTCCCATCAGTACTCAATAGCGTTCAAGCCTTACCTTGATTTTCTGCCCCCTCACCTTCTTCACAGAATTTTCAAGTTTCCTTTTCATTTCCAGCTCGTGATGACGCTATCAATATCAGAGAAAGAAATCTCATTAACAGACATTATGAGATGTCAGTGAATGTAAGAGCATTTGCTTCTGTTCTGCTTATCACTCACCTGCTCCCTGGCCATTATCCTCATTTTGCCCAGCTATGAAACTACTACTGACTCAATCCATTTGCATTACATCCATGTGTATTAATATCAGAAAGGGAACAACTGAGCATTTGTAAAGTTGTAGGGACCAGCTGCACTCTTGATACGTAGTGGGAATGTGACCAAATCTTGTACTCAGGTAACATATATAACCATGTTCAAATTATTTTGGTTTTATTAGAATTTTTTAAGCAAACTAGCCTGTGACTATCACCCCAGAATCTGACAACTGCCAGCATGCATTAAGTGAGCCAAGATAGTGTCTGTTCTAATGGCAGTATGGTTTAACAGCTAGAGGCCAGTGGAGGTTCCATGTGGGGGACGCCAAGTACAAAGATTGTCCCTCTTCCCAGCAGGAGATACATTTTCAGGAGAGCATGAGGGCACAGCTACAGAAAACAGACTGGTATGAGATAATAGCCACTGTCTGTCTGCTGGGAAGTATTTGAAAAGGCTTACAGATCCCTAGTAAATGCATACCTCCATATCAAGGATCTTCTGAAACGTGGCCTGAGCCAGGCACTCCTCTGCGTATCTTTGCTGATCCTTCCTCCGAACATTTTGCCAGTATTCTTTATCAGGTATTATTCTTCCACTCCTTGAGATCTGTGGTAATCAAATATAAAGTGACTAAAAAGAACAGAAAACAGACTAAAGTATGTTTTCAAACAGAGTAGCACCTCTGCTTTCTGTCGTGGTGCTGGAGCTCACCTTCCCAGCACAAAACTGTAGTTTCTTTGACTGCATGGACCCCACCAGCCAAACAAGAGCAGGAGAGAAGCAGTCACGTTTTCTAACAACTGAGGGCTCACCCTTACTCTTCACGGGCCATCGCCCAAGTCAGTGAAGGGTAATTAAACACTCGCCTTCCCACTGTGTGAGGGTTGCATCTGCCTGTGCTAACCAGCATCACACCTAGGAGTGCATAGGTATTTTTTAAAATATTCAGCACATTCACCTTTACCAAATCCTTCAGTTTTCCATTAAACACTTTTGAAAAATAACATTGAAGCTATTTAAACTGCTAATAGAGTCAAAGATGCTTAGATCTCACAGTTTAAAAAAAAAACCAAGAGAATCAATATGAGTCTGTATATTTGCAAACTGAAAGATCTTGCAGAGAAAAAATCCAGTAAGCAAAAAGAAATACAGACCAAAAAACATAAAACATTCTAAATTTATCAAAACACCTCCATGAAAGATCTTCTTCTGCCTGGATGTGAAATGCAAGCAGATTGACAAGCATTCTCACATCACCAGAACAGTACAGTAATACAGTGCCACATGTAACTTCTTACTGGAAATGCATTTACTGAGCAGAAGCTCAGGGCTAAGCCAAAGCTCTCCAATGTTTAGATACATCATCAATCCATGTCAGCCACTCTTCGCAGTTTCAGGCAGACAGGCATTATGACTGCTGCATTACAGAAGCTGCAGTGGAAGCATAAGCTTGATATTCCATGGAGTATGGCCTCCATATTGACTCTTAGCACATTCCTTCTTGTGTGGAATCATCGTTCACCAGCAGCCCCCATGGCAGCACTTTGAGAGCCCCAGGTGGCCCTTGGACCTTGTCATCCTGAAACACGCTCAGTGTCAGGTGAAGCATTTCCTCAGCTGCAACTACTGTCTTCAAAACTGCTTAGCACACAGAGCTAAGCTCCGAGCTCTGGCTTTCTGTCATTCGGATTTCAGTAATGCAGCCTTAGGACGAAACGGTGTGACCAGCAGGTCCAGGGAGGTTATTCTCCCTCTGTATTCGGCACTGGTGAGACCGCTCCTCGAATCCTGTGTTCAGTTCTGGGCCCCTCACCACAAGAAGGATGTTGAGGCTCTGCAACGAGTCCAGAGAAGAGCAACGAAGCTGGTGAAGGGGCTGGAGAACAAGACTTAACGAGGAGTGGCTGAGAGAGCTGGGGTTGTTTAGCCTGGAGAAGAGGAGGCTGAGGGGAGACCTCATTGCTCTCTACAACTACCTGAAAGGAGGTTGTAGAGAGGAGGGTGATGGCCTCTTCTCCCAAGTGACAGGGGACAGGATGAGACAGAATGGCCTCAAGCTCCGCTAGGGGAGGTTCAGGCTGCACATCAAAAATTTTTTTCATGGAAAGGGTCATTGGGCACTGGCAGAGGCTGCCCAGGGAGGTTGTTGAGTCACCATCCCTGGAGGTGTTTAAAAGACGGCTGGATGAGGTGCTGAGGGGCATGGTTTAGTGACTGATGGGAACGGTTGGACTCAACGATCCTGTGGGTCTTTTCCAACCTTGTGATTCTGTTATCTAGATGACCTACGGTAGGTAATAATGCAGCAGAAAATGCCTGGATTAAACAAACCTGCCCTCAGTCTCAGTGTGATCGCATGGCTGTGATCTGGCACAGCATGATTTCACATTTGGCTAGCTGGTCAACTCCTCACCAACACATACCTCTAACAAACAAACAACAAATCCATTAGTGGTTTGATTTGTCCACTATTAGAGGAAACAAAGAACTCTCCTCTTTTTTTTTCTCAGAAAAGGAAACTTTTCAGTCTCACCAGTCCTGATCTCACAAGATGTCGTCTTATCCTGGCATTGCTGAAATATCCAACCAGGTGTTTGTCTGTAAGGCTATTGTAGGTTCCAATAAATCTGAAATAAAATCAATATAGATGCATATAATCCCTTTGATAGTCAAATTATTACAGCTTAAGTTATACATACTTACCCAATAGTTTGCTGCACAAAATGCTATCTTGATGAATCAAGCCCAACATTTTGTCAGATAAATGCTAATCAGACTATGTAAAAGCAAGATCTTACTGTCTGTGGAATGTTCCTATCAGAAACAACTGACTTCTACGTAAGATACAGCAGTTCAGCATTGACCAGCATCCCACCACTGAGGCACAGGGTCCAAGAAAGCCGAGCTCTGAAAGTCTCCTCCAAGACCGACTCTCGCAACAGCCTCCTCAGGTGACCTTCACCAGGCCATCACCATATCATACAACATCTGGAGCTGGATTACTGGCATGGACTCCAGCTCCCTTGCTACCCAGCCATGGGCTTTGTCAGAAGTGCAGTATATGGTACATCTCCAGGGAGGGGGATGTCCCAGAACTCCTGCACCACTGCACTGCCCTACCATGCACCTCATGCTCCCCTTCCTCCTCCCGCCTCCCAACTCGTGGTAGGCATGGCAGTGATAGAGCTTCTGGCAGCTTGCGCAAAGACCTATAATAATAACTTGGCTTGGGAGGGATCTTCAGAAGCCACCTAATCCAGATCCCAGCTCCAGACAGATCACTTATACAACTTTATCTCTACAAAAGAATTTTCCTGCAGTCTTCATAGCCAGCTCTGAGCCATTATTGTCTGGTCTCTAACACCAAAAAAATTGCTTTCTTCCATCTACTCAGGTTAACAGAAACTGCTAGCACCAAAATATATTTTCAAGACAGAACACTGTTTCCGTGTTATTTTCACTGCCTTGAAAGTTAGCAGACATGTTATTAACTTGGATGCAAATTCTGCTCTGATGAAGGGACTATTTATTTGGTTTTTTAGCCGAAGCCTCCTTCTGTATCCACATTTCCAACCTTTTATTTTAACAGCTATTTCCCCTTCTTTAACGTTCCCTCCATCAGAGGGAGTGTACATCAAATTTGCCACTTCAAACACCTATACAGAAAACTAGGTTGCTTCAATTGCAGATGTCAAAAAATAGGCTTAAATATAACCTTCTGTTTTGAACAATTTTCTCAATTGGGATTCAGCTACGTATCTGTTACAATGTTGTCTGGCTAACCACTAATTTGCTCATGAACAAAAAAGCCTGCCTCAAAAAGCATTTCTCCATTTGGCCTTTACACAAATAGAACTCACAAACAACTCAGGAAAACGAATCTACAACAGCAACATTAGGAACCATCCTAAACCATTTCAGGGAGCATTTATGTGAACACAACAGCGACTCCAGGCTATTATTTAAACAGACAGACAAGAATGTTTATCCCACAAACATATTGATAAATTCAATTGCACAAAACTTGTGCAGGGCAAGATTCATAACTTCCATGGTATATACAGGCCAGGAAGCCTACGGTACGGCATTACGGTTTTGCTGGCTGGCCCCACATGGCTATAGTTTGAAGTGCAACTTGCATTGATGAGAACAATTTTGCTCTCTAAATACAGTTACTGTGTTACATTTTTACATTTACTTTATTACCTTTTACCAAAAATCAGCAGATCTGCTCTGTGTAGCCTATTTCCTCAAACTCAATAAAATCCAAACACGCTCTGCAGGAAAGCAAAGAGTTTGTGCCAAAGTTGGGGCAGCAAGCAGACTCCTGTGTCTGCAGGAATCCCATCACTATTGCTCCAGCACTCAGCCAGCTACCACCTCTTCACCACCTCGGCCTTTCTGTGGAGAGCACGCTTTGCACTGGCAGGACCGAAGAAAGTCCCCCTCCAGACCCAGGTGTCAGAAAAGAGGCAAGTGATGAAGGATCTCTCTTGAGAACCCAGGTCTTCCTGGGTTAGAAAGCACAGACACCGGGCAACCCATCGCTCAGTTCGGTACCAGCCTGCACAGCTCAGAGCCAAGGACCCAAGGCTTTTGCCACACCATGCTCTCAAGATTTTAACGAGACTGACTAGCCAGTAGCACAACAGCTCTGAAGGGCTGCTCAGTCTAAAAGAGTCCTGGGACTAGGCAGTCGTAGCGGCCAGCGTGGCTGGGCTACACTACCTGCTGCCAATCTTTGCCCCTCAAAACACCCCTCATGTTATGCAAAAGTCCTTTTCTGTATTTGGAGCAATAAACATGGGTCCAATATGAAATGCAAGAACCTCTCGAGTATTTTCCAGTTCCCATGCTAAAATACTCAGGATTGTCTTTAATGCATACACTGAGCAATCCAAAGTGAACAAACTGCATCTCTCTTCTCTTTATTGGTGAAAATCCGCCAAATCAACAAACATAGAGACCCTGATCATGTAGATTGTCAGAGTAAGGCCCTCCCCTGCTCCACACAAGAAATGCCTTGCACCTCTGGAATGCCAACAGAGCTACAACTTCCTAGCTGACAAAGATCAGAGCTTCAAAAAATTGAACCCAAGATATGAGAGTTAAACACAAAACCAGAAGCATCCGTAACTAGCAGATACCTTTTTTAAGAGTTCTTAGCACAACCTTATCGTACGTCACCCTCTGGAAAGAGGACAAACAACAAAATACATTTCAGTCAGCTGAAGTTTTTAATAGTCTAGATCCATTCACGTTGTTAAATGCACACACTCAGCCACACATTGCATAGTGTTCAGCCTGACCTTCAGGCTCTCTGGGCAGGAAATATTTTAATTACACAACAAGAGATTGATCTCTCTGGTTTTCTTTGGCTTTAAATTTAAATGCCACTGTACCTCTCTTGCCTGTCTTTCAATGGGACGATTCATGAAAAATGTCTATTATTAGGCCAGGGCACCACACACAACAGCATGTTCAGGGGAAGAAAGAACAATTTGATTAAAAAAAAAATAAGAAAAAAGCAAGGAGATCATGAATTTACAGGAATTTTATCTGGGGTTTCACAATAATCGCCCAAGTAGCCTACCAACAATAAATTAAACTTTAAACAAACAAGTTAGCTTACCTTGTTATGCACGTTGATCAAATACCGGCACTATAGCAACTGTTCTACATTACTTTTTAAAACCATTTGCATTTGAAACCACCAGATTACATCAATTATGCTAAATGTTGACTTACAGTACGCCCTGGCAGTTGCATACAGAGGCAGAGGAGAAACTCAATCCAACTCCTCTTCATTTACTCCCTTCCATCTAATATTTCATGGACCATGTAACTAGTCAAAACACAATTCCCACCTGAGCACGGTGACACAGCAACTTTAGTTTCAAAGACAACTCTGCACACGTTTTCTCATTTAAATTATGAACAGGCTGGTCTTTAAAAATGCTGAATTAAACTCAAAGTTCAGAGAGTATTGGGGAAAACGAGGAAATGTTTTGGGCCTGAAACAAAACCCAGGAAACCACTGGAAAGAATGGAAGGGCATCCACTAGGCTTTGGCAGAGCCTGACTTCCCAGAGACACCCAAGCTCTCTGCCCAGGTGAATGCCTCAGTTGCCTAGAAGAGCAGCACAAGCAGAGCCTCACTGAACACCCGGGCACTGGCTCAAGCTTGGGTTCAAACTGTGTGCAGAAGCAGCATCTAGCCCTGCAAGTCTGTGCCCACTAGCAGCTGCTGCCCAGTTCCTGCTCATGCTGACTGACTGGTTCATCCTCCCCTGTCAGACTTTAGGCAAGTGCAGCTGGAGCGGGCCATGCTGACACCTGTCCCAAGTCCCCCTGGAGTATCCCACTGACACCAAAGAGTTAGACCGACTCGGCACTCCAGAGGATGAGGTGCAGGTGCAATTCCCAGCCCAAGGGCAGCCAGGGCGAGTTACCAAACCAGGTAACTTCCTTCCCCCAGGCACCAAGGAAGTCTACCAAATACCATCATGCGCATGGAGCACATGTTCTCTCTGGACACCCTGAAGAACTTAGTACATGAAGGGAGTTCCCCACCCGCTGGCACAAGGAGGGGACCCTGGGAGGCAGATGCATCCCATTCCCAGGTCTGTCTCTGCTTTATGTGGGCATCTTGACCTCCCACCCTTTGAGACCAGCAGCATGCCAGGTGCTCACTCACCCTTCGGTACCATCTGCGCTCCTAGGTAACACCTTAACTGCCTGTTCATGAAAACAAACTGCTGTTGCTAGAGACAACTCTGCTTTTCTCCCAAAAGTAATAAATTAATAAAGCCAAGTACAAGGACACAAATCAACACACAGAACGGAGGCACAAACCAAAAAAGCCACAATTTGTTCTGCTTTAAAAGAATGTATTGAGGGCCAAAGTAAACCAATTATCAGCCCAAAGCCCCGCAGAAGGAATTACGTCTGCAGTGGCAGGGAGTCCAGCTGTGCAGATGACTAAGTACACAAAACAAAAAATACACCAGAGCCAGTGACTAGGATTTTAGTAAATTAAGGAAGTGTCCACTTAGAACTCTGTATTATACCAGATTTTCATTGCATTATCATTACCATTACTATTTATTAACAGTATCTGGTTTTGATCTGCTTACAGCGCAACGCACTGCGTGCAGAGCTTGTGCTGTGTATCAAAAGGATCTTTAAAACCACTCTTATTCATTTGAAAGGACTAAGTCACAGTAGGCATCCAGCATCAGTTTTGTAAAGCACATGTTCACAGTTAATAATTTACAGTGCAATTAAATCAGTGACCGTTCACCAAAGAAATAATCTAAGAGAGCATCAAAGCTCTAGTTATTGATCGGTAGAGTCACAGGGAATTACAGCTCCCATGTTTTACATGATCACTGGAGTTCGTTGCTCCTTCAATCAAGCAAAGAGTCCTGCCCTAACGGAGACCATTCCTCGCTTTAACAAGCTAATGGATCTGGCATTGCTTCTGCTGGGGACATAAACAAGAAAGGCTCAGCCAGCCTCCAGACAGAACAAATTCAAACACAGACTGTCAGTTAAGAACCCCACAAGGCAAGGCCCCTGCCCAACATGTTCCATTTGGGAGCAAAGACTCCTCCCAGGAGACTTTCCAGACACCTGGCCACTGCCTGCAATACCCTCCCTAAGGAAACTCTTCAGCCACCGTTAAGTACATCCCATTTCAAAAAACAATGCCGTCAGGGTCTCCACAGAGGAAAGCAGATGGTGGCAAAGTGATTTTCTGCAGGACTGGAATATGACATGAAGTCCTGAAGGTCAGGACATTGTGAATTTTAGCTGGGAATAGCCCAACAGGCACATGTGGGCCTAAGATTCCAAAGACGGCATAGTTCCATCACAGAGGATGGGATTTTGCCATCAACCCACCAGTACAGGCATTTAGAAGACAACTGCTGGCATTGCCACACAACTCAACATAAATGCTTGTTCCGTTTGGTGCCTCCAAGCTTGAGCCAAGTGAATACGGCCAGTGACTACACTGCACTTGGATTCCTCTCTCTGTGAAAGAGGACCAGAAGATGAAAAGCCAGGAAAACAATCCCCAGTCTCCGCAAAAAGAGGATCTTGCTTTGTAGGGTGGCAGGGTTGTAACACTTGTGAACTGACTTTTCCAACTACAGCCTTAGGCCGTGGCCCTTTTCAAAATATGGGGAGCTGCTGCTGTGCAGCTGGGTCACTGGCAGACCCTCAGCTGCACCACCTTTGGACTTGAGGCACAGCTCTGGCTTCTGTGTTTTTTGATTTCAACCTCTGCTGCTGTGCTTATAAGAATAAGAAGCCACGCTGGAACCCAGCTACTGAACCAAACTTCATTGAAGTCAGTAGATGACTTGAAATCTGGATGGGGCTGTGCAGTCTAATGATAATTAATTGCATTATTTCAAGCTCACAAAACCCTGAAGCCCAGGTACAATCTTCCTCAGGTGATAACAAGGAAGGGGAAGGTCACAGTCTCTCCAAACCACACTGCATCTCTGCTTAAATAGTTGCACGTCCCCTCCAGCCTTGGCCAGCTGATCTCAATGAGACTACCAGTTGTTTGCCTCATGGACACACAGGCTACATTCACCTTTCACTTTTGTTTCAAAAGCTTCAAGCGGCTCTCTTTATTCTTTGCCTAACCTGAACTATTTCATGGCCAAACCACTGAAGATTCTTTGGCCAGATACTCCGTGAAAATTACTTTATTTTATGAATACTTTGCCTCAGGGCATGGTCAATGACCTCAAAGGCAGCCAGAGATCTAACAAGCAGACAGAAATGAGCTTGCTCTGCCTGCACCCAAAGGCAGTCACGAAGCTCTGGAACACAGACAGTGGCTTGCCCAGCACTGCCCAAAGGCTACGCAGGACCCTTAGGAAGTTTAACATGGCCAGGTGAAAGTCCTACACCCAGGAACGAACAACCCTGTGCTACAAACAGCACAAGCTGGAGACAGACAGGCTGGACGTAGCTCTACTGGAAAGGATTAGCCAGTCCTGGGGACACAAGCTGGATGAGGTGAGTCAGCCACAGCACCGGGCAGCGAGGACGGCCAGCAGCATCCTGAGCTGAAATAAGAGGAGCACAGCTGGCAGGAGGGAAGCGATTGTCCCCTTTCCTTGTCACCCACTAGACCCCATGTGCGTGGCTGCATCCAGGTTTGGGCCCTAGTGCACAGGAGCCGTGGATGCACTGAAGTGAGCTCAAGGAGGCCACCAGGATGGTGGAGCTGGAGCACACGCCCTGTGAGGAGAGGCTGAAGGAGGAGAGGCTGCGCAGCCGGAGCAGGGGTCAGTCTGAATGAAGCAACTTGGTCTGATGTCAGCTGACCCCATGAGCAGACCAGACAAGAGATCTTCCTTGTCTTTTGCAGAATGAATTATTTTGTGATCCTGTGGCTCATTTGACTGCTGTACTAAGCTAGCACTATTGAACGGCTCCCAGAGTGAGGAGCAGAGGCAAACCCCACATGTGGTGGCCTCTCCACTTCAGCAAGGTCTTTGCAAGTCACAGCTCTGCAATTTCCAGTGTTTTCCCTGTAAGGTAGAGATTGGAGCTATTCCTCAATACATCTGTGAAATAAATGTCATCAGCCACGGCAGAACTGTTTCCCCAAAACTGTTCTAACCAACTATCATCCCGACTCCAAAAGTGCCTTTCACGGTAACTAGAGGGAAACAATCTTCCAAGAATAAGGTTTTAAGTATTTTGTTTGGAGTCCTATATATTTCTGCATACAAGAAACACACTTTTTTCCAAAGGCTTTTATACAAGCAAATCTTTCTACAGGTTCCAATCTTGAGCACAACTTGGCATGGAAACGGGAGCCAAAAGGCTCTTGTTCTGCTACCGATTTGTGACACGGCCGGGAGCAAGGGACTCGGTCGGTTCTTTACCCAGAGCATCGCTCAGCATACAGGACGTGCCAAATCACGTTACAGAGACGGGGACGTGCACAGGTCCTCAGGATCTGTAATTCGTGCCGCCTTGGGGCCGTGTGGATGCTCTGAACGTTCCAGCCCGCGGCTGCGAAGCCAGACACCGAGGAGGGGCACACCTGCCGCCAGCCCCTTCACGGACGGAGGGGATACAACGAATTCTCGGGGTCTTGGCCGGCGCTTTCGTTGTGAGGGGACAGGCGGCGCATCCCCCCCGCGCTGGACGCAGCGACACGGCGGTCCCCGAGTTCCCAAGGCTCGGAGCGGCGCGGCTCTACGCGGAGCCAGCCCCCGGCTGCACCCCCACCCTCCTTCCCCCCCAGGCTCTCGCTCCGCGTCCCGACAGAACCGGGCAAGCACGGCCCGGCCCCCGCTCCACTCACCCCGTCTGCGGAGCTCCCATCGCGGCGGCTCCCAGCGGCGCTATTGGCCGCGTCCCGAGCGTCGCTAGGACACAGCGGGGAGGGGCGGGGTTGCCAGGGCCGCCCCCCAACCCCCCGGCGGCGGCCGCCTGTGACGCCGACCCCGAGCTGGCAGGAGACGCTGCAACGGGCTCTTCCCCTGCAGTACCAGCGAGCTGCCAGGGTAAAGGAAGAGAAAGGCAAGGAGAAGGGAAGGATGAAGAAGGCCTTTGGATACAATACACGCCTGTGAACTTAAAAACACAGTGGGAGATGAGAGGATGCTCGATTGTTTCAAATCATAGACTCATAGAATCACCGCGTTGGAAAAGACCCACCGGATCGTCGAGTCCAACCATTCCCGTCAATCACCAAACCATGCCCCTCAGCACCTCATCCACCCATCTTCTAAACACCTCCAGGGAAGGTGACTCAAGCCCCTCCCTGGGCAGCCTCTGCCAGTGCCCAATGACCCTTTCCGTGAAAATTTTTTCCTAATGTCCAACCTTAAACCTCCCCTGGTGCAGCTTGAGGCCATTCTGTCTCATCCTGTCCCCTGTCACTTGGGAGAAGAGGCCAGCACCCTCCTCTCTTCCTTTCAGGTAGTTGGAGAGAGCAATGAGGTCTCCCCTCAGCCTCCTCTTCTCCAGGCTAAACAAGCCCAGCTCTCTCAGCCGCTCCTCATAAGGCCTGTTCTCCAGCCCCCTCGCCAGATTAGTTGCTCAAATATCCATCCACATTTCCATTCTCTCAGCACAAATGACAGGAAAGCTCCAAAGGGTGCATTTCAGTGGCCTCCAGCTTGACTCTGATACAGGAGATATCATCATCCTTCCCCGCTCCTGTTGTTCCTCTGCATCACAGCGGTTCCTCTCAAGGCTGCAGCACAACTGAACTGAGAAGGCGAGGAAGAGCAGGGCCAGCCCTCCCTTGCTGATGAACCAGCTCCAAAACATTGAAGGACTTCAGCTGTCCTTCAATGGTCCTCTGTGCCATGATCCACCCACATGGAATACTGAATTGTCTCTTGTAAAAGAAGCAACTATCAAGAACATCAACATCTTCCAGACTTTTTTATCTTCCCAACCCTGCAATTAAAGTCTCATTAATTTATTGTATCCTGCTGGAACACACCAAGGCGGCAGGAACACATGCAGGGAACCACTCGGTTACAACGGAGAGGGGATACTTTTGAAGCACCATTTATTTTGGGCACAATGATATTAACGAACCACAGCTGCAATTCCACCCCTCTGTCTTTCAGAAATACACGTACCTGCCCTTTCCAGATGCTGCCATGGCTACACATGGCACACACAGATACACAGATAACATGTGGCAAGCGTGGAACCCCAAGCCCTGCCTGTCTGTGCGAAGTTGAGCACAACAGTGAGAGCCGGTGTAGCCTCTCCCACCACTCACAGCCCCATCACAGAGAGCACCAGCATTCGCTGATTCAGACCCCTCCTCTGATTAAACTCAAAACCAGCCAACCTGACAGAATTATTCTGCCTAGTTTGTTTGTCTGCTATCTGTGGGTAGCTAAGGCCCGGCGGTCGGAAGATCTCGCGATGTACGGAAAGGTAGGACCCCCTCCCGGGTAGCCAATTGCGTATTAGTTCATGATGTAAGCAGACGGAAGTGACGTCGTAAGCCCAGGCTATATAAGGCTGTGTTACGTATCAATAAACGCCATTTGCCGTCCACCACATTGGTGTCTGTGAGCTTATGGACCGAGTGACCTGGGTTTGGTCACCGTGTCGTTCCTGAACCAGGTCGCCACGCCTCCGGAGGCAACGCCCCCCGAAGGCAACAAGTGGTGCCGAAACCCGGGAGCCGGGAAGGAGCTCCGGGAATCGGGAAGTCGCTTGGAATCGGGTGAACGACGGCCGGTGCGGCTGGACCAGCCCGGCGGGGAGGACGCTCCCGGACCCGCAAGGAAGATGGAAGCCCTTGTGAAGGTCGTATCACTATTAGATAAGACAGATTGTAAGCCTAAAGATTTTATTCTCGCCATTGCGAGGCTTTTAGAGCTTGGGGTCATTGACCAGCCGGTGGATATTCTCCACCCCGAGGTGCGGGATGAATGCACCAAAGCGTTAGCCGAGGAGGCGATGTTCTCGGGTTGTGCAAAAAGCCTTAAGTCGTGGGGGAAAGTTGTACAGGCCCTGCAGGAGGCCATGCAGGAGCAGGAGACCTGGGGGGCGGCAAGGGACTGTTTGTCGGCCACCCCGGGATTGGGGGTCGGGGCGGCCACACGGACTCTGCACCCCCCACGTGGTGATGATTATGCAGAATCTAAATGTTTGCGAGAGGGTGATACGTCCCCTCAATCCTCAAACCCCGTCCCGCTTACGGAGGGACAGAAACGAGTGGAATCCTTCTGGGGCGGGTTGGCCGAGGAGGCCAGGGGCGCCGCTGGAAAAGCGGAGCCCGAGGAAATCTCGGAGAGACCGCCACCTTATGCGCCCCAAGATGGCGCCGAGCGGGAAAGGCGGGGTGAGAACGCTCGCGGCGGGAACAAGGAGGTAGCGCTGGAATTGAATAGCGCGTGCAAGCGTGAGGGGGAGGAGAACATAAAAGAGAAGGGTGGTGCGCGCGAGGGGCGGAGAGCCAATCAGAGCGTCCGTCTGCTGCCGAGCAGCAGGCAGGGCGAGCCAGGGAGAGGGAGCGGCCCCGCCGGCAAGGGAGGTGGGCGGGGCCGGGGCCCGACAAAAAGAGATCGGGGACCGGAAGTGACCGGTCAGTCGAGTTCCGACTCCGGCTCGGACACTAGTCGGGGCGGGTGGTCCACAACCGACTCGAGCTCAGAGGAGGAGGGAGTGGGGGTGCATAGAGTTAAAAACCGACACATCCCCACTCGAATTAAAGAAAAGCTGAGAGTGGGACAAATCCCTCTCACGGATTGGAGAAAAATAAAGATAGCGTGTGCCGATTGGGCCCCATCAGCCACGCTAGCATTCCCGGTCCGGGTCACAGATGGGGGACAGAGGGTCCACTCACCAATAAACCCTAAGGACATACAAGCAATTGTTAAAGCAATTGCAAATAAAGGACTTAATTCTGCCATGGTCTCCACCCTCATAGACAGCGTTTTCGGTGGAGATGATATGCTGCCCTTTGATATAAAACAAGCTTGCAGATTAATATTCGACGGGGCAGGGATGATTGTGTTCAAACAAGAATGGGAGGACAACTGCGTAAAGCAGCTGGCCCAAGTAGCTGGGGCAGATCACCCACTGCACGGCTCCAGCCTGCAGCGGCTCATGGGAACAGACCCAACCATGATCACCCCTCAGGCGCAAGCTCAGGGCCTGCGGGCCCATGAAGTTATGGCAACTACCCGTGCGGCCAGAGAAGCCATTCGCACAGCTTCTAGAGTCATCGCCAAGCCATCACCATGGTCCACGATAAAACAAAGTGAAAGTGAGAGTTTCACACAATTTGTGGACCGTCTCCAGGCAGCGGTCGACTCTTCGAGCCTGCCTGCGGAAGCAAAAGGCCCGGTGGTAGCAGAATGCTTGCGTCAGCAGTGCAACTTGACAACCAAAGAAATTCTGCGGTCATTGCCGGTGGGGTCGAGTATCGCAGACATGATCAAGCATGTCGCGAAGGAAGAGCATCTAGCCCCAATCCAGATGGCCGTTAGCACTGCAATAGCCAACGTGATGGCATGCTCTAAATGTGGCCAGGTGGGTCACGTTGTAACAACCTGCCCTCGGTTTCATGACTTGCCAACAGCATTCCCCCTGCGCTGGAATCGACCCAGAGGACCGTGTTGGGTCTGCAGGAAGCAAGGGCACTTTGCCAAGGAATGCAGATCTAAAACTCAGGGAAACAGGAGGGGGAGAGGGCACCTGGGCCGCACACGGCCCTTTCCCACTTGGGACACCAGGCAGCCCAACTTGCCAACCCCGAATGGGGCGAAGCGCCCCCGAACCTGCGGCGCCCCCCGAGAAGCAACCAACTTTATGATCCAACTAGCGGTCCAGTCGAACCTGCCCTTATCTCAGGGACAGCAAGGACCACCCTCTGGGGGCGAAACCCCAGGGTGGCCCTGGCAGTGAAGAAGAAAATTCAACCAATGGGTCCTGTCCAAACATTGTTGCCCATGAACTCTATGATGCCGGAAGGACAACCTTGTGCTGTCCTTGATATTAAGGACTGTTTTTTCTCGATACCTCTACACGAGGCAGATAAGGAGCGGTTTGCTTTTTCTGTCGTGTTCCCAAATAGCCAACGCCCCAACTTGCGCTTTCAGTGGAAAGTGCTGCCTCAGGGAATGATCGACTCGCCTACTATTTGTCAAATTACGGTGGATCGAGCGTTAGCACCGGTTCGGTGCAGTGACCCGACTGCGACAATCATTCAATACATGGACGATATTCTGATCGCTGCGCCGTCAGAAAGTCAGGTGGACCAGCTAGTGTCGACAGTCTCAGAAACTCTAAAAATAAACGGGTTCGAGATTGCGAGCGTGAAAATTAAGAGAGGGCCATGTGTCAGTTTTTTGGGAGTGGGGATCACAAGTTCTTATGTGACCCCCCCCCAAATAAAAATCTGTCGACGCATCAAAACACTCCATGATATGCAACAGCTAGTGGGGTCTTTGCAATGGCTCCGTAATATCGTCCTGATCCCTCCTGAAACCATGGCCCCTCTGCATGATCTTCTAAAAGGAAAGCATCCATGGGAGCAAAAAACACTGACGACGGAAGCAATGAACTCTCTCGACTTCATCGAACAACAGGTATCGTCAAGCACACTTGCCAGATGGAACCCGAATTTACCACTTGACCTGTATGTACATTTCACGGAAGGAGGGGGAGTAGGGGCACTAGCCCAGGACCCCCCTGATAAAGCTCAACCTATACAATGGATAGTCCTAGGAAAACCGTCACGTGCATTCTCTCCAGGAATCGAGTGCCTTGGTAACCTCATCATGAAAGGCAGAAAACTCGCCCTAAGACACCTAGGCATCGAACCTGCCAGGATATACCTACCTTTCCGCAAACAGCTCCCAACGCAATCAGTAGCAATGTCAGAGTATCTGGCCATAGCCCTTGTCAGATTTGGTGGAGAAGTCCGGTATGCTACAAAGCCCCCCTGGACTCAGATGCTGGCAATTGTCGACATCGACCTCCCACGGAAAATCATGGACCGACCCCAACAAGGACCAACGATCTTCACAGACGCATCCTCAGTGACCTCAACTGCAGCAGCAGTATGGCAGTCGGAAGGAGAATGGCACTGCATTAAAATGACCGATCGTGCGCTTTCAGTCCAGCAACTAGAAGTGATGGCCGTAGTACTAGCATGCGGACTGTTCCCAATGGAACACCTCAACATAGTGACTGACTCGATGTTCGTGGCCAAGCTTTGCTTAGCCATGTTGGGGCCTGGCGCGTCAACATCCACAGCAGCTTTAATGTTGGAAGAAGCACTTTTTTCCCGAAAAGGTACCATATCGGTCATCCACGTCAATAGCCATAACCCAATCAAAGGGTTCTTCCAAACTGGTAATGACAAAGCAGACGCCGCAGCGAAAGGACTGTGGACGCTAAGAGATGCCCGTCAGCTGCATGAGTCTCTCCATATTGGAGCTAAAGCGCTAGCAAAGAGGTGCGGGATTTCAGTTACTGACGCGAAACACATAGTAGCCACGTGTCCCCACTGTCAGAAAGCACCATTGTGGTCCAGTGGAGTCAACCCCAGAGGCCGTAAGGCCTCCGAGGTGTGGCAGACGGATTTCATGCTCTGTCAGTTGCTGAAACCTCGAGCATGGCTAGCAGTAACCGTAGACACATATAGCGGAGTCATTGTAGCTACGCAACACCTTAAGACCGACTCCAAAGCGACCATCCAACATTGGCTGACGGCTATGGCATGGCTTGGCATCCCTAATCAGATCAAAACGGACAATGGCCCGAACTTTGTCTCCAAATCAGTCCAGGCATTTGCTTGGAAGTGGGGTATCACCTTAATACACGGCATCCCGTATAATAGCACAGGACAAGCCATAGTCGAACGAGCAAATCAAACGCTGAAATCTAAATTAGAGGTATTAGCAAAAATGGAAGGTTTTGTCAATGCCGTTCCCCTGGGAGACCAAGCACGCCTGCTAGCGACTGCTCTGCTAGCACTAAATCAGTTCCCCCCGGGGGAAGAGGTGAATAGTCCCACCCAAAAACATTGGGCCACCCGAGCGTTAGAGGAAGGCCTGTTAGTCACAATTAGAAATGAGCTGGGAGAATGGGAACAAGGGTGGAAGCTAGTCCTGACAAGGCGAGGGTATGCTGCTATCAAGAAAGATGGTAAAATTAAGTGGTGTCCGCTTAAGTCTATTAAACCGGACTTACACGACAAAGCTAACGAAAACTGTGAGTTTCTGTCCACAGGATCAGATTATCAGATGCCCTTGTAACCCGTACGCCCCGGTGGCAGGAGAGGACAAGTCGACAAGCATCCTGTCTGCACCTGGGAGTTCCGCACCGGCGGAATCCAAACAACAGCGACGTAGCCTCTATGGGAAGGGGCTGGTATCTGTTTGTGCAATTTTGATTTTAGAGCTGATTGTAATAATCATATTGGTATTGGTCTTTAGACCCTGTATATTGAGTGAGATGCGTCGTTTGTTAAGAGCTGGCCAGCGAAGGTTAATTTTATGTTTGTAGAATACCAGCAGCTGCTTTAAGAAGGTATTGGGTTAGCACTACACCCAGTTACATTTAAGTTACCATTGGCCCAAGTGTGCCAAGTGTTTGTTACTATGGAACTGTTGTTTACACCTTTTAGACTTTATATTTTAAATTCAGACTTTTGATGTTATATTTGAGACTTGTTAAGATTTTTATATTTGTTAATTTATTTAAATTTGGTAAGATTATGTATGGTTAAGATTTTATGTTTGCTAAGATTTTTATATTTTATAAATTTTTGGCTATTTCGTTAAGCATAGGGAGGGGGGAAATGTGGGTAGCTAAGGCCCGGCGGTCGGAAGATCTCGCGATGTACGGAAAGGTAGGACCCCCTCCCGGGTAGCCAATTGCGTATTAGTTCATGATGTAAGCAGACGGAAGTGACGTCGTAAGCCCAGGCTATATAAGGCTGTGTTACGTATCAATAAACGCCATTTGCCGTCCACCACATTGGTGTCTGTGAGCTTATGGACCGAGTGACCTGGGTTTGGTCACCGTGTCGTTCCTGAACCAGGTCGCCACGCCTCCGGAGGCAACGCCCCCTGAAGGCAACAGCTATCCTTTTCCTCCATACTCTCCGCTCTGTGGAGGGGATGGCACGTTCTAAAAAGAGAGCTGGACCAAGGGATCTCTAGGTTGACAGACTCTGCAGATGGGTGCCCTGACAGACCAGACGCAGCTGAAGGATTAGTCAGAAATGTGACAAGCAACGTCTCCAAGAAGCTCAGCTGCAGCAGTTCCCAAGCCAAAGTGGTTCCCCCTCCAGTGACAAGAGTGTTCTGCTAACAACGAACACAGCACGGAACATCCATGGACACTTTCAACCGTTCCCCCTGGCAGATTACAGTGAGAGCAGGTTTGCACTGAAATGCGAGGCTGGGGCTACTGGAACTAAGTTGTGGGCAAGCCCTGGCCCCCTCACCTTCAGCATGACAAGATCTCACAGCGCTGCACCTCCACCTACAGCCGCAGCCCAGGCTCATGTCTGCCACAGCACTGACAACACTGCCCTCTCATCCCTCACGCCCACCTCCTGCCCACAGTCCCAAAGAGCCACTGCATCTCCTTGTTCCTCCCTGTACCTTGTGGTCAGTGCTATGCTGTAATTTTTATTCACACTGCGTGTCCCAAAATGAAAACAACCCCTTCCATTTGTACCATACATCAGATATAGACCAAGAATTTAGATGCTCTATTGCATGTCTTCTTGGGGCCCCTCACTACAAGAAGGATGTTGCAGCTCTGGAGCGTGTCCGGAGAAGGGCAACGAAGCTGGTGAGGGGGCTGGAGAACAAGACTTACGAGGAGCAGCTGAGGGAACTGGGGTTGTTTAGCCTTGAGAAGAGGAGGCTGAGGGGAGACCTCTTCTCCCAAGTGACAGGGGACAGGACGAGAGGGAATGGCCTCAAACTCCACCAGGGGAGGTTCAGGCTGGACATCAGAAAAAAAAATTTCACAGAAAGGGTCATTGGGCACTGGAACAGGCTGCCCAGGGAAGTGGTTGAGTCACCATCCCTGGAGGTGTTCAAAAGATGGGTGGATGAGGTGCTGAGGGGCATGGTTTAATGGTTGATGGGAATGGTTGGACTTGATGATTCTGTGGATCTTTTCCAAACTAGTGATTCTGTGATTCTGTGACACAGCTGTCTGAGTGCTGCGGGTTCAATGTGCTTAACTTTGCCGGGAGAAGCCTGCAGCGTCAGAGAAACAGAAGAACTCCTCTGACACCTTCTGGTCAGGAGCCTGTAACAAACCCTGTCCTATGAACATCAGCAAATGCATTGACAGGGAAACTGCTCTGAATTTCATCTCTGAGCATTAGCTCCAGCACAGAGGCGGCATGAAGCAAGAAAGGAGTCACTGTAAACCATAAGCCTCTCATTCCTGTAACACCCTCTGAGCAAAGGACAAATTAAAAAGAACCACAGATTTTAAAACATACCGTGTATAAAGAAAATGTGTATTTTCATACACACATCATCATATCAACCATTAACTGCTATGCTTGACCTGCTATTTAGTACCTTCACATTAAGAGATGTTTTACTTTTTCTAACAGTGCTGCCAAGCAGAATCACAGATTCCCTACCTGCCATAATTTCACCAGAAGGAACAGGAATAATCAGCATCTTTTACCTTAATAATCAGTTAAACACTACCTACCCACATCATTTACACTAGGCTAATCATTCTTAAACCTTCAAATTCAGAGCAAGTGGGAATGCAGCTCCCTACTCATGTTGGAATTTTGACCTGCAGGGAAGCCAGCATCTGGCCACTGGGACATCCACACAGCCTCCAGCTGTGACAGATGCCAAACCTGTGACACTGGCAGGCAAGGACCACGCTACTGCACTCCTACAGCCAAGTTCGCATAACCCTTCTCTTCCCCAGCAACTACTTTCAAAAGCACTTACTAAAATATTAGTTTGAAATACTTAACTCCAGAAACACTCCCATCTTTATCCCTGGCAAAAGCATCCATTTGATGCAATGGCTGTAAGGTTTGTATGAACAAGGAACAGTTAAATGACTCCGTATAATAGCAGAAGGACCTCACATTTACATTTGCACAGAAGAAACAGCACTGTGATCTGCCTGCTATAGAAGACGGAGCTCAAGTAGTTTACCAAACCAATTACACACATCTTGAAAGAAATGAGGACTTAACTCAGTCACCCAGCATATTCCTTTAGACCTATGTTTAATAGCTATAATATCTTAGCATTATCCCCCCCCATCAGAAATTCAAACACTTTCTGAATTCCTGCTGGGAAAAATAGGTAGAGCTTTTTAGAGGTGCGTATATTTATGCTATGTTAGAAAATTTACTCACCTGTAAGTTTAAATTATCACTTGAGTAGCAATCCCAAACATGGCATTAAAAGAGACGCTTTCATACCTGAAAAAGGCTGATATTGCAAGTCTGAATCGGTGACTTGGAGCGCTCTCCTCTCTACTGAGAGGTTAATGCAAAACACCAGAGATGCACTTCCACAGGGACAAGCTTGGTGCTGGACAATGTCTTCCTTACATGACTTAACTTCCATTAGAAGAACATTCCTTTCCTCTTTGAGACTGAGACCTTGCTCTTTCACCACCAATATTAACTGAATTAGTTCTGTAAGCCTCCCTGTAAAAACCTCTTCTCTCACCTTAATATTTTAACAGGGGATGACAAACCTAGGGGAGAAATCCAGACATTTCAAAAGATTTTGCCAATTATTTTCTTAGTTGGGATTAAGCAAAACATCAGTAGAAATTAATGCCGTCTCAGAAAAAAAAAATAAAATCACAGCTTCAAAGAAGGTAGTGCAATGCCTGAGGAAACTACACTTGGATTCAGAGAACATGTGCTGATTTGTGATAGTATGACAGTAAACAAATCTAAACCAAACGTTAAAAAACAAGTTTCGCAGACAAAAATGCCTCTATATTGAAATTTATGGTCAGTAAGGACTCACTTTTCCTCAGAGGAACAGAAGTTCTCCTTGAAGTTGAGAAAACTCATCTGCAAGTGATGACTTCATGACTCATTAGAGAATTGGATCATTAAAAGGAAGTGCCTGTAATACCAAACATTTTGAGTGTAAAAACTGTCAACACAAAGAAATTGTTCTTCCTTAACTGCATTGTATTTGGATATGGACAACAATGTATCCACATTCATTTATGAACCAACACAATTCTCAGCACCAATGAAAGCTGTTCAGCCTTTCTCTCCTCCTCACTTTAGCCACAGATTCAGGTGACTTTAAATTTAATAAAGTTTGCAGGAAGAATTTAAATCCTCGCTACCCAGCTACTTACCATCAAGGAATTAGCTGTTTCTCCCAATATCATCAGCTACAGAGTAGCAAATACAATAACAGCAAGTAACTTCAGAGTTACAGTCCCTCTGAATTATCTGTGACATTTGCAATTCAGATACTAAGTCAGACATAGCAAAACAAAAATGCCTCTGCGTCCTAGTAGTTCTCATTTGACAGATTCTTTGGCCATGAGCTCAACAGTGAATTGTTTTGACAGTAAAAGCTTTTATTCCAAGTAAATTATGTGACAAAAATGGAATAAGACAAATTACGGTTAAAAAATTAACAAAGTCCTAGTTATATCTGTATAGCTAGTTCTAGACATATGTGTATCTGTTAAAAATCATTTTGCACTGCCCACAGCAGCTTCATTGTAACTTCTCAGAGAGCAAGAGATCCAATCCTGCCTGAGGTATTCGCTTCCCTTGTACCACAAGGCCACATCACCAGAGAAAATTTATTATTTCCACATCAGCCAAAAGAGCTACAAAAATTACTTTAAAGTATACACAACTCTGCTTATTACAAAAAGAAAACCAATTGGTAATTGATTGATATAATTAATGTAAATCAGCATTTGCTGTTACTGCTAAACCTGATTAGAAGTAAGTTTTATACCATACATCCAATTAATCATGTAAGCAAAGATGCAGTTAGAACAGCTACAAAATAAATGGGAAAAGGCTTCACAGAAGGAGCACCATCTTTCCTCGTGCACCACTGCCATGAATAATGTCTTCATGAGCCTTAGCTACTTGCTCCAGTGGATATTCTGGGCCCACAATTGGGTTCAGCCAGCCAGCTTCTATGCCATCAAGAAGTGCCGCTGCACATTCATGCATCTCCTCCGGCATGTAATAAAGACAGCATTTACCACCGCAGGGCCTTTACATTCTAGAAATGTATTTACTGTTTATGCAAAAGTTAAACCAAATTTCACAACCCAAAAATATTTTATGATGTTCTGAGATTAGATAAAAATGTAAAGGAATGAACCAACAAGTTATTTACGGTGAAATGATCCCTACAATAGGTTTTAACTGAAAACAGAGAAGTGTTGGAATATGCCAACAAAACATGCTTTAAAATGAAAATGTTCCTGCCTCAGTTGCAAGAAACAGACTGACTCCAATTATACTAGATTCCTTAGTCATCGTGTCTCTGGGATTTATCTCGATGGGACCTCTACAGCCCACAACCTGTTACAAATAAGTTACGATCGAGTTCCATTCGTAACTATTCAACTGCGGTGTTACGTGCACAAAGTAAGTGACAAAACCACTTACCATCACCCTTCCTCCACAGGACAGCAATTGTAAGTCAGCAGCAAGATTGATGTTAGAGAGCATTTCTATTATTATATCAACTCCTTCCATCTTTGTGTATTCCTATACAGGATATAATACCTTATTATCAGTCCAATTAGTGCTTGGGTACTACCGTTTATTTCATATCCTATAAATAACACACATTTTACAGTTTATTGATTACATTTTAAATACAGCCTTTGTACTAAGACTGACAGGTAATAAATTTAATTTTAGAGTATTTTGATCTGATGAATTGTAATATGCTACCATATTGGAAATTGCTGGAATGCAAGAGTTTCTAAATTCCATCGCCAGTGAAGAAAGCTCAGCTCTTCTAGCCTGGGAAAGTTTTATCTTGTGTAGAAATGACAAAGACAGTACGCTATTGCTCCCACATAAATCTACTTAAAAAAAACTTCTGCAAATGACTGCTCATTCTGTTAGTAACAAGAATCACCTAGCCCTGATACATGCTTACCTTAATTTTATCAATGTAATTTGCTTCTCTGTGATTAAATACTTGGTGAGCACCATTTCTCAGGACTATGTTCATGCCCTCCTCAGTTCCTGCTGTACCCAAAACCTTTAAACCACAAGTTCTGGCAATCTGACATGTCGCTATTCCAACCTGAGGGGATGAAGGGGGAGGGAAGAAAAGGAAAAAAAAAAAAAAAACACAAAAAGGAAAAATTAAGTAATTAAGTCTTTTTTCTCTTTCTTTCTTAGCATCGATTTCATATATTTCACCTGCAAATTGGAACTTACCAATTTAAAAAGTTAGCCTGGAAACATTTTTTTAGCCATAAGTTATTTGCACCTTAGAATCAGTCTAATAAAGAAAAGATATTTACAGAGATGTGGTAAAACTTTGTGGGGTTTTTGAAGAGATATCAGCATTTAATATAAATCCACGTAGAATGCAGTCTGTTTGTTAAAGCTGGGCCATAGATACTTGATACAAAGCCAAGGAAATTCTTGCCTTCACAGAATCATCTGCTATTGATACCAGCACTACATACTGCAAAGAAAACCTGCAAGCAGAAATTTTGTTAACATTATGAACCTTGCACAACCAGATAAATTGTTCCTTTAGAAACCAAATTCTCTGGGTCTCGTACCTGCTCTGCACTCCAGAGGACGTTTGGAGGTGTTGGATGCCTCCACAAAAACCTGGTGCTGGAGCCAATGGTCATCCAGGCACAGCAATGCCATCTCTTGGCATTGCTCTGTGTCATGGCAACAGCATGGGAGACCAAGATGGGGGAACACAGACACTGCCTGCCCAGGATTCAGTCCCAGCTGGTCAGCTCCCGGAGGCTACCGATTCAGCAGCTCCCACAGCAGCCACAGTTACAGGATATGTTCCGAAACGCATGCTCCAAGGATGGTGACTCAACCACCTCCCTGGGCAGCCTGTTCCCGTGCCCAATGACCCTTTCCACAAAAAATTTTTTTCTGACGTCCAGTCTGAACCTCCCCTGGTGGAGCTTGAGGCCACAGCCCCTTGTCCCGTCCCCTGTCACTTGGGAGGCCAGCTCCCTCCTCTCCACAACCTCTTTTCAGGTAGTTACAGAGGTCTCCCCTCAGCCTTCTCTTCTCCAAGCTAAACGACCCCAGTTCCCTCAGCTGCTCCTCGTAAGGCTTGTTCTCCAGCCCCTTCATCATCTTTGTCGCCCTTCTCTGGACACGCTCCAGAAAAAAAAAGCATCTAAATCATCTGAAACAGAAACCTAATTTTGTTAATCCACTAATTGATATAAATGTGACCATAAATCATACCACAGACAAAAGCAGATGCAAAGACAGAAAGCAGCATTTCTTATAAGCTGCCTTCTCCAAATACTTACCCCCCCACTGGCTCCATGCACTAGCATGCCCTCTCCTGCTTTGGCATGCCCTCTGAGTGGAAAACAGAAAATATTGGCATGAAGATTGCAGTACGCAGCCGTTACGCATCAGATTGTATAAACCAACGTCAAATCTCATCTTTCACACAGTATGATTTCCAATTCATGTTATGGCTAAACAGGTACAATCAGCTTCTTTGGGAAAACAAGGAGGCAAAATAAACTATATCACTTACAAATTTACGTACTGCACAGTTATGTTGTGCACCTAGCAGCAAGTCATGGTCTGGTACTGAACTTAAAGATTTTCACCTGTTACAGAACATAAAAGTAAACCATGCTGGTTCTAACAATTTGTTCCATCAAACTAAACCAGATGTCCAGACCTAAGCTCTCACCTAGCTGACATGAAGCCTGGCTTTAACTCATTACCCTGCCCTATGGCACAGACAGGGCTGTACATGAAGCCTCTCTGGCACAGAGGCTCAGGAAGAAGAGAAATTAGAAGAAGAAATTAGAAGAAATTAGAACTATTCCTGTTCTTCACTGGCTAAAGTAACAATTAGCACTGAGAGAGAGTTATACATTTTATTACGAGAATCTTATCGGAGAAGCCTTTCCAGGCCTGTTCTCTTGAGAAGAAATGTGTAACAGGAGAACACAGTTGCTAGCTTCTAGGTGACAATGATATGACAATGCCATCAGCATAACAAATTTAACTTAAGAGTTTTAAACATTTCCACTCATTGATCTCCTCTCCTTTTAGAGGACAATGAAAATGCGGGCTTCAATATTTTAAATATTCATAAGCAAAATGGATAAACTTAGATTTGACACTTACTTTTGGAAAAGAGCACGATAAGCAGTGAAGTAGGGTATTGCAACTGCTGCTCCTTGTTTAAAGTCCAGTTTATCCGACAAAGGAAACACTTTATTAGCTGCAGCAACTGCATAATCTGCATATCCTCCAGAGATCGTACCAATGGTAAAAATCCTGTCACCTTTCTAGAAAGGAGGGAAAAAAAATAGAGACATTAATCATCTCGCTTATATTTTCTTTAATATAGTTTAAGAACCAGTTCACAGATGTTTAGCTGATTTCTAACAGCTCTCCTATTAAAACTAACCGATTATATTTGTCACAGAGAGGATTTTTATAATGCTAATACATACAATCCATGCAATACAAACCATATCATTTCATACACCTAAAGTGTCATAATTAGAACCCCGGCTCTAGAGGGTAACACACAAACCTACTGTCTCATTAATATTGACCTTAATGAACCTGAACACTAGAGAATTCCAAACACAGATTCCAAATGCAAAACCTGAAAAGTTTTCACAAACACAAAATAAACATTTCTCAATTATTTTTGCTTAAACGTGGAAAAGAGATATTCTCTTAATAAACCTTACAACACCTCAATATTGCCACTGTTCTGCAGAAGGGCCGGCTCAAGCCAAAATCCCACAGGCGATGTGGACATGCACACCGGGCAGCACGTCACCTATGTATGCCCAGCGCCGTGGCACAACACCAGCTGTGGGGCCAAGACAGCACCCAGCCTGGCCCTTGGCCACTGGCAGAGCAATGCCAGGGCCCACAGAAGGCACAGATACACAGCTCTGAGTCTTCTGCTGCCAGCATGGTGACCTCCATAAACATCCAGCATGTGGATGGGGTGGGTCCGGTCTGCGGACACCGGGTAGTAACTGCTGCAGGGTGGTGCAATGGTTTGCCAAGCAGCTCGAGCATGCAAATGCACGAGCTTGGCTACTCGGCATTTTTGGGATGTCTGTCTGGGGCACACACACGGATTGCATCAGCTCTCACTCTGGACTGTCAGGGTGACCCCACTGTGTGCTGCCACTAGCTGGCAAAGGTGAAAAAAGCCAGCAAAGCAATAGAAACAGGATTAGCAGCAGAGCAACCCCACAAAGATGAACCCATAAACAATCATGAATTAAAACTCAATGTATTTTCTACACCTACCTTGAATGCAGTAACATGTTCTCCAACCCCTTCAATTACACCAGCCACATCTGAGCCTGGAGTGTAGGGTAAAGTTGGTTTTCTAGCATAAGTCCTAGAACGAATATACTGATCAAAAACTACATATTCAAGATGAAAAGTTTTGGTTTGTATTCTTCATTCTGTTCTGAGTACGCCTATTATCATTCAATGCCATTATTTCTGTTCACAGAACTCATATATACCTGATTTTCTTTTGGAACAGGAATTACGACGTCTGACTGGATTTTAAGCACTTCAGGGCCACCAAATTCAAAAACTCTGACAGCTCTCATCAGATTTCTTGTGGCTGCCATAGTTATCAGAATATCTGCAGGGAAAAAAAATATGGTATTGCCATCATAATTTATTTTGCATTTTCAAAATAAAGAATTCAAACAACCACCTGCCAAGCAACAGATTAAACAGAGCTTCACTCTTTATTTAAACTGGGGGAAGGAGAGTTGGTTTGGGCTTTTTTCCCAAAACTTGCAAAACGCAGAACATTTACCCCACCACTTGCAGGGCTTTATGGGTATTAAGAGAACCACATGCAAATAATTTTCCCATAGAAATGTTTCTACAGCAGCTCCTGTGAACAGGAGCTGTCACATCTGTACAGATATACAGCACTTTGGGGGGAAAACTGCTACAACTTACTGCTACACTCTGGCAAAAAAAAAGCCTGCTACACACAGGCCAACAGGGTTGTCTAACCAAGTGACATTCCAGTCACCGCTCCTGCAGGCTGTCAAACCTCCAGGTAAAAAAGGAAAAAAAAGTCTGTTAATCAGCTATCACAAACAAAGGTACCCCTAGAACATTAAAACAAGCCAGGAAAGACTGAAATGCAGACATTTAAGATTCCAGTCCTTAATTCCACAACTGCATCTGTATGTGACAGCCCTGTGCTGCAGCTCACAGCTCACAGGCACTGCTGGACACAAGGAAAGCTTATCAACACCGGGAGGTGCAACTGCTCCAACCACACTCATTCCTGATGGGCTCCAACAAACCACCATGAGCACGGTACTCCCACCACAGGACAGTTATACACAGGTCTGTCAGGAAGCTGATCCACTCAGAGAGAAGCACTTTACTTGTGACCTAGCAAAAAATCACGGAACAGCAGAGGCACATAGGAACCTTATAGGTATCAGGAGATCCCACTGCTGGCCAACTCCAGTTATGGAACTTCAGGGCTGCAGACAGAGGCAGGCTTTTCCCAAAGCTGATTACAGCTTTCACAAGGACCTGACTTCAACATTATTTTTTTTCCTAACTCTAGTCTGTAAGAAGCCTGCGTAGTTTTGGTTGTCTGTTCAAGCCAGAAAGAGCACTGGTCACAGGGATGTACACTACTAAGATTTCCCTTAGGACGTGGCAAAAATCCACTCTGCCAAGCAATTTCTGCAGTACAGGTCACTTTTATATGTTGTGATAACAAACCAAAAAGCAGCTTCTATTCTGCTCAGAAAAAAAATGGACCCATAAGTTTTAATAAACTATTCTGCAGCCCGGTGATGAACCTAGTATGGGGCCACCTTCAGAGGACTGGAAGCAGCCCGGTACTGGCTGGAGTGGCTGCAGGCAGGCAGACATCATCCCAGTGGCTCCAAGCACCTGGGGAACCCCAGACTCATCGGCACAAACCAGTTGCGGAATGGGGCAGGGCCCAGGGCCTGAGAGTGGGGGAAGCAGGGAAAGCAGCAGCAGCACAGCCCGTACAGAGAGCTCTGCCCCTCGGGATCATAACATCATAGAATGGTCTGCTTTGGAACAGACTTTAAATACCATCCAGTTCCAACTCCCCTGCCATGGCGGGGAACTCCTTCCACCAGACCAGGCTGCTCAAGGCCCTGTCCAACGTGGCCTTGAACGCTTCCAGGGATGGGGCATCCACAGCTTCCCTGGGCAACCTGTGCCAGTGCCTCACCATCCTCATTGGGAAGAAATTTCTCCTTATGTCTAGCCTAAATCTGCCTCTCTCCAGTTTATATCCACTGCAGCTAGTCCTGTCACCACAAACTTTTGTGAACAGTCCCACTCCAGCTTTCTTGTAGCTCCTTTCAGGTACCGTAAGGTCGCTAGAAGGTCTTTTCAGAGCCTTCTCCCAGGCTGAACAACAACAACTCTCTCAGGCTGTCCTCATAGCAGAGGTGCTCCAGCCCTCTGATCATCTTTGTAGCCCTCTTCTGGACCCGTTCCAACAGCTCCATAGTCTTCTTATGTTGAGGATTCTAGAACTGGACACAATACTCCAGGTGGGGTCTCACGAGAGAGGAATAGAGGGGCAGAATCACTCGCCCTGCTGGCCACGCTTCTTTTGATGCGGCCCAGGACACGGTTGGCCTTCTGGGCTGTGAGTGCACATTGCTGGCTTATGTCGAGCTTCTCATCAACCAGCACCCCCAGGTCCTTCTCTGCAGGGCTGCTCTCAATCACGTCGTCCTCCATCCTGTATTGAATCTGGGGATAGCCCTGACCCGGTGTAGGACCTTGGCCTTGTTGAACCTGATGAGGTTTCCCCAGGCCTATTTCTCCAGCCTGTCCAGGTCCCTCTGGATTACATTCCGTTCTTCCATGAGGAGCATGGATAAATCCGTTTTAAACTACTCCTATATGAATATATTTTCGTACCTTGAGAAAACACGCTTTTTTAAAAGCAACGTTATTTATGATGAAGGACTGTTTTCTTTACACAAAATCAAAGATCATGTATCTGTAGTGCCACTTTAATTCTTTCTCTCTGTCTCCAGGATATAAACAGGTCTGAGATCCAGAAGAAAATCTGCACCTGGCTCACAGTAACACATGAAATGTGTAACAAAGACGATGTGGTAAGAGGACATTATGGTACAACTTCTGTATTTATGTAATGCAGGATTCCTAATGTCATGATAAAAATGGCACGTAAATGGAAAGAAATGTTCAGGTGTTTTTATGACTGTTACTGAGATGAATCAGCACTCTAATTTAAAAATAAACTGTCCTCTAGTTGCTCTACTTAACAGATTCTCAAGAGCTGTTTTTAGGAGAACGCTTTTAAGCTTAAGACCAAGTTCCCTGCCTAGCTGTAAATGCAGCCAATATGAAATGTGACTGATTTTGTATGGTCAGAAGTCACATAATCCCCACGTCTCAATAGCTTCTCAAGAAGTCAGGAATAGGTGTTGCTTCTGTCACAGAACACTGACTTTCAGAAAATGATTTATGAAAATCTCGGATGAAGTGAGCCTTGGTTTTGCAAAGCCGTGGCTCTGTTCAAAATGAAAGCTGTCCTGTCCAGAAGTGAAATAAGCTCAGTTTCTGTCGAATGCTTGCTGGTCTTTGGGCAGTGATATAAGAGTCATTAGCAGGTGCCACAGGGTGAAATACAAAAAATGTATTCCTCACTGACACCACAGTGACAATTGCTGTATCAAACCACGCATTTCACTGGTTGAAGTTCTGTATCAGGCAGCATTGAGATGATGCTTTCTGGAAAAGCAGCGCTCCAGAGACATAGGAATTACTAACTTAGCTGTTCAGAAAGACCGGCTTCCAACTTAAAATAAGAACATTTACAGAGGAGATTCTACACAAACACATTTAAGTAGTTTTCAATTTTTGAAGGGAAGTGGAGAGTGCTACTTCAGCAGTTTTCTTTTATGCCATCATGTCTTAAAAAAAGCATATGAATCTGATTATTTTATTGAATATTTTCATTTTGCAAGAAAGATGAGAAGGGCTGGACAAGACAGCAAAGGAAAGGGTAACAGCTGACATCTCTCCAGTTAACGCAGCACATTTCTTAGTGCTGTAAATTGAGCAAGTGAAGGCAAACGGGGGGGAATGGTGCTTCTGGTTAAATAATCATAAAATGAAATAAGTCATATAACTGCCTCAGAGCAACTTTTCTGAATGGAAAAATGTAGTATCAGCCCTTAGGGCCGCTCTGCAAAAAAGATAGCATAGAAGAGTAGGGAAATTGTACTGATAAGCCCTGTGGAATATCATACAGCTTTCTCCACGCTTGCAAATCCAGGAAAAACTGCCATTAGTGTCTCAGTCTTCTGGCACAGCTCAGGGGGTCTGAAGGTGATGTCTTGCATTTTACAATTATGAAGTTCCTTCCCTCTTTTTTTTTCTTTCCTTGTCTTGTGTATTTATGCATCTAATTTCAACTTTGACTTTTTTACCTTTGTAGGTGTTATTATTTAAACTAGGATTCAAACGTGATCAAGTCTGTTAGGCCACAAATTTAATCTGCTGAACCTGAGAAGAGTTTCTAAAGTTGAGGAATGTGCTTCAGAAGTAAATGTCTTTTATTTTAAAGAACAGCTTTAAGTAACTGAATAGTTGTGCTCGGGTTTCACATGGTTGCAGCAACACAGCCCTCAGTCTGTGCTGTCTGACTGAATCTATTTGTTTGCATGTAGGAAGACACAAACAGAGAAGCGTACACCTTTAAAGTCTCTCTTGCTATGAATTGCTATCAAACCTCAAGCTTAGCAAACTGAATCATGGAAATCCATGAGATTTCTGTGTATTACAAGCAATGAAAAATTAAAAGCAGCTGAACGTGATTCCTTGGAGTTCATGGGCTGCATTTTAATGCTTGTTTCACACATGGACTAGGTACTTTTTTTCTTTCTTTTTGTTTTTGTTTTTTCTTTCTTTTGTAGCCCATCTCCAGTGTTAATATAAATATTTTGGTGTTTTTTCCAGATGGCAGCACTTGAGAAAGCTACTGGTGATGTTGTGCTCAAGTTTGAACCATTTGTTCTTCACGTGCAGTGTCAAGAGATGCAGGATGCACAGCTTCTGGTAAAATTACATTGACTAACAGTATCACAATATTGTTCTCTTATATTCCGTGCTGCAAAGGTCAAAGTGTTGGCTCCTGAGCAAGCTCTAGCACTTTAGAATAGTCCCAGATGTGCTATATGTTTAATAACCAAGGTATTAAAAGTAAGCTAATGAAGAAAACACAGCTTTAAAGTGAGTAGAGATTTTGCTTTCCATTTTAAAATCAAAATTACTCAACTGCAGTTTGGTTTGCAAGCTGAAGCAGATTGCCTGCTAAAAAGCTTTTCCAGCGAGCTCAGGTTGCTTTCATGGGCTGAAAGTGACGGTGTTTGTAGACAGCATTTTGCTGCCAGCCAGGCCGTTTGGCTCCTGTGTTGCAGCTCATTGAATAGTACCTTTGCCTTCTGCTTTTCTAGCCTGACTCCAGAGAGTAATGCATGATGCGTTTGTTCCTTCATTGATCTAGAAGAGAGCTGATTAGCTGCTTTTATAGCATTGCTGCCCTTCTAGCTGTACAAGAGTAGCATGACTGAGTGCATGGCTACCAGATAATGCAGTGCCGTGCCCAGAGAGATGGTCATGTCCCATCTGCAGTGACGGGTTTAGATTGGACAGTCAGGATTGACTGGAGCTCTCTTAAAACTGCCCACTATTTGTGACACTACATGGGTTTGATCTTAAAAACATTTTAATGTATCTATTTTCCTGTATTAATCTGGGGAGATGGTTTGGAATAAGTTTTTTGCAAAACTGAGACTGAGCTGCATTGCAACCTACTGGGAATTATTCCTTGCTGTGAAAGTGTGTGAGACTTGTTTAAGGTATCTTTTTTTTTCCTCAGCATTCAGTGGCTGTTGATTCTGGGTTCAGGAACTCTGGTATTACAGTTGGCAGAGGAGGAAAAATTATGATGGTCAGGACTTATCTACTGACCTGTAAGGAATATAACAGAATCCCATCATTACTTGTAGCCTCAGTTTTTTTACAAGCCAAGATCTGTGCTGTAACGTGATTGACTGCTTTCACAGGCCATGCTGTAGCACTGCAAATTCTTTCTGCCTCATTTAACAGCAAACTAACCAATTGTGTGGAAGAGTGGTTTTTTTCCTTTAGTAAATTCCCCATAATATTCAAACAACCTTAATAAAATAAAAAACTTTATTCTAGAGAAATCCTTCTCTGTGTGTTTTTAGGCTGTCCGGAGCACTCATTGCTTAGAAGTTCCATTGAGCCACAAGGGGAAATTGATGGTCTCTGAAGAATATATTGAATTGTTGGATTCCACTAGTCCTGTTCATTACATCTAAATCTGAAAGTGAAAAATGCACAGGAGAGATTGTTTAAATAAAAAAAACAAACTAAAACACAAACTAGACAGCTCTTACAAAGTCTAAAATACAATTTCAATTAATTGTTTGAGCTCCAAAGGCTATAAAGTATTTAAGGAAAAACCTGTAAGCGACATGAGTTTGCAGACTTTGTTATTAAGTGTGGTTTGAGTTTCTTTTCTCATGTTAACAGCATTTGTTATTCTAACACAGTGGCCATCTCAGCAGAATTCAGGTGGCAATACATGCTTTAAACCACTAAATGCTTTGCATAGTTTGCAAAACTGAGGATTTTTGAGGGTGGTGGAGAGTTACACACAGTACAATTGTGTCCAGCTGAGGAAGAGAACAGGCAGAAGTGCCAGAGTGCGAGGGACACAGATACTGGTGAGGCACCTATGTATACGTAACCAGAGGAGTTTCTTTTTATATGTCCACTGGGAATCTCTGTAGTGGTTAAAGTTAGCAGTGACTGCTCATAGCAGCAGTCCATCTGATTGCTAATGCTGTCAGTCATTAGACATTTAACCTGATACCGTTTCTAGTTTCTGTAAGGTTAACAGGGTCTTCATGGCACTTGAGTGCCTCCACCACTTGATTGCTAACATCCAGGCATTACAGAGTGGAGTAGCAGGACACGCACAAGGACACGCCCTGGTATTTCTGATTATCCTTCCAGTGTTGGCTAGAACATCTCAATGTCAGTAGCAATTTTCTTCTCTTGGCACATTTTGGTGATATTACAAAAGCATTTGTTTGTTCAGTTTTGCAGATTCTGAGCAAACCTACAAAAGTAATACTGACATAATTTGTTTCTTTCTAGATTCTACAGAAGCTTAGAGTCAGCTTTGCAAACTGCCGCTGGTGCAAATGACTTGCATTCTGAGGGGATGGAGAGGAGTCGCTCTGTGTATGTTCGTAGAAGGAAGAGGAAGACAGTTCACAAAGAGTATGCTCCTCTCCCAAGGATCAGCATGAAGAGCTAGAGCCTGAGGATGATATAGAAAACAGTCTTGATATTTTTGCTGATATCATGATCTAGACTAAAGCAAACTGAATAACAATTGTAATGCTCTTTGTAAGAGACAGAAATACTGCTCTGTTCTAAGCAGTAACACTCCCATGGATGTTTACCAGAAAAAAGGTAATTAAACAGAATTGTGCACAGGTTCAATGCCAGAGAACAAAACCTTAGAAGGTTCTGGGTGTTGTTTTTTTTAAAAGCACTGTCTTTTACTCTGTCTGCTAGTCATCACAGAAATAACTGGTTTGGTACAGCCTTTTGCTATGTCCTCAGTGGTGGCGTTTTGTGTCCATATGCTGAGTTTAGGCCTTCTGATTTTCACCGACCAGAGAAACTCTAAAAGCCTAGTTGTTATCCCTGAAGTTTTTTAATCCCTGTAGGAGCTTTGCCAGCAGTACAGATGCCCGTCTCAGAACAGGACAAAGCTACATGTCAGCCAGCTGAAGGACAGTTGCTGGTGTGGAGATAAGAACAGAAAACTAGAAGTTGGGTCCTGCTCTGTGCCAGCTTCAGCCACTGTGTCCTGGATCCTTTCTGGCCATTGCACTGGGCAGCAATGTTGATGTTGTTTTCCTGCACTTTGCTGTGTTTCAGGCTCCAGCCCCCTGTGTGTTGCCATCTTCTGCTTCCCTTGGCCAGTGGCCGTTAAGTGTTATTTTCCTTTGAGTCTTGTAGCCAGCTCCATACATTGATTTTGCTCCCTTACATCTCATTCCATGTGGCTGGTGCCCAGCCTCCGTTCTAGCTGTCCGGCATAAGGTCATCCGAAGTGTACCCTAACAGGCTTTCTTCCCAGGCTGTGAAGCATCGGCACTCAACAACTGTTAAGCACAAACCAGCGCAATAATGTGCACATTCCTGTATTGCACCCCTGGAAAATTCACTCCTTACTCCAGGTGTATTTTGCAGAACAATGGTGAATTTGTGAACATTTGCAGCAATGGATCCTGAGCCTGCCCTGCTTTTTATGCCCCTAGTAATACACTAACACTGCAAAACAAGGCCCTGACTGAAGGAAAATGGTTTATTTGGTGCGGTAGCTCCAAGTTCACAGAGCAGGGAGTTGTCTGTTGGGAAATGGTTAAGTGAACAAGGACATGTTCCCTTGAAGGAGCTGTGTAAACCATCTCCCTGATGAGCTGGGAGCAGCTGGCTGTACAAGCTATTCTTTTTGATAACATTAAGCCTGACTCTAAGATAAGTCAGCACGTAGCCTAGAACATTGTAACCAAAACAGGACTTTTTGTCCTTGAACATAGAAACTATAGCAGGATGTTAGAAGCAAAATAGCAGGTAGTAGTTAATGAATATTAACATAGGGGGCAATATGAATATGGCCAATGAACATGTATTTGCATGCTGTTACTAACCAATGAAATTATAATACGATGATGTAATCAAGTAGAAGAAAAGTATATAACCTGACTTGTTTTGAATAAAGACAACCTTGCTTTATCAATCATATTGATTTGACTGCTTGAGTCCCTCCCGCCGTGGCAAGTGGCGCCCGAACAGGGACCCGAAGACCTGACTGGACCGGGACCTGATATGGTCACCATCCTGACCGGCAGGAGCTCGGAAAAGCACCGGTAGCAGCGACCAGGGGGCAAAAGATCGACGCTGGCTGGAACAGGAAACTCGATCCGTGCCTGAAGAGACCTTATAGAAGGGGTTCGCCGTCCGACGAGGGCCAATGCAAACGTAAGGCTGCACCATTTATGTGATATAGGGAAAGTTACCGGTAACAATGGAAAAGCAAGTGGCCCTAGGTTTACTTCAATGCTTTTTAGAAAAGCGAAAGGTACAGGATATAAATCTTAAAAAGGAATTACCAGGGCTGACAATCCCTTTGATCCGGGTCCGACAGACACCGACAAGGAGCCCAATCCACCCCCTCACTGTCCCTCAGACCAACAGGCGCGAGCCAGGAGGGAGGCACAGCAGCAGGGAGAAGTTGAAATATTGCAAGCTTTGATCTGTGTGCGGCACGGCAGTCTGCGCTGGGGACTAATTAGTGACGAAGCGATGCGGGGGATGTGGGCCATTCACAGGGGAGGTTTGGGATGCAGGGGGTGTGGGACGGCAGCGGGTGCAGGGGCGGCTGCGGTGCAAAGCGTGGGGGCAGGTTCATTCCTGCACTCCAAAACTGGGAAGAAGGAACCTCTAATGGAATTCGTAGACCTAAAATGATTTGGCAGAACATTTTTCACCCAGCTCTAATCTTGATATTTTAAGCTGCTTTTGACATGGAAACTACTGAACAAACAGCTCTGAATCGCTACATCCATAGCTGTGAGGATTGGCATCGTTGCCACACAGAGGTATTATTGCCTGTGCCTGTCATTTCAGATTTGGCTTTCTATCTTTTAAAATGCATTTTTCCAATTAATTTGTGAGTTACTTTAGTTTTCTGTGTGTTCATAATAGTAGTAATAATTCCAACAATTATTATAAAAATAGCATACGGAACTGGTAGTTACAATCAGCTATAGGAAAAATCTGAGGCATACCTGACATTAAGCTCACTGAAAAGAATGTGTCTATATGACAACCAAAGCAAAAAAGGTGGCTTTGGTTTCAGCTATTTCAGTAAGAACATATGTTCAATTTCTTGTAATTCTTAATATACCTAATTTTTCTTTAATTTTTGAGCAATTAATGTCATAGTTTTATTTTCATCCTTACTACTTATTTTTTTATTTAATTTTGTAAGACTAGCTTTTTACTTTGGAATTCTTCCAGGCCTCAGACTGTGGGTGGGAGGGTCCAAGGAGGAGACATGAATCTCCTTGGTGACCAGTCCTTTGCTGTCTCTAATTCACTCCAAGCTTCAGGAACAGAGGGGGTTTGTTTTATTTTTGTTTTCTCCCTGGCAAGGCTGCACATCAGGACCCCTTGGTGGTCAGCCTGCCCTTTGCTGTGTCTTGTGCTGCAGTTTCAAGCCCAGGAGCAGTGGTGTGAGTTTGGGAGTGGTGCTTCCAGCTGTGAGGATTGTAGCTTGCTGGGGCGCTCGGTGTGGTGTTTGCCTGAGAGGCAGTGCCATTTGGCTGGTGCCCATCGATCCCGCTGGCTGTGCCGCAGTTTGTGGTAGCTGGACTTGCCATGTCTCTTCCTCGTGTGCAGAGAAGTCAGCCACAGCACAGTCCCTCTGCCCCCCAAGAATCAACACTGTGTTACTCCACTGCTTTTCTCCTGGCAGACTCAATGAGATTTTCAGGGGACCATGATGAGGATGTCATCACCACTTAGCCCTAAATGCACCTGGATCCTTTAGCTGTTTTAGGATTCGGGCTTGGCAGAGCCCACATGGTCACTGCTGTGCCTGTGTCCAGGAGTCGCTGCCTGGGGAGCAGACCAACAGTCAGGCTACAGGTATGCCAGTCCTGTGGGTCCTGCAAAGCAGCTGGAGGCATTCCTGGTCCTGGCTTTGCTTCCTCTTCTGCTGCAAGATCTCAAAAGTTCTGCAGTCTTTGTTACCTGGTGCTGGGTTTTCCCTGTCCTAAACTCATGGTGTTGTCCTTCCTGTTCTGTGCATAGTTCCAGATGCTGAGCCATACATGGCACTGCTGCATTTCCAGGAACTCCTGCTCCTCTGATATCTTACACATCCTTTGGTCAAACTATATAATAAATTCATCTTAGAGAAATTATTGTTATCATCAGTTAATTTCTTTAGAGAGAGGGAACAAATAATTTTCTCCCGTGCCTTGTCAGCTGGCTTGGCACTGGCTTTCAACAAGGAGCATTGGGTCCAGGGGCAGTCTGAGCAGGGAAGCACATAGCTCAACAGGAACAGAATTGCACCAAAAGCAAACAAAACAGCATTACAAGTGCAACTTTCTCTGTGTTTCAGTGCTGTTAGTGCTGAGCCAATGTAGGTGCATCTGCAAAAGCTGCTGGAAGTGACGTCTGTGCTAAACCCTGCAAGTGGTGTCCCATCTGTCCTGCTCAGAGCGATATCTGCTTCCCCTCCATGCTCTCAGCTCCTGGGCTGTGGCACTAATGCTGCAGAAAGCTCAGCTCCTTTGGCTTCTCTTGGACTGAGTCTATGAGGATGAAACTTCTCTCAGAAGAGGGCCCCGCTGCCTCCAGGTCTTGACACTGGCAGGTTTCTCCCTGCCTGTGGCTGCTGGGGTCCAATGCCTGGGAGGCAGACACCTGTCCTTGCAGGGATCCACCTCCCCTTCTGGAGCCAGGCACCTCAGGGAGGCCGAGGTTGTGTGAGTCACTATCCCTGGAGGTATTTAAAAGATGGGTGGATGAAGTGCTCAGGGACATGTTTTAGTGGCTGACAGGACTGGTTGGACTCAATGATCCTGGTGGTCTTCTCCAACCTAGTGATTCTGATTCTGTGATTCTGAGTGCTCTGCCTGCAGTGGTGGACACCTCGCCTGGATGTTTTGGTGCACTTACTTCAAACATTAGTGACCTGGCACAACTGACCATGGGCACCAGGATTTTGGAGACCAGCTCTCCCTCTATCCTTTCCCAAGACAAGGAAGACTGACTGAAAATGTCGTATGAGTTGGTGGAACGAGAAGGTGCACATTCAGCATACAAATCTCAGTAGCAGTTGACACAAAGGTGTTGAAGAAGCATTCCTGGATAGATGGGGGCTGAGCCTAGGGCCCCGTGGTGGAGATGAGCCTGAGGCAGCTGGGCAGCAGGTAAGTGTTGTACTCACCTGGTGCTACGCTGGGAGACAGTGCTGAGCTCTGGACTGCTGGCATAGGACTAAAGGACTGGTGTGACTGCAAAACACAGCACATAAACTGCTTATGCTGCTGAAGACAAGGAGGGACCATGAGTTCAGAACCAAACATTTCAGGAGGGGTAAAGTGAAAAGGTATGGTGGGCTAGCCACTCCAGAAAAAAATGCCTTAGAACTTGGTTTCTGTGAAGTTAACTGTGCATTGCTTTACAGTGTGTTAGTCAGCAGTTTACTGTTCAAAAGCAGAAATTGCAGCTAATTTCTGGAGGAGAAACAAATTCTTGTGTAATACTGGCAAGGTGAAAACCCACTGTAGAGTTGTGCCAGTCTGATCCTGGATTGTACGCCTGGAGTTCCCTCCTTGTGAGGTTGCTAGAGTGAGGGCACGTTGATCCCTGGGGAATGATGACATTTGATTCACTTTAAACAAAAAGAAAAGTTAAGAGTTTTTTCAGGTGTTTTGGTTATCACTAAAGCCCTTTGCTTCTGTAGTGAAGAGTTAGCTTCAGGCTAGCACAGCCAAGATAACTGGCACAAAGGCAGAGCCCTGAGCTCTGGGGAGAAGGGGAGGTCTCAACCTCTGCCTCTCTGGTCTCGTTTTTCCTGTGTGGAGTAGTTACACTTTCCAGAGTCACAGCGCTGTGCCGCTGTCAGGGCTGTTGATTTCCTTGACATCATTTCTCCTTAAGGTTAATAGTATTTCACTTTTTTGTTTAAAACTACTAACAGCATTCTCTGTGTGCACTGGGACTTGGATATCTGAATTATAATGTCAACAGCCTCCGCTGTTTTACTTTTGTGGAATGAGCTGTAGTTACCAGAACCCAAATTACTCCCTCTGCTTCTGCTTTTGCTCAGATCTTTCCTGTGCTACCTTTCTTGAAAACTTATCTGCGTGTCCTTTCCTTATTTCCTCTGGGCCCATTCCTGAAGCTACTGTGGATGTAACTGTGTGAACTGGGGATGCTCACACAACTGCTTTGTTTGTTAATTAACATCCAGTGACCTAGGCTGCAGATGGTGAAGGCGAGTGATCATAATCATCAAGCTGTTTTTCTTTCTTTTCAATATGAAGAGTTTGGGGGTAGGAATGGAGGTGCCTTTGCAAAGCAGTGGTAGAACCAGCTGGCATGCTCAGGGCACAGCGAGGTTGTTTGCCTTTTTTAGCTTGGTTTTGGAGACAGGTTTTATATCTCCATATGCCACTTTGATTGAGTTATCTTTATTGTTTGCCTCTTGGTTTTTTTAGTTTCCACCTTGCTCTCTAACGGTGGAAAACACACATGCTAGAAATTTTCCATGACAGGAAGTTCAAACTCGGTACAAAGATTCCTTCTTGGGAAATAGCTGAGGAAGCAGGTTTTACTGTGTGCCCTGAAGATCAACAGACCTGGATCCCCATCAGTCAATGACAGAAGATAATTCCAGAGTCAGGGGGCTGAAAAACTTCATCTTTTTTTCCTAGAATAGTTAAATTCAATGGCAATGGACCATTAGATCGTATGGAAATCCTAGGGTCTCTCAATGCCTGAGCTATATAAGACCCCAGTTAGATGAAAACAGAGAGAAGGATGAGGTAAGATGCTAGGAGAACTATGCTGAAGTAAGTCTGCAATTGACAAACTTGCTTGAAGAAACTGTGCTTTCAAGATTGACTTCAGTGACTGATAAACTTAGGTGACACATTTATAAAGATGTGAATGAATATCTGGCACTTTAGACTGCCTGAAATTTCTACCCTGAATTTTTTATTGGCTGCAGCTCTAAAATAGTGGAAGCCATTTATGTAACTCTCTGAACACCCTTGATAGGAGTGGCTATATATCCTATTCCTAAACAACTCTGCATGAAAAATGGTTTTTACTTGACTCTGCAAAGAGGCTGGAGAACTCCACAATGATACGTTGCATACCCTTGAAAATTAGCAGAAGTGGGAAAAGAAAGGTAGCGCAACAGTAAATCACAGATTCAAGGGGAGCAAGCTAGAATGGTAAATCCCAAATTATTGAATGAGGGTTCATTACTATGTGCTGTGAGTGCTGTGCGATTAAAGAATTGCGCCAGATTGCCTATGGTATGCTGGTATAATCACATTGATTTTATCACAGCTATGCCAGTGTGATGCAAAGGAGAATGTGGTCCTAGAAATGTTTATGGTTAAGTGTTAGCAACTCAGAGGAAGCAATCTAATTTTGTGCCTTCCAACGAGACAGAGCTCCTGGTGAAGTCAGCCGTTCAAAGTGGCGTGTCGCTTCCATGAATGCCTTCTGTGGATGGCAATGCTGGGGAGCAGCAGGGGTAGCGGCTCAGAGTGCCTCCTTCTGTTATGTTTCTGTTGCATCAGGTCCCTGCTCCCAACACTGACAGAGAGTTGTGCCTGACAGTACCACAGGGTTCAGTCCTTCAGCTGCAGATGAGGAGTGAACATCTGAAGTCAGTTAGTCAGGATGGCTCTTCAACAACTGGCAGCATCTGTGCAACATTCATGGCAAGCACACAGTTTTAACAGCTTAGTTCTCAGCCATACCCATGCTTCTCTGTAAGACTGCAAAGCTGCAACAAGCTGTCCAACACTTTTGCAAGCTTTTACATTAAAGTGGATGATAATAAACCCATTTTTTTTTTGAGACCTATGCATGTCAGCATGTTTTTGTAGCGACATGCCTTCATACCTCCCGTTCCACCGGTGATGGAATTTCAGCAACTGGCTTTTAGTGATACCAGAAATTTCTGGTGCCTCTAGGAAGCCCAGTGAACAGCTACAAGAAATGCAATTGTAGACACCTGTGATGAATAACAGCATTGATGTTATATGGTTAGCGAAGGCATAACTGCTCCTCTCTTGTACTAATTTCCCAGCCCTGTGCAGGCAGTGACTGTGAATGCACTCAGGCAGTGTGTCTATTAGCTCACTTCAGTTAGCATCGTAATGATCGACTCGCTAGGATAACCTATAACCATTATAAGGGATTTTCAGCCTTACTCACTGTGTATTCTTTTGCAAGGATGCACACTAGCAAACAGTTACTTTTCCAGATTGATATTGACCAGAGAAGGTGAAGCCAAAGGTGGGAGAATGGATCTCTTAAAGTCTCAAAAGCAAAGATTCATGTTTGATTATGTTTTAACGCCCTATGGACAGTTTGTTGCGATCAGTAACTTCTGTTCATCTGATATCCAAAGCCGCCTTCTTGAATCACTTTTCCTTTGTGATCTAGAGTTTGCCAGTTCTTTTTTTAAACTCAGGTTAACTCCTGCTGGCATTACATGACACTACATATTATGTTAGAAGTTTGTTTAACTCCGTACAGAAATATGTGGTGACAGATAGTTCCTCAAAGAGCTCATTGCTTTCACCGATTCTCCAGCTTGACACTTTGCTGGCTACTCAGAGACCTGTTTTTTGGCAGGGGTCGTGGATGCTACCAGAAGAGTATTTGAAGAGCATTTGAAGGTGAGAGTCAACAGTCTCCTGCTTTGCCAGCTATGTATAGTGCCAAAGTAAAGCTATCATATTAAAAGAAAATACACTCTAGACTTTTTTCATTTATTTATTGAAGCTAAAAGTGACCAGTACATTCAATGGTACAAAATGTGAGCCTAAACTCTGGTCTTGTTTTCTTCTTACAACACTCTGGGGCCCTTCTTCCTAAGGAAATTTCCTGCTGTTGTGTAGATTTCAGCTGTTTGAGCTCTGCCTCCAGATGCTCATGGAATTAAATGTTCAATATTGGCTGTCAATGGCAATGAGTGCTGCTGGTCGGAACCCCCATTCAAAGGGGAAAGCATAATTTCTTCTCTCGGAGCTTGTTAAAAGGCTGCTTGGCTGACCAGAAGCAGCCACATATAACCTCCATGACGGTAACCATAGTGGATTGAGGTTGGTGCTGTGACTGTGTGTGGGAGAATGGGGTGCAGCCCTTACTTCTCCACGGTGACTGCCAAAATGACTCTCCCAATGTGTGAATGCCACCGCTTTCCCTCTTTAAACTGGGTGCCTAAAACCCCACGGGCTGCCTTTTGGCATGACAGGATTTGGTGAATCCACTAAGAGCTCACACACACTTAAAATCCTCAGGCTGGAGACGACGCTGCTGATTGTCTGCTGAGGATAGCCTGGGAGGTCGAGCATCTCCGGGTTGAGAAAGGAGTGCAAGCTGGCTGGGTGCAGGCAGACTTCTGTCCTCAGGGAGGGTTTTGGCAGGTGCCTTTGGTGGAGTGGAAAGACCTGGGCTGGAAAGAGCCTGTGGTGAAGGGCCCTGGCAGTGTCAGGCATGGGGAGGGTAGTGAAGCATGCATGTGTGCTGCCCTGTGTGCTTTTCTTGTTCCTCTTCCCCAGGCTGTTCATCAGTGTGTGCAAGCGTGTATATCACACTGGGACATTCGACTCCCTTCACCTGCCTTTCCTGGGAAACAGTGTTCATGGTGCTGACAGTTGCATGTAGGTAAGTCGTCTTCTGGAATGCTCTGGGTGGTCCCGGTGCCAAGCTTTCTACCCAGCCCTGTGAGTGATGTGTGTTCTGGAGGTGGCACAGAGCAGTCTCTGATACCACTTGTCTGCTCTGGAGCCCTTTGCTACACCACCCTTCTTCAGCAAGGGGAATTTTCCTTGTCTAGTTTGGATTTTACTTTTGAATGAGGTTTCCAGTCTTGGGCCTTGGGTAACCTGCCTACTCCAAGGAATTACCAGTGCTCAGACTGTGGATGTGGTTATCGCCTTCCTGTGTGGGCTCTGCCTCACCGACATGGTAATGACATTGCTGTGACTCGTTACAGGCAAGCTTCTTTAAATTATAACCCCCACTGATAAAACAGAATAATGACCTCCCTATGTCATGCCAGCCAGAGGAGTCCCACTGGGGGCTATTGAGGTCAAGGGCAGTAAATTAGCAAATGCCACGACAAATAAATGAGAGTTAAGGGAAAAAAATCTACGCACATGGCACATTCTTGCTGAGCGTAGCCCACGATGGGGATTGTGAGGCTTTTATGATGCAGTTTGGGTGGGTGATTGAAATCCTGTAGTTTTGGAGAAAGGTGGAACCTTCTCCTCCCCACCCCCCTGCCTCCCTTGATCCCTGAGCTGGATTGATGCACATGGAAGACCTTCTGATGGGCTCCTTGCTAGGCTTCTCCTTTGCGAGCCTGAAACTGTCTAGGAGCTGCGGAGCTCCAGTTCTGCACATAGAGCTGTATTCCTGCTGAGCGGCTCAGCACTGTGCTTCTGCAGCACCTGTCCATGCTGAGTGCCTGCTCTGTACAGTTGGCATGGAGGTCCCACAGGCAGCTGGGGCTGGGCAGGCCACGCAGGCAAGCTGGAAGGGGTCTGATCTGACTGATAGTTGAGAAGCACAGTCCCCAAAATGGTGATCTAGGCAGCCTGTGTGACCGCATGCCGGTGCTGAGGAAGAGGTGGTGTGCCCCGAGCTCTCCTACCTGCGTCTCCTGGGTCATACGTGGCACCACCAATGAATCATAGAATCATAGAATGGTTTGGGTTGGAAGAGACCTTAAAGATCATTCATTTCCGACGCCCATGCCATGGGCAGGGACATCCCCTGGACCAGGCTGCCCAAGAACCCATCCAGCCTGGCCTTGAACACTTCCAAGGAGAGGACATCCACAACTTTCCTGCGCAACATGTTCCAGTGCCTCACCACCCTTGTTGTGAAGAATTTCTTAAGGTCTAGTCTATATATTCCCCCCCTTCCCCTCCCCCCTCCCAATTTAAAGCCATTCCCCTCGTTCTATCACTACATGTCTCTGTAAAAAGTCCCTCCCCAACTTTCTTGTACACCCTCTTTGGTGCAGCATCCCTCTGCATAAAGAGGGACCAGAGTCATTGCAGAGGAGAGAGAATGAAAGAGGGGTCGAGAACTGGCTCTTGGGCATTCAAACAGGGTGTTTGACAGTCCTGGGATCTGTTCCCAGTGTCCCATGCTACTCCTGTACATTGCCTAACACAGAACATAAAAGTTGTCTTGCTGCCAGACACGTGAAGCCAAGAGGTGGGTTTTTTTACTGAGAAGTGCCCAGAAGTTAGGGTTTGTGGTACCTGGCTGCTTGTTACCTTGGGCCAGGTCCAGTAAAGCGTGTCAGCAATACGCAGTTCGTTAAGTGAAGGTCTGCGATCTGCCAGACTGCAAAAGTGTCTGTGTGCTGTGAGTCATTACACCAGAAGCACACCCTAAGCAACCAAAAGTGCATTGCACTGTGTCAGGCATAAAATTTGGACAGGAAACAGAGGGGTTTTGGCTTCAGCAGACAAATCGAACCCCTTGTGTAAAGAATTTGCAATTTCAAGAGGAAAACTTGGAAGGAGGGAAGAATGTACAAATAGTGCCAAGAAACAGACTCACTTATCTGGCACAAAATATGAAGAAATCTTTCCAGCTGATGGTGAGATACCCAAAAGCACTGCAGCGGTCACAAGTTAGCAAACTTATTTGTCTCTTTGTTCCAGGTAATATTAGTAATTTTCCAGTAGATTCTGAGGACCCTACAGTATGTTATAAAATCCCTTTTGGGTGACAAGAGCAAGAACATAAAGCAGATTCTAAGTTTGTCAGGCACATATATTCATGTTTCACTGATGAAAACCAACAGAACAGAAAGTTCTTTTGAACTTGGCTGTAGGTGTATACAATGAGCTCATGTAGATCCAGGTGCAGCCATTAAGGAAACATTTGATATTGTGAAGTTGCTTGAACTTCAAATACTGATACTTCTAGAAAGTGTGTTATTTAATATAAGTGTAAATACCAGGAAAGAAAGGGAACTGCTTTTTTTAGCTTGGGAAGTCGCGTGCTTTCTCAACAATAAATACAATTAACCATTGACCTCATTTTGCACACATGAAGTGAGATGTAGTGAGGTGTAATGATGTAGAACCTGTGACATTATCCCTCTGTGCATTGCTGATATATGAACCTATGACAACATTGCTAACCTACCGAAAGCCACGCTTGAGCTCTCTTCTGCCTACAAAACATAAATCCCCTGCTTCTGATCCTGTTCCCAAATGTTTCTTTGCAGAGCTCATCTTGGTGATTTTCCTGCCTTTGTACCTCTAAACTCAGGAAAGTGTCAAACTCATTTCATGTGCCAAGAGGTGGCTGCTGAGCAGGATGAACTTGGCCCGGGGCTGGCCAGCCCAGGGTGGCAGTGTCCTGGCAGGGACCCTCATAGCTGTGCCTGGGGAGAACCGAATGCTGCTGGGGCAGCTTCCCTGAGCTTAGCATTTTTCCTTCAGCTGTTGAATTTCAGTGTGGTGTGCTTGGTACATGCCTGGTGAGAAAAAGCTGATGGTTCATGTTCATGAATGCGTTGAGGATCATTCTTGGCTAAGGAAGTTGTATTAATAAGTATTAATAAGAAAGACAGGCCTCCTCCTGCACTCCAAATTAATTTGTTTCAACATTGTAAAGTAAGAATTCATATTTTTTTCACTGTTTTGTCTCCTTTTTAAAATTATTTCCAACTTCTAGTGGCCTCTAAAGTCGGTAAAGAATTTAGACAGTATGTTGCCTTCCTTTGTATTGGTGTTAAGTGGAGGCGTCAGCATAGTTTACAGTCTTTGTGGGGAGAGTAAAATGATAGATAGTTGGTCAACAAAACTTTAGACCAAACTCTTCTCTCTGCAGATATTTGTCCTTTGAAATGCTGACACCAAATCTCTTCAGATTTTAAAGGCTGCATGTTACTCTTCAGTTTCTGGTATTAAAGTCAATTTCTCACAAATATTGCCTAGAAGTCTTATATTCTTGCCTTCATTGATGTATTTAGATCCTGAAATGTATTGATCATATCTTTTAAATTCCTTTGTGCAAGACTAGAAATAAACTCCCCTAGGTCAAGTTCTGTTTATACAGTGGACTGTTCTTGCAGAATTACCTTCTTGACTTAATAGCTTCCTTTTGGATGACATTTCTGCCAGAAAGAAGACAAATTGTCGAAGGTCAGCGTGCAGATCAGCTCAGAGTGTGGGAGGAGATTGTAGCAGATCAGCTAAATTGCAGCAGGCCTGGCCAGCAGCGTTGGGCAGCATGATGCCGGCCAGCGGCAAGACACTGTGGGAGCGCAGCTCCCTCCCCACACTGTAATGTGCAGCAAGAGCCCTTTGGCTTTTGGATGCTATCAGGCTGTAATTTGTCCCGTTTAGTCTGTTCTTCAGCCTGAAGAACTTAACTGGCACGGTGACAATGAATTAGATCAGCATAGCTGATCCTTTCAGCTTAAATGTTGACAGGTTCAGTGGTCCTCCAGACTCTTTACATTAAACCTAGCAATTACCTGGCTGTACCCAAAGTAGTCACGTTCGTTTGCAGATGTTACACAGTGCAATTTTCCCTGCACCTTGCCTCCCACTGATTCCTGCAACCTTCTTTGAAACTGTTGTCTTACAAATAGTTGGGAGCCGAAACCTCGCTGCTGAATCTGCTCTCCTAATTGCACATCGGCTGTGATGCTGAATTGTTCTCCTGATGTGTAACATCAGGGAACCAGGACTAAAGGATCTCATACCATAACCCTACTCTTGGCGAACTTAATGCTGTTCCATATATATATGTATGTTATATAGAACACACTATGTTATATAGCACACATTCTATATACGATACATATACGTTACCTATGTTTTTTGTTTTGTTTTTATATATATATAAACAAATAAATATGAGTTGATAGAGAATAGTTCTGCTGAAGTTAAGGGCTTTAAATTGTATGAAGTTTATGGTAAGAGGATAATCAGGGCTGCAAGCACCAATAGAAGTGGCACCAAAATCTGTGCATTTTGCAGATGTACTTGAAAAATGAAGCTAAAACTTGACTCCATGCTTGTCTTGTCATATACTGTGTTCATTGAGGTGGGGATCAGTGTTTTTCTGTGGCATTTCTAGCTACTGCACCTTAATTCTGTTTAAAGTATGCCTCCAAAGCCTGTGCACATAGGGGGAAAAATGCTAAAGCACAACTGCGTCATAATTAAAACAAGGGAGTTGTCTTTTCCCTTTGCAAATTCTTCTATTTATTGTATGTTCTACAAGAGAAGAAATATAAAAGTCTCTTCTAATTAAGCTTTTTATCCTTTGAAGTTATTTTGGTTTTTTTTCACATTGGTGATGTAATTTATGTAAATAATCATCTATCTATGAAAGGAGTGTGTCTGTCAAAAGCTAAAATAAAAAACATCCGTCATTTTGAAGTGATTAACATTCTCCAGATGTTTAAATCATCAGATTTCAGGAGTTTCCCTTTGTTGTGATAATGATATAGTATCCAGAACAAGAATGTTTACTTTTTTGTATGGGTCAGACACAGATTTTTCACAATCTTATTAAAGCATGCAGTTTATTGTAATTGTATGTGCAGATGAAAGCATATGCAGTTATTATTTCCTTTAATTGTAAACTGCTGCTGGTAATTTTACTGTACTGCTGAAACAAAAGGAGTGAACTTGAAAGGACCACCACTGCCCACTTGTGTAATCAATTTATAGATGTCAAGTCTCTACAGAGATGGTTATCCTGCTCTGTTCGAGGAGTGGTGACATGCTACCACCCTGCAGCCAGCCCTCTCCCCCTCCTCTGCTTTGGGGGAGCTGCTTGGGCATACAGTAGATGTAGCTGATAATATTAAGTGACAGTTCTGAACCGTTGTAGTCAAATGTATTTAGCTTGTTCAGCTTTAGACTTCAGGGAAGAAATCAAACATGCATTCTTCTCTAATGCGAGGGACCTCGTGGTTGATCAAGAGAGATTTATCCATCCTGCTCCAGCCAGCTCTCTATGGTAACTAGAGCCTCAAAGCCTCGCTGGAGGTTAAGGGCAGGGGGGGTTACAAGCAAGGAAAAGGGCTACACGTGGATAAAACGGGTCATTTCCTCTCCTTTCTGTTGTCATTGCAGAGCAAGACCCTTCAATTCATAAAACTAGCTAACGTACAAGAGAAATGTGCAGATCTTGTGTGTCACCACCTTGGCAAACTTTTCTCAGTGCTGACAAAATACACCTGGACAAAACTCTGAGCAGGCTGCTTGATGAAGGCAATGAGACGACATGTTTGTTTTTAAAAAACCTCTCCTGAAATAGAAATTTTGGTAGATTCCCCTCAAAAAATAATAGATAATTGTTCCAGGTAAATAACCGCCCTTTCTTCCCCAAGATTTAAATTGAGCTGAAATGTTAACCAAAAAATAGTTCAAAATCTAACATTTTTTCAGTTGATGGAGGGTGCTTGTGAAATGAATAACTACGCCCTGCAGGATCGCAGTATTAGGTAGCCAAGGCAGGGACAGTGTGTGATGCTGCCTCCCAACACCTTCCCCACAGGGCTTGTTTTAGCACGCAGCTGTCCACTTAGTGGCTCCAAGCAAGCTTTTCTTCGAAAGATGTACAAATCTGTCAGAGCGATTTCTGCCTTGACCCATCCAGGACTCGTGTTTCTCAAAGGCTGCGCTTGGATGGGTCCGCAAGGGGGAAGCTCAGCCGGGTCCCAACATCTCATGTGCACTATGGAAAACTTGCCTTTCCCCAGGCATTATAACACCCTCCTGGGTGTCCTTTACTCCATGGGAAAAAGGCAGAGAAGCGAAAGCTGTGTTTTGTGGAAGAGGAGAAACCAGGATTTCTCTCTGTTCTCGCCAGTCCCCGCCAACATACTATACATGATTAAGTCTCTAAAATGTTAGTCTGTTTTTTCATCTGGATCCTTGGATTTGATTTTGCCTCAGGCAAGGTAAAGAGAAAAGTCATCGAAACACAGTTTTCTGTGGCACGCAACCTTTACAGCGTCACAAGGTACTTGCCTAGGATGGCCAAAATAATTTATTAAGGACTTTAAGATTTATTTGCGAAGAAACCAGATTGTTCCACAGAAACCTGTGCTGCACCCAAAGGGCTGAAATGGTGAGCTAGATCAGCCGAGGAGCTGAGATGCGAAGGGAGAAAAAACACACACATGTGGTCAGAGCTCTGCGTGCTGTCCCTAGAGCAGCAGGAGAGAGTTGGTAATGAACAGACAGAGCTCGGTGGTGGTTTCCTGAGCCCTCACGCATCAGGAAGTTGGGCACTTTGGGGAGTCTGACACCAGCTGGAGGCTCTGCTCTGCTGTGCGGGTCTGATTCTCCATCCCTAGGGCTTCTGTGCAGCTCAGCTGCTCTGCCAGCTTAGCAGGCACAAAGTCCTCCCTGGTAAGCATGGGCATGAGGATAAGGTCAAATCCTTCACCCTTCTCAGTGTGCTCCTATGCTCTCTAGAAACTGGTGGGCTTCAGAATATGTAATCAATTATGCAAATGTGCCTGTTACAGACTGGGTGAGCTGCTCAGATGGGCAAATGCAACCAGGCGCATTTGTCTAAGTACAAGGAGAGTGGGTGGACGGGTTTCGTTCTTAGCATTGGATCAACTGGGAATAAAACAGTTCTCACTTGGAGAGTTACGTCAGCGACATCAAGTGTAAATGATGAATTAAAGCCAAAGGCTCTCTTCTGTTTTGTCCTACCTTGGTATTTTCATACAATAGTGCTGTGCAGTGCACTCTGGACTCCTTGTGCTAATTAAGAAGGTAAATGCAATTATTTGTATTGGGGTCTGGGTGAGGGGTGGAGGAGGTGGTGGGAGCATGGGGACAGGAGCATGGGGAGAGGACGGGCTGGGCTCAGCAAGTGGGCAGGTGCTAGAGAGGAGCAACTCAGAGGCTACCAAGTCTGGGGAGGAAAAGCGGGTGTCTGGGCCACCACTCGCCGCTGCCACAGTGCCACATTTGTGCAGGACTATTCCTACCAGTCGGGGGGAAGGGGTGATGGTCCCTGTGCCCCGGGGTCCCCTCCTGCCCCTCTGCACAGCTGGGCAGCTCGCTGGCATGAGCAAGGGCAAGAGAAAGGACCTTTTTCCTTGGCTGAGCGCTCCACTTGGGTTGTATTGACTGTCTCCCGACCATTGGCCTGATGCTACTTTCAGGGTAAGAGGCGTGATGGTGCTCTGCAAGAATGTGTTGTAAATACAGGTGTAAGAAAGGAAATCATTTCTGCCATTGTGTGTTGGCTTCACTGTGCATTCTGTATTCCCTCTGAGTCTGACTAACTTTTTTTTTTCTCCTGAATAATGCTGAAACAGACTCTTCCTCTTTCTGGAGTAACTTATTTTTGTGAGTCTTCCATTACCTCATTCATATAAGCTTGCTAATTGGGCTGAAATATGAGCCAGTTGTGTGGTTTTTCCCCCCTTGATATACTGGACCCTCCTAAATGACAGCTTTGGAAAACAAATGATAGCTGTGAAAGTGAGTTAAAAATCTCCACTAAAATGGTCATTCTACTGCACTACAGCCTTTAGCACCCAGAAATACGAGTTCTGCTATCTTCCTTCTCCCTGGTTTTGTACACAGTAGCAAGTGCTGCCTTTCTAATGCAGCATTACATGAAATGGTGCAGTTTGACCTCTGTGCTCCCAGTGCCTGTCCCACCACTGCAGTCATGGATGTGGCAGCGCTTCAGTGCTAAACTTCTTTTAGAGATGTGCCAGTGGACAGTGGAAGTGTTACAGAGTTTCTCCCTGTGAACATACTCTGAAGCAAAATTCAGCTATTTCAGAGCAGTAGCAATTAAGTAAATTTATTTTAAAGGTATGCATGGCTTCCTACAGATGGGTGTATGTGTTTCTGAACCCCGAATGCCTGTGAGTGCTGCAGGTTGGCACCTCAGTGGGGCTGGAGTTGTCAGTGCTGCCTTTTCAGTGCTGTGGGCTGGAGTGAACCTTGATGGTCTCCGAGGCATTTTCCCCTTGTACCAGGACCCCCTCAGGTGTGCTGCACACCTCTACAGAAAACTTGGGAGGGGTTATAAAATAAATACGATATGCCAGCAAAACAGATGATTTCTGGTAAGAAGTGGTATAAATTCAAGCTCTCGTCTTGAATCTGGTTCCCAGACAAACAAAACTCTAAACTCCAGCACCTACCACACCCATCAGTGCTTTTAATTGACTTCAGTCATTTGAGCATTTCTTCATCCTTATTTCCCATGTAACTGCAGGTTTGTTATGTGCCATGGAGTCCAGATGACATCCCAGCCAGCTTCTGCTGCTTTCTTTCAACTTCATACCTGGAATTGAAGTTCACACAATATTTTCAGCCCCCCGTCCCCCACAAAAAAAAAAAAAAAAAAAGGGGAAAAAAAGGAAAGATACAGAGTGAGGAAGTAGAGGGGCAGGAGGAGAAAAGACAAACAAAAAATACAGTTCGCTTAAAAATATCTCTGCTTGATAGAGGCTAAAAGGTGGCAGCTGTGCCAAAGCAGTGGACCCTAAATCGTTGAGGAAAAGAGAGCAGGGAAAGCTCTGATTGCTTCTGGTACAGTGGTGAATGTGCGCTCTCAGCCATAAATCAAGCAAGCTTAAAAAAAAAGACTCAATCAAGGCAATAATGGCCTCCACTTCACAATCAGACAAGTGCTCCTACTTCAGAAATCTTACCATTTAAGGCTGATTGCTAACCCTGGCCTCATTTCTAATCTAAAGGGCGAGTAATAATTTGGAAAAGGAATTATAACAACTTCCCAACCATTTGGTAAATCGTTATTATTTTAAAGGGGTGTTGGGAGGCTGTTGCTGTTTGTCAGACAGTTTGTCCCTGCTGCTGCGCTACCACTTCCACCGCACTGATTCTTGCTAATGTCAGACTAGAAGGAAAGAAATGCACAGCGCAAATATATAAGAAAGAAAAGCCCAGTGCGACATTCTGATCACAGGTCTTCAGCGAGTTACAAGTTTAGATGAAGGCACACAAAGAGAGAAGAAACGGCTCCTTTTTTGTTCCTGTACAGTGCCCACAGCCTTCTGTTGGGATGAGGGCTTGTGCGGAGCAGGGATGCTGTTTCTACTCCAGGAGCTCCTGCTGGAGTTGTCTTGGGTGGGAAGCTCTCCGCCTCAGAAAGGCCCCAAGCGCGCAGGGTGCTGCAGTGCCTGAGATGCTTCTGTGCCTGGGCTGCTGCAGTGCCTGGGTTGCTGTGGGGCCAAGGATGCTGTGGGGGTCGGGGTGCTGCGGCAGCCTCCTCGCAGGCCATCGAGGTGCTGGGGCAGCTGCCCCACTCCTGGATGGCGGTTGTGCTGCCTCGGCCCTCACGCTCAGGGGCTCCCCAGCCTAATGGGGACGAGGCTTTACTGGCCTGACACCACCTACACCGTTCCTCAGATGCAGTGCCACCAGAGCACATTAATTATTAAATTAATAATTTAACTGACAGGCTATCAGGAAGAGAAATGCACGTTATATTAGTGTAGAACCCTGGCACCTTAATTACATTTATTGCACTTGTTTTCCCCTTTCAAGCATGCAGAACTGCATGTGTAAATATTTCAATATTTATGTAAATATTTATTTAAACATCTGCTACAGATCTGTTGTGATTTTCATGTGGTTTTTTCTAGGGAGAAAGCCCTGAATGAGAGGATTTGGGCAATGTGCATTCCTGCCATGAATTTGGGGATTGCCACACCGCAGAACATGGGATTCCATCAGCCTCTTTTCCGAACGACAAAGCATTGAAAAACAGATGCAATGTGACCCAGAGTGAAAAGAATGAGGGAGATCTGTGCCCGGCTTTCCCTAGGTTACTGGATCCTGCTGAAATCATGACAGTGTTTTGATAACAGCAGGCATTTGTGACCAAAATACCTCTTATTTTAGAGAATCGAGGACAAAACGGGATGCCATAATTTCCCGCATGACTGTGATACATTTTGTAAATAGGACTGTCAGTAGGTTTTGGAGGAGCGCAAAATTTCATTCACTGACTCAGGAGTTAAATGCAGCACCAGCTTTAATGCACATTATAAACCTTACTGCTGGTTTGCCTCGTGAAGGGATCTGCTGCCACGGTTATTTCAGTCTGTCTTTTAAACATGATTTGAAGACAGACTGATTCGAAAATTTTCAGCGACCTAGTGAAATCTGAACTGCTTATTGCTGGACAAAAAGTACGATGCTTCCATCAAAATAACAACTTGGAATGTGTTTTATTAAAGGGACTCCATCTAATATTACCCTGGAGTGCTGGGGATTTGAAAACACATTCTTGAATTTGAATTTTTGTATCTAGGTAATAGGAATGAGGGGGAAACGGTAATTTGTAATATTTGTAAAATACGCACATTTGGGGCCAAATTCTGATCCTGCGTAGAACCAGCCACAGTGTTGCTGCATATATTTTCCAAAAGCGGCACATCCCTGGGTGCTGCCTATCATTCCAAGGCGAAGATGGTGCGGGGAAAACATGCAGACCCTGCACAGGGCTCTGTAAAAATTGCTGTATTTTGCTCTCTCCTCACTGCTCCATTTCTGCACAATTTCTGCGGTGAATGTCTTTTCAGTGAGGGAAAAACGAAACCAGGTTCAGTCTCTGTGGAAAAATTCTGCCTAAAATATGCCGCCAAGGGATGGAAAATAACGGGAAAAAGTAAATTGTGTGCATAAACTCTGAGCGCATTTCACTTGTAAATATTCCTTGGGTTTTGTTAGCAATGTTATGCAAAAATATGTAAATCAGCGGATTATAAAAGAGCAGTACTGCCAGTTTAATATTGATACAGGACCGATCGGGAGGTAGAACACTACTTAGAAAGCAAAGGGATCCATTTACATCTCAGTTAGTGGAGAAACAGCGGTCAGTCCCAGAAAAAACGGGTTTTGCAGTCGAGCTGTTTGGTATTTCAGGAGTTTAAATGATTTATGCGACACGGGTGGGACAACCCCCAGGGGCTGATTTTTCTCTTTGGAAGATGGTGGTGTGAGTCCAACCGGCCCCAGAGACCACTGAGCCAGGCCGAGGCGAGGCCTGCGGCCGACGAGTCCTGACGTCGAAGTGCAGTGACAGTTGCGTTGGGGTCCTCGAGCGAGGGGGCCGTGCTCTGCCGTCTGCGTTGGGACTTCTCAGCCCTGTACCCAGAGCCGTGTTCCATCTTTGCCTCCTGCCACTGGTGCCGTGTCGCTGGGTCACTGCGGCGCGCAGGCATCCCGGGGCTGGGAAAGGGACACTGCGGCGTCCTATTCCCTCCAAGCAGACAAACCCAGGGAACGAGAGCCATTCCAGCGGAACAGCCCGAATAAAACACACGAGGGTTTGTTTAGGGGCTGTGAGTTCCAGATGCGGGGGGACCCTTGGCTTAACGTCGCGGTGTCACTGTTGGAATGATCACAGGGAGGGGGATGCGGGTGTTCCTGGCATCGGTGTCACGGGCACCGCGAGCAGGACGCTTCCCGGTTTCGGAAGCTGCCTCTGCAGTTCACGCACCGGGGCAGACGCGGTCCTGCTGAACGCGTCACGCGGGGCGCTCGGTGCGGGGTCGCTGCGGCGTCCGGAGGGCGGCGGGACGGGCACCGCAGGACGGGCTGGGGGCCACGGACGAGCCCCGGGGGGCTCCCCGCGGTGGGGAACGCGGCTGCGCTCCTACCCGAGGCGGAGGGCTCTGCCCCGGGTGATCGGGGCCGTGTGCGGGGTCCGTGTCTGGGATCGGATCCGTGTGCGGGACTGTGTGCGGGTCTGTGTGCAGGGTCCGTGTGCGAGTCCGTGTGCGGGTCTGTGTGCGGGATCCTTGTATGGGATCCACGCGCGGGTCTGTGTGCGGGACCCTTGTATGGGATCGGGTCCAAGCATGGGTCCGTGTGCGGGTCTGTGTATGGGATCGGCTCCGTGTGCGGGTCTGGCTCCGTGTGCGGAGTCCGTGTATGGGATCAGGTCCGTGTGCGGGACTGGATCCACGCGTGGCTCCGTGTGCGGGGTCCGTGTGCGGGTCTGTGTGCGGGACCCTTGTATGGGATCCGTGTGCGGGGTCCGTGTCTGGGATCGGCTCCGTGTGCGGACCGTGTCCGAGCTCTCCCCGCGGCGGTGGCAGCGCCGCCGGCACCTGCGACCCAGCGCCGCGCTCGCCCATCACCGCGTTTCCCGTGCCGCGTCCAAAATGCCGTAAAATCGCATTTAAACGGTATTTAGAGAACTCAGCCAGGAAATAACGCGTTTAGGGGCATGAAAGAGCGCGTCCTGCTCGACCGGGCGCAGCCCCGACGCCTCGGCTGCCACCCGCCCCCAGCTCGGGCTGTTGGGCCCCCTCTCACCCCTCGCGACTCTCGGCTGTTGGATTTTACCCTTTCTGCTGCCCTGGCCGTGCCGTGTCGAGCCTCGTCCCAGCACAGCGCTGCGATTCCTCGGCTCCGTGCCGGCGGAGGGGAAAAGCCCCGAGGAGATGCGCGTCCACCCCGCGGGGAGGTGCTGGGAGCGGCGCGGCTGCCGGCGAGGGAATGGTTAAACGACCGGCTTGTTCGCTTCTAGTGGTCGTCTTCAAAGAAATCTAATTACAGTCACTACAAAGCTTGATTACGGCGTTATTCGAGGGAAGAAATTACCTTCTTTTTGATAAAAATTCAGTTGGCTTTGAGAACAGTATTTCTCTTCTCGTGGGGTCGTGCGGAATGAAAACAAAATAAGATCTATTTCTTTTCCCCGGTATAAAATTGACCAAAGTACTGCATCTGCTCAGTTACCAGAGAGAAACCTCATCCAGAAAGCAGAATAAAAGCTTATGTGTAGTTTCTGTGTGGAACAGGGTTATTGTTCTCTGTAGTTAAAAAGGGCTGAGGATGCTCTGCTCCTGACGTCTGGATGTCTGTCTGCTGCTGTCGCACCAGAGCTGGGCGGTTTAAAACAGCACTTTTTACAGGATTTGCTTTCTCTTCCTGTAAAGAAATAAAGAAAAAAAAAATCGAGGAAAGTTTAGGTATACGATTATCTATTTTTTTTTATAGACTCAAATTTCTTTTCAAGGAGAAAAAGCACAGCGCACACCACTGGTGTTGCTTCCAACCGGAAAGTTAAATGTCCTCCTTAATATCACATTGTGTAAAATCAAATTGAGAAGATATTGCAAACTAGTTGTGTATTTTCAGTAATCAGAAGTATCAAAGACTTTCTAAGACTCCAGGGCACGGTATATTTAAGAGTACAAAATTGTTTTAAAAATTTGAGACTAAATTTTATACAATTGCATGTAGTTGTTAAGTGCAGGGAAATTCAAGTAAAGGATTAATAGGAGTGGTGGCTGAGAATGGATAACCCGTCCTATCCTGAGGCTTTAACTCCATTTGAAAACAGTGCTTTTTACTGCAATCTGATGCTGTTACTGTTATGTTCTTGTAAACTGATCTAAGTACTCAAGTTTCAGAGGAAGAAGTCGTTTCAAGCAAATACTTGTGCTTGTGACACCTGTGATTTGTATATAAAGCATTATCGCTGAGTGACTCCCGTGCTGAAGTGCCTGCCCGATGCTGTTTGTGAGCAGGACTCTAATGCCAGGAACAGCAACTTGAAGTGATTTTGTGGTACGGATGACAAATGTTATGGTGAGAGAAGACCATCAGTTACTGGAGGGAATGAACACAGCTGCCTCGCTAGAAACAGTTGAATGCAAAGTAAATGAGACTGTACTTTTAAATGTTCCAATATTTAGCAAAAGCAATTATGAAAGTTGGGCTGTAAATACCCTTTTGTTAACTATGGCTAAGCCCACTTAGAAGTGGTAAAGATTTGCCAGTTTTAGGAATCTTATTGCTTCTCAGTAAGTTTCTTTTCTGCCATGAACCCCAGAATTACCTTTCCAAAGGCTCCGTGCAGCCTTCCTGTCTGCTGGGATCCCTGCAGTCTGCAGTTGAGTAATGCATTTAGGGCATGACAGAATTAGTTGCAGGAGCTGGAGATAAAACACAGCTTGACAAAATTAATCTCAAAAGGAACTTGTGAAAGTCGAGTAAGACTCAGGAGAAGTGTGGTTATCCCCTAGAATTGGGGCTAATAGGGGCAATGGTGCAGGGAGCAAGGTGGTGCTGGCATTTGGCACCTCCCCAGCAAGGCTGCAGGACCCCTGAAACTCCCCTTGGTATCGCCTCTGGAACATTCAGGGGAGGAAAAAAATAAGAAAAACTTTGTTATAACTGTTTGATCATTTAGGCAGTGAGGTAACAGGATTCTCTAATTACACTGAGAATCACACAACTACATATTTTTTCTTGTTGTGGGGTTGTTTTGATTTTTTGTATGAGGTCCCCAACAGTCTGCAATAATTGGAGTTAACAGGTATAAAGCAACAAGATGGCCATAGTTAGGGTCAACTTTCTGGGTTAAGACTGTCAAAAAATGTTCCTGAATTTGATATATAACTTCTAAGAGGAACGTGGGATCACATTGCACTGCAGTTGCTGGCAAACCTTATTTCTGAGAACGTAAATCCTGTACGGGCTGTTACACGCTGTCAAGGTTTGGGCATTATTGTACTGCTTGGACTAATTTTTTAAAAGAAAACAAAAGCAAAAGGAGTTTCCCCAAAATGAAGTAGTTTCACTAAATACCTTTTCCTCCGATGCACAGCCCCACAGCTCTGCCCTTGAAAGCACACTGGCATCCTGGGTTATACATAAAATTAGTATCCCTGCTCCCTCTCCCACCTTGCACAGGTGCAGTCATGACCATACACAGCTGGAAGCAAAGCCTTCTGAGTTCTGAGGCAGGCTGCCTCGGACACAGCAATGGCAACTCTTTGGGCTGGGGTTGAAGTCTGATGCAGTTTCTTCCAATCTCTGCTTTTTCAGTACTAAATTTTTATCTTCCCATACGTGGGGCAAGGTGACAGCACTGTGAAGTGCACGGCAATGGCTCCCGTTCATTAATGACATCTGCAATCCCTTGCAGGATTGCCAACAGATCAGAGCCAGACCTTGCCAGCATCGCTTTGGAGGTAGAAGGTTGTTCTGGCTGCTCCAAGCAAACCCTCTGCAATCCACACACACCCCGATAACGTGTGGCAGAGCCACATCCCCAGGCCTTGAGAGGCTGCTGACTCCAGCTGCTGTGGGGACCCTCGGCTGCTCCCACCCGTGGTCCTGCTGTTGCACAGGCTGTGGGATCCCAGGTTCACTTGTCCCTGTGGTGGCAGATTCTCTCTGCCCATTCCAAGCCCACCAGGACTCAGCACTTGCTGCAAGCCTCCCAGCAAGCAGCTCCTCAGCATTAGAAATGGTCTCCCCCTGGTTCAGTCAGAATTAAACAAGGATTAGTCCACCCAGATACGAAGGCTTCTTGCAATATTTCAAGATCTTATGTACACATTCACCTCACAAGCTGATTTTCTTTCATCTTCAAAAACTTATCACTAGTGCCTCACCCCCTCCACAAGAGGAAAATTGTAGCGACTACTTTTTCTGTTGTTTGTCCAATTTGTGCTTGCAGCCAGCAGCCAAGGGCAGCATCAGCCTCCAAGTACCTCACTTGACACAACCACAATCTTCTTGCATGGATGGAACCGCGTTGTCCTGATCACCTTGCCACACTTCTGCTGAGATCCTTCGAGCCACCAGAAACAGAGTGAAAGCACGTGCACCGAACTGCTCAGGCTGTACATTAGAAACACCACAAGCAACACAAAAGGCTCAAGTTTATTTTTTCTGGCATGCATGCTGCTGGAAACACAGCCCAACAGGTCTTCCAGAATCTATTTAAAACCCCAACTACTTTTCCCTTTAGCTGCCACTTTGTATGTCACTTTTTTTTTTTTTTACGGTGGAATTAAAACATCCCCAAGACACAAGTTTACGTAATGGAAACAATGACAACTCCCTGCTCTGTGAACTTGGAGCTACCGCACCAAATAAACCATTTTCCTTCAGTCAGGGCCTTGTTTTGCAGTGTTAGTGTATTACTAGGGGCATAAAAAGCAGGGCAGGCTCAGGATCCATTGCTGCAAATGTTCACAAATTCACCATTGTTCTGCAAAATACACCTGGAGTAAGGAGTGAATTTTCCAGGGGTGCAATACAGGAATGTGCACATTATTGCACTGGTTTGTGTTTAACAGTTGTTGAGTGCCGATGCTTCACAGCCTGGGAAGAAAGCCTGTTAGGGTACACTTCGGATGACCTTATGCCCGACAGCTAGAACGGAGGCTGGGCACCAGCCACATGGAATGAGATGTAAGGGAGCAAAATCAATGTATGGAGCTGGCTACAAGACTCAAAGGAAAATAACACTTAACGGCCACTGGCCAAGGGAAGCAGAACATGGCAACACACAGGGGGCTGGAGCCTGAAACACAGCAAAGTGCAGGAAAACAACATCAACATTGCTGCCCAGTGCAACGGCCAGAAAGGATCCAGGACACAGTGGCTGAAGCTGGCACAGAGCAGGACCCAACTTCTAGTTTTCTGTTCTTATCTCCACACCAGCAACTGTCCTTCAGCTGGCTGACACGTAGCTTTGTCCTGTTCTGAGACGGGCATCTGTACTGCTGGCAAAGCTCCTGGATTAAAAACCTTCAGCGATAACAACTAGGCTTTTAGAGTTTCTCTGGTCGGTGAAAATCAGAAGGCCTAAACTCAGCATATGGACACAAAACGCCACCACTGAGGACATAGCCAAAGGCTGTACCAAACCAGTCATTTCTGTGATAACTAGCAGACAGAGTAAAAGACAGGGCTTTTAAAAAAAACAACACCCAGAACCTTCTAAGGTTTTGTTCTCTGGCATTGAACCTGTGCACAATTCTGTTTAATTACCTTTTTTCTGGTAAACATCCATGGGAGTGTTACTGCTTAGAACAGAGCAGTATTTCTGTCTCTTACAAAGAGCATTACAATTGTTATTCAGTTTGCTTTAGTCTAGATCATGATATCAGCAAAAATATCAAGACTGTTTTCTATATCATCCTCAGGCTCCAGCTCTTCATGCTGATCCTTGGGAGAGGGGCATACTCTTTGTCTGTGAACTGTCTTCCTCTTCCTTCTACGAACATACACAGAGCGACTCCTCTCCATCCCCTCAGAATGCAAGTCATTTGCACCAGCGGCAGTTTGCAAAGCTGACTCTAAGCTTCTGTAGAATCTAGAAAGAAACAAATTATGTCAGTATTATTTTTGTAGGTTTGCTCAGGATCTGCAAAACTGAACAAACAAATGCTTTTGTAATATCACCAAAATGTGCCAAGAGAAGAAAATTGCTACTGACATTGAGATGTTCTAGCCAACACTGGAAGGATAATCAGAAATACCAGGGCGTGTCCTTGTGCGTGTCCTGCTACTCCACTCTGTAATGCCTGGATGTTAGCAATCAAGTGGTGGAGGCACTCAAGTGCCATGAAGACCCTGTTAACCTTACAGAAACTAGAAACGGTATCAGGTTAAATGTTTAATGACTGACAGCATTAGCAATCAGATGGACTGCTGCTATGAGCAGTCACTGCTAACTTTAACCACTACAGAGATTCCCAGTGGACATATAAAAAGAAACTCCTCTGGTTACGTATACATAGGTGCCTCACCAGTATCTGTGTCCCTCGCACTCTGGCACTTCTGCCTGTTCTCTTCCTCAGCTGGACACAATTGTACTGTGTGTAACTCTCCACCACCCTCAAAAATCCTCAGTTTTGCAAACTATGCAAAGCATTTAGTGGTTTAAAGCATGTATTGCCACCTGAATTCTGCTGAGATGGCCACTGTGTTAGAATAACAAATGCTGTTAACATGAGAAAAGAAACTCAAACCACACTTAATAACAAAGTCTGCAAACTCATGTCGCTTACAGGTTTTTCCTTAAATACTTTATAGCCTTTGGAGCTCAAACAATTAATTGAAATTGTATTTTAGACTTTGTAAGAGCTGTCTAGTTTGTGTTTTGTTTTTTTTTTTTTTATTTAAACAATCTCTCCTGTGCATTTTTCACTTTCAGATTTAGATGTAATGAACAGGACTAGTGGAATCCAACAAACCTGCCAATCCTCCTTATGTTTTCTTCCATTTTCTGATTAGCTACATGTATCAGAAATTCAATATATTCTTCAGAGACCATCAGTTTCCCCTTGTGTCTCAATGGAACTTCTAAGCAATGAGTGCTCCGGACAGCCTAAAAACACACAGAGAAGGATTTCTCTAGAATAAAGTTTTTTATTTTATTAAGGTTGTTTGAATATTATGGGGAATTTACTAAAGGAAAAAAACCACTCTCCCACACAATTGGTTAGTTTGCTGTTAAATGAGGCAGAAAGAATTTGCAGTGCTACAGCATGGCCTGTGAAAGCAGTCAATCACGTTACAGCACAGATCTTGGCTTGTAAAAAAACTGAGGCTACAAGTAATGATGGGATTCTGTTATATTCCTTACAGGTCAGTAGAAAAGTCCTTACCATCATAATTTTTCCTCCTCTGCCAACTGTAATACCAGAGTTCCTGAACCCAGAATCAACAGCCACTGAATGCTGAGGAAAAAAAAAGATACCTTAAACAAGTCTCACACACTTTCACAGCAAGGAATAATTCCCAGTAGGTTGCAATGCAGCTCAGTCTCAGTTTTGCAAAAAACTTATTCCAAACCATCTCCCCAGATTAATACAAGAAAATAGTTACAGTAAAATGTTTTTAAGATCAAACCCATGTAGTGTCACAAATAGTGGGCAGTTTTAAGAGAGCTCCAGTCAATCCTGACTGTCCAATCTAAACCCGTCACTGCAGATGGGACATGACCATCTCTCTGGGCACGGCACTGCATTATCTGGTAGCCATGCACTCAGTCATGCTACTCTTGTACAGCTAGAAGGGCAGCAATGCTATAAAAGCAGCTAATCAGCTCTCTTCTAGATCAATGAAGGAACAAACGCATCATGCATTACTCTCTGGAGTCAGGCTAGAAAAGCAGAAGGCAAAGGTACTATTCAATGAGCTGCAACACAGGAGCCAAATGGCCTGGCTGGCAGCAAAATGCTGTCTACAAACACCGTCACTTTCAGCCCATGAAAGCAACCTGAGATCGCTGGAAAAGCTTTTTAGCAGGCAATCTGCTTCAGCTTGCAAACCAAGCTGCAGTTGAGTAATTTTGATTTTAAAATGGAAAGCAAAATCTCTACTCACTTTAAAGCTGTGTTTTCTTCATTAGCTTACCTTTAATACCTTGGTTATTAAACATATAGCACATCTGGGACTATTCTAAAGTGCTAGAGCTTGCTCAGGAGCCAACACTTTTTCCTTTGCAGCACAGAATATAAGAGAACAATATTGTGATACTGTTACTCAATGTAATTTTACCAGAAGCTGTGCATCCTGCATCTCTTGACACTGCACGTGAAGAACAAATGGTTCAAACTTGAGCACAACATCACCAGTAGCTTTCTCAAGTGCTGCCATCTGGAAAAAACACCAAAATATTTATATTAACACTGGAGATGGGCTACAAAAGAAAGAAAAAACAAAAACAAAAAGAAAGAAAAAAAGTACCTAGTCCATGTGTGAAACAAGCATTAAAATGCAGCCCATGAACTCCAAGGAATCACGTTCAGCTGCTTTTAATTTTTCATTGCTTGTAATACACAGAAATCTCATGGATTTCCATGATTCAGTTTGCTAAGCTTGAGGTTTGATAGCAATTCATAGCAAGAGAGACTTTAAAGATGTACGCTTCTCTGTTTGTGTCTTCCTACATGCAAACAAATAGATTCAGTCAGACAGCACAGACTGAGGGCTGTGTTGCTGCAACCATGTGAAACCCAAGCACAACTATTCAGTTACTTAAAGCTGTTCTTTAAAATAAAAGACATTTACTTCTGAAGCACATTCCTCAACTTTAGAAACTCTTCTCAGGTTCAGCAGATTAAATTTGTGGCCTAACAGACTTGATCACGTTTGAATCCTAGTTTAAAGAATAACACCTACAAAGGTAAAAAAGTCAAAGTTGAAATTAGATGCATAAATACACAAGACAAGGAAAGAAAAAAAAGAGGGAAGGAACTTCATAATTGTAAAATGCAAGACATCACCTTCAGACCCCCTGAGCTGTGCCAGAAGACTGAGACACTAATGGCAATTTTTCCTGGATTTGCAAGCGTGGAGAAAGCTGTATGATATTCCACAGGGCTTATCAGTACAATTTCCCTACTCTTCTATGCTATCTTTTTTGCAGAGTGGCTCTAAGGGCTGATAGTACTTTTTTCCATTCAGGAAAGTTGCTCTGAGGCAGTTATATGACTTATTTCATTTTATGATTATTTAACCATAAGCACCATTCCCCCCCGTTTGCCTTCACTTGCTCAATTTACAGCACTAAGAAATGTGCTGCGTTAACTGGAGAGATGTCAGCTGTTACCCTTTCCTTTGCTGTCTTGTCCAGCCCTCCTCATCTTTCTTGTAAAATGAAAATATTCAATAAAATAATCAGATTCATATGCTTTTTTAAGACATGATGGCATAAAAGAAAACTGCTGAAGTAGCACTCTCCACTTTCCTTCAAAAATTGAAAACTACTTAAATGTGTTTGTGTAGAATCTCCTCTGTAAATGTTCTTATTTTAAGTTGGAAGCCGGTCTTTCTGAACAGCTAAGTTAGTAATTCCTATGTCTCTGGAACGCTGCTTTTCCAGAAAGCATCATCTCAATGCTGCCTGATACAGAACTTCCACCAGTGAAATGCGTGGTTTGATACAGCAATTGTCACTGTGGTGTCAGTGAGGAATACATTTTTTGTATTTCACCCTGTGGCACCTGCTAATGACTCTTATGCCACTGCCCAAAGACCAGCAAGCATTCGACAGAAACTGAGCTTATTTCACTTCTGGACAGGACAGCTTTCATTTTGAACAGAGCCACAGCTTTGCAAAACCAAGACTCACTTCATCCGAGATTTTCAGAAATCATTTTCTGAAAGTCAGTGTTCTGTGACAGAAGCAACACCTATTCCTGACTTCTTGAGAAGCTATTGAGACGTGGGGATTATGTGACTTCTGACCATACAAAATCAGTCACATTTCATATTGGCTGCATTTACAACTACGCAGCGAACTTGGTCTTAAGCTTAAAAGCATTCTCCTAAAAACAGGTCTTCAGAATCTGTTAAGTAGAGCAACTAAAGGACAGTTTATTTTTAAATTAGAGTGCTGATTCATCTCAGTAACAGTCATAAAACCACCTGAACATTTCTTTCCATTTACATGCCATTTTTTCCATGACATTAGGAATCCTGCATTACATAAATACAGAAGTTGTACCATAATGTCCTCTTACCACATCGTCTTTGTTACACATTTCATGTGTTACCATGAGCCAGGTGCAGATTTTCTTCTGGATCTCAGACCTGTTTACATCCTGGAGACAGAGAGAAAGAATTAAAGTGGCACTACAGATACATGATCTTTGATTTTGTGTAAAGAAAAGAGTCCTTCATCATAAATAATGTTGCTTTTAAAAAAGCGTGTTTTCTCAAGGTACGAAAATATATTCATATAGGAGTAGTTTAAAACGGATTTATCCATGCTCCTCATGGAAGAACGGAATGTAATCCAGAGGGACCTGGACAGGCTGGAGAAATAGGCCTGGGGAAACCTCATCAGGTTCAACAAGGCCAAGGTCCTACACCTGGGTCAGGGTTATCTCCAGTTTCAATACAGGATGGAGGACAACGTGATTGAGAGCAGCCCTGCAGAGAAGGACCTGGGGGTGCTGGTTGATGAGAAGCTCGACATAAGCCAGCAATGTGCACTCACAGCCCAGAAGGCCAACCGTGTCCTGGGCTGCATCAAAAGAAGCGTGGCCAGCAGGGCGAGTGAAGTGATTCTGCCCCTCTATTCCTCTCTCGTGAGACCCCACCTGGAGTATTGTGTCCAGTTTCAGAATCCTCAACATAAGAAGACTATGGAGCTGTTGGAACGGGTCCAGAAGAGGGCTACAAACATGATCAGAGGGCTGGAGCACCTCTGCTATGAGGACAGCCTGAGAGACTTGTTGTTGTTCAGCCTAGGAGAAGGCTCTGAAAAGACCTTCTAGCGACCTTACGGTACCTGAAAGGAGCTACAAGAAAGCTGGAGTGGGACTGTTCACAAAAGTTTGTGGTGACAGGACTAGCTGCAGTGGATATAAACTGGAGAGAGGCAGATTTAGGCTAGACATAAGGAGAAATTTCTTCCCAATGAGGATGGTGAGGCACTGGCACAGGCTGCCCAGGGAAGCTGTGGCTGCCCCATCCCTGGAGGTGTTCCAGGCCAGGTTGGATGGGCCTGATCTAGTGGGAGGCGTCCCTGCCCATGGCAGGGGGGTTGGAACGAGATGATCTTTAAGGTCCCTTCCAACCCAGACTATTCTGTGATTCTACTCTCAGTCAGATAAAGCGTTGAGAGCACGGTCTCGCACTGGAAGGATTTAAGTCTCAGCAATTAATATGAGAACCTGGAGCAGAGACACCCAGCAGGACCCCGGGACCCCCGGCACCCCCAGCCCGTCGCGGCGGGACTCACGGCGGCGCCGCCCTGCAGCAGGACGAGGCGGCCCGAGCAGGAGCTGGCGGTGCAGAACGGGTCCCGGGCGTTGAGCAGCCGCAGCACGGGGGCGGCGCGCTCGTCCAGGCGGCCCTTCCTGCTGCCGTCCGCCCGCGCCAGCCGCTGCGCCTTCCGCCGCGCGAAGGCCGCCATGAGGGGCCGGGCCCGGCCGACGGCAGCCTGCGCGGGACAAACCTTCGCGGGGGCGGCCGCGGGGCGGGGCGCGGGGCGGGGCGCGGGGATCCCGTCACCGCCCCCCTCGCCGGCCCGGGCCCGCTTCGCGCCGCGGGCAGTAGCGCCGCGGAGGTAGGCGGCGCGCGCGGGGCTGCCCGTGCCGGCTGTCCCCGAGCTCGGGGCCCGGCTCCGCAGGCCCAGGCGGACACGGCCGCGGGGCTCCGGCTCGGGCCGGCCCTGCCGGCGGGAGGGGGGCCCGGGGCTCCGGCGGCGGCGGCGGGCGGGGCGGGGCCTGGCGGTGATGGGCGCGGCGGGGCGGGGTCTCCCTGAGGGCCGTACTCGGGGGCGAGGCCTGGCGGCGGAGGTCGCGCTGTGCCCGGGTTGTTGTTTCGTTGCGGAGCGGCTCCGCGCCGCGTTTCCCCGTCGAGCGTCCCGGGAGCCGGGTCGGGCCCCTCTCATCCGGCCCCGCCTCTGCTTCCCACGGAGGACGGGGCCACCTTCCCGCCCGCCGTGGGCCCGGCTGCCGGTGGCTGCTCTGAGGCGAGGGAGGCCCCGACTCCCGCCGTGTCCTCGGGGCGCGGGGAGGCCGAGTTCCACCCCTACCGCGAGTCGGGGCGATCTGCGGATGAGGGATGATGTGACTGAGGGCTGCCCTGCAGAGAAGGACTCGCTGTGCTGGTCTGTGAGAAGCTCGACACGAGCCGGCGATGTGCGCTCGCAGCCCGGAAGGCCAACCGTGCCCCGGGCTGCATCAGAAGAAGCTTGGCCAGCAGGGCGAAGGAGGAGATTCTGCCCCTCTATTCCTGTCTCATGTGAGACCCCTCCTGGTGCATTATGTCCGGTTCTGGAATCCCAAACGTAAGAAGGATGTGGAGCTGTTGGAACAGGTCTAGAAGAGGGCTACAACGATGATCAGAGGGCTGGAGCACCTCCCGTACAAGGACAGGCTGAGAGAATTGGGGTTGTTCAGCCTGGAGAAGAGAAGGCTCCAGGTAGACCTTATAGCGACCTTCCTGTACCTGAAGGGGGTGTACAAGAAAGTTGGAGAGGGACATTTTACAAAGGCATGTAGCGACAGGATGAGGGGAAATGTCTTTAAATTGAAGTAGAGAAGATGTAGACTAGACATTAGGAAGACATTCTTCCCAATGAGGATGGTGAGGCACTGGCACAGGTTGCCCAGGGAAGCTGTGGATGCCCCATCCCTGGAAGCGTTCAAGGCCACGTTGGACAGGGCCTTGAGCAGCCTGATCTGGTGGAAGGAGTTCCCCGCCATGGCAGGGGAGTTGGAACTGGATGGTATTTAAAGTCTGTTCCAAAGCAGACCATTCTATGATGTTATGATCCCGAGGGGCAGAGCTCTCTGTACGGGCTGTGCTGCTGCTGCTTTCCCTGCTTCCCCCACTCTCAGGCCCTGGGCCCTGCCCCATTCCGCAACTGGTTTGTGCCGATGAGTCTGGGGTTCCCCAGGTGCTTGGAGCCACTGGGATGATGTCTGCCTGCCTGCAGCCACTCCAGCCAGTAGCGGGCTGCTTCCAGTCCTCTGAAGGTGGCCTCATACTAGGTTCATCACCGGGCTGCAGAATAGTTTATTAAAACTTATGGGTCCATTTTTTTTCTGAGCAGAATAGAAGCTGCTTTTTGGTTTGTTATCACAACATATAAAAGTGACCTGTACTGCAGAAATTGCTTGGCAGAGTGGATTTTTGCCACGTCCTAAGGGAAATCTTAGTAGTGTACATCCCTGTGACCAGTGCTCTTTCTGGCTTGAACAGACAACCAAAACTACGCAGGCTTCTTACAGACTAGAGTTAGGAAAAAAATAATGTTGAAGTCAGGTCCTTGTGAAAGCTGTAATCAGCTTTGGGAAAAGCCTGCCTCTGTCTGCAGCCCTGAAGTTCCATAACTGGAGCTGGCCAGCAGTGGGATCTCCTGATACCTATAAGGTTCCTATGTGCCTCTGCTGTTCCGTGATTTTTTGCTAGGTCACAAGTAAAGTGCTTCTCTCTGAGTGGATCAGCTTCCTGACAGACCTGTGTGTAACTGTCCTGTGGTGGGAGTACCGTGCTCATGGTGGTTTGTTGGAGCCCATCAGGAATGAGTGTGGTTGGAGCAGTTGCACCTCCCTGTGTTGATAAGCTTTCCTTGTGTCCAGCAGTGCCTGTGAGCTGTGAGCTGCAGCACAGGGCTGTCACATACAGATGCAGTTGTGGAATTAAGGACTGGAATCTTAAATGTCTGCATTTCAGTCTTTCCTGGCTTGTTTTAATGTTCTAGGGGTACCTTTGTTTGTGATAGCTGATTAATAGACTTTTTTTGCCTTTTTTACCTGGAGGTTTGACAGCCTGCAGGAGCGGTGACTGGAATGTCACTTGGTTAGACAACCCTGTTGGCCTGTGTGTAGCAGGCTTTTTTTTTGCCAGAGTGTAGCAGTAAATTGTAGCAGTTTTCCCCCCAAAGTGCTGTATATCTGTACAGATGTGACAGCTCCTGTTCACAGGAGCTGCTGTAGAAACATTTCTATGGGAAAATTATTTGCATGTGGTTCTCTTAATACCCATAAAGCCCTGCAAGTGGTGGGGTAAATGTTCTGCGTTTTGCAAGTTTTGGGAAAAAAGCCCAAACCAACTCTCCTTCCCCCAGTTTAAATAAAGAGTGAAGCTCTGTTTAATCTGTTGCTTGGCAGGTGGTTGTTTGATTTCTTTATTTTGAAAATGCAAAATAAATTATGATGGCAATACCATATTTTTTTTCCCTGCAGATATTCTGATAACTATGGCAGCCACAAGAAATCTGATGAGAGCTGTCAGAGTTTTTGAATTTGGTGGCCCTGAAGTGCTTAAAATCCAGTCAGACGTCGTAATTCCTGTTCCAAAAGAAAATCAGGTATATATGAGTTCTGTGAACAGAAATAATGGCATTGAATGATAATAGGCTACTCAGAACAGAATGAAGAATACAAACCAAAACTTTTCATCTTGAATATGTAGTTTTTGATCAGTATATTCGTTCTGGGACTTATGCTAGAAAACCAACTTTACCCTACACTCCAGGCTCAGATGTGGCTGGTGTAATTGAAGGGGTTGGAGAACATGTTACTGCATTCAAGGTAGGTGTAGAAAATACATTGAGTTTTAATTCATGATTGTTTATGGGTTCATCTTTGTGTGGTTGCTCTGCTGCTAATCCTGTTTCTATTGCTTTGCTGGCTTTTTTCACCTTTGCCAGCTAGTGGCAGCACACAGTGGGGTCACCCTGACAGTCCAGAGTGAGAGCTGATGCAATGCGTGTGTGTGCCCCAGACAGACATCCCAAAAATGCCGAGTGGCCAAGCTCGTGCATTTGCATGCTCGAGCTGCTTGGGAAACCATTGCACTACCCTGCAGCAGTTACTACCCGGTGTCCGCAGACCGGACCCACCCCATCCACATGCTGGATGTTTATGGAGGTCACCATGCTGGCAGCAGAAGACTCAGAGCTGTGTATCTGTGCCTTCTGTGGGCCCTGGCATTGCTCTGCCAGTGGCCAAGGGCCAGGCTGGGTGCTGTCTTGGCCCCACAGCTGGTGTTGTGCCACGGCGCTGGGCATACATAGGTGACGTGCTGCCCGCTGTGCATGTCCACATCGCCTGTGGGATTTTGGCTTGAGCCGGCCCTTCTGCAGAACAGTGGCAATATTGAGGTGTTGTAAGGTTTATTAAGAGAATATCTCTTTTCCACGTTTAAGCAAAAATAATTGAGAAATGTTTATTTTGTGTTTGTGAAAACTTTTTAGGTTTTGCATTTGGAATCTGTGTTTGGAATTCTCTAGTGTTCAGGTTCATTAAGGTCAATATTAATGAGACAGTAGGTTTGTGTGTTACCCTCTAGAGCCGGGGTTCTAATTATGACACTTTAGGTGTATGAAATGATATGGTTTGTATTGCATGGATTGTATGTATTAGCATTATAAAAATCCTCTCTGTGACAAATATAATCGGTTAGTTTTAATAGGAGAGCTGTTAGAAATCAGCTAAACATCTGTGAACTGGTTCTTAAACTATATTAAAGAAAATATAAGCGAGATGATTAATGTCTCTATTTTTTTTCCCTCCTTTCTAGAAAGGTGACAGGATTTTTACCATTGGTACGATCTCTGGAGGATATGCAGATTATGCAGTTGCTGCAGCTAATAAAGTGTTTCCTTTGTCGGATAAACTGGACTTTAAACAAGGAGCAGCAGTTGCAATACCCTACTTCACTGCTTATCGTGCTCTTTTCCAAAAGTAAGGTGTCAAATCTAAGTTTATCCATTTTGCTTATGAATATTTAAAAAATTGAAGCCCGCTTTTTCATTGTCCTCTAAAAGGAGAGGAGATCAATGAGTGGAAATGTTTAAAACTCTTAAGTTAAATTTGTTATGCTGATGGCATTGTCATATCATTGTCACCTAGAAGCTAGCAACTGTGTTCTCCTGTTACACATTTCTTCTCAAGAGAACAGGCCTGGAAAGGCTTCTCCGGTAAGATTCTTGTAATAAAATGTATAACTCTCTCTCAGTGCTAATTGTTACTTCAGCCAGTGAAGAACAGGAATAGTTCTAATTTCTTCTAATTTCTTCTTCCAATTTCTCTTCTTCCTGAGCCTCTGTGCCAGAGAGGCTTCATGTACAGCCCTGTCTGTGCCATAGGGCAGGGTAATGAGTTAAAGCCAGGCTTCATGTCAGCTAGGTGAGAGCTTAGGTCTGGACATCTGGTTTAGTTTGATGGAACAAATTGTTAGAACCAGCATGGTTTACTTTTATGTTCTGTAACAGGTGAAAATCTTTAAGTTCAGTACCAGACCATGACTTGCTGCTAGGTGCACAACATAACTGTGCAGTACGTAAATTTGTAAGTGATATAGTTTATTTTGCCTCCTTGTTTTCCCAAAGAAGCTGATTGTACCTGTTTAGCCATAACATGAATTGGAAATCATACTGTGTGAAAGATGAGATTTGACGTTGGTTTATACAATCTGATGCGTAACGGCTGTGTACTGCAATCTTCATGCCAATATTTTCTGTTTTCCACTCAGAGGGCATGCCAAAGCAGGAGAGAGCGTGCTAGTGCATGGAGCCAGTGAGGGGGTAAGTATTTGGAGAAGGCAGCTTGTAAGAAATGCTGCTTTCTGTCTTTGCATCTGCTTTTGTCTGTGGTATGATTTATGGTCACATTTATATCAATTAGTGGATTAACAAAATTAGGTTTCTGTTTCAGATGATTTAGATGCTTTTTTTTTCTGGAGCGTGTCCAGAGAAGGGCGACAAAGATGATGAAGGGGCTGGAGAACAAGCCTTACGAGGAGCAGCTGAGGGAACTGGGGTCGTTTAGCTTGGAGAAGAGAAGGCTGAGGGGAGACCTCTGTAACTACCTGAAAAGAGGTTGTGGAGAGGAGGGAGCTGGCCTCCCAAGTGACAGGGGACGGGACAAGGGGCTGTGGCCTCAAGCTCCACCAGGGGAGGTTCAGGCTGGACGTCAGAAAAAAATTTTTCGTGGAAAGGGTCATTGGGCACGGGAACAGGCTGCCCAGGGAGGTGGTTGAGTCACCATCCTTGGAGCATGCGTTTCGGAACATATCCTGTAACTGTGGCTGCTGTGGGAGCTGCTGAATCGGTAGCCTCCGGGAGCTGACCAGCTGGGACTGAATCCTGGGCAGGCAGTGTCTGTGTTCCCCCATCTTGGTCTCCCATGCTGTTGCCATGACACAGAGCAATGCCAAGAGATGGCATTGCTGTGCCTGGATGACCATTGGCTCCAGCACCAGGTTTTTGTGGAGGCATCCAACACCTCCAGACGTCCTCTGGAGTGCAGAGCTGGTACGAGACCCAGAGAATTTGGTTTCTAAAGGAACAATTTATCTGGTTGTGCAAGGTTCATAATGTTAACAAAATTTCTGCTTGCAGGTTTTCTTTGCAGTATGTAGTGCTGGTATCAATAGCAGATGATTCTGTGAAGGCAAGAATTTCCTTGGCTTTGTATCAAGTATCTATGGCCCAGCTTTAACAAACAGACTGCATTCTACGTGGATTTATATTAAATGCTGATATCTCTTCAAAAACCCCACAAAGTTTTACCACATCTCTGTAAATATCTTTTCTTTATTAGACTGATTCTAAGGTGCAAATAACTTATGGCTAAAAAAATGTTTCCAGGCTAACTTTTTAAATTGGTAAGTTCCAATTTGCAGGTGAAATATATGAAATCGATGCTAAGAAAGAAAGAGAAAAAAGACTTAATTACTTAATTTTTCCTTTTTGTGTTTTTTTTTTTTTTTTCCTTTTCTTCCCTCCCCCTTCATCCCCTCAGGTTGGAATAGCGACATGTCAGATTGCCAGAGCTTGTGGTTTAAAGGTTTTGGGTACAGCAGGAACTGAGGAGGGCATGAACATAGTCCTGAGAAATGGTGCTCACCAAGTATTTAATCACAGAGAAGCAAATTACATTGATAAAATTAAGGTAAGCATGTATCAGGGCTAGGTGATTCTTGTTACTAACAGAATGAGCAGTCATTTGCAGAAGTTTTTTTTTAAGTAGATTTATGTGGGAGCAATAGCGTACTGTCTTTGTCATTTCTACACAAGATAAAACTTTCCCAGGCTAGAAGAGCTGAGCTTTCTTCACTGGCGATGGAATTTAGAAACTCTTGCATTCCAGCAATTTCCAATATGGTAGCATATTACAATTCATCAGATCAAAATACTCTAAAATTAAATTTATTACCTGTCAGTCTTAGTACAAAGGCTGTATTTAAAATGTAATCAATAAACTGTAAAATGTGTGTTATTTATAGGATATGAAATAAACGGTAGTACCCAAGCACTAATTGGACTGATAATAAGGTATTATATCCTGTATAGGAATACACAAAGATGGAAGGAGTTGATATAATAATAGAAATGCTCTCTAACATCAATCTTGCTGCTGACTTACAATTGCTGTCCTGTGGAGGAAGGGTGATGGTAAGTGGTTTTGTCACTTACTTTGTGCACGTAACACCGCAGTTGAATAGTTACGAATGGAACTCGATCGTAACTTATTTGTAACAGGTTGTGGGCTGTAGAGGTCCCATCGAGATAAATCCCAGAGACACGATGACTAAGGAATCTAGTATAATTGGAGTCAGTCTGTTTCTTGCAACTGAGGCAGGAACATTTTCATTTTAAAGCATGTTTTGTTGGCATATTCCAACACTTCTCTGTTTTCAGTTAAAACCTATTGTAGGGATCATTTCACCGTAAATAACTTGTTGGTTCATTCCTTTACATTTTTATCTAATCTCAGAACATCATAAAATATTTTTGGGTTGTGAAATTTGGTTTAACTTTTGCATAAACAGTAAATACATTTCTAGAATGTAAAGGCCCTGCGGTGGTAAATGCTGTCTTTATTACATGCCGGAGGAGATGCATGAATGTGCAGCGGCACTTCTTGATGGCATAGAAGCTGGCTGGCTGAACCCAATTGTGGGCCCAGAATATCCACTGGAGCAAGTAGCTAAGGCTCATGAAGACATTATTCATGGCAGTGGTGCACGAGGAAAGATGGTGCTCCTTCTGTGAAGCCTTTTCCCATTTATTTTGTAGCTGTTCTAACTGCATCTTTGCTTACATGATTAATTGGATGTATGGTATAAAACTTACTTCTAATCAGGTTTAGCAGTAACAGCAAATGCTGATTTACATTAATTATATCAATCAATTACCGATCGGTTTTCTTTTTGTAATAAGCAGAGTTGTGTATACTTTAAAGTAATTTTTGTAGCTCTTTTGGCTGATGTGGAAATAATAAATTTTCTCTGGTGATGTGGCCTTGTGGTACAAGGGAAGCGAATACCTCAGGCAGGATTGGATCTCTTGCTCTCTGAGAAGTTACAATGAAGCTGCTGTGGGCAGTGCAAAATGATTTTTAACAGATACACATATGTCTAGAACTAGCTATACAGATATAACTAGGACTTCGTTAATTTTTTAACCGTAATTAGTCTTATTCCATTTTTGTCACATAATTTACTTGGAATAAAAGCTTTTACTGTCAAAACAATTCACTTTTGAGCTCATGGCCAAAGAATCTGTCAAATGAGAACTACTAGGACGCAGAGGCATTTTTGTTTTGCTACGTTTGACTTAGTATCTGAATTGCAAATGTCACAGATAATTCAGAGGGACTGTAACTCTGAAGTTACTTGCTGTTATTGTATTTGCTACTCTGTAGCTGATGATATTGGGAGAAACAGCTAATTCCTTGATGGTAAGTAGCTGGGTAGCGAGGATTTAAATTCTTCCTGCAAACTTTATTAAATTTAAAGTCACCTGAATCTGTGGCTAAAGTGAGGAGAAGAGAAAGGCTGAACAGCTTTCATTGGTGCTGAGAATTGTGTTAGTTCATAAATGAATGTGGATACATTGTTGTCCATATCCAAATACAATGCAGTTAAGGAAGAACAATTTCTTTGTGTTGACAGTTTTTACACTCAAAATGTTTGGTATTACAGGCACTTCCTTTTAATGATCCAATTCTCTAATGAGTCATGAAGTCATCACTTGCAGATGAGTTTTCTCAACTTCAAGGAGAACTTCTGTTCCTCTGAGGAAAAGTGAGTCCTTACTGACCATAAATTTCAATATAGAGGCATTTTTGTCTGCGAAACTTGTTTTTTAACGTTTGGTTTAGATTTGTTTACTGTCATACTATCACAAATCAGCACATGTTCTCTCAATCCAAGTGTAGTTTCCTCAGGCATTGCACTACCTTCTTTGAAGCTGTGATTTTATTTTTTTTTTCTGAGACGGCATTAATTTCTACTGATGTTTTGCTTAATCCCAACTAAGAAAATAATTGGCAAAATCTTTTGAAATGTCTGGATTTCTCCCCTAGGTTTGTCATCCCCTGTTAAAATATTAAGGTGAGAGAAGAGTATTTTACAGGGAGGCTTACGGAACTAATTCAGTTAGTATTGGTGGTGAAAGAGCAAGGTCTCAGTGTCAAAGAGGAAAGGAATGTTCTTCTAATGGAAGTTAAGTCATGTAAGGAAGACATTGTCCAGCACCAAGCTTGTCCCTGTGGAAGTGCATCTCTGGTGTTTTGCATTAACCTCTCAGTAGAGAGGAGAGCGCTCCAAGTCACCGATTCAGACTTGCAATATCAGCCTTTTTCAGGTATGAAAGCGTCTCTTTTAATGCCATGTTTGGGATTGCTACTCAAGTGATAATTTAAACTTACAGGTGAGTAAATTTTCTAACATAGCATAAATATACGCACCTCTAAAAAGCTCTACCTATTTTTCCCAGCAGGAATTAAGAAAGTGTTTGAATTTCTGATGGGGGGGGATAATACTAAGATATTATAGCTATTAAACATAGGTCTAAAGGAATATGCTGGGTGACTGAGTTAAGTCCTCATTTCTTTCAAGATGTGTGTAATTGGTTTGGTAAACTACTTGAGCTCCGTCTTCTATAGCAGGCAGATCACAGTGCTGTTTCTTCTGTGCAAATGTAAATGTGAGGTCCTTCTGCTATTATACGGAGTCATTTAACTGTTCCTTGTTCATACAAACCTTATAGCCATTGCATCAAATGGATGCTTTTGCCAGGGATAAAGATGGGAGTGTTTCTGGAGTTAAGTATTTCAAACTAATATTTTAGTAAGTGCTTTTGAAAGTAGTTGCTGGGGAAGAGAAGGATTATGCGAACTTGGCTGTAGGAGTGCAGTAGCGTGGTCCTTGCCTGCCAGTGTCACAGGTTTGGCATCTGTCACAGCTGGAGGCTGTGTGGATGTCCCAGTGGCCAGATGCTGGCTTCCCTGCAGGTCAAAATTCCAACATGAGTAGGGAGCTGCATTCCCACTTGCTCTGAATTTGAAGGTTTAAGAATGATTAGCCTAGTGTAAATGATGTGGGTAGGTAGTGTTTAACTGATTATTAAGGTAAAAGATGCTGATTATTCCTGTTCCTTCTGGTGAAATTATGGCAGGTAGGGAATCTGTGATTCTGCTTGGCAGCACTGTTAGAAAAAGTAAAACATCTCTTAATGTGAAGGTACTAAATAGCAGGTCAAGCATAGCAGTTAATGGTTGATATGATGATGTGTGTATGAAAATACACATTTTCTTTATACACGGTATGTTTTAAAATCTGTGGTTCTTTTTAATTTGTCCTTTGCTCAGAGGGTGTTACAGGAATGAGAGGCTTATGGTTTACAGTGACTCCTTTCTTGCTTCATGCCGCCTCTGTGCTGGAGCTAATGCTCAGAGATGAAATTCAGAGCAGTTTCCCTGTCAATGCATTTGCTGATGTTCATAGGACAGGGTTTGTTACAGGCTCCTGACCAGAAGGTGTCAGAGGAGTTCTTCTGTTTCTCTGACGCTGCAGGCTTCTCCCGGCAAAGCTAAGCACATTGAATCCGCAGCACTCAGACAGCTGTGTCACAGAATCACAGAATCACTAGTTTGGAAAAGATCCACAGAATCATCAAGTCCAACCATTCCCATCAACCATTAAACCATGCCCCTCAGCACCTCATCCACCCATCTTTTGAACACCTCCAGGGATGGTGACTCAACCACTTCCCTGGGCAGCCTGTTCCAGTGCCCAATGACCCTTTCTGTGAAAATTTTTTTTTCTGATGTCCAGCCTGAACCTCCCCTGGTGGAGTTTGAGGCCATTCCCTCTCGTCCTGTCCCCTGTCACTTGGGAGAAGAGGTCTCCCCTCAGCCTCCTCTTCTCAAGGCTAAACAACCCCAGTTCCCTCAGCTGCTCCTCGTAAGTCTTGTTCTCCACCCCCCTCACCAGCTTCGTTGCCCTTCTCCGGACACACTCCAGAGCTGCAACATCCTTCTTGTAGTGAGGGGCCCCAAGAAGACATGCAATAGAGCATCTAAATTCTTGGTCTATATCTGATGTATGGTACAAATGGAAGGGGTTGTTTTCATTTTGGGACACGCAGTGTGAATAAAAATTACAGCATAGCACTGACCACAAGGTACAGGGAGGAACAAGGAGATGCAGTGGCTCTTTGGGACTGTGGGCAGGAGGTGGGCGTGAGGGATGAGAGGGCAGTGTTGTCAGTGCTGTGGCAGACATGAGCCTGGGCTGCGGCTGTAGGTGGAGGTGCAGCGCTGTGAGATCTTGTCATGCTGAAGGTGAGGGGGCCAGGGCTTGCCCACAACTTAGTTCCAGTAGCCCCAGCCTCGCATTTCAGTGCAAACCCGCTCTCACTGTAATCTGCCAGGGGGAACGGTTGAAAGTGTCCACGGATGTTCCGTGCTGTGTTCGTTGTTAGCAGAACACTCTTGTCACTGGAGGGGGAACCACTTTGGCTTGGGAACTGCTGCAGCTGAGCTTCTTGGAGACGTTGCTTGTCACATTTCTGACTAATCCTTCAGCTGCGTCTGGTCTGTCAGGGCACCCATCTGCAGAGTCTGTCAACCTAGAGATCCCTTGGTCCAGCTCTCTTTTTAGAACGTGCCATCCCCTCCACAGAGCGGAGAGTATGGAGGAAAAGGATAGCAGACAAACAAACTAGGCAGAATAATTCTGTCAGGTTGGCTGGTTTTGAGTTTAATCAGAGGAGGGGTCTGAATCAGCGAATGGTGGTGCTCTCTGTGATGGGGCTGTGAGTGGTGGGAGAGGCTACACCGGCTCTCACTGTTGTGCTCAACTTCGCACAGACAGGCAGGGCTTGGGGTTCCGCGCTTGCCACATGTTATCTGTGTATCTGTGTGTGCCATGTGTAGCCATGGCAGCATCTGGAAAGGGCAGGTACGTGTATTTCTGAAAGACAGAGGGGTGGAATTGCAGCTGTGGTTCGTTAATATCATTGTGCCCAAAATAAATGGTGCTTCAAAAGTATCCCCTCTCCGTTGTAACCGAGTGGTTCCCTGCATGTGTTCCTGCCGCCTTGGTGTGTTCCAGCAGGATACAATAAATTAATGAGACTTTAATTGCAGGGTTGGGAAGATAAAAAAGTCTGGAAGATGTTGATGTTCTTGATAGTTGCTTCTTTTACAAGAGACAATTCAGTATTCCATGTGGGTGGATCATGGCACAGAGGACCATTGAAGGACAGCTGAAGTCCTTCAATGTTTTGGAGCTGGTTCATCAGCAAGGGAGGGCTGGCCCTGCTCTTCCTCGCCTTCTCAGTTCAGTTGTGCTGCAGCCTTGAGAGGAACCGCTGTGATGCAGAGGAACAACAGGAGCGGGGAAGGATGATGATATCTCCTGTATCAGAGTCAAGCTGGAGGCCACTGAAATGCACCCTTTGGAGCTTTCCTGTCATTTGTGCTGAGAGAATGGAAATGTGGATGGATATTTGAGCAACTAATCTGGCGAGGGGGCTGGAGAACAGGCCTTATGAGGAGCGGCTGAGAGAGCTGGGCTTGTTTAGCCTGGAGAAGAGGAGGCTGAGGGGAGACCTCATTGCTCTCTCCAACTACCTGAAAGGAAGAGAGGAGGGTGCTGGCCTCTTCTCCCAAGTGACAGGGGACAGGATGAGACAGAATGGCCTCAAGCTGCACCAGGGGAGGTTTAAGGTTGGACATTAGGAAAAAATTTTCACGGAAAGGGTCATTGGGCACTGGCAGAGGCTGCCCAGGGAGGGGCTTGAGTCACCTTCCCTGGAGGTGTTTAGAAGATGGGTGGATGAGGTGCTGACGGGCATGGTTTGGTGATTGACGGGAATGGTTGGACTCGACGATCCGGTGGGTCTTTTCCAACGCGGTGATTCTATGAGTCTATGATTTGAAACAATCGAGCATCCTCTCATCTCCCACTGTGTTTTTAAGTTCACAGGCGTGTATTGTATCCAAAGGCCTTCTTCATCCTTCCCTTCTCCTTGCCTTTCTCTTCCTTTACCCTGGCAGCTCGCTGGTACTGCAGGGGAAGAGCCCGTTGCAGCGTCTCCTGCCAGCTCGGGGTCGGCGTCACAGGCGGCCGCCGCCGGGGGGTTGGGGGGCGGCCCTGGCAACCCCGCCCCTCCCCGCTGTGTCCTAGCGACGCTCGGGACGCGGCCAATAGCGCCGCTGGGAGCCGCCGCGATGGGAGCTCCGCAGACGGGGTGAGTGGAGCGGGGGCCGGGCCGTGCTTGCCCGGTTCTGTCGGGACGCGGAGCGAGAGCCTGGGGGGGAAGGAGGGTGGGGGTGCAGCCGGGGGCTGGCTCCGCGTAGAGCCGCGCCGCTCCGAGCCTTGGGAACTCGGGGACCGCCGTGTCGCTGCGTCCAGCGCGGGGGGGATGCGCCGCCTGTCCCCTCACAACGAAAGCGCCGGCCAAGACCCCGAGAATTCGTTGTATCCCCTCCGTCCGTGAAGGGGCTGGCGGCAGGTGTGCCCCTCCTCGGTGTCTGGCTTCGCAGCCGCGGGCTGGAACGTTCAGAGCATCCACACGGCCCCGAGGCGGCACGAATTACAGATCCTGAGGACCTGTGCACGTCCCCGTCTCTGTAACGTGATTTGGCACGTCCTGTATGCTGAGCGATGCTCTGGGTAAAGAACCGACCGAGTCCCTTGCTCCCGGCCGTGTCACAAATCGGTAGCAGAACAAGAGCCTTTTGGCTCCCGTTTCCATGCCAAGTTGTGCTCAAGATTGGAACCTGTAGAAAGATTTGCTTGTATAAAAGCCTTTGGAAAAAAGAGTGTTTCTTGTATGCAGAAATATATAGGACTCCAAACAAAATACTTAAAACCTTATTCTTGGAAGATTGTTTCCCTCTAGTTACCGTGAAAGGCACTTTTGGAGTCGGGATGATAGTTTGTTAGAACAGTTTTGGGGAAACAGTTCTGCCGTGGCTGATGGCATTTATTTCACAGATGTATTGAGGAATAGCTCCAATCTCTACCTTACAGGGAAAACACTGGAAATTGCAGAGCTGTGACTTGCAAAGACCTTGCTGAAGTGGAGAGGCCACCACATGTGGGGTTTGCCTCTGCTCCTCACTCTGGGAGCCGTTCAATAGTGCTAGCTTAGTACAGCAGTCAAATGAGCCACAGGATCACAAAATAATTCACTCTGCAAAAGACAAGGAAGATCTCTTGTCTGGTCTGCTCATGGGGTCAGCTGACATCAGACCAAGTTGCTTCATTCAGACTGACCCCTGCTCCGGCTGCGCAGCCTCTCCTCCTTCAGCCTCTCCTCACAGGGCGTGTGCTCCAGCTCCACCATCCTGGTGGCCTCCTTGAGCTCACTTCAGTGCATCCACGGCTCCTGTGCACTAGGGCCCAAACCTGGATGCAGCCACGCACATGGGGTCTAGTGGGTGACAAGGAAAGGGGACAATCGCTTCCCTCCTGCCAGCTGTGCTCCTCTTATTTCAGCTCAGGATGCTGCTGGCCGTCCTCGCTGCCCGGTGCTGTGGCTGACTCACCTCATCCAGCTTGTGTCCCCAGGACTGGCTGATCCTTTCCAGTAGAGCTACGTCCAGCCTGTCTGTCTCCAGCTTGTGCTGTTTGTAGCACAGGGTTGTTCGTTCCTGGGTGTAGGACTTTCACCTGGCCATGTTAAACTTCCTAAGGGTCCTGTGTAGCCTTTGGGCAGTGCTGGGCGAGCCACTGTCTGTGTTCCAGAGCTTCGTGACTGCCTTTGGGTGCAGGCAGAGTAAGCTCATTTCTGTCTGCTTGTTAGATCTCTGGCTGCCTTTGAGGTCATTGACCATGCCCTGGGGCAAAGTATTCATAAAATAAAGTAATTTTCACGGAGTATCTGGCCAAAGAATCTTCAGTGGTTTGGCCATGAAATAGTTCAGGTTAGGCAAAGAGTAAAGAGAGCAGCTTGAAGCTTTTGAAACAAAAGTGAAAGGTGAATGTAGCCTGTGTGTCCATGAGGCAAACAACTGGTAGTCTCATTGAGGTCAGCTGGCCAAGGCTGGAGGGGACGTGCAACTATTTAAGCAGAGATGCAGTGTGGTTTGGAGAGACTGTGACCTTCCCCTTCCTTGTTATCACCTGAGGAAGATTGTACCTGGGCTTCAGGGTTTTGTGAGCTTGAAATAATGCAATTAATTATCATTAGACTGCACAGCCCCATCCAGATTTCAAGTCATCTACTGACTTCAATGAAGTTTGGTTCAGTAGCTGGGTTCCAGCGTGGCTTCTTATTCTTATAAGCACAGCAGCAGAGGTTGAAATCAAAAAATACAGAAGCCAGAGCTGTGCCTCAAGTCCAAAGGTGGTGCAGCTGAGGGTCTGCCAGTGACCCAGCTGCACAGCAGCAGCTCCCCATATTTTGAAAAGGGCCACGGCCTAAGGCTGTAGTTGGAAAAGTCAGTTCGCAAGTGTTACAACCCTGCCACCCTACAAAGCAAGATCCTCTTTTTGCGGAGACTGGGGATTGTTTTCCTGGCTTTTCATCTTCTGGTCCTCTTTCACAGAGAGAGGAATCCAAGTGCAGTGTAGTCACTGGCCGTATTCACTTGGCTCAAGCTTGGAGGCACCAAACGGAACAAGCATTTATGTTGAGTTGTGTGGCAATGCCAGCAGTTGTCTTCTAAATGCCTGTACTGGTGGGTTGATGGCAAAATCCCATCCTCTGTGATGGAACTATGCTGTCTTTGGAATCTTAGGCCCACATGTGCCTGTTGGGCTATTCCCAGCTAAAATTCACAATGTCCTGACCTTCAGGACTTCGTGTCATATTCCAGTCCTGCAGAAAATCACTTTGCCACCATCTGCTTTCCTCTGTGGAGACCCTGACGGCATTGTTTTTTGAAATGGGATGTACTTAATGGTGGCTGAAGAGTTTCCTTAGGGAGGGTATTGCAGGCAGTGGCCAGGTGTCTGGAAAGTCTCCTGGGAGGAGTCTTTGCTCCCAAATGGAACATGTTGGGCAGGGGCCTTGCCTTGTGGGGTTCTTAACTGACAGTCTGTGTTTGAATTTGTTCTGTCTGGAGGCTGGCTGAGCCTTTCTTGTTTATGTCCCCAGCAGAAGCAATGCCAGATCCATTAGCTTGTTAAAGCGAGGAATGGTCTCCGTTAGGGCAGGACTCTTTGCTTGATTGAAGGAGCAACGAACTCCAGTGATCATGTAAAACATGGGAGCTGTAATTCCCTGTGACTCTACCGATCAATAACTAGAGCTTTGATGCTCTCTTAGATTATTTCTTTGGTGAACGGTCACTGATTTAATTGCACTGTAAATTATTAACTGTGAACATGTGCTTTACAAAACTGATGCTGGATGCCTACTGTGACTTAGTCCTTTCAAATGAATAAGAGCGGTTTTAAAGATCCTTTTGATACACAGCACAAGCTCTGCACGCAGTGCGTTGCGCTGTAAGCAGATCAAAACCAGATACTGTTAATAAATAGTAATGGTAATGATAATGCAATGAAAATCTGGTATAATACAGAGTTCTAAGTGGACACTTCCTTAATTTACTAAAATCCTAGTCACTGGCTCTGGTGTATTTTTTGTTTTGTGTACTTAGTCATCTGCACAGCTGGACTCCCTGCCACTGCAGACGTAATTCCTTCTGCGGGGCTTTGGGCTGATAATTGGTTTACTTTGGCCCTCAATACATTCTTTTAAAGCAGAACAAATTGTGGCTTTTTTGGTTTGTGCCTCCGTTCTGTGTGTTGATTTGTGTCCTTGTACTTGGCTTTATTAATTTATTACTTTTGGGAGAAAAGCAGAGTTGTCTCTAGCAACAGCAGTTTGTTTTCATGAACAGGCAGTTAAGGTGTTACCTAGGAGCGCAGATGGTACCGAAGGGTGAGTGAGCACCTGGCATGCTGCTGGTCTCAAAGGGTGGGAGGTCAAGATGCCCACATAAAGCAGAGACAGACCTGGGAATGGGATGCATCTGCCTCCCAGGGTCCCCTCCTTGTGCCAGCGGGTGGGGAACTCCCTTCATGTACTAAGTTCTTCAGGGTGTCCAGAGAGAACATGTGCTCCATGCGCATGATGGTATTTGGTAGACTTCCTTGGTGCCTGGGGGAAGGAAGTTACCTGGTTTGGTAACTCGCCCTGGCTGCCCTTGGGCTGGGAATTGCACCTGCACCTCATCCTCTGGAGTGCCGAGTCGGTCTAACTCTTTGGTGTCAGTGGGATACTCCAGGGGGACTTGGGAGAGGTGTCAGCATGGCCCGCTCCGGCTGCACTTGCCTAAAGTCTGACAGGGGAGGATGAACCAGTCAGTCAGCATGAGCAGGAACTGGGCAGCAGCTGCTAGTGGGCACAGACTTGCAGGGCTAGATGCTGCTTCTGCACACAGTTTGAACCCAAGCTTGAGCCAGTGCCCGGGTGTTCAGTGAGGCTCTGCTTGTGCTGCTCTTCTAGGCAACTGAGGCATTCACCTGGGCAGAGAGCTTGGGTGTCTCTGGGAAGTCAGGCTCTGCCAAAGCCTAGTGGATGCCCTTCCATTCTTTCCAGTGGTTTCCTGGGTTTTGTTTCAGGCCCAAAACATTTCCTCGTTTTCCCCAATACTCTCTGAACTTTGAGTTTAATTCAGCATTTTTAAAGACCAGCCTGTTCATAATTTAAATGAGAAAACGTGTGCAGAGTTGTCTTTGAAACTAAAGTTGCTGTGTCACCGTACTCAGGTGGGAATTGTGTTTTGACTAGTTACATGGTCCATGAAATATTAGATGGAAGGGAGTAAATGAAGAGGAGTTGGATTGAGTTTCTCCTCTGCCTCTGTATGCAACTGCCAGGGCGTACTGTAAGTCAACATTTAGCATAATTGATGTAATCTGATGGTTTCAAATGCAAATGGTTTTAAAAAGTAATGTAGAACAGTTGCTATAGTGCCGGTATTTGATCAACGTGCATAACAAGGTAAGCTAAATTGTTTGTTTAAAGTTTAATTTATTGTTGGTAGGCTACTTGGGCGATTATTGTGAAACCCCAGATAAAATTCCTGTAAATTCATGATCTCCTTGCTTTTTTTAAATTTTTTTTTAATCAAATTGTTCTTTCTTCCCCTGAACATGCTGTTGTGTGTGGTGCCCTGGCCTAATAATAGACATTTTTCATGAATCGTCCCATTGAAAGACAGGCAAGAGAGGTACAGTGGCATTTAAATTTAAAGCCAAAGAAAACCAGAGAGATCAATCTCTTGTTGTGTAATTAAAATATTTCCTGCCCAGAGAGCCTGAAGGTCAGGCTGAACACTATGCAATGTGTGGCTGAGTGTGTGCATTTAACAACGTGAATGGATCTAGACTATTAAAAACTTCAGCTGACTGAAATGTATTTTGTTGTTTGTCCTCTTTCCAGAGGGTGACGTATGATAAGGTTGTGCTAAGAACTCTTAAAAAAGGTATCTGCTAGTTACGGATGCTTCTGGTTTTGTGTTTAACTCTCATATCTTGGGTTCAATTTTTTGAAGCTCTGATCTTTGTCAGCTAGGAAGTTGTAGCTCTGTTGGCATTCCAGAGGTGCAAGGCATTTCTTGTGTGGAGCAGGGGAGGGCCTTACTCTGACAATCTACATGATCAGGGTCTCTATGTTTGTTGATTTGGCGGATTTTCACCAATAAAGAGAAGAGAGATGCAGTTTGTTCACTTTGGATTGCTCAGTGTATGCATTAAAGACAATCCTGAGTATTTTAGCATGGGAACTGGAAAATACTCGAGAGGTTCTTGCATTTCATATTGGACCCATGTTTATTGCTCCAAATACAGAAAAGGACTTTTGCATAACATGAGGGGTGTTTTGAGGGGCAAAGATTGGCAGCAGGTAGTGTAGCCCAGCCACGCTGGCCGCTACGACTGCCTAGTCCCAGGACTCTTTTAGACTGAGCAGCCCTTCAGAGCTGTTGTGCTACTGGCTAGTCAGTCTCGTTAAAATCTTGAGAGCATGGTGTGGCAAAAGCCTTGGGTCCTTGGCTCTGAGCTGTGCAGGCTGGTACCGAACTGAGCGATGGGTTGCCCGGTGTCTGTGCTTTCTAACCCAGGAAGACCTGGGTTCTCAAGAGAGATCCTTCATCACTTGCCTCTTTTCTGACACCTGGGTCTGGAGGGGGACTTTCTTCGGTCCTGCCAGTGCAAAGCGTGCTCTCCACAGAAAGGCCGAGGTGGTGAAGAGGTGGTAGCTGGCTGAGGGCTGGAGCAATAGTGATGGGATTCCTGCAGACACAGGAGTCTGCTTGCTGCCCCAACTTTGGCACAAACTCTTTGCTTTCCTGCAGAGCGTGTTTGGATTTTATTGAGTTTGAGGAAATAGGCTACACAGAGCAGATCTGCTGATTTTTGGTAAAAGGTAATAAAGTAAATGTAAAAATGTAAAAATGTAAAAATGTAACACAGTAACTGTATTTAGAGAGCAAAATTGTTCTCATCAATGCAAGTTGCACTTCAAACTATAGCCATGTGGGGCCAGCCAGCAAAACCGTAATGCCGTACCGTAGGCTTCCTGGCCTGTATATACCATGGAAGTTATGAATCTTGCCCTGCACAAGTTTTGTGCAATTGAATTTATCAATATGTTTGTGGGATAAACATTCTTGTCTGTCTGTTTAAATAATAGCCTGGAGTCACTGTTGTGTTCACATAAATGCTCCCTGAAATGGTTTAGGATGGTTCCTAATGTTGCTGTTGTAGATTCGTTTTCCTGAGTTGTTTGTGAGTTCTATTTGTGTAAAGGCCAAATGGAGAAATGCTTTTTGAGGCAGGCTTTTTTGTTCATGAGCAAATTAGTGGTTAGCCAGACAACATTGTAACAGATACGTAGCTGAATCCCAATTGAGAAAATTGTTCAAAACAGAAGGTTATATTTAAGCCTATTTTTTGACATCTGCAATTGAAGCAACCTAGTTTTCTGTATAGGTGTTTGAAGTGGCAAATTTGATGTACACTCCCTCTGATGGAGGGAACATTAAAGAAGGGGAAATAGCTGTTAAAATAAAAGGTTGGAAATGTGGATACAGAAGGAGGCTTCGGCTAAAAAAACAAATAAATAGTCCCTTCATCAGAGCAGAATTTGCATCCAAGTTAATAACATGTCTGCTAACTTTCAAGGCAGTGAAAATAACACGGAAACAGTGTTCTGTCTTGAAAATATATTTTGGTGCTAGCAGTTTCTGTTAACCTGAGTAGATGGAAGAAAGCAATTTTTTTGGTGTTAGAGACCAGACAATAATGGCTCAGAGCTGGCTATGAAGACTGCAGGAAAATTCTTTTGTAGAGATAAAGTTGTATAAGTGATCTGTCTGGAGCTGGGATCTGGATTAGGTGGCTTCTGAAGATCCCTCCCAAGCCAAGTTATTATTATAGGTCTTTGCGCAAGCTGCCAGAAGCTCTATCACTGCCATGCCTACCACGAGTTGGGAGGCGGGAGGAGGAAGGGGAGCATGAGGTGCATGGTAGGGCAGTGCAGTGGTGCAGGAGTTATGGGACATCCCCCTCCCTGGAGATGTACCATATACTGCACTTCTGACAAAGCCCATGGCTGGGTAGCAAGGGAGCTGGAGTCCATGCCAGTAATCCAGCTCCAGATGTTGTATGATATGGTGATGGCCTGGTGAAGGTCACCTGAGGAGGCTGTTGCGAGAGTCGGTCTTGGAGGAGACTTTCAGAGCTGGGCTTTCTTGGACCCTGTGCCTCAGTGGTGGGATGCTGGTCAATGCTGAACTGCTGTATCTTACGTAGAAGTCAGTTGTTTCTGATAGGAACGTTCCACAGACAGTAAGATCTTGCTTTTACATAGTCTGATTAGCATTTATCTGACAAAATGTTGGGCTTGATTCATCAAGATAGCATTTTGTGCAGCAAACTATTGGGTAAGTATGTATAACTTAAGCTGTAATAATTTGACTATCAAAGGGATTATATGCATCTATATTGATTTTATTTCAGATTTATTGGAACCTACAATAGCCTTACAGACAAACACCTGGTTGGATATTTCAGCAATGCCAGGATAAGACGACATCTTGTGAGATCAGGACTGGTGAGACTGAAAAGTTTCCTTTTCTGAGAAAAAAAAAGAGGAGAGTTCTTTGTTTCCTCTAATAGTGGACAAATCAAACCACTAATGGATTTGTTGTTTGTTTGTTAGAGGTATGTGTTGGTGAGGAGTTGACCAGCTAGCCAAATGTGAAATCATGCTGTGCCAGATCACAGCCATGCGATCACACTGAGACTGAGGGCAGGTTTGTTTAATCCAGGCATTTTCTGCTGCATTATTACCTACCGTAGGTCATCTAGATAACAGAATCACAAGGTTGGAAAAGACCCACAGGATCGTTGAGTCCAACCGTTCCCATCAGTCACTAAACCATGCCCCTCAGCACCTCATCCAGCCGTCTTTTAAACACCTCCAGGGATGGTGACTCAACAACCTCCCTGGGCAGCCTCTGCCAGTGCCCAATGACCCTTTCCATGAAAAAAATTTTTGATGTGCAGCCTGAACCTCCCCTAGCGGAGCTTGAGGCCATTCTGTCTCATCCTGTCCCCTGTCACTTGGGAGAAGAGGCCATCACCCTCCTCTCTACAACCTCCTTTCAGGTAGTTGTAGAGAGCAATGAGGTCTCCCCTCAGCCTCCTCTTCTCCAGGCTAAACAACCCCAGCTCTCTCAGCCACTCCTCGTTAAGTCTTGTTCTCCAGCCCCTTCACCAGCTTCGTTGCTCTTCTCTGGACTCGTTGCAGAGCCTCAACATCCTTCTTGTGGTGAGGGGCCCAGAACTGAACACAGGATTCGAGGAGCGGTCTCACCAGTGCCGAATACAGAGGGAGAATAACCTCCCTGGACCTGCTGGTCACACCGTTTCGTCCTAAGGCTGCATTACTGAAATCCGAATGACAGAAAGCCAGAGCTCGGAGCTTAGCTCTGTGTGCTAAGCAGTTTTGAAGACAGTAGTTGCAGCTGAGGAAATGCTTCACCTGACACTGAGCGTGTTTCAGGATGACAAGGTCCAAGGGCCACCTGGGGCTCTCAAAGTGCTGCCATGGGGGCTGCTGGTGAACGATGATTCCACACAAGAAGGAATGTGCTAAGAGTCAATATGGAGGCCATACTCCATGGAATATCAAGCTTATGCTTCCACTGCAGCTTCTGTAATGCAGCAGTCATAATGCCTGTCTGCCTGAAACTGCGAAGAGTGGCTGACATGGATTGATGATGTATCTAAACATTGGAGAGCTTTGGCTTAGCCCTGAGCTTCTGCTCAGTAAATGCATTTCCAGTAAGAAGTTACATGTGGCACTGTATTACTGTACTGTTCTGGTGATGTGAGAATGCTTGTCAATCTGCTTGCATTTCACATCCAGGCAGAAGAAGATCTTTCATGGAGGTGTTTTGATAAATTTAGAATGTTTTATGTTTTTTGGTCTGTATTTCTTTTTGCTTACTGGATTTTTTCTCTGCAAGATCTTTCAGTTTGCAAATATACAGACTCATATTGATTCTCTTGGTTTTTTTTTTAAACTGTGAGATCTAAGCATCTTTGACTCTATTAGCAGTTTAAATAGCTTCAATGTTATTTTTCAAAAGTGTTTAATGGAAAACTGAAGGATTTGGTAAAGGTGAATGTGCTGAATATTTTAAAAAATACCTATGCACTCCTAGGTGTGATGCTGGTTAGCACAGGCAGATGCAACCCTCACACAGTGGGAAGGCGAGTGTTTAATTACCCTTCACTGACTTGGGCGATGGCCCGTGAAGAGTAAGGGTGAGCCCTCAGTTGTTAGAAAACGTGACTGCTTCTCTCCTGCTCTTGTTTGGCTGGTGGGGTCCATGCAGTCAAAGAAACTACAGTTTTGTGCTGGGAAGGTGAGCTCCAGCACCACGACAGAAAGCAGAGGTGCTACTCTGTTTGAAAACATACTTTAGTCTGTTTTCTGTTCTTTTTAGTCACTTTATATTTGATTACCACAGATCTCAAGGAGTGGAAGAATAATACCTGATAAAGAATACTGGCAAAATGTTCGGAGGAAGGATCAGCAAAGATACGCAGAGGAGTGCCTGGCTCAGGCCACGTTTCAGAAGATCCTTGATATGGAGGTATGCATTTACTAGGGATCTGTAAGCCTTTTCAAATACTTCCCAGCAGACAGACAGTGGCTATTATCTCATACCAGTCTGTTTTCTGTAGCTGTGCCCTCATGCTCTCCTGAAAATGTATCTCCTGCTGGGAAGAGGGACAATCTTTGTACTTGGCGTCCCCCACATGGAACCTCCACTGGCCTCTAGCTGTTAAACCATACTGCCATTAGAACAGACACTATCTTGGCTCACTTAATGCATGCTGGCAGTTGTCAGATTCTGGGGTGATAGTCACAGGCTAGTTTGCTTAAAAAATTCTAATAAAACCAAAATAATTTGAACATGGTTATATATGTTACCTGAGTACAAGATTTGGTCACATTCCCACTACGTATCAAGAGTGCAGCTGGTCCCTACAACTTTACAAATGCTCAGTTGTTCCCTTTCTGATATTAATACACATGGATGTAATGCAAATGGATTGAGTCAGTAGTAGTTTCATAGCTGGGCAAAATGAGGATAATGGCCAGGGAGCAGGTGAGTGATAAGCAGAACAGAAGCAAATGCTCTTACATTCACTGACATCTCATAATGTCTGTTAATGAGATTTCTTTCTCTGATATTGATAGCGTTATCACGAGCTGGAAATGAAAAGGAAACTTGAAAATTCTGTGAAGAAGGTGAGGGTGCAGAAAATCAAGGTAAGGCTTGAACGCTATTGAGTACTGATGGGACTTGCTAGTTTTGCCCTGTGCTAAATAACAGCCCTGAGTCAGGCCAACGATTCATTGAATCAAGCATCCTGTCTCTGTGGGTTATGGAAAAAGTACAAGGAACAAGCAAGTAGAGGATGATCCTGCCCCAGGTTACCTCTTCTAGCTCTATCGAATGGCTCAGGAGCTCCCATTCCTAAACATGATTCCCTTTGAATCAACTTATTATTTTGGTTCTGCAGTATTCTTAGTTGTGGAATCTAATTGCAAGTTGAATAAAATGGTACTTGCTTGAATTTCTGCACAATAATTACTGTATCTGCTGTCTGATAATTCTGTTTGATGCTCCATTGTTCTCATTATGAACAAAATTAATAACTATTCCCCTTTTCCAAGACATTTGTGATTTTACATGCGTTTTTAATATTCCTTCTCATTTTCGAAGCTGAAGACCCTCAGTCTGTTTTCAGTCGTTTGCCTCTCCTCACGATGTTTATCTGAACCAGCATGTAACTAATGAAAAGAGTTTGGTGTTGTGTGGGTAGAGCTTGATGCTGTAGTTGTTACAGTAGTGGAAATCCCAGAGAAGTCAATGGTTCTCCCTATGAAGTCACTTGGACGCGTATGGGAAAAGTTGTCATTTTGGCTGACATGTCCTCAACATCCTATCTCTTCGTGAGAGCCTGCATTGAGAAGCATGCGCTGAGAAGCTAGCTGCTTCTTTGAGCAGTTAAAGAACAGTTTTGAATCTTTTTAGTTTTAATAATGCGTTTGTGAGCAATTAATCAGGTAAAGAAAGGAGGAGATTTTAATGAAAACCACTGCTCACTATGATAATTGCAGAAGCATTATTTACTGACTGAACTCCTGCTGGTAGAAAGTTGCCACTGTGTAAGCAGTGACCAAGGCACCCTATTAAGGGATTCTGGAGTTGGGTACTTTTGGAACATAAAGCAAAACTGCTTCCTTCAGTGAGAAGTGTAAAGGAGACGCCTGCAGATATACGATCTGTGTCTTTGCTGTGATGCCACGCTAGGACACAGGAACCTGTCTGCAATTAGTATTGTAATTTAATTCTCCCTTCATACATTCAGTGAAATTGGTTGAGTAGCTAATCTGAAAGGAAAGGAGAAAACCTGATGACTGGGCAAGGGAGGATAAGAAGTGTAGCTTTCTATGTCCAGGAGGGTAATCAGCCCAGTGTGGAGCTCTTGAGAAGAAAAGGCAGGGAGGGGCACTGTCAGAGCAAGGAAATGGCAGATGCACTCAGATTTTGAAAAGAAAAAGGCCTTCGACTAAATCAAGAAATGGGAGATCTACAGAAATAGGCAGAGGAATTGAACTTGGGGAGATGTGCAGCTGTAGAAGGGTGCAGGGGAATCAATCAGAGACTGGAACAAGTCTTTTCCCTCATCTCTCTCTCATTCCTTAAGCAGGTGTTCAATTGGATCTGGGCAATTTGATTATCATAGCTGTCTGATGAAAGACAGAGGGAAGGCAAGCTCAGACATTGCTGTTAAGGATATTTAGCACCTCAGAGACATACATTTCTATTCTTTTAGGTGGAAAAATCCAGAAAATCAGTGGAAGATGCTAGCTCTGTGTACACCCCACATCCACAACTCGGTCCACGAAATCATTATAGGCGCCATCCTTTTGTGGTGGGAGAACCATCTGGTCAGTCACAACTGGTGAGTTTCACCAAATGCTCTATACGCTATAATGTAAGCATGCACAGCCAAAAGTGTGTTCGTACACCTATGACATCTATGCCTAGTGTAAAGCAATGATCACCCTGATTGTTCTACCTGAAGGCTTCGTCTTGCCCGACTCGAGGCTGATTTCCTTTTTGCAGGATTGTGTAGTTAAAAAGAAATCTCCAGAAGCTGAGGTTGCAAGAGTGTCAAATCAGAACCTAGAGAAAAATGGCTTTGCTTTGTGATAAATCTACTTTAATATTTCCTTTTTGTGTGCCTCGTCACCCAAGGCTAGGCTGGTATCCTTACCATAAGTATTGTCAATGAATACTGTGGCTGCAGGCAAGCTTACACATGTTATAAAACCCTGAAAGCAAGGGAGGATTTTTAGAGAACAGAGTTGAAGGTGCGAAGTAAGACTAAAGTTCATTCCAGAAGGCCATGCTTTGGAGTGCTGGCTCAGAAATTTCTTACTCTGTTGATGGGAAGAGAAGGAATGTTAATATACTGTTGAAAAAGAATGATACTGAAGTCCAAGGTCAACTATATAGCGCAGTTTTATCTGGTTCTCCATTTCTATAATGATAGTTGGTGCGGACTGAAGAAAGTTGTTCAGTCCTGAATGACCTTCTCCTCTCCAACCCATACAGAGGGCACGTAGGGCTGTAGTTGATGATCATGGTGAACATCCTTCTCGTCAACACCAAGCCAAGGAGTTTGCCTTTTCCAAGATGGTGACTTAACTCAGTTAAACAGGGATTTTTTTTGGTGGGGGGAGGTGTTTAACATTTCAATGCGGTATTCTGAAGAGTATACAAGGAAAAGATAAAATAAAAAGTGAGAAAAGTGTTCAGCATTGAACAGTCGTGCTTTTGTGGTGTACTGTCTGAATGTCCATGTGGTGAAGCCACCGAAACAGCATGCTGCTACAGTTCCTTTCAGTTCATTACATTTGCTTCAAGGCTGCACTGTGAGGAGACAGTAGCAAAAACTATATTTATGGCCAAGAATTCTTTTGGATGCTCCAGTTTGTGGATACTCAGTTAGCGATGCCTAAAGTGGTCTGGCTCTTTGGAGGCAGTCCAGGAAATTTTGTTTCCCCAGGATACCTGAGAGTCACTCATCACTTCCAAATATATTGATCAGTGCTATTTTTTATTTTAAGAGTCTACTCTGCACTGGAAGTGATCCACTGAGATTTTGTAGCTGTTTTCTTTTTCCTTTTTAGACCTCTTGGCTACCAAATACAGCTCCAGGAAATGCGCTACAACCTCTTCTCCTCCCGCCAGTTTGTATCTCTGCTGCCATAGGGTCTGCGCCGAAGGCTTCAAGCTGTAAACAAAAGCACCACACACTTGAGCCTGATCAGCAGTTTGCCAGTGGGGTGAGGCTGGATTTCATTCTGGAGGTAATGCAGATTCATGGAGAGTTTTATAATAGTGCTTTAGTACTGCAGTCCTTAGAACTGCATACTGCAGGCAACACGCCTTCCAAATATTTATCAGCTTTTATTTAAATGCTCCTTTTTGATCTCTGTTTAATTTTCAAGACATTGTCTTAGTGGTCTAATGCCCAGTTTTTCATCACAGCCCGGAAAAATGTGGTGACTTGTCTTTTATAGTCTAAAATCTCTCTATGTGCAAATTTTTCTACCTCTACATAGATTTTCCTTTATGTAGAGAGGGAAGCAGCCATCTGGGTAAGATCAAGAACTCAGGAATATTTTCACACAGTCTTACAAGATTTCATCTTCACCTACAGCTGAAAAGTAGCAAAAACCATCTTTCTTTTTTTACCATTACTACTGCTAAATCACACTAGCGGGTTCAGAGAATGAGAGCTTTTTGGTGTAGCCAAGCATGATCTTAATATGCATTCAGTTACTTTCAGGTGAGATTTGGACTTGTCTTCTCTTCTAGGAAAAGCATTATGTAATTGACTGTATGATAGGAGTTCCACGGGAATGGAGGATGTTGGATCTGTGGCCACTGACAGGCAGGAAATGCATGAATAACTTTGTGCTGCTGTGCATTTGTTCCATATTATGATGGTCATGATCTTCCCTCCGAGAATTTGCTGACGCTTTCTATGTCTTCTATAATTATGGGTGATTGGGCAACAATGGGCATTGTTTCTTTAATGCTCACAACAGACAAAACAGCTAAATCAGTCATAAAGCATGAAGATGATGCAGAACTCGGATCCAGAGCACGCAATGTTTGCAGAATTTATTCTCTAGAGATGTTTTGCTTTTCAGGGCCTTGGTCCTCTGTTTGCAATTCATTCAGAAGGAGGACTAAACCTCTGCTACAAAGGCAAAGAAGCGTTTTGAACAACTTCTTGTATAATTGGTGCCAAATAGTGTTACTGTTGGAAGATTCTGGCTGACTGCTTTGGAATTTGCTTGCCATCGGAAAGAATGCAGCAGTGCTGTGGGGTTGTGCAGTATTGTGCCTGCCTGGAAGCAGAACTCTGCATGGTTACGAGTAGTATGTGTTTAACAATGATGTTGTCTAGATCTATAAGGGCCACATTTTCAAGCCGCCTGTCCGTTGCTTTGCAAATTAAACCGAAGAGGTTTAGCGTATAAAGGTTTTCATAAACGTAATGGCAAGCACCAAGTGAGGAAATTGTTTGAGAGGCATGAGTGTTACTAATTGTAATGGTGTGAAATCCAGCTGGAATGGTGTGAAATCCAGCTGGAGGCCAGTGACAAGTGGGGTTCCCCAGGGCTCAGTGCTGGGTCCAGCCCTGTTCAATGTCTTCATCAATGATCTGGATGAAGGCATCGAGTGCACCCTTAGCAAGTTTGCGGACGACACTAAACTGGGTGGAAGTGTCGATCTGCTGGAGGGTCGGGAGGCTCTGCAAAGGGATCTGAACAGGCTGGACCGCTGGGCAGAGTCCAATGGCATGAGGTTTAACAAGGCCAAATGCCGGGTCCTGCACTTGGGGCACAACAACCCTATGCAGTGCTACAGACTGGGAGAAGTCTGTCTAGAAAGCTGCCTGGAGGAGAGGGACCTGGGGGTGTTGGTTGACAGCCGACTGAATATGAGCCAGCAGTGTGCCCAGGTGGCCAAGAAGGCCAATGGCATCTTGGCTTGTATCAGAAACGGCGTGACCAGCAGGTCCAGGGAGGTTATCCTCCCTCTGTACTCGGCACTGGTGAGACCGCTCCTCGAATACTGTGTTCAGTTCTGGGCCCCTCACCACAAGAAGGATGTTGAGGCTCTGGAGAGAGTCCAGAGAAGAGCAACAAAGCTGGTGAAAGGGCTGGAGAACAGGCCTTATGAAGAGCGGCTGAGAGAGCTGGGGTTGTTTAGCCTGGAGAAGAGGAGGCTGAGGGGTGACCTCATTGCTCTCTACAACTGCCTGAAAGGACGTTGTAGAGAGGATGGTGCTGGCCTCTTCTCCCAAGTGACAGGGGACAGGACAAGAGGGAATGGCCTCAAGCTCCGCCAGGGGAGGTTTAGGCTAGACGTTAGGAAAAAATTCTTTACAGAAAGGGTCATTGGGCACTGGAACAGGCTGCCCAGGGAGGTGGTTGATTCACCTTCCCTGGAGGTGTTTAAGGCACGGGTGGACGAGGTGCTGAGGGATATGGTTTAGTGTTTGGTAGGAACGGTTGGACTCGGTGATCCGGTGGGTCTCTTCCAACCTGGTTATTCTGTGATTCTGTGATTCTGTAAAGAGCAGTCAAACCATGAGTAGTTCAATATGCTTGGTAGCTATTTTTTGTGTCACCTACTTAACCTGGTTAACATGTTTTTGCAGGGGGAGAGGAGTGAGTTAACACTTATGAATTCAGTGGAATACGTAACTGGTATATCCCCGTATCAACTCCCAGTCATCAATCATATGATACCAGTGCCACCTCCCGCTCTGCAAAAGGGAGACAAGAGCGTAAATGCAGTGAGAGCAGTGAGAACTAGGATGCTCAGAGGCAGATTATTCCATCCCACCACTGCAGCAAATGACAGAGGGCAGCTTTTACCAAAGGTGAGTTATTCCTGTCTGCTTCTCTGTTTATTGTTACGTTACCTTCCCTGTGGGTGTATTTGCCTAAAGCTGAAAGATGTGGCTATCTAGTTTGCATAAAGATTCCCTGAATTTTTGAAAGAAAAAAAAATTATAACTATTAAAATACATAGCTGCCACCCTTTTCTCAGTATACTAAAACATTGGGTGTTTTCCATCAGCTGGGGCTAAAAAGGTGCTTGAACAAAAAGGCGTAGGAACTCTTACTCATGGCCTTCTGTCTTCGTCAATCCTTCTGTCTTAGTCAAGATCCTGCCTCTGACTGTATCTGGTGCCAGAACTTCAGCAGGATGGGGGAAATGCTGTGAGTGTGTGAAAACTTCTTCTGTTACACTCCAGCCAGTCTTGACTGCTGCAAGGAAATTGTAGGAACCCAGGACTGGGAGAGACAATCAAACTTGGTCCCTGCCATTCTGGGAAATTCAATTTCTAGCGACTATCCACTTCTGACTACTGCTGAGCACTGCATTCAAATTTTCAGTCGTTTGCCTCTCCTCACGATGTTTATCTGAACCAGCATGTAACTAATGAAAAGAGTTTGGTGTTGTGTGGGTAGAGCTTGATGCTGTAGTTGTTACAGTAGTGGAAATCCCAGAGAAGTCAATGGTTCTCCCTATGAAGTCACTTGGACGCGTATGGGAAAAGTTGTCATTTTGGCTGACATGTCCTCAACATCCTATCTCTTCGTTAGAGCCTGCATTGAGAAGCATGCGCTGAGAAGCTAGCTGCTTCTTTGAGCAGTTAAAGAACAGTTTTGAATCTTTTTAATTTTAATAATGCGTTTGTGAGCAATTAATCAGGTAAAGAAAGGAGGAGATTTTAATGAAAACCACTGCTCACTATGATAATTGCAGAAGCATTACTTACTGACTGAACTCCTGCTGGTAGAAAGTTGCCACTGTGTAAGCAGTGACCAAGGCACCCTATTAAGGGATTCTGGAGTTGGGTACTTTTGGAACATAAAGCAAAACTGCTTCCTTCAGTGAGAAGTGTAAAGGAGACGCCTGCAGATATACGATCTGTGTCTTTGCTGTGATGCCACGCTAGGACACAGGAACCTGTCTGCAATTAGTATTGTAATTTAATTCTCCCTTCATACATTCAGTGAAATTGGTTGAGTAGCTAATCTGAAAGGAAAGGAGAAAACCTGATGACTGGGCAAGGGAGGATAAGAAATGTAGCTGTCTATGTCCAGGAGGGTAATCAGCCCAGTGTGGAGCTCTTGAGATGAAAAGGCAGGGAGGGGCACTGTCAGAGCAAGGAAATGGCAGATGCACTCAAATTTTGAAAAGAAAAAGGCCTTCGACTAAATCAAGAAATGGGAGATCTACAGAAATAGGCAGAGGAATTGAACTTGGGGAGATCTGCAGCTGTAGAAGGGTGCAGGGGAATCAATCAGAGACTGGAACAAGTCTTCTCCCTCATCTCTCTCTCATTCCTTAAGCAGGTGTTCAATTGGATCTGGGCAATTTGGTTATCATAGCTGTCTGATGAAAGACAGAGGGAAGGCAAGCTCAGACATTGCTGTTAAGGATATTTAGCACCTCAGAGACATACATTTCTGTTCTTTTTGGTGGAAAAATCCAGAAAATCAGTGGAAGATGCTAGCTCTGTGTACACCCCACATCCACCACTCGTTCCACGAAATCATTATAGGCCCCATCCTTTTGTGGTGGGAGAACCATCTGGTCAGTCACAACTGGTGAGTTTCACCAAATGCTCTATACGCTATAATGTAAGCATGCACAGCCAAAAGTGTGTTCGTACACCTATGACATCTATGCCTAGTGTAAAGCAATGATCACCCTGATTGTTCTACCTGAAGGCTTCATCTTGCCCGACTCGAGGCTGATTTCCTTTTTGCAGGATTGTGTAGTTAAAAAGAAATCTCCAGAAGCTGAGGTTGCAAGAGTGTCAAATCAGAACCTAGAGAAAAATGGCTTTGCTTTGTGATAAATCTACTTTAATATTTCCTTTTTGTGTGCCTCATCACCCAAGGCTAGGCTGGTATCCTTACCATAAGTATTGTCAATGAATACTGTGGCTGCAGACAAGCTTACACATGTTATAAAACCCTGAAAGCAAGGGAGGATTTTTAGAGAACAGAGTTGAAGGTGCGAAGTAAGACTAAAGTTCATTCCAGAAGGCCATGCTTTGGAGTGCTGGCTCAGAAATTTCTTACTCTGTTGATGGGAAGAGAAGGAATGTTAATATACTGTTGAAAAAGAATGATACTGAAGTCCAAGGTCAACTATATAGCGCAGTTTTATCTGGTTCTCCATTTCTATAATGATAGTTGGTGCGGACTGAAGAAAGTTGTTCAGTCCTGAATGACCTTCTCCTCTCCAACCCATACAGAGGGCACGTAGGGCTGTAGTTGATGATCATGGTGAACATCCTTCTCGTCAACACCAAGCCAAGGAGTTTGCCTTTTCCAAGATGGTGACTTAACTCAGTTAAACAGGGATTTTTTTTGGTGGGGGGAGGTGTTTAACATTTCAATGCGGTATTCTGAAGAGTATACAAGGAAAAGATAAAATAAAAAGTGAGAAAAGTGTTCAGCATTGAACAGTCGTGCTTTTGTGGTGTACTGTCTGAATGTCCATGTGGTGAAGCCACCGAAACAGCATGCTGCTACAGTTCCTTTCAGTTCATTACATTTGCTTCAAGGCTGCACTGTGAAGAGACAGTAGCAAAAACTATATTTATGGCCAAGAATTCTTTTGGATGCTCCAGTTTGTGGATACTCAGTTAGCGATGCCTAAAGTGGTCTGGCTCTTTGGAGGCAGTCCAGGAAATTTTGTTTCCCCAGGATACCTGAGAGTCACTCATCACTTCCAAATATATTGATCAGTGCTATTTTTTATTTTAAGAGTCTACTCTGCACTGGAAGTGATCCACTGAGATTTTGTAGCTGTTTTCTTTTTCCTTTTTAGACCTCTTGGCTACCAAATACAGCTCCAGGAAATACGCTACAACCTCTTCTCCTCCCGCCAGTTTGTATCTCTGCTGCCATAGGGTCTGCGCCGAAGGCTTCAAGCTGTAAACAAAAGCACCACACACTTGAGCCTGATCAGCAGTTTGCCAGTGGGGTGAGGCTGGATTTCGTTCTGGAGGTAATGCAGATTCATGGAGAGTTTTATAATAGTGCTTTAGTACTGCAGTTCGCAGAACTGCATACTGCAGGCAACACGCCTTCCAAATATTTATCAGCTTTTATTTAAATGCTCCTTTTTGATCTCTGTTTAATTTTCAAGACATTGTCTTAGTGGTCTAATGCCCAGTTTTTCATCACAGCCCGGAAAAATGTGGTGACTTGTCTTTTATAGTCTAAAATCTCTCTATGTGCAAATTTTTCTACCTCTACATAGATTTTCCTTTATGTAGAGAGGGAAGCAGCCATCTGGGTAAGATCAAGAACTCAGGAATATTTTCACACAGTCTTACAAGATTTCATCTTCACCTACAGCTGAAAAGTAGCAAAAACCATCTTTCTTTTTTTACCATTACTACTGCTAAATCACACTAGCGGGTTCAGAGAATGAGAGCTTTTTGGTGTAGCCAAGCATGATCTTAATATGCATTCAGTTACTTTCAGGTGAGATTTGGAGTTGTCTTCTCTTCTAGGAAAAGCATTATGTAATTGACTGTATGATAGGAGTTCCACGGGAATGGAGGATGTTGGATCTGTGGCCACTGACAGGCAGGAAATGCATGAATAACTTTGTGCTGCTGTGCATTTGTTCCATATTATGATGGTCATGATCTTCCCTCCGAGAATTTGCTGACGCTTTCTATGTCTTCCATAATTATGGGTGATTGGGCAACAATGGGCATTGTTTCTTTAATGCTCACAACAGACAAAACAGCTAAATCAGTCATAAAGCATGAAGATGATGCAGAACTCGGATCCAGAGCACGCAATGTTTGCAGAATTTATTCTCTAGAGATGTTTTGCTTTTCAGGGCCTTGGTCCTCTGTTTGCAATTCATTCAGAAGGAGGACTAAACCTCTGCTACAAAGGCAAAGAAGCGTTTTGAACAACTTCTTGTATAATTGGTGCCAAATAGTGTTACTGTTGGAAGATTCTGGGTGACTGCTTTGGAATTTGCTTGCCATCTGAAAGAATGCAGCAGTGCTGTGGGGTTGTGCGGTATTGTGCCTGCCTGGAAGCAGAACTCTGCATGGTTACGAGTAGTATGTGTTTAACAATGATGGTGTCTAGATCTATAAGGGCCACATTTTCAAGCCGCCTGTCCGTTGCTTTGCAAATTAAACCGAAGAGGTTTAGCGTATAAAGGTTTTCATAAACGTAATGGCAAGCACAAAGTGAGGAAATTGTTTGAGAGGCATGAGTGTTACTAATTGTAAAGAGCAGTCAAACCATGAGTAGTTCAATATGCTTGGTAGCTATTTTTTGTGTCACCTACTTAACCTGGTTAACATGTTTTTGCAGGGGGAGAGGAGTGAGTTAACACTTATGAATTCAGTGGAATACGTAACTGGTATATCCCCGTATCAACTCCCAGTCATCAATCATATGATACCAGTGCCACCTCCCGCTCTGCAAAAGGGAGACAAGAGCGTAAATGCAGTGAGAGCAGTGAGAACTAGGATGCTCAGAGGCAGATTATTCCATCCCACCACTGCAGCAAATGACAGAGGGCAGCTTTTACCAAAGGTGAGTTATTCCTGTCTGCTTCTCTGTTTATTGTTACGTTACCTTCCCTGTGGGTGTATTTGCCTAAAGCTGAAAGATGTGGCTATCTAGTTTGCATAAAGATTCCCTGAATTTTTGAAAGAAAAAAAAATTATAACTATTAAAATACATAGCTGCCACCCTTTTCTCAGTATACTAAAACATTGGGTGTTTTCCATCAGCTGGGGCTAAAAAGGTGCTTGAACAAAAAGGCGTAGGAACTCTTACTCATGGCCTTCTGTCTTCGTCAATCCTTCTGTCTTAGTCAAGATCCTGCCTCTGACTGTATCTGGTGCCAGAACTTCAGCAGGATGGGGGAAATGCTGTGAGTGTGTGAAAACTTCTTCTGTTACACTCCAGCCAGTCTTGACTGCTGCAAGGAAATTGTAGGAACCCAGGACTGGGAGAGACAATCAAACTTGGTCCCTGCCATTCTGGGAAATTCAATTTCTAGCGACTATCCACTTCTGACTGCTGCTGAGCACTGCATTCAAATTTTCAGTCGTTTGCCTCTCCTCACGATGTTTATCTGAACCAGCATGTAACTAATGAAAAGAGTTTGGTGTTGTGTGGGTAGAGCTTGATGCTGTAGTTGTTACAGTAGTGGAAATCCCAGAGAAGTCAATGGTTCTCCCTATGAAGTCACTTGGACGCGTATGGGAAAAGTTGTCATTTTGGCTGACATGTCCTCAACATCCTATCTCTTCGTTAGAGCCTGCATTGAGAAGCATGCGCTGAGAAGCTAGCTGCTTCTTTGAGCAGTTAAAGAACAGTTTTGAATCTTTTTAATTTTAATAATGCGTTTGTGAGCAATTAATCAGGTAAAGAAAGGAGGAGATTTTAATGAAAACCACTGCTCACTATGATAATTGCAGAAGCATTACTTACTGACTGAACTCCTGCTGGTAGAAAGTTGCCACTGTGTAAGCAGTGACCAAGGCACCCTATTAAGGGATTCTGGAGTTGGGTACTTTTGGAACATAAAGCAAAACTGCTTCCTTCAGTGAGAAGTGTAAAGGAGACGCCTGCAGATATACGATCTGTGTCTTTGCTGTGATGCCACGCTAGGACACAGGAACCTGTCTGCAATTAGTATTGTAATTTAATTCTCCCTTCATACATTCAGTGAAATTGGTTGAGTAGCTAATCTGAAAGGAAAGGAGAAAACCTGATGACTGGGCAAGGGAGGATAAGAAATGTAGCTATCTATGTCCAGGAGGGTAATCAGCCCAGTGTGGAGCTCTTGAGAAGAAAAGGCAGGGAGGGGCACTGTCAGAGCAAGGAAATGGCAGATGCACTCAAATTTTGAAAAGAAAAAGGCCTTCGACTAAATCAAGAAATGGGAGATCTACAGAAATAGGCAGAGGAATTGAACTTGGGGAGATGTGCAGCTGTAGAAGGGTGCAGGGGAATCAATCAGAGACTGGAACAAGTCTTCTCCCTCATCTCTCTCTCATTCCTTAAGCAGGTGTTCAATTGGATCTGGGCAATTTGGTTATCATAGCTGTCTGATGAAAGACAGAGGGAAGGCAAGCTCAGACATTGCTGTTAAGGATATTTAGCACCTCAGAGACATACATTTCTGTTCTTTTTGGTGGAAAAATCCAGAAAATCAGTGGAAGGTGCTAGCTCTGTGTACACCCCACATCCACCACTCGTTCCACGAAATCATTATAGGCCCCATCCTTTTGTGGTGGGAGAACCATCTGGTCAGTCACAACTGGTGAGTTTCACCAAATGCTCTATACGCTATAATGTAAGCATGCACAGCCAAAAGTGTGTACGTACACCTATGACATCTATGCCTAGTGTAAAGCAATGATCACCCTGATTGTTCTACCTGAAGGCTTCGTCTTGCCCGACTCGAGGCTGATTTCCTTTTTGCAGGATTGTGTAGTTAAAAAGAAATCCCACCACTGCAGCAAATGACACAGGGCACCTTTTACCAAAGGTGAGTTATTCCTGTCTGCTTGTCTATTTATTGTTACCTTGCCTTTCTTGTGTTCTCTGCTCTGGCCCTGCTGGGGCTATCGTCCTTTCCCTTTACTGAGTGCTCCCATTGCCTGCTGTAACTGGCTGACCTTGCCCTTTTTGCCTGAATCCCATCTTGTTTCAGTTGACAGAGATTTAAAACAAAAAAAAAGACTGGGGAGAGGCTGCCCTTGCTGAAGTTTGTCCAGGGCTGTTTCTTGTGGCAAACCAAGATATTTGTGGTATAAAATATTTGTGATATAAAAATGATGCATGGCAGGTCCAGCTGCATGCTCAGGATGTGCCATTTCCCAGTGCCACCTCAGGCCAGTCGCTGTGGCCAGCAGGCTGCCTCCAACTCTGCCTGCCCCTGTGGGAGAGGTGGTGAGCTCAGGCTGTGCCTTGACTTGCTCCTTATTGTAATGCCTTTTTCAGAGAAAGTCAAATTTAGAGAGAGACTTTAATTTTTACTTCCTATTCCTATTTTTACTTTTGTAATTCTGCAGTGCTACTGCTTAGCTTCCTCATTAATCCCTGTGGATGTGTGTTTGTGATTAATCACGCCTTTTTCCTTCCAGGAGGTGGGCACCTTTCTGACAGGTGCCTAAGGAGGCCTCAGTTCTAACAACACAGTTGGAATCTCAAATGATTTTTTATACGGAAAATAAATCTCCTTATTCCCTTAATTCTCACTGTCTGGGTAATTGTTTATTTGCCTAATTGGTTCTGCATCAGATACTCTTCATTTCTGTCCTTGGCATTCTGTCACTTCAGTACTTGAGAAGCATTGATGGGAAGAAAAAGAGATGAGCAATAAAATCGGAAAGGTGAGAAATGATGGCCCTGAGGGACAGCTGGTGTGTCAGCAGTGGCAGCTCTCCCTCACAATTTAGCTTTGTGGCCTCGCTGCTCTATGTGCGGTGAGCTCACTGTAGCCGTGGAATGACTGAATTTTAAGTGGAAATCACTGACATCCCTGTGTCTGCTGGTGCCTGAGATTTCAAACAGTGCAGCCTTGGCTGGAAAGAGAAAGATTCTTTTATGCGTATGCATGAAGAAAGTCTTTACCTGTAGATCTGAGCAAAGTTATCTGTCAAACATTACAACTCATCAGGCTGGTAGCTTGGAATGAAATCTAGACCTTGTTGATGTAAGAATGCTAATTCTGTGGTAGCGTCATTTGTTTTAGGATTTCACTTGGGACCTGAGTGAGGAGATGAGAGTAATGTGATAACAGACCATTCCTCTGCAGAAGCCTTTGGCTGGATTTAATTAATTCATTTAGTTTGTAAGCCACTTTGTTACTAATTAGCCATGTCAATCCACATTTATCTTACTTTGTGCTACAATATGTTAGCTTTCTCCAGCTTTCTCCATTACTTGTATTTTTTTTTCATCACAACAGATTTTTCTCCTGTAATGAAAATATCTTGCATTTTACTTTTGACTTTGCCCAGCTCTTAATTTTTCTGATCCTTTCAGTGGCTACTGATTTTGTTTGTTTTGTTTTTAATGTGTTAATCATACTTGATGCATCATTCAGTAACTTTATTACATTTTTGCTACTCTGTCTGTGAAGAACATGATACTTTTTGATGATAGTGTGCTCCTGTGATTCCTGTCTGTAGTCTTAGATTCTCTAATGCCTTTAAAAAGAGCAAATGCAAAGGCAAAAGGAGATTACTGAAGCTAACTTCTGTTTGCTTAAAGAGAACTTCATTAGTTGTGAATTCCATTTCCTGTCTCACAGTATGATTGTTTTATTTTAGAGTATGAGGAACATTTTGAAGCAGATGAAGAAGGTAATGATTAGGAACAAGCTAGCGAGCAGATGAATGGAGTGTCAAAGTCATCTTCAGATGATAAAAACCTTGATTTAGACTATGAAAAGGAGAGTAACTTATCACAGAAGGCAACGCAGGCCTCTGACAGTGAGAAAGATGAAAGTGACAGTGCGTCAGAGGATGAAGGCATCGAGTGCACCCTTAGCAAGTTTGCGGACGACACTAAGCTGGGTGGAAGTGTCGATCTGCTGGAGGGTCGGGAGGCTCTGCAAAGGGATCTCGACAGGCTGGACTGCTGGGCTGAGTCCAATGGCATGAGGTTTAACAAGGTCAAATGCCGGGTCCTGCACTTGGGGCACAACAACCCTGTGCAGTGCTACAGACTAGGAGAAGTCTGGCTGGAAAGCTGCCTGGAGGAGAAGGACCTGGGGGTGTTGGTTGACAGGGACTGAACATGAGCCAGCAGTGGCCCAGGTGGCCAAGAAGGCCAATGGCATCTTGGCTTGTATCAGAAACGGCGTGACCAGCAGGTCCAGGGAGGTTATTCTCCCTCTGTACTCAGCACTGGTGAGACCGCTCCTCGAATCCTGTGTTCAGTTCTGGGCCCCTCACCACAAAAAGGATGTTGAGGCTCTGGAACGAGTCCAGAGAAGAGCAACAAAGCTGGTGAGGGGGCTGGAGAGCAGGCCTTACGAGGAGCGGCTGAGAGAGCTGGGGTTGTTTAGCCTGGAGAAGAGGAGGCTGAGGGGAGACCTCATTGCTCTCTACAACTACCTGAAAGGAGGTTGTAGAGAGGAGGGTGCTGGCCTCTTCTCCCAAGTGACAGGGGACAGGACAAGAGGGAATGGCCTCAAGCTCCGCCAGGGGAGGTTTAGGCTGGACATTAGGAAAAAAATTTTCACAGAAAGGGTCATTGGGCACTGGAACAGGCTGCCCAGGGAGGTGGTTGAGTCACCTTCCCTGGAGGTGTTTAAGGCACGGGTGGATGAGGTGCTAAGGGGGATGGTTTAGTGTTTGATAGGAATGGTTGGACTTGATGATCTGGTAGGTCTTTTCCAACCTGGTTATTCTATGATTCTATGATAAACAAGGTTAGTTTTTTCATAATGAATCTTAGAGAAGTTGACCTAATGCATACTTTACATTTTGTGCATGTCCAGTATGGATGTTGAGTCTGTGTAGGAAACTCATGCAATTCCTACTGAATTTGTAAAAGATGGACATTTTATCTGTTCTTGTTAATTCTGCCATCTGTCACTGAAATGCAGCCAAACCCACTGGCCATGTAAGCATGTGCCAGTCCACAGCAGGCCCTGCTGAACTATTTAGTTACAGAAATGGAGATGGAGCCAGTCAGAAAATTAGCTCTAAATACTTAGGGCAGATCAGCACTTCAGGTCAATGGTCACTGACACCTGAGAAGCTGTGACTACTTACGCTTCCTGAGGATTTGCGCTTATATCCAAGGAGTCACCAGGAAACCCAACATCCCATCTTGTATTTTAGAAGTGCTGTCTTTAATGGCCCTGAATAGTCAGAACCTCAGCTGTGCCCTTGGGTGCATGACTGACTCAGTCCTGGCCCTGGGAGGAAATGCTGTCAGCTCAGCTGACTGTTCTCCTGCAGCGGTCAGGCGGTTTGGGAGGATCATTCTTCAAGACTGGCTGTTAATGAGCAAGAGCTGGAGTCAGTGAGATAGTCCGTGGTTCTTGATCCAAATGTAGGTACAAAAGTGTGCAGTGAAGTGTCCAAGGCAGTCACTATTAATTCAGAAAGATTAAACTGCTCTGGAATCATTTTTCTGTAGAATAAATAGCGTTTCCTGCCATTCACTTTTTTTGGGTCAGCACTTCTAATGTCTAGTGTTTTAAATATTGACCTTCATGCAGTCCAAGTCATACATCTTCATAAATTATCCCAGAGAAAACTTGCAGGCAATTTCTCATTTATTAGACAAACAATGAAATTCCATCCACCACACAGTGAATAAGTCAGGAGTGTCTTTTCCTTCTAGAACAGGGGTTTATTGCCCTCTAACATTTCTCCTCAATGGCTTTGTTAGATCCTGAACTGACTTACATGCCTCTTGCTTGTCATAATGTACCAAGACTTCTCCATTTACTGCTAGTTTAAAATTAATTGCTTTATCTTCCTTACATTTGAGAGTCCTATTGTGCAAACTGTTTCTCGAATTAAATGGAAACGTTACTTTCACATTTTTGTTTCCCGGTGAATTAAATAAAGGTAATATAACTGTTTGTGAGAAGGTTGAGGCTGCAAGAGAGATGCAGTCTTTCTATAGAGTATAAAATCCAACAGAAATTCAAATGAGGTTTGAAAAATGCTTGCTTATAAAATCACTGCAGTGATCGAAAATAATCTTAATTTATATTTTCTTGTGATTGAACACAAACTGCCTATGATCTGCGATGAAATAGGAGTGATGATAGGAATGGTTGGACTCGATGACCTAAGAGATCTTTTTCAACCTAGTGACTCTGTGATTCTGTGTGATTCTGTGATCTTTTATTCCTCTTTCCTATTTGTTCATTTTTAATATTTCCCCCTTTGTTATAATATCTTTTTATGTTAAGATGTCACTTCATAAGCAATTTAGTCCACAAGATGTGTTCATTTTAAGTGCAGGTTTGTTTTGCATCTACTCATGGAGTCAAGCACAGCACACAAAATGCGTCATTGATGTCCTCAGTGCTCCTTCCTGTGTGATGGAATTGATGTTGAGGCCCCTTGCAGATCCTCCAGCATCCAATGCTGTGCATGCAGAGCATGTGCTGAGGGCAGGGAACTGGTGTGAACTTAATTGTCCGCTGAGACAGGGTGTGGAAGTGTGATCCTGAGGTTGTAACAGATTGCAGCGAATCCAGCCTTGGTCTGTCCCCCTTTGGTGGCGTAGCTGTACTCATAGCGTGCATTCAAAGCAGCCCTGCTGCTATCTTTATATTCTGTTTCTAGCTCTCATCTGTGTTAAATCATGCTAGGCACATGAAAACTGTTCTGGGAGTTCCTTAGCTGTTCTATTTCTTAGCCCTAAAGCGTGACGTGTTTCCCATTGCTTTAAAACTGAGTTGCCATCTGGACTGGCGAGGCTTATACCTGGGTGCGATTTGCCAACTTTGTATAAGCGTAGTTACATAAACACCCTGTGACTTGATCTCTGCAGCTAGAGCCGTGTCCTGTCCAGAGGGACGTTTGCCAGTTTGATCTGGCAAAGTAGGTCTTCATGGGAAGCATTACTGGGACATTGTGCTGTTGATAGTAACTTGTTTTCTCTTGGCTTGCAGGGGATAACAGAGCTGTGCTGTTTTTTAGATCTGTTACCTACAGAACCTACAGTTCTGTCCTAGAGACAAACACAAACCTATGACCACCTGGAGATTACCTACGCCCTGTGTCTCTGTGGAATTTAACTTTAATTGCTGCTAGCTTCAACTTTCATCTCCTTGTAACCTGAAATTCCATGTGCTCCGTGCATTTACTGTGCCTTGAATTCATCTGCTGAGCCTTTGACCTGTACTTTTTTTTTAAGAACTCCCTTGCTTTCACTTGAGCTCGTGTGTTAGTATTGGTGGACCAAGATTTTAGACAGCAAGCTTTTGGGCATACACGCTATGTTTTTGTGTTTTGTTTCAGTAATCGGTGCACTAATCCACTTGTAATAGGTGAGTGCTGCTACGGTAGAACTGACTTGCTAATAGTAATAGGACCTGGATTTTTATAAGTATATGCTGTGGACAGATTCTGTTTCATCTTAGTTCAGTGTATCGTTACACTTGGTCAAGACTATCTGAGTTCATTAGGCCCCTTGGGTCAGTTCAGCACAGTTTTGGCATAATACTCAGGTGCCAAAGATGTTATTTTTGCATACAGTGTTATGAATCGGACATGAATCAAGACTGTATAAGACAGACTTTGGCATTCAGATCCCCGTAGACCATAAGCAGGTGAATAAATTGGAAAGAATCACTGACAATTCCTGTAGTACAATATGTAAACTGCATATTTGAGTTGTTCTGTCACTGAACTTGCTTGTTTGTATGCTTCAGGAGTGATGGTGCTTTCTGGGAGTCTAAACATACGTCTCATTAGAACAGAGGTGCAAAGCCAGTAAAAGCTGGAAGTGCCTGAGATTCGTAACTGGGTGTTGGCTGCCTGGTAATTTGTGCCTGAAATCCATTGCAACAGAGATCCTAGAGGATCCTGCATTGGGTACAACTAGTTATCCTTGCTGCCAGTCTCCGTGATGATGATTAAATTAGAATGAGCGTATGCCTGATTTCTTCCCCGGAGACGTAGCTTCTCTGCCCCACCACTGAAGTGTGCTGGGAGGTGCAGCTGTTTCTTTTTGCTACTTTTAAGGAAAATTGAGTTTTCTTGAACTGATAGTCTGACATCGATGCAAGGCAGTCCATTAGTTTAGAACTTCAGTTTCCATTGAAACACACCTTCTTTGTTCTTGTTTTAAAATTAATGGGAGTAGTTGTCATATTTTAGGGAAGTTTTAGCTTCCATATTTGAGATTTTTTTTTAAAAGCAGTCCTGCCAAGTTTTTCTAATACATTGCAGATGCAAACGATAATTTAAAATGCTACAAAAAATGGCAATGAGCCTTCCTCAGATCCACAGAGGAAGAAGAAGCATAGAGGGTGGAAGACTGCAGCTGTAGGAATTCTGGGCCTGAATTCTGCCTCTGGCCTTTAGGCAGCAGCAAATGCTAAGGAAAAATATAAAAAAGGGCAAGAATACTGTGATGCTTCTGCACTGTCTCCTCCCATCCCTTTAATTAGCTGGTGTCCAGGGTGGTCTACCAATTGGACCTAAGCAGATTTTCCTTCCTTGAGTTTGACTAATCTTTTCTTGAACCCATCTGAATGCTGGACACCAGCAGTGCTGTGTATCACCAAACTCTACTGTTCAGCCAAATGTTCGATGAAGAATATTGCGCTTTTTTTTTTCCTCAAATATTCCATTTATGAAATTCGTATGATGGTCCCTGTATGTTTTTTTAAGAGGAAAATGTAAAATTCATTTCCCCTGCACCTGAACACGAGACACCTGCTGTTACCAATAAAAATGAAAATGTAAATGTAAACGTAAACGGTGGCAGAAATAATCAAAAAGCAGCAAAATCTTTGCCGACTCCTACAAGCTTCTCAGTCCAGAGCAGCCGCTGGTCTGAGCTCTCCTGTGGCCTGGCTCGGCAGAGCCCAGTGGCTCTTCCAGTCTCCACTTCTCCGAGTGTACGAAATGCCTCTAAGAACACAGCTGGCTTCCCGAGCAGCCGTACGGCAGGGAGGAGGCTGAGGGGCGACCTCATTGCTCTCTACAACTACCTGAAAGGAGGTTGTGGAGAGGAGGGTGCTGGCCTCTTCTCCCAGGTGACAGGGGACAGGACAAGAGGGAATGGCCTCAAGCTCCGCCAGGGGAGGTTCAGGCTGAACATTAGGAAAAAAATTTTCACAGAAAGGGTCATTGGGCACTGGAACAGGCTGCCCAGGGAGGGGGTTGAGTCACCTTCCCTGGAGGTGTTTAAGGCACAGGTGGACGAGGTGCTGAGGAGCAGGGTTTAGTGATTGATGGGAGTGGTTGGACTTGATGATCTGGTAGGTTTGTTCCAATCTGGTGATTCTATGATCCTATGAAATGCTGCGTGGCCAAGCAGAACCAGAGCCCCAGCCCTAACCAGGAGGGCAGTGTGCTGGCACGCGTGACATGCAGAGTGCCAAGTGGAGAGGCCAGGCTCCTCGCAGCCTCCTTCCACCACCAAGGAGGCAGAGGTGGAAAAAATTACCAGGTGGCAAGCTCTTGCCCACATGAAGGGGAGAATATATTTAAATATTTAGAGCACTCTCCTGAACATTCTATCATGTCTGGCACAGATACACACAGTCTATAAAATGTGTTGGTGTTTCTCTTAGCCTATTTTATTTAACCATTAGAAGTGTGTGCTGTGAGCATTCTCCTTGGAGATCCTCTTCTCCAGCCCTGTATACAGTTGCAGACACAGTCATCTCTTTGTGCGAGGTCTAGACTTCCAAATGCACTCCTCCTCCATTTGGCCACCAAATCAGAGTAACAGGTTTTTAAAAGAGTCAGCACATCAGGTGATCCCTGTGAAATTTGACTGTCCAGTGATTGTGTGGAAAGTAAGCTGGTTGGAAAAACAATCCTCTTCAGCCCCCTGAGCTCCTAGAAGGGGCAGGGTCCCTCTCAAACCAGCTGTTTGGTGGGTGCCTACATCATCAGGTATCAGAGAATGGTCCCAAGCTTCACAGACCGAAAACTGGCCTTGCCCTCATGTGGCAGGATCCTCCAGGTGCCGCAGGAGTTCTCTGCGTGTCATCCATTGCTTGCATCCTTGTGACGACAGGAGACTGACAGCTTAGAACTCAGTGTGAGACGGCTGCTTAAACAACTTGTCCATTCTATGCTAAAAATGGCCCTTGGCAATGTAAAATGCTGCCTTCCCTCCTCTCACAAGCAAGAATTATTATTTCCTTCAAATGCTGGCGTGTAGGCTCCCTCTGCTTCACTTGAAGTACAACACAGGAGATACAAAAGCAGCTTTACAGCTTCACATGCCTTCAAGTTTGTTCTTTCCGCTGTAGCTGGGATGCACACGCCACAATTCAGGCGCAGCTATCATTTCCCTGCTGCATTTCCATATCCTTCTGTAATTTTATCATGCAAGTGATGCAAAGTTGCATGCATTTATATGTATATATTGATATATACAAGCAGGCAAAGATTTACATGTATATTCAGTGTGACAGCCCTGGTTTGCAGGAAGAGCTTGAAATAAGACAATCCGCATATGCCATTTTAAAAATACAATATTTTACGATAAAACAAGATTTCTGTTAGACTTTTAATGGGGCTACAGCTCTCACAAGCAATAGAACAGTATGGGTGGTACTGTTATTGTGAGGAGAAAGTGCGGATTGTGGTGCCTTGATGCCAGGAATTGGGCAAGGTGCCTTGGGGGATCCCTGTTCCAGGACTCTGTCCCTTCTTTCTCTCCATGGGGGAATATGGGCATTACTGCTGTGCTCTTTAGATATCTCCACAGTTTGAGTGGATTTTCGTTATAATAATATGCTTAAAGGATATTTTCTTTCGTTAAAGAAAACAAAAGCATTGTTTATTTCAAACCTGACAAAGATTTGTGTGCCATTTACTTCCATCCTGCAGACACCAGGAAGCATAACGTCTACTGAAAACTTATTTTGCCACTCCTGCTTATCTCTGAATTCATCAGTAGGAGCACAGAGATTCAAGAAAATTGTTCATCATAAAGTACCAGGTAATATCCATTGTGTGGTGTTCTAATTTTAAAAGAAATAAAAATATTTTGAAATTGACGTTTCTTCTCATGGCATCGATGGCTGTTGTGTTAGCATTATTTCTGCACCTCTCCTTTTTATTGAAACAGATAAAAGTGTTCTGCATGTTAGAAGTCAACCTTGGTCTTTGTTTACAATCGTGCCTGCACATCCCATGGTGCTGGGTGGAAAGGCACTTGCCTGGGAAAGCACAGGGACTGCAGAACAGCAGCATCCTCACAAGCATCATCTCTTTTAGGAACTTGTGGAAGGAAGTTCCCAAAACACTGCTTGCTGAGCAGTCAGGGATTAAATGTGGAAACCACAGGACTCTGAGCGGATGTAGCTGTTGGAAGGGCAGAGCTCTGGTTTAACAGTTGTTTAACCACCTGTGCGTTAGCAGATGCAAGCAGCTTTCATAACATGACACCTGGATTTGCTGTCAGAGATCAGTGCTTTGCCTCTCCCTTGGGGTGTGGAGCTGGAGTGTGCCAGGGCTCCAGCACCATGACTGGCTACCCCAGAACCCAGCCTTTTCTGGGATTTACCCATCTACGTCTGGTTATTTGTTAACTGCTCTTCCTGCAGTTAGCAAAACTCTGTAAGGCAAATTTCCTCATCTTATGATGCAGTTGGGGAAGAGTGCCACTATATTTCAGTGGAGCAGTCGAGGTGAAAGCAGTCAAAGGGAACGTGAGTTTGTCGTGTTGCCATTCCACACCCTGCTTGCTTTTTTTCCCTTTATTAAATAAAACACCAGCGTGCTTTGAGCCCAAGAGCAGAGAGCTTTCTCGTGCAGCATTGTGCTCCCAGTTGTATTTTTCACTTTTATTCAGCATCAGCAACTCTGCCTCCCAAGATTTTTACCTTTTATCCTATTTTCCAAGTAAGTTTTCACGCCTGCCCATTCTCAGGAAGCATTCGCTGAAACACCCAGGCCTAATCTAAATAGTTTAATTCAGCCTTCAATCTCCAAGCCTCTGGCCTTGCTGTGCACTACCACGCTCTCTCTTTTTCTTTAAGTAAATTATAAAGTATATTAAAACCATTTTCTTGTTGTAAGTCTGAAGACATAGCCATTATTTCTGACTAGTGTTCAGACCAAACAAGATTTTTTATTACAACTTATCAAGCCACACCACTTGTCAATTTTATGAGTTTTTAAAAGAACATCTGATGTTAACTTCACAATTAATCTGTCGTAAGACACACTACCCACTCATATTTTATTTCCTCTATTAAAGGAAATGGTGTATTAACACTATGGGAATACACAGATCAAACTTTTAGTATCCCATCTAATACAAAGAAATCCAAACACGAGTAACTAAAGGGAAGGGGAGTCCTGTGCCCATGTTCCTCTGACTACAGAAACCAATCATTATTTTACCTTGATCAACTGCACAATAAATGGGAAGAAGTACCCCATTGTGGAAATTTCATTTTTGGTTTCACAGTATTTATGGAGAATGGGTATTGCTTGCTATAAAAAGTACATTTAGGTCAGACGGTTATGCCTTAACATTTATTTTCTTTTTGAAGATTTGTGGTTGCACTGTTATACTATGATTCATGAGTGACCTTCATGCACGAACCCAACTTGACGCATACACGCAGTCCTATTGATTTGAATTTTAACATTGATTATAATGGGGTGAGGTGGAAGTCAATGTGAATAAAAATAATATACAGTGTGCCGCCATCATCCTCAGCAGTGCAACAATGGAATTACAATCGCCTCTGGCTAGAAAAAGTAGTAGACTCCATTTTTGTGATGAGATATGGATTTTAATCACTTTCAAATACACTGAAGTTCAATGAATTCGATTTTGTCCTTGCTAATAAATCCAGGCAAAAAAAATTCGTTTTTTTGCATTTCTAGAGCTGAGAATGTCAGTGGTTCAATTTAACTTGCTCCTTTAAAAAAAAGATTTCTGGAGTGGGTGTAACACCCACTTCAGACAATTTTACTCTCAGCAGCTGCGCATATTGCCATTCAGAAAAAACAGAAGTGTTTAACCTCTCACTTCATAAGAGATTCTTTTGTAACAAGAAATCTGATTAGTTGTGATACAAACTATGTTATCTGTATAATTAAGTTCCCTTTTGGGTTAGTCTGTGTTGGGAAGATGCTATGACCCTCAGTGATGACTACAAACAAGTGGGGGAACCCAGCCCAAGGGGAGATGAAGTCTCCTGTGACCACCTGGTTTTGTCCACTGGAAGGTACTAACAATAGAGAGGAATTTACCTTCTCTCAAGTGCTCTGCAGAGAGTAGGTACTCTTACAGCCCTCAGTGAGCTGTGAGCTGAGTTGTGTGGAGTTTCTGCCCAGGTTAGCTGCAGCAGAGAGGACTGACTGCTGCAGCCCTCTCCTGTGCGGGGTTCCAGTGGCGCCTGCCGTGCCATGAGCAAACCATGAATGCCAGCCTCGCCCAGCTCTGCTTCTCCTCACTCTGGGGAGGTATGTGTGGCAAAGTGCTCCTCTTAGCTAGTTACTGAAGAAACTCAGAACGGGAGGCTGTAGAGCAGATGGCCACTCTGAGCCACCACGTCACCTATCTTGCTTTTACAACTGTTGTGTCAATGGGTAACAGTGTTGTATCCCATTCTCTTCCTTCCCGGAAGGAGCGATCAGTCCTCTGAAGTTTGAATAATGTGTCTTTCTGTGACTGGAGGGGTCATCGATGCTGTGGCAGTGCTGTGCGTGAAAGTGGGGAGGAAATTCTTACTTTGAATACTGCTTCAGTCTTGGATTGCATTTACGAGGCTTTCATGCATGAATGTTTTGAGAAAGTGAATACAAAAGCAAGGTAAACACTGCTGAAGCAAATTCATTAAACATTAAAGCAAATATTTGCAGAGATTTTGGGCTGCAGCCTTTATACATTTCCAGAATTACACGAGCACGGAAGGGACAGGGGAGGTTGGCAGGAGGCTGCTCCTCAGGCCACTACAAGCAGGTTGTTTTGCTCTCGCCCAGGGAACAGACCAAGAGCAAAGTGTCACCGCTCCTTCGCCCTTGGCTTCTTGCTCACTGCAAATGGGAGACCAGGAGCAATATACAACATAGAAATGCACATATTCAGGGCTGCAAAAAGAAGCTGCCTAGTGAAAGGATAAACAAAGCAGCTCTGATGGGCAGAGTGAGGGATGTTGAGGTTTTGGTGGGGCAGGGATTCCTGGCTCTTCCCTCCTCTCCAGGGCATAGAGACAGTGAGGAGAGGCAAGAGAGATCAAAGGGCGTGGTAAAGGGAAGGGAGCTCAAAGCAATGGACATGGACTAAACTCTGCTGAAAGTACACAGATAAATATAAATTTAGTTGACTAATATTTACACATCAGATGAGCTGATAATCAGCTACTACCCATTATTTCAGCAAGCAGTAGTTCAGATGATATTATTTCTTCTGTGAGGGGGGGACTGAAACTTCTGAAACAGAAGAATGATGTCCAACATTATCCCAAACATTTTGTTGTGTTTTTCCTCAACTCCTGATTGCTGCATTTTAAAATATTTGCAGTAATATTCTGATTGTCTCAAAATCTTTTAACAGATAACACATAGGGGAAAAAACCATTATATTGTGATTCACCAAAATATCAACAATGCAAAGGCTGGAATCATAGAATCATAGAATCACCAGGTTGGAAGGGACCCACCGGATCATTGAGTCCAACCGTTCCTATCAAACACTAAACCATGACCCTCAGCACCTCGTCCACCCGTGCCTTAAACACCTCCAGGGAAGGTGACTCAACCACCTCCCTGGGCAGCCTGTTCCAGTGCCCAATGACCCTTTCTGTGAAAAAGTTTTTCCTAATGTCCAGCCTAAACCTTCCCTGGTGGAGTTCAAGGCCATTCCCTCTTGTCCTGTCCCCTGTCACTTGGAAGAAGAGGCCAGCACCCTCCCCTCCACAACCTCCTTTCAGGTAGTTGTAGAAAGCAATGAGGTCTCCCCTCAGCCTCCTCTTCTCCAGCATAAACAAAACCAGCTCACTCAGCTGTTCCTCATAAGGCCTGTTCTCCAGCCCCCTCACCAGCTGTGTCGCTCTTCTCTGGACTCGCTCCAGAGCCTCAACATCCTCCCTGTGGTGAGGGGCCCAGAACTGAACACAGGATTCGAGGAGCGGTCTCACCAGTGCCGAGTGCAGAGGGAGAATAACCTCCCTGGACCTGCTGCTCACACCGTTTCTGCTACAAGCCAAGATGCCATTGGCCATCTTTGCCACATGGGCACATAGGTCTTTCTGAATGAAGACCTGGTTTAATTATTATAGAAGTTTCCTTGTGGGGAAATAAAGATACTTGGCTTCTGCATTCAGCTGTGCTGCTCATCATGTTCAGTTAGACCTTGTCAGACCCTCATTAGGACACTCAGAAGCTTCCTTCCTGCCCAAAAACCGCCACAGGACTCAGGAGGCTCAAAAGTGTCCTTTTAACTTGCCCTGCAGAAATGGCAAAGGCAGCCCTGTGGATACTGCTGGGGCTACAGCTGCTCTGACATCTCCTTTGGCTAGTGCCTTTCCAGAGGAGGGAGAGGAATGTCTTGTTTTCACATTAAGGTGGTGCTACCTCTTGAATGGACGGGGGCGCACACACAGCATTTTGTCTACAAGAAAAGCACTGCCTACCTTTATCAGTAGTGGGTCAGTGTTTATTTTTTCTGGCCTTCCTTATATGCATAATTATAATCCCTTGACAACCAAGAATTTTGCGGTTTTGAGCCTTAAACTGTTGTCACAACAAAGTGCCCATCTTTTTCCAGCTTAGTCAATCTTCTAAGAACAAAGAAACATGAAATTGTAGAGTAACAGTCACCTTATTTCAGTTAATGATCCCATATAATAGCTTGTTTGTGACAAAACTCATTGCTTTCTCCTGAACGCTATTCAGCCACTAAACTGTGGAATCAGGATCAATTTCTGGAATAGGAAAGAACTTGTTCTTCTTTGTTTCATTTGAATGTCTCTTTTAATGTGTTGGTAATATCTGCAATGCCCACTGCTGGTGTAATATAGATCTAATTCTCAGCTCATTTAGTCACTGTTTCAATAAAAACCAGTACCTGGTGGGAGTGCTGATTAGAAAGCAACAGTAGAGATATAAAACACAGATAAATGAAAAGTTACTGATGACATGATCTCTGGCCACATCAGTCAACCGGAACTCTGATGCCCTAAATTGCTGCCTTTTTTTTTTTTTTTTACGATAGCTACATTATAAAGCAACAAAGAAGAGGAAAGGAAGAAGAGAATGTATAATACAGCCTCTTCTCCTGACCCCAATGTCACGGGAGCATCAAGTGTGGAGGAAACGGAGTCATAAAAATGAATTACATGGAGCATGCCTCTCAAGCTGTTATCTGTTATTTATAAAGAATTAAAATGAGCTAGTCATTTCACATGTGCCAGAAAAATGGGTTCATCAGTATTGTGCTGAAATGCATCATGACTTAGCGACTCCTAATTTCATAGCTGTTGTACCTAGTTGAAAACATATCTATATGCTTCATATCAACTGCTAACCATTGAATTTTTATTGTACATTACAGAGAAAAATCTTATGTTTCAATTTGCATCTCACTTGATTCATTGACAAACAATACATAATTCTGATCTCGTGTGATTTACTTGAGAAATATCTGATCATAGGCTTTGAGAATATCCCTTCCTGATGCAGACGGGTAATTGCCATTAATGGCAGCCACGTTGCAGGTAGAGCACTAGCCTCTACTCAGACCCATAAAAAATGTGATAAGTACGGCTTTGCTTACATACAGCCTGTTGAACAAAAAGTGACTGAAGCCACGCAGACTTCTTCAAGGGTGTTGAGGAGACAAAAGGAATGACATGCATGAAGAGCTTGCAGTCTCGTGCCCAGCTCCAGTCTCAGGGTGGCCGCTTGATAGCAGGTGAGGGCAGAGAGCACAGGTGGGAGATAGAATGGTCTTTTATCTTAAAGTATGTAACACTCAGACTTTTCTAGGTAAGACTGGTCCATGGATCCACAGTCCTTGGTGAATTCTACATCTGTGCCAAGGTATGCTTAACAGAGCCAGGGGATCTAGTTCACTCATTAACTTTTCAGTTGACTGAAAGCTGGAAAAGTTCTTCCCTTTCTATCCCACCACTAGTTAACCAGCAATTTGTTGTTGTTGTTGTTGTTTTTAAAAAAAAAACAAACAACACACTTACTCATTTCTAAGAAACTCTGCAGACAGGCAGCATTTTATCTGTCAGTGGGAGCTATTGATGCTTGGTGCACCTGAAATTCAGGCTGAGAAGAATAAGCATGATTTCCAAAGCCCAATCCAAGCCTCCTCGTGGCTGAAACATCAGTTTTTGCTGTGCAGAGCGAAGCTGTTGTGTTCCTTGCAAGGAGCGTGCCGTTTCCCAGGGGAGAGTGGCATGTGGCCCCAGGGAAGGGGCTGACCATCCCAAGCAGGGCAATGATGCCCACCATACGGGTACCTGCATCATCAAAAATGTGTGATAGGTAGGCGAATGTGGTTGGACTGTGTGGGCACCTCAGCAACATGGCATTAATGGTAGAGGTTTTCAGCAAGATTCTGTTCAGTCCTAAATGAATAAGCTGAGAAATACAAAGGGCTGACTCCTCAGCCTGCTAAATAAAACGGCAAGATTTCTGCTGCCTTTAAAGTTTTTCAGTTGTGATATTTTTTCCCTCTTAAATTGTTACTAGAACATTTCTATTAATTTTATCCCTAGCCTCTATGTACAGACAATTCCCAGAGACATGCAGGTCTGGACAGTCAAAGAAAACTGATTTACAAATGTAGCTGCTTTTCTTCTATTTAGTAGTTAAACTCCAATTAATATAATCAAGATATAGGAGGCCAAAAAGGTCTTGTTGGCAAGATCATCAGGATTTAAGGGTATTGGTAGTGCCTGTGGTAATAATAGTGAAAGCATATTGCTGAGAATTGCTGAAATAATGATTTATATTTAATCTGCCTGCTTTGTAACTTAATTTATTTTTATTTATAAATAAAGAGATCCCCCTGAGCCTGCTGTGTTCCAAGCTGAGCAGTCCCAGGTCTCCCAGTCTCTCCTCATGGAAGAGATGCTTCAGCAACTTGGCAGCCCCTAGCTGGATTCTTCCCAGTATGCCCATGTCTCTCCTACAGTGAGGAGCCTAGCACAGGACCCAGCACTCCAGATGTAACCTCACCAGTGTTGGGTAGAGGGGAAGGATGTGCTGTCAGCACTCGTCATGGTGTAGCTCAAGCTTCCTTTCCCTAAGGCCACGTTGATGGGTCATGGTCCACGTTTGAGACATACCACGTCTCTCCATCAGGCTGCTGTGCAGTCTGAATTTGCTGACATTGCCACTAAGCATGTCCTATCCACAGTGATTCCTGGGGCCTGTGTGTCAGTCTACAGACACCCACAGCCTTATCTGATGTTCCTGAAGGGTTACAGAATAAGAAAATCTGTGTTAAACCTTCTGAGTTCCCAACAGCCTGAGAAGGTCATCAGAGCAACAGTGGGGAAAGGTGTCATACCTCCAGTCCATCACTGTGGAGGCCCATGCAAACTTTACTCAATACCATTTTTAACAATCCTGAAAGAAAATTCTGAATTTGGACATATTGTATTTCTTCTGATGGGTGACATTAGAACTACTCTGTGCTAAATGTCCTGTAATTTGATTCTTGTCTATAAGAAAAGCAGCACCCACCTCTGTCAGTAGTGGGTTACTTCTTCTCACTGCTTGAAAACCCAATAAACTCTGGAGATGAGGTACATTGCAGAAGCAGTCAAGACATGTTACTTTAAAGGTCAAGTGTGCAAGGCATTGGTCAGGCTTTCCTGCAGCTCTGATGGTGAGAATCCTCATTGTGAAGTTTGGGATTTCATACCACTTTATCCCTTTCAGAAAGACTCGGTGACCCTTTGGACTCATCTGGGAATGATCAAATTAGAATTAATATGAAGGACCAAATCCTCACTTCATGGTTGTGGAGGAAATCAGCTTCATTGGACACAGCTGAGTGTGCAGGACAAGATCTAATACGTTCCAAAGTGTGGCTGGCTACACTAGTTATAATCAGTATAACGTCCTCAAGTTAATACTGATCCAACTAGGAATTCAGGAGGCAACTTTAGCTGTGGATCTCACCTGGCGCAGGGAAATAAGGTGCAGAAAATCCTAGTGTATACCACAGCTGCAGAAACTTGAATGAGCCTGGCTCTCTGCAGTGTTTTCATCAATTGTACGGTGCTGCTTTTCTCTATTGGGAATATACAATGTACTCCTTCAAGAATTTCCAGAAAAACAAATATGAAATGCTTTTATGTTAACCATTTCTATAATGCAAGAAAAATTACACTTGAAGGAAAGTTAACATTCAAAGTCTGCTTTACTTGCTTTTCATTTGTGCAAGTATTCATTTTCCTCAGCATCCTATCTTTTTAATCCTTTACTTTCTACTGAAACACCTGTACCCTCACATCAGTGTATGGAAAGTGATATTAATTTCAGGCAGACTAATTCTTCACTCTGATACCTTGGTTTTATACCAGAGAAATGCCTTTGAAATCAAAGGCATGTAATTGCCTGAAAAATCAAACCTGATATCTACTTCCCCTAGATACATAAAGAATCTAACAGACTAGATCCATCCACTGATTTATGCTGCAGTCGACTTTGGTGTCAGAGGTTTAGCAACTTGTACTGGTGACTAGAATGACCCCTGAAATCAAAAGGAAGAGAAGTATTCACCTTCTCTTTTGGTAGAGTAAGAAATTCAAAGATCCAGGGACAGTCAGGCACAAGTTTATGTCTCATAAAAGAGGCGGCAACCAACTTAAAACTGCCCTTACTTTACATCAACAATGAACAACTATTGAACTATGAACAATGAACAACTTGCTGAAAGCTGTCATATTCATAATAAATACTAAGAATTTCCACATACTGTAACTACGGAAAATACAGAAAATATTTTAAAATATTTGATTTTATTAGTTAGAAGCTTCAGAGCATAGATTAACATGGCATTATAGCAGCTTTGTTGTGCATCTTGCATTTGTTAGCTATCAGCTATGAAAGTTTGTCGCCTTCCCTGTTAAACCTCTGATGCTGAACACCAGAGGAAAGGGGAGCTGGAGCAGATGCGTTGGATTTGCTTATAAAGCATGAAAAATCTGTGGGCCCTATAGAGATAAACTCATAAAAACCAGAATGACTAGGTTACACTGAAAATAAAGAATCCCTGCTTGCTTTTGCAGTCTGACATAAATGCCTCCAAAATTTGTTTCAGGGTGAGTTAAGAATGGGAAAATGGACTTTATAGATTCACATTATTTAAATATAATTCTCTAACTTCATATCTACAGTCCTTGAGGTACAATATCTCACATTTAGCAATGTGAAGAGAAATCAACGTAAGAATATCTCAAGTCAAACTCTCTCCTTTTCCCTGATTCTGTAGGTATTTGGATTTGTCCATCTGGGTGCTTATCAATGGAAGCTGCTTCCTCTCCTCTACTTCCACCGTAGTCAGATAGGGCCAAAGCTGCCCGATTTGGCACGATCCTCAGCAGATGGTATGATCTGAATGTTGTTCCAAGGGTCGGCTCTGGTGGAGATTACAATTTAACATTGCCCTCATTCTGCATTGTGATCACTGTAACACTGAGTAAAAATTCTAGAAGAAATAATTCCATTTAGATCCCTTTAGCAGCCTGAATTAATGTAGTAGTAAAAACACAGTTGTGACACAAGGAACTCTCCAAGACTGCAGCTTCCAAGCTTTGTTTGAAGCATCCATGCCTGCAGACGTTAAGCAAGGGCAACACGCCTTGTCATGATTTATCATCCGTACCAAACTGTCCTGCAGGCTGAATGCTACGTAGGTAGATCCGGTCCAGTGAAAATCAGAAACATGTCCAGCAGGAAAACCTCTTCAACAGCAGCTCATCTCAACAAGCAGTGGGTGCCCAAGCCAGCACAGTTGTGATGCCTCAGGCCTGAGTTGCTGTTGGCATTTACATAGTCAGCTCTGACGTGACTGGGACCGAGCAGAGCCCTGGCCCTGGTTCACCTCGCAGGACTCTCTCTTCTGAACTGCTTTTGCTGCATCTACACGAGGCATCGCTGCTTTGGGGGGACAGACTTTTGGGAATTGTGAGTCCAGCCCACACAGCAGAGTTTTGTGCCCAGTCAGCCTGGTGCGGGGCCAGATGGGTGCCTTACTGCCAGTGGAGTGACTCTGGATTTTCCTCATTACAGTCACCACGATGCACTTGGATTTCAAATCCGGCACTGGGAAGTAATTTTGTGGGTTGTGGCAGCAATGCGGGCTGTTGGCAGAAGTGCGTTTAGTAGATGTATGGTACCTCTTTCCCCACGCAATGGCTGATCTATCCAGACTGACACTGAATGGGGCGTTTCCATCAGCAGGATTGCTGCTTGTGTGCCGAGTTAAGACCGTGCACTGCACGGCACTGTGCTAACATTGCAGAACTGCCAGTAAAGAATGTGAGACAGATATTTATGCAAAGCATTAAAACAACACTAATAGTATACCAGCAACTGATTATTATTGTGAAAAGGTGCTGTGCTTCTTGTTCCAGCTACAGTAGACAGGAGTGAGATGTGGCTGCGGCATTTGAAATTCCAGTGCTGTGCGAAGAGTTTTCCAAGGTACTGGAAATGTTTAGGGTTTTAACTGGCTTTCCTTCTGCTTTTGACATCCATTACTTCCAGCAGAACAAATACATAAAGTTCTATCTCGGCCCTGAGCCTCAACTTTTGAACTACAACAAACCCCTCATTTTGTTTGTTTTTACTGACTTTAGTAACTAGGAAATCCAGAGTGCAGTAGTATATTGTGATAAGCTTAAATAACATCCTGCATAGAGAGTATATGTTTACAAATTCATTTTTGGTGTGATTTCAGTAATGGGATACAATGAATTTGACCTGAATGCGACAGAAAGTAAATGAAACCTATATTAATGCTTTATAATGGGTTATAGTTAAATAAATTTTATTTATTTAACTGCAGGCTGATGTGCTGGGGAGAAGGGCAATGCTGGGGGTGGAGTGGGGTCAGGGCAGGGATTCATGTTGGCACGGCTGTGAGCCACCCAAAGCACAACACCGAGCAGACTGGTGGGTCTGGCCAGGGCCGTGCCGGAGCTCCTGTTTGTGTTAGTGGGTTGGAGGCAGGAGGAAAATCCTCGAGGCAATCGATTCAGTCAAAAAGGTTGTTGTGTGTATTCAGTAAGCCTTCACTGATCCCATCACAGAGAGGACTACACAGGTAATTGGCGCCTCCCCATCAGCCTACGGTTCCCATATGTGATTTTTTCTTGTGGTAGCATAAAAGCAAGGTGATGTTCACACACAAATGTTACCCCGTGGTCCAAGGTGCTGCCACTGAGCACTGAGGTGTGGTACTCACAGCCATTGAAAAATGGCCCCGTACCAATCTCGCACTGTGAAGACGGGAAAATGTTGGGGAGGAGGAGGAGAATTCAACTACCAGCTCTCTGCTGGTGGCCCAAGTAAACAGCTGTGTCTCTGGCTCTCATCCTTCCGTGGGACCACTAGTTCTGCCAGGACTGTGGCAGGGAGCTGCTACCCTCTCTGGATTTGGGGTCCCAGCCCAGCCCTGCCCATGGAGAGCGTGGCCCCTGCACTCCAAGAGCTGGCTCTTCCACTCCTCCAGCTATTGATGGGCAACTGGCATTCACGCCCTCATCTCTCGGACACTGGAGAGCTGGCAGATTTGCAAAGAACCTTGTGTTCCTTAATTCACCGTAGCAAACGCCTAACACCATTTTGTTCCTATCACTGTAGTTAAGGTTGTGCCAACGATTCCATTATGAACTTGCTCTCAGGAGTTATAATTACTATATTCTATCTGTAAGAAGTTGCCCTGAGCTGACATTTTGTGTAGATGGTTTTCACCCAGGCACAAATTGTTTCGGTTTTGTTCCTTTGCTAAATTGCTGCTCATGTCACAAAATCTGGCCAGTTGTATAGTTCATAAACATAACAACAGATTTTTCAACTGGCACTCTGGGTTCACACAGCTTTTTTCTCAGGAAATATAAAGGTATTTGTGGATACCACCCCTGCCCCAAAACCAAAAAACCTTTCATAGAGAAACTGTACTGTGCATTATCCAGTGACCCTCATTTCAAATGAAATAATTGCTGTCCCAAAGTTACCCACTTTCTAGTCACTTTTGCTCTTGATAATTTGCTATGTCAGAAATAAAGAATTATGAAACTGAGGCAGTAGAATGAACTGTTAACCCTTAAAACTGTATTCAGCAGTATCGGAAGTTTCTTGCTTGAGTAACAGATTATACGAATTCTGCCTTCCAGTCTTTCCCATGCTGATGTAGAGCATAGCCAAACTTTTGATGAAGGCTGACATATCCTCTAGAACAAACACTGAAAATAGCAGTTTATGGGACTTCACATTCTAGAGCACGTCCAACAAAACCACCCATGGTGGGCAGGTGACCAGAAGAACTCCAGAGCTGTGCCACCACCACTCCTCTCCCACCTCGATCCTGCGTGCCGCTGTGGGATGCAGGGGATGCAGACCCACACTGGCATCATCCCCACAGCTCGCTCTGGACTGCCCACTGCTCTCCCAGGCTGCCTGATAAGGTATTGGGGCTGCTCTTTCTGCAGTGAGATCAGGTTCTCCTACCTCCTGACAACCCCCCAGCATTGCGGCCCCAAAACATCAAGACGTCTGAGTGGGGATAGGTAATAAATTTAACATGTATGCACAACACCCCCTGCCCTTCGTAGTACTGTTTTTTTCTTAAATTTACATAATGCTAAACAGTATCTTGCTCACATTCCCATGGATCTTAGTGGCTTTGTTGTCGTGGATACTGGTACCTACCTTGTTTTCTTTGAGAGATCTATCAAATATGTGCATTTGGGTGTTTGCTATATTTGCCTGAATGTTAGAAGCGCATTTTTTACACTAGTAAACAATATTAAGCAACTGTGTAATTTATGCTGGAAGAATAAACACGCTTTAGCTCAGAATTTTAACACCCTTTTTTCACCCTTGAAATTTCAAATCCAAACACTCTGCCCAAATGCTGTTCTTGTCAAGACAGAGCATGACTTGCAAGAAACTCTGTTCTTTCTGTAAGATTTTACTATGAAGGACCCTGTCATGTGCTAACCACTCTCCAGCCCACAGATAAGGGAAGAAATCAAAAGCCTTGTTTTCAGGCATGAGCTGGTTCCTTTCAAGGTAATGTTTCAAAGAATACTCTCAAAAAAAAAACCTTTCTGTGTGTCATAAGCATGTACCTGTTTAGTGGATACAATAAAAGCATTACAGGCTACAGATATCGTGGGGAAATTTTGGAAATTGGTCCCCACTCTCTTCCCTTCTTGAAAATCTGAATTCCCCACATGAAGATACTGTTTAATGGAAATGGAAGTTATAAATTCCAGCAATTGCAGAAAATCCAGACCCTTTTGCTTCATTAGTCCACAGTAACCTTCATGGCATCTCTGTTCTCGACAACATGAGGCAAAATATCTCATGAACATTGAGTACCAAAAATTTATATCTTTCAGTGACAAGGCTTCATTAATTTCATGAATAATGTACCAATGACGAAGACTCCCTATCCTGGGACTGAAGCTGGTAAAAAACTGGGGAGGAGATCTTAGTCTCCAGTTACTGAGTCAGCATCTTATTGTTTGGTTAGTTAATTGATAACAACGAGTACAATTCAAGTAGCTCAGAGTAGCTAATGGGCTTGCTCCTACCGTTTACATTATTAAATTCAATTAACTTTCATTTATCAGCAGTAGAGAAAGAAATTGAAACAACAACAACGGGATGACAATATTATTAGTATAAAAGCAAAATTTGTCACAATTAAAGTACAAAATTACTGTAGAATCAACTCCCTTACCTGCAATTCGAGAAGTAAGGCATTTATCAAATAGGTATGGGATAAATATTTGGTATATGCATGCACAAACACACGCCTCTGAGAGAAACCCACATTTTCCTTAATGTGATGACTTTTATATGCTTTAGAATTGCTTTTAAGTCACACCTGAGGCCAACACTGAATGTGTTTTTCTTCCTGTTGCAAATAGCTGAAGTGAAGTTATGGCACTCCAAATGATATTTTATCACAAAGATATTTTCCCAGGAGAAACAAGTGCAGTAATTTACTGTCATCAGAAAAGGGTAACTCATATGTTACCCTCATATGTTATGTCTCCGAAAACACAGAGAAAGAAAGTGGTCAGGAAGACAGAGATGGGTGTTTTGCTCTTACCCTGGAGAGTCTTCCAGAGCTTTACTGAACCAAAGAATGTGCATCACGTGTTTGCAAGCATGTATGTGCACACATGTAAGTTTATGTGCAAATACTTGTGTGTGGGTGCGTGTCAGGGGGACTCAGTGGCTTCTGTAGGATTTCTCTGAGCCCTTCTATATTTCTGTGCCATAAACACAACCAATCCCTGTTTTGGAGTGAATAAACAATGCTGAATAATCCAGTTTCTGGCTATTTGTAGTGTGATAGGAAGTGAAAGCCTTTTCTGCAACATTGCCAGCAAAAGCCTGGGTGGCCGGCTGCCCTCTCTGCAGAAGCCCCAGGTTGGCACTGGAGGTTAAGGCTCCCAGGCCAGAACTGCAGCAGTATTACTTTGACTTCACTGGAGTAAACAAAATCCTTTCTCCTTGCTGTGACTAAGTCTACACACCTGCAAGGTAACGAGAGCAACACTTGCTGCCAAAGAACCATCCAGAAGTTAAACTCAGAACTATATCAAAGGCTGCTGTTACTGTCGGAATAAAAGGGCTTTTTTAATTCATGGGCTGCTTAATTTAGAGCACACAGACAATATACGTTCAAAGTTTTGCTCTAAAAGGTGCTCTATTTAGCATATATTGAAGAGCAGCTACTGCAGCCAGGCTCATTCACAAACGGCAGCGCGCTCTTACTACAGATGAGCGTTTCTGCCTATCCCAGGAATACTTTCATTTATATGCATCTGATAACTCAGTAAAGGGAAAATGGGAACGAGTTGGCAGGTGGCCTTTCTAATGAAAGGGCACATGGTAAACTATCTGTTTGCTGCTTTCTCACCCTGGAATACTAACGATGTCACACAGTATGTATATTCCTTTTCATTTCTCCCCTCACCTGTCCTTTATATAGTTCATATTCCAAAGATTAAACATAATTAAAAAATATATAGATAGGTAAGATACATTTGGGGCTGTTTATTGCATTCACAGCATGCAAGTTCTGCCGTTTATCCTAATGGCCCATGTTAAAATACAATGAGGATTACAGCATCAGACTTTATGAGTTTGTAAAATATACAAATTAGAATAAGTCTTTACTCTGTAAGCAGGATGTGAAAACAAAATTAGTGCTACTTCTTCAAGCAATTACCTCCAGGTACTGTCTCTTTCTAACCAGCAAAAAGCTGATGCCAAACTTCGCATTTCCTTTAAATTTCAACATTCCTGCTCATCTTACAAGCAGCAATACCTACACATGAAAAACCATCAGATATCAACATTAATATTTTAAATGACTAATTGTTTAGTTATTTACATTCACTGAAAGTGAAGCTATCACACCGATACTTCATTTGTTTGCATTCCACAAGCTTACAGCTGCACGTATAGATGATGTCTTCTAAGGAGAAAAGAAAGATCCTGAGTTGCTTGCTGGATTTGCACTGCACTAGCTCCACAGCAATTAGTCCTCATGACGAAATTGTTAACACCCTCTGCTTGGAGTTTCTGAAGACTTTTTTGAACAGAGGAAGGTCAAAATATAGCAAAATAATAACTTTCTTTTGCATACAGTTCTCCTGTATGTGCATATAGTGACTCCCATAGCTGAACCAAGCAAATAAGTATAACTCCTCTATTTGCATTTGTCATAGTTATGATTAATTTTAACTGCACAGTTTGAAATGTTCTTAGTGTCTGCCTTCTACTAAATATTTTAAGGATGTCAGGAGGGACAGATAAATATCTGAATCTCACACAGTGGGCTTGCAATTAGTGTATATTAATTACCAGCTGACATCTGATCACCCCTGCACTGAAAGTAAACTAGGGTTACTGCTGAAATTGGTGAAATTGCTTAGTGTTTTAGCAACGTAAAAGAGATGTGAATTAGTCCACATCATTTCTGCTGTATGAAATATTTGTGAACTTCAGGTAATTACTGATCATGAGTCAGTGGGAGTCTGGTCACAGCAAGAAAGGAGGGATCTGACACAGCAAGGAATCCATGAAAAATGGAAGAAATTAAATCCTTAATTGAGAGTTAGGGCTCCTTTTGCACAAATAGTTGGTATTCATTTGCTAATCAGGTTTCTGATAGTGGGAGGAGCTCATTGTGGGAGAGAAGGAAGATCATGAGTGTGGGATTAATGAGGAGGATCTGAACATTGGCCCTGATTATTCCAAAGGTGGTGATTGCAGTAGTGGTTCTGTAGTTAACAAAAGAAAACATGAAAAGTCTAGTGGCTGTTTGCTGCAGCAGGTATGCAATCAGTTGGATTACTGGGTTTGGGTTTGGTGTGGTTATAGCTAGCTAGAAACTCTGGGAAAAAGCCGCATTTATGAAACCAGTCATTTGTGTTTTGCTTTTGCCAGAGTATAGGAAGTTTAGTTAAAGCTTGGGGTGAACCAAGATCCATGTCTATGTTGCTCCTGTGCTGCAGGGTCAGCAATACCCAGTCCCTCAAGAACTGGTGGATGCCAGGGCAGAAGAGGCGAGCGCTGTGCTGCTCTGGCCACATTATTCTGGACACCCTGCCCTGCCAGCTGCCAGTTAGGCAGGCAGAAACTGTCTCTGTCCCTGCTGGGTAACGCTGAAAGGGTTTCTTCTCCTCATGCTTCCCCATGTAGACTTCTGACACCCAGGTTATCTTGACACTGCAGAAGCACAGGGCAGGAGCGTGGTCTGGTATGGGGTGTGGGTGACCTGTATAGAGTCAGCACTCTGGCAGGGGAAAATATTCCTGCAGAGGAGGAAAGACAGCAGGCTAGGGAAGGGTTGAGGCTCGACTCCAAGCTAGAAGGTTCAAAGTACTAATTATTGCACCAGAAAATACGTGCAATAACAGCCCACTGTCCTGCCTTGCTCCTCCAGGAGCAGAGCCTGGAGGATTTAAATGAAATGGTGTCTCTGGTAAAGGTTGTGTGTCTATCCAAAACAAGGAAGAGAAACTGTTCAGAAGAGGCACTGTTGCTGTCAGTAACAAGGTGTGGATGTGTATGTGGCTGAGAGAGCCTGGCAAATCCCAGAATCTCTGTATTTTATTGGTTAAATGCATTAAGTATAGTTTGTTTGCTTGCAGTGGGTCATCATGGCACAGTGCTCTCTGGTTTCCTGGTGATGTGACTCAGTCTCAGCAGCTGGGAAGACCTTTTACTGAAATGGACTAATACAATATTTATATTGTCTGCAGCCTGGCTTCCTCTAAAACTGACTTCAACTCTCTCCTGGGTACTATTTATCTGTTGCTGGTGATCTCTTACCAAAGGGGAAGCAAAAGAGTGAGCAGGCAGAAAGTTTAAAAAAATGATCTAGGGAAAAGAAAAACAGCCTATGATTTTCTCATTTGTGAAATAATATTTATATGTTACGCTGCAGTAATTTCTCTCCTGATGCTGCTGTTTGATCCCAGAGACATTTAGGTTTCACGGTTTAGATGCTATGCGAGCTTTATTAAAGTCAATTACATACATGCACAAGGAGGAGGACAAGAAAGGAGAAATACAGCTCTGGTTTTGGTGTTTCAGTTCCAGTTTGACATCTCCTGGTCTCAGCAGTGGAGAGAGCCAGGGTTTCTCTCAGCCAGCGGTGCTGCCTCTGCTTTTAGAAACCTCCCTCCCCAGGTAGTGCTGGGGAAGCCAAAAGGACTCACTTCAGCAGCAGCCTGTCTGGGCAGAGGCTTTGTCCAAACAGCATCATTACAATGATCCTATCATGCTATCCTTGTGTACTGTCCCTGCTTGCCCTCCTTTCAGGAGCTTCATTTGCTGTGTCTGCCTTGCAGTGCCAATGCTGTCTTGGGTTCCTGCATGCTCCTGTTAAGATGCAGCAGCTGCGGTTACTTTCTGCTTGAGCTCAGTGGTTGGTACGCTGCTGTGCAGAAGGTCTCTCTCACAAACTTAACCTCATCTCGATGGAGATCATTGTCACTTTAGGCACTTCATTCATCACAGCTCTAATTTCTCATCCAAAGCCATAGACATTTTGTGGGAGACAGCAGCCAAGTTGTTACCTGTCTGCTGGTCCTTTTTAAATGGGATATTTTGGGGTCTGAATGCATTCCAAGGTTCAAACCTGCTTCTATTAATGGTATGTCTGAGTGAGCTTCTGAAATGGTCGCTGCAGCACTCCTCATGCAGAATGTTCACAGAATGACATAAAAATCTTGTGGCTGTGTTAGCCTATGGTGAGTTTTTGTGCGAGCACAGTGTCATGAGGAGTGGCTGCTCTTTGTCATAAACCGTTGAGAACATTTTTATATGTTTGACAATATTTAGCATGTCACCAGAAGGGGTTTTTATGATTGGTCATTTGCTAGCCACTCCTGTGTAAGGGTCTGACCCAAAGCCCATTAAAACTAATGGAAAGACCCTGGGTGACACCAACGGATTGGCTGACTAATTTGCCCAGCACATTAACACAGTCCAAAACTGTTCAGCAAGATGGTGATGCAGTACTGCAGCCAAGAGAGAGGCTGAGCGGGTTTCTGCTGCCTGCAGCCTGGTGATTTCTCTCTTGGTGATGCCGACCACTGCAGCCAGGACAGCTGTAGGCTATCCAGACTTGGAAGCCAACGCAATGACAATTAAAGTTGATTTTCAAAGCAAAGTTCAAAAATGGGGCAGCACAGTGGATTCTGATTGGGATTCTCAGGATGCTCAAGGCTGCTCAGCGGAGCACTGAAATGAGTAAAGTGGAAACAGAAAAGAAAGATAAGTTTGAGGAAAACACTGTTTTCTAATATTGCAGATTCATTACTAAAAGGCTGGAAGGTCCAGAGAGCAGGAACAGGAATTTTGGCGTACGTTTACTTGCTTTTTATGTCAGCTTGATAAAGAAAAATTTTTCACTACCTTGTACAGGTTTTTGGTTAACAAATTGTACAGATTTTTTTGTTGCATAATTTTAAAGATGAAGTGTATATGTCAGCAAGTTTAAGAAGAGGAAACAAGCAGGAAGTTGGCAAATATTTTAGTAGGGTTAGAAAGGTATTTCAGTTTTTATCAATGCTGTACTCTGCGCCTACACCCTGTGAGCATAATTGCAAGTTAACACGTACGTGAGAGCTGGAGCCGAAAAAATTGTTTCACTATTGATCATGTTATGAGACTGAAAATGAACATAAGGGATTCTTTCATGGCAGAAGATGCTGCTGCATTTTAAAATTTGCTGTATAAATGGTTTCTTAGTTCCTTGTCCTGAAAACTGGTTTCCTAAAGCAACGCTATGGGCAGTACTCTGACAGCTTTATCATGATGAGAGAGAAAGGGCAAAATACTGATGTGAATCTCAGCAAGTCTAGGAAGAGGCACTATTGGTGGTACTTGGCTTGTGACTCATCTACCTAAACATCGGCATCTGAGGACCTTCCTCCCATCCTAAAGTGTTTGAGACATTGCAGGCAGCTGGCAGGCAAACCCATGCTACTGCAGTGCCTGGAGAGCCGGAGAGAGATCCTCAGGTGACCAAACCATTACTAAATATGGCTGTAAGGACAACTGAATCTCTTGTCATCTGAAATGTAACCACCTCCAGCCTACCCACAGCTATCCACTTCTGCTGGTGCACTGGGCTACATTTGGAGGCAATGCACGGGTGGACTGCTGCTGGATTCCCAGGAGAGCTTGTCTGAACTCTGCTGGCATCCACGATGGTTAAATTGCCAGATGAGGAGTCAGAGGAAGAAGTAACTTACAATAACCTCACCCTCTTTAATTCACTATTTTCCTTCAGTTACTCCTTGAACTCCAGCTGGCGTGAATGCACCTTAAAGACTTCTTCAGTTGAGCGTGGTGAGCATGTGAAACAATGAGAGATGGCAGAAGGAAAAGGGCAGAAGCCAGTACACATAGAATGAATTTGGATTGGTGCCTTTTCCACAGCAAGCTTCTACAGTATTTCACCTGAAGGGTAATTTTTTTTGACCTGAGGTGCTAACATTTGAGAAAAATCTTTATTTTTATTTTGGCACAAGTGGAAAGTATTTCCTCCGTCAGTGCTTGGACGCTTTTTCTTATTAAGGAACAAAAATGAGTTTCTAGAAGAGTCTGATAGGGAATCTCTTACTTTCCTCCCTGTTCTCTATCCAGTTCGACTACAGTTCACTTAGCTGGGTTGTGAAAAGCAACTATTATCCAAGGAGAGTCTGTCTGGGGGACACGCACCAGGTTGAGGTGCTGATGGGAGCAAATAAATGTCCACATATTGTTTGCTGTGCAGATGTGTTTCAAGGATTGTTTTACTGTGTGTGGCTCAACTCTAGCTGGACTTCTGAAGAGCAAGCCAAAATAGCCTTTGATTTGTGGTAACCTTGAAAGCCCACAGTCTCAAGAAGCTTGACAATGCATTTAGAAGAAGTAGCAATAACCATGAATTGATCTTAACTACCATAGTTTTTATAACCAGATCATTTCAGTATATTTTGAGCAAAAAGATGGTGTGAGAACATTGTTAGCAAACTCTTTAGTCATCTGAAACTGCCAGGCAAAAGCCGTGAATGGCAAGAATTATATTTGATAAGAATAGTATTTGGAAAGACAATGTTTTGAGGGCTTGGAAAATGTGAACATTTAGATGACGTTAGTATTACCAGTTGACTTTAAAACCTGGACAGATGATGAGCTTACACCAGCAGCGCCTTTGCACCTGGAACTTGCCGTAGCCCTGCACGATTTTCACTGGATGAGCACTGCACAGTTTTGGTATTTCTCTGGATATCTCTTTAGTAGGTCAGCAGTGAATGAGGCACTCAACATAAATAAATAAATGCTGCTTTGAGCCTGCCTTCCACTATTTATTTTCCATCCTGTTTTTATTAACCTTATTCTATAAATTTCCCTGGGCCTGTACTGGCTGGATGTGATAAAATTTTTGCTACTACTTCTGTCAGTTCATTCTTCACATTTACAGGTTGTCGTTATTTCTGCAGAGGGCTTTCTCCTCCAGTGCAATTTTGCTTTTAGTGGATCTTACGTGAGCTATGCTGGGACCTCCATGTAAATGTAAAGGAACTTTCCAGAAACTCTTTGTCAGAAACCTGAAACTGCAGCTCATGCAGAGCATAGAGGCCAAATACACAAGCATGGTGTAAATAATTTGGTGCAAGTACATGGGAGCTCTTTTTTAGATAAATACAGACTTATTGTGAAATATCAAGTGTGTCTGGAGTGCCTGAGGGCTCTCACAAGTGGCTTCCATATCTGTCGTGCAGCCAAGGTCCAGAGGGGAAGAAGCTCCAGAACAGAGTGACACGTAGAAAGCCCCTTTATGACAAAGACAACGCAGTGTGATGCATACAATAGAAAGCAAGAGGGGTTGGCTACCCTAGGAAGGAAATAAAGAACAGGCAAAACAACAGCATTTTATGGTTCATTTTCTCTTCCTCAGTACCACAGTTCTTTTTATGTTCTGTAAACAAAACGCTATAGGCTTTTTTTTCCCCCAGAAAAATGCACGCCCCCAATAGGTAAGTGGCAGTTCAGCTTCAAAGTAACATGCTCAAATAACCTCCGACATTCACTATTTGCTATATTTGCACACGGCCAGTGCTATTAATGATAGGAGGGTGTGATCAAGCATGAAAGTAATTATTAAAATGATTTTATGAGCGATATGGTGATAGGAGATTGCCCATCTAATGCCAGAATTAGAGCCCAAGACACAGGAGAAAACGATCACTTCTTATTTATTCACGGTAACAACGTTTCTGTTTCAGTGGCACAGAGAGTGACATCCCCCCTTCTGCTCAACCCAGACACCACTTTTCCTTCTTTTAAATCTGAACTCCTTGTTTGGTTTGGCTGTTGCCTCTGCAGCAGAGTTGCACAGCCTTTGTGCGGCTAACATTCACGCCATTCCCATTGCCAAGGACTATTTGTGAATGAGTGGTGAGAGCAGTGGGTACTGGCACGGTGAATTGCTCCAGCTTCTGTAGCTGCTACAGTCCACAGCACCACTGTGCTGCAATGTGCACCTGTTTGAGTTTGCACTGTAAGAAATATCTGCATTATGTTCTGTATAGTCCTGCACACACAGTCTGTTGTTTGCTCTGAGGATGGGGAGGGGCTATATAATACCAGTTCCAAGCTGATAAACTGTCAGGTCTCATCTAGCCAAACTGTGGAAGTTAAGCCATAAACCTTAAAAACCACATGCTTGTAGCACAATTTTCCACAGTTTCTGAACTAGAGGATAGCATCAGATACTTCTGTAAAACATTGTATATATTTCTGTACATACACGCAGATGCCTGCTATAGATTCAAACCAGTTCAAAGGCTTTGACACTGGCCCTTCAAAGTTAGGAGTACTGAAATGCTAGGAAGATGACAAGTGGTGAGCTGGTAAGTGCTACGCAAATAAACCTGTATTTAGATTTCAGATTTGGTAGGTAATAAGTAATAGCTGGCTTGGAAACACACTGGGCTGGTTCGTTTTCCATGTGGCTGTGAGTGAAGGGTGATACTCTGCCTTGCAGAGGAGCCACAGCAGCTGTTTGTTGTGGGGATTTAACACTGAAGTGTAAGAAGTCTGTGACTGTAACTGGTACCTTATGTGGCACAACTCTGTTTACTATTCATGGCTCTGGGTGTGTTGGTGAGGAAGCAAAGCTTTACAAAGTGCCTCTGAGAGATTTCTGCAGGTGCTTCTTCCACATGTGGTCTTGAAGCAACGACTGGGACCTGAGTGCAAAGCACACCATCCAGCGAAGGGTCTGCCTCTATCACCAGCACCTACCAGGTGTTTGTATTTTCCTCAATGAGACTGTAGAACGTGATGCATGGACGTTGGTTTTACATCCCGCATCCTATTTTTGTGTAACAAAGTAAAATGCAAAAAATTAAAAATCTAGAACGTTAATAATATAGAAGTCTGGTTGCAATATCGAAATTTTCAGAAGCGGGGGTTAACTTCATGCATATCCCTCCTGCAGCGTGGATCTCTGCCCCAGAAGATGGAGAAGAGAGGAAACCCAGAGGGTCCCGGGTTCACAGAAGGGTCCCTTTGCATCGTGCCTGTCTCTGATACTGCCCGTTTTCTCCCTGACATCTCCTCTCAGTGCTCCACCTTCATAGTGGGCTAAGTGAGAATATCGTGAGCTTTGCTTTTGAATTTATCAGTGCTCAGACAGAGCTCTGAATTGCGCTAAGCTCCTTGGCCTTGTGGCATTATCATAAAATAATCTTTGTTCAGAATCCATCTGCCTCAGCAGTTCCTGCAGGATGCCGTACTTGAAGTAACTGGGGTTTTAGCGTTGTTTATAGTCACTTTCCCTTAAACTCTTGCAAATTTGTGTAATATTTTTGCTTCTGATTTGAGCTTGCCTCTCAGGTGTGGACAGAGATGGGTAGAACCTGAGGAGCGTTGACTTCAGAATTTTTTCCTCTGCTAGGTTCTGTCTGTGCTTTCAGAGGAGACCAAGGTGGACTCTGCCTGCCAGATGAAGCCCTTTCTGTGTCAAAATTTTGAGTGCAAGCCTGTACTCCTGCAACTTCATTATTGCTCTCTGCCTTGGGGAGCTCAGTGACCCCTGCAGCAGCAGTTGCCCTTGGGGAACCCTGAAGAATGTATCTGCCCCAGGGAGAATGGAGAAGATGCAGTGATTTCACCCTCCCTGTCCCCTCTGCCTTCACCCCAACTTGGTGCTGATGATGCCACTTGTAGGGATTGTTATGACCAAGACGTGCGGATGAGCAATGTGCAAAATCTCATTGGTAAAACCCGTGTTCTAGCAAATCATATTTGATTCATTTTATTTTTCAAAACTGGATAGAAAAAGATGTTGAGCTATGACCACAATGAGATCTGCAGGCCCAAACACCATTTTAGAAGCCTGTGGCCTCTGGAGGAGTATGATGAGGTACGTAACTGCTGGATCAATCAAGAGCAGCGTCACAACCATACTGGTGTTATGACTCTCAGAGTACGGGCTGTGACTAGATCTAAGCTTTGCTGTGTCAAGGTTTGCTGTGCCCATCCCTGCCCCAGCACCCAGACCCCCTGCCTGAAGCAGCCGCAGGAGCATGCTAGGTGGCTGCAAACTGCAGCAGCTGCCAGGATAACCTGCTTCTGGGATAACCCACTGCTGCTCTCATCGGCAGAGCAAGAAGGAATTTGCTTTAGATGAACGGGTGGATGAACAGATTATTTTCATTCAGGGATTTTACGTACAATGCTGTATGTACACTGATGTCTTTAGATGTCAGTGTGGTGCCTTTCTCTTTGCTTCCTGCCTTGCTGCTGTTTAAAGAATCCTTTCAGGAGGAGAAACAAACAAAACTTGGCAGCAATGCACAGATTTGATCATGAGGTTGTTTTGATTTTTCAGAAAAGCTTTGGAGAAGTCAGTCAAGTTTGGAGTCATTGCCTTATAAAAATCATTTTTTTCCCATTCTATGCTGTATAATTGGAAGACTAATCCAAATAATCTTTCTGGCTGGTTCTTCAGGTGGTGTGCTGGTCTGTGCTCTTCCTCAGAGATGATGTTGACTTGTTTTCTCTTTGTACGTTTTATGTTGGGTTTTATTTTATGTACTTTTTTTACTGCCCCTAAGGGAAGTGATGTGTATGAAAGGTGTATACTGGATTTGAGACATCTGGTTTGAGACTATCTAAGTAATTAATGGGGCTTTACTCTCAGGCAGCCAGGCCCATATCTATTTGATTTATAGAATTTGCATATACCAAATACGATTTCTATTTTTTTTTATTAATGCAACAGTATGGTTTATATTCTGTTGAGACCATCCACAATGACCAGGTCTCTCCTCTTGTGTTTAGGGCAAGACATTTTCTGGTCTTGCTGCCTTCTCCCAGATCAGAGGATGCTCCTACATCCCATCATTGAGCTGCACCTCCTGGGCAGTTTCCACGTGAGCCGCCCTGGCTGTTGGTCTTGGTCAGACCCGGAGAGGTTTTCTAGGAGTGTATGGGAAGTGTCTAACAAGAAAGCTTCCTTGTGCTTTTATTTATTGTCAGTTTAAGAGTTTCCTCATCCATGCTCTCATGCAGCCTCCAAAGATGTCTGCTGCCTTCTGCTGCTGGTTCAAGGTGTGAGGGGCCAGGCTGGTGCTGGCTGTGTTTGTCTGACCTGCCCAAGCCATCCTACCAACTACAGGGCTGCTCCTGCCGCTGTGCCCTTGGGGCTTCAAGCACTACACCCTGGGGAATCTGTCCTACACCCTGTGCTCAAGGTGCTACCTGCAGTTTCACATCTAACTTTTGTCAGACCGACCATGAGGCTGGTGAGACGGTGGATTTGGTGAAACAATGACTGTTGACGTTGGTTGACCTGGACAGCAGTGCGCTGTGAGGCTCTGCAAGTCCAGATGAAAACAGAAAAAGGTCTGGAGCAAAATTCTGATCTTAACTGCGTTAATGCAGCTAAATGCACTCCTAATTATTCTTATTAATAATTTCTGCTGCTATATTACATCCTGTATGACTTAATCATTATTTTGAGTAATTTGCAGGCTAAAGCATACTTTGTGTCTTGATTCTTTTTATAGATTTATGTGTTTATAAAACTATAGATTTTATATGATGTGTTGTCCTGCCCAGCCTTCGTGGTTTTCCACTACCATTAGTGGTCTTACCTACTCTGGTTCTTGGATTATCTAGTCAGGTAACATGTGATAAAATAAATAAGACATCTGCTGTGAGTAGACTACGGCTAACACTCCAGAAGGCTCCAGCCTTCATTTTTTTTCACATGTGTAAATTGGAGGATTAGGGGCATACAGATTTTACTTTTCTGTTTCCACATTTTGAAGGAAAAAAATCTGACAACTGCCTTTTCTGTGATGACACCAAGATATGGATTCCACCCCAGAAATCAGCTTTGCTGCTACATCTAGCACCAACATGTGCTGGCATCATGACACAGGTTTACTTTCATGCCAGAATTCCCTGGCATTCAGGGGACGCAGCCAAGGTGCAGATGCCTTTTATTTAAAATTACATAAAAAAAAATTTGAGTTGAGTTTGACATCAAATGTCATCTTTATCTCTCACTGCAACTGGGACCTTGAGGGAGTTCATTAACACACAGGAAAAGGCTGGGAAAAATCTTCGGATTGTAGTGCTGAGTGTGAAACCTGAAATCCATACTCTGTTCAGGTTAAGAAATAGAGAATGGGAAACTTCAGGAGCTGGAAGGTACTTTCAACATCTACTCCTTAGCATTGCACAAAGCTGCAAGAAATATTAGTTTTGTTCTGTTAAAACTTTCAAGGTTTTTTGTTATAATTTGACTTTGGAATGAAAACTGAATCAAACCTATGAACCATATTGTGACTAGTACCTTGCCCAAGGGCTCTGAAATTCCTTTTAGAGGAGCTTTCTCTATGTCCAAACCAACATCTCACCAGACCAGCAAGGCTGGTGTCTCATTGTTAATTTTAATTTCTAAAATTAAGTTGTATGACTATTCCAGAAGTGGTTTTGATACTTCTATAAGCATCCTTTTCAGTTTTCAATTGGTCACATTTCCCAGTTTTCTTTCTTTGTAATGAGCAGAGACACATAATGCTTGCCTACAAATTTCACTACTCGTCCTATGTATCACTGAAACTCTTTGGTTTTGCTAAAGAACTTGATCTAATTGTAACTGTTTCATCACAGGTGTTCCAAGTGGTTCTGTAAAAGAGAATTGCCTGGTTTTGTTGGGTTTAGTTTGCATGTTTTTGTTACTATCCCTATATTTTGTACTTGCTTTAGTTATCGTCGGTGACATTTTGAGAGTCTACAGCATGCACTGTTGTCAGAGAGGCTTGATACCACTAGCAGAAGAGGAGGAGAACTGGGATATTAGGAAGCCCAAGGCTAGTTCTTCTGTAGAGGGAGATACACAGTCTGGTCCACGAACGTTGCTGACAGGGAGAGCTGAACCAGCCCTCAATGGGCAGCGCACATGCACACACGCAGGTGCAGCACGAGGGGTATGTTGTACCCACTCAGCACACCCTTATTGAGACCACTCCACAGCATTTAAGAGCTGAGAAATTGTAAGCGTCTCAAATGCTGAATTTTCACAGCACAAAGTTCGCAGAGATGCTTCTGTAACTGATAAAGTGGGAAACTTCACAGTATTGAATGGTCCTCAGATTCACACTTCCACATGTGTCATAGTCTGGCGTTAATATACTTTGAGTAATAACATAAAACATGAACACGTACTGGCTGGGCAGCAAACCCTGCCAATTTCTCCCATGCTGTCCATGCTGTTTGCTTGTCTTGGGGGTTCTCACCTCGCTGACAGTGATGGAGAGCTTTGCAACAACAGAGAGTGCAAAAGCTGCCAGTGCGCTGCCCTAGCACCAGAGAGTTTATTACCTGCAGAAAAGGCCCTTCAGCCAGACGTGTATGGTGCTTGCGTTTCATGCACCTTCCTTCCATTTGTAAAGCTTGTCTGTGATGTTGGCATTTTCCCTTTTTAAATGGGGCAAGAGAAAAATCCCAGCAGGGTTTTTTGGACTGTGAACCTTGCAGATCCATCACCCTGAGTTGGATGTGTCCTGTAATATGTTTCTGACAACTCTGGGTAAATTCTGTATGGAAAACTTTGGAAATTGGGGGTTTTTTTGAGAAAATATTTGACATCAGTGCAGCACAGCCAGGTCAAAAAGGCAACTGTAAAAATACAGTCTTCCATAACGAAATGTAACCTTACAATTCCTCTAAAAGGAAAATGTGTCTTAAATCCTTCCATTAAAAAAGAAAATACAGACAAGAAAAAGATGCAACCAAATTACACAAGAAGAATATTCTAAGTGATGGAACAAAAAAAGTTTCTAATAGGCACAGGGAAGATCTTAATGTAAATATTATGGTTTCACCATAATTTTAATATGGAGAGGAAGCAGTAGGCATGGAAGCCCTGAAAAAATTTGAATAAAGGATGATTTTTAACCAAAAGTATCAATGCAGGTAAAGGAACGAGAGACACACAATAATGCAGGAAAGAGGGAATGTGAGATGCAGGTAAGTTCAGTAATAGCTTGAAGTTGTTTCAGATCATCCTGCAAATCCTCACAGGGAAATTGTTGCTTCTTCTGCAGATAAGTTTTCCAAAAGAAGCCATTTCCCTCATGCCCAAGAGCCCACCTCGCAGAGCTGTTGGTGCAGGATTGTATGCTGAACAAGGTACGCCTGCACAACAGCACAACCAGCCTTCTTTCGTCAGTCCAGGGATGCTTTCAATTTCATTGATTATTGTTTTTAAATAAAATCCATAGTGAGGAGTAGGATGACACAGCACCTTGTGCAGTGAAGAATTTGCCTTCAGGAAAGACTAATCCTATACCTGCCTGTAAAGTGGGTGCTACTTCTGGTCTCACAGAATCACAGAATCACAGAATAACCAGGTTGGAAGAGACCCACCGGATCATCGAGTCCAACCGTTCCCATCAAACACTAAACCATATCCCTCAGCACCTCATCCACCCGTGCCTTGAACACCTCCAGGGAAGGTGACTCAACCACCTCCCTGGGCAGCCTGTTCCAGTGCCCAATGACCCTTTCTGTAAAGAATTTTTTCCTAACCTAAACCTCCTAAACCTAAACCTTCTAGCCTAAACCTCCCCTGGCGGAGCTTGAGGCCATTCCCTCTTGTCCTGTCCCCTGTCACTTGGAAGAAGAGGCCAGCACCCTCCTCTCTACAACCTCCTTTCAGGTAGTTGTAGAGAGCAATAAGGTCACCCCTCAGCCTCCTCTTCTCCAGGCTAAACAACCCCAGCTCTCTCAGCCGCTCCTCATAAGGCCTGTTCTCCAGCCCCTTCACCAGCTTTGTTGCTCTTCTCTGGACTCGCTCCAGAGCCTCAACATCCTTCTTGTGGTGAGGGGCCCAGAACTGAACACAGGATTCAAGGAGCGGTCTCACCAGTGCCGAGTACAGAGGGAGAATAACCTCCCTGGACCTGCTGGTCACGCCGTTTCTGATACAAGCCAAGATGCCATTGGCCTTCTTGGCCACCTGGGCACACTGCTGGCTCATGTTCAGTCGGCTGTCAACCAACACACCCAGGTCCCTCTCCTCCAGGCAGCTTTCTAGACAGACTTCTCCCAGTCTGTAGCACTGCATAGGGTTGTTGTGCCCCAAGTGCAGGACCCGGCATTTGGTCTTGTTAAACCTCATGCCATTGGACTCTGCCCAGCGGTCCAGCCTGTTCAGATCCCTTTGCAGAGCCTCCCTACCCTCCAGCAGATCGACACTTCCACCCAGCTTAGTGTCGTCCGCAAACTTGCTAAGGGTGCACTCGAAGCCTTCATCCAGATCATTGATGAAGGCATTGAACAGGGCTGGACCCAGCACCGAGCCCTGGGGAACCCCACTTGTCACTGGCCTCCAGCTGGATTTCACACCATTTCCCACCACTCTCTGGGCCCGGCCAGCCAACCAGTTTTCCACCCAGGAGAGTGTGCGCCTGTCCAGGCCAGAGGCTGACAGTTTCTCAAGCAGAACGCTGTGAGAAACTGTGTCAAAGGCTTTGCTGAAGTCCAGGAAGATACATCCACAGCCTTTCCCTCATCCAGCAGCCGAGTCACTTTGTCATAGAAGGCGATCAGGTTAGTTTGGCAAGACCTGCCTTTTGTGAACCCACGTTGACTGGGCCTGATCACCCGGTTCTCTTGCATGTGCTTCATGGTAGCACTCAAGATCACCTGCTCCATGACTTTCCCTGGCACTGAGGTCAGACTGACAGGCCTGTAGTTTCCTGGGTCCTCTCTGCAGCCCTTTTTGTAGATGGGCACAACATCAGCCAGCCTCCAGTTTCCCCCTGTTAGGTTTCTCTGTCCCTGGGAAGAAGCAGACCAGGTTTTCCTGCACCCTGGCATAGGCAGCAAGTGGCAGGAAGGGCTTTTTGGTGCAGTTGGAGCAAAGTCCATGAGCAGGTGCTCACCATGGCCCATCCCAATGCTTTTCCTAGTTCCATGCCCCGGTGGTGCCAGGATGGCCTGGGGACTACCCTATGGCTCTGGTGTGGCATTCGGCACCGTGACTGCAGCTCTGACCTTTTCTCATTTTCTTGTGCACGTACAACACACTCAAGTTTCTGCTGAAGATGGGTTTCTGCCTCTGCAGGAGTACATAGAAGTATTGGGTATTTTAAGTAAAGATCACCAAAAAGAAATCCAGCCAAATGTCTTTTTTTTCTTTTTTTTTCCAGAGAACAGTCAATATTTTTTTCCAACTGATAGAAAAATTGCATAATATGTTTTAAAGGAAAAAGTTCCAGAGGCAGGAATGAAGTCTAAACACATGCTTTCTGCAAACACTGCACATTTCCCTACATTTTTCTTTTTACTTTCTGTGACACACAGTTCTGTGAAAGCTTTTGGTGATGCCAGAACTTGCTGAAAACCCTGTGGAGACTCAGATAGTTTTCCTTCAGCCTGCTGAAGGCCTGGGAATAAAAGAGGGACAAATTGGATTTGTGACGTGGGAGCCTGAGTTTTTCCATGCGGGAATCAATTCTTTCTAACCAGGAGCAACATCTAGTCTGAACAACATGGGTGACATTAAAAATTTTGGTGGGTAATACACTGGGGAATGAGTATCTTAAAAAGCATGGACTAACATACCAGGACTGAAAAACTGTGAAAAGAAAAGCAGATTCAGTGCTAATGAAGAATGGGATCAACTAAACTTAAAACTGACTCAAAAGTCATGAAATATTGCTGTCCTCTTTAAGATCTGACTTAAAATGAATGTATTTGAAGAATTTTTAAGTTTAATTTTTAAAGTTACCTTAAGAACAGCACACGATAAAGGAAATAATCGGAAAACACTTAGTTTCATCTGGCATTCCTGCTAAGATGCTAAGAGAGTTAGTAAATTAAGTTTCTGAACCTCATGATAGCAAATTTAGGAAATTTGTATGGAAAATTGTTGGAGTCAGCAATATAGTGAGAAATGGATGTAGAACTAATATTTACAGAGAAAAGAAGACCTGTCCCAAGTAGGGGGAAAGTGTTAGCAGGCACTGGAATGGGTTAGCCGGGGAAGTGGCTGAGTCACCATCCCTGAAGGTATTTAGAAGACAGATAGATGAGGTGCTCAGAGATATGTTTTAGTAGTGGACAGGTACAGTGGGAGTTGATGATCTCAAAGGTCTTTTCTAACCAAAGAATTCTATGATTCTATGGTTTCACCTTCAGGAGACTGGGGGCATAGAGGGAGGAGGAGATGCTCGTTACCCCAGCCCTCAGCAGTACGGCTGTGGCCAGAGCATCCTCCAGTAGAGCAGAGCTTTCAGGAGATAGCCCAACAGGCACTGGGGTTGGGGCAGTTGCTAAATCCGCTCTGCTGTGTATGACAGGGAGAGGCTGCAGCAGCTCTGGGAGCCCATTCACACTGTGATGTCTTGGGAAAATAAATATTTATGAGGAAAAGCCACAAATTGCCAAGTTATCCTACATATTATCAGAGAACTGGAACATACTGTGGAGGGAAAAGTTATTTTCTGAAAAGACCTTTCAAGCACAATGCCTCATCCTCTGAAATGTTCATCTTCAAAAACTAAGAATGGGGAAGGATTAATGGTCCAGGAGCCTGAGAATTCATACTTCCCGGAACAAAGAACAAAGACGTTAAGCCTGTCTTCAAATGTCCCTGTTTTCTACAAAGGAATATAATTTTGCTTCTGTCATCGTTTCAAGAAATACTTTCACCACAATGATTTCTTTTCCAAAGTCAAAGAGCTGAAATCTTGCAAAAAAGAGGGGAAGAGAAAACTCTCATTTTCTGAAAAAAAACCCCAGCAACACAGGCTCTTATTTTGCTGGCAGAGGCAGAACTTTTTGAAACAAGAAGGAAGAAGGAGAAGCTGAACATGTTTCAATTAAAAAACCCCATTATTATCTCACAAAGGAAGAGATAAAAAACCAGCTTCCTCTTCGACAGAGTGAGGGATGGCCTGCAGTGAGTGAGCAAGCCGTACGCTTGTCGCAGTGGGGCCAGAGGGTGTCAGCTGCCTGGCCAGGACACTGCTGGCTGAGCAGTGGGGATGCTCTGGGCTGTTTCTCGCCCTGCCCAGGCATCCCTCTCTGCTCAGCTGAGCTCTGCTGGACTCTCCATGGATGCTGTCGTATCCCAGAGGACATGGCTGTGCATCTTGTGCGTTCCTGAAAACTGGGGAAGGGAAATAACATGAGGAGCCTAGGATGAGTTTATTTTCTTCAGACCCTTCTGAGGTCATTCCTGCAGCATTTGTGGCACTGAACCTGCTGCTGGCTGTAGCCTGACACACTGCTCAGACTGGAAATAAAATCATTTGTCTGCACTTGGAGAAGAGCTGTGACGTTTCTCATGCTGCCACGAAGAGGACATCGAGGGATGACCTCAGTGGCCCTACTACCACTGCTCTGGCCAATCCTTGTGCTTGGGTAGAGGGCAGAGGGTGTTTCTCTGCAGTACATGTCTCAGGTGTAAACAAATGTATGAACTTTTACCCTGTGGCTTTGATGCGTGGACAAAACGAGGTCTCACTGTCAGGCAGAGCCTATGTTGATCGCTCAGTTCATGTTCATGTAGCGCATCGTGCAGAATTATTGGGATAAAAGGAAGTTCAGATGAATCACCAGAAGCCATGTAAGAAATGAATCAAATTCATACTTACTGCTCATGATAAGAGAAAGCCAAATGTAAGGAATAAGCACTGGCAGCATCATGTACTTGATGGTCATTGGAGAATCACTTCTGCGAATACCTCTTAATTTCCAGGCACATGTCGTGGGCATATAAATAAGTAATAACATTTCATCTGGAAATAGACTCTTAGGAAACAACATTTTTCTAGCTGTAACATTGTTATGCAGAAAAAACACTTTGTGGGTAACAGCCTGACAAGTAAAACACCTGGCAATGCTCACAGCTGTCTCGGACAGGCTGATAAACTCCATGGCTTTTGAACTTTACTTATTACGAATGAAAAATTGATCCCTACTGTTCTGAAACAGTGAGGTACTGCTGAACAGAATGAGCACCAGAGCGTCTAACGTGGTGACCTGCGCGACTACCGAGCTGTCAGTATTTAGACTCTTGCCATACAAGAGCCATCATGTTAATTCATCCTTTTGGACAGCTGTACTTTCAGGAATGACACCGTTACAGAGTCATACAACACCAATAAGCTGTCACTGCCACATTACTCTTAGAGTTGTCATCTCATGGAGGTGATGTGGAAGGGTGGCTATATGATTTAATAGCGGTGAACAATCCAGGGTTCAACATTCAGGATTAAACCTGGCGTTCCCCTTTAAGCTGACCTCGGTATGTTGACCGGGAGAAGCGCATAACAAAAGCCCGGAACTCAGCGCTGGAAAGTCCCTGAAAGGGCCGGACTAGCTCCTTTCGCGCGCTCAACCCTCTCGAGCCAATCCTGTAACTTTTAAGGTGCGCGGACAGTTTAATTGGACCAATTGTAAGTTGCTTGTTGGCGCATGCTCTGTTGGAAAAGTATATAAGGATTGTTGTGTTTACGAATAAACGAGAACGACCATACTCACATTGAGATTCATCGTTACTCGGGGTCCGGCTCCCACACCCACATCTGGTAGCAGAGGATGGTTACTCAACCAACTGCCGCAGTAGCAAGAAAGCAGAAATATCGGGACGCGACATCATCTTCTGCTCAGCCTTTTCGTGGGAAATGTTACCGGTGTGGGAACGAAGGGCACCTGAAAAAGAACTGTCGAGCAACACTTTGGTGTGACAACTGCCAGAGGCCATCCCATGCGACAAAGGCCTGTGTGGGAAACGGAGAACTGAGCGCGCGCAGAGGCCGCATGCGGACACAAATGAATCCTCTACAGACCTATCAGCCCAGGAACCATGTTTTCTACAGCAACACCAGCCAGCAACCCGAGGGAGCTTGGGAGTCGACGTGGAGACCGCAGTAGATATCACTCTTATAGACTCTACTGTACAAAAGATTCCTACCACGGCTCATGGCCCACTTTATCATCGGGACAGTAAAATCGGGGGTTTCTTACTGGGTCGATCGTCTGCTAGCATGAAGGGAATAATTGTCTTACCTGGACTGATTGATGCCGATTTTACAGGTAATATACAGGTAATGGCATATACATTGCATCCACCTATTTTTATACCAAAGCGTAGTAAAATTGCGCAGATTGTCGCCACTGAAGGTATTTTACCATCGCCGCGCCCTTCACAGGCCTATAGAGGTGATCAGGGTTTTGGATCTACAGGACCTGCTGTCTGTTTTACTACCAAAATGCGTCAACGACCTATAGTACCAGTTAAACTGTCATGTCAGAATGAAGATCAGCAAATTCAGGCCATGCTAGATACCGGTGCAGATGTGACAATAATCAGTCTAAGAAAATGGCCTCAACACTGGCCAGTAGAACAGCCTTCGTCATCTATAGCTGGTGTGGGGGGACATTCTGTCCCTATGGTCAGTCGAGATCCTGTTCAATTCGAATTCCCTGAGGGCCAAATAGCTGTCCTTAAAGTATACGTGATGGCATTACCAGGGACTTTAGAGGCTCTTATAGGAAGGGATGTATTGAGTCAAATTGGAGCAGTTTTGACAACACGCCCTTTTTAGTATTGGCCGCTGGGGAGCAGTTGCCCAACCCGCCGCTGACTTGGAAAACGGATGAGCCGGTGTGGGTTGACCAGTGGCCCATGACTAAGGAGCGACTGCAAATAGCTAGACAATTGGTTGCTGAACAGCTAGCAGCAGGACATATAAAGCCATCCATTAGCCCATGGAATACACCTATTTTTGTAATACCAAAAAAGAATAAGGAAAAATGGCGGCTGCTACATGATCTTCGCAAGGTCAATGATCAGATGTTACTTATGGGGGCGTTGCAACCTGGTCTGCCCTCACCTAATATGTTGCCAGCTGGATGGCATATTCTAATAGTAGACTTAAAGGACTGTTTCTTCACAATTCCGCTACATTCACAGGACACACCAAGATTTGCTTTTACAGTTCCCGCCATAAATAAGTCCGAACCTGCAGAGCGGTATGAATGGGTGGTTTTACCACAGGGAATGAAAAACTCACCCACCTTGTGTCAATTGTACGTTGCATGGGCCTTGCGACCCATTCGCCAACAATGGTCAAAGACAATTATCTATCACTATATGGATGATATACTTTGTTGTCAAGAGTCCCCCTTTGGCGACATGGCGTTAAAAACCTTAATAGACATGTTAGCAGCAAGAGGGCTTGTTATTGCACCTGACAAGGTACAAAGATCAAGCCCCTGGAAATATTTGGGTTGGCATATCACTGATGCTCAAATTCGGCCTCAAAAGATAGAGCTCAAAACTTGTGTAAAAACAGTAAAAGATGTACAGACATTGCTAGGTGACATTCAATGGGTACGTAACTGTGTCGGGATTTCAAACACTGAAATTGCCCCGCTGACTGCGTTATTACGCAATGCGGACCCAGCTCATGAGATTGAACTTACTGCAGAACACCATAGCCTGTTGCAAAAAATTGTTTGCAAATTGCAAACTTCTTGGTCATCTCGGCGAATCGTAGATATACCTATTTCACTTATAGTGTGTAATGGTTTAGAATCACCGTATGCCGTCATTTGTCAGTGGCAAAACAAAAAGGGGGAGACAGTCTCTACCTTACTGGATAGTAATGCCACTGACAAAGACGGGTTTGATGAATTTATCATCTTGGAATGGGTATTTCTAAGAGTGCAGCCAAAAACAAGCATCCAAACCCGACCTGATGCTGTAGCAGAATTGGTACGAAAAGGTAGATCTCGAATCATTGAGCTCACTGGACAAGAGCCTGCAGATATTAGCATCCCAGTTAATGCTGTAGACCTGGAGTGGTGGTTACGAAATGTAACGCCAATTCAGGAAGCCCTATTAGGATTTGTAGGGAAAATACATTCACAGCATCCACAAGGGAAAAGATGGCAAATATTGTGCTGAAATCAGTGGTTGGAAAAAACGAAGGTCAGCACACAGCCACTGACAGACGGTCTTACTGTCTATACTGATGCCGGAAAACGGTTGCATCGTGCTGTCTGTGTATGGCACAATGGCAACGCATGGCACAAACACATTATAGAGGGACAATCTCAAGATTCTCTCCAAACTTTGGAATTAACTGCTGTAGCCTGGGCCTTGTTAAATTGGTTGAACGTTCCTCTCAATGTTGTTACAGATTCACTATATGTGGCAGGAGTAGTGCCCAGGTTAGAAGATGCTCTTATAAGAGAAACAAACAATCCCAGACTAGGGACATTATTTATGCAGTTGCAATCAACACTTCAACAACGTATTGAGCCTTGTTGTATTATTCATGTTCGTAGTCACCAACTTGACGTGGGGCTGGGAGAAGGAAATCAAATAGCTGATAGTTTGGTTAGTCCAGCTCAACATATGCCGCCTATGGATAAGTTTCGTCAAGCAAGGCAGAGCCATGAGCACTTTCACCAGAATGCCAAAGGTTTAAGACGACAATATGATTTAACAGAAAATGAAGCCCGCAGTATTGTACAGGCTTGCCCACAATGTGGAAATCACGGCCCGGGAATAGGGATAGGAGTTAACCCTAAAGGTTTAAAATCCTTAGAACTTTGGCAAACAGATGTCACACATATTGCGGAATTTGGAAGGTTGAAATGTGTTCATGTAACAATTGATACCTTCTCGAAATTTGTCTGGGCAAGTGCATTGCCTGGGGAAAAGGCACAACACGTTTGTAAACATTTGTTATCTTGTTTTGCGGTAATGGGGGTGCCTGAGAACATAAAAACGGATAATGGGCCTGCCTATAGTAGTCAAAAGATGAGGATCTTCTCGTCTAAATGGGGAGTTCGACACCTTACAGGGATTCCGCATTCCCCTACTGGACAGGCTTTGGTAGAGCAAACGCATCAAGTTTTAAAAGATTATTTGCAAAAGCAGAAAGGGGAAGACATGGATGTGCAAATGAGGTTAAGTAAGGCATTATTTACTTTGAACTACTTGTGTTTAATGGGTAACAGAGAAGAGCCATCAGTAGTAATACATCATCAGAGTATAAAGTTAAGTGAGAAAACAACTATTCCTCGCTTTCGAGGGCTATATAGGGATCCGATAACTGGGGTATGGAAAGGACCTGTTGCTGTTATATTCAATGGTCGAGGATATATGTGTGTTTCCACAGAGGGTGGTCCTAAATGGATACGAGCTAGAAGCATTCGACCCTATCGAGAATCATCTATGGCACGCGACCAATTGCCAACACAAGAAGACAATGCGAGTGAATAAATGAAGAGATCAGAAGTTTGTTATCTTGATGTTTTGTGTACTTGTAGTAGTTGGACTAATGTTGTTGATAATGGTTGTTTTAGGGATAGCACTTTTTAGCTGTGTAATATTATGTGTAAGAAAAATGCTGTTGCACGTAATGATGAAGCCTGGCTTGTTCAAAAACAAAAAGGGGGAGTTGTGGAAGGGTGGCTACATGATTTAATAGCAGTGAACAATCCAGGGTTCAACATTCAGGATTAAACCTGGCGTTCCCCTTTAAGCTGACCTCGGTATGTTGACCGGGAGAAGCGCATAACAAAAGCCCGGAACTCAGCGCTGGAAAGTCCCTGAAAGGGCCGGACTAGCTCCTTTCGCGCGCTCAACCCTCTCGAGCCAATCCTGTAACTTTTAAGGTGCGCGGACAGTTTAATTGGACCAATTGTAAGTTGCTTGTTGGCGCATGCTCTGTTGGAAAAGTATATAAGGATTGTTGTGTTTACGAATAAACGAGAACGACCACACTCACATTGAGATTCATCGTTACTCGGGGTCCGGCTCCCACACCCACAAGGTGACACATCCGAGAGGAGGTGAAGCGTCAGCAGTCAGAGTACCCTTGTTGTCGGGGAGACGTGGGTTGGTGCTGGTGTGCAGAAGCACCTGAGAAAGCAGTAGCTCAAGAGGAACACCTTGTTTCTGCTGTTTTACCATTGAAATGTTTGGCTGTGCTGGAGAAGAGATGAGAAAACATGAAACCTGCTGACTTTTGGTTTCCTTCCTCCACAAAATGCTTCCTCCTTCACAGGCCAGCGTGCAGGGTTCTTTTTATCCTGTTGTGAGTCATGAGCCCAAATGCTACATGTGCTCTGTGGACTGCCGTGCTGGATAAAAAATGAGTAAGGGGTGGCAGCTGAGTAGCATTAGCAACAGAATCGCAGCATTGGTGACCTTCTTCTTGTTTTTCTGTGGAAGGCTGCTTGCAAAATTGTGGGTGGAAAATGTGACTTTTAGTCTAATAAACACAATTTTAATTCCCCTTTCCCTGCTCCTTTCTAAAGTGAAATCTGGCTTTTTTACCCAAACAATACTTTAGCCAGGGTTCTGCGTATTTCCCCTAAACCAGAAATGCCAGACTTCAAAGTAATTATGAAATGTGTAGTCAGTCAGAGTGAAATGTTTATAATTTGGTCTGTGAACTTCTCAGACCTCTACAAATAAAGCAGGTGCAATACTAGCCATTGCTTGAATGAGAGGTCACCAGAAAGGGAGCAAGAAAATTGACTTGAAAACTGTGTGCTATTTGATCACTGCTGCATGTAGTTTCTTTAGGCACTGGGCTTCCAATAACAAAGGAAAATTTCTTCTAATCTACCTGACCAAATCTTTTGAGAAATCCCATCTGCCACCAGTCCTCAGGGTAGAGAACAGCTCCCTGATGCCCTGCTGTGTGCCCCGGCCCATGGGATGCCTCCCTGAACTCTGCCAGCCAAGGCAGGGGACCCAGCAAACACTGCGATCTGGGCTTGGGGTGGCTGGGTGGCTGTGCCGTTGGGAAGGGAAGAGGGGCATGGGGAGAGCTTGCTGCCACCTCCAGCGCCACAGAGGAAAGAGCACAGGGAGTTCACTAGTGTCAAAACATTGCCAACACAATTCTCAGGGATGGAGATGACCAGGAAGTGACAAAAACTCCTCTTGTCACTAATCCTTGTTCCTCTGGGGACGGTTTTTAGGATTTTACACCTTTGGGATTGCGATAGTGTCATTATGAACTTTATACCTGAAGTTATAAGACAAACATGCGACTGCATACAGCTAAACCTCCCTCCCTTCCTGTCTTGTATAACTGAATAGGCAGGTTAATTTTAATGCCCTTTCTGAAGAATTATTGATGATTTTTACTCAACTTTTAGAAGTGGCAATGCTCTTTAGGGTAAGAAAGGTGGAACCGGCTCTTGTCTAGACAATAAACAGGACTTTTTGTCTGCTGTCCCGGTACGTGTGTATAAATTAATCATTAGCCTGCGGTGGTGGAAATGTTCCCATTTGCTTGGCAGCAGAGGGATTCAAGCCTTGCTTCATGAATTTTTTATTGCTAGAACTTATATATCATGTAAATTAACCACTAGTGCCTGCAGCTTACAAACGAGAGTGGTGTGTGTATTTCATGGTTAGACCTTGCACCTTTGAGAGCTTGTGATCAACAGCCAGGTGAGGAAATGTAGACACTTTTTGAGATTTTAGCTGGAATCGTTTGTTCTTCCTGAAGCCTCTACAAAATTTCATTCAGCTGTAACCTTTTCAGACCATTTGCTGTATATGCCCCTGTGGGACCAGGTGTTTCTGAGTGTTGGAATGGCCAGGCAGGTGACAGGCCAGGTCTTGAGTTGGGCTGGGACATGGAGCTCAGGCAGGACCAAGGGCCCTGTCCTGGGCTGAGGTGGGCTCCTAGGACCTGGATGGGGGAGACATAGATGTAGATTTGGGTTGTTACAGCCTCCTGGAAGACATGCTAAAGCACATGGAGGTGGTTAATGGCAGCCAGCATGGCTTCACCAGGGGCAAGTCCTGTATGACCAACTTAGATGCTTCCTATGATGGAGTAACCACAGCAGTGGACATGGATAAACCAACAGATGTGATCTATCTGGACTTCTGCCTTTGATAGGTCCCCCACAACATCCTTGTCTCTAAATCAGAAAGATGAGGATTTGTTGGGTGGACAGGTCAGTGGCTAAGAAACTGGTTGGATGGTTGTATTCAGACAGTAGTGGTCAATGGCTCGAAGTCCAGATGGAGACCCATGACAAGTGGTGTCCCTCCAGGGTCCGTACTGGGACCAGTGCTGTTCAATATCTTCATTAATGATACTGACAGCGAGATTGAGTGCGCCCTCAGCAAGTCTGCAGATGACACCAAGCTGAGTAGCGCAGTTGCCACACCAGAACTACGGGATGTCATCCAGAGGGACCTGGACAGATTGGAGAAATGGGCCTGCGAGAACCTCATGAGGTTCAACAAAGCCAAATGCAAGGTCCTACACCTGGGCTGGGGCAATCCCTGATTTCAATACAGGATGGGGGATGATGTGACGGAGAGCTGCCCTGCAAAGAAGGACTTGGGGGTGCTGGTTGATGAGAAGCTTGACATGAGCCAGCAGTGTGCTCTCGCAGCCCAAAAGTCCAACCATATCCTGGGCTTCATCAAAAGAAGCATGGCCAGCATGTCAAGAGAAGTGATTCTGCCCCTCTGTTCCTCTCTCGTGAGAGGCCACCTGGAGTATTGTGTCCGGTTCTGGAACCCTCAACATAAGAAGGATATGGAACTGTTGGTACGAGTCTAGAAGAGGGCTACAAAGATGATCAGAGGGCTGGAGCAGCTCCTGTGTGAGGACAGGCTGAGAGAGTTGGGCTTGTTCAGCCTCGAGAAGAGAAGGCTCTGAGGAGACCATATAGCAACCTTTCAGCACCTGAAGGGTCTTCAAGAAAGCTGGGAGGGACTGTTCACAAAGGCTTGTAGTGATAGGACTAGGGCCAATGGGTATAAACTGGAGAGAGGCAGATTTAGACTAGGCATAAAGAAGAATTTCTTCACCGTGAGAGTAGTGAGGCACTGGAAAAGGTTGCCCAGGGAAGTTGTGGCTACTCCATCCTTGGAGGTCTCAAAGGCCAGGTTGGATGGGGCCTTGGGCAGCCTGATTCAGTGGGAGGTATCCCTGCCCATGGCAGGGGAGTTGGAACTAGATGATCTTTAAGGTCCCTTGCAACCCAAAGTATTCTATGACTCTATGATTCTGTGATTCTATGATTCTATGATTCTATGATTCTATGATTCTATGATTCTATGATTCTATGATTGAAGTGGCTTACAAACTAAATGAATTAATTAAATCCAGCCAAAGGCTTCTGCAGAGGAATAGTCTGTTATCACATTACTCTAATCTCCTCATTCAGGTCCCAAGTGAAATCCTAAAACAAATGACGCTACCGCAGAATTAGCATTCTTACATCAATAAGGTCTAGATTTCATTCCAAGCTACCAGCCTGATGAGTTGTAATGTTTGATAGATAACTTTGCTCAGATCTACAGGTAAAGACTTTCTTCATGCATACGCATAAAAGAATCTTTCTCTTTCCAGCCAAGGCTGCACTGTTTGAAATCTCAGGCACTAGCAGACACAGGGATGTCAGTGATTTCCACTTAAAATTCAGTCATTCCACGGCTACAGTGAGCTCACCGCACATAGAGCAGCGAGGCCACAAAGCTAAATTGTGAGGGAGAGCTGCCACTGCTGACACACCAGCTGTCCCTCAGGGCCATCATTTCTCACCTTTCCGATTTTATTGCTCATCTCTTTTTCTTCCCATCAATGCTTCTCAAGTACTGAAGTGACAGAATGCCAAGGACAGAAATGAAGAGTATCTGATGCAGAACCAATTAGGCAAATAAACAGTTACCCAGACAGTGAGAATTAAGGGAATAAGGAGATTTATTTTCTGTATAAAAAATCATTTGAGATTCCAACCGCGTTGTTGGAACTGAGGCCTCCTTAGGTACCTGTCAGAAAGGTGCCCACCTCCTGGAAGGAAAAAGCCTTGATTAATCACAAACACATATCCACAGGGATTAATGAGGAAGCTAAGCAGTAGCACTGCAGAATTACGAAAGTAAAAATAGGAAGTAAAAATTAAAATCTCTCTCTAAATTTGACTTTCTCTGAAAAAGGCATTACAATAAGGAGCAAGTCAAGGCACAGCCTGAGCTCACCACCTCTTCCACAGGGGCAGGCAGAGTTGGAGGCAGCCTGCTGGCCACAGCGACTGGCCTGAGGTGGCACTGGGAAATGGCACATCCTGAGCATGCAGCTGGACCTGCCATGCATCATTTTTATATCACAAATATTTTATACCACAAATATCTTTGTTTGCCACAAGAAACAGTCCTGGACAAACTTCAGCAAGGGCAGCCTCTCCCCAGTCTTTTTTTTTGTTTTAAATCTCTGTCAACTGAAACAAGATGGGATTCAGGCAAAAAGGGCAAGGTCAGCCAGTTACAACAGGCAATGGGAGCACTCAGTAAAGGGAAAGGATGATAGCCCCAGCAGGGCCAGAGCAGAGAACACAAGAAAGGCAAGCGGTAGACCTGAAGAAGGAACAAATGCTCAGATAAGGAAGCTGGAGGCTTGGGCAAGTGTCAGGTAAATGGTGCTTGGGGCAGTGCAGTGGAGAAAGGACTTGTAAGAGGCTTAGATGAACAAAGCATTGCACTCCCACTGGCAACAGGAGAAAAGACCAAAATAGTTCATCTGGAGTTAAATCTTGCTGATTTTTTGATGCTATGTGCTCTTCCCACTTTCCCTCCCCTTCTACACCCAGTATTCAGCCTCCTCCCCTTCACAGTTTGTCACTCCCATCCATTTCGCATCAGGCAGCAGGAGATTTTCTACCTCCTGCCCCTATGGTCACGCTCTTCTCTCCATTCATCTTATGCTGATGCCCTGTCTCCCTTAGGAGCTCACCTCAGAATCACACCCAGTCTCTTTTCTTCCTTCTTCTCTACTTCTCCTCCACCTGCTGCTGTCGTCCTTCTTCACTGCTGTCCCTCCACTGTGCCCCATGTTCCTCCTGCTTTCCCACCCACCTCAGGCTCCTCTTTCAGCCTCTCAGACCCTCCTTACTCATTTTCTTAGCTCTTGCAAAACCTTCTCATCCTTTTGCTTGGCCAAAAGGAGTCCCACTGATTTTTTTGCCCCGACACTACCATCACCACATTTCTCGCACATGAGATGTCCTAAGAGAGGAAGTTCCAGGTGGAGTTGGAGGCCCACAATCCCATCCCCTCTCCAGAACCATCCTCTCCCATTTCTCATCCTCTTCTTTTGTTTTTGAATACCGTACCATATTTCCCGGTGTCTTCCTGACTATCTTCACTCTCATAACCACATATTTTCTCTTCTTCCTTTCTGTACTCATGTCTGGTCTCCATTTTGTCCTCACTAGTTTCCACACTCTCTTCATAACATGGTAAGATGACTAACGCTGAATCTTTGCTTGATTTCTGCTCAATACTGCTTTTACTTGGCTCACTCTGCACTTCATCTCTCCAGGAATCTACGTGCTTTTCCTCATTGTTCTCCATCTTTGTCTTGGGAGGGGATGGCTTTTTGTCCAGACCCATTGCCAAAATGCACCTATTAAAAAAAAACCAAGGAGAACTGGGAAGTATCACATTTTTCTTTCTGTGAACAATGGAAGGGCAGCAGACACAGCTGTTTAGCTCTTTATCAGAAGTAAAACCAGATATTTATCTGCCTTTGCATTGCCACTCAGATAACACGGTTACTGATAATGGCTTATTTGGAGAAGGACCCTAAAGTTCTCAAGTGCTCCACAAACATAGAGGCAGCTCCTCCTTTAAGGAGAGTAACATTATCTGCACTTAAAGGCAACAATTGAAACATAAACAGATTAAAATTGAAATTATCAAAACTGTCCATTAATCTCAAGCTACACCAAACATGATCTGTGAAGATATAATCGCAGAGAAAGGCAGAAGAGCTCATAGCTCATATAAGAGGCAGGTTTGCTCCAAATCCTGCTGTAACATCAAGTAAAGCAATAACTCAGGTTTTGTGGCCAACACTTGTTGGTTCTTTTGTTTTTAATTTCTCTAATAACTGTGGGGGGGAATGGGAGATTGAAATTGCATTCTTTTCAGTTTCTCTTCTGTTTTTCCTACCTAACAGAAATGTAAACAGCTAGAAAACAAAGCATTTGAATGGCCTTTTGAGAGTGTTCCTCTTCTATAACCTGGAGTCACAACTTGTACAGTCAGGAGGCTCATGTAAGAGGCCAGAGTTCCTACTCCTGATTCACTTTACCTGCAAATGCCAAGAGCCACCCCCCACGCACTGCAAGCATCAGGATGCTATCAAAACTGGTTTTTTATGTAAGGCTTCATTACAATTACCCTCACGTTCCAGCTGTTCACAAACTACAGTGAAATTCACAACAATCAGTCTAGAAATCCTTTCAGTTTGTGGGCATGAAATGTAAACGTGACAATGTGACAATTTCTGATAAAGGTCCTACCTTTTAATTATTTGTTCGTGGTATTTTTTTCAGGGACCTTTGAGATAGTGAAGCACTTTTACTGTAGAGAAATGCTGGACCCAGGCAGCAAAAAACTCTCTGTGCAAGGATCACAGCATCAGCATAGAAATCACTGCAGTGTCCCCTCTTTGTGAATCAAAGCCTTAACCCAACAGGGAAAATCAACTAGGATCTTTACTGAGAATCAGAGTGGGTATTTAACATGTGGATGTGGTCCAACACGCAAAATAGGAGTCAAACATAACTGCGTCCAAATAATTGCCATTTATGGAGAGTATCTGGTTAATGGAGATGATTTTTAGTCACCAGGCAAGGTTGGCTGGACTGGCAAGAAACAGGAAAACTGAGATATCACTAAGATTAAGAGGGGAAAAAGAACAGAAACTGAGGATGACTCAGGAAGATATTAATTCCTGGAAGATTATATTCATTACGAAAATTCACTTCAAGTCTCTCTAGAAATCACAGAGAAGCTGAGATCTGGGCATTTCCTAAACTCTTTTGGTACTATATCCGTTCTGAATGCAGATACTTTTCACTACTTTGAACATACTAAGGAATTCACTTAAAGAAACCATGTTCAGTGTTAGATTGGAGTGGATAAAGCATGGTACAATAAAGCAGATTTTTTTTTCTTGGAATTGAGTCCTTATCCAGAAAACATAGTATAGCTCTATGGATGGTCTCTTCTTCCAACTGGTTGTTGCTCTTTTAAAAATTACTTACGAAAAGAACGAAAAAGTTTAAAAATCACCCATGTGTGCAGAAGTTTACTTGTCTAGCATGGCTTAACAATCTCAGGATTTTATTAAATGTAAGGTTTCTTGGCAAAATGACAGATGTTGCTCAAAGCATGGACTTTTGCCCCAAACCAAGAATCTTCTACACAGATTTGTTGTCTGAAACCTGGCTAACATTCAACACTATCTTATTCAGCAGCCAGGGGTATTACAGCAGAATCCCACCTTAGAGGCAGAGCTGTTTAAAAAGAAATTATCCTGTTCTCACAATCACAAAGAAAACCCTGAAGACTACAGTTAACTCAGCAGTACTCCTAATATTTATTCCACTATCACTTCCACCAGAAACACACAAGCATCTCATGTATACCACCCACAGCTACTCCTCCACACTGGACTGCAGAGAAAGTGCTAACTGCCTCTAGACAAGCTGACAGATCCAGTGCAAACACTGTCCACTGCTCGGCGTGCTCAACAGAGAGACTGACGAGGCAGCACAAAGAATCATAGAATCATAGAATGATCGGGTTGGAAAAGACCCACTGGATCACTGAGTCCAGCCATTGCTATCAATCACTAAACCATGCCCCTCAGCACCTCGTCTACCCGTGCCTTAAACACCACCAGGGAAGGTGACTCAACCACCTCCCTGGGCAGCCTGTTCCAGTGCCCAATGACCCTTTCTGTGAAAAATTTTTTCCTAATGTCCAGCCTGTCTTGTACTCCCCTGTCACTTGGCAGAAGAGCCCAGCACCCTCCTCTCCACAACCTCTTCAAAGGTAGCTGACCTGGATGGCATCCTTGGATGTGGGACCCTGAGGAATAAGCTCAGTTCTGCACATTTCTTAGGGAGCTGAAAAACAGACCAGGTTCTATAGAAAAGAAAGATTAAAAGCTCCTTCCACATTGAGAAAACCAAAGTATCCACGTCTGCCTCCCAGCCTGCTATTCTTGTGATGTTTGTACTCACAGCAACAGCTCAACCTGTCCACTTGCATTCCATTGAGGAAAAAGGTGAGGCTGAATGGGAAACCATGGTGCCTTTTCGAGACGAACTGGAAAGTCTCTGTAATCACAGAAAGGAAACGGATCAAAGGAAAAGGCAATGCCTTTCTATCAGCCAGTCACAATCGTTGTGTCTCATCTGCATCACCACCAAAGTGTCCAGCACTCTGAGGTCAGGTACATGGTTCACAGGTGTATTAATTAGCTGATAAGACTCTACTTCCTCCCCACACAGCAGCCTTGTCTCTTCGCTGTCGAGGAGTACCAAGATGGACACCCCTGCGACAAGCAAATACATCACCAATTTGGCCACTCAGTGCTTCAGCAGAACCAAAACCAGAGCCTCCTGTCTCAAAAAAATTAACTGTCACATGGTTTACGAGAGGTTAAATTACGCACAGAAAGTTTAGGATTCCTGGTGTGTGCCTGGAGCTGTTTCAGCTGCTCTGCAGAGGCACCGTTCAGCATCCAGGCCTGAAGGGCACTGAGGCTGCTACCCAGACCCGTGCTGGGGAGAGTGGGTTGTACTTCCTTCACCCACAAGTCAGAGTATCCTTCCTAACTGACCCGAGCACGTTCCAGCAGGAAGGAAGCCCCACCGTACTCCAGCAGTTTCCCTAGCAGGTGTGAATGGGTCTGGGGACAACAGGATCACACACAAAGAACACCTTCCAGACAGCTGCAATGAATGCCTCTCTGTGGGCACACTGCAGTGCACCCATAACCTCAGGGTATATAGGGAAGTGCAGGGATCTCTGCACCATCTTTCCATAACAAGTGAAAACACAAATCCACACACAGTGTGTCCTGTGAGCAGAAATGAGTAGTATGGTCTGTGAAATCAGTCTTTTTCCTCTAGGCCATTTCCTCTTCCCAATTTCCCAGAACACAGTTCACCTTTCACTGATGTGATGGAATAGCAGTGGCATAAAATAAATGGGAACTGGGCTCCCGCTATGCACTTTTCCTCTGCAGCAGTAAGCAACACACATTGATGCACTATTGCAAGTCAGAAACAAAGAACCCCTATTTAAGGACAGTTTACTGATACAACTGCTTTATTAATCACACATCTCTGTACAAAACTAGTCAAACCTACAGCATTTTGTTAAATCAGTTGTCTAAATTCATTCTTTTGTTATTTGAAAAAGTAATTGTAACATCATTTTCAGTCATGAAACAGCAGATAAGGTTTAGTCTGGAGGCACACGTCTTGACTGAGCTCAGCTGAAATCATTTCAGTATCACATCAACATTTTAGCCAATCAAGAAGATGTTACTAGAGTCAATACAAACTCTTTGACTCTTTATCCTTACCTCCTTCCAACAGCTTGCCTTTGTAGACACAAAGGTTTTATCCTCCACAATGCTGCTGACAGACTTCAATTTCATCTCTGTAGTCAGTACTGTCATAACGTAAATGCAAACCTTTTCCTAGGAAGATCATGGTAACAAATGCGTTGCTGTGTAACAAGGGCTTAGGGAATCCTCCAGAATTCTGCAGCAGAAAATACACAAAAAGTGCATTTGGCTTCCAGCTCTAATAAAAGGTGAACTCAAAGACCACATATATGTGGAATGCACTTGAGGTTTCCAGCCCTTTAAGACAGGCTTTGAGATGTTTAAATTGGAAAGAGTTTTGTAACATGCAGAAGGGCAATAAAATATTTTTAATTGAAAAGCCATTGCATTGAATTTCCCAGAATGGCAGGGACCAAGTTTGATTGTCTCTCCCAGTCCTGGGTTCCTACAATTTCCTTGCAGCAGTCAAGACTGGCTGGAGTGTAACAGAAGAAGTTTTCACACACTCACAGCATTTCCCCCATCCTGCTGAAGTTCTGGCACCAGATACAGTCAGAGGCAGGATCTTGACTAAGACAGAAGGATTGACTAAGACAGAAGGCCATAAGTAAGAGTTCCTACGCCTTTTTGTTCAAGCACCTTTTTAGCCCCAGCTGAAGAAAAACACCCAATGTTTTAGTATACAGAGAAAAGGGTGGCAGCTATGTATTTTAATAGTTATAATTTTTTTTCTTTCAAAAATTCAGGGAATCTTTATGCAAACTAGATAGCCACATCTTTCAGCTTTAGGCAAATACACCCACAGGGAAGGTAACGTAACAATAAACAGAGAAGCAGACAGGAATAACTCACCTTTGGTAAAAGCTGCCCTCTGTCATTTGCTGCAGTGGTGGGATGGAATAATCTGCCTCTGAGCATCCTAGTTCTCACTGCTCTCACTGCATTTAAACTCTTGTCTCCCTTTTGCAGAGGGGGAGGCGGTACTGGTATCATATGAGTGTTGATGACTGGGAGTTGATACGGGGATATACCAGTTACGTATTCCACTGAATTCATAAGTGTTAACTCACTCCTCTCCCCCTGCAAAAACATGTTAACCAGGTTAAGTAGGTGACACAAAAAATAGCTACCAAGCATATTGAACTACTCATGGTTTGACTGCTCTTTACAATTAGTAACACGCATGCCTCTCGAACAATTTCCTCACTTGGTGCTTGCCATTACGTTTATGAAAACATTTATACGCTAAACCTCTTCGGTTTAATTTGCAAAGCAACGGACAGGCTGCTTGAAAATGTGGCCCTTATAGATCTAGACAACATCATTGTTAACCACATACTACTCGTAACCATGCAGAGTTCTGCTTCCAGGCAGGCACAATACTGCACAACCCCACAGCACTGCTGCATTCTTTCCGATGGCAAGCAAATTCCAAAGCAGTCAGCCAGAATCTTCCAACAGTAACACTATTTGGCACCAATTATACAAGAAGTTGTTCAAAACACTTCTTTGCCTTTGTAGCAGAGGTTTAGTCCTCCTTCTGAATGAATTGCAAACAGAGGACCAAGGCCCTGAAAAGCAAAACATCTCTAGAGAATAAATTCTGCAAACATTGCGTGCTCTGGATCCGAGTTCTGCATCATCTTCATGCTTTATGACTGATTTAGCTGTTTTGTCTGTTGTGAGCATTAAAGAAACAATGCAAATCACCCATAATTACAGAAGACATAGAAAGCGTCAGCAAATTCTTGGAGGGAAGATCATGACCATCATAATATGGAACAAATGCACAGCAGCACAAAGTTATTCATGCATTTCCTGCCTGTCAGTGGTCACAGATCCAACATCCTCCATTCCCGTGGAACTCCTATCATACAGTCAATTACATAATGCTTTTCCTAGAAGAGAAGACAAGTCCAAATCTCACCTGAAAGTAACTGAATGCATATTAAGATCATGTTTGGCTACACCAAAAAGCTCTCATTCTCTGAACCCGCTAGTGTGATTTAGTAGTAGTAATGGTAAAAAAAGAAAGATGGTTTTTGCTACTTTTCAGCTGTAGATGAAGATGAAATCTTGTAAGACTGTGTGAAAATGTTCCTGAGTTCTTGATCTTACCCAGATGGCTGCTTCCCTCTCTACATAGAGGAAAACCTATGTAGAGGTAGAAAAATTTGCACATAGAGAGATTTTAGACTATAAAAGACAAGTCACCACATTTTTCCGGGCTGTGATGAAAAACTGGGCATTAGACCACTAAGACAATGTCTTGAAAATTAAACAGAGATCAAAAAGGAGCATTTAAATAAAAGCTGATAAATATTTGGAAGGCGTGTTGCCTGCAGTATGCAGTTCTGCGAACTGCAGTACTAAAGCACTATTATAAAACTCTCCATGAATCTGCATTACCTCCAGAATGAAATCCAGCCTCACCCCACTGGCAAACTGCTGATCAGGCTCAAGTGTGTGGTGCTTTTGTTTACAGCTTGAAGCCTTCGGCGCAGACCCTATGGCAGCAGAGATACAAACTGGCGGGAGGCGAAGAGGTTGTAGCGTATTTCCTGGAGCTGTATTTGGTCGCCAAGAAGTCTAAAAAGGAAAAAGAAAACAGCTACAAAATCTCAGTGGATCACTTCCAGTGCAGAGTAGACTCTTAAAATAAAAAATAGCACTGATCAATATATTTGGAAGTGATGAGTGACTCTCAGGTATCCTGGGGAAACAAAATTTCCTGGACTGCCTCCAAAGAGCCAGACCACTTTAGGCATCGCTAACTGAGTATCCACAAACTGGAGCATCCAAAAGAATTCTTGGCCATAAATATAGTTTTTGCTACTGTCTCCTCACAGTGCAGCCTTGAAGCAAATGTAATGAACTGAAAGGAACTGTAGCAGCATGCTGTTTCGGTGGCTTCACCACATGGACATTCAGACACTACACCACAAAAGCACTTTTGTGCTTGAGGCCACAGGAGCTTGAGGCCACAGCCCCTTGTCCCGTCCCCTGTCACTTGGGAGGCCAGCTCCCTCCTCTCCACAACCTCTTTTCAGGTAGTTACAGAGGTCTCCCCTCAGCCTTCTCTTCTCCAAGCTAAACGACCCCAGTTCCCTCAGCTGCTCCTCGTAAGGCTTGTTCTCCAGCCCCTTCATCATCTTTGTTGCCCTTCTCTGGACACGCTCCAGAAAAAAAAAGCATCTAAATCATCTGAAACAGAAACCTAATTTTGTTAATCCACTAATTGATATAAATGTGACCATAAATCATACCACAGACAAAAGCAGATGCAAAGACAGAAAGCAGCATTTCTTATAAGCTGCCTTCTCCATATACTTACCCCCCCACTGGCTCCATGCACTAGCACGCTCTCTCCTGCTTTGGCATGCCCTCTGAGTGGAAAACAGAAAATATTGGCATGAAGATTGCAGTACACAGCCGTTACGCATCAGATTGTATAAACCAATGTCAAATCTCATCTTTCACACAGTATGATTTCCAATTCATGTTATGGCTAAACAGGTACAGTCAGCTGGAGGCAAAATAAACTATATCACTTATAAATTTACGTACTGCACAGTTATGTTGTGCACCTAGCAGCAAGTCATGGTCTGGTACTGAACTTAAAGATTTTCACCTGTTACAGAACATAAAAGTAAACCATGCTGGTTCTAACAATTTGTTCCATCAAACTAAACCAGATGTCCAGACCTGAGCTCTCACCTAGCTGACATGAAGCCTGGCTTTAACTCATTACCCTGCCCTATGGCACAGACAGGGCTGTACATGAAGCCTCTCTGGCACAGAGGCTCAGGAAGAAGAGAAATTAGAAGAAGAAATTAGAAGAAATTAGAACTATTCCTGTTCTTCACTGGCTAAAGTAACAATTAGCACTGAGAGAGAGTTATACATTTTATTACGAGAATCTTATCGGAGAAGCCTTTCCAGGCCTGTTCTCTTGAGAAGAAATGTGTAACAGGAGAACACAGTTGCTAGCTTCTAGGTGACAATGATATGACAATGCCATCAGCATAACAAATTTAACTTAAGAGTTTTAAACATTTCCACTCATTGATCTCCTCTCCTTTTAGAGGACAATGAAAATGTGGGCTTCAATATTTTAAATATTCATAAGCAAAATGGATAAACTTAGATTTGACACTTACTTTTGGAAAAGAGCACGATAAGCAGTGAAGTAGGGTATTGCAACTGCTGCTCCTTGTTTAAAGTCCAGTTAATCCGACAAAGAGAATTCCAAACATAGATTCCAAATGCAAAACCTAAAAAGTTTTCAGAAACACAAAATAAACATTTCTCAATTATTTTTGCTTAAACGTGGAAAAGAGATATTCTCTTAATAAACCTTACAACACCTCAATATTGCCACTGTTCTGCAGAAGGGCCGGCTCAAGCCAAAATCCCACAGGCGATGTGGACATGCACAGCGGGCAGCACGTCACCTATGTATGCCCAGCGCCGTGGCACAACACCAGCTGTGGGGCCAAGACAGCACCCAGCCTGGCCCTTGGCCACTGGCAGAGCAATGCCAGGGCCCACAGAAGGCACAGGTACACAGCTCTGAGTCTTCTGCTGCCAGCATGGTGACCTCCATAAACATCCAGCATGTGGATGGGGTGGGTCCGGTCTGCGGACACCGGGTAGTAACTGCTGCAGGGTAGTGCAATGGTTTCCCAAGCAGCTCGAGCATGCAAATGCACGAGCTTGGCCACTCGGCATTTTTGGGATGTCTGTCTGGGGCACACACACGCATTGCATCAGCTCTCACTCTGGACTGTCAGGGTGACCCCACTGTGTGCTGCCACTAGCTGGCAAAGGTGAAAAAAGCCAGCAAAGCAATAGAAACAGGATTAGCAGCAGAGCAACCACACAAAGATGATCCCATAAACAATCATGAATTAAAAATGAATGTATTTTCTACACCTGCCTTGAATGCAGTAACATGTTCTCCAACCCCTTCAATTACACCAGCCACATCTGAGCCTGGAGTGTAGGGTAAAGTTGGTTTTCTAGTGTAAGTCCCAGAACGAATATACTGATCAAAAACTACATATTCAAGATGAAAAGTTTTGGTTTGCATTCTTTATTTTGTTCTGAGTACGCCTATTATCATTCAATGCCATTATTTCTGTTCACAGAACTCATATATACCTGATTTTCTTTTGGAACAGGCATTACGACGTCTGACTGGATTTTAAGCACTTCAGGGCCACCAAATTCAAAAACTCTGACAGCTCTCATCAGATTTCTTGTGGCTGCCATAGTTATCAGAATATCTGCAGGGAAAAAAAAATATGATATTGCCATCATAATTTATTTTGCATTTTCAAAATAAAGAAAGCAAACAACCACCTGCCAAGCAACAGATTAAACAGAGCTTCACTCTTTATTTAAACTGGGGGAAGGAGAGTTGGTTTGGGCTTTTTTCTCAAAACTTGCAAAACGCAGAACATTTACCCCACCACTTGCAGGGCTTTATGGGTATTAAGAGAACCACATGCAAATAATTTTCCCATAGAAATGTTTCTACAGCAGCTCCTGTGAACAGGAGCTGTCACATCTGTACAGATATACAGCACTTTGGGGGGAAAACTGCTACAATTTACTGCTACACTCTGGCAAAAAAAAAGCCTGCTACACACAGGCCAACAGGGTTGTCTAACCAAGTGACATTCCAGTCACCGCTCCTGCAGGCTGTCAAACCTCCAGGTAAAAAAGGCAAAAAAAGTCTATTAATCAGCTATCACAAACAAAGGTACCCCTAGAACATTAAAACAAGCCAGGAAAGACTGAAATGCAGACATTTAAGATTCCAGTCCTTAATTCCACAACTGCATCTGTATGTGACAGCCCTGTGCTGCAGCTCACAGCTCACAGGCACTGCTGGACACAAGGAAAGCTTATCAACACAGGGAGGTGCAACTGCTCCAACCACACTCATTCCTGATGGGCTCCAACAAACCACCATGAGCACGGTACTCCCACCACAGGACAGTTACACACAGGTCTGTCAGGAAGCTGATCCACTCAGAGAGAAGCACTTTACTTGTGACCTAGCAAAAAATCACGGAACAGCAGAGGCACATAGGAACCTTATAGGTATCAGGAGATCCCACTGCTGGCCAGCTCCAGTTATGGAACTTCAGGGCTGCAGACAGAGGCAGGCTTTTCCCAAAGCTGATTACAGCTTTCACAAGGACCTGACTTCAACATTATTTTTTCCTAACTCTAGTCTGTAAGAAGCCTGCATAGTTTTGGTTGTCTGTTCAAGCCAGAAAGAGCACTGGTCACAGGGATGTACACTACTAAGATTTCCCTTAGGACGTGGCAAAAATCCACTCTGCCAAGCAATTTCTGCAGTACAGGTCACTTTTATATGTTGTGATAACAAACCAAAAAGCAGCTTCTATTCTCCTCAGAAAAAAAATGGACCCATAAGTTTTAATAAACTATTCTGCAGCCTGGTAATGAACCTAGTATGGGGCCACCTTCAGAGGACTGGAAGCAGCCCGGTACTGGCTGGAGTGGCTGCAGGCAGGCAGACATCATCCCAGTGGCTCCAAGCACCTGGGGAACCCCAGACTCATCGGCACAAACCAGTTGCGGAATGGGGCAGGGCCCAGGGCCTGAGAGTGGGGGAAGCAGGGAAAGCAGCAGCAGCACAGCCCGTACAGAGAGCTCTGCCCCTCGGGATCATAACATCATAGAATGGTCTGCTTTGGAACAGACTTTAAATACCATCCAGTTCCAACTCCCCTGCCATGGGGGGGGACACCTTCCACCAGACCAGGCTGCTCAAGGCCCTGTCCAACGTGGCCTTGAACGCTTCCAGGGATGGGGCATCCACAGCTTCCCTGGGCAACCTGTGCCAGTGCCTCACCATCCTCATTGGGAAGAAATTTCTCCTTATGTCTAGCCTAAATCTGCCTCTCTCCAGTTTATATCCACTGCAGCTAGTCCTGTCACCACAAACTTTTGTGAACAGTCCCACTCCAGCTTTCTTGTAGCTCCTTTCAGGTACCGTAAGGTCGCTAGAAGGTCTTTTCAGAGCCTTCTCCCAGGCTGAACAACAACAACTCTCTCAGCCTGTCCTCATAGCAGAGGTGCTCCAGCCCTCTGATCATCTTTGTAGCCCTCTTCTGGACCCATTCCAACAGCTCCATAGTCTTCTTATGTTGAGGATTCTAGAACTGGACACAATACTCCAGGTGGGGTCTCACGAGAGAGGAATAGAGGGGCAGAATCACTTCACTCGCCCTGCTGGCCACGCTTCTTTTGATGCGGCCCAGGACACGGTTGGCCTTCTGGGCTGTGAGTGCACATTGCTGGCTTATGTCGAGCTTCTCATCAACCAGCACCCCCAGGTCCTTCTCTGCAGGGCTGCTCTCAATCACGTCGTCCTCCATCCTGTATTGAAACTGGGGATAGCCCTGACCGAGGTGTAGGACCTTGGCCTTGTTGAACCTGATGAGGTTTCCCCAGGCCTATTTCTCCAGCCTGTCCAGGTCCCTCTGGATTACATTCCGTTCTTCCATGAGGAGCATGGATAAAGCCGTTTTAAACTACTCCTATATGAATATATTTTTGTACCTTGAGAAAACACGCTTTTTTAAAAGCAACGTTATTTATGATGAAGGACTGTTTTCTTTACACAAAATCAAAGATCATGTATCTGTAGTGCCACTTTAATTCTTTCTCTCTATCTCCAGGATATAAACAGGTCTGAGATCCAGAAGAAAAACTGCACCTGGCTCACGGTAACACATGAAATGTGTAACAAAGACGATGTGGTAAGAGGACATTATGGTACAACTTCTGTATTTATGTAATGCAGGATTCCTAATGTCATGATAAAAATGGCATGTAAATGGAAAGAAATGTTCAGGTGTTTTTATGACTGTTACTGAGATGAATCAGCACTCTAATTTAAAAATAAACTGTCCTCTAGTTGCTCTACTTAACAGATTCTCAAGAGCTGTTTTTAGGAGAATGCTTTTAAGCTTAAGACCAAGTTCCCTGCGTAGTTGTAAATGCAGCCAATATGAAATGTGACTGATTTTGTATGGTCAGAAGTCACATAATCCCCACGTCTCAATAGCTTCTCAAGAAGTCAGGAATAGGTGTTGCTTCTGTCACAGAACACTGACTTTCAGAAAATGATTTATGAAAATCTCGGATGAAGTGAGCCTTGGTTTTGCAAAGCCGTGGCTCTGTTCAAAATGAAAGCTGTCCTGTCCAGAAGTGAAATAAGCTCAGTTTCTGTCGAATGCTTGCTGGTCTTTGGGCAGTGATATAAGAGTCATTAGCAGGTGCCACAGGGTGAAATACAAAAAATGTATTCCTCACTGACACCACAGTGACAATTGCTGTATCAAACCACGCATTTCACTGGTTGAAGTTCTGTATCAGGCAGCATTGAGATGATGCTTTCTGGAAAAGCAGCGCTCCAGAGAAAATAGGAATTACTAACTTAGCTGTTCAGAAAGACCGGCTTCCAACTTAAAATAAGAACATTTACAGAGGAGATTCTACACAAACACATTTAAGTAGTTTTCAATTTTTGAAGGAAAGTGGAGAGTGCTACTTCAGCAGTTTTCTTTTATGCCATCATGTCTTAAAAAAAGCATATGAATCTGATTATTTTATTGAATATTTTCATTTTGCAAGAAAGATGAGAAGGGCTGGACAAGACAGCAAAGGAAAGGGTAACAGCTGACATCTCTCCAGTTAACGCAGCACATTTCTTAGTGCTGTAAATTGAGCAAGTGAAGGCAAACGGTGGGGGATGGTGCTTCTGGTTAAATAACCATGAAATGAAATAAGTCATATAACTGCCTCAGAGCAACTTTTCTGAATGGAAAAATGTAGTATCAGCCCTTAGAGCCGCTCTGCAAAAAAGATAGCATAGAAAAGTAGGGAAATTGTACTGATAAGCCCTGTGGAATATCATACAGCTTTCTCCACGCTTGCAAATCCAGGAAAAATTGCCATTAGTGTCTCAGTCTTCTGGCACAGCTCAGGGGGTCTGAAGGTGATGTCTTGCATTTTACAGTTATGAAGTTACTTCCCTTTTTTTGTTTTCCCTTGTCTTGTGTATTTATGCATCTAATTTCAACTTTGACTTTTTTACCTTTGTAGGTGTTATTCTTTAAACTAGGATTCAAACGTGATCAAGTCTGTTAGGCCACAAATTTAATCTGCTGAACCTGAGAAGAGTTTCTAAAGTTGAGGAATGTGCTTCAGAAGTAAATGTCTTTTATTTTAAAGAACAGCTTTAAGTAACTGAATAGTTGTGCTCAGGTTTCACATGGTTGCAGCAACACAGCCCTCAGTCTGTGCTGTCTGACTGAATCTATTTGTTTGCATGTAGGAAGACACAAACAGAGAAGCGTACATCTTTAAAGTCTCTCTTGCTATGAATTGCTATCAAACCTCAAGCTTAGCAAACTGAATCATGGAAATCCATGAGATTTCTGTGTATTACAAGCAATGAAAAATTAAAAGCAGCTGAACGTGATTCCTTGGAGTTCATGGGCTGCATTTTAATGCTTGTTTCACACATGGACTAGGTACTTTTTTTCTTTCTTTTTGTTTTTGTTTTTTCTTTCTTTTGTAGCCCATCTCCAGTGTTAATATAAATATTTTGGTGTTTTTTCCAGATGGCAGCACTTGAGAAAGCTACTGGTGATGTTGTGCTCAAGTTTGAACCATTTGTTCTTCACGTGCAGTGTCAAGAGATGCAGGATGCACAGCTTCTGGTAAAATTACATTGAGTAACAGTATCACAATATTGTTCTCTTATATTCCGTGCTGCAAAGGTCAAAGTGTTGGCTCCTGAGCAAGCTCTAGCACTTTAGAATAGTCCCAGATGTGCTATATGTTTAATAACCAAGGTATTAAAAGTAAGCTAATGAAGAAAACACAGCTTTAAAGTGAGTAGAGATTTTGCTTTCCATTTTAAAATCAAAATTACTCAACTGCAGCTTGGTTTGCAAGCTGAAGCAGATTGCCTGCTAAAAAGCTTTTCCAGCGAGCTCAGGTTGCTTTCATGGGCTGAAAGTGACGGTGTTTGTAGACAGCATTTTGCTGCCAGCCAGGCCATTTGGCTCCTGTGTTGCAGCTCATTGAATAGTACCTTTGCCTTCTGCTTTTCTAGCCTGACTCCAGAGAGTAATGCATGATGCGTTTGTTCCTTCATTGATCTAGAAGAGAGCTGATTAGCTGCTTTTATAGCATTGCTGCCCTTCTAGCTGTACAAGAGTAGCATGACTGAGTGCATGGCTACCAGATAATGCAGTGCCGTGCCCAGAGAGATGGTCATGTCCCATCTGCAGTGACGGGTTTAGATTGGACAGTCAGGATTGACTGGAGCTCTCTTAAAACTGCCCACTATTTGTGACACTACATGGGTTTGATCTTAAAAACATTTTACTGTATCTATTTTCCTGTATTAATCTGGGGAGATGGTTTGGAATAAGTTTTTTGCAAAACTGAGACTGAGCTGCATTGCAACCTACTGGGAATTATTCCTTGCTGTGAAAGTGTGTGAGACTTGTTTAAGGTATCTTTTTTTTTCCTCAGCATTCAGTGGCTGTTGATTCTGGGTTCAGGAACTCTGGTATTACAGTTGGCAGAGGAGGAAAAATTATGATGGTAAGGACTTTTCTACTGACCTGTAAGGAATATAACAGAATCCCATCATTACTTGTAGCCTCAGTTTTTTTACAAGCCAAGATCTGTGCTGTAACGTGATTGACTGCTTTCACAGGCCATGCTGTAGCACTGCAAATTCTTTCTGCCTCATTTAACAGCAAACTAACCAATTCTGTGGGAGAGTGGTTTTTTTCCTTTAGTAAATTCCCCATAATATTCAAACAACCTTAATAAAATAAAAAACTTTATTCTAGAGAAATCCTTCTCTGTGTGTTTTTAGGCTGTCCGGAGCACTCATTGCTTAGAAGTTCCATTGAGACACAAGGGGAAACTGATGGTCTCTGAAGAATATATTGAATTTCTGATACATGTAGCTAATCAGAAAATGGAAGAAAACATAAGGAGGATTGGCAGGTTTGTTGGATTCCACTAGTCCTGTTCATTACATCTAAATCTGAAAGTGAAAAATGCACAGGAGAGATTGTTTAAATAAAAAAAACAAACCAAAACACAAACTAGACAGCTCTTACAAAGTCTAAAATACAATTTCAATTAATTGTAGGAGCTCCAAAGGCTATAAAGTATTTAAGGAAAAACCTGTAAGCGACATGAGTTTGCAGACTTTGTTATTAAGTGTGGTTTGAGTTTCTTTTCTCATGTTAACAGCATTTGTTATTCTAACACAGTGGCCATCTCAGCAGAATTCAGGTGGCAATACATGCTTTAAACCACTAAATGCTTTGCATAGTTTGCAAAACTGAGGATTTTTGAGGGTGGTGGAGAGTTACACACAGTACAATTGTGTCCAGCTGAGGAAGAGAACAGGCAGAAGTGCCAGAGTGCGAGGGACACAGATACTGGTGAGGCACCTATGTATACGTAACCAGAGGAGTTTCTTTTTATATGTCCACTGGGAATCTCTGTAGTGGTTAAAGTTAGCAGTGACTGCTCATAGCAGCAGTCCATCTGATTGCTAATGCTGTCAGTCATTAGACATTTAACCTGATACCGTTTCTAGTTTCTGTAAGGTTAACAGGGTCTTCATGGCACTTGAGTGCCTCCACCACTTGATTGCTAACATCCAGGCATTACAGAGTGGAGTAGCAGGACACGCACAAGGACACGCCCTGGTATTTCTGATTATCCTTCCAGTGTTGGCTAGAACATCTCAATGTCAGTAGCAATTTTCTTCTCTTGGCACATTTTGGTGATATTACAAAAGCATTTGTTTCTTCAGTTTTGCAGATTCTGAGCAAACCTACAAAAGTAATACTGACATAATTTGTTTCTTTCTAGATTCTACAGAAGCTTAGAGTCAGCTTTGCAAACTGCCGCTGGTGCAAATGACTTGCATTCTGAGGGGATGGAGAGGAGTCGCTCTGTGTATGTTCGTAGAAGGAAGAGGAAGACAGTTCACAGACAAAGAGTATGCCCCTCTCCCAAGGATCAGCATGAAGAGCTGGAGCCTGAGGATGATATAGAAAACAGTCTTGATATTTTTGCTGATATCATGATCTAGACTAAAGCAAACTGAATAACAATTGTAATGCTCTTTGTAAGAGACAGAAATACTGCTCTGTTCTAAGCAGTAACACTCCCATGGATGTTTACCAGAAAAAAGGTAATTAAACAGAATTGTGCACAGGTTCAATGCCAGAGAACAAAACCTTAGAAGGTTTTGGGTGTTGTTTTTTTTAAAAGCACTGTCTTTTACTCTGTCTGCTAGTTATCACAGAAATAACTGGTTTGGTACAGCCTTTTGCTATGTCCTCAGTGGCGGCGTTTTGTGTCCATATGCTGAGTTTAGGCCTTCTGATTTTCACCGACCAGAGAAACTCTAAAAGCCTAGTTGTTATCGCTGAAGGTTTTTAATCCAGGAGCTTTGCCAGCAGTACAGATGCCCGTCTCAGAACAGGACAAAGCTACGTGTCAGCCAGCTGAAGGACAGTTTCTGGTGTGGAGATAAGAACAGAAAACTAGAAGTTGGGTCCTGCTCTGTGCCAGCTTCAGCCACTGTGTCCTGGATCCTTTCTGGCCATTGCACTGGGCAGCAGTGTTGATGTTGTTTTCCTGCACTTTGCTGTGTTTCAGGCTCCAGCCCCCTGTGTGTTGCCATCTTCTGCTTCCCTTGGCCAGTGGCCGTTAAGTGTTATTTTCCTTTGAGTCTTGTAGCCAGCTCCATACATTGATTTTGCTCCCTTACATCTCATTCCATGTGGCTGGTGCTCAGCCCCCGTTCTAGCTGTCGGGCATAAGGTCATCCGAAGTGTACCCTAACAGGCTTTCTTCCCAGGCTGTGAAGCATCGGCACTCAACAACTGTTAAACACAAACCAGCGCAATAATGTGCACATTCCTGTATTGCACCCCTGGAAAATTCACTCCTTACTCCAGGTGTATTTTGCAGAACAATGGTGAATTTGTGAACATTTGCAGCAATGGATCCTGAGCCTGCCCTGCTTTTTATGCCCCTAGTAATACACTAACACTGCAAAACAAGGCCCTGACTGAAGGAAAATGGTTTATTTGGTGCGGTAGCTCCAAGTTCACAGAGCAGGGAGTTGTCATTGTTTCCATTACGTAAACTTGTGTCTTGGGGATGTTTTAATTCCACTGTTAAAAAAAAAAATTACATACAAAGTGGCAGCTAAAGGGAAAAGTAGTTGGGGTTTTAAATAGATTCTGGAAGACCTGTTGGGCTGTGTTTCCAGCAGCATGCATGCCAGAAAAAATAAACTTGAGCCTTTTGTGTTGCTTGTGGTGTTTCTAATGTACAGCCTGAGCAGTTCGGTGCACGTGCTTTCACTCTGTTTCTGGTGGCTCGAAGGATCTCAGCAGAAGTGTGGCAAGGTGATCAAGACAACACGGTTCCATCCATGCAAGAAGATTGTGGTTGTGTCAAGTGAGGTACTTGGAGGCTGATGCTGCCCTTGGCTGCTGGCTGCAAGCACAAATTGGACAAACAACAGAAAAAGTAGTCGCTACAATTTTCCTCTTGTGGAGGGGGTGAGGCACTAGTGATAAGTTTTTGAAGATGAAAGAAAATCAGCTTGTGAGGTGAATGTGTACATAAGATCTTGAAATATTGCAAGAAGCCTTCGTATCTGGGTGGACTAATCCTTGTTTCATTCTGACTGAACCAGGGGGAGACCATTTCTAATGCTGAGGAGCTGCTTGCTGGGAGGCTTGCAGCAAGTGCTGAGTCCTGGTGGGCTTGGAATGGGCAGAGAGAATCTGCCACCACAGGGACAAGTGAACCTGGGATCCCGCAGCCTGTGCAACAGCAGGACCACGGGTGGGAGCAGCCGAGGGTCCCCACGGCAGCTGGAGTCAGCAGCCTCTCAAGGCCTGGGGATGTGGCTCTGCCACACGTTATCGGGGTGTGTGTGGATTGCAGAGGGTTTGCTTGGAGCAGCCAGAACAACCTTCTACCTCCAAAGCGATGCTGGCAAGGTCTGGCTCTGATCTGTTGGCAATCCTGCAAGGGACTGCAGATGTCATTAATGAACGGGAGCCATTGCCGTGCACTTCACAGTGCTGTCACCTTGCCCCACGTATGGGAAGATAAAAATTTAGTACTGAAAAAGCAGAGATTGGAAGAAACTGCATCAGACTTCAACCCCAGCCCAAAGAGTTGCCATTGCTGTGTCCGAGGCAGCCTGCCTCAGAACTCAGAAGGCTTTACTTCCAGCTGTGTATGGTCATGACTGCACCTGTGCAAGGTGGGAGAGGGAGCAGGGATACTAATTTTATGTATAACCCAGGATGCCAGTGTGCTTTCAAGGGCAGAGCTGTGGGGCTGTGCATCGGAGGAAAAGGTATTTAGTGAAACTACTTCATTTTTGGGAAACTCCTTTTACTTTTGTTTTCTTTTAAAAAATTAGTCCAAGCAGTACAATAATGCCCAAACCTTGACAGCGTGTAACAGCCCGTACAGGATTTACGTTCTCAGAAATAAGGTTTGCCAGCAACTGCAGTGCAATGTGATCCCACGTTCCTCTTAGAAGTTATATATCAAATTCAGGAACATTTTTTGACAGTCTTAACCCAGAAAGTTGACCCTAACTATGGCCATCTTGTTGCTTTATACCTGTTAACTCCAATTATTGCAGACTGTTGGGGACCTCATACAAAAAATCAAAACGACCCCACAACAAGAAAAAATATGTAGTTGTGTGATTCTCAGTGTAATTAGAGAATCCTGTTACCTCACTGCCTAAATGATCAAACAGTTATAACAAAGTTTTTCTTATTTTTTTCCTCCCCTGAATGTTCCAGAGGCGATACCAAGGGGAGTTTCAGGGGTCCTGCAGCCTTGCTGGGGAGGTGCCAAATGCCAGCACCACCTTGCTCCCTGCATCACTGCCCCTATTAGCCCTAATTCTAGGGGATAACCACACTTCTCCTGAGTCTTACACGACTTTCACAAGTTCCTTTTGAGATTAATTTTGTCAAGCTGTGTTTTATCTCCAGCTCCTGCAACTAATTCTGTCATGCCCTAAATGCATTACTCAACTGCAGACTGCAGGGATCCCAGCAGACAGGAAGGCTGCACGGAGCCTTTGGAAAGGTAATTCTGGGGTTCATGGCAGAAAAGAAACTTACTGAGAAGCAATAAGATTCCTAAAACTGGCAAATCTTTACCACTTCTAAGTGGGCTTAGCCATAGTTAACAAAAGGGTATTTACAGCCCAACTTTCATAATTGCTTTTGCTAAATACTGGAACATTTAAAAGTACAGTCTCATTCACTTTGCATTCAATTGTTTCTAGCGAGGCAGCTGTGTTCATTCCCTCCAGTAACTGATGGTCTTCTCTCACCATAACATTTGTCATCCGTACCACAAAATCACTTCAAGTTGCTGTTCCTGGCATTAGAGTCCTGCTCACAAACAGCATCGGGCAGGCACTTCAGCACGGGAGTCACTCAGCGATAATGCTTTATATACAAATCACAGGTGTCACAAGCACAAGTATTTGCTTGAAACGACTTCTTCCTCTGAAACTTGAGTACTTAGATCAGTTTACAAGAACATAACAGTAACAGCATCAGATTGCAGTAAAAAGCACTGTTTTCAAATGGAGTTAAAGCCTCAGGATGGGACGGGTTATCCATTCTCAGCCACCACTCCTATTAATCCTTTACTTGAATTTCCCTGCACTTAACAACTACATGCAATTGTATAAAATTTAGTCTCAAATTTTTAAAACAATTTTGTACTCTTAAATATACCGTGCCCTGGAGTCTTAGAAAGTCTTTAATACTTCTGATTACTGAAAATACACAATTAGTTTGCAATATCTTCTCAATTTGATTTTACACAATGTGATATTAAGGAGGACATTTAACTTTCCGGTTGGAAGCAACACCAGTGGTGTGCGCTGTGCTTTTTCTCCTTGAAAAGAAATTTGAGTCTATAAAAAAAAATAGATAATCGTATACCTAAACTTTCCTCGATTTTTTTTTTCTTTATTTCTTTACAGGAAGAGAAAGCAAATCCTGTAAAAAGTGCTGTTTTAAACCGCCCAGCTCTGGTGCGACAGCAGCAGACAGACATCCAGACGTCAGGAGCAGAGCATCCTCAGCCCTTTTTAACTACAGAGAACAATAACCCTGTTCCACACAGAAACTACACATAAGCTTTTATCCTGCTTTCTGGATGAGGTTTCTCTCTGGTAACTGAGCAGATGCAGTACTTTGGTCAATTTTATACCGGGGAAAAGAAATAGATCTTATTTTGTTTTCATTCCGCACGACCCCACGAGAAGAGAAATACTGTTCTCAAAGCCAATTGAATTTTTATCAAAAAGAAGGTAATTTCTTCCCTCGAATAACGCCGTAATCAAGCTTTGTAGTGACTGTAATTAGATTTCTTTGAAGACGACCACTAGAAGCGAACAAGCCGGTCGTTTAACCATTCCCTCGCCGGCAGCCGCGCCGCTCCCAGCACCTCCCCGCGGGGTGGACGCGCATCTCCTCGGGGCTTTTCCCCTCCGCCGGCACGGAGCCGAGGAATCGCAGCGCTGTGCTGGGACGAGGCTCGACACGGCACGGCCAGGGCAGCAGAAAGGGTAAAATCCAACAGCCGAGAGTCGCGAGGGGTGAGAGGGGGCCCAACAGCCCGAGCTGGGGGCGGGTGGCAGCCGAGGCGTCGGGGCTGCGCCCGGTCGAGCAGGACGCGCTCTTTCATGCCCCTAAACGCGTTATTTCCTGGCTGAGTTCTCTAAATACCGTTTAAATGCGATTTTACGGCATTTTGGACGCGGCACGGGAAACGCGGTGATGGGCGAGCGCGGCGCTGGGTCGCAGGTGCCGGCGGCGCTGCCACCGCCGCGGGGAGAGCTCGGACACGGTCCGCACACGGAGCCGATCCCAGACACGGACCCCGCACACGGATCCCATACAAGGGTCCCGCACACGGATCCCATACAAGGGTCCCGCACACAGACCCGCACACGGACCCCGCACACGGAGCCACGCGTGGATCCAATCCCGCACACGGACCTGATCCCATACACGGACTCCGCACACGGAGCCAGACCCGCACACGGAGCCGATCCCATACACAGACCCGCACACGGACCCATGCTTGGACCCGATCCCATACAAGGGTCCCGCACACAGACCCGCGCGTGGATCCCATACAAGGATCCCGCACACAGAGCCGCACACGGACTCGCACACGGAGCCTGCACACAGACCCGCACACAGTCCCGCACACGGATCCGATCCCATACACGGCCCCCGCACACGGCCCCGATCACCCGGGGCAGAGCCCTCCGCCTCGGGTAGGAGCGCAGCCGCGTTCCCCACCGCGGGGAGCCCCCCGGGGCTCGTCCGTGGCCCCCAGCCCGTCCTGCGGTGCCCGTCCCGCCGCCCTCCGGACGCCGCAGCGACCCCGCACCGAGCGCCCCGCGTGACGCGTTCAGCAGGACCGCGTCTGCCCCGGTGCGTGAACTGCAGAGGCAGCTTCCGAAACCGGGAAGCGTCCTGCTCGCGGTGCCCGTGACACCGATGCCAGGAACACCCGCATCCCCCTCCCTGTGATCATTCCAACAGTGACACCGCGACGTTAAGCCAAGGGTCCCCCCGCATCTGGAACTCACAGCCCCTAAACAAACCCTCGTGTGTTTTATTCGGGCTGTTCCGCTGGAATGGCTCTCGTTCCCTGGGTTTGTCTGCTTGGAGGGAATAGGACGCCGCAGTGTCCCTTTCCCAGCCCCGGGATGCCTGCGCGCCGCAGTGACCCAGCGACACGGCACCAGTGGCAGGAGGCAAAGATGGAACACGGCTCTGGGTACAGGGCTGAGAAGTCCCAACGCAGACGGCAGAGCACGGCCCCCTCGCTCGAGGACCCCAACGCAACTGTCACTGCACTTCGACGTCAGGACTCGTCGGCCGCAGGCCTCGCCTCGGCCTGGCTCAGTGGTCTCTGGGGCCGGTTGGACTCACACCACCATCTTCCAAAGAGAAAAATCAGCCCCTGGGGGTTGTCCCACCCGTGTCGCATAAATCATTTAAACTCCTGAAATACCAAACAGCTCGACTGCAAAACCCGTTTTTTCTGGGACTGACCGCTGTTTCTCCACTAACTGAGATGTAAATGGATCCCTTTGCTTTCTAAGTAGTGTTCTACCTCCCGATCGGTCCTGTATCAATATTAAACTGGCAGTACTGCTCTTTTATAATCCGCTGATTTACATATTTTTGCATAACATTGCTAACAAAACCCAAGGAATATTTACAAGTGAAATGCGCTCAGAGTTTATGCACACAATTTACTTTTTCCCGTTATTTTCCATCCCTTGGCGGCATATTTTAGGCAGAATTTTTCCACAGAGACTGAACCTGGTTTCGTTTTTCCCTCACTGAAAAGACATTCACCGCAGAAATTGTGCAGAAATGGAGCAGTGAGGAGAGAGCAAAATACAGCAATTTTTACAGAGCCCTGTGCAGGGTCTGCATGTTTTCCCCGCACCATCTTCGCCTTGGAATGATAGGCAGCACCCAGGGATGTGCCGCTTTTGGAAAATATATGCAGCAACACTGTGGCTGGTTCTACGCAGGATCAGAATTTGGCCCCAAATGTGCGTATTTTACAAATATTACAAATTACCGTTTCCCCCTCATTCCTATTACCTAGATACAAAAGTTCAAATTCAAGCATGTGTTTTCAAATCCCCAGCACTCCAGGGTAATATTAGATGGAGTCCCTTTAATAAAACACATTCCAAGTTGTTATTTTGATGGAAGCATCGTACTTTTTGTCCAGCAATAAGCAGTTCAGATTTCACTAGGTCGCTGAAAATTTTCGAATCAGTCTGTCTTCAAATCATGTTTAAAAGACAGACTGAAATAACCGTGGCAGCAGATCCCTTCACAAGGCAAACCAGCAGTAAGGTTTATAATGTGCATTAAAGCTGGTGCTGCATTTAACTCCTGAGTCAGTGAATGAAATTTTGCGCCCCTCCAAAACCTACTGACAGTCCTATTTACAAAATGTATCACAGTCATGCGGGAAATTATGGCATCCCGTTTTGTCCTCGATTCTCTAAAATAAGAGGTATTTTGGTCACAAATGCCTGCTGTTATCAAAACACTGTCATGATTTCAGCAGGATCCAGTAACCTAGGGAAAGCCGGGCACAGATCTCCCTCATTCTTTTCACTCTGGGTCACATTGCATCTGTTTTTCAATGCTTTGTCGTTCGGAAAAGAGGCTGATGGAATCCCATGTTCTGCGGTGTGGCAATCCCCAAATTCATGGCAGGAATGCACATTGCCCAAATCCTCTCATTCAGGGCTTTCTCCCTAGAAAAAACCACATGAAAATCACAACAGATCTGGAGCAGATGTTTAAATAAATATTTACATAAATATTGAAATATTTACACATGCAGTTCTGCATGCTTGAAAGGGGAAAACAAGTGCAATAAATGTAATTAAGGTGCCAGGGTTCTACACTAATATAACGTGCGTTTCTCTTCCTGATAGCCTGTCAGTTAAATTATTAATATCATCTCTGGTGGCACTGCATCTGAGGAACGGTGTAGGTGGTGTCAGGCCAGTAAAGCCTCGTCCCCATTAGGCTGGGGAGCCCCTGAGCGTGAGGGCCGAGGCAGCACAACCGCCATCCAGGAGTGGGGCAGCTGCCCCAGCACCTCGATGGCCTGCGAGGAGGCTGCCGCAGCACCCCGACCCCCACAGCATCCTTGGCCCCACAGCAACCCAGGCACTGCAGCAGCCCAGGCACAGAAGCATCTCAGGCACTGCAGCACCCTGCGCGCTTGGGGCCTTTCTGAGGCGGAGAGCTTCCCACCCAAGACAACTCCAGCAGGAGCTCCTGGAGTAGAAACAGCATCCCTGCTCCGCACAAGCCCTCATCCCAACAGAAGGCTGTGGGCACTGTACAGGAACAAAAAAGGAGCCGTTTCTTCTCTCTTTGTGTGCCTTCATCTAAACTTGTAACTCGCTGAAGACCTGTGATCAGAATGTCGCACTGGGCTTTTCTTTCTTATATATTTTCGCTGTGCATTTCTTTCCTTCTAGTCCGACATTAGCAAGAATCAGTGCGGTGGAAGTGGTAGCGCAGCAGCAGGGACAAACTGTCTGACAAACAGCAACAGCCTCCCAACACCCCTTTAAAATAATAACTATTTACCAAATGGTTGGGAAGTTGTTATAATTCCTTTTCCAAATTATTACTCGCCCTTTAGATTAGAAATGAGGCCAGGGTTAGCAATCAGCCTTAAATGGTAAGATTTCTGAAGTAGGAGCACTTGTCTGATTGTGAAGTGGAGGCCATTATTGCCTTGATTGAGTCTTTTTTTTTAAGCTTGCTTGATTTATGGCTGAGAGCGCACATTCACCACTGTACCAGAAGCAATCAGAGCTTTCCCTGCTCTCTTTTCCTCAACGATTTAGGGTCCACTACTTTGGCACAGCTGCCACCTTTTAGCCTCTATCAAGCAGAGATATTTTTAAGCGAACTGTATTTTTTGTTTGTCTTTTCTCCTCCTGCCCCTCTACTTCCTCACTCTGTATCTTTCCTTTTTTTTCCCTTTTTTTTTTTTTTTGTGGGGGACGGGGGGCTGAAAATATTGTGTGAACTTCAATTCCAGGTATGAAGTTGAAAGAAAGCAGCAGAAGCTGGCTGGGATGTCATCTGGACTCCATGGCACATAACAAACCTGCAGTTACATGGGAAATAAGGATGAAGAAATGCTCAAATGACTGAAGTCAATTAAAAGCACTGATGGGTGTGTAGGTGCTGGAGTTTAGAGTTTTGTTTGTCTGGGAACCAGATTCAAGACAAGAGCTTGAATTTATACCACTTCTTACCAGAAATCATCTGTTTTGCTGGCATATCGTATTTATTTTATAACCCCTCCCAAGTTTTCTGTAGAGGTGTGCAGCACACCTGAGGGGGTCCTGGTACAAGGGGAAAATGCCTCGGAGACCATCAAGGTTCACTCCAGCCCACAGCACTGAAAAGGCAGCACTGACAACTCCAGCCCCACTGAGGTGCCAACCTGCAGCACTCACAGGCATTCGGGGTTCAGAAACACATACACCCATCTGTAGGAAGCCATGTATACCTTTAAAATAAATTTACATAATTGCTACTGCTCTGAAATAGCTGAATTTTGCTTCAGAGTATGTTCACAGGGAGAAACTCTGTAACACTTCCACTGTCCACTGGCACATCTCTAAAAGAAGTTTAGCACTGAAGCGCTGCCACATCCATGACTGCAGTGGTGGGACAGGCACTGGGAGCACAGAGGTCAAACTGCACCATTTCATGTAATGCTGCATTAGAAAGGCAGCACTTGCTACTGTGTACAAAACCAGGGAGAAGAACGATAGCAGAACTCGTATTTCTGGGTGCTAAAGGCTGTAGTGCAGTAGAATGACCATTTTAGTGGAGATTTTTAACTCACTTTCACAGCTATCATTTGTTTTCCAAAGCTGTCATTTAGGAGGGTCCAGTATATCAAGGGGGGAAAAAACCACACAACTGGCTCATATTTCAGCCCAATTAGCAAGCTTATATGAATGAGGTAATGGAAGACTCACAAAAATAAGTTACTCCAGAAAGAGGAAGAGTCTGTTTCAGCATTATTCAGGAGAAAAAAAAAAGTTAGTCAGACTCAGAGGGAATACAGAATGCACAGTGAAGCCAACACACAATGGCAGAAATGATTTCCTTTCTTACACCTGTATTTACAACACATTCTTGCAGAGCACCACCACGCCTCTTACCCTGAAAGTAGCATCAGGCCAATGGTCGGGAGAGAGTCAATACAACCCAAGTGGAGCGCTCAGCCAAGGAAAAAGGTCCTTTCTCTTGCCCTTGCTCATGCCAGCGAGCTGCCCAGCTGTGCAGAGGGGCAGGAGGGGACCCCGGGGCACAGGGACCATCACCCCTTCCCCCCGACTGGTAGGAATAGTCCTGCACAAATGTGGCACTGTGGCAGCGGCGAGTGGTGGCCCAGACACCCGCTTTTCCTCCCCAGACTTGGTAGCCTCTGAGTTGCTCCTCTCTAGCACCTGCCCACTTGCTGAGCCCAGCCCGTCCTCTCCCCATGCTCCTGTCCCCATGCTCCCACCACCTCCTCCACCCCTCACCCAGACCCCAATACAAATAATTGCATTTACCTTCTTAATTAGCACAAGGAGTCCAGAGTGCACTGCACAGCACTATTGTATGAAAATACCAAGGTAGGACAAAACAGAAGAGAGCCTTTGGCTTTAATTCATCATTTACACTTGATGTCGCTGACGTAACTCTCCAAGTGAGAACTGTTTTATTCCCAGTTGATCCAATGCTAAGAACGAAACCCGTCCACCCACTCTCCTTGTACTTAGACAAATGCGCCTGGTTGCATTTGCCCATCTGAGCAGCTCACCCAGTCTGTAACAGGCACATTTGCATAATTGATTACATATTCTGAAGCCCACCAGTTTCTAGAGAGCATAGGAGCACACTGAGAAGGGTGAAGGATTTGACCTTATCCTCATGCCCATGCTTACCAGGGAGGACTTTGTGCCTGCTAAGCTGGCAGAGCAGCTGAGCTGCCCAGAAGCCCTAGGGATGGAGAATCAGACCCGCACAGCAGAGCAGAGCCCCCAGCTGGTGTCAGACTCCCCAAAGTGCCCAACTTCCTGATGCGTGAGGGCTCAGGAAACCACCAATGAGCTCTGTCTGTTCATTACCAACTCTCTCCTGCTGCTCTAGGGACAGCACGCAGAGCTCTGACCACATGTGTGTGTTTTTTCTCCCTTCGCATCTCAGCTCCTCGGCTGATCTAGCTCACCATTTCAGCCCTTTGGGTGCAGCACAGGTTTCTGTGGAACAATCTGGTTTCTTCACAAATAAATCTTAAAGTCCTTAATAAATTATTTTGGCCATCCTAGGCAAGTACCTTGTGACGCTGTAAAGGTTGCGTGCCACAGAAAACTGTGTTTCGATGACTTTTCTCTTTACCTTGCCTGAGGCAAAATCAAATCCAAGGATCCAGATGAAAAAACAGACTAACATTTTAGAGACTTAATCATGTATAGTATGTTGGCAGGGACTGGCGAGAACAGAGAGAAATCCTGGTTTCTCCTCTTCCACAAAACACAGCTTTCGCTTCTCTGCCTTTTTCCCATGGAGTAAAGGACACCGAGGAGGGTGTTATAATGCCTGGGGAAAGGCAAGTTTCCCATAATGCACATGAGATGTTGGGACCCGGCTGAGCTTCTCCCTTGCGGACCCATCCAAGCGCAGCCTTTGAGAAACACGAGTCCTGGATGGGTCAAGGCAGAAATCGCTCTGACAGATTTGTACATCTTTCGAAGAAAAGCTTGCTTGGAGCCACTAAGTGGACAGCTGCGTGCTAAAACAAGCCCTGTGGGGAAGGTGTTGGGAGGCAGCATCACACACTGTCCCTGCCTTGGCTACCTAATACTGCGATCCTGCAGGGCGTAGTTATTCATTTCACAAGCACCCTCCATCAACTGAAAAAATGTTAGATTTTGAACTATTTTTTGGTTAACATTTCAGCTCAATTTAAATCTTGGGGAAGAAAGGGCGGTTATTTACCTGGAACAATTATCTATTATTTTTTGAGGGGAATCTACCAAAATTTCTATTTCAGGAGAGGTTTTTTAAAAACAAACATGTCGTCTCATTGCCTTCATCAAGCAGCCTGCTCAGAGTTTTGTCCAGGTGTATTTTGTCAGCACTGAGAAAAGTTTGCCAAGGTGGTGACACACAAGATCTGCACATTTCTCTTGTACGTTAGCTACTTTTATGAATTGAAGGGTCTTGCTCTGCAATGACAACAGAAAGGAGAGGAAATGACCCGTTTTATCCACGTGTAGCCCTTTTCCTTGCTTGTAACCCCCCCTGCCCTTAGTCTCCAGCAAGGCTTTGAGGCTCTAGTTACCATAGAGAGCTGGCTGGAGCAGGACGGATAAATCTCTCTTGATCAACCACGAGGTCCCTCGCATTAGAGAAGAATGCATGTTTGATTTCTTCCCTGAAGTCTAAAGCTGAACAAGCTAAACACATTTGACTACAACGGTTCAGAACTGTCACTTAATATTATCAGCTACATCTACTGTATGCCCAAGCAGCTCCCCCAAAGCAGAGGAGGGGGAGAGGGCTGGCTGCAGGGTGGTAGCATGTCACCACTCCTCGAACAGAGCAGGATAACCATCTCTGTAGAGACTTGACATCTATAAATTGATTACACAAGTGGGCAGTGGTGGTCCTTTCAAGTTCACTCCTTTTGTTTCAGCAGTACAGTAAAATTACCAGCAGCAGTTTACAATTAAAGGAAATAATAACTGCATATGCTTTCATCTGCACATACAATTACAATAAACTGCATGCTTTAATAAGATTGTGAAAAATCTGTGTTTGACCCATACAAAAAAGTAAACATTCTTGTTCTGGATACTATATCATTATCACAACAAAGGGAAACTCCTGAAATCTGATGATTTAAACATCTGGAGAATGTTAATCACTTCAAAATGACGGATGTTTTTTATTTTAGCTTTTGACAGACACACTCCTTTCATAGATAGATGATTATTTACATAAATTACATCACCAATGTGAAAAAAAACCAAAATAACTTCAAAGGATAAAAAGCTAAATTAAAAGGAGACTTTTATATTTCTTCTCTTGTAGAACATACAATAAATAGAAGAATTTGCAAAGGGAAAAGACAACTCCCTTGTTTTAATTATGACGCAGTTGTGCTTTAGCATTTTTCCCCCTATGTGCACAGGCTTTGGAGGCATACTTTAAACAGAATTAAGGTGCAGTAGCTAGAAATGCCACAGAAAAACACTGATCCCCACCTCAATGAACACAGTATATGACAAGACAAGCATGGAGTCAAGTTTTAGCTTCATTTTTCAAGTACATCTGCAAAATGCACAGATTTTGGTGCCACTTCTATTGGTGCTTGCAGCCCTGATTATCCTCTTACCATAAACTTCATACAATTTAAAGCCCTTAACTTCAGCAGAACTATTCTCTATCAACTCATATTTATTTGTTTATATATATATAAAAACAAAACAAACTGTGTTATATAGGTAACGTATATATGTATGTATATGTATCGTATATAGAATGTGTGCTATATAACATAATGTGTTCTATATAACATACATATATATATGGAACAGCATCAAGTTCACCAAGAGTAGGGTTATGGCATGAGGTCCTTTAGTCCTGGTTCCCTGATGTTACACATCAGGAGACCAATACAGCATCACAGCCGATGTGCAATTAGGAGAGCAGATTCAGCAGCGAGGTTTCGGCTCCCAACTATTTGTAAGACAACAGTTTCAAAGAAGGTTGCAGGAATCAGTGGGAGGCAAGGTGCAGGGAAAATTGCACTGTGTAACATCTGCAAACGAACGTGACTACTTTGGGTACAGCCAGGTAATTGCTAGGTTTAATGTAAAGAGTCTGGAGGACCACTGAACCTGTCAACATTTAAGCTGAAAGGATCAGCTATGCTGATCTAATTCATTGTCACCGTGCCAGTTAAGTTCTTCAGGCTGAAGAACAGACTAAACGGGACAAATTACAGCCTGATAGCATCCAAAAGCCAAAGGGCTCTTGCTGCACATTACAGTGTGGGGAGGGAGCTGCGCTCCCACAGTGTCTTGCCGCTGGCCGGCATCATGCTGCCCAACGCTGCTGGCCAGGCCTGCTGCAATTTAGCTGATCTGCTACAATCTCCTCCCACACTCTGAGCTGATCTGCACGCTGACCTTCGACAATTTGTCTTCTTTCTGGCAGAAATGTCATCCAAAAGGAAGCTATTAAGTCAAGAAGGTAATTCTGCAAGAACAGTCCACTGTATAAACAGAACTTGACCTAGGGGAGTTTATTTCTAGTCTTGCACAAAGGAATTTAAAAGATATGATCAATACATTTCAGGATCTAAATACATCAATGAAGGCAAGAATATAAGACTTCTAGGCAATATTTGTGAGAAATTGACTTCAATACCAGAAACTGAAGAGTAACATGCAGCCTTTAAAATCTGAAGAGATTTGGTGTCAGCATTTCAAAGGACAAATATCTGCAGAGAGAAGAGTTTGGTCTAAAGTTTTGTTGACCAACTATCTATCATTTTACTCTCCCCACCAAGACTGTAAACTGTGCTGACGCCTCCACTTAACACCAATACAAAGGAAGGCAACATACTGTCTAAATTCTTTACCGACTTTAGAGGCCACTAGAAGTTGGAAATAATTTTAAAAAGGAGACAAAACAGTGAAAAAAATATGAATTCTTACTTTACAATGTTGAAACAAATTAATTTGGAGTGCAGGAGGAGGCCTGTCTTTCTTATTACTACTTATTAATACAACTTCCTTAGCCAAGAATGATCCTCAACGCATTCATGAACACGAACCATCAGCTTTTTCTCACCAGGCATGTACCAAGCACACCACACTGAAATTCAACAGCTGAAGGAAAAATGCTAAGCTCAGGGAAGCTGCCCCAGCAGCATTCGGTTCTCCCCAGGCACAGCTATGAGGGTCCCTGCCAGGACACTGCCACCCTGGGCTGGCCAGCCCCGGGCCAAGTTCATCCTGCTCAGCAGCCACCTCTTGGCACATGAAATGAGTTTGACACTTTCCTGAGTTTAGAGGTACAAAGGCAGGAAAATCACCAAGATGAGCTCTGCAAAGAAACATTTGGGAACAGGATCAGAAGCAGGGGATTTATGTTTTGTAGGCAGAAGAGAGCTCAAGCGTGGCCTTCGGTAGGTTAGCAATGTTGTCATAGGTTCATTTATCAGCAATGCACAGAGGGATAATGTCACAGGTTCTACATCATTACACCTCACTACATCTCACTTCATGTGTGCAAAATGAGGTCAATGGTTAATTGTATTTATTGTTGAGAAAGCACATGACTTCCCAAGCTAAAAAAAGCAGTTCCCTTTCTTTCCTGGTATTTACACTTATATTAAATAACACACTTTCTAGAAGTATCAGTATTTGAAGTTCAAGCAACTTCACAATATCAAATGTTTCCTTAATGGCTGCACCTGGATCTACATGAGCTCATTGTATACACCTACAGCCAAGTTCAAAAGAACTTTCTGTTCTGTTGGTTTTCATCAGTGAAACATGAATATATGTGCCTGACAAACTTAGAATCTGCTTTATGTTCTTGCTCTTGTCACCCAAAAGGGATTTTATAACATACTGTAGGGTCCTCAGAATCTACTGGAAAATTACTAATATTACCTGGAACAAAGAGACAAATAAGTTTGCTAACTTGTGACCGCTGCAGTGCTTTTGGGTATCTCACCATCAGCTGGAAAGATTTCTTCATATTTTGTGCCAGATAAGTGAGTCTGTTTCTTGGCACTATTTGTACATTCTTCCCTCCTTCCAAGTTTTCCTCTTGAAATTGCAAATTCTTTACACAAGGGGTTCGATTTGTCTGCTGAAGCCAAAACCCCTCTGTTTCCTGTCCAAATTTTATGCCTGACACAGTGCAATGCACTTTTGGTTGCTTAGGGTGTGCTTCTGGTGTAATGACTCACAGCACACAGACACTTTTGCAGTCTGGCAGATCGCAGACATTCACTTAACGAACTGCGTATTGCTGACACGCTTTACTGGACCTGGCCCAAGGTAACAAGCAGCCAGGTACCACAAACCCTAACTTCTGGGCACTTCTCAGTAAAAAAACCCACCTCTTGGCTTCACGTGTCTGGCAGCAAGACAACTTTTATGTTCTGTGTTAGGCAATGTACAGGAGTAGCATGGGACACTGGGAACAGATCCCAGGACTGTCAAACACCATGTTTGAATGCCCAAGAGCCAGTTCTCGACCCCTCTTTCATTCTCTCTCCTCTGCAATGACTCTGGTCCCTCTTTATGCAGAGGGATGCTGCACCAAAGAGGGTGTACAAGAAAGTTGGGGAGGGACTTTTTACAGAGACATGTAGTGATAGAACGAGGGGAATGGCTTTAAATTGGGAGGGGGGAGGGGAAGGGGGGGAATATATAGACTAGACCTTAAGAAATTCTTCACAACAAGGGTGGTGAGGCACTGGAACATGTTGCGCAGGAAAGTTGTGGATGTCCTCTCCTTGGAAGTGTTCAAGGCCAGGCTGGATGGGTTCTTGGGCAGCCTGGTCCAGGGGATGTCCCTGCCCATGGCATGGGCGTCGGAAATGAATGATCTTTAAGGTCTCTTCCAACCCAAACCATTCTATGATTCTATGATTCATTGGTGGTGCCACGTATGACCCAGGAGACGCAGGTAGGAGAGCTCGGGGCACACCACCTCTTCCTCAGCACCGGCATGCGGTCACACAGGCTGCCTAGATCACCATTTTGGGGACTGTGCTTCTCAACTATCAGTCAGATCAGACCCCTTCCAGCTTGCCTGCGTGGCCTGCCCAGCCCCAGCTGCCTGTGGGACCTCCATGCCAACTGTACAGAGCAGGCACTCAGCATGGACAGGTGCTGCAGAAGCACAGTGCTGAGCCGCTCAGCAGGAATACAGCTCTATGTGCAGAACTGGAGCTCCGCAGCTCCTAGACAGTTTCAGGCTCGCAAAGGAGAAGCCTAGCAAGGAGCCCATCAGAAGGTCTTCCATGTGCATCAATCCAGCTCAGGGATCAAGGGAGGCAGGGGGGTGGGGAGGAGAAGGTTCCACCTTTCTCCAAAACTACAGGATTTCAATCACCCACCCAAACTGCATCATAAAAGCCTCACAATCCCCATCGTGGGCTACGCTCAGCAAGAATGTGCCATGTGCGTAGATTTTTTTCCCTTAACTCTCATTTATTTGTCGTGGCATTTGCTAATTTACTGCCCTTGACCTCAATAGCCCCCAGTGGGACTCCTCTGGCTGGCATGACATAGGGAGGTCATTATTCTGTTTTATCAGTGGGGGTTATAATTTAAAGAAGCTTGCCTGTAACGAGTCACAGCAATGTCATTACCATGTCGGTGAGGCAGAGCCCACACAGGAAGGCGATAACCACATCCACAGTCTGAGCACTGGTAATTCCTTGGAGTAGGCAGGTTACCCAAGGCCCAAGACTGGAAACCTCATTCAAAAGTAAAATCCAAACTAGACAAGGAAAATTCCCCTTGCTGAAGAAGGGTGGTGTAGCAAAGGGCTCCAGAGCAGACAAGTGGTATCAGAGACTGCTCTGTGCCACCTCCAGAACACACATCACTCACAGGGCTGGGTAGAAAGCTTGGCACCGGGACCACCCAGAGCATTCCAGAAGACGACTTACCTACATGCAACTGTCAGCACCATGAACACTGTTTCCCAGGAAAGGCAGGTGAAGGGAGTCGAATGTCCCAGTGTGATATACACGCTTGCACACACTGATGAACAGCCTGGGGAAGAGGAACAAGAAAAGCACACAGGGCAGCACACGTGCATGCTTCACTACCCTCCCCATGCCTGACACTGCCAGGGCCCTTCACCACAGGCTCTTTCCAGCCCAGGTCTTTCCACTCCACCAAAGGCACCTGCCAAAACCCTCCCTGAGGACAGAAGTCTGCCTGCACCCAGCCAGCTTGCACTCCTTTCTCAACCCGGAGATGCTCGACCTCCCAGGCTATCCTCAGCAGACAATCAGCAGCGTCGTCTCCAGCCTGAGGATTTTAAGTGTGTGTGAGCTCTTAGTGGATTCACCAAATCCTGTCATGCCAAAAGGCAGCCCGTGGGGTTTTAGGCACCCAGTTTAAAGAGGGAAAGCGGTGGCATTCACACATTGGGAGAGTCATTTTGGCAGTCACCGTGGAGAAGTAAGGGCTGCACCCCATTCTCCCACACACAGTCACAGCACCAACCTCAATCCACTATGGTTACCGTCACGGAGGTTATATGTGGCTGCTTCTGGTCAGCCAAGCAGCCTTTTAACAAGCTCCGAGAGAAGAAATTATGTTTTCCCCTTTGCATGGGGGTTCCGACCAGCAGCACTCATTGCCATTGACAGCCAATATTGAACATTTAATTCCATGAGCATCTGGAGGCAGAGCTCAAACAGCTGAAATCTACACAACAGCAGGAAATTTCCTTAGGAAGAAGGGCCCCAGAGTGTTGTAAGAAGAAAACAAGACCAGAGTTTAGGCTCACATTCTGTACCATTGAATGTACTGGTCACTTTTAGCTTCAATAAATAAATGAAAAAAGTCTAGAGTGTATTTTCTTTTAATATGATAGCTTTACTTTGGCACTATACATAGCTGGCAAAGCAGGAGACTGTTGACTCTCACCTTCAAATGCTCTTCAAATACTCTTCTGGTAGCATCCACGACCCCTGCCAAAAAACAGGTCTCTGAGTAGCCAGCAAAGTGTCAAGCTGGAGAATCGGTGAAAGCAATGAGCTCTTTGAGGAACTATCTGTCACCACATATTTCTGTACGGAGTTAAACAAACTTCTAACATAATATGTAGTGTCATGTAATGCCAGCAGGAGTTAACCTGAGTTTGAAAAAAGAACTGGCAAACTCTAGATCACAAAGGAAAAGTGATTCAAGAAGGCGGCTTTGGATATCAGATGAACAGAAGTTACTGATCGCAACAAACTGTCCATAGGGCGTTAAAACATAATCAAACATGAATCTTTGCTTTTGAGACTTTAAGAGATCCATTCTCCCACCTTTGGCTTCACCTTCTCTGGTCAATATCAATCTGGAAAAGTAACTGTTTGCTAGTGTGCATCCTTGCAAAAGAATACACAGTGAGTAAGGCTGAAAATCCCTTATAATGGTTATAGGTTATCCTAGCGAGTCGATCATTACGATGCTAACTGAAGTGAGCTAATAGACACACTGCCTGAGTGCATTCACAGTCACTGCCTGCACAGGGCTGGGAAATTAGTACAAGAGAGGAGCAGTTATGCCTTCGCTAACCATATAACATCAATGCTGTTATTCATCACAGGTGTCTACAATTGCATTTCTTGTAGCTGTTCACTGGGCTTCCTAGAGGCACCAGAAATTTCTGGTATCACTAAAGGCCAGTTGCTGAAATTCCATCACCGGTGGAACGGGAGGTATGAAGGCGTGTCGCTACAAAAACATGCTGACATGCATAGGTCTCAAAAAAAAAATGGGTTTATTATCATCCACTTTAATGTAAAAGCTTGCAAAAGTGTTGGACAGCTTGTTTCAGCTTTGCAGTCTTACAGAGAAGCATGGGTATGGCTGAGAACTAAGCTGTTAAAACTGTGTGCTTGCCATGAATGTTGCACAGATGCTGCCAGTTGTTGAAGAGCCATCCTGACTAACTGACTTCAGATGTTCACTCCTCATCCGCAGCTGAAGGACTGAACCCTGTGGTACTGTCAGGCACAACTCTCTGTCAGTGTTGGGAGCAGGGACCTGATGCAACAGAAACATAACAGAAGGAGGCACTCTGAGCCGCTAGCCCTGCTGCTCCCCAGCATTGCCATCCACAGAAGGCATTCATGGAAGCGACACGCCACTTTGAACGGCTGACTTCACCAGGAGCTCTGTCTCATTGGAAGGCACAAAATTAGATTGCTTCCTCTGAGTTGCTAACACTTAACCATAAACATTTCTAGGACCACATTCTCCTTTGCATCACACTGGCATAGCTGTGATAAAATCAATGTGATTATACCAGCATACCATAGGCAATCTGGCGCAATTCTTTAATCGCACAGCACTCACAGCACATAGTAATGAACCCTCATTCAATAATTTGGGATTTACCATTCTAGCTTGCTCCCCTTGAATCTGTGATTTACTGTTGCACTACCTTTCTTTTCCCACTTCTGCTAATTTTCAAGGGTATGCAACGTATCATTGTGGAGTTCTCCAGCCTCTTTGCAGAGTCAAGTAAAAACCACTTTTCATGCAGAGTTGTTTAGGAATAGGATATATAGCCACTCCTATCAAGGGTGTTCAGAGAGTTACATAAATGGCTTCCACTGTTTTAGAGCTGCAGCCAATAAAAAATTCAGGGTAGAAATTTCAGGCGGTCTAAAGTGCCAGATATTCATTCACATCTTTATAAATGTGTCACCTAAGTTTATCAGTCACTGAAGTCAATCTTGAAAGCACAGTTTCTTCAAGCAAGTTTGTCAATTGCAGACTTACTTCAGCATAGTTCTCCTAGCATCTTACCTCATCCTTCTCTCTGTTTTCATCTAACTGGGGTCTTATATAGCTCAGGCATTGAGAGACCCTAGGATTTCCATACGATCTAATGGTCCATTGCCATTGAATTTAACTATTCTAGGAAAAAAAGATGAAGTTTTTCAGCCCCCTGACTCTGGAATTATCTTCTGTCATTGACTGATGGGGATCCAGGTCTGTTGATCTTCAGGGCACACAGTAAAACCTGTTTCCTCAGCTATTTCCCAAGAAGGAATCTTTGTACCGAGTTTGAACTTCCTGTCATGGAAAATTTCTAGCATGTGTGTTTTCCACCGTTAGAGAGTAAGGTGGAAACTAAAAAAACCAAGAGGCAAACAATAAAGATAACTCAATCAAAGTGGCATATGGAGATATAAAACCTGTCTCCAAAACCAAGCTAAAAAAGGCAAACAACCTTGCTGTGCCCTCAGCATGCCAGCTGGTTCTACCACTGCTTTGCAAAGGCACCTCCATTCCTACCCCCAAACTCTTCATATTGAAAAGAAAAACAGCTTGATGATTATGATCACTCGCCTTCACCATCTGCAGCCTAGGTCACTGGATGTTAATTAACAAACAAAGCAGTTGTGTGAGCATCCCCAGTTCACACAGTTACATCCACAGTAGCTTCAGGAATGGGCCCAGAGGAAATAAGGAAAGGACACGCAGATAAGTTTTCAAGAAAGGTAGCACAGGAAAGATCTGAGCAAAAGCAGAAGCAGAGGGTGTAATTTGGGTTCTGGTAACTACAGCTCATTCCACAAAAGTAAAACAGCAGAGGCTGTTGACATTATAATTCAGATATCCAAGTCCCAGTGCACACAGAGAATGCTGTTAGTAGTTTTAAACAAAAAAGTGAAATACTATTAACCTTAAGGAGAAATGATGTCAAGGAAATCAACAGCCCTGACAGCGGCACAGCGCTGTGACTCTGGAAAGTGTAACTACTCCACACAGGAAAAACGAGACCAGAGAGGCAGAGGTTGAGACCTCCCCTTCTCCCCAGAGCTCAGGGCTCTGCCTTTGTGCCAGTTATCTTGGCTGTGCTAGCCTGAAGCTAACTCTTCACTACAGAAGCAAAGGGCTTTAGTGATAACCAAAACACCTGAAAAAACTCTTAACTTTTCTTTTTGTTTAAAGTGAATCAAATGTCATCATTCCCCAGGGATCAACGTGCCCTCACTCTAGCAACCTCACAAGGAGGGAACTCCAGGCGTACAATCCAGGATCAGACTGGCACAACTCTACAGTGGGTTTTCACCTTGCCAGTATTACACAAGAATTTGTTTCTCCTCCAGAAATTAGCTGCAATTTCTGCTTTTGAACAGTAAACTGCTGACTAACACACTGTAAAGCAATGCACAGTTAACTTCACAGAAACCAAGTTCTAAGGCATTTTTTTCTGGAGTGGCTAGCCCACCATACCTTTTCACTTTACCCCTCCTGAAATGTTTGGTTCTGAACTCATGGTCCCTCCTTGTCTTCAGCAGCATAAGCAGTTTATGTGCTGTGTTTTGCAGTCACACTAGTCCTTTAGTCCTATGCCAGCAGTCCAGAGCTCAGCACTGTCTCCCAGCGTAGCACCAGGTGAGTACAACACTTACCTGCTGCCCAGCTGCCTCAGGCTCATCTCCACCATGGGGCCCTAGGCTCAACCCCCATCTATCCAGGAATGCTTCTTCAACACCTTTGTGTCAACTGCTACTGAGATTTGTATGCTGAATGTGCACCTTCTCGTTCCACCAACTCATACGACATTTTCAGTCAGTCTTCCTTGTCTTGGGAAAGGATAGAGGGAGAGCTGGTCTCCAAAATCCTGGTGCCCATGGTCAGTTGTGCCAGGTCACTAATGTTTGAAGTAAGTGCACCAAAACATCCAGGCGAGGTGTCCACCACTGCAGGCAGAGCACTCAGAATCACAGAATCAGAATCACTAGGTTGGAGAAGACCACCAGGATCATTGAGTCCAACCAGTCCTGTCAGCCACTAAAACATGTCCCTGAGCACCTCATCCACCCGTCTTTTAAATACCTCCAGGGATAGTGACTCACACAACCTCGGCCTCCCTGAGGTGCCTGGCTCCAGAAGGGGAGGTGGATCCCTGCAAGGACAGGTGTCTGCCTCCCAGGCATTGGACCCCAGCAGCCACAGGCAGGGAGAAACCTGCCAGTGTCAAGACCTGGAGGCAGCGGGGCCCTCTTCTGAGAGAAGTTTCATCCTCATAGACTCAGTCCAAGAGAAGCCAAAGGAGCTGAGCTTTCTGCAGCATTAGTGCCACAGCCCAGGAGCTGAGAGCATGGAGGGGAAGCAGATATCGCTCTGAGCAGGACAGATGGGACACCACTTGCAGGGTTTAGCACAGACGTCACTTCCAGCAGCTTTTGCAGATGCACCTACATTGGCTCAGCACTAACAGCACTGAAACACAGAGAAAGTTGCACTTGTAATGCTGTTTTGTTTGCTTTTGGTGCAATTCTGTTCCTGTTGAGCTATGTGCTTCCCTGCTCAGACTGCCCCTGGACCCAATGCTCCTTGTTGAAAGCCAGTGCCAAGCCAGCTGACAAGGCACGGGAGAAAATTATTTGTTCCCTCTCTCTAAAGAAATTAACTGATGATAACAATAATTTCTCTAAGATGAATTTATTATATAGTTTGACCAAAGGATGTGTAAGATATCAGAGGAGCAGGAGTTCCTGGAAATGCAGCAGTGCCATGTATGGCTCAGCATCTGGAACTATGCACAGAACAGGAAGGACAACACCATGAGTTTAGGACAGGGAAAACCCAGCACCAGGTAACAAAGACTGCAGAACTTTTGAGATCTTGCAGCAGAAGAGGAAGCAAAGCCAGGACCAGGAATGCCTCCAGCTGCTTTGCAGGACCCACAGGACTGGCATACCTGTAGCCTGACTGTTGGTCTGCTCCCCAGGCAGCGACTCCTGGACACAGGCACAGCAGTGACCATGTGGGCTCTGCCAAGCCCGAATCCTAAAACAGCTAAAGGATCCAGGTGCATTTAGGGCTAAGTGGTGATGACATCCTCATCATGGTCCCCTGAAAATCTCATTGAGTCTGCCAGGAGAAAAGCAGTGGAGTAACACAGTGTTGATTCTTGGGGGGCAGAGGGACTGTGCTGTGGCTGACTTCTCTGCACACGAGGAAGAGACATGGCAAGTCCAGCTACCACAAACTGCGGCACAGCCAGCGGGATCGATGGGCACCAGCCAAATGGCACTGCCTCTCAGGCAAACACCACACCGAGCGCCCCAGCAAGCTACAATCCTCACAGCTGGAAGCACCACTCCCAAACTCACACCACTGCTCCTGGGCTTGAAACTGCAGCACAAGACACAGCAAAGGGCAGGCTGACCACCAAGGGGTCCTGATGTGCAGCCTTGCCAGGGAGAAAACAAAAATAAAACAAACCCCCTCTGTTCCTGAAGCTTGGAGTGAATTAGAGACAGCAAAGGACTGGTCACCAAGGAGATTCATGTCTCCTCCTTGGAGCCTCCCACCCACAGTCTGAGGCCTGGAAGAATTCCAAAGTAAAAAGCTGGTCTTACAAAATTAAATAAAAAAATAAGTAGTAAGGATGAAAATAAAACTATGACATTAATTGCTCAAAAATTTAAGAAAAATTAGGTATATTAAGAATTACAAGAAATTGAACATATGTTCTTACTGAAATAGCTGAAACCAAAGCCACCTTTTTTGCTTTGGTTGTCATATAGACACATTCTTTTCAGTGAGCTTAATGTCAGGTATGCCTCAGATTTTTCCTATAGCTGATTGTAACTACCAGTTCCGTATGCTATTTTTATAATAATTGTTGGAATTATTACTACTATTATGAACACACAGAAAACTAAAGTAACTCACAAATTAATTGGAAAAATGCATTTTAAAAGATAGAAAGCCAAATCTGAAATGACAGGCACAGGCAATAATACCTCTGTGTGGCAACGATGCCAATCCTCACAGCCATGGATGTAGCGATTCAGAGCTGTTTGTTCAGTAGTTTCCATGTCAAAAGCAGCTTAAAATATCAAGATTAGAGCTGGGTGAAAAATGTTCTGCCAAATCATTTTAGGTCTACGAATTCCATTAGAGGTAGAAAAAGGCAGTAAAACAAAATCCCAAACTAAACTTTTTCATTTTCTTTTTCCCTTCTTCCCAGTTTTGGAGTGCAGGAATGAACCTGCCCCCACGCTTTGCACCGCAGCCGCCCCTGCACCCGCTGCCGTCCCGCACCCCCTGCATCCCAAACCTCCCCTGTGAATGGCCCACATCCCCCGCATCGCTTCGTCACTAATTAGTCCCCAGCGCAGACTGCCGTGCCGCACACAGATCAAAGCTTGCAATATTTCAACTTCTCCCTGCTGCTGTGCCTCCCTCCTGGCTCGCGCCTGTTGGTCTGAGGGACAGTGAGGGGGTGGATTGGGCTCCTTGTCGGTGTCTGTCGGACCCGGATCAAAGGGATTGTCAGCCCTGGTAATTCCTTTTTAAGATTTATATCCTGTACCTTTCGCTTTTCTAAAAAGCATTGAAGTAAACCTAGGGCCACTTGCTTTTCCATTGTTACCGGTAACTTGCCCTATATCACATAAATGGTGCAGCCTTACGTTTGCATTGGCCCTCGTCGGACGGCGAACCCCTTCTATAAGGTCTCTTCAGGCACGGATCGAGTTTCCTGTTCCAGCCAGCGTCGATCTTTTGCCCCCTGGTCGCTGCTACCGGTGCTTTTCCGAGCTCCTGCCGGTCAGGATGGTGACCATATCAGGTCCCGGTCCAGTCAGGTCTTCGGGTCCCTGTTCGGGCGCCACTTGCCACGGCGGGAGGGACTCAAGCAGTCAAATCAATATGATTGATAAAGCAAGGTTGTCTTTATTCAAAACAAGTCAGGTTATATACTTTTCTTCTACTTGATTACATCATCGTATTATAATTTCATTGGTTAGTAACAGCATGCAAATACATGTTCATTGGCCATATTCATATTGCCCCCTATGTTAATATTCATTAACTACTACGTGCTATTTTGCTTCTAACATCCTGCTATAGTTTCTATGTTCAAGGACAAAAAGTCCTGTTTTGGTTACAATGTTCTAGGCTACGTGCTGACTTATCTTAGAGTCAGGCTTAATGTTATCAAAAAGAATAGCTTGTACAGCCAGCTGCTCCCAGCTCATCAGGGAGATGGTTTATACAGCTCCTTCAAGGGAACATGTCCTTGTTCACTTAACCATTTCCCAACAGACAACTCCCTGCTCTGTGAACTTGGAGCTACCGCACCAAATAAACCATTTTCCTTCAGTCAGGGCCTTGTTTTGCAGTGTTAGTGTATTACTAGGGGCATAAAAAGCAGGGCAGGCTCAGGATCCATTGCTGCAAATGTTCACAAATTCACCATTGTTCTGCAAAATACACCTGGAGTAAGGAGTGAATTTTCCAGGGGTGCAATACAGGAATGTGCACATTATTGCGCTGGTTTGTGCTTAACAGTTGTTGAGTGCCGATGCTTCACAGCCTGGGAAGAAAGCCTGTTAGGGTACACTTCGGATGACCTTATGCCCGACAGCTAGAACGGAGGCTGGGCACCAGCCACATGGAATGAGATGTAAGGGAGCAAAATCAACGTATGGAGCTGGCTACAAGACTCAAAGGAAAATAACACTTAACGGCCACTGGCCAAGGGAAGCAGAAGATGGCAACACACAGGGGGCTGGAGCCTGAAACACAGCAAAGTGCAGGAAAACAACATCAACATTGCTGCCCAGTGCAACGGCCAGAAAGGATCCAGGACACAGTGGCTGAAGCTGGCACAGAGCAGGACCCAACTTCTAGTTTTCTGTTCTTATCTCCACACCAGCAACTGTCCTTCAGCTGGCTGACACGTAGCTTTGTCCTGTTCTGAGACGGGCATCTGTACTGCTGGCAAAGCTCCTACAGGGATTAAAAACCTTCAGGGATAACAACTAGGCTTTTAGAGTTTCTCTGGTCGGTGAAAATCAGAAGGCCTAAACTCAGCATATGGACACAAAACGCCACCACTGAGGACATAGCAAAAGGCTGTACCAAACCAGTTATTTCTGTGATGACTAGCAGACAGAGTAAAAGACAGTGCTTTTAAAAAAAACAACACCCAGAACCTTCTAAGGTTTTGTTCTCTGGCATTGAACCTGTGCACAATTCTGTTTAATTACCTTTTTTCTGGTAAACATCCATAGGAGTGTTACTGCTTAGAACAGAGCAGTATTTCTGTCTCTTACAAAGAGCATTACAATTGTTATTCAGTTTGCTTTAGTCTAGATCATGATATCAGCAAAAATATCAAGACTGTTTTCTATATCATCCTCAGGCTCTAGCTCTTCATGCTGATCCTTGGGAGAGGGGCATACACTTTGTGAACTGTCTTCCTCTTCCTTCTACGAACATACACAGAGCGACTCCTCTCCATCCCCTCAGAATGCAAGTCATTTGCACCAGCGGCAGTTTGCAAAGCTGACTCTAAGCTTCTGTAGAATCTAGAAAGAAACAAATTATGTCAGTATTACTTTTGTAGGTTTGCTCAGGATCTGCAAAACTAAACAAACAAATGCTTTTGTAATATCACCAAAATGTGCCAAGAGAAGAAAATTGTTACTGACATTGAGATGTTCTAGCCAACACTGGAAGGATAATCAGAAATACCAGGGCGTGTCCTTGTGCGTGTCCTGCTACTCCACTCTGTAATGCCTGGATGTTAGCAATCAAGTGGTGGAGGCACTCAAGTGCCATGAAGACCCTGTTAACCTTACAGAAACTAGAAACGGTATCAGGTTAAATGTCTAATGACTGACAGCATTAGCAATCAGATGGACTGCTGCTATGAGCAGTCACTGCTAACTTTAACCACTACAGAGATTCCCAGTGGACATATAAAAAGAAACTCCTCTGGTTACGTATACATAGGTGCCTCACCAGTATCTGTGTCCCTCGCACTCTGGCACTTCTGCCTGTTCTCTTCCTCAGCTGGACACAATTGTACTGTGTGTAACTCTCCATCACCCTCAAAAATCCTCAGTTTTGCAAACTATGCAAAGCATTTAGTGGTTTAAAGCATGTATTGCCACCTGAATTCTGCTGAGATGGCCACTGTGTTAGAATAACAAATGCTGTTAACATGAGAAAAGAAACTCAAACCACACTTAATAACAAAGTCTGCAAACTCATGTCGCTTACAGGTTTTTCCTTAAATACTTTATAGCCTTTGGAGCTCAAACAATTAATTGAAATTGTATTTTAGACTTTGTAAGAGCTGTCTAGTTTGTGTTTTGGTTTGTTTTTTTTATTTAAACAATCTCTCCTGTGCATTTTTCACTTTCAGATTTAGATGTAATGAACAGGACTAGTGGAATCCAACAATTCAATATATTCTTCAGAGACCATCAATTTCCCCTTGTGTCTCAATGGAACTTCTAAGCAATGAGTGCTCCGGACAGCCTAAAAACACACAGAGAAGGATTTCTCTAGAATAAAGTTTTTTATTTTATTAAGGTTGTTTGAATATTATGGGGAATTTACTAAAGGAAAAAAACCACTCTCCCACAGAATTGCTTAGTTTGCTGTCAAATGAGGCAGAAAGAATTTGCAGTGCTACAGCATGGCCTGTGAAAGCAGTCAATCACGTTACAGCACAGATCTTGGCTTGTAAAAAAACTGAGGCTACAAGTAATGATGGGATTCTGTTATATTCCTTACAGGTCAGTAGAAAAGTCCTTACCATCATATTTTTTCCTCCTCTGCCAACTGTAATACCAGAGTTCCTGAACCCAGAATCAACAGCCACTGAATGCTGAGGAAAAAAAAAAGATACCTTAAACAAGTCTCACACACTTTCACAGCAAGGAATAATTCCCAGTAGGTTGCAATGCAGCTCAGTCTCAGTTTTGCAAAAAACTTATTCCAAACCATCTCCCCAGATTAATACAGGAAAATAGATACATTAAAATGTTTTTAAGATCAAACCCATGTAGTGTCACAAATAGTGGGCAGTTTTAAGAGAGCTCCAGTCAATCCTGACTGTCCAATCTAAACCCGTCACTGCAGATGGGACATGACCATCTCTCTGGGCACGGCACTGCATTATCTGGTAGCCATGCACTCAGTCATGCTACTCTTGTACAGCTAGAAGGGCAGCAATGCTATAAAAGCAGCTAATCAGCTCTCTTCTAGATCAACGAAGGAACAAACGCATCATGCATTACTCTCTGGAGTCAGGCTAGAAAAGCAGAAGGCAAAGGTACTATTCAATGAGCTGCAACACAGGAGCCAAATGGCCTGGCTGGCAGCAAAATGCTGTCTACAAACACCGTCACTTTCAGCCCATGAAAGCAACCTGAGCTCGCTGGAAAAGCTTTTTAGCAGGCAATCTGCTTCAGCTTGCAAACCAAGCTGCAGTTGAGTAATTTTGATTTTAAAATGGAAAGCAAAATCTCTACTCACTTTAAAGCTGTGTTTTCTTCATTAGCTTACTTTTAATACCTTGGTTATTAAACATATAGCACATCTGGGACTATTCTAAAGTGCTAGAGCTTGCTCAGGAGCCAACACTTTGACCTTTGCAGCACGGAATATAAGAGAACAATATTGTGATACTGTTACTCAATGTAATTTTACCAGAAGCTGTGCATCCTGCATCTCTTGACACTGCACATGAAGAACAAATGATTCAAACTTGAGCACAACATCACCAGTAGCTTTCTCAAGTGCTGCCATCTGGAAAAAACACCAAAATATTTATATTAACACTGGAGATGGGCTACAAAAGAAAGAAAAAACAAAAACAAAAAGAAAGAAAAAAAGTACCTAGTCCATGTGTGAAACAAGCATTAAAATGCAGCCCATGAACTCCAAGGAATCACGTTCAGCTGCTTTTAATTTTTAATTGCTTGTAATACACAGAAATCTCATGGATTTCCATGATTCAGTTTGCTAAGCTTGAGGTTTGATAGCAATTCATAGCAAGAGAGACTTTAAAGATGTACGCTTCTCTGTTTGTGTCTTCCTACATGCAAACAAATAGATTCAGTCAGACAGCATAGACTGAGGGCTGTGTTGCTGCAACCATGTGAAACCCAAGCACAACTATTCAGTTACTTAAAGCTGTTCTTTAAAATAAAAGACATTTACTTCTGAAGCACATTCCTCAACTTTAGACACTCTTCTCAGGTTCAGCAGATTAAATTTGTGGCCTAACAGACTTGATCACATTTGAATCCTAGTTTAAAGAATAACACCTACAAAGGTAAAAAAGTCAAAGTTGAAATTAGATGCATATATACACAAGACAAGGAAAGAAAAAAAAGAGGGAAGGAACTTCATAACTGTAAAATGCAAGACATCACCTTCAGACCCCCTGAGCTGTGCCAGAAGACTGAGACACTAATGGCAGTTTTTCCTGGATTTGCAAGCGTGGAGAAAGCTGTATGATATTCCACAGGGCTTATCAGTACAATTTCCCTACTCTTCTATGCTATCTTTTTTGCAGAGCGGCTCTAAGGGCTGATACTACATTTTTCCATTCAGAAAAGTTGCTCTGAGGCAGTTATATGACTTATTTCGTTTCATGATTATTTAACCATAAGCACCATTCCCCCCCGTTTGCCTTCACTTGCTCAATTTACAGCACTAAGAAATGTGCTGCGTTAACTGGAGAGATGTCAGCTGTTACCCTTTCCTTTGCTGTCTTGTCCAGCCCTTCTCATCTTTCTTGCAAAATGAAAATATTCAATAAAATAATCAGATTCATATGCTTTTTTTAAGACATGATGGCATAAAAGAAAACTGCTGAAGTAGCACTCTCCACTTCCCTTCAAAAATTGAAAACTACTTAAATGTGTTTGTGTAGAACCTCCTCTGTAAATGTTCTTATTTTAAGTTGGAAGCCGGTCTTTCTGAACAGCTAAGTTAGTAATTCCTATGTCTCTGGAACGCTGCTTTTCCAGAAAGCATCATCTCAATGCTGCCTGATACAGAACTTCAACCAGTGAAATGCGTGGTTTGACACAGCAATTGTCACTGTGGTGTCAGTGAGGAATACATTTTTTGTATTTCACCCTGTGGCACCTGCTAATGACTCTTATATCACTGCCCAAAGACCAGCAAGCATTCGACAGAAACTGAGCTTATTTCACTTCTGGACAGGACAGCTTTCATTTTGAACAGAGCCACGGCTTTGCAAAACCAAGGCTCACTTCATCCGAGATTTTCATAAATCATTTTCTGAAAGTCAGTGTTCTGTGACAGAAGCAACACCTATTCCTGACTTCTTGAGAAGCTATTGAGACGTGGGGATTATCTGACTTCTGACCATACAAAATCAGTCACATTTCATATTGGCTGCATTTACAACTACGCAGGGAACTTGGTCTTAAGCTTAAAAGCATTCTCCTAAAAACAGGTCTTGAGAATCTGTTAAGTAGAGCAACTAGAGGACAGTTTATTTTTAAATTAGAGTGCTGATTCATCTCAGTAACAGTCATAAAAACACCTGAACATTTCTTTCCATTTACATGCCATTTTTTCCATGACATTAGGAATCCTGCATTACATAAATACAGAAGTTGTACCATAATGTCCTCTTACCACATCGTCTTTGTTACACATTTCATGTGTTACCGTGAGCCAGGTGCAGATTTTCTTCTGGATCTCAGACCTGTTTATATCCTGGAGACAGAGAGAAAGAATTAAAGTGGCACTACAGATACATGATCTTTGATTTTGTGTAAAGAAAACAGTCCTTCATCATAAATAACGTTGCTTTTAAAAAAGCGTGTTTTCTCAAGGTACGAAAATATATTCATATAGGAGTAGTTTAAAACGGATTTATCCATGCTCCTCATGGAAGAACGGAATGTAATCCAGAGGGACCTGGACAGGCTGGAGAAATAGGCCTGGGGCAATCTCATGAGGTTCAACAAGGCCAAGGTCCTACACCTGGGTCAGGGCTATCCCCAGTTTCAATACAGGATGGAGGACGACGTGATTGAGAGCAGCCCTGCAGAGAAGGACCTGGGGGTGCTGGTTGATGAGAAGCTCGACATAAGCCAGCAATGTGCACTCACAGCCCAGAAGGCCAACCGTGTCCTGGGCCGCATCAAAAGAAGCGTGGCCAGCAGGGCGAGTGAAGTGATTCTGCCCCTCTATTCCTCTCTCGTGAGACCCCACCTGGAGTATTGTGTCCAGTTCTAGAATCCTCAACATAAGAAGACTATGGAGCTGTTGGAACGGGTCCAGAAGAGGGCTACAAAGATGATCAGAGGGCTGGAGCACCTCTGCTATGAGGACAGCCTGAGAGAGTTGTTGTTGTTCAGCCTGGGAGAAGGCTCTGAAAAGACCTTCTAGCGACCTTACGGTACCTGAAAGGAGCTACAAGAAAGCTGGAGTGGGACTGTTCACAAAAGTTTGTGGTGACAGGACTAGCTGCAGTGGATATAAACTGGAGAGAGGCAGATTTAGGCTAGACATAAGGAGAAATTTCTTCCCAATGAGGATGGTGAGGCACTGGCACAGGTTGCCCAGGGAAGCTGTGGATGCCCCATCCCTGGAAGCGTTCAAGGCCACGTTGGACAGGGCCTTGAGCAGCCTGGTCTGGTGGAAGGAGTTCCCCGCCATGGCAGGGGAGTTGGAACTGGATGGTATTTAAAGTCTGTTCCAAAGCAGACCATTCTATGATGTTATGATCCCGAGGGGCAGAGCTCTCTGTACGGGCTGTGCTGCTGCTGCTTTCCCTGCTTCCCCCACTCTCAGGCCCTGGGCCCTGCCCCATTCCGCAACTGGTTTGTGCCGATGAGTCTGGGGTTCCCCAGGTGCTTGGAGCCACTGGGATGATGTCTGCCTGCCTGCAGCCACTCCAGCCAGTACCGGGCTGCTTCCAGTCCTCTGAAGGTGGCCCCATACTAGGTTCATCACCGGGCTGCAGAATAGTTTATTAAAACTTATGGGTCCATTTTTTTTCTGAGCAGAATAGAAGCTGCTTTTTGGTTTGTTATCACAACATATAAAAGTGACCTGTACTGCAGAAATTGCTTGGCAGAGTGGATTTTTGCCACGTCCTAAGGGAAATCTTAGTAGTGTACATCCCTGTGACCAGTGCTCTTTCTGGCTTGAACAGACAACCAAAACTACGCAGGCCTCTTACAGACTAGAGTTAGGAAAAAAAATAATGTTGAAGTCAGGTCCTTGTGAAAGCTGTAATCATCTTTGGGAAAAGCCTGCCTCTGTCTGCAGCCCTGAAGTTCCATAACTGGAGCTGGCCAGCAGTGGGATCTCCTGATACCTATAAGGTTCCTATGTGCCTCTGCTGTTCCGTGATTTTTTGCTAGGTCACAAGTAAAGTGCTTCTCTCTGAGTGGATCAGCTTCCTGACAGACCTGTGTGTAACTGTCCTGTGGTGGGAGTGTTAGCAGAATGACAAACACATAACCACACTAGGAGGTTATATGTGGTGCTTTATTTCGAGGCCCCGGGAACCAGGGGTACGCACCCAGATCTGGTTCCAAAGACCGTCACATCGCGTCCGCTTTTTATTCTCTAAAAGTTTCGCAATCTATTGTATATTCAACAGGTTACTTCATTATCTAATACATATGTATAGGTAGGTTACTTCATCGCCTTATTGCGACATCAGTCTCTATTGCGCCTGCGTAGCCCCCCTCTGGTGGTCGTCCTGATGAAGTAAGTAGTCTTCCTCAGATGAAGTAAGTAGTCTTCCTCGCATTGTCTTTATTACTTCTTGTTCTTTTGGCAAACTCGTCGGTTTTTCTTGGCTGGACCCGCACTTATCTCCACTTGACCGCTCAGGTATATCTTTCTTGCCTCCTGAAACCTATTCTTCTGTCTTTCACAAGATTTATGATGGTCTTTTGGCTGTTGCAGGTGTATGTTCTACTTGGGTAGGGTAGCTAGTATGTACTTTTCCTAAGCACACTTGGATCCTATTGTCACATGAGGTCCTTTGAGCAAGTACCTCGGGTCTGTTGCTAGGATACGTTAAGAATCAACAGAATCATGAAATTTTACATTCAGTCTTAGTTCCTGATTAGTCGATGATCAGTGTTTTATCCTACTTTAAGTGTAACTTTCCTAGCAGGAGTACCATGCTCATGGTGGTTTGTTGGAGCCCATCAGGAATGAGTGTGGTTGGAGCAGTTGCACCTCCCTGTGTTGATAAGCTTTCCTTGTGTCCAGCAGTGCCTGTGAGCTGTGAGCTGCAGCACAGGGCTGTCACATACAGATGCAGTTGTGGAATTAAGGACTGGAATCTTAAATGTCTGCATTTCAGTCTTTCCTGGCTTGTTTTAATGTTCTAGGGGTACCTTTGTTTGTGATAGCTGATTAATAGACTTTTTTTGCCTTTTTTACCTGGAGGTTTGACAGCCTGCAGGAGCGGTGACTGGAATGTCACTTGGTTAGACAACCCTGTTGGCCTGTGTGTAGCAGGCTTTTTTTTTGCCAGAGTGTAGCAGTAAGTTGTAGCAGTTTTCCCCCCAAAGTGCTGTATATCTGTACAGATGTGACAGCTCCTGTTCACAGGAGCTGCTGTAGAAACATTTCTATGGGAAAATTATTTGCATGTGGTTCTCTTAATACCCATAAAGCCCTGCAAGTGGTGGGGTAAATGTTCTGCGTTTTGCAAGTTTTGGGAAAAAAGCCCAAACCAACTCTCCTTCCCCCAGTTTAAATAAAGAGTGAAGCTCTGTTTAATCTGCTGCTTGGCAGGTGGTTGTTTGATTTCTTTATTTTGAAAATGCAAAATAAATTATGATGGCAATATCATATTTTTTTTCCCTGCAGATATTCTGATAACTATGGCAGCCACAAGAAATCTGATGAGAGCTGTCAGAGTTTTTGAATTTGGTGGCCCTGAAGTGCTTAAAATCCAGTCAGACGTCGTAATTCCTGTTCCAAAAGAAAATCAGGTATATATGAGTTCTGTGAACAGAAATAATGGCATTGAATGATAATAGGCGTACTCAGAACAGAATGAAGAATACAAACCAAAACTTTTCATCTTGAATATGTAGTTTTTGATCAGTATATTCGTTCTGGGACTTATGCTAGAAAACCAACTTTACCCTACACTCCAGGCTCAGATGTGGCTGGTGTAATTGAAGGGGTTGGAGAACATGTTACTGCATTCAAGGTAGGTGTAGAAAATACATTGAGTTTTAATTCACGATTGTTTATGGGTTCATCTTTGTGGGGTTGCTCTGCTGCTAATCCTGTTTCTATTGCTTTGCTGGCTTTTTTCACCTTTGCCAGCTAGTGGCAGCACACAGTGGGGTCACCCTGACAGTCCAGAGTGAGAGCTGATGCAATCCGTGTGTGTGCCCCAGACAGACATCCCAAAAATGCCGAGTAGCCAAGCTCGTGCATTTGCATGCTCGAGCTGCTTGGGAAACCATTGCACTACCCTGCAGCAGTTACTACCCGGTGTCCGCAGACCGGACCCACCCCATCCACATGCTGGATGTTTATGGAGGTCACCATGCTGGCAGCAGAAGACTCAGAGCTGTGTATCTGTGCCTTCTGTGGGCCCTGGCATTGCTCTGCCAGTGGCCAAGGGCCAGGCTGGGTGCTGTCTTGGCCCCACAGCCGGTGTTGTACCACGGCGCTGGGCATACATAGGTGACGTGCTGCCCGCTGTGCATGTCCACATCGCCTGTGGGATTTTGGCTTGAGCCGGCCCTTCTGCAGAGCAGTGGCAATATTGAGGTGTTGTAAGGTTTATTAAGAGAATATCTCTTTTCCACGTTTAAGCAAAAATAATTGAGAAATGTTTATTTTGTGTTTGTGAAAACTTTTTAGGTTTTGCATTTGGAATCTGTGTTTGGAATTCTCTAGTGTTCAGGTTCATTAAGGTCAATATTAATGAGACAGTAGGTTTGTGTGTTACCCTCTAGAGCCGGGGTTCTAATTATGACACTTTAGGTGTATGAAATGATATGGTT